>NC_092876.1:257355116-258676366 GCF_028372415.1 Notamacropus eugenii | reverse complement strand
AGTTGGTCATTCCATCACCAATCCCACTGTCTGTGCCGGAGGAAATCAATGCCTCAATGACAGCTATATTTCTAGCTCCCATGTTGGAGAATCAAGTTCATTTCACCAAAGGCAACTAGGAAAAATGATTTAACTCCAAAGAATACCTTTCAAGGAATTGAAAGGAACATCAAAATCTGGCAGAAAGTCACAGGGAGTTTGGGTAGTTTTCTTTAAAAATAAGATAAAAATAACAACTATGACAATTAAAAGTATATGTGTCTACTAATTACAGTGGACACTTATTGCTTTTGCTGATTCTTCCAGCTAAGTGGCTGAAGTCTTGTGTGTGTGTGTGTGTGTGTGTGTGTGTGTGTGTGTATGTGTGTGTGTGTGCGTATGTCTGTGTGTGTTTTGGGGGAATGCTCCAATTTTAGCAATATCATAACTGGTTTTGCTGGGAAGCTGATAATTGACCTTGGCATTTCAGCAAGCTTCTGGGGTACAAGTCATCCAAGAGACCACAGTCTTCAGAAATTACAGTCTCTTCACCACCAAAAAAAAAGTCTAGCTGGATTAGGTTTCTATAGATTGATGGCACCATGGCAAAATACTAACCTTTCTCATTTTTATAATGGAGCTGATGGAACTCCATTAACACTGTGTCTAGCTAGGGATTACTTCTCATCCAAGACTCCAGCATATGTTGTTTGCAAGGACCATTGTAGTAACATCTGGCAGGCCCTAACCTTGTTCACAGCTGGAAGCAGTGGATTTTTACTTTCATTGCTGAGGTGGCATTTTTGCCTAGGAAACACCTAAACATTTTTCTGTGGCCCTACAAAGACACTGCATTTTATTTTTATTTGTTTCCCTTTCTTACATAGCAACTTATCTGTTGGGTTTTGTTTTTTTTTTTTTTGTGGCTGGGGACAAACATAGGGGAATAAAATTTGTCAGGTAGAAAAGTCAGCATTTCCCTCCCCTAATCCCCAATCTAAAGCTGTCTCCAAATTCAGTGTTTGATGTGCATCCAAACCAGAAGTGAAAACTCTCCCTTTGGCAAGATGCATCCACAGCAAGTGCCCAGACACCCCATGGCTGGCACTGCTCATGGAAATTTTAAGCCAGCTAATCACAGTTTCCTCCCACGTAACTGGGGCAGCTATTCAAAGGATTTTGGTGCCAGACTAATTTAAGAATTGATAGGAAACACATTTTAGCAATAAAAAAAAAAGAGCTTCCCAGCCAGGAAATAAAAACAAGAAATGGCCTTCCCTAGGACAGCCAAATAGAACATAGAGTAAAGTGTGGATACAGCACGCAGGGCCCTCTGCTCACTGTCACCAGAAGTGTGAGTGCTAGAGGGCCAGGTTTCATATTCCCCCTGTTCATCTGTCAGCAGGGTGAGTCTGCAGGTACCACCTGCAACCAGAAAGGTTGATTATCTCAATTTGGTGCAAGGTCATTAACTGTAGGAAACTGCATGAATCTGCCAAATCTGGCATTCTGTCCAAGACTTTCACTACATTCTTGTTGTCAACATTTCCATTTTCAGTAATGGAGAGGTAGGTCTGCTCTAGATACATGGTGACCTGCAAGGCAGCTACTTCTCCAGCCATTCTAGGAACAATAGGAATGGCTATTTTTTCCTGTAGGGCTGTGGATATAAAGAGAATGGAGAGGTCACTCTGAGGCAATCCTTGAAAGTGGTTTAAAAGAGAATATTCGGAACTTCATACAAGGATGTGGACCAATCAGAGGGGTTCATCTTTGGTGGTACTTATTTCTTGTCTGCAGACCCCATTTCTACTCCTAAAAAAGAAAGTCTTATCTCTGGCAATAGAATTTTTCATACTCACCAGTGATGAATTAAGAAAGAACACTGTTATTTTCTAAGGAATATGTCCTCATAACAACAGTCCTGTGATTTTACATAGCATTCTTCTTTTAAATCCAAGTATGTGCTAGACAGAGAGGCATCATAGTATAGTGACTGGAATGTTGGAATTAGACCTTAAGAGAACCTGGGTTCAAACTCCACCTCTGCCACTTACTATCTGTGACCTTAATGCTAGTGACTTCCCTCTAAGTTTGTCTCTGGTAATTTTTATCATACACAAACATATATGTATATTTACATATGCATAGGAAACATAAATATACACACACATACCCAGGACCTTTCTCTAAGATACTCTCCAATTTATCATGTATATATTATATACGTATATATACATACACATATATATGTACATATAGGCACACTTCTAAATACCTATATATCTATATAGTATATCTGGGGTGGGGAACCTGCAGCCTCAAGATCACAGGCTCCCACATACAGTAGTAAATGTACTATACACATAGGAAACATGTATGTATATGTGCATATATACATGACTTCCCTCTAAGATTGCCTTATGTGCAGGCATTTACCCATATATGTATAAGTATACACAGCATATATACACACATATGCACACTTACATGTGTGTGCATGTATGTTTATATGTGTACACATATATATGTGATAACATCGAGGGCGTTCCTAGAGGGAAGTCACTAACATGAAGGTCACAGCTAGTAAGTGTGTGCATATACACATATGTCATCTCCTCTGTTATACTATGAGCTTCTTGGGAGCAGGGGATGTTTTTGTTTGTCTGCTTGTTTGTTTGTTTTGGCCTTTCTTAGCATCCCTAGTGCTCAGCACAGTGCCTGGCACATAGTAAAACCTTAATAAATTCTTATTGACTTGATTTGACTACGACCATGAGAGAGACACTTAACCTGTCTAGGTTTCAGTTCCCTCATCTGTAAAATGAGAGAGTTAAACAGGATGACCTCTAGGGTGCCTAAGTCATTGCCTCAATAAACAGCATCTTTGTGAGAAACCTATCAGAACAGCCCTGAAATGCTCTTTAGTCTTACCTTGAAAGCTTACCACATATAAGATGAGAGAGAAGCTTCTGGGGAAGAATTAAAGACCACATTTCCTGACCATCAAGATGGTAGATAAGCTGTGCTCTGCAAGCCATCTCAAACCTTCAACCTTCAGTCAAAGGAACTAAGAGCCAGATGTAGTAGTAGAGTGAACTAATCCTCAAGATAAAAAGATAAAATAGCCCTAAGAATGATGGCAGCAAAACTTCAAGTACTCACTCTGTGTATCTCCAGAAATACATGTTGGGTGTGAGAGCCCTTGAGTAGGAACCCTCAGAGCCTCAGATCCTCTCAGTGACTGCCCAAATCCTTCTTTCCCCCTGTAAGAAGTAACAGACATAGACTCTGCTCAACCCCATGAAGACCAGAAGGAGAATAGAGGAAGAATCTAAAAGGAGGCCTATATGGGTTAGCTATATGAGACATGAGGAAAAATGGACTGAAAGCTGAGCTGGGATCAGCCCTGAGGTTAGTAGTCCATAGTGATTCTCAGTGATTCCTTGGCTTCTATGACTGCCCAAACATGCCTACCTTTCCCACCCTGTCTGCTTCCCATGCCCACCCCACCTCCCTGAAGCAGCTGATGGCTCACCATGTATGAGCCAAAGTGATTATCTTTGCAGGCAAGTCGAACAGAAGTAACTTAAGGATCCTAGATCTCCTTAAAAAAAAAAAAGAAAAGGAAAGGAAAGAAAAGAAAAGAAAAAGACAAAATCTGAATGTTATAATGCAAGAAAGTAGTATAAGAAAATTCTTCAGAAAGAAAACAAAATATCGACAGACTCTACATATCACTACCGGGAAAGAAATCCCATGCTTCAAAATCCATGACATGTAGTCATTAAACTAAATCATTTCAATAACAACCAACCTATTTTTTTTAATTGTCAGGAAGAAAGAATGTTCTTATATGAAAGATTAGCCTATAACTTAGAACCTTAGAGAGTTTCTGTGTCACTGAGTTCAGTGACTTGCCTGTGCTTATACATTCAGTGCACATAAGAGACAGGATTTGAACCCAGGACTCTCTGACTACAGTTTTATTGTTGTTCATCAGTAGTGGCTAACTCTTTGTGACCCCATTTTGGATTCTCTTGGCAAAGACACTGAAGCAGATTGCCATTTCCTTCTGTAGCTAATTTTACAGATGAGAAAACTGAGGGAAACAGAGTTAAGTGACTTACCCAGGGTCATACAGCTAGTAAGTCTGTGGAAGGTAAGTCTTCCTGACTCCAAGCCCAGCACTCTATCTACTGTGCCAACTGTTGCCTCCCTGACTACAGTGCTACTCCTGTGCCATGCTGCTGTTTATAGATAACTTACATGCATATAATTTATAAGTCAAGATCTCCTAGAACTATGGTAAAATTGGTTTGTGTGCTAAGTGGCTGATTCTGGGGGCAAGGAGCTGCCACAAAGAAAGGTTCAGGAGAAGAATGAAACCAAGAGGCTGTATTCAAAAAAGAGAGAAATTAGTTATTCTCTTAGTGATAGAATGCTGGCTATTTCTTTCTGTGTACCATGTGGTGTCATCAACCAGAAGCAGTTCAAATTAAGGACCTTGCCTACTGGTCAATGTCCATATATTCTGCATAGGATTTGCTGGTATAAAATGCTTGCCCCTTTCAGACTTGGACAAACTGCAGGATATGAAGGCAAATAAGAGAGACATTGAGATGTAAGGGTAAGTTCCTTTCAGATTTGAGTGAATCATTTTGCACTTTGTAAGAGATATGAAACACTGAGTAGACTCATTTGTACCTTGTAAAAGGATATGAGGCTTCAAGTAACCGATTTGCATATGAAAAGGCCAGGAAAGAAACTGAGGATCAAACAAAGACAATAAATTTCCACAGATTGCCTCTGTACTCTTTCCTTATTTACTCACTTTTGTGGACCATAAGAAGTGAATCAAAATTTTTTAAAAATTGGGTATCAAACCTCAAAGATGTTTGGTGATTATTGGCCAAATGTCCATTGCCTGATTGTGGCCTAACCTGCAGAAATGAATATTTGGATAATATACTATTCACCATAATTTAGGGTGAGTTCTCTCAGTGAGGAAGGCCTTGTACTAGGGACAGTTTTCAAAAAGAAAGATTAATTTCTCACCTCCTACCTGGGAGATGGTGAGCCTCACAGTTGAGATCCCAAATGTGCTGAACTGGGGAAAGCTTCTGACAGTCCTAGGGTAAGGACCCTTGATTTTTCTGAAAGAACAAAGCAGTATCCCCAGGTAAGAATTGTAGCTGGCTTTAGTTGGAGGTGGTGAAAACAGCTGTCTATTGAGAAGCAAGTCCAAAAGAATCTAGCTGAGATTTTTCCAGCAGAAACACTATGCCTTGGAAGGGGGAAGCCTGGTATAAGAGTAGAACAAGGACAGATACCAAGCCCTCACAAAAAGTGGAACGAGTTCAAAGCCCTAGAATTTCACAGGTGTGAGCTGTCTCGGCCATATGTGTAACTGCTAGTGCAGTCTAAGTTTTTGCCCCATCTTTCTATGAATGGTATATGTAGTTGTGGGATAATGCACTTTACTTTTGCAGAGGGAATATTTTGTTACTATATACTTACACATACACATATACACAGACAAATACTATATATATACATATATATATACACACATACTATGTATATGTGTGTGTGTATGTATATCAATATGTATATATGCAAATACTACTTATTCGTCATTCTCAAAACAAAATGCCATTGCTCAGCAATGGGGGCTCATGAGCTATGGTATTAGGAGTGTAGCCCACAGGGTTACTCCTAGACCTCCAGCTAGCAACTGGGGGTCCCACCCATGAGTATGACTGCCAGTTGGGGGAGTATTTCAGTGAGGGTGTTTACTTCTAATGACAAATTGTTGTTTCCTTCTAATGACAGGAATCAATATCACCCTGGGGTGTTTTGTGTCATCCCTGGAAATGTTCATGGTTAGGACTGACTCAAACTTCAATTTCTTCTTCAGTCCTCCAGGCATTAGGAGTTGATAATTAATTTATAAAATTATGAAATTAGGGTAGGCACACCCAGTTCTTTGGATACTTGCAGGAAAGACCATAACTGGCAGTGAGAAATGGGGCAGTAACTTCAGTAACCTCAGAAAGTGTGGGTCAAAAAAACCCACAGAATGTACAAAGACAGAGGACAGTGTAGGGATGGAGAATGGGATGATGAAGGCCGTCAGTGTGCAGAAGAGCATGGGAGGGGATGAGTTTCATAACTTTGGATTGAAGCTGAGAGCACTTGAGCAGCCTGGCCCCTTAGGAGATAGAAGAAGGCTTGGAGATAGGTGTTTGAGGTCTCATTTTATAGGGTTTTAGGGGAACTGACTAATTCTTATCTGTGCCACCTTGGGGTTAGTACATTAGCAGATCAGATCTTCTCAAAATTGTTAGTAAAACTTTAAGTCTAACATGTCCACATCATCTCAAAATTATCAACACATTTTAGAGTTCTGCAGAGGTCTGGAACTTGTCTGAAAATGTACATAGCATAGGACCAAAACCCTGACATCAGTGACTAGCTGGCTTCTGCTGATTCAGCATATACTATTACGATGTGAATTTTGGTTACTGGATACATTATAAATTATGTTTCTTTGATTTTTAGGACAGTTTGTGACTTCCAGTTTCCCCCTTTGATTCTTAGTTCCTGCTATTGCCCCTTTACATTGGCTACTTATAAACTTTCTTTGAAAAAAAAAAACTTTCCTACTATAATGGGAGTGGTGGTGGAAGGTGGTGGTCAGAGGGACCAGAGCTAGACATAATTTTAACACAGAGCAAGAATAGGGAAATGAGAAAGTTTGTGACTCTCCATGTAGCTCAAAAGTCTGAACCCTAGGTTCTTTGAGTTAAAATCCAGCCTCGGGTACTTACTAGCTGTGTGACCTTGAGCAAGTCACTTAACCTCTATTTGCCTCAGTTTTCTCATTTGTAAAATATTGATAATAATAGCACCTGGTTCTCAGGGTTGTTGTAAGGATCAAATGAGAAATTTTAAAGCACTTAGCACAGTGCCTAGCGAATAGTAAGTGTCATATAAATGTTAGTTATTAATATTATTTTTATTATTAATTATGTCTCTATCATCCATTTAACTACTTAATTTATTTGCATTATGGATTTGGATAGCAAAGTGTTTCAGGATATCTTGGAATTTAACAGAGTATGGTTAGAAAATACTCAAGTTGTGGAGACATAATCATAGGTACAGAAATGGCCTCATGGTGACAGTATTGGAGAGATGAGTTTGCATGAATGTGTATTTTGGCACTGTGAAATGAGTGCTGGGTTTAATTCAAGAAAATCTGAGTTTGAGTGACAGCTCCTCTACTTATTACCTGTAGGACACAGGACAAAACACTGCAGCTAGGTGGTGTGGTTAACTAGAGTGTGGGACCTACAGGCAGGAAGACCTGAGTTCAAATCTTGTCTCAGATACTTACTAGTTATGTGATCCTGGTCAAGTCACTTAATCTCTGCTTCAGTTTCTTCAACTGTAAAATGGGAATAATAATGTCACCTACCTCCCAGGACTGTTGCAAGGATCAAATGAAATAATATACATAAAACATTTTACAAACTTTAAGAAACTATCTGGATTCTAGCTACCTTTATTAACCTCTCAGTTCTTCCATTTCCTCATCTGTAACATGAAGACATTGGACCAGATAATTGTTGAGGTCAGTTTTCAGACTCAAAGGATCTGAGATGCAGCCTGCTAATAGTGAGGAAGCCCAAGTCTGTGGATGACATTCCTCCACTCAATAAAATGCAATGGCTCCCTATTACCTCCAGGATTAAATATGAAATCCTCTATTTGGCAATCAGAGCCCTTCATAAGCTGCTCAGTCCCTCTCCCAACACCAGTATTCCAATCTTCTCACTCACCTCTGCGTACTCTTTCATCCAGTCACACTGGCACTGTTACTGTCCCTCAAACAAGACTCCTCCTGATGGCACAGTGCATAGACTACCAAACCTAGAGTCAGGAAAACCCAAATTCAAATCCAGCCTCAGGCACATACTAGTTGTGTGACCCTGGGCAAGTCACGTAACTCTGTTTGCCTCAGTTTCCTCATCTGTAAAATGAGCTGGAGAAGGAAGTGGCAAAACCACTCCAGTCTTTTTGCTAAGCAAACCCCAAATGGGGGTCACAAAGATGGAACATGACTGAAAAAATGACTGAACAACAAAAACCCAGAAAAAATGGTGACCTTTGCCCAGTTTTTATTGCAAGTTTCATCTCTTTTGAGAATGATGTGCAATCGAATGAGATTTTTGTTCAAAAGAGAAAGCATAGTAGCATTTACAGTCACAGTGAAATTCAGACCACTAACTTGGAATTCTTCAATGAATAAGAAATGATTCATGGACACCCAGCAGCCTTCAGAACATTTTCCATAATCCTTGTTACTCTCAATGAATTAAAAAATAACAAACCTGTTGAAACTTGAATTATGTGATAAACTTATTAGCCAGTTGATAACTCCCACTTGAGTCACTTCTGGTGTGCGATGGAAAGAAAAAGTAGGAAGTAGTTGTTCTGTGCCAGCTGAAAGGGAGAGGCAAGACTGGGCAATATATTTTGTACTACATCGTTTTAAATGGAAAGGAAAAAAAGGAGCTAATTTCATAAGTTACACAGGACTTCTTTGTATGGGTGAAAAGATTCCAGGGCTATATTTTTAGTCTAGAATATATTATTTCTCAAGACATCCAATAACCTGAATATGGCAAACTCAACCATTAACGGATAAATCAGGAAAACTCAGGGAGGCTGGGGAAGAACCAGTCATATATCCCAGCCTGGAAAGTGCTAACATTCATTGTGTTCCGGGAAAGTTCACACCAAGTCACACCAAGTGTGTTCTGAGGAGGAGCAGTGGGGAGGGGTTACCAGAAAAACGAAAATGGCATCACAAAGACTGATTTTATGAGTATATGGGACGATGGTGTTGATTATCATGCCATAAGATACTTCTGTTCCTCCTTCTTGGAGGGAACTATCTTTCCCTAACCACCTCTGTTCCAATGCCATCAGAAGCAGAGAGCCTAGTTACCAATCAAACCCCTGTTGGGGCTGTCTCCTACCAGACTTGTGTTTTTAATTTTGAGATTGGCTATAAAGTTGTTCTTTCAAGCTGGGAAGGTATTGTTTGCTGGCCAATTCTACCTCCTACTTGGCCTGTTTAAAGGACAAAATACAAGTACAAAACTGTGGGGCTGAGCAAGGCCAAAGCAATTTTTCTTTTGTGGGGAGAGGTGGAGAGAGAACAGTAGGAATGGGAATGGTTAGATGAAATTGGCTGCTTATGTTTTGGGGAAACACATGACGTTCACATCACTAAGAAGGGCTTTCTCTTCAACATAGGGGTAGAAAAACCATTCTATAGAGCCTACTATGTGCAAAGTGCTGTGCTGAGCACTCCAGTGATCCTCAGGATGATCTGTGGGGTGGTTGCTGTTATTATCTTCATTTCACAATTGAGTTAAGTGACTTACCAGGAATACATGGCTATTAAGTTGTCTAAGACCACATTTGAATTCAGCTGAAGAATATGAAATAATAGCAGAAACTAACTGACTGGTTATAATTTGAGGGCTAGGGACTGGAAGAGACCATTTAGAAGTCCATCCCCTCCTTTTTCTTCTAATGCTGCACAGTCCAGAACAGGTATCACGTGTAGTGAGATATGTATACACCTCTTCTCACCTCTTTCCCATGTAATATCAGTTATCAACCTTAATTGGGCCTTGACTGTTTTCCAGAAATTCTTCGTCTGTTCTTATTGAATAAGACCCCCAATCTCATTACCTGTAATATCTCCTCCTTCTTTAAACCATCAACCATATCCTTGTATCCCTCTCGCATGCCCTACACTTAACTGCACATGACCCAGACTGCTGGTTTACTAAGAATAAGACCACATCATGGGAGATTCTTCAGTTCCCCCTCTACTATTCAAAACTTCTCAGCAGCATCATCTATTGTCTTTCCCTCCTTTCCTTCCTTCCTTCCTTCTTCCTTCCTTCCTGTCTCAGAGGAGCAGATAACCCTATTCCTTGCTAAAACTCTCCCCATGATATTGATCCTGTCCCTCTCATCTCCTCCAAGAGCTTGCTCCAGCAATTATCCCATTTTTCTCACTGATCTTCAATCTCTTTCCTTGTATACTGGTTCCTATATAGTAAATATGTATGTATATATGTATACACACATACACATATATACATGCATATATATAATTGCCCATGTATATTATACAATATATAATTTCCCATGTGTATATATGTTTGTATACATGGAGTCACATGTGTATACATACACACATGTTTCTATACACACATATATTATACTGGCTCCATATGTGTATATGTATGTACATGCAAGAATAACGTATATGCATATACACATACACACACAGACAGAGAGAGATGGAGATTGCAAAGGGAAATGCAGGTAGGTGAGAGGGTGAGAGTGAGGCATTGTAGCTGGCTAAGAGAAGATAGAGATCATCCCATCTCATCTTCCTCTCACCAGCTGTAATGATTCACTTTACTCTTCACTTTTTCCTTCCTCTACCCCCTTCTAGATCTAGAACCACAAAAACCCCACAATTCTTTCGTTGGTCTTAAAAAGCTATGTCAGCCTATTCCCCTTTGTATCCACTTATCATCTTTGTGATATTTTCCAAACTAAAATCTCTCTCCCTGTCCACTGCTCCCTTACTTCTTTATGTATTGTTTCCTTCGTTAGTATATAAAGTCTTTAAGGTGGGGACCATCTTCTTATAGTAAGCACTTAATAAATACTTTTTCATTCATTCATCTCTTTGTGAAAAAATTATGAGAAAAAGAAACTTACATCTGATTTTTCTACTTACTCACTATCCATTCTTTTAAATTTCTTGCAATTGACCTTCTACCCCAGATCCAGTCCTCTATCCATTGTACCACCCAGCTACCAATCAATCAAACAACCAACACTTATTAATTATTTTGTATAAAACATTTATCATTCTGCTAAAATTATTCCCTCAAAAGTCCATGTAGTGGGCTCCTAATTGTTAAATTAAGTTACTTTTTAGTTATCCTTCTCCTTGATTCCTCTATATAATTGGGCCTATTGATCATTTATTCCATCTAGAGACTCTCTCCTCTCTTGCTTTCCAAGCTTGGTTTTCTCTTTTGATTTTCCTCTTCTCTCATCATTCTTTCTCTGTATCATCTAATGCTTCATGTTCCTCCTCCTATTCTCTTAGGTGAGTATTTCCCAAGATTCTCTCCTTGCTACATTTCTCTTCTAATAGTTATCTAACATTTATACAGTACTTACTAAGTGCTAGGCCTAGAGAAGGAAATGCAAACCACTCTAGTATCTTTCCCAAGAAAACCCCAAATGGGGTCATGAAGACTGGCAAGAGTGAAATGACTGAACAACACCAAGTGTCATGTGCACAACACTATTTCATTTCATCCTCACAACAATCCTGGTAGGTAGGTGTTATTATTATCCCCATTTTACAGATGAGGATATTTAGGAAAACAGGCTAAGTGACTTTACCCATGGTTACACAGCTTGTAAGTGTCTGAGGCTGAATTTGAATTCAGGTCTTCTTGACTTCAAGCTTAGCACTCTATCCACTGGGTTACCGCTGTCTCTCTGTAATTTCTCCCGGGAAATTTCATTTATTCCCACAGCTTTAATGACCATCTATCTCTGCCAATTATTCCAAAGTCACTATCTCCAGCTCTAACTTCTCTCTTGAGTTGTAGACTGGACACTTCAATGGTCACAACACCTAATACAATGGATTGCACACTATGATAATCAATAAACGTTTGCTGATTAAATTTAAGCTGATTGATAGTATTAGCACAGATAAGCCTAATAAAGAAATCATCCCATGGACTTGATGAACAGATATGTACTAAATCTAAGCTATTATGCTATGTGCTAAGAGATATGCCACAGAAATATACCTTATAGGTTATCTAGCTGAATCCCCTCACTTTGTAGAATTACCAGATCTCAGAATTGAAAGGTATTCAAAGCTGCTTGGTCCAGCTCACATCCAAATGAAAATATCCTTTACAAGCATCACTAATAAGTGGTCAGAGCCATAAGTGGGGATTTTTCCACCTAGAGTAAGAGGCAGGCAAGGTTCCCTCATTTAGCAAGGGTAGAGATACTAGAACATGGTCACAAGAGATTGGGGAAGCCATTGGGGACTTAGCTCAGGTACATATTATATACATCTATAAAAGAGCCTAGCAGGAAGCAGGAAGATGGACAAGAATGCCTTTTACAACACCCCTGATAAGTGGTCAGAGACATAGATGGAAATTTTTGCACCTGGAACAAGAGGCAGGTAAAACTCTTTTGTTTGACAGAAGTAGCGGCAGAAATGCTGGGATACAATACTAAGGTTTTAGAGGAGAAATTCATCCCTGTGGATCATATGTTGAGTTCTTTTTTTAAAAAAGAGTAATGGTATGGAATTTTTAGGATGGAGAAGGCATTTTTTAGGATAGGAGAATTCTGAGTTTATGCATATACATACAAAACCTATCATATATATATGTCTATAAATATATACAGATACATGTATGTGCACACACAATATATGTAGATATACAGGCAAATACATACATGTATGCACATGTATGTATATTATGTGTATACACAGATAGACATATGTGTGTACATATATGTATATTGTATATATACACACTGTCCCCTTCTCACTCCTATATGAGAAGAAGGCAGTGGAGAGGGGAAGATTCAATTAAATACAATAAGTGCTTACCATGGGCCAGGCACTGTGCTAAACAATGGGGATACAAAAAGAGGTAAAAGACCATCCCTGCCCTCAAGGAGCTCACAATTTGGTGGGGGAAATGACATGCAAACAATTATGTACAAAGCAAGCTATATACAGGATAAATAGGAAAAAATCAACAGAGGGAAATCACTGGAATTCAAAGGGGTTAGGGAACGTTCCCTATAGAAGACAAGGTTTTTGCTGGGACTTAAAGGAAGCCAGTTATGTCAATAGTTGCAGTGAAGGAGGAAGAGCATTCCAGGCATGGGAGGCAGTCAGAGCCAAAACCTGGAACTGAGAGATGGAGTGTCTTGTTCATAAAACAGCCAGGATGCCCATGTCAAAGGACTGAAGAGTATGTGTTGTGGTGTAAGGGGTAAGGAGATTGGAAAGGTTGGAAGGGGTGGGTTGTGAGGGGATTTGGATGCCAAACAGAGAATTTCATATTTACTCTTGGAGGCAATAGGCAGTCACTGGAGTTTATTGAATAGGAGGGTGACATGATGGGACTTTTGAAAAATCAATGGAGGACAGATCAGTGTGGGGAGAGACTTGAGGCAGGCAGACCCATCAATAAGCTATTGCAATAATCCAGGTGTGGGGTCATGAGGGTCTGCACTAGAGTGGTGGCAGTGATGGAGGAGAGAAGGAGATGTATTCCAGAGATGTTACAAAGGTGAAATCAACAGGCCTTGTCAACAGCTTGGATATGCAGAGTGAGAGACAGTGAGGAGTCCAGGATGACTCCTTGGTTTCGAGCCTGAAGGATTGGGAGGATGGTGTTTCCCTCTACAGTAATAGGAAAGGTAAGAGGGTTAAGATAATGAGTTCTGTTTTGGACATGTTTAAGGAAACATGAGTTTAAGTTGTCAACTAGACATCCAGTTCAAGGTGTCTGAAAGACAGCTGGAGATGTAAGATTAGAGATCAAAAGAGAGATTGGGGCAGGAAAGGTAGCTATGAGAATCATCTGCATTGAAATGGTGATTAAATTCTTGGCATCTGGTGAGATCACCAAGTGAAGAAATATAGAGGGAGAAGAGAAGAGGGCCCAGGATGGAACTTTGAGGGACTCCTACTGTTAGAGGACATGATCTGGAGGAAGATCCAGCAAAGAATATGGATTAGGCGCCTGACTTGAGGCCCTACTCTCAAGCCTGATGATCAGTGGTAGGGTACCTTCATCCTTTCTGCAGTATTATCCCCCTTTCCCCATTCTCTCTGACCAGGTAGACACATCATCCTCAAAGCAGATGCTTAAATATTGGTGGTTGGGAACCACTCACCTCCCTACAACTCCAGGGAGGCCCTCAGGAAAGGAATACCTGGCTCCAATATCCCCAGGAAGGGCTGGTTCCTACTCAGTAAGTGTTCAATCAATCTTTGACTGAAAATCTTCATTGAGGAGGAACCCATTATCTCCTGGGGCAATCCAGTTCACCTATGGAAACCTGTAATCCTTAAGAAAGCTTTTCCACACATCCATCTAATACTGCCTCTTCTACTTCAACCTATTGTTCCTAATTTTACCCTCTAGGACCAAATAGAAGAAGTCTAATCTCCAATGACATGACAGCCTTTCCCCTACTTGAAAGTAGCTGACATGGTCCCTCTAAGATCTCTCTTCTCCTGGTTGCCTAGATACTTTCATTGATTTTTCATATGGCAGGAGATCCTGAGTCACTTTCCTCAGTCTCCTCTGGCTCCTTTCCAGCTTGTGAATCTTTATTAAAATGACTGAGAAAATAGTAGTGGTTTTTATTTAGGCAGCCAGGTGGTACAGTGGATAGAGCGCTGGGCCTGGAGTCAGGAAGGCTTAAGTTGGTGAGTTCAAATTCCACACACTGACACTTATTAGCTATGTGACCCTGGGCAAGTCACTTAACCCTGGGTGCTTCATTTTCCTCATCTGTAAAGTGAGTAGGGGAAGTAAATGGCAAACTACTCTAGTATTTTTGCCAAGAAAACCCCAAATGAGGTCACAAAGAGTGGGATATAAGTGAACAACAATCGCTATTTGCATAGTCACACACAATGTGTTAGTAGTGATGGGGCATTGGACTGTCACTAGTCTCAGTACCCCTGATTCCCAATAGGGAAGGATAAGAAAGCATGAAGAAAGCCTTGAACATAAAATGAAGAGAACACTGAGCTTGGGGGCAAGAAGGCCCTAGGTCTGAAATATGCTTCTCGTCTTCATTTTCACAGTTTTGTAAGAGATCAGTAAAGCAAGTGCCTGGACTGGCAAATTTGAACACATCTGTTTTGTTTTGTTTTTTTAAATAATCTTCTTCCTTTCCTTCATTTTCCAGCTTAGACTTTTTATCCTTTCCTTCAACTTGTTTTCAGTTCACAGTTTATCTTTTGGTAAAGAACAAAATGAAGAAAAAAAACCGAAAGCACACTCAAATATTTTTAAAAAACCTTTACCTTTTGGTGTCTTTATAAATTCTATCATTCCACTATCTAAAGAGGAAATACTGTCCTTTATCCTTCCACTGTTTCTAATGCATGTTTGGAATGTTTTCCTATTTTTCTTGTCTTAGGCAATATAATTTAAGATCATTAGTCGCTGAAAAGTCAAACCAAACGATCTATTCAACTAGAGAAACTGACCCTTCCCTAAGCTGTTAGCATCTCTCCATCAGTTAAGGTTAGATCAACACTCATTATCCATCTTGATGCAACAGGGAAAATTGTTGTGCTTCTTTTTAAAGCATTTTTAAGAAAATTTTTATTTTGTACTGAACACCTAAAATAGCCTTTCTTATATATACAGCAGAATGCATGAAGGGGATTGTGCATGAAATCATACATTTCCATTTTATCCTTCTTAGCGTTTTTAAAATTCAATATAAGTTCTACATATTTTCAAAACTTTCCTACTTGTCTGTTCTTCCTTCTGAAAACTTTCTTCTGTTTTCTTCTGTGCAAAGAAATTCTGTGTTTCCAGTGTTCCTGGGAATGGTGAAGGGTGACAAATCTTATAAGAGGATACCTCCTTAAATTCCAAGGAGTAATTAAAGGCCACTAAGAAAGCACCATTTACAGACAGAAGTCATCCCACAGAAAGTCTCCTGAAAGTCTTTCTACCCTCAAATATTTCCTGATGGACAAGTTGCTTGAAGTACCTCATGGTCTCACTTTATCCCTGGAATCACTCCTTTTTTCTCACCACTGAGTACTTTCCTGGGTATCGGCAATACCTATATGGGATAGTTTAGGAATACTAGTTGCCAGCATCACTCAGTCATATTTACCTGGCTGATGGGATATCCCAAGGCCTAATCAATGTGTGTGAGGCCTAGCATTCACTCCCCAGCAAGGCAATCTCTACTTTCCCAAGGCAGTTGCTAAGAGTGGGCAGAAACATGAGAAAGCATGGTAAGAGTATTTATTAATGCCAAGCTTTTGCCAGGAATATGATCACAAGGTTTTCCATTGTCTGTGACCTGCTCAGGTGTATTCTCCTCCTCCTCCTGTCTTATATGCTCATCCTCGTTGTTGGTATGGATAATAATGGATATGTATTTGGCTCCCACAGTTGGACATCAAACATCTAACTCACAAGCAAACACAGGTGCTGTTTTTGAGGACTTCATGACTTGACACACTATCTATCCCTTGAGGTTGGAAGAATATGAAGGCTTGTGGTATAAGAAATAAAATATTACTGGGATCCAGGTGTAAGGCAGCTAGGTGTCACCGTGGCTAGAGCATCAGCCCTGAAGTCTAGAAGACCTGAGTTCAAATCTAGCCTCAGACATTTGCTAACTGTGTGACCCTGGTCAAGTCACTTAACCCTGCTTGCCTCAGTTTTTTCATTTATAAAATGAGGTAGAAAAGGGAGTGGCAAACCAGTCCAGTATCTTTGCCAAGAAAACCCCAAAATGGGGTCAGGAAGAGTTGAACACGACTGAAATGATGCACAACTAGGTCTACCCTTGTCTATACTGAATGAAGTAGAGTGAGCATGGAACAGTTAGCTATTTAGTCTGGTCAGTTTGGACAGACAGTCCAGGAAATTCTAGAGAGAGCAAAAAGCCCTCATCTTAAGGATCTAAAATTGGGTATAGCTTGGTGGCAGAATGGATAGAGTACAGAACTTCAAGTCAGAAAGACCTAAGTTTAAATCCTACCTTAGATGCTTACTGGCTCTGTGGCCTTAGGTAATTCACTTAACCTGTCTCTGTGCCTCAATTCTCTCAATTACAAAATGGGATAGTATTAGTACCTATCTCCCTAGGTTGTCAAGATAAAATGAGATAATATTTCTAACGAACTTCATAGACTTTAAAGTATGTTATAATGTTAGCTATTATTGTTATTAAGTATTTGAAAATAATGAAGATAACTCTGGAATAAGAAAGAACCTCTAATTATTGAAGAAATAAAAGCACAGAAGTGAAAACCCAGTATTTCAGCTGTGCTATTCAATAAACCCAGCCAGGTGAATAAGTAATCCTGAGACAATAGTTCTTTCTGGGCCAGAGTTTATACAAACACAGTGCCTGGCAAGGTTCTAGCCTCCCAGAACTGGACACCCCAGGACCTTTCCCGTGCTGTCTTATGCATTTGGCACAGCCTGGACAGGGTCTTGTCTATGGGAACCTGCCCTGAGATCTTTGCACAGGCATCATTTACAAGAGCTAATTGCCTTCCACCAAATGACTCTTAGACCTACCCAACTGGCCTCCTGGCAATGCCTTCATTCTGTGTGGTTATCTCTGGGCAAGGATGAAAATAGAATCACTGTTGCTGGAGCTCATGTTTAAGGAATTAAGTGGGGTATGGGTGCAGCCAAGTAAAACAGATTTGGTGATTTGTCAATATAACTAGTGGAGACAATGAAGTCAGTGTAGTTCTACTACCAGGCCCTTGGGCTGAAATGAAGTGTGAGATTCTTTATCTAGGGATTGCGCCCTTTGCTGGCAGCACTGGTAGACTGGATGATCTAATCAGTCTTTCCCCTTTTCCAACAACTGTATATGATCTATTGTCCTGGTGGTTAGGCAATATACAATGGTCTTCTCTAGGGATAGTTTAGGAAGCAAACAGGGGGATGGGGAACACAGACTTGCCCAATGATGTCAGCTTCTGTTTTTTGTTTAAATATTTTTAACAGGATATCCCCGTTCAGCCAGACAGCTTGTTTACAATGGGGCAGTGTCCAGAGGTGGCTTTAAGCCATTGCACAGGGCCTGGAGCAGGACAATACAGTTATAGTACAAGTTACTACCATGCAGTAAGTGATGTCAAAGTTTCATGTTACATCTGATTAACTGGCTGACTCTGGTATTGCAAAACATGCTGGGATTAGTTGCCCTGAAAGAATCTGTAGACTGACTGCCATCTGAGAGGGAGCTTGAAAAGATAGTTTTTGGGTACATCACAAGGGGTCCTGATGTGTAGGATGGTGATTTTCACTATGTCAGATATATCTGGGGTTTGGGACCCCTCCTGTAACCAATAGATGGGGATGAGGTTCCCATATCTTAGGTTTAATGGAGATCGTCATAAATACAGTTGAAATACAACTAAGCTGAGCCCACAGGGCTGGACCATTCACCTATAAGGAAAGGCTATAAGGGAATTATACAGGATCATTGCCTGTGTAACATTTTGTCAGGGGACAGGTGTCCTAGTAGTAGAAGAGATCCACGTATCACCACTATTAAAGAATACAAAGGGGAATGATGTACAAGGTACATTTATTACAGAGATGCCCTTTCTCAGGATTTTGGTTTGCCTCGTGTTTAAGCTCTAAATTTAAGAGATTCACTCGCTTTAGCTTATTAAGTTCTATCACTGTTTAACAATTTTCTCCTGCTTATAAAAACTTGAGTTAACCTAGTCGTACACTTGTCCCTTCCACCTCATGGGAGTTAGGGCCATGCCACCCTCCACAATCTGGAAAATCTTTTGGCCCTCCTTTCATACCAGAGAAGAAGTCTGAATTCTTTTGTTATTAAAAGATAATATATGTTGATATTATACAGTACCGTACATATGTTTTATGGATTTCTGAGTTTCTAAACCTTTCCTGTGTTACCTGTTGGCCTTTGTATGCTGTCTGTGGCTTCCACAAAACTCCTCCAAAATTCCCATTTAATTTCTTATGCCAACACACCATACTGAAACTGGAATGGGAAAAGTCACGAAATAGAAGAAATAGCCATCCTATCTCAATGTAGTGCTGCTGTATTTGTGATTTCTAGGTGGAGTCATTATTTCCTCTGCCTCCTGTGCACCTCAGGCTGAAGCAGGATGTTTCTCAGTTTCTTATTTGGTTTCTGTATGTCTGTCTCTGACTCCGTCTCTGTCTACATGTCTATCTCTCTCCCAGATCAAAGCTTTCCCCCAAATCTCTACATACACTAGAATTCATCTCATAACAAAGATTAGCAGCTACTACCAGGCTTTCTTTCATATAATGAGGAATAAATAGAAATAAAAAGAGAAAAAACAAAGGGAAGGGAAACAGTTCCTTGGAATAGAAAGCAGCCAGTGCTAGTGCTAACTACAAAAGCAGAAAACAGCTTCTTCTGGTTTTAATTCTCTCCCCCTCATGGGAAAAGAGACACAAAACTTGAAGCAGTTGGACAGTTGCTGTTTTTCCCCAAGTCAGAGATGGTAAAGAAGAGGGCTGAGTGAATTAGGTCACCGACCATCACTTTCACCTTCTCAGTAGTCGTTTGACTTCCTTGCTGTCTTCTTGGCACAAAAGGAGCAGCAGCAATGACTAAAGCCTGTCAAAGTCTCAGAAATAAAGAGAAGGCAAGACTCCACCCTGAAATCCAATGGGGTTGTTCCTAACTCCTGGCCTGCCCACATGGCCCCAAGATGTAGGACTAATTCTCAAACTCTAGACTCTCCAACTCAGTCCTTCTGACTCTATTTCCCCACCCCCTAATCCCCTAAATACTCCCAAAAGTTCTACTTCAGTCTCTCTTCTCTATAGTAATCAAGGAATTGCAATTAGTAACATCTTTTGTTTTATGTAGTACTATTCTAATTGAAGGCAACTGAACTTAGAAAAAAGGAAGACCTAGTTTCAGATCTTCACTCAGACCCTTACTGGATATGTAACCCTAGGCAAGTCCACAACCTCTCTGGGCCTCAATTTCCTCATCTGTAAAATGGGTATTGGGGGTGGACTTGTTTCTGGGCTCCAGTGCCATAATGGAACACTAGAGGGAGCCCCCCTCATATAGGAGCCACCTCATGGAAAGAATTCTGAAACCCTCAACTTGTCAACTTCATCTTGCCTTCCGGCTCTATTTCTATCATCTCTTGGTCATTTCCCATTTTAGTATTAGAGAAACACATGCAGAGAGATTAAGACCATGGCTACACACATCCAAATTGAACTGGATGACTAGAGCAAACAAAAATAAACAATCTAAACACAATAAAAACCCACTGAACCCCGGAATAGCCAGGCAATGGAGGCAGAAACATACTTCACATAATTTTCTCCAGGTGAATGCTTCCATTCTCTATTCTGTCAGAGTCCTGTGTAGCCTAACTTCCTTCTACCTTTTCAGTCATCTTACACCTTACTGCCCAACGCGTACTCTTCCATCTGGTGGGGCTGGCCTTCTGGCTCTTGCATGAACAAAACACTCTATTTCTCAGCTCTGGGCATTCTCTCTGGCTGCTCCTCTATCCTGACTACTGACTTCCCTGGCCTTTTTTCTAAATCCCCACCTCCTCCAGGAGCCTTCCCCAGCCCCTCTTAATTTCAGTGCCTTCCCTCTGTTGATCATTTTCTGTTTATCTTCTATACAGCTCACCGTGTATCTATTTGTTTGCACATTTTCTTCTCCGTTAAATTGTAAGTTCCTTAAGGGCAGGCACTGTTCTTTTGTTTTTGCCTTCTTTCACATCCCCTGCGCTTAGCATCAATGCCTGGCACCTAATAGGAGCTTAATAAACATTTAATAATCACATGTCAAAGTCATTTGCTCAAGCAAGTCATTTTCCCCTCTTAGGCCTGCTGGGCAGCATCCTTGTTACCAAGGGCCTTTCATATGTGGCCTCCCCCAGCTCACAGTGCTGCAAGCTCAGCTCAGTCACAGGGGTACTGGAAGAGGCCTCCATTGAACAACTACAGGGCTGCACATCAGCTGAAGAGTGCAGCGCCCGTATTAAAACAGCACTGCGATTTCATACTGGCGGGGACAAATTGCTAGCTGTAGCCAAAATACAGACGATAATATTCAACTCTTTGAAAGGCCAAATGAGGATGAAAAGTTTGGGGCAGCTGGAATTTTTTCCATGAGGTGGTTCCTATATGAGGGGGGCTCCCTCTAGTGTTCCAATATGGCACTGGTGTCCAGAACTAATGATGAAAGCTCAGGTGAATGTAGTTTATTTAGTGTCGCAAAGTGGGCTTAGAATTGTTCAGTTCAATAACCTATATCGAATGGTTTGCCTTTTCAGTGAGGGTGGAAGGGGAAGGGGGAAGGGAGAGAATGTGGAACTCAAAGCTTTAAAAATGGATGATAAAAATTGTTTTTACATGCAACTAGTAAGTAAGATATATAAGCAATGGGATGTAGCCATCTATCTTGCCCTGCAGGAAAATAGAAGGGAGAAGATAAAGGTAAGGAGTGATAGAAGGGAGAGCAGATCGGAGGAAAGGGTAATCAGAATACATGCTGTCCTGGGGTGGGGAGACAGGGGAGACGGGCAGAACATTTGAAATTCAAAATTTTGTGAAAGTGAAAGTTGAAAACTGAAAATAAGTTTTTTTAAAAAAAGAACTGTCCAGTTCAGTTGAGAACTAAAAATAAATATATTAATTTTTTAAAAAAAGACATTTACCAAGAAAAAAAAATTGTCCAGTTCAATGAGAAATGCACCGTTCCCACTATATTCAGATTACATAAACTGGGTTTTTTTCATTATTCATAAACAGCATAAAAAGATTTTGAAAATCCATACATAATTAAGGGTCAACAGATATAGAGATGGGCAGTAGTAACAATAATATAGCATTTATCCTGCTAGCATCTATCAAGCTCTTTAAAGACTAGTGAGATCATAGAGCAATAGATTTGGAATTAGAAAGGGCTTAAGGTGTCATCGAAGACCCAGAGTCCACCACAGGAGCCAGAAGTGGAGTCACTGGACTGGCATGGGATCCCTGGGAAGGTACCAGTCTTACTCCTGCTGGTCCAATAAATCAGTCACCAAGTTTTCATAAAGTGTTTACTCTCTTCCAGCTACTGTGTTAGGCACTGGGGTACAAACAATTCCCATTCACAAGAAGCTTACATTGTAATGGGGGAGACAATTAGCTTAAATGGAGATATAGAGTTACAGATCACATAAATGTGTATATTTGTGTATACATACACGTATATATATATATATATGTATGTATGTATGTAGAGAGTAAATACAAAGTGAATAAATACTACGTAGTTTGAGAAGGAGGGCACTAGAAGGTCGGGAGATTCGAAAGGCTTCATGTAGAAGATGGTTCTTGATCTGCATGTTGAAGGGAGGAGGGATTCTATGAGGTAGAGATGAGAAGGGAGTGAATTCCAAGTGTGAGTTACAGTCAAAGCAAAGACTTGGAGATTAGAGATGGAATTCCATGTCAGAGGAATAGAAAAAAACCCAAAAGGTCAGAGCTTAAGAGGATCCCTCTTACCCAACAGGCATAGCACTACTAGGTTACTCTTCATTCCCCTTTGATGAGCAAGGATGCACCAGCCATAATCTTTCTGGTAAGATGGAAGACCACCAGGCCCTTGTATCTGCCTTGCTGCTTTACCCTGTTAGCACTGGACCTTTCTATTCACCCAGAGCTGAACTTTCCTCTGTGTTTTCTCCCAGAATTGAATGTAAGCTCTTAAAACGTGGGGACAGTCTCATTTTTCTCTTTATATTCTCACGGCTTAGCACAATATTTGACAAATAGAAAATACTTAATGCTTTCCATATCATTCCATTTAGTCCAGCCCTCCCATTTTACATATTTGAAAGCCAACACCTAAAAATATCCAGCAATTTGTTCAAGGTCACACAACTAGTAAGCAATAAAATGGAATGTAAACCTAGGTCCCCTGACACCAAATATAGCATTCTCTCTTCTATTGCAAACTGCCTCAGATCTTCAAATTAAGTCTGTGTTAAAACAAACAATCCCTTCAGTCAAACAAGTTTGTAAAAGATCCCTTTGTTTTGTGAAGGAAACATTTTTTTCGAATGAATGCAGAACTCAAGCAAAGTACCACAGTTAATATAGGGATGGATTTGGAATCAGGAAGACCTAGAAACAAATATTGTCTTTCGTACTTACTAGCCATGTATCCACAGTGAAGTCCTTCTCTGAGCCTCAGTTTCCTCATATGGAATATGTAGACAATATTACCTGCAGTACCTTCTTCATAAGGGAAGGTAAATAAATACTTTCTAGTTATAGACAAATGTCAGTTATCATCCAGAATATTAGTAGAATTGGCTAGTTATCCAAAACTTGTGTAAACATAATAACCTCCCATAGATCATAGTTTGGTGCAGAGTACAAAAAGATGAATTAGGGAGGGTGGGGGGAATGTTTCTGGACTGAGTAGCCAAGTGTCTTGCCTATATATGGAAGAATATATATACTCCTCGGCTGACATTTTTCCATCAGTTCAGATATTTGGTACAGGTGTTTTCTTTTCCCCTTCATGCTTTTTTTGCCTGAGGTATCAAATACCAAATGGATGAGGTACTGATAAAGCCTTTTCCTGTCAAAAGCTGTTTTGCCAGTTCTCAGAATATTTTCAGGGTCAGACTATGGCATGCAGGACTCTGGCCTGACCTTTTGATGATAAAATTAAACATGAAACCACAGCTCTAACCAACAAGCTGTATGTAATTTGCTACCTATTTAAAAAAGAAAGAGCAAGCTACTGACAAGACAAACCAGTATTTACCTAGTAAATACTTGTAAACAAGTAACTGGTAAAAAAAAACAAAACAAAACAGAAAAACAACCCCCCAAAAAACAAGCTGGAAGGGGTGTTCAGTTGAGGGGGAGGAAACGAGAGGGTCCAGATCTGTGATTTTCTCTCTACAGGGGAGGTAAAACTCTGCTCCAATGTGTAGACCTGTAATTGATAATAATAAATAGTATTTACAGAGCACTATACGATTTGCAAAGCAATTCGTTGTTATTCAATCATTTCAATTATGTCTGACTCTTTGTGACCCCATTTGGGGTTTTCTTGGCAAAGATACTGGAGCGGTTTGCCATTTCCTTCACCAGCTCACTTTACAGATGAGGAAACTGAGGCAAATAGTGTTAACTGACTTGCCTAGGGCCACACAACTGGTAAATGACTGAAGGCAGGTTTGAACTCAGGTCTTCCTGACTACAGGCCCAGTGCTCTATCCACTGTGCCACCTAGCTGCTCTTGCAAAGCAATTTATAAATATCTTATTTAAATATTACAACAAACCTGAGAGATAAGTGCTATTATTATCCTTATTTTATAGATTAGGAAACTGAGGTTGAGTGACCTGCCCAGGGTTACAACCTAATTAAGTGTCTGAGACAGGATTTGAACTCAAGTCTTCTTGATTCCCAATATAGCACTCTTCCTACCATACCACCTAGCTGCCTAACTTTTCTGGCCCAGGGTTTCCCAAACCAAGCTACATTGCGGGTCAGTGAAGCATGAGTCCTTGGCAGTAAACTACTCTCCCCTTCAGAGTTAGAGCCTTTCCTAGACATCTGGAGCCAGGGCTGAGAACAGCAAGACTTAGTTAGCGGGGAGAAGAAAGAGAGAGAGGTGGAAAAGGAGAAAGATAAAGGAAGAGGAGGAGGAAGAAAAAGAAGGAGGAGGAGGAGAAGAAGAACAAGAACAAGAAGAAGAACAAGAAGAGAAAGAAGGAGGAGAAGAAGATGAAGGAGAAGAAAGAGAAGGGAAAGAGAAGGAGGAGGAGTAGGAAATGGAAAAACAGGAAGAAGAGGAGAAAGAAGCCTCAGAAAGGAAAGAGGAGGAGGAGGAGAAGAAAGAAGAGGAAGATGAGGAGATATCTAAATGGATCATTTTTGAGAGGGTTCCTGGAAGCTTGCTCTAGGCAGCCAAACTCAGCCACGTTTTTCTCTGGCATCTCCTCTCAAAGGGCAGCCTGGGCAGTGCCAGCTTTGGCAGCCTCTAACAAGTTGGAAAAGCATTACCCATAGTCTTGGCAGTGGTGGTCTTTTGTCAGAGGAGCAGCTTAGCAAAGTTTTGGAGCCCCAGTGCCAAGCTGGCTGCTGAATGAAGAATTTTTCAGTCACAGTGACTTTCCAAGACCATCTGTTAAGTTGAAATGTTAATACATAATAATTCACATTCATATAGCACTTTAAGGCAGAGTGCCTTCATCATTATAACCCTGTGGTGGGGAGGTAGCACAAGTATCATTTGTCCCTTTTACCAATGAGAAAACTTCCATCTCTAAGAGGTTATGTGACTAGCCCACGGTCACACAGTTATTCAGTATCTGAAGTGGCATTCCAACCTCCTGATTCCATGTTGAGTTTGCTAGTCACTGCACTGTGTTCCCCCTGATTTGCCAGAGTCCCATAACTTTAGGCCTGCCAAAGCAAATGGACAAAGCCCAGAGGTATGTTCTAGATTGTTGAGTTGGAGAGACATTGTCTTCATTGCCCAGGCTTATTAGTGTGGCTGTACCTTAAGAGTTCTGGCAGATTGTGGGGTAGCCCCACCGTGCATGGCCCTCACCACAGTCCATGCCACTTTGGAAAATACAAAAATTTGAATGAGGTGTTTCTGTGCAAGTATATACCCATGTTCCCACAGCTTGTGACCAAGAGGGCTTCACTTACTAAAGGATGTTTCTTCTGAACTAATCCTCCCAGAAGCCCATGTGGCCTCCAAAGTATGATAATATTCAGTGTCTACTCTGGTTCTGCATCAGTGAACCTCCAGTATATGCAATTTTAAAAGAGGGTGAAAATCTTATGGAGTATGTTGAGACAAAGGTTTATAATAGCCAGTAGACATAGGAGCAAACAGGAAAAATGAAAGAGATGGAAAAAAATGGCAGCCATATGAAGACAATAGGGTAGTTAGGTAGCCCAGGGGATAGAGCCCTAGATGTGGAGTCAGGAAGACCTGAGTTCAAATCCAGCCTCAGACTCTTGCTAGTTGTATGACCCTAGGGAAGTCACTTAACACTGTTGGTCTCAGTGTCCTCATCTGTAAAATGAGCTGAAAAAGAAAATAGCAAACCACTTCAGTATCTTTGCCAAAAAAACCCCAAACGGGGTCACAAAGAGTTGGGCACAACTGAAATGAATGAACAACTGTGTGAAGACAGTACAGAAGGCACCAATATGAGGTGTAGAGTCAAAATAGTATAAGTAGTGGGACAATGGAGACGTAGGAAAACATGAAGAGACTTCCCTTATAGTTTCCAAATGAGATATCATCACTCCCAGGACTGATGTTCGACAACAGAAATGACACTGTATCAAGAAGCCTCTTTCAAGTCTAGGGCTGGGATGTAAAGGGAAGTCTCTAAGTAGAACCTACCAGGAATGCATTGCTGAATATTCAACAACCAGCCGGGGAAGGCGGAATGTACTCAGAACACACTTTTGAGTTTAATCTGCATCATCCGCACTTTTCTTTGTCACTTTCATAAGCTGAGACAATCAACAAAACAATAGATCAAACCTCGATATGTAGCATGTGCTGGTTTCTATGGTGTAAATGCTCATACTAAAAATATAACATTCTTTCCAGAAAGCCAGTATGAGCTGAATCCAGAAATATCTCTAGCCTACACTATTAGTATTTCATTAGTGGACTTTAATCCCTTGTCATTAGTGAAGTGATAATTACCTCTTCTCTTACTGTATTAGGAAGACAAAGGGCTTCATTCAGAAATGAAAGTTGTTTCTCGATGGGGTGAAGAGTGACAGCCATTTGAAAATGGTTTCTGAAAACCTTTAATTTTTTATCCAGTTCTTTGTCATTACTTTGCTATTCTGTTTTAATTAAATGTCTTTGACTTTAATATATAACACATCTGTCTTGGACTAGCATAGAGATATACCATTGGGAGTTTGGAGGTATGAATTCAAATGAATGACAGCCTAAAGTGGTCATAGCTGAAAGGCAGGGCCACATGTGAGCCTTGTAAGCTATACAAGTACCAAGAAAGCCACCAGGTAACCAGATTTTCCAGCAGTACGCTGTTGTGACACTTAGAAGCCTCCCCTTCAAATCAATTCAATGAAATTTACCAAGAGTCTAGTATGTCAAGGCCCAGGGCTAGGCATTAGGTATAAATAAAAGCAGAACAAAACCGAATGAGCCTTGGCCCTCTGTTGTTCTCTCTCTTCTGGGGACTGTCAGCTCTGTACCATGCCATTTAGAAATATAAGCCTAAAAGTCTTTTATTTAGCTTTTTTACAAGAAATTTCGAAGAAGGAGAAAGCCTAGTGAATGTCCTTGTCAAGACTGTGGACCTCCTGCCCCCAGCTCAATTAGCTGAACTTAATGTGGTAACCAAGGGTGGCGACAGCAGCATCAGAGCCTCTCCTACCCATAACTAGATTGGGAAGCAGTTGCCTACTTGGAATGATTTGAGAAGCACCACAAAATTTGCTTTCACCCAATTTTTCTTTTTGCCAACATTTCCCTCTGAATTGCTCTTCCCCCAGCCAACTAGTTGGAAATTTCTTTTCTTAAACACATTTCTTTAGGTAATACAGAGGATAAAGTTAATAGGCATATATTATCTCTAGAATATCAATGCTGACTTTAATCATTTCAAACAGAATTTCAACCAATGTAAATAGGTTTCCATAAAGAGACAACCAAAAGAGGACTGTTTCTCCACCAATCAAGTGACTGAAGGGTGTGCGAATTATAAAACTTCACCATACTTATTATTTGTTGACTCTTTAAAAAAGCATCTAATTTAATAGAATGAAATGCTGCCTTAAAGATCTCCCTTCAATAAGCTGCCTCCCAAGCACATGTCAAAATTATATAAGACTCCTTGAAAGATATGACAATAGAAATATCTTTATCCTATTTAAGGAGGGAGCCCAGGGGAAAGCATCTCATGGTTTCCCACTTGGCTGCTCACCTGAACTTCATTATTGTTTCCAGAAACTCATCTTCCAGCTAGATCAAATCAACTTTGAAATTCATACCAACTCAGTACCCACTGTTCCTTTTGACCTCTCCCTTCTTCTGACTGCAAAGTAAGGAGAGTGGAAACCAGAGAACTCCTTTCAAGTTCTTTATATAAGGAATGGGCCAAGGTCAGACACCTCATCATTTCCCACTTGGCTTCAGGATTTCTTCATGCCCCTATACATGGTGCCCTTTTTCCCTTCCCTCTTTTCATATACTGCCCTCCCCCCAACCCTTTTCAACTTCTTTTAATATGTTGTCTTCCTAGATTAAGTTGTGAGTTCCTTGAGGGCAGGAAGTACAGTTATGCTTTCACATTGAGACTTTACCCATCAAGGTTTTGATATATCAGGGGTTAACATTAGAAATTAAATGGGAATTTTGGGGGAGTTTTGCAGAAGCCACAGACAACACACGAAGGCCAATAGACAACAAAGAAAAAGTTTATAAACTCAGAAATGCATAAGATAGATGTGTGGTATTATATAATATCAACTCAAATTTTATAATAAGGTACTATAAATACCCCACAAAAGAAAAAGAAAAAATTCAGACTTCTTTGGTATGAAGGGAAGGCCAAAAATTTTTATGCAGATTTTCTAGATCATGCAGATACAGATGCTCCCCCTCCCAGATGTGAAAGGGATAACTGTGTCTTTTTTTTTTTTTTTTGAATCCTCAGCCCTTAGCACAGTTCCAGGTACTTAGCAGGCTCTTAATAAATGTTTACTGGCTACTGACAACAATCTTTTGATCATTATTCTCGAGTGAGTTTAAAAGCTGTTAGAGAGATATATGCTTGCCAAAGGAGTTCATTATGGTCAAGGAGGAGAGAGAACACAGAATCCAAATTAAAGAGTGATTGAGTTTAGAAATTGAGGTCCTCCAGATGCTCCTGTTTGGGAATGACATTGTGCTGGTTTCATCAAGGCCCAGAACATGGCAGAGCCTCCGACAACCATAATCATTCCAAAGGAATTTGACTTACATATCCACATGGGATAAAATAAGTGAACACAGAAGGTCTACTATATGGACAATGAGATGTAGTTAGATGAACAACCTATAGAACTCATGCATTAGTATGCGTTTCTTGCACAGATAATGAAAACAGACAATGAACTTGGTCGAGTATTGAAAGGGGAAAAGCAGGTTATATTACCCTTGGAATATAGCTAAGTTATTTTAGTGACCACAAACTTTTAAACAAAAGTCTATCATTTTAACTCTGGTAAGCTTCTGGCAGTATATGACCCTCTCTTCTTCTTCCTTCTCTTTTCCTCTCTTCCTCTTTTCTTTTCTCTCCTCTACTCCTCTGTGAATCCAAACAGAAAAGTCTAATCTCTTTTCCATGTGACAGCCTTTCAAATACTTGAAGATAGCTATCATGCCATCCCTTGAGATTTCTCTGCTTCAGGCTAAGTATCTGTAGTTCTTTAAACTGTAGGATGTAGGAGCTTGTGGGTGCTGTCTGATATATAAAGATGGTTCATGGGTTCCTTGGGTAGATATGATCTGGAATCTGGCCCACTCTTACAGAGCGTGGGAGAGCTGTGCCAGCATCACAAGCAGCCTAGCTAGGAGAAAGAGGCAAAGTAAGGTCCCAAACCCCCAAGACTGGGAAAATTCTCCTAAAGTAAGACCTTAACTATAGAAAAATCACTGTGGCAGCTGAATGGAGGAAGATGGATTGGAATGAAGAGACACTTTGAGTTAGAGAGATCAATTAAAATACAGATAAGAGGTGAGATGTACCTGTACCAGAGTGGTAGTTGTTTAGGTGAAGAAGAAAAGTATATGAAAATATTACAAAGGTAGAACCTGCAACTGATTGCATATGTGAGGTGGGTATGAGAAAGGAGTCAAGGATGACACCAAATTTGTGAACATAGGTGACTGGGAGTATGGTGATGCCCATAACAGTGATGTGGGTCTTCAGAAGAAAGGAGGACATGGGAGCAAAGATAATGAGTTCTGTTTTGGACATGTTGAGATTGGATACTTACAGGACATCTAGTTCAGGATTAGTTCCCAATCCAGGAAAATATTGACGGACTGAACGTTGGCCTGAATTTAATAAGATAAAATTCATTAAGGACAATAAATATAAAAGCTTACACTTAGGTACAAGAAATTGACTTCACAGGCACAAAATGGAGAAAGCTTAGATAGAAAGCAATTCACCTAAATAATCTGAGGATTTTAATGACTTGAACCAACATTCTAACATAGCAGCACTGATGGTAGGGCTAGGTTAAGAATAAATGCATGATTTTTTTTAACACAGGAGGAAAACCAAATTAATAGTAGCAAAAATTGAAACAGGAGAATTAAATAAAGAAGAAAAAAGGGAAATTATTAGAAAATATTTTGCCTATTTATATGGCAATAAAACTGACAAATGAAATGGATGAATATTTGCAAAAGTAGAAAATGCTCAGTTTAGCAGAATAAGAAATGAAAAATGTAAATAACACAACTTTAGAAAGTGTTTAAATTGAACAATCCATAAGAAACACACACACACACACATATATATATGCAACAACAAAAATAATAACTCTAGGTTCACATGGATTCACAAGAATATCCAATCAACCACTCAAACAACAATTAAAATAATAAACTGTTTGAAAAAATAAAGGAATATACCAAATTCTTTCTGTGACACTAATATGGCTTTGATACCTAAGCCAAAGACTAGCAATACAGAAAGAGAAAGCTATAGACTAATAATATCCCTATTAAACATTATCACAAAAATTCAGATAAAATATTAACAATGACACTACTGTAATATATCATAAAGATTATATACTTTGACCAAGTAAGATTGATATCAGAAATGTAGGATTGGTTCAATATTAGAAAAGCTATCAGCATAATAGATTATATTAATAAGAGCAGCAAAAATCATGTGATTACATAGATGGGACAAGACAAAGCTTTTAGTAAAATACAACACACATTTCTGTTGAAAACATCAGAAAATCTTGAGTAGTATTTATCTAAAACCAACAGCCAGCATTATCTGTAATGGGGATAAATTAGAGAGTGGCTTTTTCAGTAAGACAAGAGTAAAAGCATCATCACCAGAACTATCTGATATAGTGCTAGCTAGAAATGGCAGCTATAATCATAAAATAAGAAAAAAACTGAAGGAATAAGCATAGGAAAAGAGGAAACAAAATGATCACTTTTTACAGATATTATGGTTTACTTAGAGAACCCTAGAAAGTCAACTAAAAATTTAATTAAAACAATAATGTCAGCAAAGTTACAGGACATAAAATAAGTCCACATAAATCACTAGTAATTCTGTTTATTACAATACAAAAAAAACCAGCAGGAAAATATAGAAGAGAAATTTCATTAAAAATAATTACAGAATCTATGAAATACTTGTGAATTTACTTGCCAAGATACACACAGGAACTATATGAATACAACTACAGAACACTCTTTTATACTTAACAATGGATCTAAAGATTTGGGAAAATATAAATTACTCATGAATAAGCTAAGTTAATGTGATATAAATAACAATGCTACCCTTTTTAATTTATTTCGTCAGTACCGTAGCAACCAAATTACCAAAGGAAAGATTTGCAGAACTAGGAAGAAATAACAAAATTCAGCTGGAAGAACAAAAAGTCAAGAATCTCAAGGGAAATTAAATAAAAATAAGAAGAAAAGGAACCTAGTAGTACAATACCTTGTACTTTACAACAAAGCAGTAGGTATCAAAACAGTGTGGTACTGGTTTAATAAAATAGAGGTGATAAGTGAATAGATTAAATACCCAACATACAGAAGAAAATGAACACAGTAGCCTAGGGTTTGCTAAACTCAAGTCACCAGACACTGAGGTAAGAATTTATTATTCAACAAAAACTACTGGGGAAATTGAAAAGGAATTTGGCAGAAATTAAGTGTATGATCAAAATCTCACATTATAAGCTCCAAATGGATATGTGACTTGGACATAAAGGGTGACATCATAAACAATCTAGCGGAGCAAGGAGTAAATTACTTTTTGGATCAATGGATAAGGTAAGAATTCAGGACTTAGCAACTTACAGGGAGGATCATACAAGATAGATAAAATGGACAGTTTTGATTTTATAAGATTTAAAAATTTTGCACAAACAAAACCAATATAGAAGGGAGATAACTAGGAAAAATCTTTGTAGCAAGCTTTTCTAATAAAGATTCCATTTCCAAGATATATAGTTCAAATTTATAAGCAGAGTCATTCCCCAGCTATTAAATTGTCAGACATGATCAGGCAGTTTTCAAAAGAAGAAATATAAGCTATCCATACAAACCATATGAAAACATGCTCTGATCAATATTAATAAGAGAAATGCAAATAAAAGCAACTCTGAGGTTGTGGCTACCAGAAATCTAAAATTAACCCCAAAAAGGATAATGATATATTTTATTATTGGAAACTATGGGGCAAAAAAATTGAGGAATTTTAATATACTCTTAATGGATCTGTGAATTGTCCTAGCCATTCTGGAAAGAAATTTTGAAATATGTCTAAAACTAAATCTAAACTTAGATTTAATGATACCACTGTTCGACCTATTCCCTAAAAAGATTTAAAACAAACAAGTAAATCCATATGTACAAAAATATTTGTGGCAACTTTTTTTTTTGCAATGGCAAAGAATTTGGAACTAAGAAGGTTAACATAAATTGTTGCTTGTGTTTGTCCTTTGTTGCCAAAGAAGACCATGACATCAGACAAATGATGATATGACTTGTACTTGACTTTGTTTTTGAGTGAGGGAGAGTTGTGCAAGGTCACCAATCTCACTTCTCCTCTGGAGTCATCTGAATCCAATGACCAGATATTCATCAGGATGACTGGGGATGGCCCATGATGCAATGAAAGACCTTGGCCCCTTTATGTCAAAGCCTATTCAGGAACTCACTTAGGGTGAGGTAACCCCATTCAGTGAATAGACCTGTTTAAGAAGTAATCAAGGTATTAAAGTAGATCTCTGTGTCTGGGGCACAACAGGCTCTGTTTCACAGTTCTTGTGCCTTGAACTTGAGGCTTTGTGTGTTGTGGCCTCTGGTTCTTTCAGCTAGAAGCTAAAATGTTGCAGTTTACCTGGTGCTGAGCTGGCTGGTGTTGGAAAGCAGAGGCCAAGTGAAGTCTTTCTGGGTTTCCCTGGGAGTTACCCTGGAGCTAGCTGCGTTAAGTGTGGGGGCGGTGTGGTCTGGCCATGGGAGCCCTCCTCTGCTGAGCCAGAGCATAGACAAGTTTAGTGGTTGATGATCCTGTCTGTGCTAGCATCTTCTTGATTCCCCTGGGGTGCTGAGACACGCCTGGAGTCCTGGTGTCGGCAGTTGTGGGCTCCTCCCCGCTGGGGCTCAGGATTTCCTTCCGATTTGCTGAGGTGGGGCTATCTAGGACAGCTCCAGTCCTGCACTGGTCCCCTTCTGCCACAGCAAAATAGACCCTGCTTAGCAATTTTCCTAGCTTCACTTGCTAAGAGACTATTTGCCCTTTGACTGATCCTACTGTTCCAGGATTTTTCTGGGGAATTATTTTATGGGTCTTTCAAGATCAACAAGGGGAGGGGGAGAACATTTACTGATCACACTACCATCTTTGTTCCCAGAAGTTCAAGTAGGTGACTTACAGACATTTAATCTGTGCACTGATAGTCTCAGGAGCAGCTGCTGCAGATACCTGGGCCTCCACTACTCTCATTCATTTGGTTCTGCTGGACTCCCGTCCTGGGCTGATATGCCCAAGATTCTGCAGTGCTGCCATTGCCTCAGAGCTCCTGGGGCTTCCTGCTCAGCCCTGCTGTGGCAGGGACAGGGCTGCTACAGCCTGTGTGCTGCATGCTGTGTGCTGTGTGCTCCTCCAGCCTCGCGTAACAGATCCTTCCCGTCGACCTTCCAGTCTGTCCTGGGCTGTGAATCTGTCACAATCTGTCTCCTATTGGATTCTGCCCCTCCAAAATCTGGCCAGATTCTCTTTTTAGAGGTATCTGAAGGAGTTTGTCTAAGAGCTTAGGTGAATAGCTGCTCTCATTCTGCCATCTTGCCTCCACCTCCTGCATGGATACTCTCTATGGATAATCACTCTTAAGCCAGGAGGATCCAGAAAACAGTCCTTAAGTGGAGTATGGGCAGGGACCAATGTTGTCCAATCTATGGACTTCGGAGTGCAGTAAAGTTTAAGGAAAGGAAAGTGGATAAAAGGAAGGGAAGGGAAGAGAAGGGAAAGAGAGGAGAGGAGAGGAGAGGAGAGGAGAGGAGAGGAGAGGAGAGGAGAGGAGAGGAGAGGGGGAAGGGGAAGGGGAAGGGAAAGGGAGAGGGAAAGGGAAAGGAAGAAATCTTGCCAGAAAACCCTAAGTTAATTGGCCATCCTCTGGCCATCCAAATTTACCTTCCAAGGAGAAAGAAGGGGAAGGGGAGACAGACAGGAGAGGATAGGCTGAGCTACCCAGCTAGCTGGGTCCCCATTCAGGCAGCTGCATCTACTCACAGATTGTTGCATTCATCCTTTGTTGCCAAAGAAGACCATGCCATCTCATTTCTCTAAAATAAATTGGGGAATGATTGAACACATTTTGGTATATCAATGTGATGGAATAGTATTATATGAGCCAAGATCAAAATTAATATCAAATTAGAGTAAAGAATAAAAGTGATAAATGACATAGGGCATAATTATACTAGGTTTACCCTATTATTTTTGAACAAGCTATCAGTACTGAAAAATGCTTGATTATCCTTATTTCCTATAAAGGCATAATCAACACAAAGCAATCACTATAATGTGGAGACCAAAAGACTCAAATTAGCCAGCAAATACCTTAGAGTAGCCACGGGGAATGCATATTCAGAATATACTTTTTAAAAAACACTACAGAGGCAAGTGGAAGTCAATATTAATATCACTTTATACATAGTTTTAAAAAACTAGAAATGAAAAGCCTACAGAAATGTTGGCATAAGCTGCATTATGCCAAATGCGGTACTATATGTAAAGTGCTTTGCAAACATTAGGGCACTATATAAGTGTTATTCTTATTATTCTTCCAAGAGCATTCATTGCTGAAATTGTCAGGAAGAAAAAACTAATAGACATAATATGGAACACATTTTTGTAATATATTTTATTATATATATTTATTATAATTATATTACAATATTAATATATTAGATATTATATTTATATAATATATTTTTACAAGGATCTACTTTTATCACCAGGGACAGGGGAACTTTTGCATTTAAACCTTATTGACTCCCTGGGCCTCAGTAATGAGGCATAGAAGAAAAAGACAAAGTGGGAAAAACAGATAGCATAAACCAAGTCGTTCGGGTAACATCATGGATAGAACACTGAACTTGGAGTGAGGAAGACCTAAATTCAAATCCTGCCTCAGACACTCACTCGTGTGACCTTGAACATGTAATTTAATCTCTCTTTGCCTTATTTTCTTCATCTGTAAAGCAAGGGCATTAGACTCAATGACTTTTAGGTCCAACTCTGAATCTATAATCTGTGACTACACAAGAAGGTTAACACACTGGATCCAACAGTCTTGAAAACACTGAGGAATCATTTTGCAAGTTACCTCAAGCAGAGGAAGCTACCAAAAGAACGGGAAAAATGTCAGATGATGTTATTATGAAAAGGTGAACAAGAGAACATCAATAGCCTATGTGCCTACTTTCTCATCAGTATGAAATCTTTGGAAGAAAATTCTATATGTTTATCAAAATGGAGATTATCATGATGAAAATGGGAGAAGGGAACTACTGGGACTTAAAAACTCATTTTTCCAGTAGACAGCACCTTTAGAGTCAAAAAACTATCTCAGAAGATTCATGGGAAACCATGGACAAGAATTGCATTGGATCAGAAGGCATTCTGGTGCAGGTGGGAGGGGGAAAGTTGTGAATTGCCTCAGTAGAAGTGTTTCCACATTGAAAAAATCATGGATCCACCAAAGATGAGACCATTAGGGATTTTGCAAAGGGGTCTAATAATTTGTGGTCTCTTAGGTGAAAGAATTTGTTTTATAGCACCCTATGGTGCTGTTTTTTCTTGTTTCTAGGGGAAATCTTGAGAGCTTGTAATTTTCTGACCTACTCCACCATCTTCCCAGAATCCACTGCTTTTTCAATAAATAAGGGGATAAGTGGGTGGGGAATGGGATTTCTAGAGCTAGTTGAATGAAGAAAAGGAGAAAGTTGGTGAACTAAAGTGGGAATATAGGAAGATCCTGGTATATGGCTTTAGGCAAGACCAAAGTCAGTCAATCAAAAAGCATTTATTATATACCAATATGCACTAGGCAGTGTGCTTCGCATTGAAGATACAGAGAAAGGCAAGATATTCCCTATAATCAAGGAGCTCCTAGTCTAATGGGGGAGACAACATGCAAACAATTATATAAAGACAACATACATATATACAGTATATAATGGAGATAATCAACAGAGAGAAGGATTAGCATTAAGGGGGATGGGAAACAACTTCCTTTTGAAGGTAGGATTTTATCTGGGACTTCAAAGAAGTTAGGAAAGCCAAGAAGTGGAGATGAGGATGAAGTGCATTCCATGTGTAGAGGAGAGCCAGAAGCAGGAAAGTGGTTCATTCATTAATAAATTGATCTGTTTTTCTCAGAAGTATTATTAGAACATTTCTAATTATATTATGTGTCTACTTCTGGGAGAACATGTCAGAGCAATGAATAGCAGAAACCATTTATAACATATTCCATAACCTAATTCTACTGGGCTGTTTTTGGGACAAAATCCAGGAATAAACAATCCAAAGATAAGACTACTTTACAGAGTATTTAAAAGGTTAGGAAGACCCTTAGAAAACCATTATTAAATGACTGCCTTGTCCCTATAGACAGAGTTTAATTTGCTCTCCATCTGGGGGACAGTGCTGGAAATGTGTATTAGGCCAGAAAAACTGCATGGCAAGACTTTTATATTTATGTCTGAGTATCTTCGGGACATGAAGGAAAACTTACCGGAAGAACAAAGAGCATCTTGTTCAGTTCAATTTATAATAAATGCTTGTTGAGCTATAGCAAAAAGAAAGATAGGATATACAATGAGCAGCACCTGTCCTCTGACATAGCTTGGTTTACCCATATTTAAGTCTACTAATGTACCTTTTCTCTAGCTCATTAAGTAATTATTTTTCTATTACAATAATTATTCTAAATCTAATCATCTGAGAGGCAGAATGACAGAGTAGATAGGGAGCTGGCATCAGAGACAGGAAGACCTGAGATGAAATCCTGGTACACACTGGCTGTGTGACTCTGGACAAGTCACTTAACTTTTCTGCACCCCAGACAACTGTCTATGATTACAAATTGTAGAGCACTTAACTATCTACATTGGTAGAGGGAATGTTCCTCACACTAATGAAATCACAAATCTAAACATTTTCCTTTACTAAAGTCTCACTTTCTTTCCTCAGAATGTATGGCCACAACTCTTGATTCTTGAAAGTCATGCCAATGGATTGCAAATTCAGGTAGGTCTTACTGAACTGGAAAGACTTCAGAAACAAGACAGGTTAGTATGCTGTGGGGAGACACATGGGCTGAGGTTGACCCTCAAGTTGAAGACACAGCAATTGCTGATGACTAAGGATCATGAACTACATTAATTAAGGTGTGTTTGTAGGAAAGGGGTTGAAAGGTCCATAACAATAAAATTATGGATCCTTGGAATGTTGAAATAATACATCCTCCAAACTAAATGGTCATGGAGGTTCCTTTTGACTCTTCAGTTCAGGGATTCTGTAATTCTTAGGAGCAGGTGAGAATTTGTTAAGGGTATTGGAATTAATAGTCTTTAATGTTTCTCAGCCAGCAGCTGGGAAAGTACAAGAGATGACTTTTCATCACCTTTGAGAACTGTATTTAATACAATCAATAATTCATTCAAAAAGTTATTATTGGGCATGTACCATATGCAGTGCACTGTTCTAAGAGAGGTTAGGATACAAAGACTACAAGACATGATTGCTATCGATAAGGGGCTTGCAGTTAAGAAAAGACTACTAAAGAGAGCACTGGATTTGTAGTCCAAGGATCTAGATTCATATCCCTGCTACATGCATATGTATGGCTTATATGATATGAGAAAAATCACTGTTCTTCTAATGACTCAGTTTTCTCATCTGTAAAATGAGGAGATGATCTCATCCAACTTCAGGTCCTATGATCCTAAGTAAATGAGATAAAGTGTGTTAAGGGCTTCTACTACAAATGAGAGTAATTTCTGTAATCACCATCATAATTTTCAACTTCATTTGATGGAGTTTAGTTAGAAATGGATCAACGAAAAATTGCTGTCTTGCTATTTATAATTATAATTATCAGCTATATTCTCTTTCTCTCTTCTATGAAATCCAAAAGTATTTATTATCTATACTCTTCATTTGGCAATTACCACATATTACTTTGTACAGTTATCTATCTTTTATGCTGTTTTAATTAAACTATAAATTCCTTAAAAGTAGGGACAGAATATTATTAATATTATTCTTTCTTTGTACCATCTGTGCTTAGTATGATGCCTTATTAGGAATTATGAGGTGTTGAGGATAATGATCACATAACACATAAAAATATATCTAATGATGGCAGGCAGAGAATAAGGCTTTTGAGTAGAGACAAATAAGACAGAGAACAAGGCCTTGAGTGGGGACTAATTGATAGTAGAAGATGGAGTGTAATAGACAGTAAACACTATGGGAATTTAGAAGAAAGAGATCATTGAGGGCTGAGTTGGTCATAGAGTGTTTCCCAAGGAGGTAATACTTCAGGAGACTACAAAAGGGGAAAAAAGTATAGAAAGAGGGAGTTGAGAGAATCTTGAGAACAACTTTGCATATTTCAGAATTTTGCCTACAATCAGCCTTAATCTGTGTAATATCAATATTTGGATAGATCAGTGGGTCATCACTGAGTGTCCTCTCTCAAGGGACACAAGTCATCCTCAGCTGTTATCCTCCCATATAACAAATGAAAGCTGGTTAATTAGTGAAGAGTTCAAAGTTCATTTGGGCCTTGAAAGATAATTGAATTCAGATAAGTGAAAGAAAGTGGGGATAATATTCTAGGTAAAATGAACAGTGGATGCTAAGGCTTAGAGTTGGAAGGTGCAAAGGGTGTTGGAGGGCCAGTCCATTGGTCAGCTTCCATAGATCAGAAGATTCATGGAGAATGAGATAAAGTTGGAAGTTAGATAGGACCAGGTTGTGAAGAGCCTTAAGTGTCAGTGAGAAGACTAGATTTTCCACTACAGGCAATATGGCACTGCCATAAAATGTTCAACAGAATAAGGATATGATGAGAGGCATCATGATATAGTGGATAAAGGGCTAGCCTTGGAGGCAGAAAGACCTGGGTTTGAGTCCTGTTTCTGCCACACGCTACTTGTGTGACCAAAGACAAATTGTTTAACCTTCCAGTTCCCATCTCCCATCCCATTCCCCCAGGCAACTTTTCATAGACCATGAGTTGTAATAGAGATGTAATGAAAATAACATTATCTATGATGGCAGTGCACTAGACTAGAGACAGAGAAACACATTAAGAGGGTACTTCAATAATCCAGAGGATATTATTACCTAGTTTGTTCAAAACACTGGGCTTGATACTGTGGAGCTACAAAGGGAAATAGGATATTACCCCTGCCCTTTAGGAGCTTATGATCTAGGAAGGGAGTTAAAATGTATATTTAGATGAATATTAACATAGGTCATTTGATGAGGAAAATAAAAGCCAATCTAAGCAGAACTATAGAAAGCAGGAAACCAGGAAGAATGCAGGGCCAATGACTAGGTTAAGTTTTTAGTAATATATTCCTACTCCATCCCCACCCCCCAAACAAAAGCAAAGTCAATTTCAAAATACAAAGAAGGTCAATAGAATTTGGAAATTAATATCCATTATATTAAATACTGCTTATATATTAAGAATTATCACTAAAGGGGCTGGCTGCTGGGTGAGAATTATGGCTTTCTTTCTCCCTCCCTTCCTTCCTTCCTTCCTTCCTTCCTTCCTTCCTTCCTTCCTTCCTTCCTTCCTTCCTTCCTTCCTTCCATTCTTTCATTCCTTCCTTCACTCCTTCCTTCTTTCTTTCCTTTCTTCCTTTCTCTCTTTTTTTTTTTAGCCTAGGTCTCTCTCTATTTTGCCCAGGCTGGAAAAAAGTCATTGCACAACCCAGTCCCACTGCTGATTAGCACTGGATCTTCAACCTGTTCTGCTTCTGACCTGGACCAATTCACTTGTCCTTAGATACCCTACCTTGCTCTTCACCATATTGGTGCTATACTTAGTGTAGACACTGGATCAGCTACTGCAGCTCAGAACTTCCATACTCAAGCAATTCATCAGCCTCAGCCTCCCCAGTTGCAGGGTTTATAGATGAGCACCACCATGCTCAGTCAGAATTTTGACCTGCAAAAACTCTAATTTGGAAGGAAAAAATCCTTATATCTTCTAGTTACTAGCTATAATACTTTGGGAAAATCACTTTACCTCTATAAAATTATGAGATTGGACTATAGGACCTCTTAGGTCCCTTCCAACTCTAAATCTGGGTTCTTATTACCTACTGTTTTCATCTCATTTTCTTTATGTGAGATGGTGAGTGAGTTTCAGGGCTGAGAGTGACAAAACTGAAAAAATAGCAAATTTTGTCCTTGGTATTCTACCAAATCTCCTTTCTGCAATTTTCTCCTCCTACCTGGTTAGATGGTCAATGTCTTAATGTCCCCTAGCTATTCAAAAATCCCCACCATAAATAGAGTCCTCCCCAACTCTGTCCTCTCTGTAAGTTTCCTGTCCTGCAGATAGATCTTTCAACTTTCCTACCTGGCCACTGAACCATTATCCCAAGCCCCCTGCACTTAGCTGGCTCTGCATATGGAAAGTAAACTTAGGAATGAAAGCCAGTAATGGCTTTCCCTTTCTCTGTATTTTTAATTTAATGTAGAATTCTTGGAAGCGTAATACCTTGCTTCCAAATTTGAAGGAGCATTACAAAGAATGGGCAACTAAAAGGAAGTCTGGTACAGTGGAGGTGGGGGCACGGGGTGCAACACAACATAACTAGCTCTGGAAGGGAAGTCACTTTACCTCCCTAGTCCTCAGATTCCTTATCTATAAATAGAGGAATTGAACCAGTTGACCACTGGGATCTGTCTAGCTCTGGATCTGTAATACTACTGTTACACAGGGGCCTCTTTTGTGTCATTCATATCATGCCAGGAAGACACAGATATTGATGGGGAAGGAAAGGGAGAGAAGTGTATTTGTAAGGTCACATGTATTTATTTGTAAGGTCCTCAGAACTGCACATTCCTCCTAGAGACTCAGTCTTACCTAGACCAATGGAATGATGAAGTGCGTACTGGTTTTGGAATCAGAGTACATGCGTTCAAGCCCCTTTGCTCATGATCACTGCAAGTCGCTTGATCTCCGAGCCACAGTTAGCTCTTAAGGTCCCTCCTAGCTCTAGCTCTTAGAAATGTGACGGCTTCCCCAAACCACTGATCTAAGCACTATCTGTGAGAGGCACTCTAAGATCAGCATTGATATTCTAAAGATCTGTAGTAGTGTCCTGGTGAGGTGAAAAGACTTGGTGCTTTGGCTCTCAATTCACCCTTAGCCAGGGTCTGATTTCAGAGGATCAGGGGAGTCTGATTCTGGAAACACAGGAAGCCACTGATGCTTGGATAACAGCAAGACAGTAAACTGCCTACAGTGGCCCCTCTGGCAGAGAAGTGAATGAGGGAACTCCCTTTCGGGCAGTCTCCTTGTCCCTTCTCCTGCCTACAAGTAGGGCATAGAGCTGTACTCTGTGGGAGAGGAGAGGAGGAACTGAGCAACAGTATCTCCCAAGCCTGACTATGTTTCTGCCTTTGAGCATTTCTAGAAAAAAGAGTGGGTGAGAGCAGGACATAAGTAAAGTCCCAGAAGCTTCAATTGTGACGTACAGGAAAGCCTCAAGTGGGCGGGGAAATGTAAATCTCTTTATTGAAGGAGCAAGGGCACCAGCAACTTCAGCCCAGAGAGTGAGTGTGGTGAGTGCTACTCAGTCATCTGGCCTGTGCACAGACTGGAATCAGAGCCAAGGGGGAGAGACAGAGAACGGAGTAAGTAGACCATCAACTATCGTCATGTTGCTTCTCAAGAGGAGGAGCTGGGGAGCAAGGAAAGGGCTTAGAGTCAACCAGCCTACCAAGAGTAGGGACCCAAGTTTGCCAAATCCTGCCTTTTACGGAATACAGCCATGGTTTCTGTGAATAAAGATGCTCCTTGCATCCAGGTCTGCCCTTTGGCATTTACCAGGAGGACAGTGATAGATTGTGCTCAAGCGCCCATGTGAGATTCTGACTTTTGAAAAGGGAGAGAAAGCATCTATCCTTCCACCTGAAGGGAGGTGTGGATGCAGTGATCAGGGGCCTCTACCCTAACTGCATAAAAAGTTGTTATTTATTCATCTCTACTCTCCCTGGTGAGTTACCCAGTAGAGGGAGAATGGGGCCCAGTGTGACAGGGTTGCCTTCACTCTCCACTGCTGTTGAAGGTAGACCCTCTTGATATTCTAAGCTGCCTGCTCAGGAACTAAGGCTTACTAGGAAGATACAATCACCCATCACCAGAACTCCTTTCTTGTTATGCTGTTTGGAACCAGAAGACCTGGCTTTAAATCCTAGATCTATTACTTATACACCTATACAAAAGATGACCTCTATGGTCCCTCACTGATACCTCTAAATCTATGGTCCTATGTTCTATCATGGGATATATGGAGCATCTTTCCCATAGTCACAAAGAAAACCTCTCAGGCAGCTGGTCTTGCCTCAAGGGCCAGAGAACCAATGCTGGACCACCATCACCCCCTTCCCTGAGAAAAACTCAAAGAAGTATGTGTCAAAGATAGGACTTGAAGCAAGGTTGTTGTGCTTCTGAGACCAGCTCTCTATTTACTATACCATAATACCACTCCCATTTTCAAGAATACTGGGTTTTAAGTAGAATTAAGTATTGAAATTCATTTGAATATATTTTAAAGAACCACTTTGAAGACTGTGCCAAGTGATAATGCAAATGGTTAAATAAAAATGAAAATAAATCATCAAATTAGAATTACATTTTGATATCTGGAGACTTGAAGGAAACAAGAGCTGTGAAAATATATAGGCAAAATGAGCTGACAGTTTAAAGGAAATACCAAAAAACAGGGAAATTCTTCATGGAACTCAGAATTAGGTGGGGAAAAAAACCAATAAATTCCCAACTGCTTGTTGGATAGAATTAGATCACCATCAAAGAATTTAAACCATACAATGGGAAAAAGAGAGAAAACTATAAAATGGATATAAATTTCTTTTGGTGAAGACATAAATTTTATGTGTAAGAGGTGGAGAGGATATTAGATGGTTGATTTTAATCACTGAAAGCTTCCTGGAGGAGTTGGTGATTAAATTTCAAATTGAAAGCAGGGAAGGATGTGGTTTGGTGGCCAGTAGATGAAGGCTGTTCCATGAATTTGAGGTGACTCAGGTAAAGAATCTCTTGTCAGGCTTAAGTGGACTATTCATATCTCTGTACTGAAAATATTTCTATCTTCCTAAATAAAGGAGTGAAAATGGAAAGAAAAGAGACCGTTGCCAAAAATAAGGATCTATGACTCACCTCAAAATTGGCAGGGAGAGGGGAGTCATATGTCACAACTATTGACAAAATTCAATCAACCAATTCATACACATTTATCAAGCACCTGCTCTGTTACAGGTGTGATGCTTAGCAGCTGGGATTACAAAAAGGGGCACTGGACAAGTTCCTGCCCCCAAGGAGCTTTCAGTTCGATGAAGGAAACAACATATACCAAGCAAGCTATTTATAGAATAAACAGGAAATAATTAACAGAGGGAAGGCATTAGAATTAAGAGGGATTGGAAAAGATTTTTTTATAAAAGATACTGTTTTAGTAGGAACTTAAAGGAAGCCAGGGAAGACAATAGGTAGAGTTGAGGAAGGAGACTATTACAGATATAGGGGCCAGTCAGAGAAAATACCCTGACAAGATTCAAATTTTAAAATTCAAATAAAATAAAATTTACTTCTGAATTCATTTTGAGGTTTTATTTTTAATTTTTTTTGAAGGGAAATTTGGGAGAACTTAGGTGAGTCCCTGCCTTTACTCTGCTTCTTGGTTCCTCCAACACAATTCTATTTGTATCCTCTGTTAGATTATGTCTCAGTGGAATCAAGTTCAACAATTGGAAATCAAGTTTTTGGAGCAAGTAGATCAATTCTATGATGATACGTTCCCCATGGAAGTTCGACATCTCCTGGCGCAGTGGATTGAAGGCCAGGATTGGTAGGTTCAAATATTTTTGTTGTTAGAGATTGATACATAAGGCTTTATTTTCTATCTATATGGATTTCTGGTATGGTCTGTTCATGGACTCTGAAAATGTAGCTTGTTGCACCTTTTTAAGCTTAAAAAAATTTCTCACTTATTTAAAATGTGGTATATTGTCTTTTGAGAGTTTCATCCAATATGTAAGGAAAATTAATTATAATTAATATATATTACTATATAAATATGAACATATAATATATCATATAAATATAACGAATAATAATTGATATAATTAATAATTAATATAATTAATAATTATTATTATAACTTATTTAAATACTAAAAAGTAAATCATTTAAATAATAATTTAAATAAAAATTAATAATAATAACAATAACAAAATTCCAACTGCTTTAATTTTCAAGACAAAATTGAAGAATTGCCTCAGTGGTTTGCTTGAATAAAATGCTGAAGAATAAAACAACTGATTTTTTTATTGTTGACCACAAATGTCATTTGGTAAGAAAATCATATACTTTCTCATAAAGTACATGATTTTCCTAAAGCCTGGTACCTTCTTGGGGACAGATAAGGGGATTCTGAAAAGCAAATTTCACCTAACTATAGTTTTTGTTCAATTGTTTTCAGTCATATCCGATTCTTCCTGACCCCATTTGAAGTTTTCTTGGCAAAGATATTGTAATGGTTTGTTATTTCCTTTTTCAGCTCATTTTACAGATGAGGAAACCAAGGCAAACAGGGTTAAGTGAATTGCCCTCGGTCACACAGCAGCTAGTAAGTGTTTGAGGTCAGATTTGATGAGTCTTCCTGACTCTAGGCCCACACTCTATACCCTGTACCACACAGCTGGCCCAAATATAGTTAGCTAATTAGCAAAATGCAGATCCTTCACCTCATTTTAAAGAGTAATTTTGAAAAAGCAAGAGAAAAAGAAGGAGAAGAAAAAGAAGAAAAAAAATCTTTGGAAAAAATGGTTAATGGTCTGATATGTTCTCCCCCCAAAACTACATAAAGTTATTAAGGTTAATTCATTGATTTTTTTTATTTGCCCGCAGGAAAGAATTATTTAAGATGCCACGATTGTTTTCCATACTTAGTACATTATTATGCTAGTTGGGCTTGATGTCAGGTGCTATAATACTTTATTTGAGGGTCCCATTGACTGCTTCTTTTTTCCTTGTGGCATTGATGGACTGCCATAGCATTAGCATAAACAAGAGATGATCAAATATAGTTAACCTTTTTTTCCACCTGACAAGAAATTAAAAATTCTATGAAAGGCAAGCAGCTAAGCAAATGAATTTTTCAAAAAGAGTTGATGTCTTCCTGTTGTGCCAAGCAGCCTATGCAAACTCAATCATGGTTAAATAATGTCTAACAATAGCTTTCTTTTTAACAGGGAAGCAGCTTCAAACAATGAGACCATGGCAACGATTCTCTTACAAAACCTGCTACTGCAACTGGATGAGCAGTTGGGTCGAGTTGCCCAAGAGAAGAACCTGCTCTTGATACATAATTTAAAAAGAATCAGAAAACTGCTTCAGGTGAGAGCATCTGTCCTACTTCTCCTGCTGGATGTCTGGATTAAGTGTTCTTGTGAGTTTAAAAGTCAGAAGTGTTTTTTGAATGGAATCTTACTGGGATCCCATGATATAACATACATGTGGTTTTGAACTTGACTTTTGTTTTTTTAATTTATTCTATCAGCTTAATTTTTTGTGAACATAATTGATGGCATTTGGCTAAACCTAGACAGATAGGACCGATCTGAGGTAGGACAATTCCTAGGATAAAATAAAGTAAATGTTTCCTGTATTCCCAGAGAGAGCTAGGGGAAAGAATGAATATGTGCCAGGCAAGATAGAATATTGTTATTATACATTTATATAGCACTTATATAATACTTAAAGACTTATGGATCTCTTTAAAAATACTGCCTTCTCACTTGATCCTCGCAGAAACCCTGGGAGGCAGATACTATTATTATCCCCATTTTACAGATGAGGAAGCCAAGGCAGACAGAGGTTAAGTAGCTGGCCCAGGGTCACACAGCTAGGAAGTATCTGAGGCTGGAGTATTCTTACTACCAGTTCCCTTCATTGCCAAGGAGAAGGAAGTCCCTAAACTTTGATTCTAACATCACAATCTTGGATATGCTTATAGAAGAGGCAGAAATACCACTAAGGAGAAGAAAGATGGAAAAGTCACCTAGATGATCTTTGAAGGAAACTAAGGATTCTATAAGGTATAAATGAGGAAAGCGTTCCAGGCATGGGGGACAACTTGGGCAAAAGACATAAGGGAAGGAGATGGATGTTCTGTACATAGAACAACAAATAGACCAGTTTGACTGGAATAAAACAAAAGCAAAAGCAACAACTGGCATTTACATAGAGCTTATTATGTGCCAGGCCCTAAGTAGGCATTTGTAAATATTATGTCATTTGGTCCTCACAATAACCCTGGGTGACAGATGCTATTATTATCATCATTTTGCATTTGGAAAAACCGAGGCAAACAGGTTATGTAAGTTGGCCAAGGTCACACAGCAATATGGAATATGGGCTATATGAGGAAGAGTAATGTACACTAAGTCTAGAAAGGGAAGCTAGAATCAGATTATGAAACCCCGAGAAATATGTGCTCTGTTCAAGAGTTTAGAAGGAAATGCTAAAGCTTCTTGTCATTCAAGGGGGTGATGTGGTTAGATCTAGACTTTAGATCAATTGGATTGGAAAAGAATAGATTGGAGAAGAAGAGATGATACAGGGAGACCAATCAGGAGGCCATTAAAATAGTCTAGACTAGAGATGAACTAAGGCTGGTGCTCCATAAGTGGAGATAAAGTTACTAATGTGATAGACATTGAGTAGATAAAATTAACAAAATTTTCAACTTTGGATTTGGTATTTGGGAAAAGGAAGAGGGAAGAGGGGAGGGTGACTCTGAGGTGTTGAGCCCAGGTGCCTGGAAGGATGGTGGTACCCCCAAAAGAAAGAGGGAAGTTTGAGGACCGATAAGTAGAGTACAGTCTTACATAGGTTCTATAAATGCATATGTTGATACATGGGCATGTTATAGATATCTAAGTATATGTGTGTATGTCTATAGATGTTTGTGTATATGTGTGTATGTATATGTATGTATGTACTGCGTATATATGTGTACATGCACACATACATACACAACACATAAGTACATACATATATGTGTGTGTGGTGTATGTGTGTGTGTGTGTGTGTGTGTGTGTATAATCTCTGCACTTAATTGTAGCCTTCTTGGGAGACAAGGGGGAGTAGAAGGGGGAAAAAAAGAACAGTAAAAAGTGTATACCAGAGAATAAAAGAAAATTCACAAGGAGTCAAAGATGGACAGTTCTGAATACACTGTATAGTATTTATTATACAGGCTTTTCTTGAAATAGAAATTGATAGCTGTATATTTTGAATCCTCTCTTACATTCTGCTGTGCACATGGTACTGTTTTTTTTTCTATGTTCTAATTCATCCAAGCTAATATTTTTAGAACACTGCTACGTATTATGCCAATCAATCAACAAGAATTTTTTTAAGTGGTCAATAGTAGTAGCTAGGTGGTAAAGGGAATCGAGTTCAGTGCCTAGAGTCAGGAAGACTTCAGTTCAAATCTGGCCTCAGACACGAGCTATGTGACCCTGGGCAAGTTACTTAACCCTGTTTGCCTCAGTTTCCTCATCTGTAAAATGAGCTGAAGAAGGAAACAGCAAACCACTCCAGTATCTGCCAAGAAAACTCCAAATGGGGTCACAAGGAGTCAGACAGAACTGAAAATGACTAGACAACAACAAAAATAATAGTTGGTGTTTACATGGTAAACATTATATATATATAAACATACACATTATTTCAGCTTACCTTCACAACAACCCTATAAAGTAGGTACTATTATTATCCCCATTTTACAGGTAAGTCAACTGAGACTGACAAGAGTTAAGGGGCTTAATTACAGTCATACAGCTAGTAAAGGTCTGAGGTAGAATTTGCACTGAGATGATCTTCCTGACTCCCAGGTCAGTGCCACCTAACTTACTTTAGACTATGCTGGTGCTCAAGGACTTGTATTGATTTCCTTCTAACTCCCAAATAAACTCCCCTGCCTATCATTTATCACCTTCTCTAATCTAATTTCAACCTTATTTCCCCCTACTTAACATTCCTACTACACTATTCTGGTGGGTCTGCACGCTGTTCTCTAAACCCGGTGACATCCATTATTCCTATCTTTGGACCCATGTTGTTCCCCAGTTTGGAATGTCCTCCCCTCTTTTTCCTGTGTATCCAACTTAAGCATTACACAAAATCCAACACTTGTGTTACTGTGTTACCTCATCCATGAAATCTTTCCTAGCTCCAGCAACCAGAATGGGTCCCCAGATCTGTCACAAACTTCACCCAAGCAAGTGGCATAAAAGACACCCTAAGGTGTCTGTGATGTTGGTTAGTAGTGAGAGGGTGGGGACATTTCCCATGGTGAAAGACAGGGGCCCCAACATGCCAAATGGCTGACTATGGGGAGAAATCAGGCCATTTGATAGATATCTATTTAAGCTAATTCTTGTAAACCATAAGAACAATTGCTAGCACTTATATAGCTCATTAAACTTTACAAGGAGAAGGAAATGGCAAACCATTCCAGTATTTTTGCCAAGAAAACCCCTTATGGGGTCATGAAGAGTTGGACATGACTGAAAACAACTGAACAACCACAAAATTTACAAAACATTTTATGTGTTTTCTCATTTGACCCTCACAACAACCCTGAGAAGTAGTTATAAGAAAACTGAGGTTGGAAAGAGTTAAATGGCTTGTCCGGGATCATAGTTATTAAGTGTCTGAGGTAGGATTTGAACTCAGGTCTTTCTGGCTGCAAGTCCAACACTTAGCTAGCACAAACACCTAGATGCCTAGGTCCTCATATAGATGTTTCTTTACATTGGACATCCAAGAAGCCTGATTCTTAGTGGAGCAGCACTAGAGGGATAACCCCCAAAACAATCAGATCCATGTCTTGTGAGAAGGGGCTTAAAGAGGCTTGTTTCATTTTAGAGCTATAAGGGACCTTGGAGGTAAGGTTGTCCAAATCCTCACTTTTACAGATGAGGAAAGTGAGACCCTGTAGAGAGATGTCTTTCTCAAGTACACAATGGAAATCTCATTTAACTCAGTGAAAGTGAGTCTGAGTTAAAGTCAAACAGATCCTGAATTTCAAAAGCCGACATGACTCTCTTAGAGCTGGAAGCGACTTCACAAGCCACCTTTTCCAACTCCCTCATTTTACACAGGAGAAAACAGAAGCCCAGAATTGGTGTCAGAAGAGGAGTTAGAACCCCGTTCTTCAGACTTCTCATCCAGGTTATTGTCGGATCGTTAGAATTTGCCAACTCCTTCCACCACATCCTGGGAAGGTGGACCCTTTGATATGTAAAGTCCCTGGTCTCATGACTTAGATCACAAGCTAAATGGGTGAAAGACCTTTACTGTACCTTGGCCTTCATGCTCCTCTCTACCCTCTCCTCTTTGCTCTTTGAAAGTTTAAGCAGTTATCAGAGGGCTGCATTTTCATGGATGGCAAAATTCCAAGGACAGAGGAGGCAGAGGCATTCTCATGAAGGCAGGGTCCATGACCCTAGGCTCCTAGGGGATGGATCCTATCCCTACCTTGCCCCACTGGACATGTCCAGGCCAAGATAGACCGTACTGAGGTAGTGGCAAGTTGAAAGGTCTGAGTACTTCTCCTTCCCTCTACCTCACCCAACAAAGCCATACCACTAGGTCCCACCCTCAGAGGAATATACTTGCTTTTCTGTGGTCCTTTAAATCTCCCACACTGGGGGCAAATTTCTCACCTTTGGGCCAGGCCCTGTGCTCTAGTTAAAATTCTCTTCACACCTTTCTTTAAACTCCAGTGGAACTATTTGAGGGTAGAGATTATAGATAGGGACATAATTTTTTATCTCTTGAAGAGTTTTTGCTGGCAGATTTGCTTTTGGTCTGATGTTTCTGAAGATTTCATATCATAAAAGACAATTTTAAAATTAGTGCAGTGCCTGGCACAAAGTAGGCTTAATAAATGTTTCTTGACAAATTAATTAATATGAATACATATGATTTTCCCCTTATCAAAACATTAAAGAGCTTTTCCCTCTCTAATTTTGTTTTATCACCTGGAATTTTAAGCAGTGCTAACTGCTACCAACAACAAAAAATGACATATAATATTGTTTTCAGGGACTGATAATAAACAAATCTGGTACAATTTGTATATGTACAAATGTACATATACAAATATGTACATGGTTCATATACATATATGTATATATGTATACATATATACACACATATATATATTCTTAGGAGGGTAATGCATTTTCCTCAATATTACTAAATCACTGAGTAGTCCACCAAAAATTGCATTCTTTAATGCCCTATAGATTCATGTGTTTTACTTTGAATGGAGTAGCATGAGGGTCCATCTATAGATTTCATGTATTCTAAGATGCCAAGTATTAGATAATAAATTATTTATAAAAGCAATGTTGCCAACATTAGTTTGACTATAATTATCTTAATTCTGATCTTTAAAACAAGGATTTCTACCTTTAAAATGATCTCTGGGCATCTATATTACAAAGAAATTATGTCTTGTTAATATCAAGGCAGTTGGCCAATTACTTTTTTAATGAAAAACTTATAATAGAACTGCCAACCATAGGTTAAATAGGACTTTCACTATTCAAGTTGACTGCTGACTATAGTTCCCATTTCAATTTTTGTACAATGATGTATCAAATACCTTCATATTGTAATCACCTTCTGTTTCCTGCGCATAGTTAGCCTAGGAGGGGTAGGCAACTTGCAGCCTCAAGGCCTTCTAGGTCCTTGGGTACAGCCTTTTGACTAAATCCAAGTTTTACAGAACAAATCCCCTTAATAAAAGGATTTGTTCTGTGAAGTTTGAATTCAGTCAAAGGGCCACAGTTGAGGAAGACCCAGAAGGCAACATGTGGTCTTGAGGCTTCAGGTTCCACATCCCTGGGGTAGGCTATCCTTCAACACCACTATTGTAGATCTAGAACACCTTGGCTGGCTTCTTTCATCCATGGAAAAAAAATTTAATGACAACTATCTTAACTTTTAGAAGTGGGGGGATTCAGAGCTGATCCTCAGCAAAGTTTTCAAGTAAGCAAAGTTAGACTTTGGACTTCTCCCATTCTTTTCTGAGCCCCTCTCTCCCTCCAGTTTGTCCCTCTATTCTCCCCAACACACCCTTGCAACAAACAATCTTTTTCAAGGAAAACAGTGATCTCATGCTGCCATATGAGTGCCTAATTCTGGCACTTTACTATTATAAAAAGATTCAACTTTTATAGGCTATGGACTCTTAAACTTCAGCTTTCTAAGGAATCAGTTCTTTCTATGCATTGATCCTATTAATAGGGGTGCTAATAGCTAGCCCGTCAGGTGTTCATATTTTTGGCAAATGCGGATGTTCCAGGAAGAATTACTATAGCTAAAATTTAAATGTCAGACAGCTTACAGTTGTTTGAGATGTCTAGTTGCCCTGGGAGGAATGACTTCTCAAGGTAACAAAACTCCAAAGAGCCATTTTTCACTTGAGACCTTATATAATATAGAACACATCACCTCTTTTCCTCAAGTAAGAAACCAGTTCCATAGTTCCTTGCAGATAGACTCTTGCAGTAAGAAATGGATGAAGAATAGATATAGACAAAACAAACTATATATTTGTTTTGTAAATCCTCAGATAAATCTGTATGGACACGGTTAAAAACTGAGATATGAAATAATTTAGCAGTACTGACATTAAAAATGGAGAACCTTACCGAGTAATGAGAAAATTCTCAAATCTTGTTGATTGTATCATGTGTAATATTATCTTAAAGTGATTTCAGTATCAGAATCAGTTCTGGGTTGCCAAACATAGCTTCCCAGCAATGCTTTCACTGGCATTTCTCAAATGCCCTGAATATAATAGAAACCAACTAATCAAAGACACAAAAAACCATGGAGAACTATCTTTAAGAATAATAAGGCAAATTCATCATAAAACCATTCTTTATGGGCAGATATAATGAAATGAATTTACGTTTAAAACTAATCTAGACCTTTCATAACTTATAACTTGAGTTATTCAGGCATTTTCTCTTCCATAGATCGTCTCTACACCCAATCTCAGATACAAATTAATCCAGGATCCCACGTATTGAATTGTTTAGTTAGACCAACCTCAAAAGGCTCTCCCGCATGTCTCGGGTATTCTCCCTGCTCTATTCTGACTATTGACTTCCTTTTAAGTCCCAACTAAAATCCTACCATCTACAGGAACCCCTTTTAATTCTAGTGCTTTCCCTCTTTTAATTATTTCCTATTCATCCGGTATAGAGCTTGCTTTGTATATATTTGTTTGTGTGTTGTCTTCTCTGTTAGATTGTAAGCTCCTTGAGGGAAAGGACTATCTTTTGCCTCTTTTTGCATCCCCAACACTTAGCACAGTGCGTGGCACATAGAAAGTGCTTAGGAAATGTTTATTGATTGATTGACTAATGGGATTGGGAAAAGCTCACTGCTACAGGTGGAATTTGTACAAGGTTTTCAAGAAAGCCAGAGAATTCAGGAGGTGGGGATGAGGAGGGAAAACATTCTAGGCATGGGGGCAGCCAAGGAATCCTCTGGAAAGAGCCAATGTCAGTGTAACTTGATTATGTGGAGGAATAAAGTAGACTGGAAAGGTAGGAAGGAATTTACTTCTGATAGGTTTTAAATGCCAAACAGAGGATTTTACGTTTGATCCTAGAGATAACAGAGAGTCTTTGGAGTCTATTTAACAAAGTGATTTCGTTAAATTTGAAATTTAGGAAAATCAGTTTTTCATCTGAGTAGATGATAGACTGCAGTGGAGAGAGACTTAAGGCAGAAAAGTCAACCAAAAGATTATGACAGTCAGTAGTCAAAATATAAGGTTACTAGCATGGGGGCTGGAAGAGTGGAAAGAATAAAACATATATAAAAGTTGTTGTGAAGATATAAACCATAAAACTTGAGAGCAGATTATTTCTATGGGGTATATGGAGTATGAGTGAGAAGTTGAGGAAGATGCTGATATTGTGAGCCTGGGTGACTGGGAAGATGGTGATTCTTGCAATAGTAACAGGGAAATTCAGAAGAAAGGAGAATTTAGGGCAAAAGCTTAATGAGCTCTATGTTGGATATGTGTTCAGTTGGAGATGACTATTCATCTAATTCAAGATATTCAAAAGGTAACACAAGACTGGAGCTCAGAAAATTTTTAAAAGGGAAATTCAGAGTTCATGAATATGTAAGAAGAACACATGTAATTGATGACACAATCATTGATGGTTGTGTGTAGTTGAGGTGCAATAGAGAATTGAACAGAATGAGGAACTGGAAAATTATAGTATTTGAGGGAACACCAATATGTATGTTGCAGTCCCCTCATATTAGAACAAGAATTGAGGTATGAAGAAAAATGTTAGTCAGGCCTTGAATTGACTGAGGAACAAAGGCCAATGCCCTGGTAGTTGATAAAAAAAAATTAAAAAAATAAAAAAAAGATCCACCAGAATAATAATAAATAGGCAGCATTTACAGAGTGCTAAAGAGTTTTACACTTCAGCCTCACCATAGCCTTGTGAAGTTAAGTGTTATTATTACTTCCATGTTAGAGAAGAGCAAATAGATACAGAGAGGTTAAATGATTTGCCCAGCTAGTAAGTGTGTGAGACAGGATTTGAATTCAATTTTTACTGACTCCAAATCCCATCCTCTATCCACTATACCACTTAGCTGCTTCAGTATCTGTATTGGCTGATAAAGTTAAAAAGCATTTACTGCAAAGGAAGAAAGGTTGCTAAGCAATGATGATAGAATGAGAATCTGGAAGTAGCAATAGAGTCAGGTTCATTCCAACTGCCCCAACATGACTAGTCAGTTGGGGTATGAGTGAAAATGCAGCTAGTACTGGAAAGTGTGGCCAGGGATGCAGTCTCAATAAGAAAAAGCCAGATCTCAATGAGTGCCACAAGATGGAAGGAGAAAGGAAGGGAAAAGAAGAGAGAAAAAGGTTTAAGATAAAAACAAATTTATTCATTATGGAGCAGGCATTCCAGAGAGCACTGTGGGAAAAGTGGATATATCTAGAATGGGACTTTTGGGGTATAGGCTTCATAGGGATGGGAATAAGGAAGTGGGTAGTTGAGGATGAGAAATGGGATTTATATGTGGTCAAAATAAAGATCTATTCCTCTACGAGGTCAATGAGCTAAACAAATTATAAAAATTCGGGCATGGGAATAGTTACATAACTCCTGCATTGATAGCACAGATTTGTCCATTTATTTTGTCCACATATAAGAAGTTCCATTCTATAGATGGCACTGTTCTTGGCTGATGAAAAACTGATACCTCAAGACCATCTGGCCTTTGTAGTAAAGCATACAATCCTTGCACTGCAAAATGTCTGTTGTGAGGAATTGGAATCAGGTTTATCATAATGTCCTAGCCCAGACTCAGAAGTCAGCAACTGTTTGTTCTTCCAAGTATTTTAGGCTTTTGCATCTATCCTCATGGAAGACCTTTTCTTCTTGGTAATGAAAGGACCAGCTTTTGTGGAAGAAATAAGTGAGTTTCAGAAGACTTGAAGTTCTGGCTTTTTTATTTTGTTTTAGAGAGGTACGTTCCCTGGGGCGGAATAAATACTGGTAGAATTGACATGGTGAGGGGCATTATAGGATAGAAGATAGAGCTGGTCACAAAGTCAGGAAGACCTGGAATCAAATCCTACCTCTGACCATGTGACCCTGGGTGACCCTTAAACTTTCAGAGCTCTAGGCAACTCTCTAATACCAAGTTGCAGAGAGGCTGCTAACCTGCATTGGTATAGAGAGTTTCTTCATCTAAGTGTCCCTTATCCCAGATGAAATTGCAGGTCAACTCCCTCTTCCTATTCACATGGCAGACTAATAAAGTGCTACTGGAAATTGTCATTTTACATTTCTCATTTTTCACTTAGATGGTTGATTGACCAAAATGATGCTGGCTTTCCTTGAAGTCTTTTAAAGAATTGATTCTTTGCTATTCCCATGATTAAGACATGTCACAAAAGGTAATATCTAGAGCCATAGACAGCAGGGTATTGATGAAGCAGTGAAAAGTTCTACGGGGAACAGAAATTCCAAACTAAAGGTATATAATTTGGAATGCCATTAGGCAATTACTTGGGCATTAGAGAAGAATCATTGAGACTGAGTTGTAAATGAATTCTCGCAAAGTCATGTGTCCAAAGATTTTCCCTTAGAATAAATAATAAGGAACTGATTGACTGCAAGTACTGGATATTCATATGTTACTGCTTAAGTATCATATTAATGATGTATTTATAGTCAACACAGTATACTGTAGACATTAGGGACACAACAGCCTAGGAAAGTGACCCAAAGTCTTGAATTCACATTTCTCTTCTCATACTTACATACTTGATGCATTGAAATTATGTAGATTTGCAAAAGGAAGGAAAAGATGGATTCTTGAAACTTGAAATGAAGCCCTGGATATGCAAAAGAATAATAAATTAAAAAGATGGTTTGTGAGCAAGTAGGAAAGAAAGCAGTTATTATTGGGAGCCACTAACTTGGCATGTGATATTGAGCAGGTCATCTCATTCTCCTAGGACTTCATTTTTTTGTATATAAAAAGATTGGATTAAATTATTTCTCAGGTTTATTCAAATGCTACAATTCTGTTTTGAGCTAAAAATTCTCTTTTGGTTAAAAATTTCTATTTTTAGAAATTAAATATTTTTTAAATTTAAATTATTTTTAAAAATTAAAACATTAAAAATTTTTTAAAATTCTATTTTGGTTAAAAAAATAGTGACTGTTACACATTAAGATCCTCTTCAGGTATAAATCTATACTTCTATGATCCCCTAGTTTATTTTTCAGAAGCTTTTTTATTGTTAGAAGCTTTTTTCAGGTCCTTCAATTTTCAAGTTAAAGATTTGCATTTTATCTCTTCAAAAATATTTATCATAGGCATCTTATTTGGGGTTTTCTCCATTCCTTGGGATTTCTAGAAGTACCCCATTTCCCCATTAGTGGTGCAACAGGAAAGGTATCTTGAAATCTACATTAAACTATGATTGTCTTCTGACTGCCTTTCCTCCTCAAATCTTTGATAAATTAAATGAATCTCTAATTGGTATAGTATGGGAGTGTTTGAGCTAAGGAGACTTTGCCTTCAGTCATTATTCTCAATGGTCTACCTGGGTCCTAGCAAGGAGAAGAAACAAAAGGAATATTGGGTAAGATAGGAACAGAAGAAAGTGGGCAGAACAGAAAGGTGCCTATGGATTCCCTTGTATCTATTATAGAAAAGCCAGGTGACTAGGAAACCCCTCCCCCATATCCAACAGGGGGTACTCATAGGTGCTAGGACTTCGGACTGGGTGGAAGGAGAGGGTAAGAGGTATTTTGAGGATGGCTTGGTGGCTTGGTTTAAGTCAGGGCAGTCCCAGCTTCTAAGATAAGATGGAAAAGTGGTGGTAGAGCAAGGTAAGGGGAGGGAAGGTGACCTCAGGCTCCAGCCAGGAAAATGATGGAAGTGAGATCAACAGACTAGTAGCCAAGTCCTTCCAACTCCTTCCTTTGTCCTACCATGGGACAGGGTTGAAACAGTCACAAACTCTCCTCTTCTTCCTTAAAGTACAATCTCTCCTTGCAACTGACTTGAGACCTTCATTTGATTTTAACGCTAATTAGTTATTTATTAACTCCTAATTAGAATGAATTACAAAAATAATGTGCTGGATTAACTTTATTTCATTTTACTCCAAGACCAAACTTTGTTCACACATGCTTTAGGTCTTCATAGCTTATTGCTTATGTAACATTATCATCAGTTCTGACAGAATTAAGTGATTCAATCAGTTTTTTATTTGTAATTGTACTTTATTTTAATATCATTTAAAAAAAATTTTTGAGCTCCAAATTTTCTTTTTCCCTCTGGTCTTTCTCCCACCCATAGAGAAGGCAAGCAATATGATATAAATTACGTATGTGAAGTCATGTAAAACATCTTTTCATATTAACCATGTCAAAAAAAGAAGCAAGAAAAATGAAGTGAAAAAAAGTATACTTCAATCTGCACTCAGAGTTCATCAGTTTTCTCTCTAGATGTAGATAGCATTTTTCACCATAAGTACTTTGGAATTGTCTTGGATCATTGCATTGATTAGAGTAACTATCTTTCACAGTTAATTATCATTATAATGTTGTTATTATTGTATACAGTGTTTTCCTGGTTCTTTTCACTTCACTTTGCATCACTGCATACAAGTCTTCTTAAGTTTTTTCTGAAACCATCCCCTTCATCATTTCTTATAGCACAATTATTCTATCATAATCCTATGTCACAACTTGTTCAGCCATTTCCTAGTTGATGGGTATCCCCTCAATTTTCAATTCTTCACCACCACAAAAGAGTTGCTATAAGTGTTTTTGTAGTGATAGGTCCTTTTTCTTTTCCTTTGATTTGAGATATAGATTTAGTGGTGGTATTGCTGGGTCAAAGGATATGCACAATTTTATAGAGCTTTGGACATAGTTCCATATTATTCTCCAGAATGGTCAGATCAGCTCATAATTCTACCTTCAGTGAATTAATATCCCAATTTTTCCATAACCTCACTATCTTACCTTTCTGTTACATTAGTCAATCTGATAGCTGTGAGGTGTTATCACACAATTGTTTTAACTTGCAGTTGTCTAATCAATAGTGATTTAGAACATTTTTATATGACTATTGATAACTGATTTTCTCTTCTGAAAAGTGCTTGTTTATATCCTTTGATCATTTATCAATTGGGAAATGGCCTTTATTCTTATAAATTCTCTCAATTTCATACATATTTGAGAAATAAAGCCTTTGTCAAAGAAACTTGCTGTAATGCCCTCTCCTCGCAGTTTCCTATATTCCTTCTAATTTTGACTGCATTAGTTTTATTTGTGCCAAACCTTTTTAATTTCATGTAGTTAAAATCATCCATTTTGCTTCCTGTGATATTCTCTGTGTCTTGTTTGGTGGTCTGACAGGTAAATTTTCTGTGCTCCTCTAATTTGCTTATGATATCCCCTTTTATGTCTAAATCATGTACCAATTTTTACCTTATCTTGCTATGTAGTACAAGATGTTGGTCTGCACCTAGCTTCTATCAAACTGTTTTCTAGTTTTCCAAGGAATTTTTTTCCAAATGGTGAGTTCTTGCCCCTAAAATTTTGAACCTTTGAGTTTATCACACACCAGATGACTATGAACACTTACAACTGTGTTTTGTGTCCCTAGTCTATTGGATCAGTAAGATCCATCACTCTGTTTCTTAGCCAGTCTCAGATTGCTTTGATAATTACATTTTATAATAGAGTTCAAAGTCTGGTACTGCTAGGCTACCTTATTTCACATTTCTAAAAAATTCCCTTAATATTCTTGACTGTTTGTTCTTCTAGATGAATTTCATTATTTTTTAGTTCTATAAAATAATTCTTTGATAGATTGGTATGACACTAAATAAATTAATTAATTTAGATAGAATTGTCATTTTTTATTATGTTGGCTCAGTCTACTCATGAGTCACTTGTATTTCTCCAGTTGTACAGATTGGTATTTGTGTGAAAAGTGTCTTGTAATTATGTTCATATAGTTCCTGGGTTAGTTCTGGAAGGTAAACTCCTAAGTATTTCATATTATCTGCAGTTATTTTAAATGGAATTTCTCTTTCTACCTCTTCCTACTGGATTTTGTAAGCAATATATATATATATATATACATATATATATACATATATATAGATATAGATATATATAGATATATATATGTTGATGACTTATTGGATTTATTTTTTATCTTGAAACTTTGCTAAAGTTGTTAATTATTTCAACTAGTTTTTTTGGTTAATTCTCCAGGGTTCTCTAAGTACACCATCATTTTGTTTGCAAAGCATGATAGTTTTGTTTCCTTGTTACCTGTTTTTAATACTTCAGTTTTTTTTTTTTTTGGTCTTACTGCTGTAGCTAGCATTTCTAGTACAATATTGTGTAACAGTGGTGTTAATGGACACCCTTGCTTAACCTCGATCTTATTAAGAAGGCTTCTAGTTTATCCTCATTACAGATATTGTGTGTTCTTGGTTTTAGATAAATATTACTTATCTTTCTAAGAAAGGCTCCATTTATTTCTGTGCTTCTGGCATTTTTAATGGGAATGGGTCTTATATTTTATCAAAATATTTTTATTCATCTATTGATATAATCACATGATTTTTGTTATTTTTGTTATTGATACCTTCAGTCATTTTTAAGAAAATAGATAATAAACAGCTTCTATCTTCTGGAATTCTACTTTGTGAATGACAAGTTACAATCATTTTTAGGCATAGAACATAAAAGCAAAAGGGACCCTGAAAACTCTCCAGTATTATATCTAAAATACACAGGATAAGGATATCTGTTTGCTTTTAAATGCTTGAATTGGAAATAAATGGGTACACTACAGTTGGTGATGCCAACTGATATAATGATAATGATAAGGCTCAAATTTCAGGTTAGAAATAAAAACATGACTAAAAATAATCCAGGGATATTCAAACTATCTCAACTTCTTTTTATATTGTTCTAGGGAAAAATACACTTAAATCACAAGATTTAGAGCTAGGAGTGACTATAAGGTTTATTTAGTCCAATCTCCTCATTTTATAAATGAGGAAAATGAAACCGTCACATCCAATTCTCTTGGCATTGTATCACACAGTTTCTTGCCTTACCCTCTAAAACTCTTCAGTAGTCAGTCAAGCTCTTCCATTCTTTGACTCCATCTTACCTATACAGCCTTTTCACCCTATCTTCCCCAACATAAACTTTCTCTTAGTCAGAAAGGAAGTTAATCTCTTAATAAATCTCTTATTAATTCTTTCTAATTAATTAATCTCTTTAATGTCCTCTAATTGCACTATATTCAGCTAATTTCTGTCTTTTGCATATGTTGCTCTCCCTCACCTTTCTTTTCTTTCTACCAGTCCAAATCCTACCCGTCTGACAAATGCCCAACTCAAATCTCATCTTCTCCAAAAAGACTTCAAAATGCCTCAGGCCCACATCTCTGTTTCATTTTGTTTAACTCTTTTAAGCATTTATGAGAACTATACCATTTGATCCTTGATTATATAATGTGAAATTATAAAAATTTAAAATTATAAAGTGATATTCCTAAAGTATAGGTCTGCCCATATCATTCTCCAGTTCGATAAACTCCAGTGGCTTCCTAATGCTTCTCTAGTCTCAAATATAAATTTCTCTGCTTGGCATTTAAAGCCCTTCACCATCTGGCTTTACAGTTTCATTACACATCACTCCCTTCATACAATGCTATCCAAACTGACCTCCATGGCTAATTTTCACACATTATATTATCTTTCCCATATCTTTGCCTTTGACTGTCCCTTATGCCTATGTGAGAACAGCTTCAATAGTCTCACTGAAGGTGTTGTCACATAAGGAATGCACTAATTCCTCACCTTGGTTTCTTAAAACCCCAGCTGTCTTCATAGTTCAGTCAAATGTTACCACTTGCAGAAGGTCTTTCCTGATCTACTTTCCACCATCCCACCACCCCCAGGGTATTAGTGCCTACTCCTTCAGAGTCTATAAAGAATGCCAGCAATATTAAGTAGACTAGATGGTTCTAAACATCATGGCTGCCCACCTTTAACTCAGATAATTAAAATGTGACTGTTTAACATTATAAGCTGTTTCATTAAATTTGATGGTTACATTTGTCTGTTAAATATTACTTTTCAACAATATAACATACAAAAACCTACCCTACATAATAAAAAGACAACAGGAGTGTGATGATGAATGTTTAAAAACAAGCTCACCAAAAGTACAACACACACTTTTAAGATTAATCACCATTATTAACGTTTTCTCTATTACTTTCTTAGTTCAACAAAATAATCCACAAAAAAATAAATCAAGCCTTAATTTGTGGTGTTTGCTAGTTGCCAAAGTACAAATACTTACACTGAAAATTTAACAAGTGCTGACTCCAGAACATCCCTGATATACGTGTATACACACATACATATATATATATATATATATATATCTCAGTGTATACATATACATGCCATTAAAAAACACTTGCTTAAAGTTATTTTGGTGGTTTGATGGCATCTTTTGGCTATAATCCCCTCTTCTACCAAATTAGATGCCTTTGTCTTCAATATGATATTTAAGGCTAAGGGGGAGGCTAATGGTATAATTTTGCTATAACACATAATAAATGCACTGTTCCTCAGGAGACCTTTAAACATGATGCGTTGCTTAGTGTTTGGGTGATAAGAGATTGTAGCTTGGGTAGTGATCTTCCTACAGTCATTAATAACCTCATCTTTTAAAAAAGGAGGAGAAAAAAAAACCCCAACATTAGACCACATGATTCATGGAGCAGGTGTTAGCTCTGTGGTTAGTAACCGCAATTAAAGGTTGAATCAAGAAGACCATCAGGGAAGGGAAGGAAAGGAGAAGCAAGAGGGAAAAGGACCTCTTTCTCATTACTTTGACTTCTTTCTCTAAAGACAATTTTGGTTGACCGAAAATAGGAGCTAAAATAGAAATCTATGACTATTTGAAAGTTGAAATGTTTTGCTTTTGGTCAAGCCTGCAACTCACTTGCTGGTGTTGGGTTTATCAGCTACGGGAGGATGTTTAGTATATCAAGGTACAATGCTGAAGGTTTAATGAAGCTGAGAATTTTAAAATGGATTGCCTTTGCAATTTTGTATTGTTTTCTAACTATAAGATAGGAGAGGGGAAGTTGGTCTGAATAAGTCAAACTTATTAAGTTAGAGTACATCTGACCCTAACATCTCACTCAAGCAACTTTCTCAGTTCACTCCTCTTCCTTCCCTTCTGCACACCACACACAAAAAGAATTATGGGACCTGACCTCAACAGAAGACATAAAAATTATTTTATTTAGCTGCTCTGTATTAACCGTCAGAGAGCAATGAGTTGAAGGCTCAGTTGAATTCTAGTTTATTAGAAAGTACATGGGCGTCAACCACATAAAAACAAATCTTTTACCAGAAGTCTCCCTACACCTCAAATGATTTTCTTTGCAATAACAGATTGATACTTGTACCAAGAATGCAAGGTACATCTCTACTTTATATTTTGTGTATAGTTTCTTCTCCTTATCACTTTTAATTCTGATTTATTAGTTCTTTATTTTCAGAAAGAACATTGGAATAAGACATACATCATCTAAGACATATGAAATGTTCAAAATCAGTTCTCTCAGGAAAATCTTCTTATTTCTGTATAAAGTTGATTATAATAAGTTTCATTACTATGTTAATTTCCATGAGGAAAGCAAATTTCTCAGATTTTTAAAAAAATTTCTTTTATTTGGGATAGATTCAATATATCTAACTGGAGAGCTTCTTCTTTCTGCCACAGAACAGCAGGTGAGTTAAACACACAATGAGTCACTACCTCGGTGGAAAATGAATCCAAGATTCCTGTTGATTTGAAAGCTCAAGTTTGGGAAAGTGTCATCCATTGCCCCCATTGCTCTTCACAGAGGGTCACTAACTAGCTGCAGTGGCCTTCTTGTTCTACCTTCAAGAGTTTTCCAGGAAACGTTATTTAGATCTTTTAGGAAATGAAGGTATTTGAAAAGATAATGTGACCTGCATTTTTTCAAGAAAAAGAGAAAACAATATGACTAGAAAGGTCCACTTAGTTCTGTGATCACGAGGCCTGAGTTATGTATTTTTCACTTGGTATCTCTCATCCTGTCTCCTGACTTCATTGGCTGGAGTTCCTGCCTCTTGCTTCCACCCATCAACAAAACCTAAAAGACTTTCACTTTCACTGCTGCAGCCCTTGGGTCACCTCAGCCCAGCAGGCATTGCTAGGACTGCTCAACCTGTACTATTTTAACCTAGTGGGTTGGGAGTTTGACACTTCTGATCCAAGTGACCTTGGGCAAGTCCTCCTCGTTGAAAACATTTGACAACATGACTGAAAATAGCTAAATTTTTACTCTTCAAGATGGCAAAGATTTTTAAAGACACAGCAATGGTTTGTTTATATTTTCCCTGTAAGAGAAGTTATTGAAACTGGATTTGTACTTACTGAGATTTTTAATAAAAATGTTGACAAGAACAAGAATTATGATAGAGACCTCAATAAAAATCTCCTTCTAGAGAAGGAAGGCTCTATTATCTTCTCTTGAAATGGCAGGAGCTGTTCAGTTGGTTTTATTTTTTTACCTTTTTTTGTATTCCACAGAGGCACATAGTATGCACTTAAATTGCTTGTTGACTGTCATTGGGTATAGTTATTCAGACAGTTATGTTATCAGCTAGCTGTATTATCATCCTGCCCACATATGTTTGCTGTTTCTACAAAGACGTAATTGAAACATTTTGTCAAATGCTTTTTATGCCTTTTCTTCCCGAATTCAACATTGCCTTGCATGATGCCTAACATTGCCGTAGGCATGAGGGATACAAGGATTAAAAATGACACAATTTCTGTCTTCAACGAGTTTGTAATCTAACAAGGAGAATATGACATTTACACAAAAAAGTATGAGGCAAGCTTTCCTACCTCTTTAGATTAGAGCAAAGGTGAGATCTAGGCATGGGGCTATTAAAAAAATCTGGGGATAAGAAATTGTTTTCAGGGGGGCATGCAGGGGCAGAATAAAGAAACCTTTGTGGAAAAGTGTCACCTGAAAAGGACCTGGAAGGAAGATAATTTCAATAGGTAAAGAAGTAGAGAAAGAGCATTTCATCCATGAAAAACAACTTACATAAATTCATGGAGGTGAGGTGGGAGAGTTCAGGACCAGAGCAGGGATATCTGTTGGTTCAATTTGGTTGGAACCTATGACTCAAGAAGGAGATTAGATAATCAGAAGGCAGGGTTGGGGGCTGCTAAGACTTTTGTATTTCATTCTATCAGCAGCAAGGAACCACTGAAAGTTTTTGAACACGGGAATGACATAGGTTACTTTGGCAGTTATATATAGGATGGATTTCACAGAAATAAAGCAGAAATTCCAGGTAAGAGCCTATTACAGTAGGTTAAATGAGAGGCAAAAATGTAAATAGCGAAGAGGGGATGGATGAAAGATGTTGTGAGGACCAACAGGCCTTGGCAAATGACTGACTATGAAGGATGAAGAAAATGGAAGAGTCAAAAATGATTCTAATCTTCGTGACAGAAGGGAGGATTGTGGTGCCATCAATAGAAATAAAGATGTTGGATGCAGGAGAAGTTTTGGGATGGGGGAGAGAATGAGCTTATTTGGAGATGTGTTTTATGAGGTGCTGGAAGGACTTTAGGGCAGAGATGCATCAGACTGAGTTAGAAATGCAGCTCTGGGATCACAGGGGAGAAATTAAGGCTGAATTTATAGGTTTGATAGACATTAGCATGGGAGTAATAACTGGATCTCAGGAAATAGATGCAGTCAAGTAGGAAAGAGTATATATAGGGAAAAGGAGAGCCAAGGCCAAGAGGAAATTAGTCAGTTGTGATGTTTTCTAGGAATTATTTCAAGAGCCTCCTCTTTGGGAGCCCTGCTTCAGGTTTCTCTAACCCATCTTCCTCACAGCCGCCAGATTCACATTCCTGAGACAGATCTGACCAGATCATTCTGCTGCTCAGTAAACTCTACCAGATATCCCTTACTTTTAGGATCCAATACAAACTCCTCCATTTGACTTTAAAAGCTTTTTTTCCCCATCCTAGCTCAAATCTATGTTTCTAGGATTATTTTACATTACCATCATACTGTGAACTCCTAAGAACAGGAACTGGTTTTTGCCTTTCTGCCACCTAGTAAGCATTTAATAAATACTACCTCATTAACTTTCACATCAAGACTTTCTTGTTTCCTTTGTGGAAACAATTGTTGGAAACTGAAAACAAACTAATTAAATTTTAAAAAAGAAAAAGTCTGAGTATCAATTGTCTCATATATAAAATGAAGAAGCTGACTTCTAATATGTCTTCCAGATCTTAAATACTTTGATGCTGTAGCTTTAAATTCTGCCAAGCATATTAACATTCAGTCATTTTCAATCATGTCAGACTCGTTCTTATGCCATTTTGGGTTTTCTTCTCAAAGATATTGAAGTGGTTTGCCACTTTCTTCTCCATTCCAAGTATATACTTATATACAAATATGTTTGCATTTATATTTTAGGATGGGGTTAGATCTGTGATTTTGTATTTTAAGAACTTCCTTTATTCATTCAGTTCCTTACCTTCTCTGTACTAGTCAAGAAGTTTTCTGTGGGGAAACAGAGTTTAAGTCACTTGTCCAGGAATCCAAGTCTTCCTAATGTCAAGTTCTAAGGTTTCTATCCATCTATTACTCTGTGTGTATGTGTATATGTAATCCACATGTCTACACATTTTACATGAATAAACATTTTACATATACATAAAAAAGACTTTCCTGTTTTCCCTCTCCCAACAGCTAGTGATACCCCCCCTACAAATTAAAATTGTGTTCTCATTTTGTTTGTGTTCTCTCTGTGACTGTCTATCTATATGCTGTCTTTCCCTATGGAATGTAAGCTTTGTGAGGGCTGGGACTATTTCATCTATGTCTTTATATTCCATCTAGCAAAGTGCCTGGAATGTAGTATATACTTAATAAATGTTTGCTCTTTGATTGGTAGTAATCTCAAGTGGATCCTAGGAATCCCTTCTTCTGATCCTAATACTCACCAGCTATTCACTTGATAATCCACTTAAAAACTTTGCCAAAAATCACTTTTTCTTTCTTTGAAAATTGAAAAATCTTTTGCCCATCTCTCATTTTCTAGCACCTCTCCTCCATGAATCTCTCCTATCCTCCATGAATCTTACTGACGACAATTGAATGAGAAATCTGAAAATTCAGCATTCCAATGTTTGATTCACCCAGAACTAGAATTTATATTGGGGTTCCTTTATCAGGTACTTTCACTACCACTTGACTCATTTGTAGCTTTAAATCCTCCTTAAGGGAAGTAACATAATAATTGCCCTATTTGCCTTAAACAGTAGGCCTATCTTGACATTGTGGTGACCCTCGGAAGCCCATCTTTATCATCTTTGGCATTTTTTAGAAATATTCTGCTCACTTTAGGATTTAACAACCCTTACATGTTTATACCCCCTTTCCCCCATGTATTCTTCTTTGTGCACAGATCCCTTGTTTTCATCTTTTGGATGTATCTTTTCAGCTGTGAGCTTACCCAGGAGCTCCTTGTGTAGTTATATCCATCTCCTCAGATGTCTCTCACTTCTCTGCCTCACTGGGATTATATTCAATTGTATTATTAGAATTTCACTTCAAATATTCTTCCTTTCCCTCTTAAGTCATCTTTTAACATCTGGAAAGGGGTAGAACTGGATGACCTCTAAAGTAGCTTTCAGCTCTAAATCTATTATCTAATGATCTTGTAATCTCAGGAAATACTGTCATGTCATGAAATTCTTAGAAAACTTTTTAGAGTACAAATCTGACTATGTCTAGTACCCCCCTTCCTGACAATTATGCACTTTAACATAATATGGTCACTTCTCCCAAAATTTCCTACTTTCTCTTCACCAATTATTTCTTCCTGATTCAGACTGAGTCGAAAGTATGGTCCTCCTCATTGTTTCTTCATCTTCTGAAAGATGAAATTGTTGGAAAGGAATTTATTTAGCAGATGATCTATTTATAACAGAATGAGAATTCTAGTAGATATGCTAGTGGTTAGAAGACCCTTATCACTGTAATGCCTTGCCTTTCTGTCAGTTTCACAGTGGAATTTTTAAAAAATCATCCATATTCTGCATTTGACCAGACAATCTATCCTACACTACAACTGGAATATCATGTCTGTTTTTCTCTCCATTGATTCTTAACCAAATACAGTTTTCTAAGTCCCTTGCAGAGTGTCATATAAGCTTATACTTACCGGCATGTAACACTACTTTGATGTCCATTCTACCATATCTGTTTATTTTGAACAAGATATACATCTCCCTTGTTTTTGTCCAGTCACAGTTCCTCCTGAGTCTCAGAAAGGCTACTGAGATCATAGTTACCTCCTCGTGTTAAACTTTGGAGTTCACTTTGTTTCTTACCTTATTCTTTGTGCATTGATAGATAGAATTTTTTGTCCATAAGTGTTGTCTCTGCCTTACCACTTCATTCTTCCTCCAATTAGATGTTACCTCCTCTCTTGCTATCCTTTCTGTGTCAGACCTGATACTCTCCATAGTATCTGGTTTTGTGGTTTTGGATGGTCATTTCCCTTCTACCCTTCTACTTTCATTAACACTCTTGAATGATCTAGTCTCTGGTCAAACCAGTTCTACTCAGTCTTCATGGGATGGATTCCATCCTAGGCAGTAGCTCATCATTTTAGTTTTTTAAGTCATGATTCAAAAAATCAAATCTTGTTCTTAGGTACTATCTCATTAGGCAGCTTCCCACACTTTTTCCCCCTTTACAAAGTGTCATGTCCCATAGGAAGAGGATATTAAAGCAGCATGTCCAAAGAAATACAGGTTGCTTTCCAAGGCTTTACATACATTAGAAATGCTTTCCGTGTTTCTTCTGGCAGTGTCATCTTCACATGAGTCAATATTGGTAGATCGTAGTGGTCAGGCTTAAGTAATCTCCTCTAGTGCTTTGTTAAGTTGCAGACGCATATTTCATGGACAGCTAGATCACACAGTAGATGGAGTGCCAGGCCTGCAGTCAGAAAAGTTCATCTTCCTGAGTTCAAATTCAGTCTCAGACACTTAATTAGTTGTGTGAGCCTGGGCAAGTCACTTAACCCTGTTTGCCTCAGTTTCCTCATCTGTAAAATGAGCTGGAGAAGGAAATGGCAAACTCCTCTAGTATCTGTGCCAAGAAAATCCCAAATGGGGTCACAAAGAGTCAGAGATGACTGGAACAACTAAACAACCACAAACATGCACATTTCAGGAAAGTCACATACCTCTTAGACACAGCAGCAGATTTGTTTATACTTTTTGATGCCTCCTTGTCATCAAGGGATTGATCATGTTATACTGCTTCTTCCTTAAAAAGATCTAGATCATTTTTATATGGGAAGCATCTCATACCTATTTTGAAGCTCCAGTGATTCACAATTTGTTCTTCCTTTTTTTCGTGTCCCATTTTGCTATCTTCCAACTTCCTTGATGGTGATTTTTGACCCCTTTACCTTCCTTCAAAGTTGTTGTTGACAATGATGATGATGATGGTGATGGTGATGGTGATGATGATGGTGATGATGATGATGATGGTGACTTCTTATTTCTTCTGTTTGGTCTAGGACTTTTTCTATTCTATCTATTAAGGCATAGTCTAGAACAAGGGCTCTTAACCTGGAGTCTATGAACATATTCTTTTAATATTTTGGTAATTATATTTGAAAATAATTGGTTTCCTTTTTAATAGCATGTTTTGCTTTAATTTATGCATTTAAAAGCATTGTTCTGAAGAAGGATCTATAGGATTCATCAGACTGTTAAATTGATCTATAGTACAAAAAAAGATTAAGAACCCTGAGTCAAAAGAGTCATTTCTCCAGTCTTTTCAAGCTTGAAAAGATGTTCTTCCATTTAATACATATATTACAATACAATTAACAGTTGCTTCCTGAAGGAATGCAAGTATAGTATAAACCCAGGAAAGTTATTGAAACAGTTGTGACTCTTGACTATCTCTTATTCCCCCTCCCCCAATATCCAATCTTTTGCCAAGACCTAGTGATTTCACCTTTGTAGTATCTCTGGAATGCACCCACTTCTCTTTCCTCTAATACTACCACCACTCTGGTGCAGACCCTTATCATCTCACACCTGGACTCTTGTAATAGCCTGTTGGTGAGTCTGCCTCAGGTTTCTCCCTACTCCAATCCATCTTCCGTTTAATAACCAAAGTGATTTTCCTAAACTGCAGGTCACATCATGTCTCTCCACTGACCCCAATCTACTTAATAAACTACACTTGCTCCCTGTTGTCTCCAGGATCAAATACAAAATACTCTGCTTGTTGCTATTCAAAACCCTTTATAACCTAGCTCACTCCTACCTTTCCAATTTTTTTCCACCTTACTCCCCAACTTTTACTCCAGTCCAGTGACATTGACCTCCTGTCTGTTGCACAAATAAGACACTCCACCTCTCAGCTTTGGACTACTTCTCTGGCTGTCTCTCATGTCTGGAATTCTCTCCCAACTCTGCTCTGACTACTGACCCTCCCTGGCTTCCTTTAAGTTCAAACAAAAATTCCACCTTCCACAGGTAGCCTTCCCCCACTCCTCTTAATTCTCATGCCTTCCCTTTATAATTACTATTTATTCATCCTAAATAGAGCTTGCTTTTTAGATTTTTATTTGCATATTGTCTCTCCCATTAGATTGTAAATTCCTTAAAGTTAGAGAGTGTCTTTTGCCTCTTTTTGTATCCCTAGGCTTAGCACGGTGCTTGGCACATGGTTCCACTTAATTTTTTGTATCTTAATACATTTTTATTTTGTTAAAAATTTCACAATTACATTTTTAAAAATTTTTAACATACATTTAAAAAATTTTTTTGAGTTCCAAATTATCTTTTTCCCTCCCATCCCTTCTCTACCCATTGAAATGGCAAGCAACAAGATATCAATTATACATGTGAAATCATGCAAAACATATTTCCATATTAACTATGTTGCAAAAGAAAACACACACATACACACAAAGGAAAATGAATAAAGTGAAAAAAGTATACTTCATTTCTCTCTCTGGAGGTGGATACCATTTTTCACCATGGATCCTTTGGTCTTGTACCGTCTTGATCAGAGTACCTAATTTTTCACAGTTGATTATTGTTACAACAATATGTCACTTTTAAGCTAACCTTTTTATTATTGGTTCCAGTTATCTTAGTGTGTCCTTATTGTCCAGGGATTAGTTATAGCACTTTGCTTCTTTCTTAGAAGGTCCATGCCCTTTTTCTTTGAGAAGAGTCAGATCTAGTTTGACACTCAGATCTATTGAGAAGTCACAATCTATCCTCACTTTTCTTCTGCGTCATATTTTTCTGCTTGTTAACTCCCTTCATCTTTATTATGATTCCTATTTTTGTTCTGATTTTCTCAGGCACAAGTGATTAGCAATTAGCCTGAGGATGCGAATTTCTCAGCAGTGCAAATCGCTGATTGCAAAAACTCATTAGAGTACCAATCCCAACTTTTCTGGTTTGCTGTGTATTTATTCACTCTCCCACAATTCTCCTGTTGTAGTTAAAACTCTTTTTTTCTATTGATTAGTCTTCAGCGGGACTGAAGTCAGTCTCCAATCCCTGTAAAATGCCTCTCCATGTAATGGAATGCTGTTTAAATGATGATTTTTAAAGTTAGGACAAACGTAGGAGTTTGGGCTATTATATGTATCCGTCGGTAAGCCATTAGAGACTTCATGGTACATGGAAACAATGATGAATTTGGATCAGGAATCCCAAGATTGAATTAAGGTTTTGCCATTTACTAACTTTGTGACCTTGGGTAAGTAATTTAATTTCTCTGAGACTCAGTCTCCTCGTCTCTAAAAATGACTACTTAGGTCCCTTCTAGTTCTAAATTTATGATGCTATGACTTGGTGAAATACATCCAGGTTATGAAAGCAGAAGTCATTAAAGCAGGATTTCTTCACCTTTTTGGTCCTGGACTCCTTTGGCACTTTGGTAAAGCCCTTCTTTGATGCACTTCTTCTCAGAAATGTTTTTAAATGCATGAAATATAGAGGATCACAAAAGAAACCATAGAGAAATAGAGTAATCAAAGTAACACAAAAATATGTTCATGCACTCAAAGTTAAGAACTGAGGTATTAGAGGGATTTTTTTTTTCCTTCTGAGGAATCCACCAGTTAAGCAATCAAACAACAAATGTTTTTGACAAGAACCCAAATGTGGTCATGAAGAGTTGGACATGACTAAAGTGACCAGACAACAACCTCTGACTTCGAATTCCATCACTCCATGGTGCCTCCTCTCCCTTAAAAACTAAAATTTACCTCAAGCTCTACTTCCTATACAGACCTTTTCTCTCACTTCCCACATTACTTGTGTCTCCCCTATCACAGTGTGTTATTTATTATACATCCTAGTTTGTATTAGCTTATCTATGTGCAGGTTGTTTCCTACCTACGTTCTACCAAGTTCCTAGAAGATAAGGATTAATTTTGTTTGTTTGTTTGCTTTTTTTTCCTTTGTATCCCCAGGTCCTAGCTTAGGTCCTGGCATAAAGGAGATGTATAATAAGTGTTTGTTGAGTTGAGTTAAATTGTTCTTGTTCAACCGTAGTTGGGAAGAAAGTAGCATCATGTGGCACGTTGGAGGTTATGGTGCTAGTTCCCATTAGGATTTACTTTGGATTTTCTAATCAATGTTCTGCTGAAAAATATGTGGGTTATGGAAACAAGTCATTCAACCGAGAATAAGTCGTTACTTCCTGTTAAACTTTCTGGAGGAGGTGAGACTAGAACAGTAAGAGAGAAACTGTTCTGAAACAATAAAATGTTTCCCTTTTTGATTTACTGATAGATTGCCTTTCAGTTTTACAAATATTGTACTGTATGTATCTATGAACCCACTGTATGTATATATGTATCCTGGATGCAGTATGTGTGTGGGTATGTAATGTGACACGTAAAATAAGTAAAAGTATTTTCTAACTTGAAACTACTTATTAATACAAAGAGTCACTACTGCATGAACATATATATGTAGATGTGGGTGTGCATATAAATGATAAGGTATCTAAGCAACTATTAAACAATGAACTACATATGTATGTTTGCATATATGAATTTTTATGTAGAAAACATCAACAAAACCTCCATTTATTTTTTAGATGATATGACATAAGGACATCCTTGCCATATAGGTGGTATTTCTTTTCCCAAGGCATTAAGGTATAAATGTTTTGAACAGTATGTTCAGTTATGTTAAAAAATCATATATATGCAATTTAGGGAAATAGAGTATTGACCCTTGAAGGTTAAGGGTTTTCTTTATAGTTACTATGATATAGTTGGAAAAACTGAGACAGAAAAGCCACCTTGGTTATGAAAAGATTCTGGCTCAGACTGATTTAGAACAATAGCTCAGATTACAGCTTTCTTTAGAAGCAATGTATTTTAAGTCACGAAGGATGAACAGTTATCTTTGGGAGGGCTTCTTATCTAAACAGATAGAAAGGAAGGAGATGCATTATCAACATTAGGATGGCTAAAAATATTGTCCAGAGAGGCACCTGTTTTCTCTATGTTAAAGGCTTATTATGTGGCCAATACTCTTAAAACCAATTGGCCTTTTCCATTTCCGGCCAATGACCAATCACTGATTGGAAGGGAAGAATGTGGGGAATTTGCCTTTTTAAGGAGAAAGAAAACTGCAAATCAGATGAACAGCATAGAGCATGCATTATGTACTTGTATAATTGCCTTTCAAGACGTGAGGTGGAAAAGTCAAATCTAAAAGTGGAGCTGATAACACCTAATTACTTCACATCTGGCTATGTTGTTATCAGTCTGTTTGTTTTTTAAGCCAGTTTTCAATCTACATGACTGTACTTCTAAAAATAAACATTTTAAACATTCCATCAGTCTTGAATATACTGGCCCAAATGCATTCTCTTCTCTCTGTTTTTTTTTTCTGATTGTGTTTTTAAAAGCACTGAAATTTATATGACAATAATTGTTTTTAAAAGATTTCATTATATCCAGTTTGCCCAAATGCATCTTTCCTTATTTTTAAAAATATTCTCTTAATATTTGTTCCATCACTTTAGCAATTGCTTTCAATAAGATTTGTTGCCCAGTTGTTCCTTAGATAAATGCTAATTTCTAATAAATGACTTAAATCTCTCAGCCACATTATTGATTTTTCATGTCCTTAGTTTTTATAAGCATAGCTTGAAGTAATAGTTTTTATAATTTTTTTGCTGAAATTTTCTATTATTCAAACATATAAAAATTAAAAATCAACAAGAGATTTTTGGAGTTGGTAACTATCAATTAATTTGTTTTGAAATTAGTCACAGACTCATTATCAAACACCATACCCTGAAAAATTCAGTGGAAGCCTAAATGGGAAAGTAAGTTAGTAAAAAGCAAACGCAAGGAAAGGATGATCAGGTATCTATTTTTCCACAAAAGTTGGATTTTGCCACTTGTAAATTCCACGAATTAATTCTGTAATCTAACTTTTACTCTTGCATATCAGATATTTAAAGCAGAATTAGTTCAGGATTGAGTGTGTATTGAAGGTTCTCCTTTAGAAGCCTGACCAATGGTGAAATGATTTTAAGAATTATTTTAGTGCTCAAAAGTGTCTTTTTCTTATAAGATCAAGTCCATATGTAAACCTGCCTCCCAGAAACCCTTCACCATTTTAGAAGTCTTCATTATTAATATAATTTTGTAAATTCTCATTTAAATCTGCTATACCAGCAGCACACTCTCAAATGATGCACCAATTAATAAGGTGAATACTCCGTCAAGAAAAACAACAAATCTTTTTAAAGCCTAACAGATTCTAAATAAATGAGCTCTAGATAAAAATAGAAAAGATTTTCATGATGTCATCAATATAAATGCAGTCATTATCCATTGATAAGGTTTTATTCCTATCTTAAAAAATCTTCTGACCCTCCCTATTGCCTAAAAAGCAACATTCAAACTCCTTTTCCCAGCATTTGATGTCCTCCATAGACAGGTGCCATACTACCTTTCCAATCATATTTATATCAATTTCTTCTATGTACTTTAGCTGACTTGGACTCTTCTCTTTTCCAGAACATGTAACTTCCTACCTCTGTGCCTTTGCTCACAGTATTCCTTATACATGGAATTTCCTTCTTCCTAAATTACTACCCTTTATTTCTTTGTTGTTGATGTTCCATCATTTTTCAGTCATATACAACTCTTTGTGACTCTATTTGGGGTTTTCTTGGCAAAGATTCTAGAGCAGTTTGCCATTTCCTTCTCCAACTTATTTTATAGATGAGGAAACCAAGGCAAACAGAGGTAAGTCACTTACCCAGGGTTACACAGTTAGTAGGTGTCTGAGGCTAGATTTGAACTCATGAAGAGGAGTCTTCCTGACTCCAGGTCCGGTGCTCTATCCACCGCCCTTTCCAGGCCAACTCATTCCCTTATCATTAACAACTTTTCCTCTAGGAATTTACATAGAGCTTTGTGCTTCATCTTTCCAATGCATTTATCATACAGTGTTGTACATTATAACAATCCGTGTATGTGTCTTATCTTGGACTACACTATAGATTCTGTGAGAACAGAGACTGTCTTAGTTAAGTTTTTTATCTCTCCTAGTGTCTAGACACAATTGAAGCTGGTGAACTGAAGTGTTATTCAGACTAAGAAAAGGAAAGATACATTTTCAGCTCCTGCTTTCATTCTTCCCGAGTAGCTTCAAAATTTTGCCCATAGTTAGCTTTAGGTTAATGTACATGAGGGTCCTTGTGGAGCTCTCTCCTGAAGGATCTTCAAGGTCATTGTGGTGACCAGTAGAGCAGAAGGATTTTGTTTGGCAATGGCAACAGTAATCTGTGGGTTATACATAAGCTACACACATATACACACATACAGACGTGTATATATGTATATAGAGAGACATATGTACAGAACACTGTAATAGAGAGTTAAGAAGTATATGAGTCCATCCTAATTCGTGGTGAACTCATTAAACACCATAATGAACTCAGCTATCTCACAGGCAGGCTTTGAGAATTGGCTTAAATGACTTAGAAAGATTCGAAACAAAGTAAAACAGCAGAAACATTCCTCCTTTAGATGAGAACTATTTTTTCATGTTATTTATCTTGTTTTCAAAAGATCAGAGCCAAAAATCCTTACAGATTATGTTTCTCCATCAATCAATGGCCCGGTTTCTGTATGTGGGCCCTAAAATAGCAGAGAGATTCAGCAAACGTTTACTAAGCATCTATTACATACAAGGCCCTGAAGATGCAAATACAAAGAATTACATGGTCACTACTGACTTTCTAAAGTACATCATCCGTAGCAGTGTTATGTTCTTTCTTTCTTCTGGACCCTCTTCCTTTTGTCCTTCCAGCCTGAAAGATGATGTTAAGAAGAAGGCAAAGATAAAGAACTCTGAACCAACGATGGTAACGTCCAAAAAACCCCCAAACCCAGCTATACTTACTCCCTCCCCTTTTTTGAGATGTCATGGCTGTGGGGGAGGTTGCAGAAAAAAAAAGTTTAAGAAACACAGGAGGAGGAGGAATTATTGGAGGAAGAAAGGACAACATCATTAAAGTTCTTTGTGTTCCCCCTTCCCTTCTCTACTTGTTCCAGTAAACACTGTTTATATATCTATACTTTTTGTAACTTTCTGTGAGGAAAAATTGAACATATTTTCACGAAATGAATGAAAACTCCTTTGTATTTTCTTTTGGGAGCACTTCCAGTCTTAGTAAGTTGACATTCGTAATTTTCGCTGTGAGAGCACTCCTCTAGATAGTAGGTTTTATCTTTGATAAGTACAAAATAAAACATAGCTAATCTTTGGTGATTTTCCATTGGAACCCAAGCAGTTTCTCTGGTTACCAAGTGGAAAAAATGCTATTTGTGGTGAAAAGAAAAAGCAGTTTTATTTTTCAGAAGTGGAAAATTAAATGAAAATAAATTGTGCTGCCAAGGAACCTTTATTGAAATTTTGAGGAAATGTCCTCAGAGTATTAAAAATTTGAGGGGGTTTCCATTAGTAAATAGCTATTGCTTTGATTGTGACCTTTTAGTCAATACTAATCTGTATTGCAGCCAACCACAGAATTTTAATGTGACTTTTTCTCACAGTTTTTTTTCCTTGTTTTCTCCCCTCCACCCGACTAGCCTCCTCATGTTGCTGATCAACATGTTTTCTTTTTCTTAATTCTGTTTTACAAACATTTATTATATCTCCCTTCCACTGCCCCCTTTCCAATTGAAAAATTAAAAAGAAAACTAAAAATAAAACCATCATAACAATTGTGTACCCTCCAGCAAAACAAATTCTTGCATTGGCCATGTTCAAAAATATGTCTCATGCATTTTAAGTCGATCTCCTCTGGCAGAAGTCAGTAGCATGTTTCATCTTCAGTCCTCCAGACTAGTGGGTTGTCATTCATCAATCAGGGTTTGAAAGTCTTTGTTTTCTTTATAATATTGCCATTATATAAGTAGTTCCAGTTCTGATCACTTGACTTTGCATCATTTTATAGACGTTATCTCAATTTCCTCTGAAAAAGTCCCTTTCATCGTTTCTTATAGTTCAATAATATTCCATTGTCTTCTATCACAATTTGTTTTTCCATTCCCTATTAGATGGGCACCTATATTTTCTTTTATGAAGTAAAAAGGCATCTGACCCTGGGGTCAAACGACCCAATCCTAACTTTTTCCAGGCCCTTTCATGACTTCTCTACTCCCACCTCCACCCTGTCACCTAAACCTGATTTCTTCATATCTGAGTTTAAAGTCTGTGGTTTGCCTGTCCTAAGGAGGGAATGAATACATCAGTTAAGTTTCTGAACCTCTCTCTAAAAAAACCAGCAGCAATTAAGCACATAAATTTTAGTCCTTGTTTCCTAAGGAGCTTACATTAATCCCCAAAGGGAATTAATTGTAAACTTGTAAAATTATAAACCTGTGATTGCATTGGTATCAGGAATTCCCAAGTTAGGAAACTCCCTCTACCAATGCAGTGTTGAACTGCACTTTTACTGCAAATTATAGTTAAGGAGTTCTCCAGAATGTTAACATTTAAGTAATTTGTCTAGGGTCACATTACCAGTATATGTCAGACTCAGGACCTGAACTCAGGTCTTCTTGGTTCCAGGATCAGCACTCTATCCACTAGGCAATATTGTCTCTCTTCATCTGCAAAAGAACATGAAACATCATTCAGTTCAACAACATCTACCATATAGATAGGAGGTAAAGTTTAGGTAAGAAAAATTTTTGCCTGCATGGAGCTCACAATCTCAAACAACAAATGAAAAATAATACATAATAAATGCACCAGATATAAAGGTGAATGGGACCCTAGAAACCATACCCAAATTCTAATTTTAAAATATTATTAATATCTCTTTTTATATCATCCTCATTTCTAATTTTATATCCTCACCTCCCCAAAGAACTGAGAAAAAGAAAGAAAGGTTATGTGACAAAACTAACCAACATGTCAGCTGAGTCTGATATTACAATGTGCCACATCCATGTTCTCCTCCCTCTGCAAAAGAAGAGTTTCATTTTCTCATCTCTTCAAGTACATTTGGTCGGCACAATTAGTGTTTAGTTTAGTTTTCTGTTCTTCCAATTTGCATTATTATAATCATTGTGTATGTTGTTTTTCCTGGTTCTGTTTACTTTACTTTGCATCAGTTCATGCTTCTCTGTATTTTTTATATTTCTCAGTTCTTACAATATACTAATATTTCATTATATTCATATACCAAAATTTATTCAGCTATTCCCAAATCAGTAAATATATACCTTGTTTCTAGTTCTTTGGTACCATAAAAAGTGTTGCTCTGAATATTTTGGTGAATATGAAAACTTTCTGTCTTTTATCTCCTTGCAACATGTGCCTTACAGTGAAATCTCTGGGTTAAAGGGTATGGCTGCTTTAGTGATTTTCATAATATAATTTCAAATTTTTTCAGAATGGCAAGACTGAGTTACAGCCATGCCAGCATATTATTATGCCTGTTTTTCCATAGTCCTTCAAAATTGACTATTCTCATCTTTGTCAATTGTCTGGTGAGATGAAATCTCAGAATTTTAATTTACATTTCTTCTATTAGTAATTTGGAGCAAAATTCCTATAATTGTCATGAGTTTGTAATTCTATTGAAAACTATTTATTTGTATTCTCTGACCACATATCCATTGAAAAGTGCTCTTGGTTTTTACATTTGTCCTAGTAAACTATATATCTTGGGTAAGAGACCCTTCTCAGAAAGATTTACTGTAGAAATTTTTCCCAATTAACAGCTGCCTTCCTTCTAATTGCATCAGTTTTGTGAGTCAAGAGATTTTCAATTTCTTACCATCAAAATTATCCATTTTCTCTTTTATGAGTTTTCCTATTACTTATTTGCCATCCCCCTAATTTTGGGGGATGAGGAAACTGAGGCCCAGAAAGATAAAATGAATTGCCCAGGATTGTGCCTATCCTCGGTAGAAGGGCAAGGATTCCACACCAAGGTGTCCTCTAACTCCACATCGAGCATAATCTCTAATGCTCCACACTGCCTTAGGTTCAAAGTACCATGAGAAATCTGAGGAGTGAGGGAGTCATTTAGTGATGGTAGATACCAACTAGAGGATCAGTGAAGGTTTCATAGACTTTGTTTGCTGGTTGGTTTTTTGTTTATTTATTTTTAGTTTTCAGCATTCACTTCCACAAAATTATGAGTTCCAAATTTTCTCATCATCTCTCCTCTCCCTCCTGCCCAAGACAGTGTGTAATAGGTAAAGAAGAATTAGAACCAATGGAAGAAACTATGAGAAAAAAGAAGCAACAACAGAAAATAGAGAGCAAATAATATGCTTCAATCTGCATTCACACTCCATAGTTCTGTTTCTGGCTATGGACAGCATTTTCCATCAAGAGTCTTTTTGAATTGTCTTAGATCCTTGCATTTCTAAAAAGAGAAAAATTGATCAAAGTTAGTCATCGAACAATGTGGCTGTTACTGTATACCATGTTTTCCTGGTTCTGTGCACTTCACTCAGCATCAGTAATAGACCCTTTCTCATGGCAGATTGGAGGTGAATGACTGTTCAGAGAAGGATCTCAGTATCTCTTTCCAAGTCACAACTCCCAAGAACTCATTGAAGTAGGCAGGAAGGGAAAGTTATGGACCTTTTATGAGAAACAGATTGATGAACATTAAAATGTCTGCTGATGCTCTAGATAAAAATATGAAATGTGTATATAGTCCTTACTTGTGGAGCAAATGAAAAACAAGTTTCCCATGAAACCGAGTGTTTTAACTGATGGACATGTCCACCTACTACTCTGTAAGGGTAATTTTTGCTATTGCCCTAGGAAAAATGGAGAAAGAAAGCAAATCTGGTAAGGGCTGTATTGTAGATGTCAATCCAAGTTACCCTAATTTGGTTATTGTAAATAAAGGTGAGAAAGACTTATGAGGACTGATAGATATCACTGTGTCTCCTCTCCTGGAGCTCAAAAGAGCCAGTAGAATCTGCAAACTTTCCAACTCATCTATGGAAGATGATGTGCAGCAGAACATCCAGACTCATTAAGAAGGAAGGTCAGAAGCCCAGGAAGCCTAAAGTTCAGGAACTGTTGATTTCCCATGTTTTGCAGCAAAAGTGTAGATGCATTACTTTGAAGAAACAGTGGAATATGCTTAGTTTTTGACTGAGAGAATGAAGGACAAAGAAAAATGACAAGAATAAATCACTAAGGGATGTAGAGAATCTTCCCTGGGAGCTTCTTTCTCTAAAACTGGATCCAGTCAAAAATAAAATTTCTAAATGTATCAAAATAAATAACTTTGGTCAAGTTAAAAAAAAAAAGAAGGAAAGGTTAATGGAATAAGTGGCCTTTGAGTTGAGCTAGAGAGATGGGGTGAGAGCAGAATCATAGGTCAGGCTTGATGTAATAAAGACCTAGATTGAATTCCTGCCTCAGATGACTACTACCTCTGTGGTCATGGACAAATCATTTAACCTCTAATTGTCCCAGACAATTCTCTAAGACTAAGTTATAGACTAGTAGTGATCTGCTTTGGTGAAAGGAATTGCTGCACTGGGAGTTCTCTACATTGATGAAATTACAGGAACCAAAATAAACTTAAAATATGTGCAAGAATTCAACAAAGAGGGGGGAAAGGAAAACATTCCAAGCACAGGGAATGTCTTGAGCAAGGGTAGAGACGGGAAAGTATAGTATATATGGACTTGTATGTGAGTATAGTGGATGTTTTTACAAAAATTTTTTCTAATTACATGTAAAAACAATTTCCAACATTATTTTTAACATTTTGAGTTCCAAATTATCATCTTGCCTACTTCTCCTCCCTACTCCTTGAGATGATACATGTATAATGATGCAAAATATATTTCCATATTGGTCATGCTGTGAAAGAAAATACAGATGTTTTCATATATTCAATTTTGCTTTGTGTTTTCCTGTTATTTCCTACTGTCTCTAAGAAGAAGTTATGTCTTTTATTTTATCCCTAGTATTATGTGTGTTTAATGAACAATAATAATAGATTTCTGAGATCATGGAAATTACCTTTTTTATAATATGTGGGCATTCATCAAGAAAGATGATGTCTAAAGAAATTCTGGGACTTCCCCATGTAATAAATATTTCCTGAAAAAGTAGGGTTGTTGTTTCCTTTCCTGTGTCTATTCCTAAGAGCAGAAGAAAGGAGGAGGAGAGATGACAATCTAAGATAAAAAGATAGCAAATCACTTACGACATGATTGCTTATTCTTGCCCTACATACGCACTAGTTTGTCCTATGGCATGGCCCATTGTCAACCCAATTGTAAAAGTGATCAGAAAAAGCAAACACTTTTGATAGAAATTCCCAATTTTTTTTAAAAAAAATATTAATTTTTGATAATATTGGTTTTGTCATGAGAATTCATACTTTTGAGACGGGCTAGACAGAGTGAGAAAAGCACTTAGAGATCTTGTTTATTATATGAGAAGATGAGGCCTAGAGTTTGCCAAATTAGTTGGTGAAGCATCAGGATTTATATTATGGTTTTCTAACTCCCAGTACTCTTTGTTTTGAGAATTTCTTATCAAATTCCATTGCTAAACCATTCTCTCTCAGTTTTCCAGATGTAATTTATCTACAAATTAATGTTCAGGTACTATCATTCTCCTCCTCCTATGGATAATTAGGAGTTGCCTGTAGTATCCTTAGTATCTCAAAGTACTTTACCAACATCCATAAACACCACAGGGAGGTGTTACTGTAAGGGGCAACCTCATGCACATGGCAAAACATGAAAGCACAGAAGTACTAAACTCCATGGCAGTGGTCACAGATCAAGTGAGTAACTGGATAAGGATAAAGATGAGAATTTCTCACCTTATTCAAAGATCTTTTCTAAGTCATGTGGGGATTTCATTATCCTCAGATGTCAACTAAGACCATCTTCCCCTTTCTCTGGGGAATCTCTCAGAGAGTTGATAAGAATCATTCATTTATTGGATCATAGATTCAGAGTTAAAAAGAAACCTAAACGTCTTTGTCCAACTGCCTTACTTTACAGATGAGAAAACTGAGACTCAAGAGTTTAAGTGACTTGCCCAAAGTCACTCAGGTAGTAAAGGTAGAGCCAAAATTTGCACCCAGTCCAAAGCTCTTTCTACTATACTTCACAGTCCTTAATTTGATAAGAATTTTTAAGTGTCTACTCTGTGCTAAGTACTGAAATACTAAACCTAAAAGGAAATAGTTCCTGGTTTCAAGGAGTTTGCTTTCCAGTAGATAAACATAGCTTTACTCCTTCAGTTTTTAAGATAGGATTTAACCAGAGTGATTAAGACTCATGCTGGAGGCATTGCCTTTACGCAAGGATAGTTGGATTATATAGTGTGTGAAGGGGAGTATTATGTAAGAAAGCTGTAAAGGTAGGAAGTGACCCAGTTTAAAAAAACTTTAAATGCCCAACAGAAGATTTTCTCTTTGCTTCTGAAGGTAATAGAGAAGCATTGAGGTTTATAGAGGAGGAATGGGGTGGAAATGGTAAGCCACTCCAATATCCTTGCCAAGAGAACCCCAAATGGAGTCATGAATTGTTGAACACAACTGAAAATGACTGAACAATAGCCACAAGTTCTCTGTTTCAAAAGAAATCCGGGAAATATAGAAGGAAAGCTGTTCCATTTTTGACAGGTCAAGCTTGAGATATTAGTGGGAAGTCCACAGGTCTAGCAAGCAGTTAGAGTAGAATTAGGAGAGAATTTAAAGGACAATATGTAGATTTGAAAGTCACCTCTATAGCAAGAATAGTTGAACCCAAGAGAGTTGAAGATATGATCAAGAAAAAGAAAAGGACCCTGGACAGAGTCTTTGAGGACACCTATTAGTAGATTGGAGATGAATGATAATACAGAGAAAGTGACTCAAGAGTAATGGAATGGATCAAAAAACCAAGAGAGAAGAATGGTATGTAAATCGAGAGAGGAAAGAGGATTCATGAGAAAGAGGTAGTCCAATGTGTCAAACACAACAATAATGACAAGTATAATGAGAACTGAGACAGAACCACGGGACTTGGAGAGAGCAGTTACAGTAGAGTAAGAGAAGCTAAAGAAAGCTAGATTACAAGTGGTTGAAAAGTGAGTGGGAGGTGAGAGAATGGAGGCAATAAGTATAGACACTTTCTAAGAGTTTGGCTATGAAAGGAAGAATATAAGGCAAATACCTGAATAGATAAGAAGGTCAAAGGAAGATTTCTTAAAGACAGAGTAGACCTGAGCATATTTATAGGTAGTAGGGAAAGAGTCTGTAGATCATAATGTTGTTCACCCTTCATTATTTGAAAAAGATCCATAGCCTCATGGTGTGAGACTAGACTGTAGATGATCAATAAGGAAGAGTGATCAGCTTGGACGGGGATAGAGGGAAGGAAAAAAGCCAAAGTGGAGGACCTGGCCTTAGCAAGAAGGGCCACCTTTCCTTAGAAACTGAGAAAAGGAGGAGGATATAAAGGAGTTGTGATATGTAGAGAAAGAAAAAAGAAAGAACTCACAGCCTCTATTTTCTTATTAAAGCAGGAAGTAAAGTCCTCCACCAATGAGAAGAGAGAGAAGGGGAAATAAGAGAGACTGTTCATGGGACATGATGCTTGAACAAAGCTATAAAGGAAACCAGAAATTCTAAAGATGGAGGGAAAGAGTACATGCAAAGTAAAGGGAGCAGGCTGGAATAGACCTATATATGAAATGGAAAGGAAGTATAAGGATGTTATATGGATTTGAAAACCTAGACTCCATTACAAAATTATTTCCTAAAATATATCTTAGAGTTCATGCTGCTTTCACCTCCTTGGGAGTTCTCATACATAAGTGATGTTTATGTAATGCTCTGCATAGATGTCTCATTTGATCCTCATGTTAACTTGCTGAGAAAAGCAGTGATATTACTATGGCCATTTTACAACCGAGGAAACTAAAACTCAGAGCGGCTTAAGTGATTTCCTAGAGGTTCGAGTTAATAAAGGGCAGCAATGGAACTTGAATTCAAGTTTTCCACCTCTAGAAACAGTGTTCTCTCTACTGTAAATCAGATTAGACTATTCATTTAAGATCTGTGTGTATGGTTTCTTGTTGTTGTTGCTTAGTCAGCTACTCATGTCTGACTCCTCATGACCCCATTTGGGGTTTTCTTGGCAAAGATACTGGATTGGTTTGCCATTTCCTTCTCTAGGTCATTTTACAGATGAGGAAACTGAGGCAAAAAAGAGTTAAATGACTTGCCCAGCGTCACATAACTAGTAAGTATGTGAAGTAAGGTTTGAATTAAGGTCCTCCTGACTCCCAAGCTGGCACTCTCAGTCCACTGTGCCACCTAGTTTCCCTTTATGTTCCTGTGGTCATAATGCAATTCCAAGAGAAATAGAACTTATCCATGATAGCCATGGACTGCAGGACTGGATTCATAGGTCACCAGGTCACCTTAAAAGTCAGTTATAGCAAGTCACTCACAATGAGGCAATAAAGACCAAAGAGTTTGTTACTTATCCGAGATCGTACAGGGAATAAGTGGAATAATTGGGTTTTAAGATCAGTACCTTTGACTCTAGGTCAACCAGTCCTTTCTCTAAAGCAAACTACTGCTCAAATTCTATGGTAAAACTATTACAAAATCGTAAGGATTAAGTTATCATTAATTCAACTCTATTCTTTTCCTTACAGACTCATGAGATATATGTATGTATATATATATATATATATGGAAGGACTATATACATATATAGATGTGTGTGTATGTAGACATGTATAAACATATATATATATACAGAGATATATATATATATGTGTAATATATATTTGCCTATGAGGATATATATCAATGTCTATCAATATCTAGGGCAGCTAGGTGATGCAGTGGATACAGTTTTGGGCCTAGAGTTAAGAAGACTCATCTCACACATTTACTAGTTTTGTGACCCTGGGCAAATCACTTCACCCTGTTCTTCACGTGTTAAAATGAGTTGGAGAAGAAAATGGCAAATCACTCCAGTATCTTTGCCAAGAAAACCCCAAATGGAGTCACAAAGAGTTGGGCAGAACTGAAAAATGATTCAACAACAGGAACATACCATTGATATATAAATGGATTTGCACACACATACATATGTGTATATACAACATGTTCCCAAAGTATTAGTGCAGTTTCATTTTAAGCTAGTGAAGCTTAAAATTGCACTAAGACTTTGGGGATACCCACACACATAATAAATAAGATATCTCAATATTTTTCAAATACTATGGCATTTTTTTTCTTTTTTGAGACTGGTTCTCTTGGACTGAAAGTATATTCACTCATGGGCCTAATTCCAATGCTGATTAGTATGGAAGCTTTAACTCACTTTTTTTTTTCCAACTGGGCCAGTTCACTGTTCTTCAGGCAGCCTCATGACCCTCCTTTCTCTGGGTGCTCACCAGGTTAGTGCTAAGCTTAGTTTAACCTTCGATCAGATTTCACCCTGATGTCACTCAAAACTTGGAATTGAGTGATGTGTCAGCTTGAGCAGGAATTACATGCAAAAGCCATCATATGAGGCCCAAGGATCATGTTCAACAGGCTGGTTATTTGGAATGCTACATTTTCTGGTTTCAATAATATATTTAAAGGTGTTCATATTGGGTCACACTCTGCATAGCAAATCTTATTTTTTCTTTAACTTCAGTAAGTTTCTAAGGCAATTTGTTTGCAAACCATGCCCAATGCTTTGATTAAGATAGATTTTTTCCTCTATGGTGATTGATGAAATTGACTACTAAACTCAACATAACTTTTTCATCATTATAATCTGTTATAAAATCACATGATACAGTAAAATCCAGGTTATCCAGAACACCCTGGGAATAAGTTGTTCTGAATAACTGGAGAAGGTCTGACTAGAAAACAGTTGATGTGGAAAAAGACCTGAGGGTTTATGTGGGCTGCAAGGTCTGTGATTCAGGACTGTGACATGACAAACAAAAAGACTGAAACAAACCTTACACCACGTGAAGATAGGCATAGTGTCTAGAACCAGAATGAGAATAATTACATTGTGTTCTTCCCTGGACACTCAGAGAATTTGGTGCTCAGTTTGGATCGACACATTTTAAGAAAGACAGGCTAGACTACTTCCATTGGCGTGGATAGTGAATGGTTTGGGGCTTGCAAAGTATACTGTATAATGATCAGTTGAAGGAATTGTTGATGTTTAACTTGGAGAAGAGAAGGCTTTCCAGGGATAGCGCAGATATCATCAAGGATCTGAAAAAAGTCTATCATGTGAAAGAGCGATCAGCTTTATTGTGCTTGACCTCAAAGGATAAAACCAACACCAAAGGGTAGAAGTTGCAGAGAGGCATATTTAGACTTCAAGTCAAGAAAAACTAACAACCAGAGCAGTCTGGAAGTAGAAGAGTTTTCCTTGGGAGGTAGGAGGTTCCCTTTTATTACCTTTCCAGATCTAGAAGTCAGTGTTTCTATGGAAATATTCCTATGTACTATACCTTTTATTTCCTCTCAAAAAAGAACATTCTCTCCATACTTCATCCTTTTCTTGATTTAGGATTACTATCAAACCTCACAATCATTTATTAAGCACCTTTGGATCTTTGCTAATCCCTGAGGATATAAGAACAACAAAAATGGTTCTTCACTTTAAGAAACTTCTCTTCTCTTGGGAGGCAACAGTAGATAAACATATATATGTGTACACACTTATTTGAGGTAGGAGAGTACTAATAGTTAGGATAGCTAGGTGGTGTAGTGGATAGAGTCCTGGAGTCAGAAGGATTCGTCTCCCTGAGTGCAAATCTGGTCTCATTCACTTACTAGCTGTGTGATTCAAGGCAAATCACTTAGCCCTGTTTACCTCAGTTTCCTCATCTGTAAAATGAGCTGGAGAAGGAAATGGCAAACCACTCCAGTATCTTTGCCAAGAGAACCTCAAATGACATCACAAAAATTTTGGACATAACTAAACAGCAAAAGTAGTAATAATTAAGACATTTATAAAGATTTCCTACATGATAGTTTTTGAGGAGGCCAGGAATTCTAAGAAGTGGAGGTGAGGAGGGCATGGAATTCAGGCATGGGGCCATTCTATACCAACGCAATGGAGGCTGGAGATGGAATGTTACATACCTGGAATAGTAAACAGGCCAGTTTGACTGACAAGTGGAGTGCATGATAGAAAGTAATGTGAACTAAGTCTGGAAAGGTAGATTTGAACAAATGTAGAGGGCTTTAAGTTATTAGCTGAAGAGTCTGTATTTTATTCTAGAGCCTAAAAGGGCCCACTGCAACTTTTTGAGAAGAGGAATGACACAGTTTGCCTTGTACTATAAAAAGATTATTTTGGCAAGTATGTGAAATATGGATTTGAGGAAGGAGATGCTGGAAGTGGGAGTCCAACTAGCAGGCTGTAGCAGGAGTTCAGATAAGAGTTTCTAGAAGGATCATATCCATGTGAATGCTGTGTGTTGTGGGGGTAGAAAGGATGCCACCCAGGTTGGAAATTTAAGGAATTTAGAATCTATTTCCCAAAATAGATTTTGGGAAAACTATAATAAGTTCGATTTGGGACATGCTGACTCTAAGATACCTGTGGGACATTTTGTTGTAGATTTTCCACAGGAAATTGGTGATAATCTATTGGATTTTAGGAGCTATACTAGGGCTAGGTATAAAGATCTATGGGTTGTTTGCATAGAAATGACATTTTAATCCATGGGAGCAGATGAGATCATCAGAGGGAGTACAGAGAAAAAGAGAAAAGAGCAGAAGGTCCAGGAAAGAACCTTAGGGAAAACCCGCAATTACAAGTCAGGACATGGATGATGATCCAACAAAGGAGAACAAAAAGAATCAGTAGGGCAATTATGAGAAAATCCAAAAACTTATGGAGGAGAGTGTATCCAGGAAATGAAGAATGGGGAGGGGCAGGGAAGCTATTGGATTTAATAAATTAAGAGATCATTGATAATCTTGGAAAAAGCAGATTCAGTTGACTAGTAAGATAAGAAAGCAATGTATTAAGCCCTAGGGGTCTATTAAGATATACAGAGCTCTTTACTACCACACTAATGGTCCCATTTGACCATGAATGGTCAAATTTTTTTGTAGCTTCTTTTTATAATCTTGTTGTCTCCTCCCTTGTGATCATCCCTTCCTTCTTGCTACAGATGTATCATCTTATTGCAGAACTTCCTTATTTCCTCTTCCTTAAAATTTCTTATGTGATATGGATCTGAAACCTAGGTAACCAAATTAGCAAAAATCATATTTAATATTAGTGTAAATAAGTTTTGAATGAGGGGCTTTCTTATGAATAAGGTGCAAGAACTTGAGTGCATCAATTTTGAAGTATCTATTTTGGCTTCTATTTTTGGTGTCTTTGTTCTCAGTTATGTTTACAATATGATGTTTTATCATTCATTTCCTTTGGCCAAAAGCAACAGACTTCTGACCTGATTAGTGAGAGGCTCTATAATAATGGATTAAGAAGCAAATTTATTTATCTGGGAGAAAAAATATTATTTTACAGATGAGCCAGCCAAGAGGTGGAAAGAGTAAACTTTTGCTCTGGCTTTAGATCAACTAGTGTTTCACAATTTAACAGATTTTAAGCTGTATTTTTTTTTTTTTTTTTGGTGGTAGTAGGGGGAGAAACCCTGTGTCATGGCTGTGGAAAGTTACCGTGACTGTGAGTGGAAAGTTATCATGACTGAGTGACAATATGTAAAGCATAAAGTAAAAACTACAATTAATGACTTATTTTTGAAAAAAAAACTATTTAGAAAAAATATTCTATACAAGTTGTGGCGACTTAAAAGATTTCACTAAGGACACTTTCTTAGTAGCTTTTTCTTCTCACTGGACCAATATTTTTAGGTTATCCTACCCCAACAGTGGAAGTAGTGTATAGGCTCAACCTGGCTGCCAAGCTTGAAACTATTTTTGAAAAGGCTTCTGTGTTTAGCAGTCCATAAAAGGATGTCCCCTGCCCCCAAACTCCTCCAGTACATGAGTGTTTGGAGAATGCTAATCTGAGAGAGGGCCTGCTTTGAAATGTTTGCTTGAGGGTCCAGAATTTAAGTTTGTACCACTGGTCAATGAGTTGAGGACCTATACTCATTGCCATGATTTTGGAAATGATTATCAAGAATCTAAAAACCTGCATTCTGTTATTATAGCTTGTGAGTTGAACTCATAATGGCATTTGATCAAAAGTAATACGATTCTGACCTGACCTCCTCAAGACCTGATTTTTTTCCTAAAACTTCTTATTATCTTTCCAATCTTCTACACGTTACTCCCCTCTATGTTCTCCAGCAATACTGGACCACTTATTATTGCTCACAAATGACATTCCATCTCTTTGTACCTTTGGACTGGTTATATCCTTTGTCTAGAATGCTGCCTCTGCCCTCTCACTTTTGCTCTTGAGAATCCCTTCTAGAACCACTACAAATGCTGCTTCTACAGGAAGCTTTTCCTGAGCCCTGAGCAGCTAGTGCTTTCTCTGCTAAGGTTACTTTCCATTTTCTCTGCATGTATCATACTCACCTATTTATGTGCGTATTCTATTCCCCATTAGAACATAAGCAAAGAGATTTTTTGTTTTTTTCTTTCTGTCCCCAGAGTTTAGTACACAAGAAGTGCTATAGATGCTTTTTGATTGAATAAAGTATCTAGGAGGCCAGGTGTTCATTGTTAACAACAGTGATTTCATATTATTTTACATGGAATATCAATGTATTATTTTATGTCAAATTATTCCAATTATCTTATACAAAAAGGCCGACAAAAATGTTAAACTTTTTATTTTTATTTAGTTTAGTTATTTTTAATGATTTTATTGATATATTTTGTTTTATTTTACTTATATTCTCCATGAAACTTCATAACAGAGAGTCATTCTTCTAACAAAGAATAAAATACACTTAAAAAAAACTTCATCAAAACTAGCCAACACATCAAAACATTCCAACATTAGATGCACTGTTGTATACCTGTACCCAGCTCTACGAGAAAGGCAGGCGGTTGCTTGTGTCTTTCCTTTGGGGTCAATGTTAGTCATTATAATTTCATAGCTTTCAGTTTTGATGCTTTTACTGTGGTTCTTTTCATTTGCATTATTGCAGTCACTGTATATGTTGTGTTTCTGGTTTTATTTACTTCATGTTAGTTTACATGTCTTTTCAGGTTTCCCTGAATTCCTCATCTTCATTGTTTCTTACAAAATATTAATATTCCATTATACCAACATGCAACAATTTATATAACCATTTTGGAATTGTTAAGTATCTGCCTTGTTACCAGTTCTTTGTGGCCACAAAAAGGGTTGTTATAAATGGTGTAAATGGGGCCCTTATTTTTCATCATTGACCTGTTTGGAATGTATGCCTCGCAGTGTGGCCCTGTAAAATCCCTGGGTTTGAGAATATAGACATTTTACACATTTGTTTCGTGTAATTCCAAACTGTTTTTCAGAATATTTGACTATGCCCCTGGTTTGTCATCTTTGCCAATTTATTGAGTGAAAAGTAATACCTCAGAGTTGCTTTGATTTGCATTTCTCTTTTACTATTAATAATTTGAAGCATTCCTTCATATGATGTTACTAATTTGGATTCTTCTTTTGTATTAATTTGGTCACACATTTATCTATTGGGGAATGGCTTTTGGTCTTATATACAGGTTGTCCCTAAAGTCTTAGTACTAAGTCATGCCACTAAGACTTTTGGGTCATCCTCTATTTCTGTTAGTTGTCTATATATCTTGGATATCAGACCTTTGTCAGGTATCTTTATCAATCAATTGCATCCCTTCTTCACCTAGTTATATTAATTTTATATGTGAAAAAGCTTTTTAATCATATGTAATTAAAATGATCAATTTTACCTTTTTGTTTTGTTGTGCTCTCCTCTAACCTTTGTTTGGTTAAGAATTCATCCACTATCTACAGTTGTAAAAAGCATATGATATCATTCTTTTCTCAGATTTTTATAGTCTGATCTTAAATATTCAAGTCACTTATAGAATCACATTTTAAGAATAAGTTCTATTATACAGACTCTCTGAGGAAGCATCAGAATTTTGCCATTGTAAATATACCTTGGTAATTACATGAGGTATTCCTCTACTCACATTAAAATCATAGCCCTGAAAAGAGTTCTCAAAAATTATTTGGTCCTACTAAATTCTATCTGGCCTATAAAGGTAGGATTGACCTTATTCACTTTTTATTCCAAATAACCCCAATTCCTCTTAGCCACCTGCCCGCATTCTACTGTACCCCCAAGCTTTCAGGATATAGAGAAAATACAATTCTCAATTACCTATCAGTATGAGACATGAAAAATTTTAGTTATTTTAGTTACTTGTTTTCACCTTTGTCCACCATAAAAAAAAACTCTTAATGTATATAACAAGATACTTTGATACACTTATAATCTCATCTGTGTGATTCGTTTTTTCCCTTACAGATCACAGCTCATTCACATATCATCCTGTGCAATTCTTGTCCGGTGTCCATGTTTTGCTAAAAATGGTTCATAGAGAATTTTCCCAATGTGCTAGATGACTTCCTCTGGTTCTTTTCCTTTATTGTTCTGAATATGAGTAATCACTTTCACATTGCAGGGGCTCCAATTTGGAAAATCTACATAAAATTTTTTTGACTCTTCCTTCGTATCAGAGAAGAAGTTTGAATTATTATGGTATTTAAAGATAAAACATCTTGATATCATACAATACAACGCATATATCTTATGCATTTTTAAGTTTCTAAACTTTTTCTGTGTCATCTGCTCATCTTTGCTTGTCATCTACACATAATTCCCCCAAATTTAATTTCTTATGCCAACCCATGATATATCCAGACCATGATGGGGAAAGTCACTATGTGGAAGGAATATACAATACTTGGGCTCTACGTCGGCCCTCCCTCACCCTCACAACACTAGCCCAACTCTTCTGGTCATACATGTCCTTGATGTCTCATGTTACTTCTCAGGGGCAAGTCATTAACAACGTGCCAAAGCTTCCTTACACCCACAGAGTGCCTTTTGATTGCCTTTCATATCACTTGCAATTTTTAGTCTTCTGAGATCATGGTATTCCATGATCACTTGCACTAGGAGAATATTAGGATTTTTAAAATGGGTTTTGTAGCAGGAAAAAGCTTATTATCACTAAAATATATTGTCCACTTCCCAAGTGCCATCCAGCCTGACAGCCTCCTCTGTTAATTTGAGGCCTAATGCATCATCGTCCACCTTCAGTGGACAATGTTTCTTGCATCATCGTCATCATCATCATCATTAACAACAGTGTCTAGAAAACAGAGATGAAGACTGGACCTGTGATTCCTTTGACACTAGGAAGCCCGAGATGAGCACACCCTCCCTACCCACATAGATTAACATATTCTGGGCAGGTTTGACAGTCTTGGAGAGTTGTCCAGAACATGAAGGAGTTAAGCTCCCTATCCACTCCACCCTATGGCCGCTCCTAATAATAATGGCAGCACTACCTTTGCTCACGTTCATATTGTGCTTTACATATATTTTATTCTTAAAACAACCCCATGAGGTGGGTGCTATTATTACATTCTTTTTAGAAATGAAGAAACTGAGACTCAAATGTATTGTGATGTGCTCAGGATCACACAGCTAGAAAGTGTATCTGAGTTAGGATTTGAACCAGATCCTTCTGATTCCTAGTGCTGGGTTCTAGTCATGGCACCATATGTATTAATGAACTCAATCAATGGATTAACCACCTAATATCACATCATAATCTTGTCCGTTTTATTAACAATGTATTCTCCATTGGCTTTTCTTTTGTGTGCCTCTGTGTCCTTTGAAGGATTAGGGCTCTCACTGAGGAAGGAAACATTGAATGGGACTCATTGCAGTCAGCATAACCTCATTTGTAAACAAGAGCATATGGAGAACCTTAGCATCTATAAGGAATCTGTGCATAGGGTGGTCATGACACAGAGAAACACTTTTGGCGATGATAATAACTAGACTTATATGGCACTTTAAGGTTTTATTAACTCATGTCTTCTTTCTCCCTTTAAAAATTTTTATGTGTTAATAACACCATTTGTGATTTCTTCCACCTGATATTAATCCTCCCTTCTTTGAAGTATTATAAAAACTGATATGTGCATCATGTCTTAGTTATCTCAAGAGCTCTTGCAGTTACCTAGCACACTGCCTGGAACATAGTAGGTGCTCAATATATGTCTATTTAACCCCTGTTCCAATGCTTCCTATGATAAGGAAGTCACTACCTTTTTCAGATGCCCTTTCCATTTATGTATAGCTCTAATTATTAGGAAATTTTTCTGATTAAAATTGTGTTGGAAGTAGTTGTTCAAAGCTATTGTCTAGCTTTCTGAGGAGCTTTCTAGATCCATTCTTGATGAATGAAGATGGTTTCCTTCATAGAATTTCATGGATTCCTACCCCACCTTACCCCTCACCCCAGTAACTATAGACATTCTAAAAACATTGATTAAGCTTAATTGTGTGAAAGGTACTAGGGAGACAAAGACGAAAATCATAGTAGCAGGATTTTGTCCCTAGAAATTCATGTAACCCAAGAAGTGTGACACAGCTGATCACAAAATAACCAAATAACACATGGAATGGTTCACCAGATTAGCTAGCTTTCCATTACTGAGGCCTTGAGAGGATGAGACAAGTAAGTTTCAATGGAAACCAAGAGAGACAAAAAGATCCCAGATACAAATTGCCACAATAAGAAGCCCTGGACAATCATGGGCTCTATAAGGATAGGGGGAATAAAGTGGGTTGCCAATGTTAAGCTTTATTGAATACACAATTTCCATGGGGTCATCCTTCATTGAAACAAATACACTATTAAAAATGATTCCATTTTGGAGTGACTTGCATTAGGACTCACCAATGTAGCAAACAACTGACAACCTAGAGGATTATCTTATGTATCTGCAGGACCACATTTTCAGCTTCACAATTTTTTTTTCAGTATAATGACTTATTTTTTAAGATCAGTGTTTACTTTAGTGATCAGAGCTACAGGACAATTTGGGGCCAAATATGGGGAATGTCTTATCTGACTTAAAAATCCTGAACTTGTTGAAATCCTCTTCAGTTTCCATTTCTTTGTGTATATAGATAATTTTGACACACCCTCAAGAGTTCAGATTTCTGATTTGATTTATTTGATGGAAAAAAAAGACATTTGAGGATGCTTTGGTGACTGCTTGTGTAAATGCCAAGAACCCTCTGCACTTTTATTCCGAAACTGAGAGAGGTTTTTTTTTTTCTTTTTTCCATTTCTACTATATGGCCTCCTATTTACAGACAGAGTGAAAAGGAGTTAAGTTTTGTTGCCAAATGGAACTTCACTAAATTGTATTAGTAATTGTACCTTTTGAATAATATGCAAGGAAAAAGAAACATAAAGAATAATGTAGTTCTTTAATTCTTATAGAATTTATTTTATAATTACAATTCAATCTACTGATTCATTTTGTTTTCAGGATATAAACTACTTAAAGATTAGTTTTCCATATAATCTCAGATGTAAACACAATATTTATACCACTAATTGGAGTTTGCTGGATCAGCTCAAACTGATTTGCCAGTTGTTAAATTTTCAGGGTGAACTTTTATACCTTGGAAATAGGCAAATGCTACATACCAGGGCTTGACATATTGTTTTCTTGATTGTCTAGACTTAAGAAAGTGATGGAGAAAATGTCTAGACTTAAGAAAGTAATACAAATTGAATTTAAAAGTGTCCTGTGTACATTTTTTTCAGAGAGTCTTGTTAAACATTTAACAACCTACCACGTCCATTAAAACCGCATCATAGCACATGAAATAGAGTATGTTTTCTTAAATTAGTATAATAATAATGCACCAGAAACATTACCTATTCCTGCAAAATAAAAACAAAAGCTCTGGCTACTAAGGTCAGGGCTAGCTCCCTGCTCTCTTTAAAAGGTCATTGAACAATAACTCTGAAAACCTGGGTTTTATTCCCAGTGATACCACTAATTCATTAGGTGATAGTCAAGTTATGTCTTTCCTATGTGTCTTCCTTACTCACAGAGATACAGTGAGTCTGTAAGCTACACTGAAAGAAAAGATGACCTCCAGAAATTTGAGATACCCTTCAATTACAGTAATACTCTGTATTATTTTTCTAAGGATTTTCGTGAGGTGTTTAATGGGAGGTAAGAGTCACCATTAGAGGCAAAGGCTCAATTTTCACATAAACTATTTAACTTCCACTGAAAGTTATGCATAGGTTCTCAAAGTGGATGATAATGCCCCCAGGGGATGATGGCATGTCCAGGAGGCAGTAGCAGCCTTGGGTGCAGTTTGGGAGGCATTGAATAAAAATAAAGGGGCAATGGAAGCGTAAGAAAAGAAGAGAAGAGAAGGAAATTGTGAAAAACCATCCATCCATCTTCCATCTGCTGTGTAATAGAGTTAAAGTTATAATGATTGCATTATTTTTCAAATAAATACACAAAATGCAAGTTATAACTGATCAGTGGTCAACTCCAGTGACAGGTCTTAACAAGCAAGTGTTGGCAGATGAGCATGTCACACATTGTCAGGAAGTCCGGCATGCATCAGCAGGAATGTATGCATATGAAGACTTGTTTAAAATATGATACTATATGGCTACATGATGCAATATGGCATCATCAAAATTTCATTTTGGGGGGAAACCCACAAATTTGCAATAAATTATAAAATTTATGTCACATCATTTATATATTTTTTGAAATGATGCAAATTTCAAAAAAAAGTTAAAGAAAGTAGATTTCAAGGGGGGGCACTAATTTTTATTTTTTTTAAAAGAGGCTGGTAGGCCAAATAAATTTGGGAACCTCTGATAGAGTGTCAGATGAAAGACAGATCTAACAACTATTTTCTTGGTTTTTCTAGGATAACAATTCCCAGTCTTGATATCCCCTGGGTATTGTTAATTATCTTCATGAGATGTCTCGAGTTTTCATTGATGCTCAAATTGTTTTCCTCTAAAGGTATTTCACTTTGTGAAATGTATTTGAGGAGATATGTATAAGTACAGATACACATGCTCATATACATATAAGATCTTTATTTCAGCAAGACTTTTGAAAAACTCCTTCGTGAAATCCTTATGGAAAAAGAAGGATATGTAAAATGAGATGGAAAATGAAAAGGCAAATGACTCTAGTACCTGCCAAGAAAACCTCAAATGAGGTAATGAAGAGTCAGACATGACTGAAATGACTGAAGGACAACAAAAGTGTTGCATACCACAGATAGAGGGGCTTCACAATTGGTTAACAAAGTGTTAATGAGTCAGCGTCAACAGATATGTAGATTACTAGTGACAACCCCACCCATCCTGTTCAGTATCTTCATCAATGACTTGAATGAGACATAGACATGTTTGTCAGCGGTGCAGATGACATGAACCTGGGGGAATAGACAGATTCAGGGCTTAAAAATATCTTAGCAGGCATGAACAGTGGCATCCACGGCTACATAGAGATAGCAATCTACTTTGAAAGCTATGTTGTTGGCAGTCCAGTAGCTATTAAATTGCAACTAACTTAGAAAAGTTTGGAAAATAGAGTTGGCTTCTGATAGAATGAATGTGAGTTCCTTGAGGGTAGGAACTATTTCTTTTTTTGTCTTTGTATCTCCATTACCTAGCACACAGTAGGCATTTAATAAATGTTGGTTGATTTATTGATTGATTTATGTATAAATACTATCTTGTATAAACCTCGTATATAACATTGTATAAAAATCATATATGTGCCCATATGGATCTTACTGCCCTTAATCATAAATCTTTGTGGAGCACTTTATGGGTTGTTTCTAAATGGGTACGTTTTTAATCTTTAGTAACAATGCCTGGATTAAGAAATTTGAGAGCTGATGGATGGGTGAGACTGACAAAATTTATTTTGTTATCTATTAAATAAAACTTACATAGAACACAACCTCTCCATGTCATAGTAGATAGGTTCATGAGTTGTGGCCAAGAATGATTTCACTGCTTGATAGCTAAAGTCATGATAGAGAGCTTCTCCAAACTTCTTAGTTTGAGAGGCAATGTACCATGGCATATAGAATGATAGTATCAGGAAGACATGAGATTGAATCTTACCTCTGACCTAAGTAGCCATGTGCCCTGGGGAAGTCATTTAACCTCCCCAAGGCTTCATCATCATCTGTAAAGTACTATTAATATCTATAGCAATTATCTCAAAGGGTTGTTGGGAGATTCAAATGAGATAACGAATGTAAAGTACTTTGCAAATTTTAAGGCACTGTATTAGTACCAGTTATTATGAGTTAGTTTGATCCTCATAAAATAGAAAGAGTCCACCAGTGACCCCATATTCATATCTTTTCCAGCTAAATTGGACCTGCTGGAGCCCCACACTCTATGGTCACCTTTTATTATAGTCTCTTAGACTGAATTGATAGTAGCATAGTGGCCAGGTCATGGGAGATGGTATATTGTGTTCCATCCTGAGTCCCTTATTTTAAAATCATGTTATCATCTTGACTTTGTCAGAAAATAGTGTTAATTTCCTAAGTGGTCTCTTTCAAATTTTTCCTTTTTCTTTTTACTATCATAGGTTCTTCTGGAGAATGTGACTATGTGCCATGAAAGTATATCACTTAGTTGGCAAATAAAGAATTAAGAGAGATAGCCATATAAGACCCATGATGACTATATTAGGCTTTATTATTTTATATTATATTACATTTTATGGTGTTATGTTATGTTTTATGTTATGTTATGTTATATTATATCAATTCTATTGTCATGTCATTTCATATCATATCATATTATATTATATTATTTTAATTGCTGTCCAAGCAAAGTGTGTCCTTGAAGGATTAGTTCTATGTTTCATTTAAGCTAGGAGTCTACAATTCTGTAATCTCTTCTCCTTCCTTTCAGGACATACTTGAATCATAGACCTAGCACTATTAGAACTCATCATTCCAACTCCCTCATTTTACACATGTGGAAAATGAGGCCCAGAGATGTTAGGTGACATCACATGGATAATAAGAGGCAGAGCTGGGATTCCAACTGTGGCCCCAAGCGCATGACTCTGTCTATTGCCACATTCTGTATCAGATGATAACAATGTTCAAAACTAAACACATGCCATAATTAAAGGTAGAGTGCCTACCTTCCTGAAAGCAGTAATCACTTAAGAAATATATGTGAATATCTCTGAGCCAAATTAAGAAGTAATTGTTATTAACAATATCAATTAATAATAATCATTATTAATAACATTAATGATAATTAATAATAATCACTATTAATATTAATTATTTGATGGTGCTAATGATCATTATTAATAACAATTAATTGATGATGCTAATAATTATTATTAATGATATTGATTAATTAATAACTAATAATCATTATTTGGTCATTTGTGTTTAAATTGTCTTCAAATTGTTTATGTGTGCATGCAGCAAATTAGGTTCAAAATGAGTCTGTGTAGTTTTGTTACCATTGCCTAGTTAGTAGATGGCTAACTTTGTGGGCTTTTTCTTTAAAAAAAAAGTAAGCCAATGTGTTATCCAGTGATGACTATTCATTGCCCAAGCAGGTAAATTATATTCATATAAAAAAATAAAGTCTAGGATAGTCATCATGGTCCTTACATGACTCTCTCTCTCTCTCTTAATTCTTTATTTGCCAACTAAGTGACTTACTTTTATAGCAGATAGTCACATCTTCCCGAAGAACCTATAATAGTAAAAAGAAAAAGGAAAATTTTGAAAGCGATTGTTTAGGAAATTAACACTATTTCCTGACAAGGTTAAAATGATAACACGAGAGAGAGAGTGCAATAATGTGGTTGAAAGTAAGAAAAATATTTTTAAAAACATTTTACTAGCTATAACTTTCAGCATTTTTAGTGCATGAACTTTCCTTGAAGAAATGACGGGAAAGTCCCTGCCCTTTATTATTTTGAAATCCCCACATGCAACCATCCACTTGTTAGGAGTTTCTTTTTATATTCTGTATAAATACACTTCCTGGATATGACTCAATCTCATTTTTGTTGACTTTATAAACAACATTCGCCATTTCTGCAAAAGTGGATTTTTGGTTTTTTCCTTATTTGACCATGAATATTGCCATGTGTCAACATGAATCATTTATGTTAGGTACCTGCTTGTCCAGCATTCTCGTGCCTAACAATATCTTTACAAGTAACAAATCCAGAAGACACAGTGGCTACCTTGAAATCCTTCTGTCTTCCAAGGTTCAGGTTAGATGTCACCTCCTCTTTAAAGCCTTCGTGATTCCACCCACCCCACCCCCAGCCCCAGCCCAGCTAAAGTTAATCTCTCTTTACTCATGTTTCTTACAGTACTTAATCTGGCTTACTTCTCTTGCCCTTATCACATTCCACCTCATATCACTCTTGTTCATATGCTGTATTCTTCCAATTAGACTATAAACTCAAAGAGGTCCAGGATGTTTCTTTATTTCATATTTATATCTCTAATGACTTTCATGTTTCAGGTATTTAATGATTTTTAATTGAATTCTGATAGAAATAGTAAATAAAAGCAGACACAATTCTAGAAACTATTTCATTTTTCTGTTGGCTTTTGCAATAAATAGTATATGTCCCTGTTAAAGGGGGTAGTTAGGTAACACAATGTACAGAATTCTGGGCATGAATTGAAGCCAGGAGGACCATGCCTTAGACAAATATGACCTCAGACATTTACTAGCTGTTTAACCCTGGGCAAGTCACTTTACCCTGTTTGCCTCAGTTTCCTCATGTGTAAAATGAGCCGGAGAAGGAAATGACTAACCACTCTAGTATCTTTGCCAAGACAATGAATACTAATGTAGAGAATAAAGAACTTGCACTTGACTCTAAGTATAGGTAGAAAGCAGGTGCCTTTCTAAAGTTGAAAAAAAATTATTCCAAGCCCAGGGCTTGACAAAAGAGAAAGCCAGTACTAGGATTACACTGAATTTATCATTCTTCAGCCAACTTGGGGCTTCCCCAGTCTTTAAAAAAAATTGTCAAGACTGACAATTTTACCATTTCTCTAAGTCTCAAGATAGTCGTACTAGTCATTTTTCAAGCTGCTTCTTTTATATTGCAGTTTTTCATTAGAATTCAAGTGTAAGAGATGAAATCAAGAGAATTAAGAACGATCACTGACCTAGAACTAAAAAAGAAGTGTGTAAATAGAAGCAGACCAAGATGTTCAATTTTAGCTCTATGTCAAAGTTCATAAAGAGCCACTATACTGATAGTTTGAAATGGAGATATAGGATGTCAACCACAATGTTCTCAACTGACTAAAGAGATGTACACAGAGATATGAAGTTTGACCAAGAGCGAGTCACAGTAATTCAGGAAGAGTGATGAAAATCTGAACAAGGTATTTGGCCATGTAAGGTAGAGAAAATATATATTCACATCTGATGGATTTTGTACCGGAAGAAGGGAAGCATAGTATAAGGAACAGTTGGCGCTTAGAAAAATAAATAAACTAGCAAGTTGAGAATTTCCCAGGAGTATGCCTAGGATCAGGATTGGCTCTTGGAAATATTGCAGAGTAGGCAAAATTAATCTTCAAAATTCTCGTACCCTTTCCTTATCATTCTGGAGATTCCAACTCATTCAATTATTAGATTGTAAAGGGAAATTCATTTTAAAAATAGCCCACAAGTTAGTGTCCATTATTTCTTACTTCTCCCAAGATCCTCTGCATGTTAACAAAAAAAAAAGGACCTCAGGGAAAGGAACCTAAAAGAACGTACTCCTTTTTTTAAAAAATTAATTTGTATTGATATAATATCTTAAGTATCTTAAAATATCTTAAATATCTTTAAAAATCTTTAAAATATCTTACAGATAAGACGTTTTGTTCAGGTGCTTTTCAGTCATATCTGACTCTTTGTGACACCACCTGGGGTTTTCCTCGCAAAGATATTGAAGAGGTTTGCCCTTTCCTTGTCCAGATCATTTTTACAGATGAAGAACTAAGGCAAACAGGGTTAAGTGACTTGACCAGGGTCACACAGGCAGTAAGCGTCTAAGATTAGGTTTGAATTCAAAAGATGGCTTTCCCATTCTAAACTATTAGTGCTCCATCTACTGTGCCACCTAGTGGTTCCTTTACTTTTTACATCACCTAAGTTTCTTCCTTCAAATGCCTTCCTTCAAGAGAGTTATTCCTTATTACAAAGAATTTTAAAATTAGGAAAAAGGGGGGAAATTAGTAAAAATGTGTTCATATATTGAAAAAAGGAATTTACACACACACACATACACACACTGTTTATCCCCCCCTCTCCCACCTTCACCTCTACAAAGGAGTGAATACAAGTGTCTCAGATCTCTTCTTTGGGACTAAGACTGTTCTCAGTAATTTTAGAATAAGAATGCAATGGTGAAAGTTCTGAGATCTAATACCAGGTGTCGGGGAGGGCTCCCTCCTTAAGTGGCGATCATACTATTAGCTGACTTTTCTGATACAGGCAGCCCTAGTTGAGAGAGAAGTGACATTGCCGGCTCTTCTACCATCAGTAATTAAAACTTAGAGTTGTATGTGAGTATGGAGGTTCAAGGAGGATCTTGGTTTGTGGCAGAAACACATAAAAATAGGAATGCATTAGAAAAAGTAGGAGGGGCAGCCTGTGTGACCTCGGTTACTTCTGATACACAGAGGTTCCATAATGTGTAAGCAAGTGTACGTACGAAGCAGAAGACCTAGAGTCAGGAAGACCTAAGTTCCAATCTGGCCTAAGATATTAATGGTGTGACTTGGCCAGTCATTTAACTTCTCTGCCTCAGTTACCTGATCTGTAGGTAGGGAGATAATAATATCTACCTCCCAGGCATGTTGTGAGGATAAAAGTAGCAATGTTTGTAAAAATGCTTTGCACAGTTTAAAGCATTGTATGAAGTATTTATGTCCAGTCATTGTAGTTACACCCAACTCTTCATGACTTCTACCATGCCATGCCAATATTGTCCAAGGGGTTTTCTTGGCAAAGGTACTGGAGTGGTTTGCCATTTACTTCTCCAGTGGATTAAGGTGAACAGAGGCCAAGTGACTTTGTCCAGGGTCACACAGCTAGTGTCTCAGGCCAGATTTGAACTCAGGTCTTGTTGATTCTCAGGGGTGGGACCACATGTGGCGAGGAGGCTGCTATACTCTAGGCCCAGCACTCTATCTACAGAGTCACCTAGCTGCCTCCCTACAAGTGCTAACTACTATTCTTATTGTTAGCACGATATCTCCCACTTGCCCCCAGGAACTCTGCAAGACTATAACTTGCCAAGCAGTTACAGAGCTGCTTTGGTAAGAAAGGGTGACCTCACCAGAAGTTCCCCGTATCAGTGAAATCACAGGTACAAACCAGTACTCTGCTTCAAAGAGACGCCGATTTGCTCTGAAGAGACCGGGCAAGGGTTTCTATTCTTGTCTCAAAAGCAATTGTGACAAAATGCGGGAATTAGAGATGCTTGTTCCTACTCCTTTCCTCAGAAATGTGTTGAAATTTTTAGAAGCTTTTAGTGCTCTTCCTATTGAACTGTTTGCCCTTTGGGGTTCCCAGGATCTAACTTCTATATACCATCAAAACAAAGTAAATAGTAATCATTATTTCTATTGCAGGATGGTATGAAAATAGACTTTATTTGAGCCTTTATAGATTGCATAACATGTACCAGGGTTGACCTCAAAAATGGAATGTAGTATAATTTTTTTACATATTCGTATAGAGCACATGTGTCTCAGACTTCCTCTTATCACAGGGGTTTCAGGGTACATTCGGGGGATTTCCTTTCCCTCTTGACTCATAGTTATCTCATTCAGGAAGTCAGGGGGATATATATTTGTGTGTGTGTATACACATGTATACACTTATGTAAACATATATGTGTGTATGCATGTATAAATACATGTGTGTATGTATGTATATATGTATATAATACATAGTGTGTGTAGGCGAATAATATGGCAAAACCAACTCGTGCTGCGAAGCATTCAAATTATATGTGTAACACTTTATAAATCATAAAGGAGTACATAAATGTTAGCTATTATTATGATTATTAATTTTGAAATATTTTTAAACAAATCATTGAATGTACAGTCTAAAATATACATGTGAATTCCCAGCATTACCTATAATTCTGACTATGAAAATTCCTCTGGTGGAGGTCCCCTGCTCTACAAATCCTCTCTCGGAGTGGAGTGACATTTTTATAATTTCCATTTTTCTCCCCAATTTCTATCCTTCTCATCAGATCCTTGCCTCCATAGCACTGCCAGCCAGTCCATAAGTTTCTGGCAAGACTAGGTTTCATCTTTTTTATATAATCTATCTATCTCTCTTACGCAAGACTAAGGGAAAATATCCCAATCCTCCCTTGTTCCCAGTCACCATTGCTCTCCCAACAATATTGCCTTTCCCATGCCTCATCCTGCCTCTCACAGCTTTATTCTACCCCCACACACTTTTCTTCCTCCCATCTGCTTGTCTTCACCACATCCACATTCCCAAAGGAAGGCAAATAGAGAGAGAATCCTCTTCCAAGAGAGAATCCCCTCCCAGCTCCCAAGTCCACACACCACCATATTGTGGTACACTCTTTTATTTTTCTGAGCTTTTCAAATGCGACAACAAAGGAAAGCAGTAACATTTACCTCAAAGAACTGTTATTTCATTGATCGTGAGTAGATTACAAACCCTCTGTTCTTAGATGTCTTGAGGAGTTGTAATAACTGAGAAATTTCAACCTCTGACAGCCTTCCTTCTTGTGATGGGCTCCTTTCACACTTAGCTGGGTGGTTCTTTGCAAGGCACACAGTTTGGAAGGGCCTGGTAGAGCTTGTAATCTTTGCTTGCATAACCTCTAAGGGCCTACTTTCACTGCACACCATGGGACATCAGAGCAGGGCTTGAGTTTTGTTTGATTTGAACCTCCTGTTGCCCATGTGAGCAGCTCCCTCCACTTACGCAGATCAACAACTCATCTATAACTGACAGTTTGAGGAAGTTTCACAGGAGCACTGAGCAGTTAAGGGACTCAAGCAAGGTCTCACAATCGATGTGAGAGTAAGGATTAGACCTCAGGTCTTCCTGACTCCAGTGACAGCAATCTACGTGAAGTTCCAGGTTTCCTCTCCTATATGTTAATATAAATAATTTAAGAAATATGTCACATTGAGACATGTAAAATAATAAGATGGGTTTTAAATAAGAGACCTCAGAGACCATCTTGTCCAACCTGGGGCTAATTTCTTCAAGGTATGGTATATGGTCTGGGAGACTGGATGAGGACTGGGAGAAAAGATGGCAGGGGAGTTTCCACACAAGAGTTCTTTGTATCTATGAAATCACAGGTGTGGATGAAAAATAATATTTCCTAAATTCTGTTTTTTTTACACGTGGCACACTTGACCTGTCTACATAACCATATGTAAAGAAAAATGAAATCATGTAATTAGATAGAATTTTGGTAATGTAGTTTTCTTGTGTTGTTTCATTAGTACAATATTTTTCAGGACAGTATTACAAAAGTGCAAAGCATAGCACAGGAATTAGGAGGTAAGACTGAACTGTTTCTTTGCCCTATTTGGTTAGCATTTTATTATAATAAGTATCAATATGTTTGTTTTCAGTTTTCTACAATCACTTCCATAAGTATTAGATTTTCTCCCCTTCCTGCCCCACTTTATTTTCCCCCTCCTTCCTGAGACAGCATACAGTCTATATGATTCTACATATACATTCTTATTAAACACATTTTCACATTGGTCATGTTGCATAGAAGAATTAAAATGAATGGGGGAAATCACAAGAAAAACCAAAACAATAGCTTTAATTTCTTACTTTAATTTCTCCTTTAATTTCTTCCTCTGAAAACTGCCTGTTCATATCCTTTGAAATGAGGGCCTCATTCCTAAAATTATAGAGAACTGAGTCAAATGTGCAAGAATACAAGCCATAACCCAACTGACAAATGGTCAAAGGATATGAACAGACAGTTTTCAAAGGAAGAAATTAAAGCTATCTAAAGTCTTATGAAAAAATGCTCTAAATCACTATTGATTAGAGAGATGCAAATCAAAACAATTCTGAGGTACCACATCACACCTATCAGATTGGCTAACAAGACAAAACAGGAAGATGATAAATGCTGGAGATGTGGGAGAGTTAGAACACTAACTCATTGTTGGTGGAGCTGTGAGCTGATCCAACCATTCTGGAGAGCAATTTGGAACTGTGCCCAAAGGGCTACAAAATGTGCAAACCCTTTGACTCTGCAATATTGCTTCTAGGACTGTATCCCAAAGAGATCATAAAAATGAAAAATGGTCCCACATATAAAAAAATATTTATAGCAGCTCTCTTTGTGGTGGCCAAGAACTGGATATTGAGGGGATGCCCATCAATTGGGGAATGGCTGAACAAGTTGTGGTATACTATTGTGCTATAAGAAATGATGAACAGGGACCTATATGAACTGATGCTGAGTGAAAGGAGCAGAACCAGGAGAACATTGCACACAGCAACAACCACAGTGTGTGAGGAATTTTTCTGGTAGACTTAGCTGTTCACAGCAATGCAAGGACCTAAAACATTGCCAATAGACTCTTGAGGAAAAAATGCCTTCCACATCCAGAGAAAGAACTATGGAATTGGAGTGTAGAATTAAGTAGACCATTTTCTTTTGTGTTGTATTTTGTTTTGTTTTGATGGATTCATTTTAATTCTTCTATGCAACTTGACTAAGGTGAAAATGTATAATAAGAATGTATATGTAGAACATATATAAGATTGCACACTGTCTCAGGGAGGGAGAGGGGAGAGAAAGGGAAAGGTGAGGGATTGAAGGGGAAAAAATCTAAGATATATGGAAGTGATTGTAGAAAACTGAAAAACAAATTAATTAATTAATTTTTAAAAATAAATAAATAGAAATGAGACCTTTATCACAGACACTAGTTGCAAAAATTCTTTCCCAGTTTTCTGCTTCCCTCCTAATCTTGGTTGCATTGAGTTTGTTTGTGCAAACACTTTTCAATTTAATGTTATCAAAATTACCCATTTTGCACTTCATAATGTTCTCTGTCTCTTGTTTGATCATAAATTTCTCCATAAATCTGACAAACACAGTATCCCTTGCTCCCCTAATTTGTTTATGTTATCAGTCTTTATACCTAGATAATGTATCCATTTGGACTTTATTCTTGTGTATGGTGTCAGGCATTGGTCTATGTCCAGTTTCCACCACACCGCTGTCCAGTTTTCCCAGAAGTTTTTGTCAAATAATGAGTTCTTAACCCAGAAGCTGGGGTTCTTGGGTTTATTAAACAGTGGATTGCTATAGTCATTGACTACTGTGTCTTGAGCACATAATGCATTCCACTGGTCCACCCCTCTATTTCTTAGTCATTACCAAGTAGCTTTGATGATTGCTGCTTTATAATACATTTTGAGATCTGGTATGGCTAGGCCATCTTCCCTAATATTCCTTTTCATTAATTCCCTTTATATTCTGGACCTTTTGTTCTTCTAGACGAATTTTGATATTAATTTTTCTACCTCTAGAAAATAATTATTTGGTAGTTTGTTTGTTATGGCACTGAATAAGTAAATTAATTTAGGTAGAACTGTCATTTTTATTATATTAGCTCAACCTGTCCATAAGCAACTGATGTTTTTTCGGTTACTTAGATCTGACTTTATTTGTGCACAAAGTATTTTATAATTGTATTCATATAGTCCCTGGGTTTGTTTTGGCAGGTAGACTCCCAGACATTTTATAGTGTCTACCCTAACTTTAAATGTGATTTCTCTTTCTGTCTCTTGCTGTTGGGCTTTGTTAGTAATATATATATAGAAATGCAGATGTTTTATGTGGGTTTATTTTGTAACCTGCAACTTTGCCAAAGTTGTTTATTATTTCAAGTAGTTTTTTACTTTATTCTCTAGGATTCTCTAAGTGTATCATCATATCATCTGCAAAGAGTGATAACTTAGTTCTTCTTTGCCTATTCTAATTCCTTCAATTTCTTGTTCTTCTCTTATTGCTAAAGCTAACATTTTTAGTACCATATTGAATAACAGTGATGATAATGGACATCCTTGTTTCACATATAATGTTTACTGATGATTTTAGGTAGATACTGCTTATTATTTTATGGGAAGGCTCCATTTATTTCTATGCTTTCCAGTTTTTCAATAGGAATGGGTGATGTAATCTGTCAAAAGTTTTTCTATATCTATTGAGATAATCATGTGGTTTCTATTAGTTTTGTTGTTAATGTGATCAATAGTGCTTATAGTTTTCCTAATATTGAACCAACCCTGCATTCCTGGTATAAATCCTACCTGATCATAATGTATTATTCTCATCATAAGTTGCTATATTCTTTTTGCTAATAACTTATTTAAAAATTTTGCAGCTATATTTATTAGAGAAATTGGTCTATACTTTTCTTTCTCTGTTTTATCTCTTCCTGGCTTAGGTATCAGAGCCATATTTGTATCATAAAAAGAATTTGGTAGGACTCCACCAATTTTTCTGAATAATTTATATAGTATTGGAATTAACTGTTCTTTAAATGTTTGATAAAATTCACTTGTAAATACATCTGGCCCTGGAGATTTTTTTCCTAGGGAATTCATAGATGGCTTGTTCAATTTCTTTTTCTGAGATGGGGTTATTTAAGTATTCAACTTCCTCTTCTCTTAATCTGGGCAATTTATATTTTTAAAAATATTCATCCCTCTCACTTAGATTGTCAAATTTGTGGGTATACAGTTGGGCAAACAGTAATTGGACAAAGTAATACAGTTAGGCAAAGTAGTTTCTAATTATTGTTATTATTTCCTCCTCGTTGGAGGTGGGTTCACCCTTTCCATTTTTGGTATTAGCAATTTGGTTTTCTTCTTTTTTTAATCAAATTCACCAAAGGTTTATCAATTTTGTTGCTGTTTTTCATAATGCCAACGCTTAGTTTTACTTATTAGTTCAATAGTTTTCTTAATTTCAATTTTATTAATTTCTCCTCTGGTTTTCAGTATTTTCTAAGTTGGTATTTTGGGGGGATTTTCAATTTGTTCCTTTTCTAGATTTTTAACCTGCATGCCCAGTTCGTTGATCTCCTCTTTATTTTATTCGTGTAGGCGTTCAATGATATAAAATTTCCCCTAAGAACCGCTTAGGCACCATCCCATAAGTTTTGGTAGGTTGTCTCATTATTGTCATTCTGTTGAATGAAGTTGTTCACTGTTTCTATGATTTGTTGTTATACCCACTCATTCTTTAGAATTAGATTATTTAGTTTCCAGTTAATTTTAGGTCTATCTTTCCATGGCCTTTTACTACATTTAATTTTTATTGCATTATGATCTGAGAAGCATGCATTGACTATCTCTGCCTTTCTGCACTGGATTGTGAGATCTTTATACCCTAGTACATGGTCAATTTTTGTATATGTGCCATGCACCACTGAGAAAAAGGTATATTCCTTTCTATCCCCATTCAATTTTCTCCAGAGTTCTATCAGAATTTGGATGCTATAACACTTGGTGCATATATGTTTAGTAATGATATTCCTTCATTGTCTATGGTGCCTTTTAGCAGGATATAGTTTTCTTCTTCATCTCTTTTGATTAGATCTATTTCTGCCTTTGCTTTATCTGAGATTAGGATTGCTATTCCTGCTTATTTTACATCAGCTGAAGCATAATATATTCTGCTCTAACCTTTTACTTTTACCCTGTATGTATCCCCCTATTTCAAATGTGTTTCTTGTAAACAACATATTGTTGGATTATCGTTTTTAATCCATTCTGCTATCCACCTCTGTTTTATGGGAGAGTTCATCCCATTCACATTCACAGTTATGATTACTATCTGTGTCTTTCCCTCCATCCTATTTCCCTTCATTTATGCTTTTAGTTCTCCTTTCCCCTCCACAGAAGAATTTTAATTTTTGACCACCACCTCTCTCAGTCTTTCCTCCTTTCTATAGACCCCCCTCCTTTTTATTCTCCTTATCCCTTACTACTTCTTCCCTCCCTTTTAGCCTCCCTTCCCTTTTTTCCCCATCTTTCTCCTCCTACTTATAGAGCTGGTTAGATTTATATACTTAACTGAGTTTGTTGTTCCCTCCTTGAACCAAATCAGATGAGACTAAATCTCAAACAGTGCTCATCCTCCTCTCCTCTTTCCCTCTTCTGTGATGTGTTTTTGTGCCTCTTCCTGTGATGCAATTTGCCTTTTTCTGCCTCCTCCTTTTCACATCTCCTGTTACAATCACTTTGTACCCTTAAATCACATTTTTATCATCACATCATTTAATTTATAACCATTCCTTCTATCTATGTAAGTCCCTTTTAAATATCATAATAAGCATATAATTCTCAAGATTAACAAGTATCATCTTCCCTTGTAGGAATGTAAACAGTTTACCCATTTTGAATAACAAGGTTTTTACCCCTGTTTATCTTTTTATGCCTCTCTTGAGACATGTATTTGAAGACAAAATTTTCTATTGAGTTCTTGCCTTTTCATCAGGAAGGTCTGGAAATCTCTTATTACATTGAAATATTATGCTCAATTTTGCTGGACAATTGTAGTCCAAATTCCTTTGCCTTACAGAATATCATATTCCAGTCCCTCTGATTTTATTTCAGTCCCTCTGATCTTTTAATGTAGAAGCTGCAAGGTCCTGTGTGATCCTGACTGCAGTTTCTTGATATTTGAATTGGTGTTTTTCTGGCTGCCTGCAGTTTCTTCTCCTTAACTTGATAGTTCTGAAATTTGGCAACAATATTCCTTGGTGCTTTCAGTTTGGCATCTCTTTCAGGAGGTGATTGGCGGAGTCTTTCCATGACTATTTTGCCTTCTGGATCTAGGACCTCAGGGAAGTTTTCCTTGATGATTTCTTGAAAGATGTTGTCCAGGCTCTTTTTTTCATCATAGTTTTCTGGTAGACCAATAATTCTTCGATTTTTCTCTCCTGAATCTATTTTCCATGTCAGTTGTTTTTCCGATGAGATATTTGCATTTTCTTCTATTTTTTCATTCTTTAAATTCTGTTTGACTGATTCTTGATATCTCATAGAGTCATTAGCTTCTACTTGCCGAATTCTAATTTTTAATAGATTGTTTTCTTCAGTTAACTTTTGCATCTCCTTTTCCATTTGCCCAATTGTTTCTTTTTTAGGACTTATTTTCTCTAGTTAGGTTTTGTACTTCCTTTTCCATTTGACCAATTTTCCTTTTTAAGGACTTGTTCAAGTCAGTGAATTCTTTTCTCATATTTTTTAAGTCATTGGCTAATTTTTCTTCTACCTCTCTAATTTGGCTTTTAAAATCCTTCTTGAGCTCTTCTAAGAATGCTCTTTGGGCCTGAGACCAGTTCATAATATCTTCTGAAGTTTCAGATGGGTGTCTTAATGCTGATCTCTTCAGTATTCTTGTTTTGGTCCTTGTCCCCACAGTAAGATTCTATGGTCTTTTCTTTTCTGGTTTGCTTCTTGCTCATGATGATTGCCATTTTCCCTGACTTTTAAAGTGGATCTCTGTTTCTGGGGCACAGGGGACTCTGTCCTACAGTTCTTGTGCTTGGAACTTGAGGTTTTGTGTATTGTGGCCTCTGGTTCTTTCAGCTAGAAGCTAGAATGCTGCAGCTTACCTGATACTGAGCTGGTTGGTGTGCCAGAGCACAGGCCAGGTGAAGTCTTTCTGAGCTTCCCCAGAGTTATGTTGGAGCTAGGTGCATTAAGTGTGGGGGAAGGATGATCTGTCTGCAGGAGGTCTCCTCTCCTGAACTAGATAGAGCACAGCCTGGCTCAGCAGTTGGTGAATCCCATCTGCACTAGTGTTTTCCCAATTCCCCTTGCTGTGATAAGGCACACCTGGGGTCCTGGTGTTGGCGCTTATGGGCTCCACCCCCCTGGGGCTCAGGATCTCCTTCTGGTTTGTTGAGGACATCTGGGACATCTCTGGTCCTGCACTGGTCCTCTTCAGTCATTGCAAGAAGGATCCCCTCTTTGTGATTTTCCTAGCCTCATGAGCTAAGAGACTGTTTCCCCCTTCAAATAATCTCACTATTCCAGGATTTTTCCTGAGGAAATATTCTCTGAGTTTTTCGACATCAACAATGGGAAGGGAGAGCATTTACAGATCATTCCACCATCTTGGCTCCTGGAAGTTCAAGTAGGTGACTTACAGACATTTAATCTGCAGACTGATAGTGTCAGGAGATGCTCCTGCTGTTAACCTGCAGTTCTGTGCTTCTCTCTCACTCAGTTTCACTGAACTACTGTCCTGGGCTGATATGTTTGAGAATCTGCACTGCTATTGCTGCTTTTAACTGCCCAGTGGTTCCTGCTCAGCTTTCCTATGGTGGGATCTGCACTCTTGGCTAGCATTTTGATACTCTAGAACCTATTACTATTGTTGTCAGGTTTTTAAAATAAGAATTTAACTATAAACCAATAAAATTTTTCATTCTCTAGATTCCCTAGCTAATTGAATTGCTTGTCCAAAGAAACAGAGGAAAACAGTGGAGTGAAGTGTAATAGAGTGGAGTGGAGGGTAGAATCAGACCTGGATTGCACTTACCTCGTTTTTGACATTAATAAGCCATGTGACCTCAGACAATCATTTCATTTCTCTGACCCTCAATTTCTTCACCTGTAAAATGAGGTGGTTCAGGGGTGGGGAACCTATGGCCTCCTGGACCTCAAGTCTGTCCCTTTGACTCAATCCAAGGCCACACTTGAAGACCTGGAAGGCCACATGTGACCTTGAAGCTGCAGGTTCCTAAGCCCTGGAATGATCCCTAAGAACCGTTCTGATATGCAGGATGTTTAATTATCTATAATATCTATAATTTATATATCTTTAAGGGCAGAAAGCAGGTACCTATATGAAGAGCTAACTCTTCCTTCAATATACATTAAGGTACTTACTTCACTGATCCTTAACTATCTCCTTTATAATAAGTTCTCCAGAACTATCATCTGGGATAATGTAGTAGACTACCAAGTAAAATAGTACGGTGGAAAGTGTGCCAGATTTGGACCCAAAGTGTGCATGGGTCCAACTCTCCAATCTACAACCTAGCAGATACAGAGTCAGGTCTAGAGTCAGGAAGACCTGAGTTCAAATTTGGTGTCAGATACTTACTCCCTTGGGCAAGTAACTTTCCTCAATTGTCAAATAGGGATAATAATAATAGCATAGGACTTCTCCAAGTCCTTAGAGAATCAATCAAACCATAATCATTAATGAAGTATCTATGTGCCAAGCACTTCAATAAGTACTGGGGCTGCAAAGACAAAAAAAAATAGTTATTTAGGTCAAGAGTATATTCTATCAGAGAAAACAACATGAATGTATATGTATATATATATGTATATAATATGTATATATACACACATACACATGTATATATATTACACATATCATATATGTATATGTGTGTATTTGTATGTGAATAAATAGAATAAAGATTCATAAATATGTACAGAATAAATGCAAAATAAATACAAAGGAGTTAAATATAGTTAAGTGAGGCTTCATGTTGAAAGAGGTGTTTCAGCTGAGTCTTGAAGGCAGTGAAGGCTTCATTTGTAGAAGAGGTGAGGACCAAGTGCTTTTCAGGCATAGGAGACCCCAGGGCAAAGGCACCAAGACAAGAGTTGGAGTGTTGTGTGTGAGAAATGAAAGAAAGGTCTATTTAGCTGGACCACAAGAGTGTGGAATGGGGAGTAGTTTTCCAGTTGATTTTCAATAATGAAGTTGCAAAGTTATGTTTGGTCAAACAGCGAAGGCCTTTGTCCTTTACTGCTAATTTTGTATTAATTACCATTGATCTACCAGGTCAATTATTGATATGCTTTACTTTGTTCTCCTGATTCTGTTGTCCTTTTGGTCATTTCAGTACCACTTTGTACTGCCCCCAGAGGGGAAAAAGAAAAGACAGATGACTTGGAACTTGAGTGTGTGCTTATTCACTGGCAAAAATTTCCACAACATATCCATCTTGCTGTCTATCCTACCTCTGTCCCCCTCTCTCCATCTGGAATAGCTCTCTCCTAAAGACCATGATTCCCTCCATTGGGAAACTAATTGACTTAGTTTTGGAGCTATATCCTGTCCCTGAGCTGCCCTGATTGGTGAATTAAAACTCCTCCTCCCTTCTACTACACCTAGGCAAACACAAACCATGTTTCACAATCTTTTCCCTGAGACATCTTGCCATATGCCCACCTCAGCATGTGCCACCAGCCCTCCTCCCTGGTTCCCAACTGACTTATGGTTTCATTCAATATTCTTGTGACTCCACAGACCGAAATTCCCTTCCCTGACCACATCCCACCATATGTGTGGTCTCCTTACAATTAGAATATAAGCTTCATGAGGTCAGGGATTGCCTCACTTTTATATTTGTGTCCCCAGAGCTTTATCACAGTGCTTGGCTCATAACAGGTGCTTAATAAATGTTTTTGTTCATTCATAACACTTTTTATTATATTTTTTGATAATACAAGTCATGTCAATTGATTATGGAGTATGATAGGAGCTATATGGTAAGGAAAGTAGGGAAACTAGGCAAGATCCAAAAACAATGCCTTAAGACATTAAGCACAGATTCAAACAGTGAATAACAAATATACCAGAGTACAGCCATAGAGATTGGGGCAACCATTTTTTAGAATTCAATTTTATTTTATTTCCAGTTCTGACTTCTCTCTCTCCTTTTCTCCTTTCCCTTCAAATGGAGTGGGGAATCTATCTTAAAGTCATGAGGTAGACTTCAAATCCAATAGACAGAGAATAAAATAGGCAATGCAGTTAACACTTCAAAAATATTTTTTCTCTATGGTTTCACTGTGATAAAAACAAAGGCAGGGTAGCAAAGAACTGGAAATTGAGAGGGTACCCATCAAGTGGGGAATGGCTAAACAAGTTGTGTCATATAATTGTGAATTGTTCTATAAAAAATGATAAGCAGGCTGTTTTAGAAAGACATGGAAAGATTTGCATGAAATAATAAAGCATGAACTGAGCAGAATCAAGGGTTGTATACAGTGAGAGCAATATCGTTCAAAGAATTACTGTGACGAGTATGATAAATACTCAGATCAACTACAAAGGACTTATGAAGGAAGATCCACCTCCACAGAAAGAACTGATAAATAGAAGTATGTGTAATATGGTTTTACATACGTGTGTGTCGGGGGGGAAATGGTGGCCTTCTCTAGCGTGGGGTGGAAAAGGAGGGAGGAAGACAGTTCAGCACTTAAAATATAACCCCAAAAGTATTAATTAGATTTAAATTTTAAAAAACAACAACAACAAAGAGAGAAGATACATATGCACAAATAGTAACCATCTTAGGTTCTACCTCTTCTGCCCTAGCCCTTAATGATCAATTACTCCTTGGATTTCAGGGAGTCTATTCTTTGTCACTCATTTGGTACATAGTTTATGCTAAGTTGTGTTGTTAGTCATCCTTTATACTTAGAGTAGCTTGGTTTCCTAACTTCTCAAAGAGAGGGTATGTGCAATATATTTCTTCTTGTTATCTCAATTCAGGGTCCTGCATGTTGTTTGTCTGAATGGCCAACCATAGGTATTGCTATTCACAGAAGGGCTGCCGATCCAAAGTCATGTCATAATACATTCATCAGTGTACCATAGTAGTTTTCTGGACTTGGTATTAGGTAGATGTGGGTTCCACTCTCACCTAAGAGATTTACTAGTTGTGTGAACCTGAATAAATCATTTAATGTTTTGAGCCCCAGTTCCCTCATCTGTAAACAACTACCTCACTGGGTTATCCATTGGGATCAAATGAGAGAATATGTATAAAACAGTCAAGCCTGCAAATGTTAGTTAAGGGCTATATGCCAGACACTGGGCTAAGCTCTAGGAAATACAAGCAAGCGGAAAGGAAGATAATCCCTACTAATAGGGAAAGATTGCATCTAAAAGGCAATAGGAGACACCATGTAGGGGTGAATGGTAGATAAAGTCTGGAGAGTGAGGTATGGGGCCTGGAGAGTCACCAAGACACAGTTAGCCTGGGCACTTTCCGTGAAATGGATGATCTGAGGGAAAGTAGCCAATCAGAGGGCAACTAGGTGGAACAGCGAATAGAGCACCAGTCCTGGAGTCTAGAAGACTCATTTTCATGAGTTCAAATTCACTTACTAGTTGTGTGACTCTGAGCAAGTCATTTAACCCTGTTTGCCTCAGTTTCCTCATCTATAAAGAGAGCTGGAGAAGGAAATGGCAAATCAGTCCAGTATCTTTGCCAAGTAAACCCCAAATGGGGTGAAGAGTTGGACATGATTGAAAAATGACTGACTGACAACAAATCAGAGGAAGGAGCCACAGAGGTGGAGTATACTTCCTATTTGAGAAGTCTGGGGTAAAGTGCTGTTATATGGGGAGGCTTCTGTGTCATGACAGAAAAAAATTCCCAAGAATCAGGAATCCTGAAAAGGAATGAAATGCTTGTTGGTTTGTTAAAATACTTTGCAAACCTTCAGGTTCTTATACATACATACATACTTACATACACACACATATATAGATACACATACATATACACACTATTGTTTTGGTACTGGTGATGATGATGATGGTGGTGGTGGTGGTGATGATGATGAAAATGATGAAGAAGTCATCTCTAGTTTGAGCACTTGGTTTTTTAGCCAAGTTTAACCACTTTTAACCACTTGGTTCTTCCTAGTGGATTTTTACAGTAGGCTTACCTCTTTTGCGTGTCCATGTTTTTTATCACTGAGGAAGTCCTATGGTTGTCTGGTGTTTGATACAATCAGCATATCTGTATACTGGGGTATCTGGAGAACCCTGCTATCAATAGAAAATCCTTCTTCTACTCAATAAATGCTTGTTGGTGGTAATGGTAATATTTGAATACAAATATAGCACTATAATATAAAACCCTAGATTCGCATAAAATGTGTTTTTTCTAACTAATATTGGGAAAAGCTGTTAAAGCATGGGATACAATAAAATAAACTTTGAGTCAGAAGATTGTGGTTCATATCCCAGCTAGCTTTACCACTTATTACCTGTGTAGCCCTAGGCAAGTCATTCCACCTCTCTGAGGGCTTCTTCTTCATGTGTACCATGAAAAGGTTGAACAAGAATACCTCGAGGGGCTTTTAGTTCTAAATTTCATGATCCTAAGGTCATTTACTGTAAAGAAACAAATTCATTGCTAACTTATACATAGAGAAGATTCTTAAGCATGTATCTGAATTTTTACATCATTTATTTTTGTTCATTTTTTTCTTAGGGGAAATACCATGGAAATCCTATGCACATAGCAGTAGTTATTTCTAATTGTTTAAGAGAAGAAAGAAGAATATTGGCTGCAGCCAGTATGCCTGTACAGGTAATGTCACCACCTTGAACTCAACTCTTTTGAAAACCTAACTTAACAGTTCTCCTCAAAACTATCCCCCCTCCTCCCTACTCCACCATTAGCCTTGCTTTAGTCTGTCAGTGTTCATTCCTAGCCTAGACTTGGTCTTCATTACGTCACTCCATAATAGAATTAGAGAATAGTTGTTCATGCACTGTGGATAGAGTGCTGGGCCTGGAATCACAAAAGTTCATCCTGAAGTTCAAATCTGATTCAAATCTGGCCGCAGACACTTGACTAGCTGTGTGCCCATGGCCAAGTTGCTTCACCTCAGTTTGCCTCAGTTTCCTCAACTATAAAAGGAACTGGAGAAGGAATTGGAAAACCACTCCAATATCTTTGCCAAGAAAACCCAACATGGGGTCACGAAGAGTCAAACACCACTAAAATGACTGAACAACAATACAGTGGTCAATGTGGAGGGAGGTTTCCAGTAGACTACCCCCAAGAATCTGTGCTTTTTATCAATCACTTGGATAGAGGCATAGATTGCATGCCCATCAAATCTGCAAGTAACAATTAAAAGGTAAAGAGATAAGCAACACATTAGATGAGGATCCCAAAGGATCTTGACAGGCTGAGGCACTAAACTGAATCTAACATGATGAGATTTGATCAGGACAAATGTAAAGTCTTACACTCAGTTTCCAAAAAATCAACTTCTTAAGTATAAGATGAGGGAGGATTTGGTATACAGCAGAAGTGTCAAACATGCAGTACACGAGTCACATGAAGCCTACAACACTCGCAAGTGTGATCTTAATCAGATTAAAATGTAATTGGGAAATATTTAACAAGCTTAAATACAATACAAAAAATGGAATATTAATGTGTAGTTTTCTATTTCAATATGCAGCCTACAGGATCCATCTATATGGTTAATGGCTCCCATTTCTATTTGACTTTGACTACACTGACATACAGCAGCTACTCAGAAGACCTGAGGGTTTTAGCTCAATACAATTCAATAGGGTGATATGACAACCGAAAAGACTAAGACAATCTTGGCCTTTACTAAAAGGCATGGTTTCCAGAAAGTGTTGCTGTTTTGTTGATTTTTTGTGTCCAATTCTTCAGGACCCCTTTTGGATTCTTCTTGACAAAGATACTGGAGTGGTTTGCCCTCTCCTTCTCCAGCAATTTTTACAGATTAAGGAAACTGAGACATACAGTATTAAGGGACTGCTCAGAGTCACACAGCTAGTAAGTGTCTGAGGCCAGATTTGAACTCAAGAGTTCCTGACTCCAGACCCGGTATCTATCCATGGTTCCACCCACTTGCCCATTTTCAAGGAACAGGGAAATGATAGTTTCTCTATATTCTGCCTCCACTGAGACTTCATCTGTAGTATTTTAAGTTCTGAGAGCTATAAGTTAAAAACATTGAGATACTTGGAGAGTGTTCAGAGAAAGGTATTGTGGATGATGAAGGGTCTTGAATCCTTGATATTTTAAGTTCAGCTGAAAGAACTGGGAATGTTTAGCTTAGAGAAGACTTTGGAGTGATGTGAAAACTCTTCAAGTATCTGAAGGGTTATCAGGGGAAGGAATGATTAGATTTATTCTGTTTGACCTCAGACAGCAGAATCAGGAGAAATGAATTGTGACTGTAAAAAGGTCATTTGAGACTTAACTTCAAGAAAGAATTTCCTAGCAATTTTTACTAGTGTTGTTTAATCATTTTTCATTTTTGTCCAACTCTTCATGACCCTATCTGAGATTTTGTCAGTAAACATAGTAGAGTGGTTTACTGTTTCCATCTCATTTTATAGATGAGGAAACTGAGGTAAACAGGATTAAATGACTTGCCCAGGGTCACATGGCTAGTAAGTATCTGACACCATATTTTAATTCAAAAAGATGAGTCTTCTACTGTGCCTCATAGCTGCCCTTCCTAACAGTTAGAGCTGTTCAAAAGAGTATTTACTTTAAGAGCACTCACTCTTTGAAGATCTTTATGTAGATACTGAATGGTCACTTGCTGGGTATGTTACAGGGAGAGTCAGGAAGACCTTAGTTCAAACCCAATCTTAGACACTTACTAGCTGTATGACTGGGCAAGTCAATTAACTTCTGTCTGCCTCTGTTTTCTCAACTCAGAGAAAATAATAGCAACTTCGCAGACTTGTGAACAAATGAAGTAATATTTATGAAATCCTTAGCATGGCACATAGTTGGCACTATGTAAATATTCATTACCTATGCTTCTCTCCCTTCCCTTTTTTTTCATGTACGAATTGGATTAGATGGCAGCTGAAGTCCTTTCCATATCTAAAGTTCCATAGTTCTATAAGGCAGGGAGACTAATTGGGAAGTCATTGCAACAATCCAAGCAAAAGGTTATGAAGGCTTGAACTAAAGGTACAATTGTCTTAGTAGAGAGCTAGGGTGTGATGCAGAGGGTGCTGTGAAGGGAGAAATGGTAGACCCATTCTAAACTTCACGTCTCATGGGTTGTCCTCCTCATTGAGAATATACTCCCTTTTTCCTTCTGTCTATCTATTACCCATCTCTCAATGCCCAACTCAACCTCCCCTCTCCTGACTCTTGTAGCCTGACTCTTGTAGCCTTCATTAATAACCTGTCCTTTAAATTTTTATAGTGGTGAGTATCTTTACCAATATGGCACAAAGTCATATGTTGTCTGATTCTAGCCAACGTTGTTTCCTATGTATTATCTTTATCTTCTCAACTAAATATAAGCTCCCTCAGGGCAAGACACTTCGATATTTCTCACAGCACTTATCTCAAGTGCTGAACGTGTGTCAAGTATTCAGTAGATATTTATGTTACATGTGGGCTTTTGAAGTCACCTAAGAACTCGAGCTCCAGAGACCCTTGCTACTTTTCCCAGATAGAGTTGGGGCTATTTGGGGTAATCAACTGTGAAAGTTCCAGCTCTAGGCACAACCGGTGTAAATTCTCTATTTATAGAAGCCATAAATTCAATATCAAAAGCATTTCATTGAAACATAAAAAGCAGTGTCATTAACAAGGGAGGATAAAATAGAAGAATTATTCATGAACAAATTGGTTCAGTCTCTTAAGGCTCCCTAAAATTGATCCTCTCAAATCCCCCACACATCAAAAGAGGGATGTAGTAAAACCCTCAGGATTTGGTGTCCTCGGCCTCGTGAAGTTCTGACGAAGTCTCTGAGGCTGGGCTGGTGATTCACTGAAGCTTCCTTGTCTGGCTCCAGGATCAATGTGATTCTTTGAGGACTGGGTTTGAAACTCCCATAGTTGTACTGCTCTATAAGCTTCTCTTTTCTTGTGTCCATTCTCACCTGCAAAGCACATGGTCTCCCCAGCTCTACGATTCCCAAGACTAGTAGCTACAATTTTTCAACTTCCTTCCCTCCAGAACAGGCCTCACCATCGGAATCTTCACCCCTACAGCTTTCTGGAAATAGTGACCAGAGAATTTCTTGCAATTACCAATGCACTCTGGGCCCCACAAATCCTGGGGAAGAAATCCTGAGGACCTTTCTCCTGAACCACGCCTACTTCATTACTGATAAATTAGATCATATGTCTGCCCCCCCCCCAAAGGTCATTAAGTAAATAGTACAACTAAAAAATGATTACACAGTTCAAATCCAGTTACAAAGACTAATTAACTGAATAAATATACCAAATATTTTTAAACCTTGGACAGTGGTCTATAGTATTGATGTTTTAATGATTTTGTGACAATGCAATTATAACTACGAATAATAATTTAGTTTAGTTGAAACTTAAAAAAAATTTCGTTCCTATAATATTCCATCAGTAAAATGAAAACGTCAGAAACCTAGTTGTACAGTACAAAATTAGCTGATAGGATGTCATAATTATTTAAATAATTATGAATAAAGTTTTCACTTTAATTATGGTGCTATGGAAAGTGTTCCAGATTGAATTAAGAAGGCTGCATTCAAATATTTGCTCTCTTGTTTATTACCTTTGTGATGCTGGGTCAATTATTTAACTTTTCTGGGCCTTAGTTTCTTCTATAAAACAAAGGGTTTGGACTAGAACAGGGAGAAGCATTTATTAAGTGTCTACTACGTGGCAAGCATTGTACTAAGCTCTTTACTAATACTATTTCATTTGAGCCTTACAACAACTCTGTAAGGTAGGGGCTATTATTATCCTCATTTTACTATTGAGGAAACTGAGACAAATAGATGTCAAGGGACTTACCCAGGATCATACAACTAGTTAGTGCCTAAGGACATATTTGAATTCAGGTCTTTCTGACTCTTAGAGTAGTTAGAGGGTAAAATGGATAGAGCACTGTGCCTAAAGTCAGGAAGACTCCTCTTCCTGAGTTCAAATCCAGCCTCAGACACTTATTAGCTGTATGACTCTGGGCAAGACACTTAACCTTGTTTACCTCAGTTTCCTCATCTGTAAAATGAGCTGGAGAAAGAAATGGCAAACCAGTATCTCTGCCAAGAAAACCCCCAATAGGATATGCGCTGCACCACCTGGCTACCCCCACTAGATACTAGAGGAATATAAAGATACCATTCCTATCTTAAAGGAGCTTTGTTTAGTAAGGGAGATGAGATGTACTTAATTAAATAATATACAAAGTAGGCTGTGGTAAGTACCACAAGTGTAGCACAAGAAGAGAATTTTAAGAGTTCATGGAAGATAAAATAAGATTTGACCTGCATGTCCTATACTGGCAAACTTTTTCTCATTCTGACCTTAATAAATTTGTTATTCATCATATCCATTACTGGTAGAGTAGATAGAATGCTGAACTTGAAGGAAGTGTTCAAATCCTACTTCTGATTCTAGCTGTGGGATGCTGGGCAAGTCACTTAACTTTTCTGAGTCTTGATTTCCTTATTTGTAAAATGTCAATAAATATACCTGAAATACCTATTTTTTGCAGACTATTGTCTGTAAAACTCAAAAAATATAATTTATGTAAGCAAATCACGAAGGGTTATAGAAATGTCAACTGTAATTATTTCCAAAGTGCTATACCAAATTTATTGACACTGTGTGACTACACTGTTCTTCCAGGGACCCCTGGAAAAGTCCTTGCAGAGCTCTGTGGTTTCAGAAAGGCAGAGAAATGTGGAGCACAAAGTGGCTGCCATCAGAAACAGTGTGCAGGTATGTAAGACACTTTTCTTATGTGAAAGACTTGAAGCTGTCTTCAGATGAATACTGCATAAAAATTTTATGATAATTTTCTGGCAAGATAAACCTCCCTCTACTAGGAAGTATGCTGACAATATCAAAGAAATTTTCCAAGGTAGAAAAAAAAAGAATCTTAAATTTCCTATTCAAAATGGCACTTATTTGATCTTTAAAGAAGTTAGAAATTTTCTGCAGTTGCAATGCCATAACTAAAGGAGAGACCACAAATCAATTAATCAATAAACATTTATTAAGCACCAACAATGCTCCAGGCACTATGTTAAATACTGAGGATACAAAAAGAAACAAAAGGTAATCCCTGCCTTCAGGAAGCTTATAATCTAATGATGAGGGTGCTTCTTCATTTCAGTAGCTATAAAATTGCTATCCTGATCTAAGTAGTGAGGACACAAAGGCAGAGACTCACTCGACCCCTCCCAAATTCCCCTCCAAATAACATCAAAACAATGCCTCTAAGTGAATTCTGGAGTGGCAGAACTAAAAAATGACAGGGTGAAATAATTTTCCAGACCAAGACAGCTTACAGGGTTGGCAGGAAAAGTCCGTCCTCCTGGGGTGTAAGTAGAGTGCAGTCCAGTGCAGGCAATGGCCTTAGCTGCAACTGAATCATCAGTGGAGGCTTCCAGGGCTCTGAGCCCACAGATAGTAAGGGGGTAGGCAACTGGTCAGAAGGATATTACAAGGGACCCTTTGCTGGTGCTCAGAGCAGAACTCTGTTGCATTGCCCACACATAGTTCCTGGTCACAATCCTAGGATGAGGAGGAACACTAGCAGGAGAGGGGACCCTCCTCACAGCTCCAGGGTAAATAAGAGTGCTTGTGGACACTCATAGACCAGAGAATAAAGATGGAAGAAAAGAAGTGTCTTGCTTATTCTTTTATCCAGTTTCTGCTTGACCAGCTCTACCATGGAGGCTTCTCTTCTGATGCCCAAGAGAGTCTGGAAGTTGTGAGGTCAGGAGAGCAGCGACCACAACTCTCCTTAGATCATACCACCTTGGAAGAGCTGAAAATTTACAAACTCCCAAAACTAGGAGCACAAAAAACCTGAAGCTTGGGACAATGCCCCCTCCACCCTTGGAACAGAGCCCAATTTTAACATAAAGTTAAAAGTCATGAAATAGGCTGGAAAAAAAATGAGCAATCAATAGCAGAAAAGAACCTGACCATAGAGAGTTACTATGGCAAGCGGGAAGATGAAAACATAAACTGAGAAAACAATGAAATCATATCAGCTACATGCAAAGTCTCAGGGAAAAAAATATGAATTGGTCACAGGACCAAAAAAGTACTCCTGGAAGAACTCATACAGAATTTTAAAAATCAGATAACAAAGATAGAGGGAAAATTGGGGAAAAAATTTAGAGCGACACAAGAAGAGATGAATAAAGAAACAACAGCTTGGTGAAGGAAGCACCAAAAAAAATACTGTACAAAATAGCATCTTAAAAAACAAAATTGGCCAAATGGAAAAAGATGTACAAAAATTCACTGAAGTAAAGAACTTAAAAATTAGAATTGGACAATTGGAAAAAGAGGTGCAAAATCTCACTAAAGAAAATAATTCCTTAAAAATTAGAATTGGGAAGGCTAATGACTCCATGAGACATCAATAAATAATAAAGCAAAATCAAAAGAATGTAAAAATAGAAGAAAATGTGAAATATCTCATCAGAAAAACCACTGACCTGGAAAAGAGATCAGAGAGAGATAATTTAAAAATTATAGGACTACCTGAAAGCCATAATAAAAAAAAGAACAAGAAATTATCAAAGAAAATTTCCCTGATATCCTATAACCAGAGGGTAAAATGGAAACTGAAAAGAATCCACTGATCATCTCCTGAAAGAGATACCAAAATAAAAACTCCCAGGAATATTAGAGCCAAATCCCAAAGCTCTAGATCAAGAAGAAAATATTGTAAACATCCAGAAAGAAATATTTCAATTATCATGGAGCCACAGTTAGGATAATACAAGATTTAGCAACTTCTACATTAAGGGATTGGAGGGCTTGTGATTTGATATTACAGAGGGCAAAGGAACTAAGATTACAATGAAAAATCATCTACCCAGCGAAACTGTGTGGATATTTAATTAGCGAACTTTCAAACATTCCTGATGAAAAAACATAATTGAATAGAAAATTTGACTCTCAAATACAAGACTTAAGAGGAAAAGGTAAACATGAAAGAGATATCATAAGGAATTCAGTAAGGTTAAACTATGTACATTCCTAAATGGGAAAATGATCCTTGTAACTCCTAAGAACATTGCCTTTATTAGGGAAGCTAAAAGAAATACACATAGAGTACATGGGGGTGAGTTGGTTATGATGGGATGAAATCAAAAAATAAAACAAAACTAAGGGGTAAGAAAGATGGATGCACTGGGAGAAGGATAGGGGTAAATTATCTCACATAAAAAAGGCATGGTAAAACTTTTTACAGTAAAGGGGAAGATGGGAGGTGGCAGACAGTGCTGGAACCTTACTCTCATCAGAATTGGCTCAAAGAAGGAACAACATACACTCAGTTATGTATAGAAATCTATTTTATGCTACACAAAAGTAGGAGAGAATGGGGAAAAGAAAAGGAGAAAAAGCTGATGGAAAGGAAGGCAGATTGGAGGAGGTAGTGATCAGAAGTAAAACATTTTTGAGGAGGGATGAAGTGAAGAGAGAGTCAGACAGAGAGAGAAGGATAGTAGGGGGGAAATAAGATGGAGGGTAATACACAGTAATCATAACTGTGAATGGCAATGGGAAGAACTCACCCAGAAAATGGAAGTGAATAGCAGAAAGGATTAAAAACCAGAATCCTACAATATGTTTCCTACAATAAATGTCCTCAAAACAGGAGAGTAAAGGTGAGAGGCTAGAGTAGAATCTATTATGCTTCAGGTGAAATAAAAAAAAATAAACTAGGGGGAGCAATCGTGATCTCAGACAAAGAAAATCAAAAATAGATCATAATAAAAGAGATGATCATAGAAACTGTATTTTGCTAAAAAAAAAAAAAAAGGTTCCACATACAATGATGTAATATCAATTCTAAACCTGTATGCACCCAATGTTATAGCATCAAAATTCTTAAAGGAAAAGTTAAATGATTTACGGGAAGAAATAGACTGTAAAACTATACTAGTGGGGTACATCAACTTTCCCCTCTTAGAACTAGATAAATCTAATCAGTAAAGAAAACAAGAAAAAAGTAAGGCGATGAATAGAATTTTAGAATTTAGAATTTTAGATATGATAGACCATTGAAGAAAATTCAGTGGGATCAGAAACGAACATGTTACCTACACAAAAATTGGTGATGTATTTGGATATCAAAACCTCACAAACAGATGCAGAAAGACATAAGTATTAAAGGCATCCTTTTCAGATCATAAAGCAATAAAAATTACATTCAATAAAGGACTATGGAAACATAGATTCAAAATTAATTGAACCACATAATCCTAAAGGATAGTAGGCCAAAGAACAAATCACAGAAATAATCAATAAGTTCATTAAAGAGAATGACAACAATAAGACAACATACAGAAATTTATGATATACAGCCAAAGCAATAGTTAGGGGAAATTTTACTTCTCTAAAATTGCTACCCCTATGCAAACTGAGCTGCTTGGTATGGTCCTATTCCTAGAGTTTCTTTGTCAAGGCACCCCATCTACTTCTTTCCCAATTCTTTTAGGGGCATAGGCTAGTTTCTCCTGGTACAACTATATCCATCTTTGGATTGTCTTGTGCTACCACTGCACCTACCTCAGGTGAAAGATTTCCTAGTTCATTCATTCATTCATTCATTCATTCCTAATTATAGCTCTATAAACCTCTATACAAACTGTAAGAAATATTTAAGTCTATACTACACCCAGTTCTATCCAGGATAAACTCTAACTAGTAGGCAAAATGTTAAATTAGGTGATAGCTCTGGATTTTTTTGATTCTCCGCAAAAACAGTAGGAAAAAAGAGCAAGACCTTCAGGCATCCTCAGGGTACAATGTTCTGATATATCATCATACAAAGCTAGTTTTGAAAGAACAAGTTCTATTTGGCCTGTCTCCACAGGTATTATACAAGTGAAGAGAGAATTTTTCTACTACAGAAAGAATATTTTATCATATTTATCAGTCACAAGGATGGGATATGCATCCTACATAAATCTGATCATTTTAGAAGCCTAAGAAGTTATAAAAAATTGGTGCTTCACTGATCTTCAACTAATTATACATCAATGCCAGAACCTTCTTCTAGCCCATGTCATGTTTTTAAATGAAGCACTCTGCAAATTCTCAAGACTCTAGAGAAAATTTTAACAAGGTTACACCTTTGGCTTTTCAATTATCGTCATAATATTAGTGGTTCCTTTTAATTACTGTTCATGTCATTTTATGTGTCTGCGCGATGTTTTCTTCATTTAGCTTTTAATTAGCTTTCTGTTTGGTTCCTATTAGGAAACACTTGCACGTTGATGTCTGGAATCTTGTCTGCTCCATTTTAAATGTATTTTAACTTAGAGCTCTGGGAGGGAGGTGATAGTGGACATTCAAACAGCAGTTTGGAGTGAGTTTGGAGAAAAGTTTAAAATTATTTTAAATAATTCAATGCTAATGAGTTTTTATACAACCATGAGCTCTAAGGACCAGGGAAGAGAAGAAAAATCAGCTGGAGGAAAAAAATATATTCTAGATTGGAAGAGTGTCAGTCAGCGATTGTGGATATGCCTGTATGTGAATGGATGGAGTCATCTGGTCACAGTTTTTCACTTCTGGATGAGGACAATCCATATGTAGTACACATACATACATGCACAAAAAGGGATCGAAGAGAAACAGAGTGATTTCTGCCTTTTGAAAAAGGATAGGGAGGAATTGATTAGTTTAGAAGAAGTACTCTGGGTCCTGATGAGGAATGAAAACAAGGCAAATTAATGCCTTCACTCTGATAAATTGAAAACAGATAATTAGAAACTAGAGGAAAACCATCTGTAAGGGTTGAAACTCTGAAGTGTCAGAGCTTTGCTTAAGTCCCGGAATACTTTTGACTCCAAGAAAAAAATGATTTATCTAGTTAACTTTGATAATAAAATCCAGCATTAGATTTATTGTTCACTTGTCTCCAACTCTTTAGGAACACTTTTGGGGTTTTCTTAGCAAAGATACTAGAGTGGTTTGTCATTTTCTTCTTCAGCTCATTTTATAGATGAGGAAACCGAGACAAATGGTTAAGTGACTTGTCCAGAACTATACAGCTAATATGGGTCTGAGGTCAGATTTGAACTCAGAAAGATGAGTCTTCCTAACTTCAAGCCTCCCACTCTATCTACTGTTCCATCTAGCTGCCCACGGAGTTAGATGAGGCAATAATTAAAAACAGCTGAAGTTTAATGAAGGAAGGCACCAAATTATTCTTAAGTCTTGTAAATTTGTTAATTTTCAAGCAAAATATAATAAAATATGTTTAATATGTTGAAAGAAAAATTACACATTGTGCAATTAGTACCTAGCTAAACTAATACTTTAGTTTTTAGAGAAAGGCATAGTTTTTCAATCAACCAATAAACATTTCTTAAGTACCTACTATGTGCTAAGCACTGCGCCAATCCCTGAGGATACAAAAAGAGGCAAAAGATAGTCCTTTACTTTAAAGAGCTCACAATCTAATGGGAGAGACAATAAGTCATACAAACAAGCTATATACAAGATGAACAGGAAATAATTAAAAGAAGGAAGTACTAGAAATAAGAGGGGTTGGGAAAGGCTTCCTGTAGCAGATGCAATTTTAGCTAGGATGTAAAGGAAGCCTTGGAAACCAGTAGGTAGAAAGGAGGAGGAGAAAATTCCAGGTGTGGGGTACAGCTAGAGAAAATATCTAGGAGCTAGGGGCAGGTAGGTATCAAGTTGAGTAGAAGTCCTGGAGTCAGGAGGACCTGAGGGTTTAAGAGGATAGATAGTGAGTTCTGTTTTAGACATGTTGAATTTAAGAGGTCTACTGGACATCTAGTTTGAGATGTCTGAAAGGTAGTTAGAGATGTGAGGCTAAAAGTCTGCAGAGAGATTGGGGCAAGAAAGGTAGATTTGAGAACTAGTACCATACAGATAGTAATTAAACCAAATAATGTATGGTGTTACATGCTAAATGCTTCTTGATTCAGTTTTTTCATGGCTGGGCAAAACCCAGGAGGCTGGCCCATGTAACTATAGAAGTCAGATATCACTCTTCACCTGATGTCACTCTTCACAATTTCCTAGGAGAAAATAGTCTCTAAAAGATCTCTAAAACTATCTAAAAAACTCAAACCTATAAAATGATGGCAAGAATTATAAGCCTTATGATAACAAATTGTCTATGAAATTCAAAAAGTTATAAATATCTTTTATAGAGTGGAAAGGAGAAAATGAGAAATTGTATAAAATAAAATTGAAAAAGTTCTCTATCTTCAAAACTGTAAATCAAATGAAATCTATGTGCTGTGGTGGTGGGTACTCTACAGTCATTCAAAAGATACTTTAATTTATATTCAGAAAAGATGACATAAGTGTTAGCAGACATAAAGTACAGAATTATTAGTAGTTGCTTTCTTTTTTTCAGTTTCTGAAAGTAAAAGCTTCACACACGCATACACACACACACACTCACACACACACACACACACACACACACACACACATACCAGTTTACTGACGGAAAAGAAGATATCCTCAGCTTTAGTCACTTCTGGTTCATAATATCTCCCTAAAGAAATTCATTTCAGCAAGCATTTATTATTATCTACAAGGCACTTTACCAGGCATAAACAAAACAAAGTGAAAAATTAAGCACCCAGGGCTTCCTGTGGTCTATAGATGTAGAGGGAGGAGAATGCAGAAATGAAAATGCGAAAATTATTAGCTAATTAAGAAGATATTGTTGTGAATCAGAAACAAAAGGTAATAACTTAGGAAAATTTCTTGGAAGAAGTAGGGTCTAATAAGTTGAACCTTGAAAAGTAAGCAATTCAGCCAACGTGGGAAGGAAAATATAATCAAATTTTGAGTAATAAATAGCAAAGGACAAGGTTCAAAGAGGAGAAAAGTCAATTGGGAAAGATTGAATCAAATAATTTGACTTGAAAAGATGGAAAAGGAAAGCTCATATACATTAAGGTGGTATAAAATAGCCTATGTATATGTAGCATTTTATAAGCATTGCCTTATCTGACCCTTGCAACAGCTTTATGAGGTAAATACTATTTTACTCCCTTTGTACAGATAAGTAAGCTAAAGCTTAGGCTACATGAATCCTCTATGGCCACATAACTTGTAATTGTAAGACACAAGATTCAAACCTAGGTCTTTCCTCATTCCAATTCCACTGCTTCTTAATATAAAACTAAGCAAACTGGAATGAGGGCTTAAACAAGTGAGGATTATAGCCGCAAAGTGTGAGAAAATCTCTGGAGAAACTGAAGAATGATAAATGAATTAAGAGAGAAAATAATGTCTCTGGAAATAGCATTTAGAACTGCACTAAGTGATGAAAGTCTAGATGCAGTGAGAACAGAAAGAAATGTTATGACTCAGCAAGGGTTACTGTAAGAAAAGGTAAGACCACTCTGAGAAGTCCTGCATTAGAAGACTATCATGGCCATAGTCAATTGTCAAAAATCTCTGGTTTTGTTGATATGAGAACTTACCAATTATCCCTCTAACTCATCTAAAACTTAGTGTACAGTCTTAAGAGAGTTTCCTGAGGGTCAGAGTTGAAGTGACTTGCCCATCATCACACATCTAGGAAATGTATCAGATGTAGACTGTCATCAAGTATACCTTGATAGAAGACATATAGTAACATATGCATAGAAAGTAAACTTCTTGAGAACAGGGTCTGTTTCAGTTAGTCAATCAATTAGCATTTATTAAGCACCTTCTATGAATCAGGCACTATGCTAAGCTCTGGGAATACAAAAAAAGGCAAAAGATAGACTCTCTCCTCAAAGAGCTTACATTTTAATGGAAGAGACATTATACAAATAAATATGCACAAACAAGCTATAGACAGAAAAGACTGAAGAAAAATCAACAGAGCGAAGGTACTAACTCTAAGGGAGATGAGGAAAAAGCTTCTTGCAGATGGTGAGACTTGAGCTGGGACTTGTGTTTTGTATCCCCAGCATACATACTTTATAAATATTATTTGAATTGAATGGAATCAAATTGCCTGAGAGGCATTTAAAATGATGCTTCTTGAAACCATTCCACTGCTATACTAAACTAAATATGATTTCTTTTTTAAGATGACAGAACAAGATGTCAAGTATTTAGAAGATTTGCAAGATGAATTTGACTACAGGTATAAAACAATACAAACTATAGGTAAGCTTATTATTTTTTAATAATTCTACAAAAAAACAGAGTGAATAGGCCCAGAGTTCCTTACATATTATCAGGATTACAGAAAGTCTACCATCCTATGTCCTTTTTTAGGATGTGGGATTCAGAGGCAAATGAAAATATGTGGAAGTGCTGATATTCCAAAGTAATATTTATGAGGGTGAAGTAATGTTTACAGAATCTGTAATCTCATTGGTGTGACTATTTCCCTTACCAATGGAGAATACAATCCTCTCATACCTTAGTAAACAATCTTTGTAAGTTGGTTGTAGCAAAAAAAAAAAAAAAATGAAAAAGGCACACATAGGGATGAAATTCTGAATTTAGCTAGATCAGTCCCCTAATACTATAGATACTATGTCTGGTTTGGGTCTATATGCAAAACCTTTTCCACTTAGTAGGAACTTTTAGAACTTGTGATCAATTGGCATAGCCCTCAGGAACCTAAGTCACCCCATGCCATGAAGAGGCAACATATTAGGACTTTAGTGGAAGCCCAAGTTCATACATCTAGGAAGTGGTAGAGCCAAGATTAACTCTTGGCTCTTTCAACAACAATGTTCCTTCACCTAAATTCAATCACTTGAGGGAGCTCATGAGCAGGTTTAGACACTGGGAGTCTCTGGGTTTCTATGGTGGCACTAATATGCCAAGTACATGTACTTTAGATGAAGCCTTCCAGTTCTAGGAGTGGGGAATCTATAGCCTAAAGGCCACATGTGACCTCTAGGTCATCAAGTGAGGCCTTGGATGCAAAGGGCCACACTTGAGGACCTAAAGAGCCACATGTGGCCTCGAGGCCTCAGGTTCCCCACTCCTGAATGAGGTCTGTACAAGTCCTTTGTCTCCCATCTCTTGTAAAATATTTTTGAATTGACGACCAGAAACCTAGGAGAGGGAACCAACCAGTCAAATCTTCTCTGACCAAAAGCAGTCATTCATTCCTGAACTATGGATTTTCTGAGTTCATGATTTCTTTTGCAAAAAGGACAGAAAGCAATTCTAGAGATCCCTTTGCATATTTGGTCCCAGATATTTTTGCAAAGTTTATGGAAGATGGCATCCATTCCACTCTGATTCTGTGAACTTCTAGTCCCTAACCAGAGCCTTTTGCTAAGCAAAATGTCTTCATTTCTAAAAAGAAAATTTCCACTTTCCTTTATCTATAACTATATATTATATGATATATATATATATATATATTATACATGAAACAGCCTGGGTTTTTTGTTGGCCAACAAGTTTTATCACACTAAATGGCTTAAGACAAAGGTAAATAGTTAGGGGGTGGGGAGACTCCCAAATTCTGCCTATTAGTCTAGGAGAGTTAACCAGAAATAAAGAATAAAGAAGAGTGAATGATTCAGACAATAAATGTGGAAATGACCCTATGTCTCAAAGTATGAACAAGGGGAATGGAAGAAAGGCATTGTATTTCTCCCGTTTGTAATTGTTCTGTCCTCTTCTAAGCCAACTCCGATATGATTTTCAGCAGAGTGAATGACCTACTGAGCTTCAACCCCTCTTCCAGGACAGCCTAGAATCTCCTGAAGCCAGTTACGGTTACTTGCAATGGCTTCCTCTTTATTCTTTCTTCACGCTGCTTTAAGGTCAAAGTCAGAGATGGATATCAGAAATGGGGAAAGAAGAGGTTAAACTGTCTGCAGATCAGTCCCTTCCATAAAGTTTGAAATCACCACCTACTCTGAACAAAGCAAAAAGTCAGTTTGCATTGTGTAGTTTATAAATAATTGGTTTTTTGAAACCTCAGAACACAATTAAATACATTCAGTAAAACTCAATGTAACCTAATCTTTATTTTAAGTCAAGGCATGTCAAGATTTTTAGTACTCTTAGTCATGTCAAATCAATAATTACTTATTAAGTATCTACTGTGTGTCCTGGACTTTGAGTGGTACTATGATAGATACAAAGCAAATGTCATCCCTCATTGCTAGAAAAGGATAGAGGTATTAGCTTGTGGAAATTTCCAGATGATAGAATTCTGGACACACTAGATTTTATTCTTTCAATTATAAGGAAAAACATTTTGGATTCATGAACTGTTAAATAATGAAATGGGCTATTGGAGGATTAATGGTATTTTTAAACTTGATCATCTTTAAGAATAGAATATGTGCATCTTTTGGCACGTTTGAGTTTTCAAAAAGAAGGGCAATGTTAAGCCTTGGATTTTTTTTTTTTTTACCTCCCAGAGTTATTGTAAGGCTCAAATGAAATAATATGTTGAAGAATTAGGAAGCTTGTAAGGAAAAGCTGCCCAATATAGTATACAAAGTAGAATGAGACTGCCTTGGGAGGTCTTTACCTCAACCTTTGTTTTCTTCATTCTTTCCTTTCCTTCCTATCCTTCCTTTTTCCCCTTACTATATAATTCCTTCTCTTCTTCTTTGTCTCTCATCTTCCTTCTCTTCTTCCTTCTCTCCCTCTCTTTAGTTCCTACTTTTTTTGTCTTCTACCTCTTTTCCCCTCCTCTTCCATTCCTTTCTCCCTTCTTTTCTTCCTCCCACTTTCCTTAAATATTAAATGACACTAGGTGCAAAAGCTGTTTCCTCACATATACTTTTCGTCCTCTCCATTTGATTTCTTTCCACTTATTCTCACATTTCTAGATAAGAGAAGAAACTATTTAGCCCATAAACCTAGAGTCAATACACTGCTTTTGACTCTTTTTTCTTGAACCAGAGCTTTCATCAAAATCCACAAACAAATATGACAAATTGAGACAAACTTACCCATGCCACGGGGAAACTTCACCATGGGAAGGATTCTGTTTTTTCTTTTGTTTTTCTCTTTTTCTACTGCAGACCAAGGTGACAAAAATAGCATTCTTGTGAAGCAGGAAGTTTTGACCTTGCAAGACATGCTCAATACACTAGACTTCAAAAGAAAGGTTGGTAAAGAAGATTTTGCAGGAATTTGGTTGTTGTTTGCCTTCTTAATCTCAACCCCCCTTGAAGAATGGTTGACCTAGAGTCCATGTTCTAGGCAAACCAGTCTATTTCTACGTACAGTGTTTTACTACTTGCCCTTATTTTTGTAAGTGGGTTTGTTTTCAAGGCTAATTTTCCAGAAGCTGATATATATTTTACTAATGGGCTAAATGGTCTATAGCTATGTTTATTTTGAAGATTTTTTTTACCAGTTTCCAATAAATGCAGTTAAGATTTAAGTTTATATCTGTTTTAGTTGCTGTATTTTATTTTACAGTACCTTGTGGGGAACTATATACAAACAAGATATATACAGGTCATATTGGAACTAGCCACAGATGGAAGGCAGATAAGATTGAGGAGACTCAGGATGACTTCCTGTAGTATAGAAACTGAGACTTGAAGGAAGCCGGGAAAGCCAAAGGGTAGAGGTGAAAAAGGAAGATATTACAATCATGCCAGTGAAGATGAATAGAGTTGGGAGATGGAGTGTCTTCTAGGAGGAAGAGCAATAAGGGCAGAGCCACTAGAACATAGGGTACATGATAGGGAGCAAGGTGTAAGAAGAAGGAAAGGGTTAGATAATGAAAGGCTTTAAAACATAAACAGAGGATTTTATATTTGATCCTGTAGGTAATAGGGAGCCACTGGAGATTATTGAATAGGAGAGTGACATGGTCAGGCTTCCACTTTAGGAAGATCACTTTGATAGCTGAGTGGACGATGAACTGGTATGAGGAAAGATTTGAGGCAAAGTGATTTTATCCTTAAAATGGTTATGGGTCATCCAGTTTGAGACGTCTAATAGGCCTTTGAAGATAAAAAACTGGAGGAAAGAGGTAAGGATTGCATTTAAACTTTTTGAGCCCAAATCTAGTACTCTACCTACCACATCACATAGCTACTTTGAAATACCACTAACATCAGGCATATAACTCAAGGAGTTCAAAGGCAGGAAGGTCTCAAACACACTGAAATATTTATAGCAGTGTTTTTTGTGGTAGCAAACGAGAAAAAAAAATTCAAGATAATGTTTCTATATGCCACCTAAGTCAATTTCTTTACAGAAGAGGAAAATCAAAGAAGTGGAAGGCATATTTGTCCCAATGGTGCAGCTTTTTGGTGGCAGAACCAGGATAGAAAATCCATAAGCCCAACTCATCATCTAGTGCTTCTCATACTACATGACCTTAGTCAAAGTGTCTTGAAAACTTAACTTGTAATGGTACAAATTTCAATTTTTACATATACATATGTATGTGTATATATTCATTTAATATTATATAATATAAGGTTATATTTATAATTAACTAAATTGCAATTTGAATGCATTTAAAGAATTGATATAATTAGTTAAAATAACAAATATATTCTCTTTATAATTTGATAATATGATCTATTTACATATAAATATTTTTAAATGATATTTGCTCTATTTTCAATAGAATGCCAAGAGACTATTACGAGGACTTTTTTTTGCTTTTGTCTTTGAATCCTCAATGCTTTTCACATAGTAGGTTCTTTAAAATTTGTTGGATCTGATTGGATTATATATCTAGGTAATTTTGTATCATTTTTAACAAGGTGATGGAATATTGCTGCATGATGAGATTATCATAATTATACATTTTCTCCAAAGTAACATACAGCTATATGCATGATATCAATTTGGTAGGGAGTAGAATGCAGCATTTAGTAGGAAGGAAACTAATCTTCCCAGACATCTGTTTCTCCAGTCCAAAGTAGACAAGACAAATTTTCACAAGTTAGATGATCAGTGACTCTGATTTCTTCTCTTGACCCATTGCTTTTTCCTTCAGGAAGTCCTCGGCAAAATAACACAAATAATAAGTGAAATTGACACCTTGATGAAGAACATGCTGCTGGAAGAGCTGCTTGATTGGAAGAGACGTCAGCAAATTGCCTGCATTGGCGGTCCACTGCACAGTGGCCTTGATCAGCTTCAAAACTGGTAAGCCTCCCCTGACTTTAGTTTCCACCGAAAACCACAGGAAGTCAAAGCTTCAGAATGGCCCAGCCCCTGAGAAACTGCAGGTTTAGCCCACAACTGTGAATTCATTCAGCCTGTTGATGGTCTGTTAGTAGCTAAAAAGGGCTTTATAATTGAAAACATAGAGCCAACGTTTTCCAAGTACTTTGTAAACCTTCAAACACGGTACAGATCTAAGCTAGCTTGCAATGATTCTTCTGGACAAATCAAAGCATAATACATTGTTGATTACATCAAAAATTGATTAAATTTGGTCCATGAATTATCAGTACTGAATGTTTCAGAGTAATCTTTGAGACCAGTAATGATCTTTTCTCTGACACACACCTTCTTCCACCAGCAATTTCTTACTCTGGATTTTCATGAGGAACAGATTAATTGATCTTATTCATGTGGGCACCTCCTCCAGTTATGCCAAGGACAATTCATCCTTATCCATGCCTTCATTCTTGCCGTATAACTTTTCCACCTCCTTTACTGGTCATATGTCTCTTTGACATTTATTATACTGTTTCTTTTGTGCAATCCTTCCTTAGTAATATAGGGTAAACCCAAAGTCTTAGTGCAGTTTTAGGCTTTGCTTAAAGCTTACACGAAGCTCTACACTAACACTTTTGGGGACACTGCATCACACTCATACCCACAATGTACGTCTTCATTGCCCCTCCTTTCCCATAATTACCAAAAATTAATAGGCATTATCCCCCCTTAACTCCACCTATCAACTTCCCTGACTTCCTTTTAAGTCTCAACTAAAAACTTATTTTTACAGGAAGCCTTTTCCAGCACCTCTGAATCCTAGTGCCTTCCTTCTGTTAATCATTTCCTATTTGTCTTTTATATAGTTTGCTTGTAGGTAGCTGTTTATATGTCATCTTCCTTGCTCCTTGAGGTCAAAGTTGGTCTTGTGCCTTTTTTGTATCCTTAGCACTTAGCACATTGCCTGGCATGTAGTAGGTGCTTAATAAATGTTTATTAACATTGATTGAAATTTAACTATATAGCCTAAGATAGCAGAACTCATAATTTTTACCAAGATATTCAGTAGGTGTTGCTTTTTTTTGCATGTAAACAGAGAACCAAAAACTTACTAATAGCTGCTATACATTATGAAATACTATGCACTTGTGTGCACAAACACATATGCCCTGTTATTCTTTGCAGTAGAAAGCCTCAGCTATAGGGTTTTTTTCCTAGAAGTCTAAAATGTAAGTATCCAATTGAAAGAATTGTCAAAGGATGTAATAAAGAAGAAATGAAAAGCTCAGTCTAACCTCCAAATTTCTTCCTAACAGCACAATCCAATAAAATAGAAAGCATGCGTGCTAACTCAGGCAACATTCTGTAAGAGCTCTGACCTGCTTGCCCTGCTTGACAAGAGAGTAAGAACTGGGTTCATTTTAAAACATATCGATTTTCCTTCTACAGACTATTTTGCTTTTCTCACCTCTGGGTGCTTCTGCTGATACAAAAACAAAGTAAATATCCAAAAAAGCCATAGAGGACCCCAATACATGCTTGTGCTTGTCAAAAATCTATGCCTGATGCTAAGTGCATTGGGCTTCTGACTTCTCAGAGATCTATGGGAAATGCAGTATTGTTTAGACAGAAAGGTCACAAGCGTGAGACCTGCTTCCCAGGTTTGACAAACCCCCTTTCTCTGGTTTTCTACATTAAAAGTATTCTAGACAGCTTTCCTGGATTAAGAAGTCATTTTGGGGTACCATGTATAGTAATTTCATCTCCTCTCCTTCATGCTAACTTTCTAGCTTTGAGGTTTGCTTATCACAGAAACAGGTTAAAACCAAAACAAATTTGAGGAGAGAACATTTCTAAATTCACCTTAATCCTCATGAATTCTAGTGAAAATCATACTTAAGACTTTTGAAATTGTATTTTTCTGCTGAAGGAATTTCAAAGGCAACTGCTGTTTGTTGAATATACCACAAATGACGAAGATAAGATGGTTTTTATTTTATTGTACTACTAGCAATAGATATGTGCAATGCATCACACAAAAAGATTAATATGTACATTACACTCTTTGGATCATGGTTTATGTGGTAAAAAGAATAATAAAATCACCAGGATTTTTCCTGGTCATGGATTCAATATTAAGTGTTCCAAGTATATATCTGAAGACATTTACTAGCGATTTAATTAAGCAAGATCAAAAGGTACTTGATCTATTACAGTTGGTTTCAGATGTTGATGAAATTTTGCAAATATGCCTTTTATTAGAAATATAAGCTATGAAGTAAAGGACACCTGTCATATGTGTGTTTGTGTGTAGATATAATATATGTATATATATATATATATATACCTATTATAGAATTGCTAGCATTTATAGAGCACTTTAAGGTCTGCAAAGCACTTTGTATATGTATATGTGTGTGTGTTCTTCACAATAAGTCTGTGAGGTAGGTGCAACTATGCCCACTTAACAGATGAGAAACCCAAGGCAGACAGAGGTTGAATAACTTGCCTAGGGTCACACATCTAATATGTATCTAAGGCAATATTTGAACCTAGGTCTTCCTGTACTCTGTACTTGCACCACCTAGCAGAGTATTAATTTATATGTATGAGTGTGTATAAGTGTATGCACATATATATTATGATAAGGCAGATTTATATAAGAATTAATGCAAAGTAAACATGGGGAGGTAGGATAAATCAATTGTTAAATGAAAAAAAAAAACTATTGCTGTCTTCCTTTGCTTTTCAATAGTTTTACCCTGTTGGCAGAAAGTCTTTTCCAAGTCAGAAGGCAGATGGAAAAGCTAGATGAGCAATCCACCAAAGTGTCATATGAAGGTGATCCTATTCCATTGCAAAAACTTCATTTGCAAGAACAAGTCAACTTCTTGATCTACAACCTTTTCCGAAAGTATGTAAAGTATTACCCATCTTAAATGTCATTCAGGTTTCAGGTCTTACGAAATTGAAAGTATGCTCTGCCTGTGGTTTATTGGTCAGGGTTTAAAGAGTGGGGTTGGAAAGGTAAGGAAACAAGGGATTTGTCAAGTGGCATAACATACTGATGACTTGGCAAGGTCAGTTAGGTAGACCTGCATCCAAAAAGCTGTTTTCTCTTCTGCGCCACTCCCTGCAACCTCTGCTGGTGACTCTCTAAGTGTGACATCAAACAGGTCAAAGCATCCATCACTGGCTGTTTTTACCTTTGAGAAAAGGAGATTCTAACAGTTTCTTTTTGACTGGGTCCTGTGAAAGTGAAGAGAGAACATGTCAATGTAATGTGCTACTATGGAAAGAGTTCTGGAGTTGGAGTCAGAGAGCCTGGGCTTGAATCCATGCTCTGTAATTTACCACCTGGATGACTCTTGGGTCAGATACTGTACTAGACCTCAGTTTCCTCATGTAGAAAGTAAGAGGATTGTGATTGTTATTTTGTTTTTTAAAAAGAAAATGCTTAGTTGAAATGAGGTCAGGAATTTTCTGATACTTTTATTTTTGACTATGTACCCTGTCCATGTGTGGTGAATACTAGTCATAATTAAGAGAATAATTGTGAATATTGCCATTTTATGAGGTTTTCTCATCTGAAAAAAGAGGACAAGATTGGAACCTGACTCAGGGTATGTCCTCCTTCCGAAAAATTCAACCTATTCATCTGTAGCTTTCAGTTTGCCTATATAAGTTGTGCTTTCAAATGATGCATGTATTTTTTTTTTTTTTTGCTTTTAGCTCATTTGTGGTCGAACGACAGCCATGCATGCCAACTCACCCCCAGAGACCACTGGTACTTAAAACCCTCATACAATTCACCGTGAAACTAAGGTAGGTCAATATGTTGTATCTCTGGAGACTGATGTACCATGTATGTGTATATAGGTTTGTGTAGGTAGCAAAATTTATTTGAAGGTTATGCCCCCAGTTATTTACACTCTCTCCCTGACAAATGAATTTATATTACATCACATACAATTGTTATTTGCTGACTTGTGTACATATTGTATCCCACCTCTACTCTCCAGTGGAATAAAGTCCCTTATTTTTGTATCCTTAGAGATTAGAACAGGGTCTTTGTGTGTACACTTAACAAATGGCAAAGCCAAGTGAATGGAATTTAAAAAGACTCCTTATGGGTTTGTGAAAAAAGTGAATGTTATAAAGAACAGAGCTAGAGAACCCAAACTGTTAGTGTGGTTGCAATTAATATGTGTTCTAAAGTATGTAATTGCATTTATATCCCTATAATAAGTTTAGAATTGAGAAAGAGAAAAATATCTGATTTACTTTTTTCCCCTCTATACATTGTTCTCTGTTCAAAAATTAATTCACTGCTTTTACCTCCTACTTCATGTTTTCACATTCTTATTCCAGATATTTGTTAGGCTTACAAGAATCTCTATTGAGACATTATCCCTACATGGAGCCTGTAGTCTATAGTACTAGAGAAATCAATTTGGTGAGAGGCAGTATAGAGACTGTGATTCCACTGATGCAGAGAATTCCTGTTGTAGAAATTCCCTCTGTCAATGCAGGTAGGTGGCACAATGGATAAAGTGCTAAGCCTGGAGTCAAGAAGACTTGAGTTCAAATTCAACCTTAGACACTTCGTAGCTGTGTGACTCTGGGCAAGTCACTTAATCTTGTTTGCCTCAGTCTCTTTATCTGCAAAATGAACTGAAGAAGGAAATGACAAACCACTCCAGTATCTTTGCCAAGTAAACCCCAAATGGGGTCACAAAGAGTTTGGCACTATTGAACAACAAAACACAATGCAAATGGGCAATTTGACTTTATCTTAGTCTTAGAGATTTGTCTGGGGTCAATGGGAGGTTAATTGACTTCCCAATGGTCATACAAGGCAAGATTTGATCCCATATTTTCTTGAGTCCAAGATCAAGATTTCTATACACTGTACCATGCAGTCTTTCAATTGTTACCATTCTTTTGGATCTATACTACTGTCTCTGTGAAGCCCTTGACTGTCCCTTGGGGGCTATGTTGTTTAAGACAGAGTTCTCACTATGAGTCAGCATAATCTATCAATACTAACAACCCCATGAGAAATCTGTGTTACCCTGACTGGTAGCAGCCCCGAGAAATGACAGAAGGCCCTACTACTAGGAATTGAAGTCTTTCAATAAAAAATTGAAGTGTGAGGTAATGAGACTTATTTCCATAAGACAAAATTGATCTTTATATTCTTCCCCTTGTATGTTCTTCCCCAGTTTTCAGGAATTATAATTAAAATATTTTCAGGCATTATATTAAAGTTGGGCTTCAAATGATTCCAGTTTGCCTGGCTTATCTTGGCCATATCCTCCTTTCTATAAGACTAGCATCTTAATTGTATCGATAAAGTGAATTTATTTCTGTAAACTCTCCATTCTCCAGCATTCTATTAGCCATAATTCTTTATTGTCACCTTATTTACCATACAATGAGAATTGGCATTCATAATATTGGCCCCAAGGGCACTGCAAGATGTTTTGTTGACTGAGAAGGCATTTCAAGATTTCGCATTGCCCCAGGGCCATCACAGAAAGATTCAATTATGCTTAGGTTAATTTTAATGTCAAGTATATTTAAAATAAGTTTTCAAGAATTCCTTCATTGACACTCCTCTCCAAGGCTTCACCGTGGCTTGGGCATGAACTTTAATTCCCACCTGGGACTGTAACAGAGGACAAACTCTTAGTAGGTCCTCCCAAGCTGGAGTGACTTTTGGGTGGACTACATATCTATAATCCAACCAATAACCAATTTAGCTAATCTGAGAAAGGCTTATCACCAGGTTGACTGAAGACAATATTTTTTTTTTGGCCAAAGGGTTCCTTGAAGACCATCTCTTAAGTAGTAGGGGGCTGTAATCTGTATAGTGGAATGAGTACTTATTTATATTGGTGGAATAAAAATCACAGAAGATGAAAGTATCACTGGGCATCAAGTAAGAAGTGTAGAATAATTCACTATTAGCATGGAAGGCTAAGAGACAGTGGGTCCCTTTATTCTCCAAGACAAAATGTGCAACCCTCAGCCTAGTATTTAAAGCCTTTTACTATACCACCTATTTTTCTAGTCCTGTTTAAATTACTCCCCTGTGTACACCCTCCACTGCAGTCACACAGCTTATTAGTTATTCCCCTTACACGGACCTTTCATTCTCTGTTTCTATGCTTTTGCCCAGGCTGTCCCATATTGCTGTAATCTACTCCTTCCTCACCACCTCTTAGAATTCCTAGCTTTCTCCAAAGCACAGATGAGGTTCTACTTTCCACATTTCTAGATGTCTCTGCCTATATGAGACTTTTCCATTCTTTATCTTCATAAATTGAAATTACTTTGTATAAACTTTGTAGAAATACTTTGGTATCCCAAAGGTCTTAGTGTTGCTTTAAGCTATCAAAGCTTATTTTATATCAATAATTATCCCTTCCATATAATGACTTTCCCCATCAGAGTTTCCATATATTGTGGGACAACATAAGAAATTAAATGAGAATTCTTTGAGAGTCTTGCAGAAGCCATAGACAGTGCGCAAAGGCCAGCAGATGACATAGAAAAAGTTTCAAAACTCAGAAATGCACAAAATACATGCATAGTATTGTACAATATCAATATATTTTATCCTTTAAGACCATAATAATTCGGACTTCTTCTCTAGTATAAAGGGAGGGCCAAAATATTTTATGCAGATTTTCCAAATGTCCCCTACCCCGTACCTCACCTCTAACTCTCATAATATGGAAGGGTTTACTGTACTTATCTTTGCACATGTTGGAACCCCCTTGTAGAAGGTTAGATCCTTGATGGTAGGAACTGCCTTGTTTTTTTCTCTATGGCCTCAAACTCCAGTATAGAGTCTTTCACATGCTTAACAAATGTTGAATTGAATTGGACACCAAATATTAAGTACTGGGCATTGTGGGAAATATAAAACAACTGCAAAATTTAGTTCCAGTGTAACAGCAAGGACCCCAACATATGCAGATGGGCATGTTGTACACGTTCTTAGATCTGCTTTTCTGAAGGGAAAGAAACTATTTAGGGGTCAACAATCTACTTTAATCAAGCATATATATCATTCCTTTGGTTCAGGGGGAAAAGTCAGCACCCTGAACTTCAGAGAAAACAGAAATTACAAGCAGAAATTACAAACAGAAAAACCAACAAACAGGGCTTTGGGTTTTCAACACCAGAGATCTCCTTAACAGCTATCCACAGTCTCATCTGGCACACCAATCTTCTTCCAAAAAATAAGCAAAACCTCACCTCAGAGTATATATACACTTTTCAGAGCTGGAGGGCATGACCCTCATGATCCAGTGCCTCACTAGAAATTACCAAAAGGTATCTGAGGTTTAGTAATAGGCAGGGAAGATCTTTACTTCTCTCCCCCACCTACCACTAACCTTACATTAACATTACACCCAGGGAGCCTACAAGTCAGTGGAGTGGACCCAAGTAAATGAGATAATCAATACAGTCAATTACAATTACAATTATAATCAATATGTAAGTCCAGAACACCCTAGTATAGATTGGATATGCTATGGGAATTCAGAAAAAGGGACTATTGCAGGTTGGAGTAATTCAGAAAGTCTTTGTAGAGAAAGAAGTTGGGACTTGAGCTGACTCTTAAACTCTGAGCAGGATTTACAATGGCAGAAGAAAGGACAAAATAGACATTCCTATGTTTACCACTGAACACTCTTCTCCATCTGACTGCAGCCTCCCTTCAGTCTGATTACACTCGCCAAATCTTGTCTATTTGCTGGCCTCTGTTCCACTTTCCCCTAAGCTTGAAATGCCTTTCCTCCTTGTTTCAGCCTCTTAGAATTCCTAGTTTTCTTTAAAGTTCATCTCAAGTACCATCTCCTACATGGACTTTTTCTGATCCTTTCAATGGGTAATACTCTCTTCCCCAAATAACTCTGTACAGTTATTCCTTCCACATCACAACTTTTCCAGTCATGGTTTCCATATATATAATGGGTTGACAACAAGAAGTTAAATGAGAATTTTGGGACAGTTTTACAGAAATCACAAACATACAAAGGACACATGAAGGCCAGCAGATGACACAAAGAACTATGATCAAATACTTAACCTGAATTTTACAACTGTAAACACCCCATAACAGAAAAAGAAAAAATTCAGACTTCTCTGGTATGAAGAGAGGATCAAAAAATTTTAAGCAGATTTTCCAGGTTGCAGGAGCACTGTGACCTTAACTGAAATATGGAAGAGATAGCTGTACTTACTTTGTGCTTACAAAGTATATATCGTTCTATGTTCTCCTTACAGTATGTAAAGCCTTTTAAAAACAAGGACTATTTAATTTTGGTCCATAGCTCTAGTATCTAGCACAGTGCCTAGGACACAGTAAGTACTTAATAAATGGTTGTTGATGAGTATGTAATAGGTGAGTAATCTCCAGGTCTATTCCATGGGCAGTTCTCCATTAGGAAATTTTAGATTGTAAAAAAATATCACCTAGGATTGGATATTCTTCTAATAGAAGGGCTCTTATCCTAATATGCGTGTACTTCTTGGTCTTCTGCTTTTTGCAGGTAGGTTGTGCTCTTAAGTTAAATGATATATTTCTTGATTGACTTTTTTGGGGGAATGATAAAACATACATATCAACAAAAATAACATTCTAAAGCGTGGTAAAGTAGATATCAGGTCAATCTTGGAGTCAGGAAGACTTGTATTCAAATCTTAGATTTGACGTGTGTGCTGGTCATGTTGTTACTGTGGGCAAAACATTTAACCTCATTTACTCCAAGCAATTCCCTAATACCAAGTTACAGATGAATTTCCAGTCTGCACATCAGGAGAGGGAGTTTCCGCACCAGGACTTCCCTGTGCTGATGAAATCATGGGTCTGGATTAAAAAAATAGATTAATCCTATAAACTAGAACTCAGGTGTTTTCAGCTTCATTTAAGAACATGGTTAGCAATGACAATCAATAGCACAATATGCAGACGTGAAACAAGTTCCAGGGACACTACAGCTATGGAGAAAAACTGGGTAATGATTCTAGTCAGTCAGTCAAAAAGCACTATGGGAGGAAAGAACAATTCGACCACCTTAGGTTATTATTTTTATGTTGCAGTTTTGAAAGGGAACTTTTTTGTTTAGCTAAGAAGTTCTACCTTTTTTCTTTAAAAATGTTTTTTGCCCAAATAGCATGAGCATTTCTACACATGAAGCAGAAGAGGAAAAGAACATTGGCCACACAGCTGCAAATCTACATCACGTACATCAGGCTTCTCCCTCCAAGTATATAATACATTCAGTATGGAATTTTCAAAGCTCTTCCACTTGGCTGTGTTTCTCACTGACCTTCTTCTGTTCTCTTCTATGCATTTTTTAAAATGAAAACTTCTATACTGATTGCATGGTATTAGTTACTTCATTAGGACATGAAGTTGTTTGTGTTTCAAAATGAATGTTTAAATTTCACAAAACTAAAATTCACCACCAGGATTCCAAACTCAGCAAGAATTTTCATAGGCAAGGCCCTCTGATTAAAGGCTAAAGCTTTCCTTAAATAAATGTTTAGCTTTGGAGGATGAGAAGTGTAAATAGGAGAATAACTCATTAAATTTTTTCATCTTTGTTCCAGACATTAGCTTGATTTTATAACACATAGAGAGAGACAGCATGGAGGGAAACTTGCAAAAGCAGTTGGCTAAGTGTGAGATAACCCGAGTTCAAATTCCCTCTCTATACTTAGTTTTATGACCTAAGGAAAGTCACTTACATTCTCTGGGCTTCAGCTGTCATCCCCTACATCAAGGCTAAAAATCAAACTTCAGTTAATGTTCATTAAAGTAGAACCATTTTAGCATGTTCATTAATTAGCATCATATTTACATAGCTAAGAAGAGATGCAATTATTTATTTTTTTAATGTTGGGTCTTCTAAGTTTGTTAAAGTGGTTTTTTCTTGTTGCTAAGAAACAGCACATTCAGATTGCACAATCTTATGTTGCCCCTATCAGAAGGCCAGACAGTATATATAACTTGTCATCAAGGCATACAGACACAAGCCAACAAATTGTTGCTTTTCTCAGTAAAAGTACAAAGACTTCATTTAATACATTTGTTAATAGTTATTTCTTTTTCAAACATATTTCTCAAGATCTAAGTCAGAATAGTACATGTAGAATTAAATTCTCAAACCAGCCAATGTCGATATTATTTTGTTCATTTTAATGAAGTTAGCTATGCTAAAATAATATTGGAAAAAGATCTTTTCCAGATGTTAACTAGATAGCATTAAGACTAGCTAAATGAATGGTATTAAACTGGCAAATTAAATATGGAATTGCTGACTTACAAAACACTTGTTGGACACTATCTTATGAATGCAGGTGATTCTGACATTAATCACACTATTATTTGTATATATATTCTATAACCATAACTATTTTTTAAGGTATAAAAGGAGATTGTATCATCCAATTTTTGGTCATTTTTTGTTAACTTGTTTCAGACTTCTGATTAAATTGCCTGAACTGAACTATCAGATAAAAGTTAAAGCAACTATTGACAAGTAAGTGAATATTTTTTAAAAAGAAATATTAATGTTGACATGTATAAGATATAAGAATACACCAATGAATATGATTTCTAAATGAATCAAACTGAGTTATGCACTTTTACAAGACTAGAAGTTGATTTAATCTTAACAATTAAGTATCAATGAAATAAAAATATTTAACTTTTAAATGTGAATACATTAATGGGGATCTTAAAAAGATTTGAAGAGTAATTTGGTATAAATAATTAAAATAGCATGTTAGCTTCTTTTCTTTAAAGTATATCAGGAAGGGTTGACTACATATAATGAACAGATGGTTTTAAAGAATCTTATTTGGTTTTGCAGGAATGTTTCAACTGTAAGGTAAGCAGTCTCCCTAGACAATTTTTGTTAGAAAATTCCTGAATTATATTCACTACCTTGTAAATAGCGAAGATCTGTTTCCTAGCAACCGTAGGTTCATCCTTTGTGGAACACATGTCAAAGCCATGAACATGGAAGAGTCTTCCAATGGTAGTCTCTCAGTGGAATTTCGACATTTGGTAAGTTTGAGGGCTACTACGCTACTTTACTTCCCTAAAATACAATGCACAATGCTGTTCCTCATTGGTTGTTGAAATAGAGATGGGCTATGCATGCTTTCACTGTAGAATAATGCTATTGTAATGACTATCAGAAGGCCAGGCATGAGGATGATAAGATGTTGCTGCTGCTGCTGCGGATCATGATGATGATGGCACAAAGGGCCAATCTGTCCCACAGAAGTAATAATATTATTCAGCATTCTTATTATGATTGTTGTAACAGATGAAGGGTGCAATCCAATAGCAGTGTATTTAGCTTAAAAACTCATCTTTAAGTGATCAATTTTAGAAATACAGAAGTTCTCCAACATGATAGCTAAACGCAAACCCTTCTGGGATAGAAGCTAGAAGGCTCCTGACCAAGTCCTCCTTCCTGCTTATGGATCAAGAGTGCCGTTTCCTTCTTTCCCCTTAGGCTAGAGTTCTTTTTCTAATTTTACTCTTTGTTCCCTTTGTTAAATTCCTAGATCATTTTCCAAAGATTTTACTGCTTTTCCTTAGAGGCATATCACTCCCAACTCTAATTAATGACATTCATGATTTATCTAATGTGATGTGGTCTCTAGCTTCCAGAAGTTTCAATCCTAAAAGATCAAAGGTTCTAGAGTTAGAAGATTTTCTGAATCCATCCTGTTCAACTTCTCATTTTATAGATGAGGAACCAAGACCAGAAGGGATTTGCCCAAGGTCACATACATAATAGTTGTCAGAGGTTGGATTTGAACCTAGATCCTCTCATCCTGAGGACAGTGCTTCAGTGACACCTTCCCTCTCCTCACCCCCAACCTCCTACTTCCCTGCCTCCTTAGTTGATGTATTAGGATACACACACACACACACACACACACACACACACACACACACACACACATTATGTCTCTTTGCCCAATACCAGTTTTGGTTTGGTTTGGAGTTTTGAGGAATGACTTGGGTTGAGTTTCTATTGATATTAAATAGCTCAGTCCACTTAGCAGAACACCCAGCAAATATGGGTACTTAAGAAATGTTTATAATCAGTAGCAAATATTTATTGAAAATTTATAAGTTTAATGTCACTGAACTAGCACCCAGGGCTCAACAGAATTTTGGTTAGGTTCAATTTTTGCTTTCAAGGAACTGTCAAGAGTTTCCATTATTTGAAAATGAAAAAAATAAGGAGAAACAAGAACATGGGCTTAAAGGAAGGAGAATTAAAGAAGTCACATGGGGTGGGCAAGTTGCTCCCTACACACAAGAAAGGAAATAACAAAATAGGTGGTTAAGTTTTTATTCCATCTGATCCAATGGACCTCATTACTAGTGAGTTCCCTGACTACCTATCACAGATACTATCGAGAGGAGGATATATATTTCAGGTATTGATTGGCCCCTTCCAAATCTAATATCCTATTTTACTTTATTCCCTCTACATGTAACATATAGACATGAATACATTTATATATATGCAAATATATAATGTATATAATATGTATATGTTCTTCATGTATATAAAGCAGCTACCTTTCTATCACTAATAAACCTTTTTGCTACCGCTTCTTTCTCTAAATCCAGAGCAGATGAAAGATTTCAGACCATGGTGATAAAGGTGAACCAAGAGCCAAACAAAAGTTCTGCATGCATAGAAATTAGAGATTTCAGGTCCTTAGAGAACATCTAGCCCAACAACCTAATTTTTCCAGAGGGGAAATTATTTCTCCAGTACCACACAGCTAGTTATTGTCAAAACTGGGACCAGAACCCAGATCTCCTAAGTAGTCATTCAGCGCTCCTTTCCTTTGTAAGGAAAATGTTGTCTCCCTCATCCTAAGGTTAACTTAGTTCTGCTGCTACTGTGGTTCAGCTAATTCTTCCTGTTTTGTTTTTTGGTGGTTGGCTGGGTGTATTTGGAGCTGCAGATTGGTAACCCTTGCCAAGACTGGTGACAGTAGAGCTCCTCAATGTCCACAGAGATGGGAAACAGTTGCTACCTAAAAATATTCTTATAGGGCTCATTCCAACATAGATTGCTCTTGGAATTTTCTCTGATCCGATCTTCACAGTCATCAAGCAAGATAAAAAAACATTTTTTTTTTGACATCAAGAAATACCTATACATGTACATTGCTAACTTAGGAAGCAGTACGAGCCTAGCCCCACAAATTATCTGCAGCAGTGGTGTCAAACTCAAATAGAAATGGGGGCCACTAAGCCATACGTAAGGATCCTGCAGACTGCATTCAGACCTAGTTTTATAATGTGACTTTATCTTTTTGCATTTTTATTCATTTTGTTAGATGTTTTCCAATTACATCTTAATCTGGTTTGAGCCACACTCAGGAATGTTTTGGGCCACATGAGGCTCATGAACTGTCACTTCTACTCTACTGTACAATCCATCTGTATGAGAAAGGATGAGATTCATTACTTGGTAACTCAGGCAGTGTAACTTTCTTCCAGACAGGGAAAGTTCATCAATAAACTAACATTTATAAGTGCCTACTATGTGCTAAGCAGATGCTAAATGTGTTCTAAAAGGTCTTGTGCTCATATCCTTTCTCCAAATTTAGCTATTAGAAACTGCAGTTTTAAAAATACCTTCATTTCACTCAATTATCTTGGTACAATTTTGGAAACCACAAACAAACCATTTGATGACACAGGATATCGTACCAGGTTGTAGAATCTTGGCAGATCTATAAGTTCATCCTGTGGTAAAGGTGCAAGATACATCTAGGTCATGCTGTAGTGACAAAAATATTGCAAGGAAACACCAGCGTAGCATATGTCATTAGCAGGAGGTCATCCTCTTTGACTAATTACTCACTATGTTTTCTTTTACAAGCAACCAAAGGAAATGAAGTCCAGCGCTGGAGGCAAAGGAAACGAGGTATGCAGAGTTGTAAGAGAGCTAATAAATAGCTGTGAGAAGAAGTAACCCTATAATAGTAGTGACAATGACTAATAGTGACAAAAGCTAATTTTCCCACAAATAGAAGTTGCGGTGAAATAATGAAACAAATTTCATAGACATGCTTCACACCATGTGCCATTGCTTGCTTAAAAAAATCAATGATTTTCAGGGAAGAAATCATCAAAAGAACAGATGATAAGGAAAAAGGAAAAGAACCTATATGTTCCAAGATGTTTGTAGCAGCTCTCTTTGTGGTAGCAAAGAACTGGAAATTGCAGGGATGCCCATAATTGGGAAATTACACAATTATAATGGAATACTATCGTGCTATTAGAAATGACAAGCTTAATAATCTTAGAAAAACTTAGGAAGATATGACCAAAATAATGAAGAGTGAAATGGGCAGAACCAAGAGAACACTGTAGACAGCAGCAACAATATTGTTTTAAGAATGACTTTGGTGAATAAGCCATTTTGACTATTATAAATAACCACCCAAATTAACTCTAAAGAACATATGAAGAAAAATACTATCTGCATCTAGAGAAAGAACTGATAAACAGAAGTGTAAATAGAATAATTTTACATTTGCATGTATGTATGTACACATGTATTGTGTCTAATGATGGTCATCTCAAGGGGAAAGAAAAAAGAAATTTCATAACTTTGTTATATATTTAAAAGGCATAGCAAGTTATTCATAATATATTTGTAATTTCATGTGCAATCATCTTTTTATTATACTGTTATAGAATTGCTTGTTTTAGTTCATAAATTAAAAATAAAATAAAAATTACATATTAAAAAAAGAAGAGATGAATTCAGTCAATATAGATAATAACATGGGAAAATGCTCTAAAAAGAATTCTGCAAACATAAAAAGTTACATATGTTGGCACACGTATATAATCTACTGGAATGTCATTGTTTGACAAGAGGCAAGCACAGCTGGACAGTTATGGCATTTATACAATCTCGTGCTCACTCTTTTAATTTTTGTCCAATTGGTTTATGTCACCAAGTTGTGAGTCTGTTGGTCAGCTGTTTATAGTCCTGTGGGACACAGCTTGGACAGAGGAAAGGCCTGCATATGGTTTTTTCCAAAGCATATGGAGGACTGTAAGCTTCTGTCTCTGTGCTTTGTTCTTCACTGTGAACTAATGTAGTCCAGAATGGGTAGCATTGTGGAGCTGGATATTTTAAACTAGAACTTCATGGAAATCTCACATGTGTATATTCTTGAAATATGTTATCAAGTATGCTAATGTTGTTGCTATAATATCATGGATGCAAGGATTGCATAATTCAGTAATCATTTGTTAAGAAAGTCTTACTATGTGTCAGACATTGTGTAGGGCCTAGGAATATATATATATGTGTGTGTGTGTATATGTATATGTATATATATATATATATATATACACACATATATATATATATATATATATATATACACACACACATAAACAGAATTCTCATCTTCAAGAAGCTTGTATTCTAAAGAGAAATAGCATGTAAATAAAGAAATGCAAAATAAATACAAATAATTTTGAGAGTGAGACACAAGCACCTGGGGTTGGGGGAATGAGGAAAGACTTCATATAGGAGGTGGCACCTGAGTTATCCTTCAAAGGAAGCCAGGGATTTCTGTGAATTGGTGGTGAAGAGGGGCAGCATTCCAGGAATGGGAGAAAAAGTTTACAAAATCACAAAATAGGAGATTGAATATTGCGTGCAAGGAACAGCAAATTTTTGTGAAGTCATTTCAGTCATATCTGACTCTTTGTGATCCTATTTGGGATTTTCTTGGCAAAGATACTGGAGTGGTTTGGCTTGACCATAAAGTATGTGAGTGAGAGTGACGTATAATCAGTCTGAAAAGACAGACTGGAACCAGGTTGTAAAAGACTTTGAATGCCAGACAGAAGAGTTTGTATTTTATCCTAAAGGTGGTAAGGACCCTCTGAAAGTTCTTGAGCAGGGAGTGACTTGTTCAAACCTGTGCTTCAGGATTATATCAACTTGGCAGTTGTATGGAGGATAGATTAGAAAGGGGAAAGATCAGATAGAAAGCTATTATAGTAGCCTGTCTTAGAGGGTCTGAACTAAGGTTTATCTGCACAAGTGAAGAGGACTGATCCAAGGTGTTGTCAAGGTAGATTTGACAAGACTTGGCAACCATTTGGATATATGTAGTGATGTGGAATGAAGAATCAGGATGACTCTGAACTTGTGAAAGGAAATTATGAAAAGAATGGCGGAACTCTCAAGCAATATAGGGAAGATGGGGGAGGGGGGGAATGGATTGGATTTGAGAAGGTATTTTTTAGATAATGGTGAATTAATAAAATGTTTACCATTAGGAAATTAACAGTACCTTCTACTTTTGTTTAGACTGATTCATGTCAACATGTCATTTAGCCATTTGAGAATTAAGAAATAGGTTCTAGTCTTATTTTGTGATACTAACTAAATGTGTGATTTTGTTCAAAACATTTAACTAGTTAATGATGTAGTTTATCTCTCTGGAAGATGAAGACAGTAATAGCTGAACTTCCCTACCTCACAATAGTAATTACTACGCATAAGATAAATACATGAACTAGTGGGAAATATGTTAGATTTGGCAGGAGAGGCCTAGGTTTGACTTTGCATAAATCACTTAATTTCTCTGAGCATCAGGTTCTTTATGTATAAAAAGATGATAATAATGACACCTAAGTCTCAGGGGTGTTGTGATAATCAAATGAGATCCCACATAGAAAGCCAGGATTAGCAAACCTGAAAGTACTATACGGGCAGCTAGTTGGTGCAGTAGATAGAGGGCTGGGCCTCAGGTCAGGAAAACTCTTTGTGAGTTCAAATCTAGTCTCAGACACTTACTAGCTATGTGACCCTGAGCAAATCACTTAACTCTGTTTGCCTCAATTCCTCATTTGCAAAATTAGCTGAAGAAGAAAATGGCAAACCACTCCAGTATCTTTGCCAAGAAAATCCCAAATAGGATCACAAAGAGTCAGATATGACTGAAATGACTTCACAATAAAAGCACTGGCACTGTATAAATGTCAACTATTATTATTATTACTTTGTTTCTTTAGGTCTATAATATGGTGAATTAGAAAAATCTCTTAGTCATCCTTTGGTTTAAAACCTAAAAATCAAAATACAGACTGAGTCTAAAGTAGTAGAGACTGGTTTTGTGGGTGGCTATGACTTAATCGTCAGACCTATCTATGACAAATTCTTTGGAGGAAATATACAAATCAGTATAAAACCAGAGCCTTACACCAGACCTCACTATAGAAGTCATCAGAGCCAGTCCAGTGCCTCCTCACTGTCTTCTCTAAGATTCCCATTCCCATAAAACATTGCTTGTCCAATGCCAGGAACACATTTCACTGCAGATGAATAAATTTTCCTCTATCTTGGGTTCTTCTCAACATTTATTATACACCTACTATATTCAAGGTGCTAATATAGAGTATAGAGATACAGAAATTAAAAGTTATATAGCCCATGACCTCAAGGAATTTATAATCTAATTGCAATATCAGATCTGAACACAAATAAGGTGCCCTACATTTCAGAAGGTTAAAGATGCCCACGGCACTTCCATGCCCAAGAAGCTTCAATCACCCCCCCCCCACCCCCCGTTACTCCTAAGATAAAATACAACAACCTCCTTCATTTGATATTTAAAGTCCTTTACAGGCTGACACCCACCTCTCTTTCTAGGCTGAATCCACATTACTCCTACCTGTTCACTTTGTGATACACAGTCAAACTATGCTAATGCTAACCTGCAGACAACATGCTCACTCCTGTTTCTGCACTTTTGCAAAGATTGTCCCCCATGCCAATTATACACTTTCTCCTCGTGTCATCTCAAGTGACACATCTTCCAAAAGACTTTTCTTGATCCTCTCCCCACCATTAGTAGTGTTTTTCTCCAAATCAATGTGTGTATGTATATATATATAATGTATGTATATATGTATGTATGTATGTAAAGCTTCAAATTTGTGTTCATATTTGTGAAGAAATCACACTCTTCTGAAAAATAATGTAAGCTTTTTGAGGACAGGGACTGTCTCATGTTTGTATTTGTATCCCCAGTGCCTAGATGCCTTGTCCATAGTAGATGCTTATTGATTGATTAATTGACTAGAGAGTCAAAATGGCGTGAGAATGAGATTCAAGGGAAGAGATCAATTCTAATTATGGTAACTGGGAATGTTTCATGGAGGAAATATACCTGGCCTGGGACTTGAAAGATATCTTCATTTTTTGTCAATATATAGAAATGTGAAAGGAGTCTGTTCTAGATACGGTGGAAAGCATATCTAAATGTATGGTGGCTGGCAAGGATGGAATGAGATTGGCAATTGACAAATAGTCCAGTCTGACTGAAGTGTAGTATTCATTAAAAGTAATTTGGAGTAAGGGAAGATTAAAGTCAGATTGTGGAAGTTCTTGAATACCAGGATATAGAACTTGAATTTTATTTAGGAACCATTGCAGGAAGGGTGGTAGTGGTAGGGGAATGAGGTAGTGAAGGTTTTTGAAAATATAAATTTTTGATCAGACCTACATCTTAAGAAGAGTTTGGGTTTGGTTTTGGGTTTTTTAGGGGGTAGACTTTTTTTTTTTGCAATTGTGTGAAGGGAAGAGAGAAGACTGAGAGACATCAAAGAGAATTGGAACTAGGGCAATGGGTGTGGGCATGAGGGTTTTGAAGACAAAAAGTTCACAGCTATAAAATTAGAAAGAGTTAATCAGATGGGCTACTGAGGAAGAAAGGAAAAGGCTCAAACATAAAAGATAAAAAGATCCTGGTCTCCTTATGCAAACTTCAGACTGAAATTACCAAATACAGGATAGTCTTCATATCACCAGAAGGAAAAGTACAAAAAAAAAAAAAAAAGAATTCACTGAGATTCATAAACACCCAAGAAGATTCTTTTTTCCCAGGGACCTACACAATCCCCTAGACCAGTGTTGTCAAACTCAAATGAAAATGGATCCCTGAAGGCCACCTATTAAGCCTTGAGTTTGACACCTCTACCTAGAGTTTGAGTGCAAAACTGGGATTCAGATTCTACCGGAAGGAAAACATGCCTGGGGCTGCTAGATGGTCAGCCTCCTTCCCATTGGACCTGTCACTTCTTCTCATACTTCACCATAGTAGTGAAGTATGAGATCCAGGTTTGCTTCTGTCGTGGCCCACTGCATGGCTTGATGGGAAACTAGTGAAAATCCTCCTCTGCCCTTCCAGAGGCTGCTCCACTATTGCTTCTGGCATTGCTCTTTTGGGAACCATAAGGTTTTCTTCGATGTTCTAAAATTTCTTTTCATCTCTGTCGCTGAGAGGTTCCCCATAGAGGATCTTCCTATGAAGTGGACCCATGGTCCTTTATCATCTTGGTTGTTTTCCTCTGGAAACTTTCCAGCTTCTCTGTGATTACCAGAACAGAACCCAGTAATCCAGATGAAGTTTGATGGGGGCAGAGGGACTATTACCTCATTGTTTCTGGAAGGCTTGCTTCTTTTAATATAGCCCAGGATTGCATTAACTTTTTTAGCTGCCACTGGTGACTCTGATTGAGATTGTAGTCCAGTAAAACTTTCTGATATTTTATAGACAAATACTGTCCAAATATATTTCCTTCTTTTTTTTGGTGAAGCTGATTTTTGTACTTGGGTTTAAGGTTTTACATTTATCTTTATTGAATTTCATCTCATTAGATTCAGCCCTGTACTGTACCCTTTTAAGATCTTTTTTGATCCTGACTTAGTTGTGTATTAGCTTTCCCCCTTTTTTAGTTCCATCTCTCTACTTACACAACAGTGACCCCAGTATTGCCCCTGATCACCGTTGTCCTACACCCAGACTCTTCTCTCTCCAACTCATCTTCCATATGGTTGCCAAATTGGTCTTTTCTTAGGACAGGTCTGACACAGCACTCCCTTGGTTGAGAAACTTCAGTGACCCCCTATTTCTTTTGTGGTGGTTGTTCAGTTGGTTTTCAGTCACATTCAACTTTTCATGACCCCACTTGGGGCTTTCTTAGTGGAGATAATTGGAGTGGTTTGTCATTTCCTTCTCCAGCCCATTTTGCAGATGAGGAAACTGAGGCAAACAGGGTTAAGTGATTTGTCCTGGGTCATACAACTGGTCCAGATTTGAGCTCACAAAGATGAATCTTCCAGACTCCAGGCCCAGTGTTCTCTCCACTGCAACACCTATCTGCCCAATACAAACCCCTCTGTTTGGCATTTAAAGCCCTCCTCAGTCTGGCTCTGGGCTACATTCCCAGGCTTATTACGTATTATTCTTCTTTGTGCCCTCTTTGATTTGGCTAACTTGGCCTCTTTGCTGTTCTCTATAAACAGCATTCCATCTGCAACCCCGCACCTATCCATTGCCCTTGAGTCAATCTTAAGTTTGAATTGATTCTTGTCTGTGGCATACCATGATGTGCTGCATCCCTGGGAAAATACTGGTGTTTAAAAACGGGCCTTTATTTCAAGGAGCTTTTTTATTGACACAAATAAAAATAATCAAACAAAATATATAGTATGTCTTCAAATGAAATTCCAACTATAGTTTCATTTTAAATGCATAGTATGAAAACTAAGAATAAGGATATTACATTTGCTCCGTGTCCCCTCTAGATTCTACTAGTGTATTTGTTACCTTTTTCACTTTGCCTCGCGTGATCCGAGCCTTTCCATTTCTTGCTGCATTCTTGCTAGTTGCCTTTCTTTATAGCACAATCATGTTCCATTACATTAATTTGCCACAAGTCTACAGCTTTTCCGAACATTCCCACTCATTAACATAAAGGTGGTTTCTTATTTTTTTGCTTTTTTAGCAATGAAGCAACTATGATTTTTTTTAACTGATTGGTTTTTTTAATATATTTAGCATACAGTCTCAGCAATTATTTGCCTTCCTAATATTTTCTCTCATCCTCTTTGATATTTGTTCCCACATCACCTCCAGGTTTTCTGAATCAGACCCTCTCTAATTTTGTTTGAAGCTTTTCTCTGGGCTCCCCCTGTCAATAAAAAGTTAATGTGGCCCCTAAAAGTGTTTGAAAAAAACAGCAGCCTAAAGTTTTCAATATTTTAAAATATTGTCATGGCACAACAGATATCAATACTGTATTATTGGAACTTCAAGAGCTACAAGAACAATTGAGAAACCAAATAATGAAGGGAGCAAGGTGTAGCAGAACTGTGAACTGGAAATAAGGGCTGAATGGGAAGCAAGAAGTCAGTCTGGCAATGAGCACCCAGGGAGAAGGAGTCAGAGACCTCAGAAGACTAGGACAAATAGTGAGAAGGTCAAGGTTAGGTTAGGTACCATGGTCAGTTACAGCCCAAGGAAGGAGGTGTTGTTAGGTCCTCTTCTTTCTTTGATGAGAACTTCGCTGTCAGGCCCTTCTTCTCCACTGCCCTAGAGGACTCTATCTTCTATTAGAGGAATATAGCTTCAAAGAAATGAAAACAAGTTCCTTTTAAAAAATGACTAGGGAACCCTAAACTATAGTGCTGGTAAGATCTTAAAGGACTACATAAATGTCGGCTGTTATTATCATTATTATCTTAGGGGTGATCCCAAAATTATAGATTCACATTGCTCTTACCCAAACTCCCTCTGGAAATTCTCAGAAAAGAGCTCAAACTGAGGTCTCCGCAGAAGGTGACAAGAAGAACCTCAGGTCCCATGTAAGCACTCAAGATGACAAGCATATGTCAGGTATGGAGCAGCCTTAATTCCATCCTGTAGAGAATTCATAAAGGGGAGCCTCAATCACAGGTTTGCACTTAAGTCTAGAGGACTGTATGGATCTCTTGGAGAAGAGAATTGTCTTAATTGTTCATGGGATTCAGTAAATCATTTGTGTTATACTCATATGTGGGATAAAATGAAGGTTGTCCTTTATTCAGTAGTATCAATCTGAATGCTTTTGTGGGGAGCACAGAGGACTCACAGATACCAATAAGCAATCAATACAATTGTCCTCCTCTAGTAGGTAGCTACATGTTACAGAGGATAGAGCGCCGGGCTCGGAGTCGGGAAGACTTGAGTTCAAATCCAGCCTCACATACTTACTAGTCATGGGACCCTGAGCAAGTTATTTAACCTCTATTTGCCTTATCTGTATAATGGAGCTAATAACAGCATTTAACTTTCAGAGTTATTGTGAAGATCAAATGAGATAAACACTATATAGTGCTTGGCACAGTGCCTGGCACATAGTAAGCAGTATATAAATGATGCTGCCCATGGACTCTTCTTTTTTCCAGAAGATTAGATTCCAGGATGACACTGCCCAAGAAATCCCTCCTCTATCCAAGAGGCAAGGGTTCAGGAATTGTCAAAGTCCTTCAGAAAACTGGTGTTGAGGTATTCTCAATTATCTGATCATGTGGTTTTATTCTCCATAGCTGTTGCCTTCTAGGTTGAAAAGTTACACCACATTCTCTCCAAGGTTGGATCCAGGACCTTGAGAACCAGGAAGTCTACCGTTAGGCCACTTGGACCAAAGAGCATACAACTGTTTCCCCAAGGTAGCCAGGAGTTTACCCCTGATTGACAAGTTCCACTATCTCTGGCTCATTGTCTCTGTTTATCCCTGGGCTGTCCTTAGAAAAGAATAAAAGGAAAAAGGGTGAAAAGGGAAATGTTTTTCCTGAAGGATACCCTTTCCTAGCACAAAAGAGTGGCTCTGACCAATGACAATTAAGTAAATCAAATCATCCCTAATGTCTAGGAAACATAGTAAATCCTCTGTGGAGACTGTCAAAGGGTACAGGGAGAAACAATCAAAATCCCAAAAAAATATATAACAAACATATAACCCTATCAAGTTAATGAGGCGAATCCTCTCATCAACTCCTCTGTTGGCATCCTCCCTAAGGAAGTCATTTCCAACCTTTTTGGAACTGTGATGCTCTACTGTGTGTTTGATTTTGAAATCTTGTAAAAAGAATTCCTACACTGAGTAGGAGACTCCTGTATCAGGTTATATCTCCTTGAAGGTCCCTTCTAAGCTAAGATTCTATGATCTTCAAAAGTATTTATATGTACATGAGCAATGGTTCCATTACTCTGATGCTCCCATGATTTCAGTGGGAGTATGCACTGTACAAGTTCAGATAAACATCCCTTTATGAGTTTTCATTCTAAATGACTCTTGTTTATGAATCTGTCCAATGAGTCAGGGGACAGGGGACAGAGTTCTAACCCTGAAGTCAGGAAGAACTGAGTTCACATCTGACCTCAGACTTACTAGGTACGTGACCATGAACAAGTTACTTGACCTCTGTTTGCCTCAGTTTCCCCAACAGTAAAATAGAGATAATAACCCACCTCCCTAGGTTGTTGTGAAGATCAAATAAGATATTATTTGTAAAGCACTTAGCACAGTGTTTGGAACATTGTAAACATTTAATGAAGACTTGTTCCCTTCCCCTCTTTAAGCCTTACCTTTGATGTTCACTCACCATGTGACACTGAAAAAGTCACTGCCCCTCTCAGTGCCCCTGTGTGTTGGTCCTTCATTGCTGAAGAAGACCATGCCATCAGAGAAATGATGACATGACTTGCACTTGACTTTATTTTGAGTGAGGAAGGGCTGTGCAGTTCACCAGCCTCACTTCTCCAGAGTCATTTGAATCAAAAGACCAGATATTCATCAAGATGCCTGGAGATGACCCAGGATGAGGCAACTGGGGTTAAGTGACTTGCCCAAGGTCACACAGCTAGTAAGTGTCAAGTGTCTGAGGTGAGATTTGAACTTAGGTCCTCCTGACTCACTGGTGCTCTATCCACTACACCACCTAGCTGCCTTTCTCAGTGCCCCAGGTAAGTCGCAAAGACTAAATTGCAGTGCAAGTACTAATCTGGATGTGAGAAGGCAGAGGGGTGTTTCTCATCATAAGTTTCCTGCAGCCATGAAATCATAGATCTGGTCCAAAAAAATGTTCTTGACAATGACCTTTGGGTGACCCACAATTTTGGTTCCTCAGAAATGGTGGTATTTCATGATTCACAGCCTTAAAAACATCACCTGAAGAACACTGGTGATGAAAAAATGGGATTTTGTTTCAGGGAAAAGCATGGCATTACTGAAAGTGCTAAGGAATTTCCCAAACAAAACGTAGCCTGCTTTTCTCCTATTTAATTCTGGCCACCCAGTTCATGGTTTATTTGTACAGTTTGTCCAAGATATAGACACTGATGCACCAGCTCTATGGACTAGCCATTCAACAGCATATCCGAATCTGTACAATAGACATTTGTCATCCACTTGGTTTTTCCTATGTGACAAATTTAGGCCAAACTCTTTCGAGTGATTGTAGGTCTCATTTAGGAAACTCAACAATGTTAGAGGGCTTAGCGAAGTTAACACAATGTCCTTCACCATCTGGAAGACCTCCTCCTCTATAAGGAATCCCTTCTGTTTGCTGAGTCTCTTTGCTGAGCATCCTCTATAACAAAGGTCATAGGATCATGAGACCATAGATTTAAAACTGAGAGGGATCTTAGGAGCTACTTCATATAGTCCCTTTATTTTAAAGTTTAAGAAACCCAAAGAAGTTAGATAAGTTGTCCAAGATCACATAAGTGGCAAGTAGCTAAAATGAGATTCGAGCCAAGTTCTCCAAATCCAGCATTCTTTCCATTGCACCAAATGGCAATCACCTTTCAATAGCATATAGGTGCCTACTGTATACCCCCAAGTGACTTTACTAGAAAGAGAATTGTAAAACAAAATTATCTCCATGGTTGCCTCTTTAGTGTAATCTTACATGATCCTAGTGTCTTCATAAGCCATACTTTGTTGATATTTTGCTCTATCAAGTCAAATGCTTTTTCAGTCTACAAACAGTAAGATTTTGTCTGCTCTATATCTTTCAGTCCATTGCATAACTATAAAGAATTGGTTGAGCATAGAGTATGATTTGCAAAAGCTCATTTACTGCCTTTTTACATATTCATTAAGAATACCTTAGGTAGTCATTCAACAAACATTTACTTAATACTTACTTACTGTGTGCCAGGTGCTGTGTTGGGCACAGGGGATCCAAGTATAAATAATGTAACAATCCTTACTTGCAAATAACTCACATTCTAGTAGGAGATATAAAGCAGAAATAGAACATGGATAAATATAAATACTTCCAAAGGAGTTAAATACTAGGTAGCTTGGGAGGAAACATTAGCACTTGGAGGGGGGAGGAAGTGCTTTGTGTTTGAGTCACATCATAAAAGAACAGAGGGATTTTATAGGGTAGAAGTTAGAAGGGAGGACATTCAGCCATTTGGACTTGTTGTTGGGGCAGCTAGGTGGCAGAGTGGATGTAGTTTCAGGCCTAGAGTTGGGAAGATCTGAGTTCAAAGCTGACCTCAGATGCTAGCTGTATGGCCCTGGGCAAGTCACTTAACCCTGTTTGCCTAATCTGTGAAATGAACTGGAGAAGTAAGTAGAAAACCACTGCAGTATTTTTACCAAGTAAACTGTAAATGGGTTTACCTGAAGAATCAGACAGGGCTGAAAATGACTAACCAGCAACAAAAGAAGGGAGAATATTTTGACCATTTGGCACAGCCAGTGAAAGGGCACAAAGATGGAAGATAGAACGTTGTGTTTGAGAAACAGAGAGAAAGTCAGCTTAATTGGATGGCAGAGTGAGGAAAGGAGAGTAATGTCCAATAAGACTGGTAAGACAGGTTGGGGTCAGGTTGTATAGGGTTTTAAAAACTAGACAAAGAAGTTTATTTTTATCTATTGGCAATAGGAAACCAGTGAAGTTGATTGAGTAGGAGTTTGAGACAGTCAGAGCTATACTTACAGAAAATTATGATGGTAGTAGTGTGTAGGAAGGACTGAATTATGGAGAGACCTGAAACAGAGGATAATTAGGAGGACATTATAATAATGTAAGGGAGGAATCCTGAGGGCATCATCCCGGAGTGATAGTTGTGTGAGTAGAGAGAAGGGTTCAGATGCAAGAGATATTGTGATGGTATAACAAGCAAGATCTGGCTATTGATTGGATATGTGGGACGAGAAGTCCAAGATGACGTCAGTTATGAACTTGAGAGACTAGAGACTAGAAGGATGGGAGGAAAGAGGGAAGTTTGGAAAAGGGAAGGTTTGGGGGGAAAGAGAGTGAATTCAGTTTTGGACAAAAACACGAGTTCTAGATGTCTCTAGGACATTCAGTTTGAAACATCCTAGAGAGTGAAGAGTAGGGGAGAAACTGGGGATGGATATTTGTATCTCTATGTCATTTCCATAGAGATGATAGTTAAACCCATGAGATCTAAGGAGGTTACTGAGGGAGTAGAGGAAAAAAGAAAAGAGAGTTTGGGACAGAACCTTGGGAAACATCCACAGTAAGGTGGAGAGCTATGTATGAGGATCAAGCAAAAGATAGCAAATGAAGGCAAATAGATAGGAGTAAACTAAGAGAGAGTAGTATCATGAAAACCCAGAGAGCAAAGAGTATCCAAGAGAAGAGTGGTTAACAGTATCAAATGCAGCAGATAGGTCAATGAGAATGAGCACCAAAAAACTGTCAAATTTGACAATTAAATGGTCATTGATAATATAGTTATCATTGATATCACTGATAACATAGTTTCAGTGGGGTGATGAGATTAGAAGAACATTCTCATACAGATTTCTTAGGGTTAAGAAAATGGGCATATGGATTGTTAGTTATTGATCAAGAGAAATAGAGAGGTGCTGTGGAAAGACTCTGAGCTAACCTCAGTCAGAGGTCCTGAATTCAAAACTTTGATACTCAGTATCTGTGTGATATTGGGTGACTCGTTTAACCCCTCCAATTCTCAGTTCCCTTACCTGAAAACTTATTATATGTCCTGGTCAACTAGGTGTCTCAGTGGATAAAGCACCAAGTCTGGAGGCAGGAAGACTCATCTTCCTAAGTTCAAATCTGACCTCAGACACTTCCTAGCTGTGTGACCCTGGACAAGTCACTTAACCCTGTCTGCCTTAGTTTCCTTGTCTGTAAAATGAGTTGGAGAAAGAAATGGCAAACCACTCTAGTATCTTTGCCAAGAAAACCCCAAAGGAAGTCAAGAAGAGTTGGACACAGCTGAAATGACTAACCAACATTATATGACCTATATAAAGACCTTTCTAGCTACAAATCTATGATCCTCTGATATCTTCCTGATCATCTTTTTTGGGTAGTAATAATGTCTATGATTTTGTCAGGATCTTCCTTTCTTTCAGATGTCTTCAGAATCAATCCCTTGAAACTCTCAAAGTGCACGACAATCCACAAAGGATGTTCAGAAACATATTGGTGCTATGGATATGGACTTGTGGGACAGTGAACATTTTGGGATCATTTAAAGCATCCATTTCCCAAATGTGATAAAACTCAACCAGAACTCTTCCTATTCAATTGTCAGCTCAGATTCTCCAACCACATAATAAAATAAAACCATTATCTTTGCAAATTACAGTGAATTCAAATTCAATTTATTTTAACAATTTATTTTTCAAATTCTACAACACTCTTCCACCTCAACCCAAGAAAACTGGGTTCTGACATAAATCCACATTTGGAGATCACTGCCCCAAATTTCCTAACTCTTCTCCTTCATTTGGAGAGAAATCTCTAGTGTTCTTTCAGCTGCAAAGTCAGACATCCAGAGATCAAGATCTAGCTTTGAGTCGTGAGGCTTCTTCAATGGGGAATAAATCAGTAGAAAAGTCATCATGCTGTGTGTGCCCCATAAAATCAACTTTCCCAGCCTTCAGAGGTGCTGACTTAGCAGGGAGCCCTAGGGTGCAGTGACTGAAATGTGAAAACTGCTTCAGGAGGAGAACTTGAATTGTAACCCCCTATGTTTGTTCTTTGTCAGCAGGCCTTTGCTGATGAACAGCAATTTTACCCACAAACCAGAGGTGTTAGGTAATCCTGTTTATGTGGTGGAAAGTTATGAGGTACAAAAATGCTATTAGCCAGTGGTAGGGGGTGAGAGGGAGGGAGACATGTCACAATGTCTCAGAATGTCACAAAAAAATTAAACTTAATTGTAAAAAAAGATAATGTGAGTGGTACATGGATGACTCGATTTTCGTTTAGCAAAAGACCCAGATGTTTCTTTCATAGCCCAGTGTCCTTAAACATAGATCCAGCTCTCACTTTCTAGCTACCCTAAATGTTTCCTGTGCAGTCAGGTTTCCCTGTAGGTTCAACATGGGATTTTTTTAAAAGAAGAAGATGAAACATGAGACATACTAATAAGTTTTCCCTTATAACATGACAATGTCAATAACACATTCTTTTACTATATCAAAGGTGCTTTGATAGTCTATCTTATTTTATCTGTAGCCATCAAAGATTACCATGCTTCCTATCTTCTGTATCAAGAGATATTGTTCAGTTGTTTCAATCATGTTGGACTCTTTATGGTCACATTTTGGGTTTTCTTGGCAAAGATACTGGAGTACTTTGCCATTTCCTTCTCCAGGTCATTCTACAGATAAGGAAACTGAGGAAAATCGAGTTAAGTGACTTGCCCAGGTTCGTAGTAAGTGTCTGGGGCCATATTTGAACTTGGGAAGATGAGTTCTCCTGACTCCAGGGATGGCATATTATCCACTGCATCACCCAACTGTCCGTTATGAAGATACATCTTCTATGATAGGCAATTCATCATGAGGTCATAGGAATTAGGCCCATAGGAATTGAGACTCATGCAAAATAATACAACTAATAAAGGAAGAAATTCAGCACTAAAAGTCAGTTGGGAAATTCTTTGTTATATCAAAATCTATTTTTGAATATAAGATCATTTTTTAAAAACTTTTTCTCTATTTAATAGACATGGAAAACATCTTGTAATCTTTCTTTTAATAGATTCAGTATTGTGTACTTTCTTAGCCTTCTTTCTTCTGGGCCAAGCGATTCCCAGTTTCTTTTGCTTTTAGTAATAATTTTATTTTAAGACAATTTTGCCCTCTTTTTAGCTCTTGGGAATTTGCCTCCTGAAAGACAATGAACTCCAACTGAACTGTAGCTGAGTAGGATGATGGGGTAGGCTGCAGAGAGAAGGGACCACACTTACTTTACAGTTTCCCTGGGCTAAATTTGTCTTAATTCATCTTCAGGCTTATTGCTACAACAAATTCACAGAGATGTCAACATCTCTTTCTGCTGTGCTTATACAAAACTTCATCTTCTAAAGGAATGTGTACAGTAACTAGATTTTCAGCTGATTTGTCAACCAAAGAAGACATTTATTTATCTTCAGCTAAAGTCTCCTGTGAGAAAATAGGCCAAAAGTTTTAAAAGCCTGAAATTATTGTTTTTAAGACTTTGATGTTAATATATCAATAATCATTCTTCTTAAGAAATAGACAAAAAAACTTCACTTTCCTAAATAACTTAAAGCTCTTTTTTAGCTTATACATTTAACTCAAGTTGTATGTTTGTATGATATCAGACTTAAACATAATGTGTTTATAAACTTAAGTATGGTTTTCCCTCTCAGGGTTCTCACATGGTAACTGAAGAGCTTCATTCTATAAGTTTTGAAACACAGATCTGCCTGTATGGCTTGACCATAGATTTGGAGGTAAGTATTTGCAAGGAATGTTTGCCAACAAACTCAGAGTCATAAAATTTGGGGACCTCATGGGATTTTAGAGAATACCCTATCCAACCTTTTCATTTTAAGGGAAAGAAACTGAGGTCAGATCCTTAGGAACAGATTTAGAATTTTTTTTAAATGCAACCCTTTCTACATATTTAGGATCATTGTTAAATTCAGTCTCCTATATGCTTTGTACTTAATCTGTTCCACCAATCAACCTCTCTCTTTTTTGAATCAACACCAATTCTTTTTGATGGTTACTACTTTGCATTATAGTTTGAGATCTGAATATAGTTTGTGTACTGCTAGACCCTCTTCCTTCTCACCTTTTTCATTATTTCCATTGAAATTTTAAAGTTTTTATTCCTGTTATTATTTTTCTAGCCCTACGAAGTAATTCCTTGGTAAAGTTATTGATACAAACCCAACCTGTGACATTTACTAGCTGCATGACCACATGTACTACCTATGAATGCCAAACAACTCTGTAAGATTTAACTTTTAAACCAGGGAAGGGTTTCTAAATTGCATTGAAGGTGGGAGTCCCCAACTGAGAGTTCACAGATTATTCATGTATTCAAATCTTCCAAATAATCTATACATATTAAGCAAATATTTTTTTATAGTAGTGTGTAAATGGAGACTTACATTCACATTCTTGGCTTCTCTGTGATCCCAACAGTCTATTGTGAAGGTTGTTTTGAGATTTATCTGGGTCACAAAAGTTCAGCCATGAGTAGAGAAATGAATATCTTTAAACAAGGTCATGTCAAAGAGCTACATTCTTCATTTTCATAAGTAAGAATCCAGAGGGATTTAAGAATTCTGTAACAAACAAAGTCCTGCCCGAAACATTCATGATTAATTGTTCCAATATCTCCATAATTTTCTTCATTTAAATTCATTGAGGAAAGCAGTAAGACAAGTTTTAAAATGTGAGTGAAAAGAAAGGACTTAAATTAGTCAAGATCTTATGCTTATCTGGAGAATATGAAGGAAAATTCATCTTGGGAATGACACCTTACAATTGACAAGAATTGGCTATTATTTATTTTCCTTTTACTAGGATGTATCATACACACATTTATTCCTAAGACTTACTTTGAGTCTATCCTCAAATACTAAAATGCTACTGTGATGAGTTATAATCATTTATTCATTGGTCTAACTTCTGGTAAAACAGAAAAATCCCCTAATACAGCCTTCAAGAACTAACACATATGTGCTTTCCAGTTATAATGCACTCATATACGTTATCTCATTTGATTCTCATAACTCTGTAACACAAGCAATATAAATATTGTTATCTCCCTTTTACAGATGAGTCTACTGAGGTTCCGGGATGTTGTGACTTGCCGTAGCAACACAACTAGTAAAAGAGGCAAGGCATTGCTAGGCAGAAGTTTGTTTGAAAAAAGATCCAGGGGGTTTTATAGATTGCAAGGACAATATGAATCAGTAATGAAGAGAACATTGGAATCTGCAGTCAGGAAGATTTAAGTTCAAATTCAAATTCCCATGCGTACTAGCTATGTGGCCCCAGGCAAGTCACATAACCTCTTTCTGCCTCAGTTTCCTCAAATTTAAAAGAGGGACAATAACTTACTTCCCAAGGTTGTTGTGAGGATAAAATAAGATAAAATTTGTGAAGTGCTTTGTAAACCTTAAAATGCCATGTAAACACTAACTATTATTAGATAGCTAAGAAAATAAATGCAATTTTTTGGCTGCCATACGATAGTCAGTGTCTAGAACTAAGGATTCAATAATCCTGGGGTGCTTTGCTCTATTTAAACCACTCTTGGAATATTGTATTTCATACCTGGCACCTTTTTATAGACATTGATAGAATGGAGAACATCCAAACATGGGAACCAGAATAACGAAATGTTTTTGAGAGCATGTCATATGAAAACAGATTAAATTTACTGGAGATGATTAGCTTGGAAAAGAGAAAACTTTAGGAGGACATTATAACTGTCTTCAAATATTTGAAGTGATGTCGCATGGAAGAGGGATTTGATACTCAGGTTGGCCCCAGAATGTAAAACTCAGAACAAAAAGGTAAATTTAGACTTACTGTAAGGAAAAATTCCCTGATAATTAGAATTATCCAAAAGTGGGATGGGCTGCTTTGGCAGGGCTCTCCCTCCCTGGATATCTTCAACAGAAGACTGGATTCCCCCTTGCTCAATGTGATCAAAGGGGATTCTTGTTCAGGTATACGTTGGAATAGATGTCCTCTTTGGTCCCTTTCAGGTCTGAGATTCTGTAATTCTAGTAAAGGCAGACTGAAGCAGTGGTCTCCAAATTCCTAATGAAGTGATCTCTAATGAATTTTTCCTATTTCCTCCAACAGTAATATAAATATTAGATTATGGACTCACTGGGCAAAGTCTTTCAGGAGGCATTATACTAAGCAGCTTTTTAACATCAATAAATGTTAGATCCTGATATTCTTGCATGTCTTTTTTTTAACAGACAAATTCATTACCTGTTGTGATGATTTCCAATGTTAGTCAATTGCCTAATGCTTGGGCTTCTATAATTTGGTACAACTTGTCAACCAATGACTCTCAGGTAGGAAGATGCTACATCTTTTATTCTTTAATTCTCTGTAATTACAATGAATTTCCTTTTGTACAGTCAGTCAACTAGTATTTATTAAGTAGCTACTGTGTGTCAGGAATTGTGTAAATAGCCAGAAATATAAAGAAAGGTAAAAAAAGAAAAACAAATAAAAACCAAATTCATTTCTACTCTCAAGGAGCTTGCAAAATAATTAAGAAGATAGTATGTAAACAATTATGTACAAACAACATATATGTGTGTGTGTTTCTATGTGTGTATACATACATACACATATATAAGGATATACATATATCTATATCGATCTATCTATATATATCTATATCTATATCTATATATGGTAATCTTAAAGAGAGTAACTAGGATTTAGGAGGATTAGAAAAGGGTTCTTGCAGAAAGTGTTATTTTAGCTTAAAGGGAAGCCAAGAGATGGAGATGAGGAAGGAGATAGTTGCAGAAATCTCAAAGTCAGCAGATCGAATGTTGTGACAAAGAACAATAAGGAAACCCATGTCAATGGACTGCATAGTATGTAGTAGGGAGAGCTGGGAAGGGGGATAAGGTGTAAGAAACTGAGAAGGTAGGAAGGGGTCAGGTTATAGAGGGCTTTGAATGGAAAACAGAGGATTTTTTATCTGGCCCTGTACCTAGAGTTTAGTAAGTAGGTAGATGGCATGGTCAGACCTGCACTTTAGGAAGATCAGTCTGACAGCTAAGTGGAGAAATAGGCTGGAGTGGAGAAAGACTTGAGGCAAAGAGACCAATTATTGCCATTGCAAGAGTCCAAGTGGTGACAAAGGCCTGCACTAGGATGGTTGCCATATCATGAAGGTTGAAATGACAAGACACTCGATTGGAAGTGAAAAACATGGAGGAAATCACCTAGGATCTGAGTCTAGATGACTGAGACAGTAGTGTTATTCTTCATACCAGGAAATAAGGAAGAAGGAAGGATCCGGAGGATTTCAACGTTAGACAGATTAAGTTTAAGATGTCTATGGGACATCCAATTCAAGATGTCTAAAAGGCAGCTAGAGATTGCTAAAGGCATTTGGAGTTGCTTAAAGGCAAAACTGAAATTTGTAAGAGAGGTTAGAAGTGGATAAATAAAAATGAGAGTCATCTATGTAGAGATGATTATAGAAATCATGGGAGCTGATGAGATCTCCAATTGAAATTGTTTAGAAGGAGAAGAAAAGAGAATCTAGTATAGCGTCTTGGGGGATCCTCACTGTTAGTGGATGAAAATCCAGCAAAGTATACAAAGAAGGAGTGGTCAGACAGATAGAAGAAAAACCAGGAGAGAATAGTGTCATGAAAACCTAGAGAGATGAGAGGACCAACAAGAGGGTGATGGACAGGGACAAAGGCTGCGGAGAGGTCAAGAAGAATGAGCAGCACATGTATGTAGAAAGAAATGCTTTCAATTTAGGCACTTCTAATGGATTTCCATATACATGTGTGTATGTATCTATAGGTATATGTGTGTGTATGTGTATATATATGTATGTACATGTATGTATATATGAGATTATATATAGGAGACATATATATATATATATATATATATATAGGATTACACACATTTTCTGTAGTTAAATTTTTATGAAGAGTTACATATTTAGAGCCTGATTTCTCAGGACTCCCAGTAATTTGTAGTGAAAGGACTGTTTTTGTTGTTCATTCATTTCGGTCATGTCCAACTTCATGACCCCCTTTATGGGGTTTTCTTGGCAAAGATACTGCAGTGGTTTGCCATTTCCTTCTCCAGCTCATTTTATAGATGAGGAACTGAGGCAAACAGGGTTAAGTGACTTGCCCAGGGTCACACAGCTTTTACGTGTCTAAAGCCAGATTTGAACTCAGGAATGTGAGTCTTCCTCACTCCAGGCTAGATACTGTATCCACTGTGCCACCTAGCTGCTTCTGAAAGGACTGTACCTGCTATCTAAATAATGCTCACAGTTATCTACTTCCTAGATCTGTCTTGAGTATTGCTACGTGATAGTCATTTGGAGCCAGAGGACCTGTGTTTCAAATCCTAACTCTTCCACTTATTCCTTAGACAAGTCATTTAATTTCTCTGGATCTTGCTAGATGACATCTCTGCTCCAAGTCTGTTTTTGTAAGAACTGAACTTTGCTCCTGGATGGAGCATATCATTTTGCTCTCTGCTTCTGGCACTAACCAGGGAAAAGCCTAAAGATAAGTTCCATACAGCACAATGTCTTTGCACTTATAGGTTATTCCTCCTCCGTAAAGTTCATCCCTAGCCTCATTCCCCTTGCTCACCCAGACACAGGAAACCCTCTGAGTTTCATAAGCAGTTGCGAGGATCATTCACAGTTCTCGATTAGCCACCGAAAGCAGGGGGCCCTATGAGCACAGATAATCAAGACATGACCATAGCATCGTTCACCTAAGCCCATACTGCCTGAGTTTTGCTGCCATCTGGTGGTTATTCAAGGATTTGGTTGATTTGGTTAAGGACTGCTGGTAACACCCTTCAAAGAGGAAGAAGGAAGAAAGGAAGAATGACGTCATTCCTTTAGTGGTGCATTTTTTCTGCTGCTTGACTGCTAAAGGTTTTTTTTTTGTTTGTTTGTTTGCTTTAGATAGTTGGTCTAGCTGAGAAATCCTTGCAAAGGCAAGAACTATTTTCCTCCTCATCAGCTAATTTGGGGGGAGAAGTCATTTACTGCGTCCCTCCTTCCCAACTTTGTCTAGTCACTGAAGTAAAATTTTGAAGAGAACTATTTTTATATTTTCCCACTCTCTATCTCCATCTGTATAGGAATTAGAGATAGATTAGTAATTTAATATAGCCGAAAACTGAAAATGAATGAGAAAGTATTTATTAAATGTTTACAGTATGCCAGGCACTATGCTGGGCCCCAGGGATATAAAAGCAAAAATTAAAGTCTCCCCTTCAAGAAGTTCTTGTTCTAATGGAGGAATCAGCTGGTCAATTAATAAACACTTTTAAAATGCCTACTATGTGCTAAGCACTTGGAAATACAAAGAAAAGCAAAAGACAGTGCCTACCCTGTGGCAGCTAACAATCTAATGAGGGAAGCCAAGGTAGAGGGGGGGTTGGGAGGAAGAAAGGGATGCAGAGTGCCCAGAAGGACATGATGAAGTCCTACAGCCAGGTGGGAAATCATGAGGTCTGTGCTCTGGGTCCTCTTCTTAAATAGAGAATCTAGAAGAAGCTCCCCAACATTTACCCTCCACCCTATGCAATCTGAGGGAGGGAATGATCCAAGGGGCAGGGCCATATACAGAGATAACATCCTTAAGGGAATGATGGCTAAGGAAGGGAATTTAGGTCTGAGAATCATAGGACTGGAAAGTAGAACCAGCTGAGATGCATGAGTCAAGAAAAACGGCTAATGGAATGCAGCCTCTAATTATAAACCTGTGGCTTAAACATCCTCTCAAGCCCCCAGAACTCTGGGTCTGACAGTTGCATTAAAGTGGTAGTTTAGGAACAGGGAGATATTGGAGGCCACTATTAGCACTATTAAAAAATTGCAGGTATCCCCACCCCCAAAATAGGCTACTCCCTGCGTCCGATGTTAGTCATCCTCTACCATAAACCAAGAGGAATCAACGATGGATTTTTTTTTCCTCTTGGTGGCTATACAGAAACAACTTTTAGATTTAAGTCAAAACTGCTGCCACTGAGCTGGTGGTTATAAACTTCTTTGTTCCCACATATAGAAATCTTTTAGATGAGTGTTCTTTCTGGCATTCATCCCAGGTAAAATTCACCAAACTGTGCTATTCCAATTATTGGTCTTGATTTTCTTAGGACTTCCCCTGACTTTTTTCTCTCCTTAGTCAGATCTTTCACACCTTCCTGCTCTTCCACTGTCTTTAAGTCTGTTTATTTGACTATTGTTATATTTCTTTTCCTAAAACACCACTCTCCTCCTCAAGAAACTTTGGTGGCCGAAACACCTGTATGCAAACATGTAAATATCAAATGAAGGTAAATACAAGTACATATAAATATTAAATGTATGAAATAAACATACATTAAGTAAAAATAAAATTACCTTTATAAACTATTTATAAAATAATTGTTTTATGTATTTTTGATATTTACTTTTCAGTGTGTGTACAGTCCCCCCAACAAAATGTAAACTCCTTGGGGGGCAAGAATTGTTCTGTTTTTGTCCTTGCAACCCCAGTATCTAACACTTACCTTAAACATTGTAGGCTCACATGCTAAACTAAAATACTTGTTTAAATTTAATTATTATTCCAAGTCCTCTAGTAAGCTTTAAAGGTATCTCCATCTACACTGGTCTCAGATAAAACAACTTTTTATCTATAGAAGAAAAAATCATGACTGACACATTTATTCTGAAGTGTCAAACTCACAGCAGGTGAGGTATAAATCAGATTAAAATCTAAGTGAGAAATGTTTAACAAAATAAATAAAAATACCATGTAACATAGATAATGTTAACCAGTGCTTTTCTAAGTCAACATTCAATCAGCAGGGATCCATTTCCATATGAGTACCTTCCTCATTTAGCCTTGGAAGTGGATACCTTGGATGACATCATATCTTTTGCTTTTTTTACTAGTGAGAATGAGATGCAGTCTAAGCCACCACAAACCAATCACAAGTCAGAGAAGTGTCAATATGGTATAATTCAGGCACACAACCAGTTGTTATGGTGGTTCCATTGAGATCATCATTTTACCAGACAAAGTTAATCAGTTGCTTGAATAAATTGATTAATAGTCAAAAAATCCTGTGATGACATAAACATTTATAAGTTGAATGATAAAACACTGGAGAAAAAGCACTTTCCTAGAGGTAGTTGGGGTTTATACCAAGACTTTGTAGATGAGGAAAGACGAAAAGGCTGAACAAGGTGTGGTATATGATTGTGATGGAATACTGTTGTGCTATAAGAAAAGATGAGCTCAGGGATCTTAGAAAAACCTGGAAAGACTTGCAGAAAATAATGAGTGAAATGAGCAGAAGCAAGAGAACATTGTATACAGTAAGAGCAGTCCTGTTCTAAGAACGAATTTGAGCAAATAAGATATTTTGACTATTATAAATATCCAAATTAACTATAAAGGACATGTATCCAGAGAAAGAAATGATAAGTAGAATTGTGAATAGAATAATTTTACATATATATTTATACATACCTATTTGTGTCTAATGGTAGCCATCTCTGGGGGAAGGGTAGGAAGAAAAAAAAAAGAAATGTATGTGATAACTTTGTATTTAAAAGGAATAGTAAGCTATTCGTAATAGATTTGCAATCATCTTTTTTATATGGTTATGGAAATGCTTGTTTAATTCCATAAATTAAAAATACAGTTTTTTAAAGTTTTTAAAAAAGAAAGAGGGGAATGAGAAGCATATCACAAATAAATAAATTAAGGGGAAGTGAAACTGTATCCTCCATTACTACACTGCAGTCAGGATTCTTAAAGATGTCTGAATCTGAGATCATACGTTTTGATAGGATTGTTAGGAAGTGATTATATCATCTCTAACTCCCCTTTTACGGTTTAGAAACTGCAATATTTTGGGCCTAGTTAACAGTGTTATTATAACTGTTCCAGAACTTGGTTTTCTTTAACAACCCTCCAACGGCTGCTTTGAGTCAGTTGCTAGAAGTGCTGAGCTGGCAATTTTCATCATACGTTGGACGAGGTCTCAACTCAGACCAACTGAATATGTTGGCTGAGAAACTCACAGGTAAGTGTTTGAGGTGGAAGGCTTCATATATGTTCTTGATGTTTGGTGGATTAAAAACCCAATCTATTCTAGGATTCTCCTGTTCGTGCTATTCTCAATACGGTCTAAGAGGAAGCAAGTAGCCACAGCCTACAGTAAGATGGCAGCATTAGCTACAGAAAAATATATTTGTAATTTTTTTAAAAACCCTACCAGGCAGCTAATTCAATATATAAAGAATACTCTTTTCTCAGAAATGTTAAAGTTTAGTTGTGAGTTTGATAAACTTTACAATTTGGCTAAACATTGTTACCAGTTTGTATAATTAGTCTGTTATATTATGGCTCCAAAGAGAAAGGTAAGAGCCCCAGGTAAGCCTCATACACACCTTTAGTGCTAGAACTGAATGTGCACTGCCATGAAGAACTTAAGCCAAACATGGGAATTTAAATCCATCTGAATTAACAGTATTGAAAATGACAAGATGAAAAATTCTTTTCACCAAATAGTAATTTTCTATTTTTCTTAACTTTTAATTTAACCTTGTTTATGATGTTGTGGTGTGAAAGGTCATTGTAAATTTGAGGTGCTGTTGCTACTCTTGTAATTGTTACTATTTACCCAGAATGCTGGGTTATCATATCCCTACAAAAGAATGTGGATTCATTTAAAGGGAAAAGATTTAGTGGGAACTTCCTTTAAATCATATATATACATTATATATCTATATATATGTGTGTGTACACACACACACACACATACATATATGCGTATATATACATATATACTTTTAAAATCATTATCCCACCAAAGAAATCTCAAATTAATGAAGTTCTGAAATAAATGTCATAGCAATCAATTAAATGTTTATTAAGCACCTACAATGTGCCAGATACTCTGCAAGTACAATCCTTCTTGCAGGTGTGACGAATTTGGATACAGTGTTTCAGGAGGATCTGTAAGGGAAGTTCTTATTTCTCCGCTCAGTCTAATATCAAGCCCCTTTCCATGACATAGTTTGTATAGTTCATTAGTTGGAATGCCATCTACTCTTCCAAAATCTCTCCCTGCTCTCAATAGAGCACAATTCTTTTCTTGTCAGTCTATTCTGACTTTGAATCCACTGTCTATTTACTCCTCTCTCTCAAGTAAATTTATCTTTTTCACTGATTTCTCACCATCCAAGATGCCAATGATTCTCTCATTCTTTGGGTCAAATGACTCAAACTCAGACTCAACCAACTGTGACCTCCTGCTGAGTAAAATCCTCAATTACCTCTCCAAACATTTTGTGATGCCCCCTGATTTTCCTGTTGTATTGGATGTGCTTCTGCCTGAGAAGCCTCCCACACATCCTGCTGGCAGGTGTTCAGGGACCTAATCAAGCCTCTTCTTACTTTTTTGCTTCTTTCTATGAGCTAAACTAACAACAGCTTTTTATTCTACCATCTGACACTTTCTAGCTTACTTTTTCAAAGGAGAGTTTGAATGCTGAAGGATAAAAAGCTTCTCATGCAAACCAGCCAACTCCCTTTCCATGAGCTTTCTCTTCCAGCAACTTGTCTCTGCTTTTACACATAAGGCAATAATTTGTTAGCAAGGCCCAGTCTCTTCTTCATACCCATGCCAGTTCTTTCCCTGGTTCTATTGGTATTCCTTGTAAACATATTTCTAAATCTTTGGATTGTACCTTCTGTAGCCTCGGTTCCCAGTTTTCATAGTCCTGTGCTTTTAGTCCACTCTCTCACCAGGGAAGAATAAAGTAAATCCTCCCATTCTGGGATATGCATTTCTTCCTCTAAAGCCTTTCTGCCTCCAAATAGAGGTTTGATATTTCACGATCCCATCCTCATCACCATTTGTAGCACCAACACAATATTCACAGAGCCTATGGCAGTCATGAATATACTGGCACAATTCTGAATTGCAAAATATAACAGACTCTTCACATGGAAGACAGAATCAAAACATTTATTCAGACACCAGAAAGCCAAATCCATCATAGTAACAAAGAAATCTGTACACATTAACAATGCAGAGGCAATACCATCACCAAACCTTCCCTGTGTTAGGCTTCCCACAAACCAGCTCCCTTAAACAATATCACAAACAAGCTCTCTCACTCACATTAGCCAGCTCCCTTTCGCAGCTCTGATTGCTCTCTAACTTCCTCTCAGCTCAGCTCTAGCTCCACCTCTTCCTGCTTCACCCTTCCCATTCCACCCCTCCTGCTCCACCCCTTCCTGTTCCATGTGACTTAGACTTATGTGACTTAGGCTTCCATGTAACTTAAACAGGTCACAAGGACCTGTTAATTGATGGGAAAGATCTTCCTATTAGGAAACAATTATATTAACAATAAGAAAAATGCATTATCAATACACTCCTATGCAGGGGTAGGGAGTTTTTGAGGGAGTTTCCAAACCAGGAATATCCCATCATGATAAAATCTCAGGTCCAGAATTTCAAACTTTGCCCTATCTATATGATCAGTGAAATGTTGACATAAGCTTAGACAAATGGAAACACAATTTACTTCTTGTCACAGCTTTGTTCAGAAATCTTGCCCCTAATCTATTCAATCAAGCCTTATTTTTGTTAATCCTAATTTCCAGTGTTTCACCTTGCATATAGAAATGTATCACTGTGGTATATGGAGGATGGAATGACTGAAGGATCAATGGTGTGAGTTTCTGACCAAAGATTTTTCACAAGAAGAAAACTCGACTAGATCCATAATTAAATAGGAAAGGGATGGAACTAGCTCTGTAATTGAGTCACAAGATAGAGTCAGTATGGTTCACTCAATTCCCACTACCACTTGCTGTTCTAATCCCCTAAATTCCCTCATCTCTCACATTTTCTGATATGAACTCTACAGCTAAGTTATTCTTGGCGCTGTTCCCCAGACAAGCTTTGGTCATTCCCCTTTCCATCCCTTTCCTTCAGCTATTTACCCTACCCTACCTGGAGTGCCCTCTTTTCTGTCAAAACAAATCCTATCCATCGTTGAGCTTCAAATTCAGGAACCACCTAGTCCATGAAACCTTTACCTGACTCTTTAGAATGTAAGCTCTTTCAGAACAGGGATTGTTTTTCAATTTTGTCTTTGTATTCCAGCATTTAGCAGTGACTTAAATTTAGTAGGTACTTGATAAATGTTTGTTGATTGAACTAAGTTGACCACTGTGACCCACAGTGACCTTCCCTTTCTCTGAATCCTAAGGGCACTTAAAGTCTCTACCACATGATTATACCTTGTTTCATATTCTCTTTTTTCAAATGAATTATTCTTGTCCCTTCCCCCTCCCCAACTAAATAGTGAACTCCTTGAGAGCTAAAAATCTGTTGCGTTTCTTTGGCATCTAGCATAAAGTACAAGTTAAATTCACAGTACTCGCAACTATGTCTGTAGGTTTGTTGAAATGAAGTGAAAACCAAGTTTAGAGAAAAAAATCAAAAACATTTCATGAACAAGAAAAATTGGATTATTTTCTCTCCTTTAATTTTAGTGCAACAAGCTAGCTACAATGATGGTCAGCTCTCTTGGGCCAAGTTCTGCAAGGTATGATCAGGAGAAAAAGAAAAGTTACACTTTATTCTAGGCCTGCACAGCAAAGGGATGGGGGGTAGTAGTGAGGGTTGGAGACCAAAGCAGGGGAGGGAAGGGGAGAGAAGTTCAGTTGAGTCAGAAACTCCCACTTCTAGGTATGGCTCCAACAATTTACTAATCTTATGGCCTTAGACAAATCTATTAGTCTCACTGAACCTCAGATGTTTCATTTGTAAACAGGGGTAATTACATTTGAATTACCCACCTTCAGGATATTGTAAGGAAAACATTTTGTCATCCTTACAGCCCACATATACGAATGACATGAAGTTTTAAGGATTTCTTAGATAAACATATTTTCAAGTTTCTCGAACTTAACAGAAAATAAAATATAAACTATTTATCATGAAATAAAATATGATGATTTATATTTTACTAATACTACTTACCAAGTTATTATCGTATCCCTTGTTTGTTTGTTTGTTTGTTTTATTAAAATAGGAGCACTTACCTGGCAAGGCATTTACCTTTTGGGTATGGCTTGAAGCAATCCTGGATTTAATAAAAAAGCACATTCTTCCTCTTTGGATTGATGGGTAAATCATGTGCTATATAATCTCTCTATGAATATGTCATTTTTCTACATGTCGTATTTGCTCTTTGACAAATGTCTATTCCCATTGGAAAAGCATTCTCACGCTCTTAAATTATTTACATCAAAGTCTATTGATATTAATGTTCATCTGTATGATTACGAGTATTTCAGATGTGAACTCTGTTGAATGTGTTCAAAAACACATTGAATACTTTGGCTTCATGGATGTAACAGAATATATTCCTAGGGAGTTGTCATGGTTTTTCATCAGGTAAACCCATGAACTGTTCTTTCAGGTATGTAATGGGCTTTGTAAGCAAGGAGAAGGAGCGGGTCTTGCTGAAGGATAAGATGCCAGGAACATTTTTATTAAGATTCAGTGAAAGCAACCTTGGAGGTATTACCTTTACCTGGGTGGACCTGTCAGAAAATGGTATGTCACATGTCTTCTGGTGTTGCCTCCTATTGCATCACTAAAATAGCTTCATCTTGAGACCTTGTTATTAATATTTGGAGATTTAAGACTGGTGGTTGTACATATGTGTTTGGGGAGAGGGGCGGGTTGTTGGATTTTTTAAAATGTCTACAGTGAGTTTGTGTATTACCTAACAACTATTCAGTATTTGGATGGGAAAACATGAATTTATAATTGCCCAAGTGAAAACCGTCCATATGGATGCCATCTGTAAAATGCCTAGTCTACAGAATGTCTGGAAATCCTTTATACCCAATGATGCACAGATAATATGGGCAGAAAAGAGCAATATTCAAGAACAATGTGCACATACAGATGGTGTCTTGATTGATTATTCACCTGCTTTTTTTCCTTCCAGGAGAAGTTAGATTCCATTCTGTAGAGCCCTACAATAAAGGCCGTTTAGCAGCTCTGCCATTTGCTGACATTCTTCGAGACTACAAAGTTATTATGGCTGAAAATGTCCCTGAAAACCCACTGAAGTATTTATACCCTGACATTCCCAAAGATAAAGCATTTGGTAAACACTACAGCTCTCAGCCAAATGAAGGTTAGCTTCTGTTTACTTACAGAATTTGAACAATAAGTCATGTCAATGGAAAGAAATAGAAATATCTTTCCTGTGTGCTTCAAGTTTTTTAAGACCAAAAGGAAAATGGAATCATTTTTTGTTTATATTTTCTACTTAATTATCATTACAAAAATAAACATACACCTAAACATTGAAAATTGAAAATAATCCCACGGCTTCTTTGATAGGTTTCTCGTAGTTTATTAGAGCTAGAAGGAACCTTTAAAAATCATCTAGTCAGGCCTCTTCATTTTACAGATAAGGAGGAAATGGATTCTTTGAATGTACAAATGTTTTTTTTAACGTAGGCCAAAACAGTGTAAACAATTAAATTGTAAAGCTGAGTCAAAGTCAGCATCCACAGTTCTGGTTATGAGGAAGCTGCCTACATTGGTAATCTGAACAAAGAAATAGCAAACAGCAATGCTTGAACTACAACCAAACCTGACTGTGGGGTTTAAGAATGCTCGGGAATAACAGTTCTCAGCCTTTTTGGTCCCAAACCTCTTTATAGAATTAAAAATTATAAAAGACTCCAAAGAGCTTTTGCTTATATGAAATATATTTATATATTAAAATGTCTTCGTGTAATTATGAAAATAATTTTGACCTCATGGACCCTGTGAAAGGGTCTTGGACTCCCAGGTGTCCAGAGCATGCACTGAAAATTGCTGATCTATAACATGGCTGTGACTTAGTTTCTTTCCATGTAAACCTGGGATTATATGCTTCTGTCTCACAGGAATTTTCAGGGTAACAAAGTAATTTTTATACAAACTTTGAAAATATAAACAGAACTACCAGGGTATGCTTATATACAGGGAAAAATCCAGGGGTTTTGAGTCATGCATTTTATTTTGGTAGTTGTAATTCAAAACTACTCTGAGAGACAAAATAATTTGACTATTAGTTGACTAAGTCTTTGCACTAGAAATTCACTGCTTGTTCCACTGTACCAGTCTAGCCATAGGGCTTCTTTCCAAGTGTTTTTTTCTAACATTGTTTCTAATTTTGTCCCCAGTTTCAAGACCCACTGAGAGAGATGACAAGGGTTATGTTCCCTCTGTATTTATCCCTGTCTCAACCATGTGAGTCATCTTAATCATGTGTAAAATATTTGTTATTGAATTTGCTAAAAATAAGTTTTCTCTTGGAATTACCTGAGGCTAGAACCACAATATCTGTAATTGAGGAGAAAATTTATTATACACACTACTATCGCCTTGTAGTGCAATGCCTAAAACTAAGGCTTGGGGCACAGAGGGTCAGGCGAAGGCTTCATCCCTTGGAATCTCTTAGAATATATTCTACATCATTGTTGTTGGTGGTGATGGTCCTTTGTTCTTGAAGAGGACCAACTCTACATCATAATTAAGGGCACAAAATCACCATGCCATATGTCATGAATTGACATTGCATGTTCTAATATAAGTCTAGAAGCAGTTTGGCATGCTGGGTAGAGAACCATTCTTGAGGCCAGGAAGATTTGGTTTTGAGCCTCTAAAACATAGTTGTTATAAATCAGTCACTTGAACACTGGAAACAGGAATTTCCTCACCTGGGAGTTCCCTATGTCAGTGAATAACAAACCCTACCTAATGTCAAGTGATGCACTAGACTTTTCAGTGCTGAACATAAACAGAACCTACAAGTAACCCTTCAGAATCAGGTACAGGACCCAGGAAATTACAGTAAACTTTTAATTTCCAATTTTTCTCTTATTTTTTTCTTTAAGCCGAAGTGATTCTACTGAGCCACGCTCTCCATCAGACCTTCTTCCCATGTCTCCAAGTGTATATGCAGTGCTGAGAGAACACCTGAGTCCCACAGTCATTGAAACTGCCGTATGTTGTCAATTTCTCACTTCTGATCAATTCCATTTCAAATGCAGTGGAACGTATAGACAAAAGGGGTGGAAGTTCTTCCTGGGCAATGCTTTGATCAAAGTCATATGCGTGGTATGAGATATGAACTGGGGGTGTGCTGGAGTCACCTCCTATCACAGTCAATTGCTGAATTTTTAATGTGAGCATTTACATGTTGGAAATCTGCAAATGTTACAAATCAGGGCTTATTTTATTATTTTGTTGATTGACTATACTTAAGAAAGTGATGGATAAAATGTTAATGAAGGTAGATTAAACTTAAAAGTGCATACACTTTTTATGGATTAACAGGTGTTAAACATTTACCAGATTACCTCTGGATTTGACTAATTCAGAATCAGTTTTGATATCAAAAACAGAAACATCTATTTCATTTCCTTTATCTTGAAGGCCACCAGAGGGCGATATGTTCATCCCTACCATTCCAGTATGATGGCTAACCCATCCAAGCCAACAGAGTACTCATGCAATACGAACCTAGTATTCCTAAATCAAGATTGAGTCTCCTTTTAGAAATTCAATCAGCAGGAATTCTTGGAGTAGGGCTGGATTTTTTCCTGCGCTGGGGATTGTGTTCTAGGTGCTAGGATTTAATACACAAATGCCCAAATGTAGCAGCGGTATAAACAGCATCCAGGAGCCTGAACATTTTCTGAACATCAAACTAATAAATGAATCAATGAACAGCATTTATTAAATACCTTTTCTATGCCAGACACCATGCTACATGATAGAGATACAAACACACACACACACACACACACACACACACACACACAGAGTATAATATTAAAAAGTCTTCACTTGCTGTTTTCTCCCATTATCCCAATTCTCCTAAGATTACCAAATTCTGACATGCCTCATCAGGACACATCTCTTTTAGACAAGATATTTCCTAGCAGCTGAAGTTAGAAATTTTCAATATTTGTTACTTCAGCATAGGTCACAGCCATAAATTTTAAGAGAGACCTTGTTGTACCTGGTTTTAAACCTAAACTATAAATGATAGATCCTATTTGGGAACATTTCCTGGGGGGGGACAGTCCACACTTTTTGGGCCTCAGTTTCCTCATGTGCAAAATGGCCTAAGATCCATTTTATGGGTCCCTCCCAGCTCTAAATTTATGATCCTATGATTCTTTAAAGACTTAATCCAATATTAATTTTTCTTGCAAGCATAAGTTCTTCTTCTTAAAAATTTTTTATCTTAATAATTAACTTGCACAAAGAATGCAAAAAATCCCAACAGACCAGATTTAATATGGGAAAAAATATAATCCACTTTTTACTTCTCACATAAACATTTTAAATTTTGTCCTGAAATTTTACAGGACTGAAACTTCACAGAAGCAAAATGTTCTCCACCATGGACATGGTCTCAGCAAATAGAGTCCAGAACCTGTTCATTGATGTTTAAGTTTGAGGAACCCAGGATATGTCTCCACTGAGGCCTTGTGTCAACCCTATAAAAGTCTTTGGTCACTGTACTTTTATCTGCTGAAATTTACACCTGTTTTCTCTTATTCTGTCCTCTGTGGAGAAGGGTAACAATGGATTAGCATGCTCTTTATAAGGGTGGCATGTATTCAAAATTACTGTAACAATTTTCTTAAGACTAAAGACCCCCATTACATTTGTAAATTAAGTTTCTAGAAAAATTTACAGGGCTTTATTTATCAGCTTCATGAAATGGTTTAAAATCATGATTTTTCTGTGAACTGACTTTTTCAAAATTAACAGTTTTCACTTTCCATTTCTAGATGAGCTCTCCATGTTCTGCTGACTGATGAGATACTCTTTGGTGCCTAAAAGAAAAAGAAAATATTTTTTATAAGCACTGTTTTCTAAAATGAATCTACATATATTTTTCAATAGGAACTAAATGCCAATTTTATAGTTCCATAAATAAAGGCTTCCTGGAAGTGGCTGAGGTACAGACCTCCCCTCATCAACATGGCCCCCAACGTGGGAGCAACATACTTGAAGTTTTGAAACAACAAACTTCAGATGAGCAGATGAGATAAGACAATTTTAAGAAACCAGGGTGTTAACACTGTAAGCTGTTCTCAGTATAGTTTTGTATGCCATGCACTTATTTCTGCTTCCTGTTTCTTTCATAAACCAATGAGCATTTCTCTTTTTTTGTAAATATTATTTTATTTTTCCAATTACATGTAAAGATAGTTTTCAACATTCATTTTATAAGATTATGTTTAAATTTTTCTCCTTCCCTCCCTTCCATCCCTCCTCCCCAAGATGGACAAGCAATCTAACATAGTTTATACAAGTGCAATTAAATAAAAATATTTCCACATTAGTCATGTTGTGAAGGAAGAAACAGAACAAAAGGGGAAAGAAATAAACACACACCAAAGTGAAAATAGTCTGCTTCAATCTGCATTCAGACTCCATGGTTCTTTCTGACTGTGGATAGCATTTTCCATCATGAGTCTTTTGGAATTATCTTGGATCATTGTATTGCTGAGAAGAGATAAGTCAGTCCTAGCTGATCATGGCACAATGTTGCTGTTACTGTGTACAATGTTCTTCTGGTTCTGCTCAACTTCACTCAGCATCAGTTCATGTAAGTCTTTCCATTTTTTTCTGAAATCTGCCCACTCATCATTTCTTATAGTACAATAATATTCCATTACATTCATATACCACAACTTGTTCAGTCATTCCGCAATTGATGGGTATTCCCTCTATTTCCAATTCTTTGCCACCATAAAAAGAGCTATTATAAATAATTGTGTACATGTAGGTCCTTTTCTCTTTTCTATGATCCCTTTGGGATACAGACTTAGTAGTGGTATTGCTGGGTCAAAGGGTATGCAGTTTGATTGGCCTTTGGGGCATAGTTCCAAATTTCTCTCCAGAATGGTTAGATCAGTTCACAACTCCACCAACAATGTATTAGTGTCTCAATTTTCCCACATCTTCTCCAATATTTGTCATTTTCCTTTTCTATAATATTAGCCAATCTGATAAGTGTGAGGTGGTACCTCAGAGTCATTTTAATTTGCATTTCCTTAATAAATAGTGACTTAGAGCATTTTTTTCATATACATCAAGATATTATGAGATACCCTATTTTCCAGAATTAAGGCCCAGCAAGCAAGCTGTGCCTTGAGCTTAGCATAACAACAATCCTTTGCACTCATCCTCTGGATGATGTCAGCCACAGCAAAATTCTGGAATTGTTTCATACAACTATTGTATGTCTTTGACATACAATAGAGTATTCTCTGAGTTTGGACAAGCCCTATTCTATCCATGCTCTGGCCATGAAACCCTGCTATGAATCAAACTTATCTTATCATTGTTACCCTTCTTTGTCAGTGCTACAGCTCACTGTGCTACCATTGATATAAGTAGTGAGATCTCCCCACACTGCCTCAGGTTCCCCTATTAGGGGCAGGACCCCAGCACAGTGTCCCTGCTTACAAGCCATTTCCCTCACTTTGAAATTTAAATTCTGTTTGATATCTAACTGTCCTGTTGTTAGCCTCCTCTAGCCATCCACAGGTTAGAAGCCAGTTCAGTTCAATTGACATTAATTGGTGTCAGGAACGGGTTTGAGCACAGAACTAGGCCACTGGACTCTCCAGTACCATCAGGAATGGACCAGGAACCACTGGAGACTTATTTCTCTGGCATCTAACCACTCCCCCCACTCCCAGCCTGGTGAGTCCTCTGTCTTTTTTCCTGCTTCAATTCTCAGAGCTCCTGCCTTGGTTGAGCTCACCATTCTTTAGTGAGGAAAACTGCAGGGCTCCTTGGGTGACCCAGTACATCTCAGGTCACACTCTGGTAAGAATATCCTTTCTTAAACTGCACACCTCTGTTAATTGGGCTCTTTGTGTGCCTCTGCTGTTTTGTTTTCAATTATACACTCCATACAATTGTAACTGTGTGCCTCTTGTCCCTCTGTGTGCCTTTAAACTACACAACTCTGTAAAGTTGTAACCGTGTGCCTCCGTATGGACTGTAGCTGTGCATTTTGTTAAAGCTATCTGTGTCTGTTTGTAACTGTCTTGTCATTTTGTCTCTTTGCATCTTTGTAAAATGTAAAATGTCTATGTTGTTTTTTTGTTGTAAGCTAGATTCTGTTACCTTGAAAGATTTAAAATGCAGCCAGCCATCAAAACTTCTAAGGGCTATAGCTCGAGAGTTTAGAACACTGAGGATTAGCGAACTTTCAAAGTTGAAGCAATTGTCCCAGTAAACAGGACTAACTCCCACTTTATGCTTTCCATGGAAGGTTAGGTTATAACGAAAGAGAAAAAAACCTGCAAGACATTTTTTTTTCCTGTCATTTCAACTTTGGTTATATTGGTATTGCAGAAAAAAAGTCAGATAATTTGTAGAATGGCTAAAAACATCTTAGCAGATTAAGGAGTTTGAAGACTAGTAATTTTAAGATTGTAGGAGAATACTCCTGCAAGTTTGGGGTAATTCCAGGAGCTCACTCCCTTCTGAAATATCTTAGTAAATTTTAGGATACCATTCTGTTGAATTTATTTTAAGGAAAAATTAGGATTACATTTAATAAAAATTTTAAAAGTAAATGGTAAGATTAATAGGTTCTTTTTCTAGGGTAATATAGGAAAGTAGCTAGTTTGGAAGTAATCCCAGGGTGAAGAAAGAAAAAAATAGGTAAATGGTTTTTGCACCTTATACCAACCTCTTGTTTACTTTTCCTTGACATTTCTGACCATTAAAAGAGAAAAGATTGTTTAAACCAAAGAGACTCCTGTGACTCTCCCAAGGTCAAGAGACCTTCTTACTGTTAACCCCTTTCATCCCAGATAGAGTCTCATATACAAATGCTGAAAAAAAATTGCTGGAAACATGTAGGGAAACTTGAATTATATTCTGGTTGCTGAAATATATTAACTGTGTAATCTTATCTCTTTGCCCCAGTTTCTTGTAAAGAGAAAAATGATAATGGTACTCAACTCCCAAGCTTATTATGAAGATAAAAAATATATAATGATTGTAAAGTGCTTAACACAGTGAATAGTGTATGCTAAGCACTACAATACTATTATTTCTTTAATTGAATGTAATTGTTCCATACTTGATAACTTGAAAGTGGTTTTAAAATGTCAAAGGTAATAAGATCAATGATTTTTATATGTGACAATTTGGAAATGCAATTGAAGTTTATTTTTTGTGTTGTTATTACATTTTTAAATTCACTTATATTGTGAAATTTGAGAGACCATTGTAATGGAAATTCTGTTAGACAAAATAACTTTTTAAACTAGATGCTATTACATGTCCATTGGGTTTTTAAAAGCATATGATAAAAATAGATATTTTAAAATTCTTAAATATGTAATTAGGTATATTTTGTTATAAAGCAGATAATACATACATACATATATATGTATATATTAGCAACTTTTCTTTTGAAATTCTTGGCTATTATGAAAATGTACAGGGTGGTTTAAAGATGTAGCGTCAATATCTTAATGATGAGTATCAGGTATTTGCTATATGTCTGAAGCTGCAGAATATGGGTAGTTTTAATTTATAAGTAAAGGATAGATGAAATGTTAACTCTTGGGGAAACATCAGGAAAGATATTCAAGCCTTAAGCTGTTGTTAGTGAAATTTTGCTATTTAAGATAAAAATTCCTGGGACTGTAATTTACTGTTGTTTTGAGCTTTGATTACAGGGATAGTTGTCTGAATTGTCATAAAGCCAGTAGAAGAAAATGGAACTGCTGCAGTCTGGGAACTGCTAAAGGTGGATGTCTCTGCCTGGGAAAAGTTATGGGGATAACTTTGGTATACCCTAAGCAGAATCGTCTGACTCTGTTTCCTCATTGTGCTATTTCCTTTCTGAAAAGGAAAATTCCTACCTGGTTAATCCTGAGTCTTACTTTTGATACTCTGTGACTACATGATTGGCTGTCAGATATGATGCGCCTGGAATCAAACAGATATATGACATTGTTAGAAGGGTGTCCCTCTTTTTCCTTTTATAGCAAATTATTAAAATCAAGAAGTTGTATAAGTTCAGTACTAAATCTATTCAATAATAGATTGATACTAGAATATCTCTGATTTACTATAATAAGATGCAAGAGATAACATCTTACAATTTTAACCTGTATTTGTGGTCAAATTATAATATAGAGATGATATCCTCTGAAGAGGGAAATGATTAGTCAAGGTAATAAGACAAAGATATTAAAGTTTTCTAAATAAATGAAATAGTAAATTTCGAGAAAGCAAGAGGATTAGACTGTTTTCTCTCAGAACTATATACATATGTATATGATTGGCTTCCAAATTTAATTATCATGGAAAGTCAGGCTTTAAGTATGCTTTAGTAATAAGTTCTCAAAATTGGAATAAGATTTTTTAATGGATAATGGTAAAGAAAGTGAAATTATTTTCCCATTGTTAAAGTATCTGTCTGTTAATTTTAAAAGGCAATAGAGCTCATTTTATAGACCCTTGTAAATTGTTTTAATTTAGGTAATAAAATAAACAGGAAATGGTATATAAACTGAAATTCTCTGAAGTTTCAAAATTGGAGAATCAAATTTAAGTGATTGTACTAAATTATACTAAGTCAGAATTATCTAGAAACCTCTAGATTTGGAACCAAAGAAGTAGAGCCCCTTTCAGAGCTGTCCTGAGAATAAAACCTATTTGGCTAACTACATGATTCATCTGGAACTCAAAATGTGCTGGTTAAATGGACATTGAGAATGGATTACTAGGATACAAGGGGACTTGATGTTAGTTAATATTGATGATAACCATTGTATTGCTTTGATCTTTAGTTTCAGGACATTTATGTTGCTCTGTAACATGACATTAATGTGATTTGACTTAATGTAACTATGGTTATGAAAAAACTTTATTGTATTGTTTGTGCAAAAGCTTTTTAATTTAATGTAATCAAAATTGTCGACTTTGCATTTCATAATATTCTCTAGCTCTTGTTTGATCATAAAATCTTCCTTTCTCCATATATCTAACAGACAAACTATTCCTTGCCCTCCTAATAGCAAGCATTTCTTCAAAGCCTGCCATGTGCTAGACAGTGTGCTAGGCACTGGGAAGAAAAGACCAAAAGCAGACAAACCTTCTCCTCAAAGAGCATACGTTATCTCCTTTCTAACATGCCTGTTGGCTTGGGGTTTGGGGCTATTCACCATTCCCCACCCTAAAGGAACCTCAAATGTTAGGGACTTTCTTTCTAAAAGTTTAGCTTTGTCATGTTTCAGTACACCAGAATGGGAGCAGTTTCTCAATGGCCTATTGTTGTGCTTGTACTGAATCACATTACGGTTTTTACTTGTGAGTATAGCAATAATAACCCTACAACTGTCAGTTATAGTGTAAAATAAATATAACCTCTGGTCTAAGATGAATTTTTATTGTGCTTAGGCCCAGAGAGTCAATGCAGTTGTGCTTTTAATTCCAGGGTGAAGAGTCATTTGCCAAATGTCTAAGATCCAAAAGGGCCAAAAGTCCTCCATAGAAGGATATGTTTATTGAAGGAGACTTTCCTGCTTGCCCCAGGAATACACTTAACAAATCAACTTGGAATAATGGTGGGAGAGGCATTTGGCCCACATTTTTTCCAAGCCCTGTCATGATCTTTGATTCTAAAAAGATTAAATATGGGGGAAGTGAGTAGTATAATCCATTCCATTTGTTTAGAAGGGTTTGAGAGAAAATAACAACATGAATATGAACTTTATATTTTAAAGATTTATCATATCTTCACCTCCCTGAGCCCTGTCACAATTCAATCCAGCCATTTTCTTCATTTGTTTTTTATTTATAGAATCCATGGAAAAATACATTAACCCACTTTTTGGTAATTATTCAGTTGAAATTTCTATGTAGGTATTCTGGGGGATGAGGCATAATTTCTCTAGGAATTCATGACATAGACATCAATGTATATATTGTTCTACTGTTTGTAATATATATCATTTCAAATATGAATAAAATATTTTTGTTTTTTGAATATGTTATGAATGGTGAAGTCCTTTTAAAATGAAAAAAAAATCACTGACTAATTGATCTGAAAATCAGTCCCCTTCCCATTCAGGGTATCAAGTGCTTAAAAGAGAAAGTGGGTAGGTGGATCTATTCAAGTGCCAAGATAATAAAGGAGACCCCTCTTACTTATAGTATACTAGGCTGAGACAGCAATGTCTCTCATTTCTGACAAGAGCCTGCATCTCCTCCTTATCCAATGTAGTTTCATTCTGTGCAGATCCCAGTCAAGATTCTCACTGACCCACGGCAGCACTAGAATGCAGAATTGCAGCTGGAGGCAACTTCAGCTATGGATCACTGTACAATCTGAGTATAAGGTAGCCACTGTGCCACCCTCCCTTGAATGTTGACCACTCACTAAAGAGAATGACAATAATTTAATAATGCCTCCTAAATGTTTAGCTTGTTGATTATTGTTGATAGTGATTCTAGATCATAGATTTAGACCTGAAAAAGACCTCAAAGATCTTCTAGTTCACCACCCTCTCCATTTTTTCAGATGAAGAAACTGAGGCCCAGGTGTGTTAAGTGACAGAAGTCACATAGGAATTAAGTGGCAGGGTGGATATTCAAGTCCAATCCAGTACTGTTTCTACTGACTCTTCAATTAATTTGGTGTTAGTACAAATTCTGTCACCTAGGTGGCTCAGAGGATTGAGCACTAGGCCTGGAGTTAGGAAAATCTGAGTTCAAATACAGCCTCAGATACTTAGTAGCTGTGTGACCTTGGGCAAGTCACTTAACCTTTGTTTGCCTTAATCCACTGGATGAAGAAATGGCAGACCTTGGTAAGTATCCTTACCAAGAAAATCCCATGGATGTTATTGGTATGATATGATCCACAGGGTCACAAAGAGTCAGACATGATTGAACAACATAAACTCCAGAATTCACTAACAAACACAAACTCCAAACTTTAATCAAAATGTCAATAGTCAATCTATTATACAACCAGTACTTCTCTTTCCTTATTCTTTAGACCACCATCCTACTTCTCCACCAAGTCTCTCCTTAAGTTGTCATATTTGGAAATTAAAGTTAACTGAGAGATTGAGACAAGAGACTCTCCCAGAGTCATTGACATCCAGGTGTAAGACAAAAGTCTTAGACTGGTGATGGCCCAGGATGTAGTGGATGCCTTTGGCATCTTTACTATCTGACCAAGCTCTAATCATTCCACAGAATCTGCTTCAACCACCTTCATGACCATCACCTATCTGTTGTGCTGGTGGGGTGTCCTGGGAGGACTAGCACTTCTAGTGTGAGAGCTTGCCAAGTCCTTTTCAAGATTGCTCATCTCCATTGGTGTCCACCTTTATCCAACTCTCATCTGGGGCTCCAAAAAGCTGCAATATGCAGAGCAGCCACACCCCAGCAAACAGGCTCAACCATGGTAAGGGTAATTGACAGACCTCAAATCAGTCAGTGAGTTAGGGAGGATATTTATTCCAAAAAAGCAATGGCATGGTCAGAATTGAGATTATTTCATTCATTTGAACTCCCCTTCTGAAACCTCTTTAACCACAAGCCAAGACATAAGTTTCCCAAAAGTTCCCAGGCAATGGGAGTAGTCTTCAAGTGATGGGAGTTGCTACAATAGTTTAAATCAATGAGATTTGGCTTTTTAGGTTAACCAAGTTTCTCTGGAAAGTGGGTGATGTGTGGGGTTACAAAGGTATAAGTAATTACAAAACAAAAGCTTGACTTTCAGGCAAGTTTCTCCAGTATGTGGGTGCTAGGTGAATTTTACAAGACAAGGAACCTGGAAAGGGAATATTAAATCTAGCTGAACTAAGCCTTAAAAATAGAATTAAAATCAATTTTCAATTTTACGAAGTCATTACACTGCTGATTCAATGACTGAAAAAATAACACAGACATTTAATTAAAAGCTAATATGATGCTCCCATTACATCTAATATTTCCCTGGTCAAAATATATGAATAACTGATGTGAATTTAGCAGCCTTAATTATTATTTTTAATTAATCATCAACAGGGATAAACATGTGATTGTCTATTATGCAAGTCCACCTTTGACACACATCTTGGGAAAATCCCTTAGCTTTTCAGCCCTCTGCACAACTCTTAAGTCTAAAATTAGACTGACCTGTACTGGGAGAAAGAGTATCTTGCCTAAGAATTTCTTCTATCCGTGAAATCACAGGCCTAATCCATATCCCTTATTTGAGAGAGACCACTGGGAAGAGTGCATGGAGTGCTGAACTTTGTCACCAACACCTGGATTCAAATCCTGCCTCAAACATATCTGTACAATGGCCAGACTCAATGGCCTTTAAGTTCCCTTCCAGGTTTAAATCTATAGTCCTGTGAATCATTCTTAATACTGAACTTGCTGCTCATTTCTCCTTCTCTGACTCTTCTTCTTCTTCCTCCTCCTCTACTTCCTGTTCCCTGCTCCTACTTTTGGGACTCAATCCTAACCTTTACATATGATATTCTGCATTGAAAAAAGAGAAAAAGACCTACATGTACAAAAACATTTAGAGCAGCTCTTTGTGTGATGGCAAAAAAAAAATTAGAAATTGAGAGGATGTCCCAACTAATTAAGGAATGCTGAACAAGTTGTGGTATAGGGATTATGATGGAATACTATTGTGCTTGAAGAAATGATGAGCAGGCAGATTTCAGGAAAAACCTGGAATGACTTAAATGAACTGATGCAAACTGAAGTGAGCAGAACCAGGAGAACATTGTACCCAGAATCAGCAACATTATGTGATAATCAACTTGTTGAAGAGGTCCAGTGACATTAGGTAGGTGATATCATGACTTGCAGGTGAATTGAATTTAAGTGAGGCAGAATTGTACCAAGTCACCAGCCTCATTCTCTCTCCAGGGCTATCTGAGTTCAGTAGAAAGCTATAGATCAAGATGACTGCAGATGGCCCAAGATGCAATGGAATGCCTTGTCCTTTTTAAGCTAAGATCTTTCCCAGGTCTCAGTTTGTCTGATCAAATATGAAAAACTTAGCTCTTCTCAGCAATACAATGAGCTAAAACAATTTTAAAGGACCCATATGCTATCCACATCCAGAGAAAGAACTGATTGAATCTGAACGCAGATAGAAGCACACTATTTTCACTTTATTTTTTCATAGTCTTTCCTTTTGTTCTGTTTCTTTCACAACTATGACTAATACGGAAATATGTTTTTACAAGATTGCACATCCATAAGCTATAGCAAATTACTTAACATTTTAGGGAGGGGAAAGAGGAAGGAAGAAAATATTATAATTCAAAAAATTTTTAAAATAAATGTTAAAAATTATCTTTACATGAACTGGAAAAAAGAAAATATTATTTTTAAGTCTTTCCAAGAGCACAATTACTTGATGTTTTCCTGCCTACTTGAATGGTAGAGTTGGCCAAGATGTTGGGAGAGGAGGGATGCTGGGCTTATGACTTCCAGTTTCAAGAGAGAACACATATGATTTCAGGTTCATTTCAGGAAAATTGCTGGAGAGAAAGAAAAATTCTGGAAAGAAGCTGACATGTAGACATGCTAAACTCGAATCCCAAGATATATCTATAAAGTGCTTTGAGATTTGTAAAGTGCTTTATAAAAGTTATCTCATTTGAGCCTCACTAATACCTTGTGAAATAGATGCTATTAGCTCCATTTTATACATGGGGAAAATGAGGTTGAGATAGGTTAAGTGACTTGCCTGTGGTCACACAGCTAGTAAAAGTATGAAGCCAGATTTGAACTTGTCTTTCTGACTCCAAGTCCAAGACTCTATGTGCTGAACTGATTGAGTGATTTTATCTGAGGCAGTCTGGAACTTAAGTTTTCCTCTTTTATTTGAAGTTTACTTTAGGTATTCTTTCACAGAAATAGCAATACTTTATTGAAATAGTGATCAAAGATAGGTTATATCTACATCTTAAGAAATGTTCATTTTTGATTTGAAAATATTCTGGTTTATACAGAACTATAGACTTTCAGAATAAGAACCTCAGAAGTCATTCCTTTACTTATGTAAGAATCTCCTCTAATACAAGACTTTATTACAAGTAGCCATTCTGTTTCTGCTTTAAAATGTCCAGTGATGGAAAACTAACTATACTCTCCCCTCACAGCAGCCCATTTCATTTTTGATAGATCCAATTATATGTTTTACATTAGGGTGAAATGTTAGTTCTGCTTTATGAAGTCAATCAGAAAAAATCCAATCCTCCCTCCACCTTGTTACATATAGCGCTGTCATATGCCCAGTGTTGATCATAAGATAGCTGTTCTCTAGGGACAGAAGTTGGAAGTAATCTGAATCATGAGACTATCTGGTGTCATGACCCAAAAGATTCTAGTATATATACATGTTTTTATTCTACACTACAACGTACTGGACATCTCAAAAGTTTTAATGTAGTTTTAATCTTATTTCATAACTATCAAACTATTGATGGTGGTGTTTATATAGCCCTTTAAAGTGTGTAAAACACTTGACATACATTAACTCATTTGATCCTCACAAACAACCTTATGCAATTGGTGCTGATATAATTCCCTTCTTATAGAAGAGGAAACTGAGGCACAGAAAGGTTAAGCAACTTGCCTAGGATCACACAAGTATCTAAGTCAGGATTTGAACTCAGGTCTTCTTCAGTCCAAGTCCTGTGTTCTTTCTACTATGCCACCCACCTTTTAATTGCTTACTGAGGCACAACTGAGTGTGTATACACAAAGTCCAAGCACATAATATTTTATTCTCTTTCCTGGCATCAAGTGAGGCAATAATTCCTGTGAGCTGCTGGGAATGGGAAGTTCTTTCTTACATGGCCTGCTTATGTCTGTGAATGCATGGCACCTCTGCTTCTTTGTCTCTCGTGCTTATTCCTTCCTTATCTTAGGTGAATGTGTATCCTGAGATGGAACAGAGTAGGTGATCTTTTTAAGGTCAGAAGAGTGCTTAGAGGTCCAGCAACTGTCGCAGAAGCTGTTGGGAGCTGCAGCAACCAGGTGTGGTGAGGAGCCAATCATGAGGATCCATTTGCTTGCTGCAGCCCAGCTGAGGAAGGGTGTGGCACCACCTATTCATCATCACCTAGTAGGCCAATAAGAAATTTTCAAAGAATCCTTCTTCTGAAGCAGAGAAGGGCCTCAGAAAAATTTTATTTCAAACAAATTTATGTAAATTGAATCATATTTTCTATCCTCTTACATCATAATTCTTGAGCTAAACAGTTTCAAGAAATTGAACTGATTATGATTGATTCTGACACATATCACAGGGATTGGCTATTCTTCTGGAAACTTCCCATCCTTTTGGACATTCTTGAGTCTGACTATGTAGAAAAGACAACCTAAAACTGTTGCTATACAAATGGCCTACATCAATCTGTTTATGAAAGAAAGGTCAGAAATGACTAACACATTACAAATGTCTAACAAAAACTTGAAGAGACTGTGTGCCTTGGTTCCATTACAAGGGTGTATGAATGATCCAAATCTCTCCAGGAACTTATTTCTATGATTCCAGTGACCTTCCCAGTCACCATTAAACAATCTATTCTGTGTCCCCAAACAAATGACTATGGAATTGTTGTAAGATGGTAGTGAACTCAGGGCAATTAACCTCAAGAGCTCAATTCTAATAAAAGTTTCAGATACACTGGTAAAGTCGACAACTATGACCAAAGTTTTGGGGAAAGTCAACAGGATGAAAGTTGCATGCAGGAGGGAGGAAAGAGAGGAATCAGGGATGAAAAAGTTTCCTCTTCGTTAAAATGGGGGTAATAATAGCACCTCCTTCCACAGGGTTGTTTATGAGGATTGACTACTAAAGAGAAAAATGTCAAGTGTTATGCAACCCTTAATGCATTATATGTTAACCATAAAAAGGCTAACATAACATATAGTTAGCCTAGATAGTATAGTACATGGTACAGTGAATAATAAAATAAGAGTTAATATTTATATAGCACTTAGTATGTGTAAGGTGGGCAAGTAGGTGGAGCAGCAGATAGTGCCCAGTCCCAAGTCAGGAAGATGAGTTCAAATCCAGTCTCAGACTGCACTAGCGGATGACCCTGGGTATATCACTTAATCCTGTTTTCTTCAGTTTTCTCATCTAAAAAATGAGTTGGAAAAGGAAATGGCAAGTCACTCCTGTACCTTTGACAAGAAAATCCCAAATGGGATCAGGAAGAGTTGGACAGGACTCTAGCATGGCTAAATGGTTTTATAATTATCTCACTAGCTCTTCACAATAACCCTGGGAGGTAGGTGTTATTATTATCATATAGAAGGCAAAACTGAAGTAAACAGAGGTCAAATGACTTTCCCAGTGTCACAGAACTAGGAAGCCTCTAAGGTAAGGTTTGAACTCAGTTCTAACACACTTCAATGGCAGTGCTCTGTCCACTGGGCCACGTAGCTGCCTAAAACCGTCACTGAGCAGACTCTTAATCCTGTGGTCTGAGGGAGTTCAAACCCAGACTTAGATACTTAGCGATCCAGTGACTCTGGGCACCCTCCGTTTCCTCATTTGTAAAAAAGGGGATAATGCTAAACTACCTCTAAGTAACGGGGATTATGAGGATTAAATGAGATAGCACGTCTAAAGAGCCTGGCAAACGTTAAACAATCCAAATGCTAACTATGGTTACTAAGGAAACCAAAAATGCCCAAGAGCAAGAATCACCGAGAAAACGCCTGTTCTTTTCTCTATGAAGCCCCCGCTCACCACCCAGCTCCCGACTTCTGCTTGCCCCCTGCCCCCCTCCATCCCAGCTCCTGCCATCGAGCAGCCTGGGACCCTTTGCTGCGGCCAGGCAGTCCGCCTACGAGCAGTGACACGCGCCAAGGCGGTCCTGCGGCTGGCTGGGGCCAGACACTAAGCGGCGGAGCCTAAGGGATGGAAAACCCCGGCCCCGAGCTGCTCACGCGCACTGCTCCCGTCCGAGGCTAACTTTCGCTTTCCGCTCAATCCACAGTCTTCTCGTTCCCTGGGCTTTTCTTCGAAACCACGTGATGGTGGCTGTTCCGAGCACCGCGCACCCTCCTGCCAAGGTCAGCGTCAATGTTGCCCCTAGGCGAGCCAGGAAACCGCAGCTTTTTTACTATTTAACCTTCGTGCCAATTGATTGTTGGAGGAGAATTGTTTCCTTTCATACCGTGTAACTGATCCTTTAAAGTGAAACATACTAGGAGGAAGATAAAATGTATCACAAATATCCTCGCGTTTGTATCACTAGGCCCATCGGGTCTGCTGAAGACGAGAAGCCGGAACAACGCAGGAATTGGAATTTAGTGTAATGAATGAATGGATAGAGCGTAAAATTTGGAGCCAGTAAAGCCTTCAGTTCAAATCCTGCCCCATCAAACACGTGCCAGCTGTGTACCCTGGGCAAATTACTTAACATCTGTTTGCCTCAGTTTCCTCAACTGTAAAATGGGGATAAACCTATCTCCCAGAGTTGTAATGAGGCTCGAATGGAGATAATAATTGTAAAGTGTTTAGCACAGTTCATGGCAGATAGTGTAAGCTATATATAAATATTAGCTATTATATTATTTATTCCAGCTCTAAAGTAAACTAGTAAGAAAAAAGGGATGGATTTGCAGTCAACGTATACGAATTAGAATCCCACTACTGTGACTGTTGCTGTAAGGCGATTCACTTCATCTCACTGAGAATTAATCTTCCCACCTGAAAAATGAGAATAATGCCGCATAGGAATTGTTTGTGAGACAAGTATTTTGTAAGCTACAGAATCGAAGCATTGCAAAGGACTTCATAGGAAATTTAACCAACAGTGCTTTATGTGTGAGTTATTATCAAAGTCCTCCTATATGTGAATTATGATTGAAGTCCTCCTGTTCAACAACAGGATAGAACAGATGTGACCACATAGTAATTGGTGTGACAAAGATTGAGCATGCATCAACAGCGTGATCTCATTACCAGAAAAGGTGTTTTAACCTTAGATGACATTAACAAATATATGGTATCCAAAACAAAAACAATGAAAGCTCATCTATACTCTGCCCTGGTTCAGACCATATTTGGAATGTTTTGTCCTATTCGGGATACCACATTTTGAGAAGGCCAATGATAAGTTGGAGTGAATCCAAGGGTTGGCAGCCAGGAAGATTAGAAGGTATGAAATGATGTCATGAGGAATGGATGAAAGAACTGGGGATGTTAAGCCTGAAAAAGAGAGTGCTTTGGGAAGTATGCTATCTATCTTTATATATTTGAAGATGTCATATATAAGGGGTATGAGGTTTGTTCCACAGAGTTCCAGAAGGCAGATCTAGAACCCATAGTTAGGAGTCATAGTGAGACCAATTTCTATTAAATATAAGGAAGAAATTTCTAGTCACTAGAATTGTCCGGCATGGAATGGGGTGCTTTGCAAAGTTTGCAAGCCAGAAAAGAAAATCAGTTGCCTTGTTTCCTAGTCACAGTCATTTTTTTTTTCACCAAAAGGTAGCCATCTTAATAATAATAATAATAATAACTAACATTTGTCTGGCACTTTAAGGTCTGCAGAGCACTTTCTTGTGAGCCTTACAACTCTGTGAGGTAAATGAAATTATTATCCTCATTTTCAGATGGAGGAAAGAAAGGCAAAAAAGAGCTTAAATGACTTGTCCAGTCATATAGGTATAAGTGGCTGGTACAGGCCTCCAAGATCTGTCCACTTCTCTATCTCACTGCATATTGATCTTATTTATCAGACCAAATGAATCTTGGCTATTTCAAAAGCAAAAATCCCTCAAAGGACAAAGATTTCCCATTCAGCAGGACAATGTTAAAATGAGCAAACAATTGTCAAAGAGGAGTTGCAAAAATATTTTGAGCAACTCAAGCATGATTGGAATAAGAGTACAGCCTCCAAAATAACTATTTTGAGGAGATAATACTTATTTGATTGTAACAGTTTTGTTACCAAATATTTAAATTGATCCGTAATCTCAACAATTTAGGAGTTCTCTCCAGCAAAGCCTTCTTTTCCATTCTATGGGACTTTAGTCCACAACTTTTTAAAAGTTCATTATGAAGGGTCCACTCAATGTGCTAGCTGCCTTTTTTGCTTTCTCCTGACATTTCAGTGGAACATTCTGGTTATCCGTCTGTCATCCCTTGCTCTTGACCTACTCATCCCTTCCTTTCATTCAATTCCATCTTTTACTTCTGTTCTTCACACTCTATTTATATTATATATAATTATAATAACAAATTAAGATAAATAATGAATATATTATAATAAAGCATAATAAGTAATTATATGTAAAGATTGTATATAATCTCTACATTGCCCTCTTATTTCTAATTCCTCAGAGGCATGTGAGTTCTGTAACTTACTCTCATATAGCAATAACTATGGATTGTTAGTATTTAAAAGATGGACCTTTGCTTTTATGACAAGTTTAGGATGGTAAAAGGGCTTTGCAATTTCCTGAAAATAATCAGACAACCTCTCCTATTCATAACTGATCCCAACTCTTTGTTTATCTCTACTATTTGTCCCAGATACATGCTGTTAGAAAAGCTCTGTAGGGTAGAGTGTCCATTCAAATGCATATTGAAATCTGTGCCATAAATATTTTTCATCTTTTAAAAAGTCATATTACTTCATAATCTTATTTACATATGTTATGGTTCTTCTCCAGTAGATTATAATCTGTGGGGAAAATAGTACACAGTTTTAAAAGGCAATACAAAGCAACATATTCAGCTCCTGTAATTTCTCCATTACAGTTCAGACTCTAGGTCAAGGAGGAAGAAAAATGCACTCTTAGCACCTGGGATCAATGCTCCAATATGTGTGGTAAAGAAGTAAGAGCAATTAGTGTTCAGAAAAAGGAGAGAACACCTCCAGTCAGGGAAGCGGTCTGCAAAAGACGAGATGAGGTTTGAAAGAGGTCTTGAAGGATCTATATTGGAACAATTAGTGGTTCTGGACCCTGATGGCTTCCCAGAGCAAACAATTCCCACTGGGATAATCAGCCTGGAGTACCCTCAAATCAGCTTTCTAATTCTGTGAAAATAGTATATTAGAACTAATCCTAAAAATTCATTGATATAGAGAACTTGCAAGTGAAGAAATGTCTTCAGTTTATAGTCTGTCTCCTTAGAGGAGTGAATGGTTAAATAACTTGCCTAAAGTCAGAGGTAGGATTTTACATATCAGAGGTAGGATTTATACCCAGGTCTTTCTAGCTTCAGGGCCAGCTCTTTATCCACTACACCACACTGTGTCTTAGCAGCATTAAAGTAGTATAAGAAATTAAGCTAAATTCAGTAGCCTGAGATGGAGAATTATAGAACCTCAGAGTTTGAAGGGATCTTGGTGGTAGTCCAACCCAACCCACAGGATGTGGGTTCCTATACTAGAGAAGCATTCATGTGACTCCTTTCTTTTAAAAAAAAATTAATATTTAATTTTTCTCTCCAAATACATGTAAAAACAATTTTAACTTTTTTTTCAAATGTTTAGTTCCAAATTTTCACCTTCCCTCCACTCCCCCTCCCCTATTGAGAAGGCAGTTTGACTTAAGTTATTCATGTATAGTCATGCAAAACACATTTCCATGTAACTCATGCTGTGAAAGAAAACACAGGGGAAAAAAACAAAATAAAGTAAAGGAAAAGCATCTTCAATCTGCATTCAGGCTCCTCCAGGTCCTTTTCTGGAAATGGACAGCATCTTTCATTATAAGTTCTTCAGAATTGTCTTGGATTGTTGTATTGCTGAGTTTGACTCTTTTCTACACAGTGTTTGGGCATCAGGATTATTCCCCTTACTAGAGGGAAATGTTAATATATGCAGAAGGATGACAGGATACAGGTTAGTCCTCCTAGGAAAGATAGAGAGAAAGGAAAACCTTAGGGAAAGGAGAAGTGAGGCAGACTTGGAGAATTTTCTACTGGATGGGGTCTGGGTGGAGAGAAGAGACAATGCAGCAAATGGGCTTCAGTTTGCTGTTCTAACATCTTCCCAAACCAAACATCATTTTCTCCATTCATTTACCAGAATCTTTGCCTTAGGGCAAAACCCAAAATGGCCCTATTAGCTTTGGTTTTGAAGGAACATAGGATTTCTATAGATGAGGAAGGAGAGAGAATATTTCATTGTAAAGGAATAATTTGAGTGAAGTATGGAAGTAATATTGTGCAAAATGGATTCGAGAGAACATGAGTAGACAGTAGGCTGGGTCAGGGATTGTCTATAGGGAAAGGTTATTGTTTATTCATTCACCATTTACTCAGTGATTCAATCATTCTTTTAACAAATATGTGTTGAATGCCTAGGCAAAGCATTGTATACAGGTCCTGGGGGGAAATACAAAGAATAGAAAAAGTCCTTCCTCTAACGGAGCTCACATCACAGAGTCATAGAAACCAGCTGGCACAACTCATACTTAAACAGAAATCCCTCTGCCACATTCCCAACAAATGGTTATCTAGCCTTCACTCCAGAGTAAAAGCAAGTCCAGTAACTGTGAGAGTCGCTCATTCCACTTTTGGATGGCTCCCAAATTTTTAGGAATATTTTCCTTACAATAAGCCTAAACCTGCCTAACTTTCTGTCCTTTGCTCCTAGTTCTGCTCTCTGAAGTCAAACAGAACAAGCGCAATCAGTCTTCCAAAAGACTTCTCAAATGCTGAAGACGCATATCATTTTCCATTCCTACCCATCATGGCATGAGCTTGAGGCACTTCACCATCTTGGTTACTCTCCTCTAGACACTCTCCAGCTTTTCAATGCCTTTCCAAAAATGTGATGCCAAGAGTGAGATAAATGTGGCCTGAGACAGGTAAAATACAGCTGAATTTTTACCTCCTGAGTCCTGGACACTATTCAGTAAGAAGATATTAGCTGTCTTGGCTACTGCATTACGTTGTTGACTCACGTTGATATTCTAGACCACCAGAACTTGCAGATCTTTTTCAAAGGAATTGCCATATAAAAAATTTTAAAGATGAGAGAACAAGTACAGAGAAGGAAAAGTGAATTGCCCAAGGTCACAAAAGGAATTAATAAATGGTAGAGCTCAGATTTTAATCTGAATACTCTGACCCCAGATCCTCTGCTCACTATACTATACTATACTACACTACACTACACTACACTACACTACACTACACTACACTACACTACACTACACTACACTATACTACTGCTTCTAGTCAGTGGATAGAGCACTGGGCCAGGAGTCAGAAATCTCTGTGTTCAAATTTGACCTGAACCACTAGACTTGCCCGGGACAAGTCACTTAACCTCTCTTCCTCAGTTTTTCCAACTGTAAAATAGGTGTACTACTGATAGCACTTATCTCACAGGATTACACATAGCAAGCAATTAATAGATTCTTGTTCCTTCCCTTCCACAGCCCACTCCCATGGCACTGTGAATCATAAATGCAGGCACAATGCAGGGATGGTTGCAGCCAGACCATTCTATTCATATTTATGCAATCTAATGCCACTACCAAACACTGAAACTCCAATCAATATCTTACAAAAGTTTGCACTGCATGGGGGTCCCAACTGTCTTTGCAAGAACATTGATCTAACGTCATACCATTCCGTGCCCACTGTGGGTCCACTGTCCCCACCTGTATCACTGCAGATGCTTTGGTTTTAGTTTAAGTCCATGATTATGGACTTATAGTCAGGAAGAAGGAGATTCACATTCTGCTTTTGACACGCTGTAGCTCTGTGATTTGGCGTCTCTCCGTGCCTCGATTTCCTTTCATTTATAAAATACATTTTAATAAAAACATGTACCTTTCAGGGATGTTGTGAGGATCAAGCAAGATAAATTCAGAAAAATATCACATTTTGTCTTGTATAATGTACAGAAAGCATTATTATACTTTGATAAAAAGTGCTATCTAATGTGAGTATTATTATTACTGAGGATTAGGGTCTTTGCTCCCCACACTTTCTTACATATAACACCCTGGAAAGGAAAGATAGATTGTTTCTTCTTGCATGGCAGTTATGAAGGATGCTGCAGTTTGGAGGTTTGGCACTAAGAGAGAGAGTGAGAGTTCAACAAATATCTGTCAAACACCCAGTACTGTGTAAAAGGAGTCATGCTATGTTCTGGGGATATATTAGTTTATACATCCTGATCCTACTCGCATGATTTAGATTATTTACTAATAGAGATGATTTGGCACATCTTTTTGCTGCTAGCCACTGAAATGTAACTTCGGAGGTTTCATTTTCAACTGCAGACGAAACTTGTTAGATATGCCCCAGATTATGCTACAGGTTTGCTTTAAGATTAGCAAAGCGAGACCCGGAAGACGGAAGGCAAAGTGAAGACCGTGCCCACATCTGAGAAAGGTACTTGAAAGGGAACAGGAATTAGATGCAGAGAGCTAGATTGCGGAGGGGAGTTGGGGCCAGGGAAGGAACAGCCTTTTTTGATTGGCCTGACGAGAATGAGCCTGCTCCATGATTGGTCAGGAAGTGGAAAGTGAAACTCGAACGGGTTATTAGCTAATTGCGTTTTCTCTGTCCAGTTAGTTTTGCTCTGCTGCAGGCCGACCCTAGGAAACAGCTGAACCTGAAAACAAACGAGCCCCGACAGCCCCCAGGAAAGCTTTCTAGAATCAAGCCTGATCAAGCGAGTGACAGCTGACGTCCAGCCTGCTCTGTGCTACCCCCGCTTCTCGGCTCCGCAGAAGGTGGGTACTTGGGAGGAGCTTGGACCAGACGGTTGTGGAACTGATGGGAAAGATGCGTCTTTACTTTGCGTGGGGAATCCGGGATCAATCAGTATTTGCAGAACACTGGCTAAAATAATCGGGGGGCGCGGGGCAATCAGGACACTTGGGAAGGAGGGATTCCCTCAGCTCCATCCTTTATCCAGAGAGAAGGGATATCTACGTACTTTTCCCAAATGGAGACAAGTTACTTCTCTCCAACTGAGCTCGTCTATAAAAAGACGATTGGATCAGATGGTGTCAAAGATCATTTCCAGCTTTAAAGTTTTGGGATGTCTAGGTAATTAGCTACGTAGGGCTAACAGAACACATAAAACATCTGAGGAGGGAGAAAAGAAAAAAACACTAGCAAATGGGAAGAATCTCTTAGGAAAGGCAACAGCTGAGCTGCTCCTTAATGGAAAATAGGGTAGTGGAAAATTGGAGGAGCTGGATTCTAACCCCCGTTGTGTTAATTCTGTTACCTTTGGCAAAGTATTTGAGGCAGGGGTTCTTAACCTTTTTTGTTTCATTGACCTCTTTTTTATGCTTATGCACCCCATCCCAGAGTAATTTTTAAATGCATAAATAAAATACATAGATGTAAATATAAATAAATAGAATACAAATGAAATCAATTATATTGAAAGAGTTATCACTGTGTTTTAAAAACACATGCAAATTGATGGACCTGGGGTTAGGAACCCCTAAATTTTAAACTATCTGAAGAATGCAGTACATAATATATGACCTGATTGTCCTACTTTAAGCAGAGTTAGAATTTTAGAGCTAGAAGGGACCTTAGAGATCATTTCATCCAAGTTTTTTTTTTCATTTTATATTTGAAAGGAACTGAATAGACCCATTATCTTTATCTGCAATCTCATTCAACCAGTTTCCTAAGTTTGAAATTTTGGTGTTAACTTTGACTCTTCCCTTTTTTTCAGTTCACATATCCATTAAGTTGCTAAATTCCCTTAATTCTATCTCTGTATCTTTCATTCAATCCTCCCTGCTACCAGACTAATTGTCCTCATCATAGAGTCATAATTCTTCTAGCCAGAAATTTTTATTTGTTCACTGTCATTTAGATCTAAAGTTCATTTTCCTTATCCTGATATTCAAGGCCTTTCACAATTTGATGCCCCCCTGTATTTCCAGTCTTTATGTCCCTACATGTGCTCTTTTTCCTCAGCTAAACTAGATTGTTCCCCAAACCACCCTTATACCTTTCCAATCACAGAATTTCCTCTGTGTACATTATCTTCCCCCATTAAATTTATCTTAATCCCCCTTTTAATGTCTAATTCAGATGCTACCTCCTTTGAGACACTGCTTTCTGTGTCCCTAGGTCATTAATGATCTTACTTATCATGGATTGTAAATAATACTTTGTGCTTTTTTAAAAATTTTGGATACCACATTTCTTTTGCAGTTGTGTTTGGAATCATAAACTCCATGGGGATTGTAATCCCCATGAAGTCAGGGATTGTTTCTTATCTAAACTTTCTATCTCCCCAAGCATCTATCACAGTGATCTATAAACAATAAATACAAAAAATTTCAGTTGAATGTTGGATCATCTCTCAAGATTTACTCAGATGCATCTGAGTAGCAAATTATGCTGCAGTTAATTTCTAGTGTTTGATATGCTGCAAATGAGCAATTGCTATTGGAATTTGCTAAAAAAAATTATTTTGTCTTCAGCATTTCTTGTATATCTGTGTGTGTGCATGCATGTGTGTGTTTACAATCATAGTTTGTATTGTAAAGAACCTTGGATATTTTCATGTTTGAATTAAAGAAACTAAACCCATGGGAATGAAGTAATTTTCCTAAAATCAAGCAGGGACAGAAATGGTTTAGAAACCAGGTTTAATGACTCTCATTTCAGCCCTTTTATTTCTAATTTTTACCATACCAAGTGCTACTGTGATGATGACAGAGTAGAAGATAGAAGAGGCTAAGACAGTTTATAGATTGTCTATAGAAATTCACTCCATTGTAGGCTCTGTCAATATAATATCCTTTCCTAGGAACCAGTAAGTGAACCTGCTATTAGAGTAACCAAATCATAGCCATTTGGACATTCTTACTGTAAATAAAGCCAGAAGACAACATTGCATCTCAATGGAAGGTTTGTCTGTAGAGTATCCTTGGAGAAAAAATGATGCAGCTGATAGAGTTGGTTTTATCATGCATCGAAAGGCAACAAGAAACGTCATTTCATGAGATTCTTGGTTAGCTGTTTGGTAGGCTCTTGGTTTGTTTGTTTATTTTGTGGTGTTCATGAATAGCATGATAAGTATGCGAATAACTGAACCTTATGATCCATCATCTGTTACAGAGGATGGGGAAGTAAAGAAATGCTGTTAAGAGCTTAAGAAGATCCCATCCCCTCCAATGAAATCAACATATACTTTAAAACTCAGTTACTTCAGTATCCATGTCTAGAGTGTTTGTGAAATATGATAGAAAACATAGTGTAAGAATAAGAAATCAAAGTGATCAGAATAGTGTAGACAATACTGAAACCACCTTCTTTTATGTAGTGAATGCTACATGGGGACAGGCAATGAACATGAGCACCAAGTAACATCATAAAAAATGAAATGAGTTATATTTTAACAAACAAAAGATGACTGGTTACTGACATAGCAGTCATTTCTGAATCAGTTGTCTATGTAGTCAAACTTGTTAGAACAAGATCAAGATAAGTATCAAAATAGAAAAATAAAAATGAGACATAGGACTAAGGTAGATTCAATGTGACCTATTTAAATAAGCTATTAGCATAACAATGGGAAATAGATAAAAAAGCCAACATTAATGTAGGCTAGTATTATTTCTTAGAGAAATACAATCAGTGTAAGTCCATAGCATAGAAAGTGCCTCTGCCAGTCAACACTTGATTTTGTCAAATGAAGAGATATTGCAGAAAAGGGCACCAACCATTTAAAGCATCCATTTATTTGCAAGAGCTTACTTGAGGAAAGTACGGTAGAAAAATATGAGCTGTATCGTTGCATAAAAAACATTGAGAAGTCATAACAGGAAGAAAAAGTTTAAAGAAAGTTTGGTGAGAGACCCAACTAAGCAAAATCATCCTAAAGAAATTAAGAGGTTAAGCTGTAAGACTGAAAAATATATAGCTGAAAATTTTAAAGTCATAGTTCCTGATGTGCTACTCAGGGAAGGAGAAATGGCCCTGAAAAAATTTAGGATGGGAAGAGGAGTTCAACTTGACTTAGTAAACTTAGAAAGAATATACTGGAGATAAAGGCAGTGAGAGATTGATTCTCAAGGAAACTGAAAGTAGGGAGGATTATAAAGGCTTAGGAAAAAATCTCAAACCTTACTACTCCAAAGGGCAACCAAAAGAACATTAATAATTACTAATACATATTCTCACTTTCTTATGTCTGTACCATTTTTTATGAAGATAGGGTACATGTGCATTGAGATCATCCCCAGGTGTATAATAATTGAAAAAGCAGGCTTCTAAAATGATATTTTAGAGCAGCCACATGGTTGACTAAAAGGTATAGCAGATACAGTATTCTACTGCACATATTATTTGTTAACAATAGAAAAAAGTTATTTGATTTTGGAGAACAAAATGCTACTTTAAAGGTTTTCCTCCAGAAAGTTGATTTCCATAAGACTTCAGAATCATATAAGATTCCCTGAAAGAAGTAACAACAGAGAAAAATTTTGTTCAACAGTTCTGATACATCCAAGTCAAAGAAGGATTCTTTATAGATAGCGAGATTCTTCAGATGATTCTGTTTGTGGATGATAATGGACTGATTGCAACAAGCCCATAATATTGTGGATCCTACTAAATGAGATCCATATTGATTTAGCAGATTTCAGCCTAAACATCCACAGAGAGAATACCAAATGGATTAAGAACAAAATTTTAGAAGATCCAATATCTAGCACTGAAAACCTAATAGTAAGCACAAATCTAATTCTTCACTTTGCTAAGCTCAGCAGCTATTTGTTGCTGATGTGCTAAAAGCCCCAAAGGATATAGATGACAGCAAATTTGGTGGTAGATGGAAAAATGCATTTACTTTCCTTTTCCTATTATTAGGAAAGGAAAATAACTTAAAAGGCAAGCACTTTCTCTTTACTTTAGCAAAATATGTTGTATGAGATCGGTCTGCAGTTTTTTGACAAATAAAGATCCCACAGATGTTAAAACTTTTGCTATTGAGCTCTTGGATTTTGAAATTCATTAATGCATTTTGTTCTTACATCCTAATCACTTTCCAGTAATGTGTCTACTATTTCACTCCTTTCAGACCCTATGACAGAACTATCTGATACAGTGACTATGACAGAATGTTCTATGACTATAACATTCCACAGTTATAATCTATGACTTTAACTGAGAGAAGGATAAAGCGTTTTGGTATTAGTCATCTGGAACCAATATTGATCACTGCATTTTATCTGATTTTTGTTGTCTTTTAAGGTTATTTTCATTTGCATTATGGTTGCCATTGTGTATATTGTTCTTCTGACTTCGCTTTTTTTTAGAAAAAAAACAGTCTTCCCATGTTTCCCCAGATTCCTCATATTTACTTTGAACTACTCTTCTTAATACCCAGTTTTTTCTCTTTGTCTGTGGAACACTATGATCTTTAATTTGTTGTATATTTCTTCTTCACTTATAGGATGTCCCAGTGGAGTGACCTACAAGGACTTGACTCCAAATTCTTAGAGCAAGTGCATCAACTTTATGATGACAGTTTTCCTATGGAAATTAGACAGTATTTGGCACCTTGGCTGGAAAAGCAAGACTGGTAAGGAAACCCCTTGGACATAGTAAAAACTTCTGTCTGCAAGTTGTGGGTGTGACAATGATTTATTGATTTAGTTAAAATTATATTGACAAAGGACATACTCACATGTTCACAAAAGTGTTTTAAGGCACATAAAACTCTTCTATATAAAACTCATAACAACTCTCTGAGGAAAATAGTACAAGATTATTATAGATTTTTTTTTATTGATGAGGAAACTAAGGTTCAGAGGTGAAATTATTTTTTCAGGATTAAATGGATTTTAGAGGAGAACCCTAACTTTGAATCCAGTGCTCTTTATATCACAACACATTGTATCTCTTAAATGGATCATTTATGAGTCGATTCATTCTTTCCTTCAGGAGTTATTGGCTGAGTGCATCTAATGTACTGTGAAGGATACAATGAAAAATGGTTCAATCTCAGGTCTCAAAGCTCTTAGAGAGAGAGATAAGGCAGGCAATACAAATAATCATCATAGAAGATAAGATATGAAAAATGTAATAGGAGAGGTGCAAAGGTAATTCATAGTGGGGAAGAGATCACTTCCAGTTGAACAATCAAGGAGACGGCCTCAGATATTGCACCTTGAAGGATGGGCAGGAATTACATAAATATAGCTAGACCTAGAAGGACGTCCAGAGAGAAAAGCAGGAACAAAAGCATTGGGGTAAAAAATCAAAGTCTATTGCTACTAATATCCTGAATTTTATAATGATTTGTGCTAAGTCCAAACAACTTGGATAAAGGTATAGATGGCATACCCATCAAATTTTCAGGTGACACAAAGCAGGTAGGTGACAGAATTAACATCCCCAAAAGATCATGGCAAGCTTGAGAATTGGAGTAAATCTAATAAGATAAAATTCAGTAGGAATAAATGTAAAGTCATGCACCTGGGTTCAAGAAATCAATCTCACAAGTACAAGGTGATGGAGACATGGCAAGGTAGCAGTTAATCTGAAGAAAGGTTTAAGGGCTTTGTTGACTATGTGTGACATGCCAGCCAAGAAGCCACTCTTGGGCTTAGTGATCTTAGACTTCATTAAGAAGAGGATCAATAGATGAGAGTCTCCTTGTACTCTTCCATAGTAAGACCACATCTGAAATAGTGTGTTCATTTATGGGTACTATAGTTTAGGAATAGTATTGATTAATTGGAGAGCACACAGAGAAAGGCAATGAGGATGATGAAGGGCCCTGAGTCCATGTCATATGATGATTAGTTGAAGGAACTCAAGGTGTTTAGCCTGGAGAAGAGCTTTAGGAAGACGTGATAACTGTGCTGAAGGATTGTTACATGGAAAAGGAACTGTTCTATTTGGTTTCAGTAGCAAAACCTAAATCAACTGATGAAATTTGCAAGAAGTAAATTTAGACTTGATATAAGAGAAAGCTTCCTAACATTTATAGCTATTCAGAAGTGAATGGGGCTGTTTATTGTTCTGTGACATTTGGATTCTGTCACAGGGCTACACTTGAAGACCTAGAGTGCCCCATCCCTGGTCTGGATCAAGACCCAGGGAATAAGTGGCAAAGTTGGAATTTGATTCCGGGTCCTCTGACTCCAAATCCAGCATCCTTTCCGATGTATCATGCAGGTGGACTTTCATATATGCTACTTTAATATTATTTGGAATTAGTAATTGTCTGTTTTGAATCTCCCAGGGAGCATGCGGCCATTGATGTCTCCTTTGCCACAGTATGTTTTCATGAACTTCTGTCTCAGTTGGATGAACACTATAGCCGCTTCTCTCTGCAGAACAATTTTTTGCTGCAACACAATATAAGGAAAAGCAAACGTAATCTTCAGGTATGTTTTAATCTTTGTTGGAAATGTTGCCATGTTGTCACCTGGAAGTTCTCAAAGATTATGTGATATTAATTTACCTATAGCTCCCATTTAAAATTCATTATACAGAAATTTGAAATTTACAATATGAGTAAAGGGAAGCAATCAATTCATTTCATAAAAACTTTTAGCTTCACACATAACATAAACCATGTATTTTATATCAACACCTTTCAGAGAAACACAGTATAGTGCAATGAAAATAATGCTGAATTTGGAGTCAAGGGACTTGGAGGTTCAAATCTTAGTTCAAACCCATTGCCTTTAGGCAAGTCACTTCCTCTATCTTGGTCTCAATTTCCTGATTTGGAAAATTTAAGAGTTGGATTAGATGATCTCTAAGACCTCTTCAAGCTCTAAATCAATAATCTTATGAAATCTACGATATAGTTATGAATATCTTATGAATATGTTAATCTTGTGAAATACTATACAAATTTACATAAATGGATTAGGAAAACTAGGAACTGAAGGTGTTATAGAAACAGACTTTTCAGGTATGTGAGGTATAGAAATCATGTAGTCCTGCATGCAAAAATGATAAACGATGTATGAAAATATTTTGAGTATTTTTAGTCAAGGGGAATATGTTACTTGTAGTAAGGAAAGATAAAGAAATGTTCTGATATAATTAATGAGAGAGAACTGATAGAAATGGCTAATTTCTAGCTTATACAAATGATGATAAATGAGTACAAGTACACCTCAAGAATAGGAAATGTTTTCCCAATTTCAGTGACAATTTATTTTAATTTTTAATTTTGCTTTTCATGCCATACACCTAGGATAATTTTCAGGAAGATCCAATACAAATGTCTATGATCATCTCTAATTGTCTGAAGGAAGAAAGGAGAATTCTAGCAGCTGCCCACCAATTTGAACAGGTACTTTTGGTCCTACCAGAACATGTGTGAAGAATCACCTTAAAAAAATTGGTCTGTCTCTAGTGAATGGAGCTGTAAAATATGGGCAGACTATATCTACGACATTTCTTTGGTCAAAATGTCTAATAACTTGTCTGATGAGTAAATGAGTTTATTCTGGAATTAATTGTCCTTGATGAAGCCCTGCTGGCTCTTGGGGACACACTCCTTTTGTTTTTTAATAGATGCTCACTTCTAGAATTTAGCCAAAAATTGGAGTTGAGCTCTTTGGCCTATAATATGAAGACTCCATTCTATTTCTTTGAAGATCAGAAGAACTTTTATCCTTCTCTAATCCTGTAATGCCTTTCCCTGTCTCCTCAGTCTTTCAGAGATAATTGACAGTGGATCAGTAGTCACATCTGTTAGGTCTTTCAGTGCCTTAAGATAAGAGTTCATTTAGGTCCGGTGACTTGAATTCACCAACTACAGAGAGTTGAGTTCTTATATTCTCTTACTTATCTTGGATTTCTATTCTTAACTGATCTATTTTGTTTAGTCTTTTCCATTCCAAAAATCATTTTCCTGTCATGAAAAAGTCAGACGCAAAATAAAAACGGAGCACCTCTGCTTTCTGTACATCACTGATTATTACTATCCTAGAAGTTCTAGCCTTTCTTTGCATCTTCTTTTTCTCAGTATAGCCAAAAATCTTAAACTTTTCTTATTCTTATCTTTCCTTACTAGCCTCAACTTATTCTGTACTTTTGTGCCCCTGACGATGTTCCTACAGGACTGTGCCACATTTTGGTATTCATTCTCTCTCACCTACCTTTGCTTCTATCTTTTGTACATGCCCTTTTAAAATTCAGGTTGATTGGTGAGTTTCCTGTGCAGCTACATAAGTCTCTTTAGCTCATTCTCTTTTTTCTCCTCATTTGAATTATTCGTATTTATACTTTAAGAATATTGTTATTAAGAGTTGCTCATCCTTCCTAGGCCAACTTCGTTTGTAAATTTCACACCATTGGATCGTTACTATGTTTTCTTTGAACCCATCGAATTCCACACTCTAAATATCACGAGTGCATGTCACACTCTTCCAGGCTTTCTTCTTTTTCTGTATCATAGATTCTAAGAAGAAATGGTCACTTCTCTCCAAAGTTCTCAACATTTCCACCTAAGCAATTATTTCCTCTTTATTGATAAGAATTAAAACCAGGAGGTTCCTATGGTATTCTTTCCTCTTTTTGAAGGATAAAATTAGACTAGGTAGGAAATGAATAGGTGCTATGCTTCTTCTAGAGAGAGCTCCAACAAATGTCCCATTATTTGAACCATCATCACCACGTAATTCCTTCATGCCATACTTGTAAAATATTTCTCAAATTTCTCATCTATGACCCCTTTCCTGTTTGTTTCTGTATGCTCTGATGACAATGTTGCTTCTACTGCCTTCGCTCATCATTACCCAAATGTTCTCTACCATGTTCTCTTTCTTTGATTCTCATATTTCCCTGTATTTTCCTCCGCTACTAGGTCTTTACTCCAAAGAGATTAAAAAATGAGGGAAAAGATCTATATGTACAAAGTTATTTATAGCATTTCTTTTTTTCTTGTAGCAAAGGACTAGAAACTGAAGGTAAATGCTCACCAAATAGGGTACAGCTAAACAAATTATGGTATATGGATATAATAGAATATTATTGAGCTGTAAGAAATTATGAAAGGGGTAATATAAGAGAAACATGAGAAGGCTATATGAACTGATATAGAATGGAGTGAGCAGAAACAGGGGAACAATTTATGTGATATCAGCAACATTTTAAAGAAAAATCTTTGATAGACTTTTGATAGAACTCTGATCAGTGAAATGAAAAATAATTATCAAAAGAATTTAGTAAATTCTATTTGTACAGTTTAGGACACTGCACCAAATAGGTAATTGGGTATAGTCCTGCAGAGTCTCCGAGTTGGGAAGGACCTCCAAGGACAATGAAATTTGAACAATAATCTGCTCTACATCATACTTGACAATTGATTATCCAATATCGGCTTAGAGACCTCAAGGAAGGGTGATCCCACTTACTTCCCTAAGCAGCACATTCCATTTTTGGACAGCTCTAACTTAGTAAGATATTTCTTATATCAAGTCAAAGTCTGTCTTTGTCACTCATAGATAAACTTTCTGGAATCAAGCAGAGTACATTTTATTTATCTTCCATAAGACATTCCTTCAAATAACTGAAGATGGCTATGTATTCCCCCTTAAGTTTTTTTTCTTCTCCATGCTAAATAACTTCAGTTTCTTCAATCTATACTCAGATGGTATAATCTTGTGGCCCTTCACCCTCTTGGCCTTCCTCCTTTAGAAGGCATCCCTGCTATCTAGATGCTCACAGGCTGAAAAAAATGGTAACATCAATGCATTTGGGATAATATGTACAAATGAATGTCATTGTTATTAAGTCCCATACTCTCAGAAGTCAGCAGGATAGCCTCAGAATTTTTGTTTATTAATGAATTTGCTATGGGACCAATGGATGAAAGCCTTGTGTATACATGAATGCATTTTAGCATGCAGAGCTTAATAAAGTCAAAATTCATGGTTGTATTTGTGCATGTTTTGATTTTCTAGGGTTTAGAATGAAGTTTGGTCTAGAGTCACAGTTTGCCTTTCATTCTGATTTCTATAAGAGATGCTAAAGGCTCTTTCTTGTTGATATCATACTTATGGGAAGGTTTGCCTATGGTTAGAGTGTAAATGTGATTTGTGATACATGTCTCTGACCTAAACATGGGATGTAAATAGCAGCAACCATCTGGGAAAATTGTGTTGACTGTGCCTTTTTTTATGACAGGCTCATACAGGGAATATTCAGAATGCTGTCATTCCAGGCAAACATAAGGAGATTGATCTGAAAGTCAAAAATGTGAAGGAGAGAGTTATGGTGAGTATAGAGTGAATATGCATCTGCTCTCTAGTGACAATTGTTTTACTTTATTTTTTTTGTTGAGGGAAGAGAGTGAGTTCAGAGCTGTGACTTCATTGATTGATGGAACACCCTCTACAAAAGTTTTTTGGTAACTACTTTGAAATTTATAGTCTCATAGAGTTACCTAAGTAACCTGCTTGGGATTGGGCAGAGTGGGACAGAGCCAATATGTTCCAGAGGTGGAATAAGAACCTGGGTCTCCCTTATGTAGAAGATGGTTCTCTTTCCACTATGCCATTCACTATGTAGGAGGATAAAAGGCTTTAATTGTTTTTAATTCAAACTCAGGAGCTTTGAACTGAGACTTCACAGTAGTGGTTTTTGTGTAGATGAGCAAAGAATATCACTTTGAACACTTAATAAGTCTGTGATCTCTTTAACTCTTTGAATCAGATGGAATAAAAGAACTTGCCCTACTCAGCTCACAGGGCTATGGTAGCAAAAGCACTTTGCAAACCTTTTTGTTGTTGCTAATGTCTTTGTGACCCCATTCGGGGTCTTAGTGACCCCATTTGGGGTTCTCTTGGTTTGCCATTTTCTTCTCCAGTGGATTAAGGGAAACAGAGTTTAAGTAACTTGCCCAGGACCACACAAGCTAGTAAGTGTCTGAGGCTGGATTTGAATTCAGGTCTCCCTAACTTCTGTCCACTGGACTACCTAGCTGTCCCTTTATAAACATCATTGCACTAGATGAAGATGAATTCTCACTGTGAGGTAAAATTGGTTTTCCTGTTGTCCCTCTGTAAATGTGCTTAAAGCTACCACCAGAATCATTTATTTGCCATTATGATATAGGTCATTTATTTGTGATTGCCCAACAAAAATTTAATTTTTTTCCCCTTTTGGCAGACTTTTCAAAGTCAAAACTTACCACATAGGTCCCTGGATGGCCCATGTGATTTAGCCAGCAATTATCCATTGCCTCTAGCTGCATGGAGAGGATGAGGTTGAGAAATCCTGTCAGAGATCAGAATCACAGTCTCCTAATAGGCTCAGGCACACATAGTAAAAACTTTTCTTTCTTGTTTCAGAGAATCACTCATGTCTTTTATCAGATTTGGGGGGGTGACTTTAGTCCCTAGACACCCAAGGAATAATGTGGCAGCTGAGGAAGCATGACCCATGTGCCCAGGAACCAATAATGTCTATTTATGCAGTGTAATGCAGTGGAAAGTACCCCAGATTTGGAGTTGGAGACCTGGAGTCAAATATGTATCATTTCCTGTGTGGCACTGAGCAAATCATTTAACCTCCTTTGGGTGTCAGTTTTCTCACCTGAAAAAGGAACTCTAAGGTTCTTTCTAGGTCTAAATCTATAAAACCGGGATCTCCAAAATGTGACTGACAGTGAGGTGAATAAGTTGTATCTTGCAAGGCATGAAGAATTTATTTCTATGTTTGGTTTTCTTGCTAAGCCTATGAAGTCAAACTTCATTACACAAGCAATCTTCTAATCAGTTTCTGGAAATAGATTGGGAAGAACTGAAGTCCATAGAACCAGAGAACAATGCTAGAGGTCTAATCTGCTGTCTTTATTGTAGAATGAAATTTTCCTTAAAAATTATACTAATGCAAGTATATTAATAGGTTAGGAGCTATTTAATAACTTTTCATATTATTTTGTGTGTTCCATGCATCTTTAAGAAAATGAGAATTGTTTCATTAGAAAAGCATATTATTGTAACAAGAGCAATTGTGTGACTTGTTTTCTGACTGTCTCATTGGATACCAGAGGAATGATATTGTTAACTACATTTCCAGTACCAGGTTAAATAAATACTATATCCTAATTTGTAGGACATAGAACAAGAGATAAAGGTGCTAGAAGATTTACAAGATGAACATGACTTTAAATGCAAAACCCTTAGTAACAGAGGTAAGAGTTGATAATTCAGAATGATTTGCTCATTTGTTCAGTTAGAAATTCTCCTAGTCACACACAATCAAGCTTAGAGACATGAGTGGGTTTTTTTTTTAACATACTCATAATTTTATTATTTAGAATTCATATTTTCCCTATATTCTTTTTTCCTGGAGACTAAAGCACTTTATAAATATAATTCTATTCCCTGTGTATAATTTAATACATATTTTTTCCTTATGTTTTTGGTGCTTCTACACTATTGCTTGTAAAAAAAATGAAGTGATAGCAAATGAAAACAACCCAAATGTGTGGATTTTGTGGAATGACATGTCAGATTCTTCTGCACCCTTGGGAACTAATTATGCATGAGAGGATAAAGCCAGCATGCTTGATGTGGGGTAAAACAGCAGTCTGTAAACAGTAATTGGTTAGACTCACTGAATCACAGAATCTCAGAATTTGGAGAAATCTCAGTCCCATGAGCAAGAATCTTTGCTACTGCCTCTGACAAAAGACTCACTTTCTCCCAAGGCAGCCCATGTCATTCTTGGATAGCCCTAATTTGGAGGGCATTTTATTCTCTTTCAAGCTTGAATGTACTTCTTCCCCATTTTCACCCACTGTTCCTGGTACTGCCTTCTGGAGTCAAACAGAATAATTCTTATCCCCCTTCTTTATCCCAGCACTTCAATGCTGACACACCATTAATTTCACTTGCTGTTATATAGATTTGATCTTTACAATTATTCTTTTTGAATTTATTAATTATTCTATTTGTTGGTTCCATTGTATCATCTAAAATGTTAATTTAGTCCTGATTTATGTAGTCTATCAGAAGAGAACACTTTCATTCCAGGGTCTCAAAGGAATTACTCTGAATATAAGTATATTTGGCCATGAAAGCAAAAGTCCCATTTTTATATTTGGAAACTTTTCCAGCTCAACTTTTAAAAGGAAGACTAATCTTTAGAAGCCAAGGACTGGAGAGCAATACTATTACTAATTTAATGAAAAACTTTATTCCATACTTATAATTATCTGTGTAATTTTGATTTGTAGAGTATGAATATGCAGGTACAGCACCAAAGGAAAATAAGCAGGAAAAGATGTTAATCCAAAAGATGTACTTAATGCTGGATCAGAAGAGAAAGGTAATTTTTCCTCTGTTTAAGGCAACCTTTTGTTTTAAAATTACTGAATGTGAATAATAGATGTTTTGAGGCTAAAATTAAGGAAAAATTAGGTGGTTAGCTTAGATATCTTTTTGAGACTAGAGCAATGGCTGACTAGCTTAGAAAATTGGAACCTATGAATAGCACTTTACAATTTTTTGCTATTTTGTTTTTTTAATTATTAAAAAAATGTTCTCCCTCTCATCTCTTCCATGAACTTAAAAGGACAAAAAAAGGAAGGAAGGAGAGCTAGAGGGAGAGAGGAAGACAGGAAAAGAGGGACTTGAGGAGAGAATTTATCAGGGAGGGACAGAGAGAAAGGAAGGAAGTAAGAAAAGAGGGAGAGGAGGGAAGAAAAATTTCCACACTAGTCACATACAAAAGTGTATTATTCTGCATATATCTCTGTCATGAGTTGGGCAGCGTTCTCTTTTATCAGTCTTCTGGAATCGTGGTTTATCACTTAGGTGACCAGAGCTCTTAGGTCTCTTAAAATTGTTCACGTTTATAATGTTGGTGTTATAGTATAGATCGTCCTTCTGGTTTTGCTCACTTCACTCAGCATCAGTTCACACAAACTTTCCCATGTCTCTTTGAAAACATCTTTTTGTTACTCATTTCTTACAGCCTAGTAGGACTGCATTACATTCACATATCACAATTTGTTCAAACATAAAGTTTTATATAAGTGTCAATTATTCATAAAAGCCACTATAACTGCCAAATAAAAATTAATTGATTCTACTTCCTTTCCATGTCTCTTGCTCATTAGGAAGTTGTGCAGAAGATAATAGATCTCCTGAATCTGACAGAGCTTACCCAGAATGTCTTGCTTAATGAAGAACTGGTAGAGTGGAAGCAGAGACAGCAGAGTGCTTGTATTGGAGGGCCTCCCAATGCTTGCTTGGATCAGTTACAGAACTGGTAAGACTGAGAACCTAAGGTCTCTTGGTAAAAGTGGGCCACGTATGCGACAAGTTTACTAAGTGAGCAGAATTCTCATTCAACATTTGAGTCATCTTGATAGACTATGTTGAACTTTCAGTTTGGGACTTTTCTTCCATATCATTCTTTATGGACTGAAAACATTCATTCACATTTGAAATCCTTGTATCTTTGCATTGATAACTCGTAGTGAATTTTCATTGGCAGTTTCCATATTTATCACCTTTGCATTTTTTCTCCCATTATAAGTCTAGGGTGTACTGCACCCCATATTGGAGCATTTGGCAGGACACACCAAGAGGTTGTGCTATGAGAGAGACATGCTAGGAAAATACATTTTCTTTCATTATAACCTCTGAAAGTCAGTCACTCACATTCTGTATTAAAAACAAACACATTGTTCTAAAACTTTGAGGTATTATCTTTCCCTTAAGGTTTAGTATCAAAATGTTATCCTGATTTTAAAAAAAAAAGGGAAAGAGAATGGAGTCTGTAAACAATAGGCTAGTGAATTTAACTTCTAATCCTGACAAAATTCTAGGAGGCAAAAGTAATATGATAAGGACATGAAGCCCTTGGATATAAGTGGTGAAATCTGTCTCCAATTTTGTTTTGTTTTTCTGTTTAATGAAATAGTAGTAGCTCTTAATGAAACAGTTCATGTTTTCTGGACAATCTAGGCTTTGCCTGCATTAGTGGTCAATGTCATGGGTACTAAAGCATTTCCAGTAGGTCAGGTATTGATATTTCTAATTTGATCCAGTTTATTTTGCAATCTTGCAATACCAGAACACAGAGGAGTCCTGCCCACCAGGCTGTCTTCTATGTCAGTCTAATCATCATGACAGTTTTGAGTAGGACCGTCCTAAATGCCACCCCATCTACTTCTCATCCTCATAGGAACAGTTTCATCATCACACTGGCCAGTGTGCTAACTCAATCATGGTATTGTCAATACCCAATTAGTTAGCATTTCAGGGTTCCTGCCAGATGGTCATAGATGCTTATGGAGGCTTTGGAACATAGTGTTACTGATATATGTCACTCAGTCTAACATGCTCTTAATTTTTTGTTAAAGAATTTTTTCCTCAATTACATGTAAAGATAATTTTAACATTCTTTTCTTAAAATAATTTTTGAATTCCAAATTCCCCCCCCCCTTCCCCTCTCCTTGAGAAGGCAAGCACTTAAATTCAGTCATATAAAACATATTTCCATGTTAACTATGTTGTAAAAGAAAAGATTGAAAAAATGGTCAAAAAAGTATGCTACAATCTGTGTTCAGACTCCATCAATCCTTCCTCTGGAGGTGGATAGCATTTTTCATTATGATTCCTTTGGAATTGTCTTGGATCATTGTACTTCTGAGAATAACTGAATCATTCACAGTTGCGATATAATGATATAATGTTGTTGTTACTGTGTGCAGTGATCTCCTGGCTCTGTTCAGTTCACTTTGCATCAGTTCATATAAGTTTTACCAGGTTTTTCCATGCTTTGAACTTGATGCTGTCCATCTTCTTACAGCATAGATGATAGGCTGGACTTTAGGAAGCACGACTCTTATTATTTTGTTATTGTCATTATCATTTTCATTATTGAAAGTATCCTCAGTGGGAGTTCACTATGTCACTGGGATCACAGATCCAATTCCACGCTATTATCATTATATCTACTCAAAAACTTGCAGTCACTGCCTACTTTCTACTGTGCCAAAGCTAAATTCTTCGGCTTGGCTTCCATGACTTTTTGCAAGTTTGTGCCATCATCTCTACCTCTTCTATGACTTTCCCATTGCTTTCTAGAACATATTCCAGTCAGGCTGCTGTCTGCACCATTGTCTACACACACTGCATTAGTCCACTTTCAAACATTTGATCATGTTGTTTTCCTTGCCAGTAACTCCAGTTCTGGCAGTAACTTGCCAGTTCTCCTTGACAGCTAGGTGGCTCAGTGTATACGTCACTGGACCTGGAGACAGGAAGATCTGAGTTCAAATCTAGCCTTAGACACTTACTAGCTGTGTGACACTGGGCAAGTCACTTAACCTCTGTTTGTCTCAATCCACTGGAGAAGGAAATGGAAAACCATTCCAGTACCTTTTCCAAGAAAACCTCATAGACACTATTGGCATGCTATGGTCCACTAGGTCATGAAGAATCAGACATAATTAAATGACTAAACAATAACCAATGTTCCCTTTCCTCTTTTTCATCTCTCCTAATTTTAACCTCCTTCCAGACTATCCAAGTACTACAGTGGATAGAATGCTTGACTGGGAGTCAGGAAGATCTAAATTAAAAGTCTGCCTCAGACTCATATTAGTTGTGTGATCCTAGACAAATCATTTAACCCCCATCAGCCTCAGTTTACTCATCATAAAATGTGGGTAATAATAGCACCTGCCTCACAATGGTGCTGTGAGGATCAAATGAGATAACATGTAAAGAACTTTGCAAACTTTAAAATGTTATAGCATACTCGTTGTTATGGCCTCCTTTAAGCCTGCCTTCTCCAGCAATTCCAGCCTGCAGTGGGCTTTTTCTGAACTTAAATTCTTTGTGAAAAATATTAGCATTTAGTTAGGTACTGCTTGTAGAATGCTGCTACTCATCACTTGGCATTTGTTATTGCCATTGGCCAGACTCATCACCATGCATATAGAGCAAAGTGAGGAGAAGGTTAGGTTATTGTGCCACAGTCACAGATGGTGGCATTATGGGAAGCTAGCTGCCATTTTGCCTCTGCATACCGTTGCTCCCTTCTTAGCATTGTTCCTGATCTACTCCATGCTGACCCTAACTTTTCCTATTGGACCATGGCTAGCAAAACCTTCTTAATGACTGCTTAGGATTTGTTTAGATTTATTTGCTCTATAAAGTCTGACTTACTTCAAAATGGTGCTCTCCCTCTCCTAGTAAACTTCCAAGAAGTAGACATTCCTCAGGAACTATTAATTTCCCTTAATCACCAAGCATTAGGATCGAACACTCATCTTTCCAAATGGATTTTAAGTTTGAGTTAATTTTAAAGAATACGGAGGAAAATGATATAATCTCTGATACCACAGATCTTGAGGCTAGCAGGGAGATCAGGGGATCTTGTAGTCTAGCCCCCAATCTCATTATTCTTATTTTCATTTTCACAGTGCCTGGCATATAATAAACACTTCATGAATGCTCTATCTATCTATCATTTAATCAGTAGGGCATCTAAGTAGTACAATGGCAAGAGAATGAGACTTACAGTCAGAAAGATCTGAGTCTGAATTTGGCCTCAGACATTTACTAACTCTGCAGTCCTGGATCATTCATTTAATTTCTATCTGCTTCAGTTCTATAAAATAAGGATAATTGTAGCACCTACCTCTCAGAGTTGTTATGAGGATCAAATGAGCTAGCATTTGTAAAGTACTTTGTAAACCTTCAAGCACTCTATGAATGTGTGCTGTTAATAAGACAATTGATGCTCAGAAAAGTTAAGGGATTTGCCCAAGGTCACTCAAGGGTTGTAGATTTGGAACTGAAAGGGATCTTAGAGTCATTTAGAGTATATCTCCCTTATTTTACAGATGAGGAAACTGAGGCTCAGAGAACTGAAGTGACTTAGGATCATAGGGGCTTAGACATAGATGTGGAAGGGACTTCAGAGGCCATCTAGTTCCAACCTTGAGAAAACTGGGGCATATGATGTGACTTGTCCAAGGTCACACTAACTATAGATAGGAGAGTTGGGTTTTAATTCAGATTCCTTGGCTCCAAACCAGTTGGTAAGTGCTAGAGGGAGTAAGAGGTCCTAGACCCCAGATCTCCCATCATGTGGTTCAGTGCTGAGGAAAGGGACCATATTGTATAATTGTCTTAATTCTCTATAATGGCTAGAATAATGGGTATACTCAATAATTACATTGTTGGTGTCATTGATTTATAGAAATTTGTATTTATCCTTGATCATTTTGTTATGAAAACTGCCACTCTGAAATCCTTGGTATGTCTCCTTTCAGGTTTACCACCATTGCTGAAAGTCTTCAGCAAGCTCGCCAGCAGCTTAAAAAACTTGAGGAACTGGAACAGAAACATACCTATGATCTGGACCCTATTCCCAAAAACAAAGACATTTTACGTGAACGAACTTTGAATCTTTTCAAGCAGCTAATTCAAAGGTAACTACTCTTGGGTGGCCATATTTGCCTATATTTTTGCACTTGTTATTCTAGTTAGTAACAACATTTATTATAATTTAGGAGCACTTGGTAGTTGAGAGTATTAGTTCAACCCAAGAAAAAAGAGCAGTTTACATCAGCCATCATTTTTCTTGGGCTAACCTGATATAATTAAAATGTATTCTTAGTGTGCTAAGAGCACCTGTTCATATATGAGCATTTCACCTGTTGGAAATTAGACCAACACATTTCAATGCCTGAATTCCAATTGGAGTTGTAATCTTTTAAGAAAACTTGTAGTAAGTAGATAACAAGAATTTTATTTTTAAAAAATTTCTCCTTTCATAATTCTCCTTCTGTTTTGTTTGCTGGGTAAGGTTTTTCTTTTTTCTTGCATTTTGAACTTGTAGAAGTAAGTCCCTGAAAGTGACCCAAACTAGAGGAGTCATTTTAATCTTTGCCTTTTCATAGTTTTGCCTGATAAAAAAAAAATCATATATTCCCTGCATCAACCAGATATGTGATCACTTGTCTTCATTTTACTTGGTCACTGCAGCTCATTTGTGGTAGAAAGACAGCCATGTATGCCAACTCATCCACAGAGGCCGTTAGTCCTGAAGACCGGAGTGCAGTTCACTGTGAAACTTAGGTAATAATGAACCTAACTTCATAATCTTCTTACTTCTTACCTTATGGTTCCGACTCTCTGTTTTCAAAGCTATTGCGCACAATGCTTTGGGGGACAGGAATAATGCAGTACTTTTTTCTATTAATTTTTTTTCTCTAATCTGTCGGCCTCCTCAAGTCCCTTAGACGTTCCTACTGTATTTACAGAAGCCTTCTTGATATAGTTCCTCTTGAGACTGAGTCATTATAGTCAAATTGAAAGGATGATATGTGTGACCTTTAAAAAGGACTCTACACTGCCCTTAGAATCACAGAATAATAACATCTAGGAAGTGACTTAGAGATCATCTGGTCCAATCCCCTCATGTGACAGATGACAAATTTGAGATCCAGAGAGACTGTCTCTTGCCCAAGATCATACAAGTAATTAATGACAGAGCTGAGACTAGGTCATGAAGGAGGTCACTATAAAAGATTCTTAGTAGCAGAATTTTGTCACCTTGTGGAAAAATCAGGCTTTGATCCTTTTTTTCTCACATCCGTTGAGACTTTTTATCCTTAGAGCAATGTAACATCTGCTGACTCCTAGACCAGTAATTTTTGTACTAGACTGTACTACCTCCCACATGCTTTCTTAGATCTGTTTGGTCTTTTAAAAATTTTTTATTTATTTTGTTCTGAACTTAAGAAATAAAACAAGCATTTCTGTAACATAATAGAATAGAAAAAAAGATGATTGTACATGACACTGCAAATCTATTATGTACAATTTGCTAATCCTTTAAATAAAGTTATGATATAACTTTCCTTTTTTCTTTCCTTTGCCCCTTCCCATTCTAGAGATGGCTACCTTTACACACACACATATATGTAAAATCATTCTGTACCTACTTCTATTTATCAGTTCTTTCTCAGGATACAGATAGCATCTTCCTTCATGTGTCCTTTGTAGTTAGTTTGTGTATTTATAATAATCCACATGACTTAGTCACTCAAAGTTGTCCTTGAAACACTATTATTACTGTATACAATGTTATCTTGGTTTTTGTTCATTTCACCCTTCATTATTTCATGCAACTGTATCCATGTTTATCGAGCTCCTCTTTTCCTATATCACAATAATATTCACTCTATTACAAGAATATACCACAACTTGTTTAGGCATTTCCCAATTAACCTATTTGATCTTAATATTCATTCAGGATCCATGAGAGTCATCCTACAAAGCTAAATTTCTAATGATTATTGTGCTATTATTTTTAATAAGAATAGTTCACAGATCCTTATTTCAATAAGAGATGTTACTTGGCTGATCTAGTCATTTTATTAAGCAACTGCTAAGTACAAGTTTCTGTGCAAAACTCCAGAAATACAAAAATAACCAATAAGAGGAGCTTATAGTCTTATTTTTCAATATTCAGTAAACATTTATGAAGTGCCTACAATGTGCACTTATCCCTGTGCTAAGGGCTGGGGATACAAATAAGAAAAAGAGAGTCCCTGTCCTCAAGGAGCTTACATTTTAAAGAGGGAGATCAGAATATACAAAATAACACAGAAATCATATCCTACAAAAGAAGTACAGTGTAGATAGATGTTTAACTTTGAGGGGACCCACTGGTATCTGGGGCAACCAGGAAAGGCCTCTCAGTGAAGGTAGCACTTAATCTGGGTCCTAAAGGAAACCAGGGATTCTAAGAGTTGGAGATTGGGAGGGATAATGCACTAGGCATTGGAACAGCTAGTACAAACACATGGAATTGAGAGAAACTAATGTTCTGTGGTTTTTTCCCTTTTTTTTCAGATTGCTGGTGAGATTACAGGAACTGAATTATAATCTGAAAGTGAAAGTCTTATTTGATAAGTAAGTCATCTTTCAAAATTTCCTTGATAAACTTAAAATGAAAAATATAACTAATATTATAATAATAAAGAATCTACTAATCACAACAGTATATACAACACAGTTGGGGAACTTTTGTTCTTTACACATACTTAAAATAAAAATGCATCATTTTAGATTTATGCATTGGATCCCAGCCAAAAAAAATTTTATTTTTCCTGAGTTATCTAATTCCAGTCTAAGTCCAAAATCGTGGGCATAAAGTGCAACGGGTCTGCTCTATCTAAGGTAGAGATGCGCCCCCCTCACCACTAGGTGACTCTTATCCAAAGTCAACTTCTATAGTACAATTCTAAGGCTGATTTTTGGAGTTTCAGGTCTAGGACCACCAAGGTAAACTCAGGAAAAACAGACAAATCATTCATTCCCAGGGTGTATTTTGTCATACTTCTGGCAACTGAAAGAGTTCTAGTTTAGGAAATTATAAATGAGAATGTGATAAGAATCATAATTTTATTCTCTTTGCCCCTGAGCATCTGCCCACTGTCTGAGCCCTTTGAAGAGTAAAATTGGGGAAAATCCTAGTAAGTTTATATTGAAATATTCTCCAGATTACAGAAGAAATATATGTAGATTTCTTTGATCTACTTCTCATTTACATGTGTGCATAAATTTCTTTTGGCTAAGTCAGTTTGTGAAGCTTGTTTTTTTAGCTTAAGATATCTATCTGGTTTTCTTTACAGAGATGTGAATGAGAAGAATACAGTAAAGGGGTAGGTGAAACACTTTTTGCCAAATTTCACTGTTTCTTTTTTTGCCATTGTAAGCCTCACAGGTCTTTCTAACTTTTTCTATATAGGTTTAGGAAATTCAACATTTTGGGGACACACACAAAAGTAATGAACATGGAGGAATCTACTAATGGAAGCTTAGCAGCAGAATTTCGGCATCTGGTGGGGAGATTACTTTTAAATCCTTTTATATATTTTTTCCTTTGTTTTATCTTAAAACAATATGAATAACACTTTGTGAGGGAAAAAATTCCTGAATTTGTTTTCTGATAACCTCTCAATAGGGCTAAGTGGTGTAGACAATAGAGTGCGAGGTCTGGAGTCAGGAAGACTTATCTTCTTGAGTTCAAATCTGGCCTCAGATACTTAATAGCTATATGACCCTGGGCAAGTCACTTAACCCTGTTTGTCTCAGTTTCCTCTTCTATAAAATGAACTGGAAAAGGAAATGGCAAACCATGCCAGTATCATTGCCAAGAAAACACCAAGAGTCAGACACAGCTGAACAACAACACAGACCTCTCAATACTGTCTCTACCTTCATAAACATAACTAAGAATAGTTAGCATTTATTTAGTTTTCTAAGCTTTGCAAAGCTATATATATGCACATATATACGTATAATATATTTTTCTCCTTTGATCCTCGCAATGACCCTATGAGATAGGTATTATCCCCATTTTGTAGATAGAGAACCTGAAATGAGGAGATTTTAAATGACTTACCTAAGGCTATACAGGTAATAAGTGTTAGAGATGGGGTTCAAAGCCAGATATCAGATTCCGAGTTTAATGCTCTATCCAGTATCCCAGGCTGCCTTGATTGTCCTACTATCCAAGGTATTATAATTTTCTTCTTTCTTAGATGATGACTACAAGAACAAGGCTTTTCCCCTTAATTTTCCCTTTATTTATCACATCACATATTCAGTCAGACATGTAGAAAGGAGTAAAATTTACTTTTAGTAAAGCAGGAGGGAAGTGTAGTGTTCAAAGTATCTATAAGTAAGTAGCTTAACACTTAGTGTTGTAACTTTCTCATTATCAACTCACTCCTTGGGCCCTTGTAGTTTGGCTTCTGCCTTCAGCATGCTACTAAAACTGTTGTCTGAAGTTGACTCAGAACCACCTAGTGGGCCATGTTGGATGTTTCTCATCCTCTTTGACTAGTGCCTCATTTGATACTATCTAGCTGTCCTTCTTGAAATATGGCGCTGATCTACCATGATACCTAACTGTATTGGTTCTTCTCATTCTTTGACGTCTCTGTCTCCTTCCCCCACTTCCCCTCTTTCTTCCACATCCTATCTGGGAATTCTTCCAAGACTGCTGCCCCTTTCTTCTTTCTCCCTCTGATGTCAATTCAACCATCTTGTGTGTGCCAGGGGTTATGCTAGACACAAGGGGGATATCAAGTCAAAAACAAAAGATCCCCCTACTCTCAAAGAGTTTATGTTCTTGAGAAGCATGTAAGTAGAAAATTAAATACAAAATGTATACAAAGTTCACCTACTTTCCTGTTTTTGCTAATGGTAGAGTTATCTACGCTTAAGAGCTACAAGTCATTTCTATCTCACTCACCTTCCTAATCAAATATTGTCAATTTTTCCTTTAAAATGTATCTAACGTTTTCCCTTTCTTTTCCATTAGGCCATTATCACTTCACACCTAGAATATTTAAACAACCCCTTTACTGGTCCAACTTTTAATCTTGCCCCTTCAGTTTATCCTACATCCAGGTTGAAATTAACCTTCCTAAAGCATATCTCTGTTCATATCACTTCCCACTTAAAAATGTTTAGTGACTTCCCCTTTGTCTATAGAACAAAAGTTCAAATTCCTCACCCCTGAATTCAGCTCCCTACACAACATGGCTCCAACCTACCTTTCAAGATGTGTTGCCCATCCTTTCCCTACATATACCTAATGTTCAAGACAAAATAAGTTATGTACCTTGCCTTTTTCTCAGTTTTGGTCCTTGGTTAATGTTGTTTCCTTTGCATGACATTTCTCCTCTGCATTTTATTGAATTACACCCATCTATTCATTGCATGAATTTTCTTACCAATTTGATTAGCTAAAGCCAATAGGCCAGAATAAATCAAGAGACAGGTTTTGTGACACTCAAGAGTATCACATTCTCCACCAGCAGTTAATAGGGATTGCATCATTCACAATTCAGTAAGCAATATTTATATATTATATGAAACAAAGGAAAAAAAGATAGCTGTTAATTAAAATGCAGGTAGCCATACAAAAAAAGTAGTATGCTTGTTAAAGGAAAATGTATATCATTTGCTATGGGAAATAGATAAGGGAATTGTTTTCTTAGTATAGCTTATTTTACTAAATCAAAGGGAACTGCCCTTCAGATTAGATAAGAGAAGAGGACCTTCTGAGGACTAGGAAATCCTCTACCTTCAGCAACGAAGTCATTTTGCACTGATAGAAGGAAAGAAGACACTGAAGGACATTAGCCACTACAACTATTCTTTCTGTTCATGAGGAGTCATATACAGCAAAATGACTGATATGGAGCAAGATGAATTCAGATATGTTTTCCCAAAATTCACTTTCAAAACTTCAAGGCCCAAGTTACGTCCTGTCTTCCCTAGGAAGCCATCTCTTTTCTTCCAATCCAGGAAAGATTTCCCTTTTCTGAACTTTATAACTCTTTAGGTTGTAAATTTCTTATTGAACTAATTACATGATGCTAACTAATCATTCATGACCTCAAACACTTACCAGCTGTGTGACCCTGGACAAGTCACTTAATCCCATATGCCTCAATTTCTTCATCTGTAAAATGATCTGGAGAAAGAAATGGTAAACCATTCCAATATCTTTGCCAAGAAAATCCCAAATGGAGTCACAGAGAATCAGACATGACTAAAATGACTAGATAAACTCATGTACTTGTCATCTTCCCCACTACTTATTAGACTCTTAAAGACAATAAACAAGTCTTGTATGTAAGTCTTTCTATTTCCAATAGCATTTAACATAGGATCTTGTACATAATAAGTGTTAGAATTCCTTCCTAAGATGAATTTCTATTACTGTATATAGAAGCACATGAAAAAAACCACTTGAATTTGCTTGATCATGATCATGGTATTAAGTTGTATCAAAAATATTTAAGTTAAAAAATATCTTGCTATAAGTTTCTAGCTTTCTTTTTTTTAACCAGATCTATGATTTCACTGGTCTAGGGGGCTCCTTGTGAAGATCTCTACCCGTGCAGATTTAGTGCCTTCTCTGTACTGAAAGTCTTAGAGAACTGTCTGGGCTGTTGAAAAGTTAGGTGACTTGCCCAGGGTCAAACAAACATGTGTCAGAGATAGGACTTGAACTCACCCAGGTCTGTCTAACTCAGAGCCCTCCTTTCTCTACTACACCACATTGTCTTTTTAAAGTTATTTATGTAAAATCATAGACTTTTAAAATTGGCAAAGATATTTACAGTTTTTAAGTTCACCCCCCTCCTTATACTGGCAAGAAAATGGACCCTTTCTGAAGAGATTGCCCTGACCACTTTTCTCTCTGACTTTCTCTATTGCAGCTCTTAAACTTTTTCCCTTTAACTAACTCATTGGATATCATGTTCAATGAAACCCAGCATTACATTTGTTAACTTTTCCTTGTTTCCATCAGGATAAGGGTTATATAATATACTCCCTAGCATAAATTGGTATATGAGCAAGTGTATTTAATTTACATACTGATTTTTAATTTAACAGTCAGCATTTTCTTGCCTGTAGTCTTAGTAGCAACATTAAAATGCAAGTCACTCAGTAGACCTGCCTTTACTGAGTGTCTATTGTAAGGGGAACCATGTTAAAATAGCTTTGGGGGCATTATCGGGGAATGTACCAAAGAAATAGGTCCAAAACAAATAGAATCAGAATTATGTCTGCCTTCAAAGGGAACTAAAATGGGTTTTTTTTTGTAATTAAATATTGGTGAAACAACAAGTCTACCACACAACACAAAACTTTAGTGATAGATGACCTCATTATGAATCTCTTCCATTGATATTTTTTACTAAAATGAAACAAAACAAACCTTTAGGATCCAGAACTGGAAGGGACCATGGAGACAATCTAATTCAATCCCTTCATTTTATAGCTGAAAATAAATGAGGACAAAAGGCACCTATGACAGGCAAGCCTAGGGACAGGGTATATTTGGGGGTCTAGCTCATTCCTGGCTTATCACAATTCTGGGGTAGCAGATTGGTTCTAGTACAATCCCAAGAGCTAGATCCATTACAAGGACAATGCAGATTTGGTTTGACACTAATGGGTTTGTCTTAGAGTGGAACTAATCTACAGGGAGAAGGGGGATAAAAAGTCCTCTAGACCAGGAATGATATGGTATGGAATTTCTGCACCCAGGCCAGAACAAATTTGTTCAGAATGAGAAAAGATAGAAACTCTTTATCCTAGTAACTACTCCATGGTATTTGAAGTGATATTACTCTGTTAGGTGTAGTAATTCATTGTTCGTTATTCAACTGTCATTTATTCAATACCTTTCATGGACTGTGCTAGATTTGGAGGATATTTAAAAATAAATGGAACATAGTCCCTACCCTCAAAGAGCTTTAAATTCAGGAAAGGAGCTTATAGCTCATTAGATTAAAATGCAATACTATTATTTTATATCTATTGCACTATTAAATCAAGATGAGAGCATTTATCCCTCTTGTAATTTTCTTCTGTATGAATGTCTCTTCTTCCACTTTTGTTTATAGTTAATTTAAAAAATAAAAGTTACCATGACATATACTGAGGATTTTTTGTTTGTTTCACAGCAACTGAAAGAACAGAAAAATGCAGGCACCAGAACTAATGAGGTGAGAGAAATTCCTTGTTTTTCCATCATGTCTGTCAACATCACTCTCCCTCTTCACATATTTCCAATCACTTGCCTAATCTTAATGTTTTGTCTTCATGTCTCTCACATCAGACCCCTTCTCTCCAAACTATATGCTTAGTTCAAGGCTTTCATCATCTTTGACTAGATTATTTCAATAGCCTCTTCCTAATTGGTCTCCTTCCTCAAGTTTTGCCACATTTTAGTCCATCCTTTACACCGATGCCAAAATGCTTTTTCTTAAGCACAGATCTGACCATGTCACTTTCCTACTTCATAAACTCCAAGGGATCCCTATTACCTGTGGGATAAAATATATAAACTTTGTTTAGCTTTCAAACCTGGACCCACTGATCTGTCCAGTTTCATTGTGTAACACTCCATTGTACAATATTCCACCTCCCGCCCTCTGCTGTCTACTCAAACTAGCCTTCTTTCTATTCCTCATACCCAACACTCCTTTCACTCTATCTCCTATCTCTATATCTTTGAAATGCCTTTTCCCCAAGCTTAGAATATACTCCCTTATCACCTTGGCCTCACAGAATCCCTCTCTTCCTTCAAGATAAGAAACAGCATCACCTCCTACAGGAAGCCCTTCCTGATCTCCCCAACTGTTTGTTCCCTAATTCCCAAACTATTCATCTGTGCGCTCTCTCTCTCTCTCTCTCTTTCTTTCTTTCTCTCTCTCTATTTTACGTATGTGCACATGTATATATACACTACATACATGTAATGTGGCATAAATAGATGTGCTATGACAAGATCTTGTTACAGAGGATACATATATGTATGTTACACACACATATATGTGTGTGTAATATATTCCTGTGTGTATGCACCTTACATATGGCCTTGATGTTTGCCATTTGGAATTTAAACTCCTGCAAGGAAGAATTATTTCATTTATTATCCTTGTATTTCCAGCACCTAATGCAGTATCTGGCATATTGTAGGCATTTCCTAAATGCTGATAATCTACATCCTTACTCTTCTCTCTGCAAAACCTTTATGAGAATAATATATATGCATACAAGATCCTTTGGATGAAAAAGAAGAGAGAGGAAGATAGTGACTTTTACAAACAATTTTTTATCAATCCAGTGACATGATTATACTGAAAGGTTGGAAAACTCCTGCTGAGTTCATCGTTTGTTGATGTTAAAAAAAACAAAAGCTTTAGACAGTGAGCAAGACACCACCTTGAAGGCTCTCATTTAACGAGGAGTCTTTCATGAACATGCAAGATTCCTTGATGAACACAATCACAGAGATATTTGTGTTCAGTGATGTTCTGGTGATCAGTTTTAAGTGAATCATAAACAGAGAGACCTTTACTTGACAAAAATGTTGACCTTGTCATAGAGGCTATAAATGGAAGGAGAATTCTCTATAAGTGAAGATATCTTCTAGATGATTTTGTTTGTAGACAACATAGTGATGATGTATCACCCCACCTCACTCTCGCCCCTTGAACTCCTGAAAATCTACTCAGAAAAAGTTCAATAGATGAAGAATGACTACTGTCTAGACCGTGATATTGCAGTTGGATGCGTAGTCAGTTAAATTTACCTGTTAGTAAACATATCTTTGACAGTCCTTCTAGATGGATAATGAGCTAGTCTAAAAATTGAATAGGATGACAGTGGGCTGAATTTGGGGGAGGAGAGGAGTGGAGGAATTACACAGTTTTGTCTGTCCTCCTAAGCTGCTCTCTAATTCAAAAGTCCATCTTTTCTTAATACCATTATTCATTTATTGATGTTACAGGGCTATGAATCATGGAATATGCTAGCCCCCAAAATAATCATGTGGGTAACCCAGAGAACAACAGAGAGGTGCATAGTAAGCACGTGTTGGCTTCAAGATATTACCAGGGATGACTTGCGTTGCAGAAGTGGTATAGAAGGTATTTTACAGGAATATTATCAGAATAGCAGTTGGTCTAACTGAGTGGCAAAAGCAAATAATGACAAAGTCAACGAAGGGCATCTAGTCCATTGTGGATATATACTCTGGACAATTTATAGCAAGACATGGATAAGAATTGCACAGGATGAGAAGGCATAGTTCACATTACTGTAGATAGTATCTACATCAATAAAATTATCTACCCATTGAAGGACAACCAGTGTGATTTGGGCTCTTTTATGTGAAGAGGTAGAAGATTTGAATCTTCTATATATTTGGACATAGTTATTGGGATGCTACCAAGTCTAAGAACAAAAAACTGTGAATTCAACTGCCATGAACTTACATGAGATAGGAGTCTCTTATTTCCCTTAGTTTTTCCATTTGTAAGTTGGGGACAATAATAATAGCTCATTTTATATAGAGAATTATTGTTTACAAAGTACTTTTCTCAACAAGCCTGTGAGATAATTCATGAAAGCAGTACTACCTTCATCTCCCATCTGAGGAAATTCAAGATCATACAGCTCGGAAGTATCAGAAATGAGACTTGAACCCAGATCTTCTGAGTCCGGTGTTCTTTCTACTTCACCATGCTGTTGGCTTATCTCAGGGAAGATTAAAGAAATAAAAGATATGTTGTCATGCAAACAGAAATGAAACATATACAAAGATTTACATACATTCAGTTGGTATAGAAAAGGCTTAATTCTCTCATTTACATCAAGATATTACAATCAGTCAGTCAATAATCATTTGTTAAGCAACATCTTTATATCGGGCACTGTACCTAGTCTATGGGAACACAAATAAAATGGATGAAACAATCCCTACTCAGGAAAAAAAATATTCTAATTGGGAAGAATATAAATATGCATGGACATGTATACAGATAATATATGAGGAGAATAAATACAACTAAATGCAAAGTATTTTAGGAGGGAAGGCATTAGCTTTGTAACATGGCTTTTCTGTGTGGAGGGAAAACAGACCTTCCTAATATCCCACTTCCTGATTCACTCTCTGGCCATATGTAAGAGGACAACTGGCATTTGAACTTCCTGTAGATACTGAAGACCATGGCATGTGCTGGAAAGAGTACTGATCTAGGAGTCAGGAGACCTGAGATCTAGTCTTGACATTGATGTTTAGTGGTTGTGTGGTCTTGGCCATTCTCCTACTCTTAGTTTCCTCATTTATAAAATGACTATCACCCTAGCTATTGCAAGGGTGGTTGTAAGATAATAGATATAAAGATAATAGATGTAAAAATGTTTTGTAAACCACAAATCACTACACAGATTCAAGGTTTGGAGATATTTTGTACCTTCCAGTAAATACTTCATTCCATTTGGGAAAAAAAGAACAGTTGGTCATTAAAAGGGGTTTTTTGGTTGTTTTTTGGGGGGACAGGGTGGAGAGTCCCAGATTTATGATTTCATTCCCATAAGGTGCTCTTGGGGAGGAAGTCCCCTCTAACAGGGCATATTCGCAACTAATATACATATTGTCAACTGTGATGAAACTTATAGTCTTAGAGAGTTGTTTCTCACATTATCACATAGAAATAGCTATGGACCTTTCAGGGCACTCATGGGTGGTTAAAGGATTTATGATGGTCTGTGTTCCCCTGCTGACAAAATGGCTATTCAAGCTCATCAGAAATAAACTCAGTGCTCTGTCTACTTTGGTAACTAATCCCTGTTTCTCTTCCCCTTTTCTTCCTTCTCTCTATAAACCCTAACACTCAGGTTTTTCTTGTTGCATGGTACCATCTTTTCATCTTATCTCAGAATTGGAAAGGGATTAGGATCCATCTAGTCCATCCTCTGTTTGAAAAAATAATGGCCACATTCTCAGTAATTTCATAAGATCAGATTTAGCGTGCTAAAAATTACCTCCAAGAAATCACATGATAATGGTGGGTTAAGTGACTTTCTCTAGTAGTAATCATCAAACATGACATTTGAATATAGATCTTTTGACTCCACTCATAGTTCTTTCTGCTCTACCACACTGCTACAGTCATCATTTCATCATTTTAAAAATCCATTTTTAATGAGTATACCCAGGGGATATTATTAGAAAGTGTCCAATCTTTCATGTTTGATTAAAAATTTGGAATGAAGTTATTTTTCATGGTTTGGTTTTTTTTCCCTATGTTGAAACTGGTTATGGTTAAGCCTCAGTTCCACCTCTTAAAATGTTAGTTCAGCTTATAAAAAGTATAGGTTGTATGAACTAATTCCTTTGAGACTTTTAAATAATTCTCTACATGTCTGGTTTTTAGGGCCCTCTCATTGTTACTGAAGAACTTCATTCCCTAAGCTTTGAGACCCAGTTGTGCCAGCCTGGCTTGGTAATTGATCTAGAGGTAAGTCTTAGATTTCATAGAATCCCAGAATTTGAGAGTTGAAAGGGACTTTGATGGCCTTTCTTCTCATCCATTCATGAATGAATTCCTCCCAGGACAGTTAGTGATGCAGCCTCTGCATGAAGACTGCGAAGTACTTGCCAAAAATAGAAGTAATTGTCAGGCACCTTTTCCCCCCATGTATTTTTATCTCTAAGTTTTCCCCTCAAGGACATTTCTTCAGATGCCATGCATTAGTAACGTATTTTCAGTGCTTCCATGAATTACTGGTTATGAATCCAGCTCCTCAGGTAACTGGCAGTTAAATTTACTTTTGAATTATTGAAGCTATATTTTCCCAATATTCTTAATTTCTCATATTGTGTCCTGGCATTTATTGGGGATTTTTCCTTTAAATAAAAAAAAGTTCCTCAGTACTGAGTTAAATAAACTCAAGTGACTATCTTAAAACAATCTTCCTGGGGGCAGAGCCAAGATGGTGGAGTGAGAGCAACTACTCACCTAAGCTCTTAGACAAACTCCTTCAGATACCTATAAAAAGAGAATCTGACCAGATTTTGGAGGGGCAGAATCCAATAGGAGACAGACTGTGGCAGATTCACAGCCCAGGACAGACTAGAAGGTCAACAGGAAGGATCTGTTCCACGGGGGCTGAAGGAGCACACAGCACACAGTGCACAGCCAGTATCACCATGTCCCCACTGCGGCAGGGTCAAGCAGGAAGTCCCGGGTAGTCTGAGGCAGTGGCCACACTGAAGAATAGTGGGCATATCAGCCCTGGACAGCAGTCCAGTGGAACCGAGCAAGTGAGAGCCATGGAGCCCCAGGTCTCTGAAGCAGTTGCTCCTGAACTATCAGCCCACAGAGTAAATGTCTGTAAGTCATCTACTTGAACTTCCTGGAACCAAGATGGTAGAGTGATCAGTAAATGCTCTTTTCCCCTCCCCTTGTTGACCTTGAAAGACCCATAAAATATTTCTCTAGAAAAATCCTGGAACAGTGGGTTCAGCAGAAGGGGCACACAGTCTCTTAGCATGCGAGGCTAGGAAAATCACAAAAGGAGGTCCTTCTTGCTGTGGCTGAGAGGGACCAGTGCAGAATCAGAACTGTCCCAGACAGCCCCACTTCAGCAAACCAGAAGGAGATCCAGAGCCCCAGGGGGGTGGAGCCCACAACTGCCAACACCAGGACCCCAGGCATGCCTCAGTACCCCAGAGGAAACAGGAAGACACTAAGGCAGATGGTATCACCAACCACTGAGCTTGCCTATGCTCTGGCCCAGAAGAGGAGATATGCTGTAGCCACACCACCCCTCCCTGACACTTAACACAGCTAGCTCCAGGGTAACTCCCAGGGAAACCCAGAAAGATTTCACCTAGCCTCTGCTTTCTCACACTAACCAGCTCAGCACCAGGTAAGCTGCAGCATTTTAACTTCTAGATGAAAGAACACACAGTCTCAAGTTCAAGGCACAAGAACTGTGGGACAGAGCCCTTTGTGACCTAGAAGCAGATATCTACTTTAAAAGTCAGGAAAAGGGTGATGATCATCATCATGAGTAAGAAGTAAAGCAGAAAAGAAAAGACCATAAAATCTTTCTATGGGGACAAGGACCAAAACACTGACCAAAGAGGTCAGTACTGAGACTGTACTCCCATCTGAAACTTCAGAAGGGAATAGGAACTGGTCACAAGCACAAAGAGCACTCTTGGAAAAGCTGAACAAAGATTTTAAAAGCCAAATTAGAGAAACAGAAGAAAAACTGACGAATGATTTTAAAAATATGAAAAAAGAATTCACTGAAGAGAACAGTTCCTTAGAAAGGAAAATTGGACAAATGGAAAAGGAAGCACAAAACCTAACTGGAAAAAATGGACATATGGAAAAGGAAGCATAAAACCTAACTGGGAAAATTGGACAAATGGAAAAGAAAATATAAAAACTAACTGTAGAAAATAACTCCTTAAAAGGAATAATTAGACAGATGGAAAATGAGATGCAAAAGTTAACTGAAGAAAACAATTTGATAAAAATTAGAATTGGGCAAGTAGAAGCTAATAACTCTATGAGACATCAAGAATCAGTCAAACAGAATCTAAAGAATGAAAAGACAGAAGAAAATGTAAAATATCTAATTGGAAAAACAACTGACCCAGAAAATTTTCTCCAGGAGAGAAAAATCTAAGAATTATTGGTCTACCAGAAAGCCATAATGAAAAAAGAGCTTGGACAATATCTTCCAAGAAATTGTGAAGGAAAATTGCCCAGAAGGCATAGATCCAGAGGGCAAAATAGTCATCGAAAGAATCCACTGCTCATCTCCAAAAGGGATCCCAAAGTAAAACATCAAGGAATATCGTTGCCAAATTCCAGAACTATCAAGTGAAGGAGAAAATACTACAGGCAGCCAGAAAGAAACGATTCAAATATTAAAGAGCTACAGTCAGGATCACACAGGACCTTTCAGCTTCTACCTTAAAAGATGGAAGGAATTGGAATACAATATTCCATAAGGCAAAGGAGCTGGGACTACAACCAAAGATCAATTACCCAGCAAAGTTGAGCTTAATATTTCAGGCAAGGAGATGGCCATTCAGTGAAATAGAGGATTTCCAGATCTTCCTGATGAAAAGGCCAGAACTCAACAGAAGTCTCAAGAGAGGCATAAAAAGGTAAACAGAGGGAAAAAAAAAAAACTTGTTCAATATGGACATACTGTTTACATCCCTACAAGGGAAGATGATACTCGTTAATCTTGAGAATTGTATATTTATCATGATATATAAAAGGGATATACATAGATAGAGGGAGCAGGTATAAAGTAAATGATGTGATAATAAAAATGTGATTTAAGGGTGTGAAGGGATTTTAACAGGAGATGTGGAAAGAAGGAGACAGAAAATGGTAAATTACATCACAGGAAGAGGCACAAAATTATATTAGAGTAGAGGGAAAGAGGGGAGGGAGATGAGCATTGCTTGATATTTACTCTCATTTGATTTGGTTCAAGGAGGGAATAACAAACTTAATTAAGCATATAAATCTAACTAGCTCTACAGGCTGTAGTAGGGGAAGGGGGAAAGAAAAGGGAGGGGATGCTAAAAGGGAGGGAAGAAGTAGTAAGGGTAATGAAAAGGAGGGAGGCTGAAATAAGGAAGGGAAGACTGAGGGAAGTGGTGCTCAAAAATTAAAACTCTATTGTGGAGGGGAAGGGAGAACTAAAAGCACAAATGGGGGGAAAGAGGATAGAGGGAAAGACAGAGATAGTAATTATAACTGTGAATGTGAATAGGATGAACTCTCCCATAAAATGGAGATGGATAGCAGAATGGATTAAAAACCATAATTCAACCATATGTTGTTCACAAGAAACACATTTGAAACAAGGAGGATACACACAGGGTAAAGGTAAAAGGTTGGAGTAGAATATATTATGCTTCATCTGATGTAAAAAAAGCAGGAGTAGCAATCCTAATCTCAGACAAAGCAAAAGCAGAAATATATCTAATCAAAAGAGAGAAGGAAAGAAACTATATCCTACTAAAAGGCACCATAAACAGTGAAGCAATATCATTACTAAACATATATGCTCCAAGTGGTATAGAATCCAAATTCTTAGGGGAGAAGTTAAGGGAGTTACAAGAAGAAATAGACAGCAAAAGTATACTAGTGGAGGACACTTCCCCTCTCTGAACTTGATAAATCTAACCTCAAAATAAACAAGAAAGAAGTTAAGGAGGTGAGTAAAATTCTGGATAAGGTAGATATGATAGATCTCTGGAGAAAACTGGACCAGGATAGAAAGGAATATACCTTTTTCTCAGCAGTACATGGCACATATACAAAAATTGACCATGTACTAGGGCATAAAAACCTCACAATCCAGTGCAGAAAGGCAGAGATAGTCAATACATCCTTCTCATATCATAATGCAATAAAAATTATATGTAATAAAAGACCATAGAAAGATAGACCAAAAATTAATTGGAAACTAAATAATCTAATCTTACAGAATGAGTGAGCTAAACAACAAATCATAGAAAAAATCAACAGCTTCATTCAAGAGAATGACAATAATGAGACAACCTACCAAATCTTATGGGATACTACAAAAGCATTTCTTAGGGGAAATTTTATATCTTTGAATGCCTACATGAATAAAATAGAGAAAGAGGAGATCAACGAATTGGGCTGAAATGCAGCTGAAAATGCTAGAAAAAGAACAAATTGAAAATCCTCAAGTAAATACCAAATTAGAAATACTGAAAACCAAAGGAGAGATTAATAAAATTGAAATTAAGAAAACTATCAAACTAACAAATAAAACTAAGAGTTGGTTTAAAATTGATAAACCTTTGGTTAATTTGATTTAAAAATAGAAAGAAGAAAACCAAATTACCATTGTCAAAAATGAAAAGGGTGAATTCTCCTCCAGTGAGGAGGAAATTAAAACAATAATTAGAAATTACTTTGCCCAACTGTATGCCCATAAATCTGACAATATAAATGAGATGGATGATTATTTTAAAAAGTATAAATTGCCCAGATTAACAGAAAAGGAAGCTGAATACTTAAATAACCCCATCTCAGAAAAAGAAATTGAACAAGCCTCCAATGAACTGCTTAGGAAAAAATCTCTGGGGCCAGATGGATTTACAATTGAATTTTATTAAACATTTAAAGAACAGTTAATTCCAATACTATGTAGACTATTTGGGAAAACTGAGGAAAATTCTTTTTATGATACCTAAACCAGGAAGAGCCAAAACAGAGAAAGAAAATTATAGGTCAATTTCTCTAATGAATATAGATGCAAAAATTTTAAATAAGATTTTAGCAAAAAGAATATAGCTACTTATCACAAGAATAATACATTACGATCAGATAAGAGTTAGACCAGGAATGCAGGGCTGGTTCAACATTAGGAAAATTATTAGCATTACTGACCACATCAACAACAAAACTAACAAAAACCACAATTATCTTAATAGATGCAGAAAAAGCTTTTGACAAAATATAATACCTATTCCTATTGAAAACGCTGGAAAGCACAGGAATAAATGGAACTTTCCATTAGCAGTATCTACCTAAAACCTTCAGCAAGCATTATATGCAATGGGGATAAGATGCATTTCCAATAAGATCAGGGGTGAAACAAGGATATCCATTATCACCACTGTTATTCAATATGGTACTAGAAATGTTAGCTGTAGCAATTAGAGAAGATAAAGAAATGGAAGGAATTAGAATAGGCAAGATTGCAGATGATACGATGATACACTTAGAGAATCCCAGAGAATCAAGTAAAAAACTACTTGAAATAATAAACAACTTTGGCAAAGTTGCACGTTACAAAATAAACCACATAAATCATTTTCATTTCTATATATTAATAACAAAGCTCAACAGCAAGAGATAGAAAGAGAAATCTCATTTAAAGCTAGGGTAGACACTATAAAATATTTGGTAGTCTACCTGCCAAAACAAACCCAGGGACTATATGAACACAATTACAAAACACTATTCACACAAATAGATCTAAGTAAGTGGAAAACCATCAGTTGCTCATGGGTAGGCTGAGCTAATATAATAAAAATGACAATTCTACCTAAATTAATTTACTTGTTGAGTGCCATACCAATCAAACTATCAGATAATTATTTTCTAGAGCTGGAAAAAATAATATCAAAATTCAGCTAGAAGAACAAAAGGTTCAGAATATCAAGGGAACCAATGAAAAGAAATGCTAGGAAAGGTGGCCTTGCTCTACTAGATCTCAAATTGTATGGTAAAGCAGTAACTATCAAAACCACTTGGTATTGGCTAGGAAACAGAGGGGTAGACCAGTGAAATAGGTTAGGTACTGAAGACACAATAGTCAATGAATACAGCAATCTACTGTTTGATAAACCCAAGGACCCCAGCTTCTGGGATAAGAACTCACTGTTCAACAAAAATCGCTGGGAAAACTGGATAACTGTGTGGCAGAAACTGGGCATAGACCAATGCCTGACACCATACACAAGAATAAAGTCCAAATGGGTACATGATCTAGGTATAAAGATTGATACTTTAACAAATTAATGGAGCAAGGAATAGTGTGTTTATCAGATTTATGGAGAATGGAAAAATTATTGACTAAACAAGAGATAGAAAACATTATGAAGTACAAAATGGATAATTTTGATTACATTAAGTTGAAAAGTTTTTGCACAACAAAACCCAATGCAACCAAGATTAGGAGGGAAGCAGAAAACTGGTAAAGAGTTTTTGCAACTAGTGTCTATGATAAAGGCCTCATTTCTAAAATATATAGAGAAATGAGTCAAATGTACAAGAATACAATTCCCCAATTGATAAATGGTCAAAGGATATGAATAAGCAGTTTTCAGAGGAAGAAATTAAAGTTATCTATAGTCATATGAAAAAAGCTCTAAATCACTGTTGATTAGAGAGATGCAAATCAAAACAACTCCAAGATACCACATCACACCTATCAGATTGGCAAACATGACAAAACAGAAAGATGATAAATGGTGTAGAAGATGTGAGACAGTTGGAACACTAATTTATTGTTGGTGGAGCTGTGAGCTGATCCAACCATTCTGAAGAGCAATTTGGAACTATGCCCAAAGGGCTACAAAAATGTGCATACCCTTTGACCTAGCAATACCGCTTCTAGGACTGTATCCCCAAGACATCATAAAAATGGGAAAAGGTCCCACATGTACAAAAATATTTATAGCAACTCCCTTTGTGATGGCCAAAAACTGGAAATCAAGGGGATGCCCATCAATTGGGGAATGACTGAATAAATTGTGGTATATGAATGTAATGAAATACTATTGTGCTAGAAGAAATGATGAACAGGAAGACTTCAGAGAGGCCTGGAAAGACTTACATGAACTGATGCTAAGTGAAAGGAGCAGAACCAGGAGAACTTTGTACACAGCTACAACCACAGCGTGCGGAGAATTTTTCTGGTAGACTTAGTACTTCATTGCAGTGCAAAGACTTAAAAAATTCCCAGTTGTCTCTTGAGGCAAAATGCCTTCCACATCCAGAGAAAGAACTATGGAGTTCGATCACAGAATGAAGCAGACCATTTTCTTTTGTATTATGTTTTGTTTTATTTTATGATTTCTCCCATTCATTTTAATTCTTCTATGCAATATGACTAAGGTGAAAATGTATTTAATAGGAATGTATGTGTAGAACCTATATAAAATTATATGCTGTCTCAGGGAGGCAGTGGGGAGGGAGGGGGGAAAGAGGGGGAGGGAGGAGAAAAAAATCTAAGATATATGGAAGTTATTGTAGAACACAAAACAAATAAAATAATTTTTAAAAAATTTAAAAAAATAATGATCTTTTTTAACAGTTATACTGATGTTTTTGGAAAGTTTAACATGATTTCAAAGGCATGAGAATAAGACTTGATTTACTGACTAAGCAACTATGGGGTTGTGCAATCCCATGGGACAGAGTGCTGTCCCTTAGCCAAACAATAGAAAGCAGCTGCTCAGCTTGCACTACTTCTTCGTAGAATGTTTGAGTTACACCTCCTTTACTGAGTCCCACCAACCATACTTTCTCCTGTCTCCTTACTTTGTCCATTTCTCTTTCAGCATTGTACTGCTTGCTCCACCTCTTATTTATTCTTTGTCTTTTCAACTCAGTTGTATGACTATACATTGTTCAGCCAATATCCAATTAATAGTAGAACACGATTGTGGGACAAACTTACATGGCCATTGTGTGCTTTTCTCTTGTGTATGTAAACAATAAAAAAAATTTCTTGACCACACGAGGGGGGAGGTACAAAACAAAATATATGTATATCTGTAAATGTGTATTTCTTCTGAATACATTGAGTAACTTGTATTTTTGTGACTGGATAAGGGTAAAATGTTTCTAATTTAGTTTGCCTCAAAGTCTTTTTCTTCTTTTAGACAACATCTCTGCCTGTGGTTGTGATTTCCAATGTAAGCCAACTTCCCAGTGGATGGGCATCCATTTTATGGTACAACATGCTAACATCAGAACCCAAGGTATTGAGGATATTCAGTTTTTAAAATAAAAAGTTGGCCAAAGGGCCTTATTGCTTTAGTTTAGGAATCTTCAAATCATGATAACTGGCCAAATAAAACTTCAGTGAAAAACATAGAACTCATGTAGACAAATGTGTAAAGATTAGGGGGAACTCTGAAAAACTGAAACAGATGTAAGAAAAGAGATCTGTGATTTTCCTCCTTTGCTTATAAATTTAGATTCAATTAAGCTTTTATTAAAAACCTTCTTTCTGCCAGAGACCATTCTTGGCACAGAGGATATACGTACAAATGGAAACAGATTATAATTTGCTTCCTGAAACTTTTGTGGCCTTTATTTTTGCTTACAAAGTATAAATCTACTAAACAAACTTTTCAACGTTTTGCCAAAGTTAAGCCTTTAATATTATTTTGTTTTTCTTTCTATTCCATCCAAATATTCCCTCTCTACTTTCACTTTCTTTAGCTCTTTGCTCGTTAGATCTGCTCTTTTATTCTGGAGCCACTGTAGTACTCTGTACAAAAGGATTTGAAAATTTAGGTGCATGAGTAGGATTGAGTTTCAGCACTTAGTCCTTTTTGATGCCTCTGCAGTTGTTCTTAAGGATTTTTGTATTATGTTTTCTCTTCAGAATTTATCCTTCTTTCTGAACCCACCATGTGCAAAATGGTCTCAACTTTCAGAAGTATTGAGTTGGCAATTTTCCTCGGTCACAAAAAGAGGACTTAATTTAGAACAGCTGAACATGTTGGGCGAGAAACTCCTAGGTATGAACATATGGACTTTTCTTGGTTCTTAAAAAAAATTCTGTTTCCTCTTTCCCTTCCTGAGAAGTTAATTTCCTATTAGATATTTAAACTGTGATAGATGAAGAAGTGGTATGTCCTAAAGGAAAGTGACTTGAAATCAGAAGACATCTTTGAATCCTGGGAGACATTTACTAGTCATGTGATCATAGGCAAGTGAGGTTACCTTTCTGGCCCTTAGTTTGCTCATCTGTAAAATAGAGATAATTATACTTGTACCACCTATTGCAGAGTTGTTAGGGGGAACACACTAAGGAAAAACTAAAATTCAGTATAAATATAAGTTGTTATTATCATTACTGTAGACACCCCTCTCTTTATGAAAGATATGTTTTAAAAGTGATCAATATTTTCTCTTGATTTTGCACATATCACAATTTCAGACATGATACTTACTGGAAACTGTTTAGTTAAATATACTCCTTACTGCCAAAATCTTCTTGACTCTTGAGAAGTAACATAGTATAGTGTATAGAGCGCAGACTGGGAGTAAGGAAGATCTGGATACAAATCCTGCCTCAGATACTTTTACCTGTGTGATCTTGGGCAAGTAAACTCTATGGACCTTTGTTTCCTCATTAGTAAAATGAGAAGTTGGATTCAATGACCTCTAAGATCCTTTTCCCCCTCTGATTCTATGATCCTATAACAAGTATGGTAAAATCTTCTAGCTTGTCACATGCTACAGGAAAATTCATTATTTGTGAAAGTATAGAGGTTTAGATTCTCACCTACTCTATGACATTATCCCAAAGATATCTCATAGGATGACATGAGGTGGGAAGCAGACCCTTTAGCTCCAGTCCTTTACATGAAGTAGATACATTTCACTGATGGTTTTAATGGGCACTTCTAACTGATCATCATAGAAGATACAAGGATGAGGCTACATCATGGTATAGACCTTGACATTCTATGTAATTAAAATGGCTCCCACACCTGTACTTGTCAAACATTATGAAATATAAGATATGAGTAGAGAGTCTTGGATCCACACTCTTTCAAGGCTTTGCTAATCCATCGACGCTGAACACATCAGAGTTCCATTATAGACATCTGTCTCCTAAGTCTAAGGCAATTGCAGAGAATAGTTTTTATTTATGTACATAGGATCACAGATCCAGAGCTTGGAAGAACCTCCGAAGCCACATCGTCCAGCTCCTTCATTTTACAAATGATGAGATGGAAGTTAGAAAAATTTAGCTGTTTACTTTGTATAAAGTTGTATATACCAAGAGAATTTCCTTTATAAACAATATCCCATTAAGATAAACCATTCTTCCAAGATCTTTGGTTTATGTAGACTTCATACATATCTTTGGAGTTATTTTGCTAAGAGTCAAGAAACTTTGTTTTCCTTTTTCCTTATTTGGAGAAGAGTTGTGATTTCCATCCATTTGCCTATGGTGGATGGAGTGGTTTGTAGACAAAAGAATAGTCTTAGTTACCTCTTTAAAGTTCCTCCTAAGTCTGTCTTTGGTTTCTGTAGCTACTAAATATTTTTCTTTCATGAGCCTGGCCTTTAATATGAGCATAGGTATTCCCTACAATGTAATGCCTTTGGCAATGTTTCTGGGGGTATTAGGTAAGGGGAGAGGGTAGGCCTAACAGTACCTGAGATGAGTATTAAAAACATGTTTTTACTTTAAGAGTAGATGTGCTCTCAGCTTTATAAGGGACTTAGAAAATAATATATAATAAAAACATTCAGAGAAAAGGGAAAAAATAATATTAGAAAAGAAGGAAAAATTTTTTGTAGTTTTCTAACCAATGGAAATGCAACTTTGGGGTGGGAGGGGGAAGAAAAACATTTTAAAGTCCTAGGATTTCAAGGGACTTTGAAATGTCATATAATCCAATTGATGCATCTCAGCCATTTGGAAAAAAAGCAATCACCCCTTTTTGTAAAAATATCCAGGAAAGGTGATTGTGAACCCTCTCTTGGTAAGAGAGTCCAAGATGTCTCACTCTACAGATTAGAGTTTTTCTCAGGAAATTGCCAAGAGACCCTATCAATAATCAGTGATAGAAATGTGGGGCTTTTTGCAAATGACTTCATGTTTTTTACAGACTTCCATTTGTATCAAATATACCCAGTGTACCCTTATAATAAAGACTTAAAAAGGAAAAATCTAAAGCAAAAAAAAAAAAACCAACATAACTACATTCTGATAGTATTAGCAGTATGGGACGCCCTTGTGTCTCTACTTCTGCCATTCGCCTCTTTTTGTTTAGATCTAAATCTCTAAAACACATAAGCAGAACATTCCTCCTACCATTTAAAGACAAGGATCATGACATCACAGGGACCTGTGTTGTACAGGCTTTAAAGCAGAGATGGAGGAGCCATTGGCGGAAAAGACAGTATTAGAGGAAGTGAACTAAAGGGTTTTTTCTTCCTTAAAATACTTTTTAAAATAATTTTTCCATTTTGTATTGTCTATCCATTTCTCTTATTAAAATCAGCCAAGTACATGACTTATTCAGGAATATTTGATATTTACATCATGTTATTATTGGAAATAGGGAGGGGTGGAGGATGCATAATGACCTGCTTCATTTCATTCTACTTGCCTTTTGGCTGGTATCAAATTTGTAGATCCTTCAAAGAAAAACTTTTCCATGACATATTTTTTAAAGAATGTGTACAAAACTTTTAGTCCAAATCAAATTTTGCAAGGCTATTTATAGCCTTCTGAGAACATTGATTGTGTTTGTTTCCTTGCTTAGGCCCTGATTTCTCCGGTTCTGATGGTCTTATTCCTTGGACAAGATTCTGCAAGGTAGGTTCTTCCTCTGCTTGAGTATCTGTTTGAGGTGGTTAGAAAGATCATGGTCCTGCAGCTGAGCTTCTGTTCTTGTTCTTTGTTCGAACATTTGCTTCCTAAGACGGTAATTCCCTTTGGAACTTTTCTTTCTCCTGTTTCTATGGTGTAACCCACACATTTGGTATTCTAACATGAATCCCAAAAGGAAGCTTCCAGCTGAGTGATAACATCCTGTGAGTTCCTTAAGATCTCTTCACTCTCCTTGGAACTCTCCCCTGAGAATATTTTGTTCAATTCTGTGTGAAGAGCCCTATGCTGTTCTCTGACCAGAAGTGTGTTACCACTGGATAATCCCCTGAGTCTAATCATTTAGAAAAATCCAGGAGGTTATGCTACAATGTTTTTGCATAGAAGGGTGGCTAGTTTTATTTCTCCAAAAATGACATTAGTACCCTTTTTTTCCTCCAAAGAGAAGGAAGCAGCTTGCTTATACTTTGGGCCATCTCTACCTGGATAGCTTTTCTATGGTTTGGGGAGGAGGTAGAACCAGTGAAAAAGAAATAAGAAACTTGGTATATGAATACTGTTGAGAATAGTAGATTTGCAATTCTTCTTGATTTTGTCTTTAGACCAGGGTGGATAAGATCTGTTTCTGAGAGACATCTGGTTTTACATGTAAGAATTCTCTAGTTTTGTCAGCTTTGCAGAGCAAGTTAGATTCAAGTGAGGGTTTGAGAGTCCACCATGAAAGACAATATATTATCAGGAAGCTATGTAGTCAAGAGGCCTGGGTGCAATCCTGCATTGGATAACTTACTAGCTTTGTAGTCCTGGGCAAGCCAATTAATTTTTCTGAGTCACAGTTAATTCATCTGTAAAATGGGGATAAGAATATTTGGTCTACTTACTTCATAGAATGGCTGTGAGGAAAGTAATTTATAAAACTTTAAATGTTACACAAATTGTGTTGTCATAACTACTTTAGATTTTTTTAAAAAATTTTTCTAATGCATGTATTTACCATTTCAGGAAAATATAAATGACAAAAATTTCTCTTTCTGGCTTTGGATCGAAGGCATCCTTGAACTCATTAAAAAGCATCTAATTTGTCTCTGGAATGATGGGTGAGGTTGACAGTTATTTTCTGTAACACATTTTGGATATATGACCTTCTACTGCATAAGTAGGGCATGACTAAGTTATGGGTGCCATTTCTAATTATTCTACTAGACTATTCTCAACATTGCCTTGTCACTAAATTCTCTTCTTGAGGAATACACCTATGAGCTCTTCCTTGCGGATTGCATCATATTAGCCAATAAATTCAAATCAACAATCATTTATCAAGTACTTACTCTGTGCAAGGCCCTGTTTTAAGTCCTGGAGATACAAAGACAAAAATTAAATAGAACCTGCCCTCAAGAAGTTTACATTCTCTTAGTGGAGATATATGAATGAATATTGTATACAAATCAGCATAATACAAGTAAAATGGAGGGGTGGCAGTTGGAAGGGTTTGGGAAGACTTCTGTGAGGTGGTGAGATCTTAGCTGAGCCTCGGAGGAAGATGAGGATACTGAGAAACCTCGAAGAAGTAAGGAGTGGGCATATTCCAATCATGGGGGACGTTGCCCATGCAAATGCACTGAGACAGAAAATGGAATTCAGAAAACAGCTAGTGGTTAGTTTGCAGTCCGGTTTGACTGCAATGCAGAGTTGGCAAAGTTCAGTTAAGCTTTACTCTCCAGACCTGACCACCACACCTCAGCTGCCTTTTCTCTCAACTCCCATGGATCCCTTCTCCCACTGGTGAGTCTCTCCCAGCACCTCCATTTTGAGGAAGGGCCCAGACCATGCATCCCCCATTAGAGTATAAGCAGCTTGAGGGTAGGGACTGTCTTTTTGCTTGTATTTTTTTATTTCCAGTATTTAGTACAGTGCCTGGTACATAGGAAGGGCTTAAGAAATACTTCTTGACTTGACTTGTCTCCTCTCTCCTAGTGTTCTTTCTATGTGTCTGACCACTTCTCTGTCTCCTTTGCTGGACTATCTCCCAGATCTTGACCTCTAAACAAGGTGGCCCTTGGGATTCTGCATAGGGTCCTCCTCTCTTCTCCATCTCTACAACTCAGTTGGTGAAATCATCATTTCCTGTGGGTTTAAAGACCATCTCTATGCAGACAATTCTAAAATCTACCTATCTGCTCCAGTCTCTCTACTGACCTCCAATCTTACATCTCCAAATGCCTTTCAGACACATTGAACTGGATGTCCATTCTTAAATTCACCATGTTCAAAATAGAAGCCCCCCACCATCTCTTCCATATTACTATAGAAGGCAACACAATCCTTCCCAGTCTAGTCAGCTTTAAACCTAAGACTCAATCAGGCCTCCTCACTATCTCTGCATCCTCCTCCTGCATCCATATGTTGCCAAGGCCTGTCAACTTTACGTTTGCAATATCTCTGGAATACACCCCCTTCTCTTCTCTGACGCTGCCACTACTCTAGTGTTGGCCTTCATCATCTCACACCTGGAATTTTGCAGTAGCCTGATAATGAGTCTCAAGTCTCTCTGAACTCTAATACATCCTCCATTCAGCCTCTGTATCAGTAAGCACCCCAACACACACAGTGGGGCCTGCTACCACAGGTTCTTTGATCTGCTTCTCTAAAAGGAAAGGCAACCTTTGAGGGGTTAACAATCACTTTAATCAAGCACATGTATCAGTTAGTTCAGGGGGGAAAGTCAGCATCCTGAAATTCAGAGAAAATATAGAGAAATCCAAAGTCAACAGACATGCTTCCAAAATGTCTGACCATTAACATACATGCATCTTTACCAGAGAAGGAACATCTGGGTTTCTCAAAGCTGGGGTGGGGTGGGGGTGGGGGGTGCTCCTTAGTGACTTCCCAGGGTCCTCTTCTGGCCAAACAAAAACTTCTAGTCAGTAAGCCCCAAAGTAAAACTTCGCCCCCAGAGTATTTGTATGCTTTTCAGAGCCAGAGGGCATAACCCTCTGATCCTGTGCCTCAACAGAAAAAAATGAAAGGTACTTGGGACCCTCCTACGAAACAACTCCCCTAATGAAACTTCCCACAATGGGCAAGCCCTTCAGTAGGTGGGGAAGATCCTCCTTAATCATATTCAAATAGAGGCATTATACTTTTTGTTATGAACAAAAACCAAAACAGCAAAAGGTCCTAATTTGATTGCCATCACAGCCTCCAAAGTGATTTTTTTTTAAAGCACAGATCTGACCATGTCACACACACACACACACACACACACACACACACACACACACCACACACACACACACACACACACACACACACACCACACCACACACACATCCTTTTTCAATAAACTCCAGTTACTTCCCATCATCTGCAAGATCAGATACAAAAATCATCTAGTTGGCATTCAGAACCCTTTGTAACTCTGACACCTTTCTGTTGTGTTCTTACACGTCACTCCATGACACACACTCTTCAATCCAGTGACACTGGTATCCTGGCTGTTCCACAAACAAAATACTCCCTTTCTCTGATCCTGGCTTATTTTTTTCCTATCTGTCCCTCATGCCTGTAATGTTTTCCTTCCTCATCTTTGCTTCCTGACTTCCCTCACGTCCCAACTAAAATCCCGCCTTCTGCAGGAAGCCTTCCCAAGTTCCTCATAATTCCAGTGCCTTCCCTCTTTTCATCATTTTCCCTTTATCCTCTGGAGGTAGTTTATACTTATTTGCTTGCTGTCTCTTCTATTAGATTGTAAGCTCCCTGAGAGCAGGGACTCTCTTTTGTCTCTTTATATCGCCCCCCGCCCCCGCCCCGGTACTTAGCACAGTGCCTGGCACGTAGTAGGCATTTAATAAATATATAGTGATTGACTGATTTGAAGAGGAAATGAAATGAAGCTGGAGGGTAGATAGAAGTTAGATTGGAGAGGGTTTAAATGCCCAGAGGAAGAATCCTATTTTACCTTAGAGGCAGTGGGAAGCAATGTAGGTTTGGGAACAGTGACTAAAATATGCTTTTTTGTCACTTCACAGATGTCGCTTTATAGGGATTTGACAGCTAAGAAAAAAATAGCTGATGATATTCATAATAAATTAGGAACAATAAAATACTTCCAACATGTACAGGATTGTTTCTAGTTAGCTTTCTAAATTCACATTAAATTTCATAGATGAATACTTAGTGGAAAATGTTTGGCCCCAAATTAAAGATATCACTTTTTGCCAAAATGTTTTTGGCTCTAGACAAGTAGGGCAAATGCTTGCAGCTTGGCAGACGCTGGGGGAAAATCCACTCATTCGAGAAAGCATGGAGGTTAGGCTCCCATCACCCCTATGACACCATCCCAAGGGTATTCCATAGAATGGCACCAGAGGGGGAAGTAAAATCGAATCTAAGTACAGACTTGTACCTTGAAACAAGCTACTAGCACAAGAATGTATACTTGCTGATCTGGGAGTCCCATCATAAAACATTTATGAAATCCAGACAATCTGCCATTTTAAAAATTATGCTGAAACAATTAATGACCTAACAGAAATTTAATTCAGTAGGTAGTAGGAAGCAGCTTGTTGGTATGGTAGATAGCATGTTGGCTCTGAATCTAAGAAGACCTGGTTCAAATCTGGCCTTAGACATTAAGTAGCTGTGGGACCCTCACAAGTCACTTAATCTTTGTCTGCTTCATTTGTAAGTGGAGGTAATAATAGCTGCTACTTCTCTGGGCTCTTGGGAGGATCTAGTGAGACAATATTTGTAAAATATTTTGCAAAACTTAAAGCTTTCTATGAATGCTCATTATTATCATTTTAAATATAATAAGGATCAATCAAGTCTCATCTACATATACAGCTCCGTATCAAGAATAATGAGCCTGAATTTATTCCTCCCTTACTTTTGACATGAGTATGTATGAAACTTATAATGGATATGTGCACGTTATACTAAAGTAATTGGGTGATCTTCACCAAGTCACTTAATCCTAAACCTCAGCTTCCTTATCAAGGAAGTGAAGATAATAATAGCACATAGCTCACCAGAGTTACTCCGACAATCAGACGAGATAAATAACATAGTTAGGTCTACCTTGGCTGTTGTTATAGTCTTGAAGAGACTTACAGAGACATGTGGCCACCAGCCCACAACACTTCCCAGGGCTGCCATAACTAGATCCAAATGTAATTGGGAAATGTTTGATGAAATAAATAAAAATACAAGTAAACATGGATCATTACTTAAAAAGACAAGTCAATATATGGCTTTTATGAATTGGTACACCCCTACTCCATTTGAGGCACCTTGGTGGCATGGTGGATAGAATGCTGGACCTGAAGTCAGGAAGACTCATCTTTATGAGTTCAAATCCAGCCTCCAACACTTACTAGCTGGGTGACTCTGGGCAAGTCATGTAACTCCTGTTTGCCTCAGTTTCCTCATCTGTAAAAAGAGCTGGAGAAGGAAAGAGCAAACTACTCCAGTATTCTTGCCAAGAAAATCCGAAATAGAGTCATGGAGAATCAGACACAACTGAAAAATGACCAAGCAAAGCAAAGCAAAATTTCTATTTGAACAGCACTATGATACTTTGATAACCACTGTCCTGGATGACTGAGGGTTTGCATGCCTTGCCAGGGTCACCTAACCTTTATCCATCAGAAGCAGAATAATCCAAGTCTTTCTGATCTCCATCTCAATTATATTCACCAGACCATGCTGCTTCTTTCTGAAGTTTTTATATTATCCTCAATAACCTGATAGTCTCTATGGTGTCATTAATTTCTACATTTTTCATAAGCCTCTTCTTTGTATATCATCACATAAAAGTAAAAACTATCTATTAAACCAAAAGGTAACCTCTTGTAAATTCTCTTTTCATACACAGGTCTATAATGGGCTTTATTAGTAAGGAGCAAGAACGGGCATTATTAAAAGACCAACAGCCTGGGACATTTCTTCTGAGATTCAGTGAAAGTAGTCGAGATGGAGCAATCACTTTTACTTGGGTAGAAAGATCACAGAACGGTAGGTCTGATGTTGTGTAGACAAATTCATTCACAAGACCTGGTATAGTAAGGCTATGAAAACTGGGCAATTGACATTAGAAAAGCTCTTGCCAGCAGCTAAGTGAATTCCCTTTTGTAATGATATACTAAAGAGATCTAAACATATGAAAAGCTGTCTTTCTGACCACCTAAAAATCTAATTAAGTTTTGGGTTTTAAATTTTTAAACATATTCAGATATAGGCTTAGTTTTATAAATAGAAGACTTGTTAAAGGTACAGGTAAGGAAGAAAACCAAAAGAAAAAACCTCAAATATGGTCATGAAGAGTCAGACATCACAGAAATGACTGAACAACAACAGGTTAGGAAATAATCAAATACATGAACCGGTTTGCTAATAATATATTAATCAGAAGAGGGGAAGCCTCTCAGCAGTTTGAGTGGGCAGAATAATCAGTCATAGGGCAAAATTTAATTCTCTTTTGAATCCCACAAATATTTACCATACTCACAAATTTCACCAATAGAGATTCATTCCTTTTATTCTCAAAGGTTTTTGGTTATCAGAAGTTTCCTGTTAAGATGTTATATTACTTTTGTGAATAGGTATTACCTTAACAGGTCTCATGAGACCTACAAAAATAAGATACAGAATCAAGCTCCTGAGAGACTAGTTGTTGCTCTTTGTCCTTCATTCTCGAAGAGTATCATGACATCAGGATGGAATTGTCACGACTTGCAAGTGGATTGGATTGAAGTCAGGCAGGACTGTGCAAAGTCACCAGCCTCACTCTCTCCTTCAGAGCCATCTGGGTCCAGTGGCCAGATATAGATTAGGATGACTGGATATTGCCCAGGATACAGTGGGAGGCCTTGGCCTTTTTAAGCTAAGGATCTTTCGCAGGTCTCAAGTTTGTCTGAGGCAATGGAAAGTAGGAAGGAAGGAAGGAAGGAAGGAAGGAAGGAAGGAAGGAAGGAAGGAAGGAAGGAAGGAAGGAAGGAAGGAAGGAAGGAAGGAAGGAAGGAAGGAAGAAAGGAAGGAAGGAAGGAAGGAAGGAAGGAAGGAAGGAAGGAAGGAAGGAAGGAAGGAAAGGAGGGAGGGAGGGAGGGAGGGAGGGAGGGAGGGAGGAAGGAAAGCAAAGCAGACTCCTTAACAATATGGGCTGGGGTTGGTCCTTGTTTCTTGAGGAATTTGGGGGTAGAAAGGAGGGGGGAAAAATGGGCCTGAGAAACCTTTTAGGACTGAAAAGATTAGTGTCTGAGACTTTTCTTTAGGGAATATCCAATAGCTTGGTTTCTCTAAAGAACTCATATCTAATCTCTACAAGGTTTTGTTTTGGTTTTTAATTATGAAATTCAGAAATTAATTTCCAGAGTTATTTTCCAGACTAGGAAAGGCATTATTCCAAAGTAATACATTGGAATCTAATTTTAAGAAACATTGTAATGCAGTCTAAGAATGAACACTAGATTTCCTTCTTATTACAAGATGCATGTCAAAAAGGTCCTGTTTTTAAATAAGTAAAGGCTAGTGAGAAAGATACTAAATTGTACATAGGCTGTTTTCCAGTAGTGTCTGACTCTTCATGACTTCCCCATTTTGGGGGTTTTCTTGGCACAGATACTGAGTGGATTGTTATTTCCTTCTCCAGCTCATTTTATAGATGAGGAAACTGAGGCAAACAGGATTAAACAGTTTGCCCAGGGTGACACAGCTAGTGTCTGAGGCTGGATTTGAACTCAAGTCTATCCTGATTGCAGGCCACTGTTCTATCCACTGAGCCACCTAGCTATCCCAAATCATGTATAGGTGTGTATTTAAAAGTGTTCACTTTTATATAACCATTAACATAACTAGATTAATAATTTTTTAAAAAGCAACTTCAAAAGTACCAGATAGTGGAGACATGGTTAAAAGATAACCATTAATCTGAAAAAGGTCTGAGGGTTTTAGTGGACTGCAAGTGTACTATGATTTGACAGGGTAATATAGTAATGAAAAATGAAAAAGTAATGTGATCTTGGGCTTAGGTGACTAGGATGATAAAGAGCCATATGAAGATCAACTGAAGGAACAAGTGATAGTTAGCCAAGAGAAAAGAGGACTTCAAAGGGGCAAGGTGGAGGAAGGTGAGAGAAGTATTATTTGAAAGGCAATTCATATTGTGGGGCAGCTAGATGGCTAGTGGATAGAGTGCTGGGCCTGGAGTTAGGATAGACCTGAGTTCAAATCCAGTCTCAGACGCTTACTAGCTGTGTAACCCTGGACAAGTCATTTAACCCTGTTTGCCTCAGTTTCCTCATCTGTAAAATGAGCTGGAAAAGGAAACGGAAAGCCATTCTAGTTTCTTTGCCAAGAAAAGCCCAAATAGGGTTACAGAATCTGAAAGGACCGAACAACAATATTCATGTTGCTGTGGGATTAAGTTATGAATAAAATTATGAAGCAAATTTAGGATTGACTTAAGGACAAATTTCCTAAGAATTAGAGCCATCCAAAAGTGGCAAGGGCTGCCTCAGAAGGTTCCTTTTCACCATCATACCTTCCTTGTTGGGTATATTTTAAAGCAGCTGTGTCAAATTCTTTGGCCACATTCCCTGCATTCCAGTGTAACCTGACATTCCCAGTGCAGCCCAAACCAGATTAAAAAATAGTTGGGAAATGTTTAACAAAATAAATAAAAATGCAACATAGATGATGTGAATTTGCAGTTTACTAGGTGAATATGCGGTCCGCAGGGATCTGTCTGAGTCTGATACTACTGATTTAGAGAGGATTCTTGTTCACTTCTATGTTGGATCAGATGGTCCCAGGAGTTCTTTATGACTCACATATTCCTTCATTCTTAAATTTTCTTTAAAGAACCTGTATTTCATGCAGTTGAACCATACACAAAAAAAGAACTCTCTGCTGTTACTTTTCCTGATATTATTCGGAATTATAAAGTCATGGCTGCTGAGAATATTCCTGAAAATCCTCTGAAGTTTCTCTATCCAAACATTCACAAAGATCATGCTTTTGGGAAATACTACTCTCGGCCAAAGGAAGGTGAGTGGGGAGAATCTTTCTTGAACCTCTGAAAGTCCCTGTATTGAAGAATGTGTCCACTACCACTACCTAAATCCGAGTGTACCCATGATTTTCCTTTCCTATAAGAGATATATGTGACACACCTCTCATACCACAAGTTGGATATGTGACAGGGTAAATGTGACCACCGTCACATAGGGAAGCTGCCCTCCCTGTCTGACTGCCACCAAGAGGTTGTATCTGTAAGCCATGTGTGCTTGGAGTCCCTTTAGAATATCCATAAAATACTAGTCCATCCCCTTTCTACTTTTAACCTATCAGAAATGACTTGTTACTAAGGTTTGTGTTTAAAAGTCCTGAGTTCAGGACAGGCCCATACAATGCCTATGCTTTTATGTAAAGATGAACTCCTTTTTGCTAAGTTTTTTTCCTGTGCCTGCTTGATTTATTAGGGTGAAACTCCAATAAAGATTTTTTCCTTTCAATACATGTACCTATTGAAATGCAGATAGCTTCAGTGAGCTTTAGTTTAAATGCCAGCTAAAATCAAGCCCCCTTCAGAAATAAAATGTAGGACAGGCCTCTGGAGGTGGGGCAATGAGGGATCAGAGACCATCAAAATCTGAAGGGACTTCGGAAGCCAAGGAAGCCAACCTGCACATGACCATGAGTCTTCTCTAGAACTTCCTCCAAAAGTCTAGTCTCTGGAATTCTCTGTTCTTGCTTCTGAAGAAAGGAAAGAAAAGAAGAGTGGAAAAGCCTTTAGTAGAAATGTATTTTCTTCTCACTGGTAAATTCTCTGTCAAAACTCGTGATGGAAATACTTGAGAGAAATACATCTGCTGGTTTGATTTTAATAGCAGAACACAATGGTGAAAAAGCTAGGAAAGGGGCAAGAGTTTTGAAAAACAAAATTCCATTTTCATCTTTAGAAACATGGAAGTCATCACCCAAGTCCCAAATTAGGACATTTATCTGTGGTACTTGGCTTTTCCATTGGAGGCTTGGTGGTGGATTGCTTGAATATAGCAGGTTTCCAAAGCACATTGCAGTTTGAAATGGGAGCTGATGCCAATAAGGAGAAAGAGTAAATTTCTCCTTTCTTTGGGGAATATCACCACAATTCATTTCTCTCCATTTACTCTTTTTTAACTCTGTAATAATAATAACTAGCATTTACATAGCATCTTAAAGTTTGCAAAGTACTCTGCAAATACTATCTCATTTAGTTCTCACAACAGCTCTGGGAGGTAGTGTTATTATCTTTAATTCACAGACGGGAAATAAAGGCAAAGCAACTTGCTCAGGGTCACTGAGTTGGTGAGTGCCTGAGACTAAATTTGAACTCAGGTCTACCTGACTCCAGATCCAGTTCTCCATCCATTGGGCCATCTAGTTGCCCTGATGATACTGAATGGGGGATTTTTTTTTTTGGCCCAGACCTACAATTTCATTGACGAAGGAAACTCCAGTTGAGGAAACTTTCTACCACAGTTCTTCAAATTATAGTCTAGAGTTAACTAGAACAGACGTGTTAGGGGGAGGGGATGCTGGCCCACAGCACTGAAAGTATAGCTGAACCAGATTAAAATGTAAATAGAAACTACTTAACGAAATAAGTAAAAGAATAAAATATAGATAATGTTGATATGTAGTCTTCTAAATCAATTCGTAGGTGGCAGGGATCCTTATGTATGATTTAATGGCTCTCATTTCTATTTGAGTTTGACATCACAACTGTAGGGTACTCCTCCTCTCCTTCCCATTTCACAAATGTGAATTATTTCACACAGATGTGAAAAATAATGTCACCTGAGTCCCCACAGTTGAAGTTGTTTGTTCAAGATCCCACAACTAGTTAGTGGTCATACCAAGACTAGGACCCAAGTCTCCTGAATCTCAGTCAGTCGTGTTCTTTTTAATTGTGACAATAAAAAAAAAGTTCCAAGAGACTGTGTTTCTGGGTAAATTAAAATTAGTTTTATTGACTACATCTAGAAAGTGGTTAACAGGTTCATCCCTGTTCCCAGCTAAAGAGACCAAACCTTGAGTTGTTAAACTTTCAAGATTTATATTTATAGTCTTTTGAGAAAGGGGTACACCTGAGGGTGAAAATCAACTCTGGTCAACAAATAATAAGAGAGAGTGAATATTATGATGGCAAGTGAGCTATATTAAAATGAGGGTCTTTGGGGTGCAGGACTTGGATCACCCACATATTGGTCAAAGAAACATCAATTTCCATATCACCTGTCTGACAAAAGGGAAGATCCACATTCTCCTGTTTGAACAAACACAATGAGCAAGAATGCATCCATTAGTCTAAACTTAGAATTTCTTTTACTGTCTTTGATTAGACTGAAGCCAACCTGACTGGGCATGTCTTTTAGAAAGACTTCCCACACTAACTGATTTCTGCATAAGGAAATAGAAAAGGGGAAAAACTTTAATCCTAATGCAATAATTAGTTATTAATACCAGAGAGAAATAATCATTTCTCACACAACATACCCCACTGCTTACTCATCTTAGAGTTTGCAGTTAAGAAAAGTCTAATTTTGCAGCATGCTTATAGGATCATTAATTTTCCATTGGTAAAATCCCAAAGAAGGCAGATTGGTTTAAAATGAAGTTTTTCCACTTTCTACACATTGCAGTTGTCTCCTCATAAATGGTGGGAACAACTCAAGGCAGAAGTCAGCTCTCTTTCTTGGATCCTCCAGTTCTTGCAAGAGCTCAGCTCTTCCCAATATCAGCATGGCCCCAGTCCTGAATGCTCCTCCTCCTCCTCTCCAATGGACTTTACACAGCCACCCCTTTACCCTAATCCTCTTTGTGATTTAAGTTGACAAAAGGGAGCATAATTGATTCTTAACTTCTTTGATCACCTAAAAAACACATTTGATTTTTAAACCCCTGGGTGAAGAACATGTACACTGGCTAACCAGATATGCATTTGATTTGTTTGTTTTCCAGCACCAGAGCCAATGGAAGTTGATGGCCCCAAAGGGACTGGATACATCAAGACTGAACTAATTTCTGTATCTGAAGTGTAAGTGAACACAGAAGAGTGTCCTTTTGAGAACCCTCAGTCTATTTCCTTTCGTAGGGGGATGGGTGGACCTCAGAGATGCTTGTAATTTGTTACTCTGCTGTCCATCTGCAGCATGGGCAAGATGACACAAGAAGATCCTCATTAGGAGTTCTGTGAACCCAAGCATGGTGTAACGTCTAAGCCAGTTCTGTTTTTTTTCCTCAAAGCTATGTTAAAGCTCTCTAAGCGCCAGAAACATTGATGTTTTAAAACAAGTGTAAATAAAATGAACAAAAATTTATCAGAGTGGGAAAGTAGTTCTTTTCAATCCAGAGCAGGCCAAAGTTGCAACTGAAATATATTTTTTCTCTTGCTTTTTATTCTTTGTCTCATTTTGTAAACAGTAAAAAAAACAAAAAACCAAAAGCAAACAAACCAAAAAAACAAAGCTAAACCCAAGGCTTTTGGAAATGTCATTGTCAGTTCTTTGCTCTCCTGCACTGTCTTGGGGTGAATGAATGGATCTAGCCAGCATGTAAAAAAAACCCTCCGAGCAGCTCAAGGTGGGATGAGGGAGTCTCCAGACATGGTACTCCTCTGGGTAGGCATTGCATTTCCAGGGCAACACAAGTAAGTGCATGTGGCCATGGTTAGACTTTCTGATGACCATTGGGTGCCAGGTGGGCCAGTCAATGCTCACTCTCGTGGAGAGGGGCTGGAACGGGTGGGGAACTGATACTCCCAGATGGTAAGACTTTATCAAAAATATTTGACAAGTCTGTTTATTTCCTAGAGACGACCCATATGGTAGAGCAGGGGTTCTTAACCTTTTTGGTGTCATGGACCCTTTTGGCAGTCTGGTGCAGCCTTATGGACTCCTCCTGTGAAGAATGTTTTTAAATGCGACAAATAAAATACATAGGATTACAAAGGAAACCAGTTATACCGAGATATAGTTATCAAAATATTTTACAAAAAAACCAAATTCATGGACCCCAGGTTAAGAACCCCTATTGAGAGTAATGAGGTAAGGGGTGAAATGTCAGTTCTCCTCCTGTATTTTAAGTGGGGTTACATTTTTCCCTTTCATTTCTTTTCCACTTTAGTCACCCCTCCAGACTTCAGACCACGGAAAACCTTCTACCTATGTCTCCTGAGGAGTTTGATGAGTTTTCTCGGATAGTGGGCCAAGTAGAACTCAGCAACGTGGTATGTACTTCTACCAGAAAGAATGTCCTCAGGTTACGGGAACAGCTTCACTTTCTGAGGCAGGACGTTAAGCTAACTTTATGCTGTTATACTGCTTTTCAGAGGCACTGAGCAGAGTTTTGGGCATCATCGAAGGAGGTGGGGTTTTTTTCAGGTCATCCAAGGACAAGCAACTGGCAGTTATGTTTCAAAAGGCTACATTTTTGTCCAGAAATTTTGGACACTTTAAGAGATGCTGTCACAAAAGAGCCAGACTTTGGATATTTCAACAACCCATCACAGTCCTTTTCCATATGCCCCACAGGGGTTTCAGATAATGAAGTTCTAAAAACTCCCGGAAGAAAAATGTGACCACTGATTGAATTCTTTTAGAAGGGTGCCTGCTTGTTTCATAATCTGTTACACTTACATGGGCACTGCTCTGCAGGTTTCAATGTTCCCTGTATCTGGCATTCTGGAACTCAATTGGAAGAGTTAAACGTCTGAGAGAGTTAATTAAGGGCAATAAGGGGGATATGGGGTTTGGTCACTGGACATCACTCAAAAGGATCATTCTGCCTTTAGAGAAATCTTTCCTGGGTGTACATCAGGTGGCAGTACTGAGCCAGAACAAAGACTTCTGTCAGTTTTGGGGACAGAGCCCTTTCCTCTCAGGGTTTTAGGGATTTTTGTTGATACTGTTTGGTTTTAAGCTAATTCATACATGAATCTGCCCTAGAATCACGTGGTGTGAATTTTAATAGTGTAGACAGCCCTGATAAAATGTAATACTGTAAGCTAGACAATGACCCATGGGTGGCTAACTCTTTCAAGGTATATTTATATGCTACAATGTATGTGTGAGTAAGTGAACTGGGCCACATTTGTAGGGTAAAGTGTTTTGTATCAGTTTATATTTTCAAGGTCCCTGTTTCTCAAAGTTTCTATTTTCTTAGGTTATTTAGGTGGGACAGTGGATAGAGTGCTGGGCCTGGAGTCAGGAAGACTTATCTTCCTGAATTCAAACTGGCTTCAGATACTTATTAGCTGTATAACCCTGGGCAAGTCACTTAACCCTGCTTGCCTCAGTTTCCTCATCTGTCAAATGAGCTGGAGAAGGAAATGGCAAACTGCTCCAGTATCTTTGCCAAGAAAACCCCAAATGGGATCACAAAGAGTCAGACTGGACTGAGTAAGAACAACAAATTTCCTAACCTTTTTGAACTAGCTGATTCTATTTGGAGAACACACTATCCAGCATTCTCCTTGACTGACTTTGAAGCTAAACACAAAATCACTTATGTGGCACTTGGGGAAAAAAAAGGTAGTGTATTCAACCTGCTCCCTGTTCCATAGCAGTACAAATGCTTGACGTAACATTAAAAGAACAAAGTACAAATGGCCCTCAGTGTGCGCTCCAAGCTTCCTCATTCACTTATGAAAGCACCTGTACTTTTAGCTAAGTTACTCAAACTTTTCAAGACCATCATAGGTTCCTTGAAAAATCCTGAAAGTTAAGACAGGCTTGGACAACCTTGTATAAGTAACATGATTGGTTCTGAGATGCTACATATGTTGGCTGTTGTTAAGAAATAGTGTACCAATATAAGTTGTCCTTTCTTGTACCCTCAGGTGTTTTGAATTTGGCCAAATTGAGACTTAGAGAAGCTGTTTCAAATATGCTCTTTCACAGGTTCTAGGTTTTTTAGTTCCTGATTCTTACAAAAATGATGTGGGCCTTCAGAAAGAGTGCCAGGCCCGGCATCCAGAAATGACTGCTCAAATCTGAGTTTTGCCACAGAAGGAAATGTAGTTCTTTCTACTTTGTTAAAATAGGTTTTTAAAAGATGGTGGCCTCATAGAGTCCTGGGCTTGGAACTGGAAAGACTCCAGTCTGAATTATATCTCAGGTACTCAATAGCTATGTGACTCTGGCCAAGTCACCTAAATTCTCTCAGTCTCCTATTCCTCATCATGTAAAACTCTTTTTAAATTTTAAAGCTAGTCATTAATATCCTCTTCCTGCTCTGGAAGGATATTATGACACTAGAACTGAAGTAAATTGCAAACCATATTAGTTCTAATATCAGGGACTAATAAGAGCTGTACATATACATGTCCATCAGATTTTAGGCATGAAGGATAAAGTCTAAAACAAACCTAAACAGACACTGTAGGAGTTCACATGTTGAATGGATGCTTACACTACCAGACAGAAATTGGTAAGGAAGCATAATAAAACCTCTCCCCTCCTCCCTCCCCCACCCCCACCACACACAGGGGCAAATCACTGTTTTGTTCATTCCTATCCCTAAATAGGGTATGAAGTGAAAAAAAAGTATATGAAGTGAAAGGCCATTGTCTCTGCCTCTTTAAACTAAGGGGATGATCTGGGGTCAAACCAGTGCTAAGGATGTGGGTCTCCACTGGGACTGATCCAGAGGTAGCTGAATCTGACACTACAAACACCACAAAAATTCTTAGGATGGAGCCAAAATTTTCGTCTAGACTCAGTTTAGGGGACACAACACATATAGGATGGTTTAATTCAGGAGTGGGGAACCTGTGGCCCTCTAGGTCCTCAAGTGTGCCTCTGACTCACTTGAGGATCTCGATGGTCACATGTGGCCTCAAGGCCACAGGTTCCCCACCCCTAATAGAGAGTGGACAATTCTCAAACTTTTTGGTCTTAGGACTCCTTTATTCTCTTAAAAATAAATCAGAACCCCTTTCTCCTCCTAGAACTCCTTTTTATCTGTCATATCTAGCCATAATTAACATATTAAAAATTAAAATATCTTCATATTATTATGAAAATAGTTTAGACCTCATAGATCCTCATGAAAGGGTTTCATTGACCATCAGACCATACTTTGAGACCCATCTCTCTAAGACAAGGACTGAACTAGATACCTTGGACTGGATCAGAACCAGCCCTAAAATCCTTTGCATTAGGATAATCCAAGAGCAGGACTGCCCTCTGAGGAATGCTTAGGACTAGAGTCTATATCTGTACCCTGGGGGAATTAACCTTGTCAGGCTTTGAATGGAAGACATACTGTTTAGGATTACAGATTACTGAATTAGGATTGTCAGGTAGGCTGACAACTAGACAGAAAAATGACAATACTTTAAGGTTTGCAAAATAACTTCCTTACAACTAGAATCTCCTTAAGGGCAAGGACAGGGGTATGTGTGCGTGTGTGTGTGTGTGTATGTGTGTATCTCCTGTGTCTCTCCTGTGCACAGTAGATACGCAATAAATGCATGTTGAATTGAATTAAATTAAACAACTCTACAGCCTGTTTGATGCCTGTTATCCCTGTCTGATGGTGAGGAAGCATGGTGTGGTGGATATAGATCTAGTCTTAGGGCCAAGAAGACCTAGGTTCATGTTATGCCTTTGCCGCACATTGGCTGTGTGTGATTATTCAACTTCTGAGTGCCCAAGGCAACTGTCTGAGACTCCAAATTGCAGAGACCATGTCAGTCTGCATTGGGAGAGAAAGCTCTGCACTGTGAGCTCCCTACACCAATAAAATCCTAGGTCCAGTTGTTGTGGTAGTTGTTTAAAATAGATGAGGAAATGAGGCTCTGAGAATGAAGTGCTGTGCCTGTGATCACATGGCTAGTAATTATCTAGGGAGAGATTTAAACTTAGCCTCGATTCCAGTTCCAGCACTCACTTTATGCACTATGGAACACTGTGAGAAGAAGGAAGTGGCATCTTAAGCATGGCTGGAGTCTTGGAACATGAGAGGGAAAAGTGCCCTTTCCCCTCAAACACACCCTAGCTTAGTAATTATCCCTCTGGAATTTAGCAGGAAAATTCATCCTCTTCCTTTTGCCCTAGAGTTGGAAAACTCAGCATTTCTTCACCCTGGGCTTTGCATTAAGCAGAAGACTTGCACAATGGAAAGAAAAAAAAAAGCTTAATACTGTCTGGATAAATTCAAAGGACTAAGCCAGTGAACTGCAGGGGTGAAAATCCATCAGCTTATGGGCTTATGGGAAATAAAAGGGCAGGTCTTACTGTGGCAGCGATGGGCCAGGATTGCATGCAGAATGGTTTCCGTAGTCCCTATTTGAAGTGACAGGTAGATGCTTGTTGCTTTCTCTCTTTTAGAAGGTGGGCAAGTCAGATTAAATGTGTAATCCTACTTTTAGATTCTTGTAACAAAGTTAATCTTCTCTCTTTACAGATGAACGGAACCCTATAATATTTGAATTTCATTCATCTCTTCCGAATCAGACTTATCTGCTCACTCTGGCTATTCTGCTCTTCTACAGCCTAAGTTTTTAGAGAAAAGAAAGTCATATTAACGAGTTTGCTTCCAAGTGAATTTTTTCTTATCTCAAAAACACCTGTTTTACTCTGAAGGTCTGCACCAGCCTCACTGAAGGTAAAGCTGATATGCATATGCATTAGATATGGAGCAAAGATAGGAGTCTTTTTAAGGGAACCTAACACAGTGCTGTGCACATAGAGGGTGCCTAGTAAAGATTTGGTTGAAATAATAGGTCAAAATATTTATAGAGGAAATTTTTGGTGTTAAAATGTAAATTTCTAGGCTAAAAAAAAAAAGTTTTATTTTAATGGCTATAAGACAATTTTTCATGTTGCCAGTACAGTAGATCTATCCCTCTCCCCCCATGTCTCCAAGCTCAATGTTACCAAACATAGGCATGTCATATGACAGAAATTCAATTCTGGACACATTTCTCACAACCCCCAAACTCCTACTAAAAAAGAGTGTCATGTGTTGTACAAAGTTTGCCAAAACAGCCATTTAAAAATAATACAATAAGTGAACATTTAGTGGTGGAATTGGCTGCACATTTGGGTTAAAGTTAATGAAAAGTTGCTGGCTAATGTCCACAGAGGCCAAATGCACGTAAATTCAAGAATAGTATTTCTGTATCTCCTTACAAAATTGTTTAAAAGCTTCTATCTTCATCAAAGTTGTCAGAAATGAACATGTTTTGGCATTTCTAATCATGTAACTAAAGTTCAACAGATACTTTACTACATCAGCCCTTGTAGACAGGGCTAAAGGTGTGGTTTACACAAATAATTAAGACTGACTAAAAATGTAGATGTAAACAAATTAATAAATTGGTTAAGCAGTAGCTAGTGTTTGTTCTCTTAGCCATTGGATTAAATTTAATTTTTCATGTGAAAAGACAAATTAAGGACCTAAAAATAACAGTATGTGAATGGGAATAATACTCAGAAATTGACTAATAGTGAAATTCACAATCTTATCTGTAACAGAAGAAAATGTTTGCTTTTCAGTGATAACAATACAAATAGTACAAATAGTTGTGATAATTTTATTTTACTTTTTAAGTGGAAATGTTTAGATTAGCACATTACTGTCACTTCTTCTGCCTATACTAGCATTGAAATGAAAAGCTATGATTTGGGGGAGAAAGAGAAGCAATAGATTTTTAACTTTGTGAAAGTTACCTGAAAGGAAATGCATCTACTTGACCTATTTAACTGTACCTCCTTGTTTCTACTATCATTACAACTGTATTTCTTGTGGTCGTCAATATTTCTTTAAATCAATTTTAAAACAACAACAAATGGATGCTGATGTATTTCTATTGAATTAGGAAACTTGCTGCTTTGCTTGATACTGTCCTCAAGTTATATCATTTTTCTTGGTCTAGCGCAAATGTCTCTGTTGTGTCTTAAAGTTTGCAAAATGCTTTCTTACAACCAGCCACCCTCACAGTGATAGCTCTAATTCTACACACATTGTTCAAAATAAGATGTCACAGATGAGAAAGTGCTTTAGGTATTTCTTACCAAAAACATGACAGAGGAAAGGATGAGCACAATTTTAAGAGGTTTTTTTCCCCTATATATTAGCGTCTATTTTTGCTATTCATTGTAGTCCTGTTATTATGACAGAAGAAAACTCCTCAAAGGACAAAACAACAACTATCTGCTTATTTTTAATGAATTGAGACTACTATTAGGACTAACCTAGAAATACCACAGCTAGCGAAATGCTGATAGTTTGTCATGTTAATTACGGTTAAGAAGACAGTAACCTGCATGGATATCATTGGTTTCCCCTTATTTATACTTACTCCTGATTAGGTGGGAGGCAGCATGGTATATAGTGTGTGTGGGTAGAGGCCTGGCTTTGAAACCAGGTCAACCAAGGGTCCATCCCTGCCTCTGTCACTCACTGGCTGCTGGACCCTGGCCAAGTCACAGTATGCTAGGCCACTCTCTGAGTCTCTATTATCAGAGAGTTTCCTCACCTCATACCAATGAAATCACAGTTCCAGCCTCTATCCCATATTTAAATATGAAAATCTAACAATACCAATGTTTAAGGACAAATAATATTATTTTCTAAAACCATATTAACTTGTCTTGTATATCAAGACTGCTACTGCAGATAAGGGTATCAGTAATAATAGTCTACACGGAGACTTTTATTTGCTGGTTTATTTCCTTCCCACAACTCGAGAAAGTTGGAAAGCAATTCGTCAATCTGTAAACATATATTAAACATCTGTAGATGCTATTTTGCTATGTGTATCCTCGTTTTACAAAGGAGGGAAACCAAGATTCACAGAAATTAAAGGGTCTCATGGCCACCCAGCAAGGAACTCAGAATAGACATCAATCCTATAAACTAGGAGTTCTTAAGCTGTGGATAGATTCAGGGTGTCCATGAAGCCTGAATGGGCAAATTTTGGCTTCTCTTGTAACTGTGTATTTAGAAACATTATTCTAAGGAGGAGTCCATCGACTTCATCCGACCAGCAAAGAAAGCTATGACAAAAAAGGTGAAGAGACCCTTCTGGATCTCAGAGGTGTGATATTAGAGCCGCTGTCAAAAGACTTCTGGGGTCCTTGATGCCTACATGTGCCTCCAAAACTATAGATTATTTTAATCTTTTCTTTGAATGTAATTAAGATACCACTGTGGCATATTTCTAAAAGTAGATGCAAAATTAAAATATGTCTCTTTTCCAAGGCAGTCATCTCAAATTCACATTTTGTAATTCTATCAGGGGTTACTGAAAACCTCCTATTTCACAGAAAAATCACATAGGTGATTTTTTTCCCCAATGATTAGAAAGTGAGGAGGAAAGGAATAAGCATTTGCATAGTACCTACTAAGTGCTAGGCATTATGTGCTAAGTGGTTTTTTATAAATAATAATAATGATAGCTACGATTTATATAACACTTACCATTTGCCAGGCACTGTGCTAAGCACTTTACAAATGGTATCTCTTTTGTCTTCATGATAACCTTAGCTAGGTGCTATGATTATCCCCAACTACGGCAAACAAAGATTAAGTGACTTGCCCAGGGTAACACATTCGAACTCAGGTCTTCCTGATTCTAGGCCCAGCACTCTAAACACTGCTTTATATCTTCTAGCTGCCTATAGAGTAATGCCTTTTTTAGAAATTAGGTGAAGGTGAAAGTGGGAGTTGACAAGGAAAGACAGTTAAACTTTAAAAATTCTGTAAAAAAAAAAAAATCAGCAGTACAATCTAACTGGAGTCTGTGGGGGTTGACAAGGTAGAAGGGGACAGGATCACTTTATATTGAAATAGAGAAGTCAAATCAAATTCTAGTTAAAGAAAATGTCGATACATTACCTTTGACCCTGACAGCATTAGTGAGGGGGATCGAAGGGTTAGCATACAAACTTCTATCATCACAAATCTTGTTATTCTTATGGCTGTAAGTATAGATTTTTCCCTTCTGGGTAAGTTCTTCCAGTGGAAGGATTTTTATATCTTTCCTCTCCAACGACCAGCCTAGCTAACTATGTAGAAGCTCATCACCAGTAGAATCTTGGGCTGTGGCAATCCAAGAAACAAGCTAAAACACACAATCTGGCCTGAGCAGTCTTTTTCTACTGCCTTAGGAATAGTGAATTAGACTAAATGCATTAACTTAACTGTTGGTATTGCAAATGTGAAAGCCTTGTCCAGCAACAAACAAGTGGATGTGGCATTGGATAAACTGAATTAAATCAAGCTTGGCATTCTTGCTGTAAATGAAATTAGAAAACAAAAGAAAATGGCAGACAAATGGAAAGATGGTTCCCAGCTTCTCTGTGCAGAGAGAAAGAAAGAAGCTGAGGGAGAGTCAGCATGCTCTTGCCTCCAAAGACAATGAAAAGCCTCATTTCACAGGCTAACTCTTCTAATATTACAATTTTCATGATAAGCATTTGCAGAAAGATCCCCTTGAAAATTAACTGGAGTTTAAACAACATCTGGAAAAGGAAACAGAGGCCGAGTCTACAAAAAACCTGACAAGACCCTCTGCCTTTAAATAGTCTCTACTTTGCTATTTGGTGACTGAAATCCAAAGGTGAGACTTAAGTGAAGTTAACAATAAAAATTCTAGAAAATATCCACAAACAGGGAATGAAAAAGGCCTAAGGCTTATAAACAGCATGAAAAGTCTCATGCCAATACATCACAAACATTTTCTTTGAGAAGAATTGTAAGGTTGTAGACATGATGAGTACCAAATACCATCTCTCTCTCTCAAAAAAAACTGATTATATTGGTTAATAATAATAGCTAACATTTATGTAGCACCTACTATATGCCAGGTGCTAAGCACTATATTATCTCATTTGATCCAACAACTCTGGAGGTAAGTGCTATTATTAACCCAGTTTTACTGATGAGGAAATTGAGGCAAATAAAGGTTAAGTGTGTGCCTAGGGTCACACAGCTAGTTAGTGTCTGAGGTTGGATTTGAACTCAAATCTTCCAGATTCCAGGCCTGGCATTCTATTCACTGTGACACCTACCTGTTCAACAGGTAGTCAATGACTTATTATTGATTTAGGAGTCATTCCTGAATCAGCTACCTGTATAGTCAAACCACTGATTTGTAAAAGCAGAGATAAAAATTAATATTGAACTGGAATAAATGATAAAAATGGGAACAGCAAAACCAACTTCAACCTCAGTTGTATAAACAAAACTTGGGAACAGCCATGCCAGTTAGGTGCTAGGAATTACAAAGATAAAAATGAGCACCTTACATTCCATTAGGTGTAAATGGATGGAAGAAAGGACATTGACACAGGTTATGCCAATTCCTACAGAAACGTAGCCAATGTATATCAGTTACAACAAGATCAAAAAAGCCTGGAAGCTTCCTTAGCCAACAAGTGGGGGAATAGGGCAGCCAACACTGTTTCCAAACTAAAAGTCATGTATAATATCTCTGAGAGAAGTGGGGTGGATGATTCTGAACACTTTTTCCTCATAAAACAGCTGGAAGCTGGAAAACATTTTAAGAAAGGTGGGCAAGGATAGGTTAGCAAAACTGTTGCTGTTCTGACACTTTGTGACCCCATTTGACGTTTCTTTGGCAAGGATACTGGAGTGGTTGGCCATTTCCTTCCCCGGCTCATTTTACAGATGAGGAAACTGAGGCAAATAGGGTTAAGCGGCTTGCCCAGGGTTATACAGCTAATAAGTATTTGAAGCCAGTTTGAACTCAGGAAGATAAGTCTTCCTGACTCCAGGCCCAGCACTCAATCCACCGCACCACTCAGCTGCCCTCAACATGATTAGATAGTACTATTTAGATGACATTGTAATGATGGCACAAGTCCTGGACACTATGGCATCTCCTGGATGAAATCCATAACCACCCAAAGGAATTTAGCCACTCTCTGTACAGAAACAACCAAGCTGAGGAAAGCACCTGTTGTCCAGACTGCGCTGATGTACCTCGTTCATCCATGAGTACACAGATATGGCACATGAGCAAGGAATGGGTTGTGCTCAGAATTAAATGGGAGAACAGACTAACTTGCCCTTGAGATATTTTTAACATTATATTCTCCCTGTGATGTTGTATGACTATGAACGATAGTAGCTGAGGAGGTACATGGGAGGCAGAAACAGCTTGTACCATTATTAAAAATAAAATGTTATGCAAGAAGAATATGAAGGATATTATCAGAACATGTCTGATCAGAGGGCAAAAGCAGATGGGCTGGTCACACAAATGAGAGCAAGAGACAACCAATGAACAACCAGCCCATGGACACTCCTAGTATCGACTTAATACCGATACAACTAGGGGAATGTCTGAAGCTTGTTGAGTGGCCAATTTATGGGAGAACATGGATGAAAGTGACCTAGAACAGGCAGGCAGGATTGAGCTGTGGTTTCACTGATGGAAGGAATACCCACATCAGTTATTTCCCTGTCTATTTGAACATTCATATAAGTCCTTCAGGATTTATACCTACTGAAATCTGAGTTTAGTATTTTTGTAATGGAATTCCAATACTGCTTTTATCACATATATGCCAAGTTTAGCCTTCGTAGTAGTTTATGAACTTAGAGCTAATACGGATCTCAGAGACCCTTCTTGTTCAGCGCTCTCATTTTATTGATGAGGAAACAGGCTTGGAGAGTATGTGACCTGCCCAAACTCATGCAGTAAACAACAGATCAAGGCATCCCACTGCTTTTACCCTATAACTCGTGGATGGTGCATGTATGGTTAAACGTTTTTTACTCTTAACATTAATAGGATCATATGTTAATTGATTTCTCTTAATTAATTCTCTAAGAAGTCAGCAGTGAGGTCACTGAATTTTTTATAAAGTAAATATTCCTGATAAGGGGTAACTTTCATATTTCATAGATCTACTGGGATCCCTGATTCTCTTCTAGTCAAGCATCACTCCCATATAATTCTGCTGAAGGGGTATTAATTAGGACTCTCAGCCTACCTCTTGGCTCCAAAACCTAAGGAAATAATCCAAAAGTCAGTCTCAGATTTATAAATAACGATCCCACTCTTCACCTTAGACTGCTCGGGGGTATGAACAGAGAAGACTAGACTGAAGGCTGAGTCATAAAGCCTCCTGCAAGGAGGGCAACAGTTTAATTGTGATAAGGCTGCCTTGGAAATAACATGAATTTCTGGCCACTGAGGCCCTGAAGTTTTCTTTGTATCAGACAAGTAAGGATATTTCTCATGCATTTTAATTACAGCTGCTTTCCCAGGAAGTGTCAGCTTCTGATGTATGAGTAAGGAAACTTGTTTTTTTGCCTTTTAAGTATGATAGAAGATTTAACGAATCTCACTGAAATTCATAGAATACCATATAAAATGTTTTACATGTTCAGCACTCTAAAGAAAACTGTTCAAGGCTTTGGAGAGCACACATTTTAACTGGAAGATTGTTATGTTATATTCAACCTTGAAGGATGCTTTTAAAAGCAGTTCAGTGATCGAGACCACTCAAAATACTCCAATGCCAACCTGCCCCATCTCATGACAGCCCTAAAAGGCAAGGTTTTCTTTACCAGTCAGTAAGCATGCTTACTGTGTGCTAGAGAATGTGTTAAACACTGAAAAAAACCAAAACCCCAGTTCTGTGCCTATGTACCACAACTGTTTTGGCTCCCACTCCCAGTCTCTTGATCAGTAAGTTCCAGCCCTGTGCACCCACATGCGCACACATGCATTCACATGTGCACACACACACACACACACACACACACACACTTTCTCTCTCTGCCACCTCTCAGGAAAAGTGAATGACCTATTTGACCCATTATCTGTGGCAATGTTTGCTTTCTAGTCAACTTCTCCCTGACACCTACAATCTGTCTAGCCTCTTTTCTTCTAACAGTAGTTGGCAGGTGGTCAGGGAATTTAAACTGGCCTTAATACTGAAATGTGCTGACTCCCCAAATCCTGTGAAGTGAAAAGAATTCAACAAATGTCTAGCTTATTTTGGAATTATCATTCCCACATGATAACAGGAGCTGGTGTTCATACAATACCTTATAGTATATAAAACATTATGTCCCTATATATTATATGTATGTACATATACATATATGTATATATCTTATTTAATAGAATTAGCCGGGAAAAGTTATTGTCCCCATTTTGCAGATGAGCAAGCTGAGGCCCAATGAGGTCATTACTTGCCCAAGATCATGCACAAAGAAAATGGTAGGATTCTAAGTTAGGTCTTCTGACTCCTAATCCAGTGTTATAGAGCAAGATGTTCCAATTAGGTCTTTAAAAGTCTGAGCTGGTTCAGGACCATCTCCACACCCCTCTCTCCACGTGCATTTTTAGCAAGAATGAGGGCATGGCTGACTTACCTCCTCCTCACCACAACTTCACCTCCATGCCCTGGCCTCCTAGGGCCTTCGCTATTTGAGGTGATGATTTCAAAGAAATTTAAGTTACATTTCATAAAAGGCTGGAATCTGTGCTGTGGAAGAAAATAAAATCTGGCTCTCTTGAGAAGAAAAAAAATTTTCCCACACCAATTTTTTTGGGGGATATACCTGTTTATTATACTGAAAAAGCAACACTATTTGATTTCATGTAAAATAAATATTTCCCAATTTCTAAACACTTACAACTTAAATCATTTTTAGGTTAGATTCCATTATAGGAAAACTGCTAGAAACAAATACATTCATCACAGCATATTCCCCACAGAGAATCTAAATCAAACATCGAGCCGCTCAGTCCCAGTCACTGATGGTCATTTCAAATAGTCATTAGTAGTCCAGCTCTGAAGCTAAAGGGTTATAGTGGAGGACAAAACACTTTTCACACGAGGGATGATATAAGTAACACTAAGACTAGCACATCTAGGGTACAAAGGGTTAAACTAGCAAGAGTATATCTAACTGTTGTGATACAGAAAACACACAATACTGAAAACAAAAACAGGTCTTTGGAATATAGAGATGGCAGCAATTTAATAGGAAAAAATAAAACATTGAAACCAAATCTACATGTCAGTGCCAGCCAGTGATGAACAGCCAAACCAATAACCTGCAGATATTTATAAATAACGGCATGAAGGAATCAGTGCAGTGCTCTGAGTGAACACAAAGGTTTTACAAAACCTTCTGAACATTGGAGAAAATACTACAAATAACTCTTCTTCTCAAACACCAGTTAGAAGCATTGTTTTCTAGAGGAAAGCCTGAGTTTCAAGGGTGATCTTTGCCTCCTGTAGTTAAATTGCTCTCATTTTAAATTTGAGTCACAATTTTGAGCACTGGAAGGTAGCTTGGCTGCCATCTAGCTCAATCCATATGTGAAAAGTTTTAATTAATCTAAACCATGCTGCTGTTTGAGAAAAGTAGGTTCATAGTTATTTTAATATGTCAACCAGTGAATTTTTCCCTATCCCCAAAAGACATTATAATATACACAAATTTCATAAAATTGTAAGACAAGACTTTCTCTCGGTTAACAAAGAGCTATCTCCTACATAGCACTGTGCAAATAATACCTCTGAATATGGTCGTTCACTGACCTAAGGGTAGGGAAAGCAGTAAGACTGGTTACGAGTCTTGTGTAGCAGGAAGAAAGACTTCAACAGCCCAATTAAGAGAGCAACATCAGTGAGGACCACTGGTCACCCAACTGAATGGGAGGGTGACAACTGAATTAGGCTGTTTTAGGTTGGAAGCCAAAAATGGGAGCACCTGAAGGATGGCTGAAGAGGGTGGGGGCAGCAATATGGGTTATAGAAAGCTTGAACGCTGTAATGGAAAAAGGGGAAAAAACACTTAAAAATGCTCCGCTAATGTTTTTACTGATTGCTGTCTATGTAGCTGAGGATTTCACTCATTAGATTAAAACTCAACTTCAAGGAGTAACTTTCATAAAGTGGCCCATTCTTTGTATTTTAATATCAAAGTTCTTCATTTCACTTTTCCCTGACCTAACCCTAAGTTAACTCACTCATTCATTCAGATGCTAGGATGAACCTAAATGGAGAGTTCCATGTGCAAAAGTCTATCCTCTCATCTTAGGACAATCTTTCTATTTCCCTTCCAGACATGAAGATGGAAGGGTATCAGCCTTATAATGAAATTAAGTGGGGTATTTTGTTGTTGTTGTTGTTTGACACACAAGTCTTTTCTTTTGTTTGTTTGGGCTTTTTCTGTTTTTTGTTTTTCTTTCCTTAGGAAATGCTAGTACCACCAAAAATCTCACACAAAGGCAAATGAGAAGAAAATTGGAGTGTTTGCTAGTGGTCCCCCAAAGTGAACAATTATCTTGATTCAGGTTTATGGTGCAGGTTTAGATAATAAATATGGTTGTTACTTTATGGCAAATCACACCGTCAAAATGACTTTGGTAGCTTAAAATATGCCCTTCAAGCAGCAGCATCGTTTCAGTCTATTATGTTGTCAAGTCTGTTAAGTTCCACTGGTGTTGACCTGGCAAGTGGTTCATTCTGTCTCTGGTTTGTTTTTCATAAAGAACAGGCACAGTTGTAGCTACTGTGCAAAAGGCCAAGGTTGAGAACCTTCTTGACTAATGTAGCAAAGATCAAAACTGCATAGTATAGAAGCACCACTACCAAGTACAAAAGAAGCAAAGACAGCTAAATGTGGAGAAAGAAAGAAAGGCTGGACTCGGGAAGATACGAAAAAAGAATCCTCTGAAAGGGTCCAAAGTTACATTCATACTTAGATCTTTTGGTCATCAAACTTGAAAATCCCTGATAAAGTCGAATCCAAATCAGCCTTCACTATTTACTGACAGTCATCAATTGATATTCTCTTTTAAGATCACAAAGTAGGTATAGGGTGCATGGGAAACATTGAAAAAACATACAATCTTAAGTGCATAGAGTGTTTGAAAAACACCCAAACTATTCCCACATTTCAAATCTGATATCTTGAAAAAGATCACTTCCATTTGCTCCTGGAGGCAGCCTTGTTCATTTGGGCCAACTGTACAAACAAGGTTTCAGTTTAAAAATTTATACTCAGCAGAAAGAACAATGATCACAAATGCACACAACACTGAAAGAAATTGTAAAGACCACAGTAAAGCGAGCAAAGGGAATTTCTGTTTTTTACACCAAATTCTCCACAGCACGAGGTAATATCGCTCACATTACGAAGGGAGAGCCTGCTTTGTTTCTATTTTTTCTTTTTTTTTCCAGAGAGATCAGATTTGTCCTCTGCATACAATGAAGAAAAAACTCCAGTAACACTGAGATAACAGACTGTAAAATATACATCAATCACTACCAGGAAAGTACACACGCTCTTCATAATCATTGTTCACAATTAAATAGCTAAATGATGCGATTCTTAGGATCAAGCTCGAGACCCCATTATAACAACCCATCTAGATTCTTATGGACCGTTTGATTTTCTTTGCCATCGTTGGAATCTCCTGGAGGTGTGTACTGAACTTGATATTCCTGAAGGATTTTAAACACATCATGGTGTCCAAAGTGCAAGGCTTCATCCATGGGGGTGTTATTCCACCTGTAACAAATAGCACATCTGTGACTGGAGTGCTCAGTGAATGGAAACTCTTGTCAGTCATCTGCTTCATAGACAAGCCATCTAATACACAAAGTTACAAAGCCTATTCCTCTCCATAGCCCTGTGAGGTAGGCCGTATATGTATGCTCTCCTCACCCCCTTCTTCTATAAGATGGATAATGGAGGTCAAAGAGTGAAGGGGCTTGCCCATCAAGTGTTAGAACTAGGTCCTGAACCCAAATCTTCTGACTTGGTCTAGTGTTCTCTCTGTTACACTTTGGATAACCATGTGCTCTGATTTATGATTTGTGTGGATGAAAATTAACAAGGGAAATTCAGAAAAGGCCTTTAAATCCAAAAGGTGATTCTTGAAGATGAATTTTTATTCTGCAATTACTTTTCCAAGTCACTTTGCAAAGCAGACTTTATAAAGAAAGGTTGCTAAAGGGAGATGGCATAATGAAGACTTTAACAGTCTGAAAAGTTTAGTGAAGAAGCCAAGGCATCTCTTTCAATTATTTCTTTTTGAAGGGAATGTTTAAAGATGATTGATACAGCTCATACAGACTTATATGTATAAATATATGTGGTGACATACATACATATATGTACAGACAATAGGTATGGATCCACAAAGCACTCCATAGTGTACATATATTATACAAATGTAAAGATTTATAGATAGATGTCCACAAAGCCTTTAAGCACCCTTAGGTTACACTCAAAGACACCCTGTGCCCTCCTCCCCCACAACTGGGCTACACCAATATAGCTAGGTAATAGTGTTAACTACAGAACTCAAATTTTAATCTCCTAACAAAGGGGTGGAAGTTCCAGTCACTGACTTTCAGTCTCACTTCCTTCATCCACCCATTCACACTAGAGAGTTACTACACCTCCCCTCCATCCTCTTCAGTCATCTGCTGATTCATTCAGAGATTCTGAAGGGGTTTTTAAATTTTTATTTTAAAGGATAAAGTTTAAGACTGAGGGGCAAAGATCACTGTGTTCCTAACCAGATAATTTGCATTTTAAAGAATGCTAAAGGTGAGGTCACTCAAATGAGTTAAGTGTAGATTCATGATGATGATACTAATGATGGCAGCTGACAGTTACTCTTGAAAATCAGCTGAGCCTTGCTCCCACTTCTGTTTCTGTGTGTGCATTTTTTTCTCTCTTTGGGATGAGTGCCATCCCTTTCTACATATTAAAAACCTATTTATTTATGAAAAGTAGCTAGAAAAGTCAGAATGGTATATTTGAAAACATATCTAAAGCCCTGGGCTCAAATATTACCACGGATACTAATTAGCTCTGTGATTTGGGGCAAGTCATTCAAAGTCTTTAAGATTCCATTTCCTCATCTATAAAATAGTAATGATACTAGCAGCATTACCTACCTCACAAGGTGATTGTGAGGATGCTTTGTAAACCTTAAGGTATTATATAAATGTCAGTAACGCAGTGAATAAATAGCTAAACCCTGAATACCAACATTAAGTGACATTCCAGATTTACGTTCCCCACATCCAACTTTGGGTTCTTGAGTCAAAACTGGAGCACACCTGGAAAACTGGGTGAGATCTGTGGTCATCCAGGCTGCCAGGGAATCCTCCCGAACAAGAAAGGTTTAGAGTACACCAAAATAAATCTAAATTAAGATGCCCCTAAACCTGGGCCTGGTCCATGGCTGCTAATGAAGCTACTTCCTTCCAAAAGCAGAGTTCCATTATCTATCTTTGGTGTGCTCACAAAGACTCAAGTGTTAGAATGCCCAAGGGACTGTTAAAGGTACCATACAATGAATGAAAGTACACAGTTTTACGTGGATTAACTAGCACTCAAGCAGTACAGCATTTTAGAGAAAGCCCTGTCCAAAAGGGACAAGAGACTCAACTTTGTGATTAACTAGCTAGGAATCCTTTGGAAAACTGCTTCATCACTTGAGGCTGCCATCTTACTTGTTACCCAGTGGTTCAAAGCCTCCATTCTGGTCAAACAAATTCTATTTATTCATTCTTGCCCCTCTTCCATATAAATCATTTCTCTTGCTTAGAATGTCTTCTTTCTTCCCTTGTTCCAAATCATACTTATCCTTTTGTTCAAAACTGAACTCTTCCATAAAGGCCTTCCCAGCATCCCACCATCCAGCCTCAAGACTTCCAAGATCTCTCATTTATATAGTTCTGTACCATTAATTATTTGTGCATTTGCTCATATGCATCTCTTCTAAGTGCATTTATATAAGTGTTCACATGTTTATCTTTTTTCCCTCATTAGGTTTGTAAGGTCCTTGAGGTCAAGGAACCAGTCTTCTGTTTCCACAACACTCACTATTGTGTTCTACACAAAGAGGATGCTAAACACTGACTGGCTAAGCAGCCTGAAAAATCCAAATACCTATATAGTCTTCCTAAAAAAGAATTTGGGTGTTGGGAATAATAGGGGGGGGGGAGGAAGGGGAACAAAGAAAAATTCAAAGTAGACACTACACATCAGAAACAAGAAACTTGTCGACTATGAGACCAGCTGGAAAATACAACATGGTTGCAGGTATGAGTGTCCATTTACAAAGCACCACCACTTAACAACGGACAATAAACCATCACCAGTATAATGAAAGGGACCTTCATATTTACAAGGGAGAGGCTGAAGTAAACTGCTCACCTGTCCTTGGGGAAAGGATTCACTTTGCAGGCTTCCAACAAAAATTTAACTACTTCCACATGACCTGTAACCCCAAAACAAAAAGAGCCAGGCCTTAGGATCTACCGGAAAGCTAATGTAAAGACAAATAATTAGAGGTGTAGTCGTTGGTACCTTCTGCAGCTGCGACATGTAACGCAGTTCGAGAATCATAGTCCCGCTGTTCCATATCCATAGCCGACAAAGCAAATCTGAAAATTCACAAGCATAGTCGTTCATTAAATTAGTTCACCTGTGACATTTGCAAAAGTAGTCTAGTATATCAAGAGCTTGCTGCCCTACCTACAAATCTCCTGAAAAGCTTCTTACCCAAACTTTTCTCTTTAATTCTGTTGGCTAGCTAAATTGGGCAGATGCCTTCTATAATGACGTACATGGAAACCAAGATACTGGACAACTAGTTCACATGCATATTGGGGGAATTTACCTTGCTTCTCTCTGTTAGCTTGCTTGACTGGCATAGGGGTATAAACACTGAGCACCTCACAAGATAATTACACTTCATTATGATAAGTACTCAGAGATCTGAAGAATGGAAGCACAACAGGCACCTTCAAGTCTCTGGAGGACAAGAAATCAACACCAAAAAATCTCCCTCATTCAAAAACCAAAAACAAACAAAAACCTTGCTAACTCTACATTTTAAAATCTGCAGTCTAAACAGTAGTGAATCAGAGATTTCAAAAACATCAGTGGAAATTAAATGCAAGTATTTTTCCTTTTGAAAGGCCTAAACAGATGATGGCAGTAAGATCCACTGACTTTGGGGTCCAAAGGAACGGGGTTCACACCCAGACGCTGCTATTTTACTACCTGTATGACCTTAAAGGTTCCTTTCCATCTATTAATGATGGGCTTTCCAAGGGTACACAAAGCTGAAGTAGTCAGCTGCCAACACAGCATTTTAGGGGCACCGAAAGGCTCTACTTGTATAGAAACACCTTGCCCACTTTTTTGCCACTATTATAAGAGCCATTCTTTGTTGGACAACAAGGGTTCTGGGAAACAGATCTATCTCCAGAAAGCCATTGTTAAGACGTGACTTGGGTGAGGAAATGACTTGGGTACATCAGTATCCGTAAATGTAGTTTATTAGATTATCCTCAGTATACAAAGAGCAGGTCCCCAGAGGGAAAAAAAATAAGCTACATAAGTTTTTATGGATCAAAAGAGATGGGAAAAACCCAAGAGTAAAACTGGGTGTCATCTAGGGGCAACAGTTGTTAAGTGGGACATTGGAAGAATATGGCTAACATAAGCTTTGCCCCCTTAGAAATTCTTCCTGCGGCCTTTCTATCCAAGTTGAGAAATTAAGAAGTGACTTCTGGCTTTCCTTAAAATGGCCACTTATTAAGAATTAAGCTGCATATGTGTATCAACCAGACTTTCTCTAGCCAGCCTCTCCCAACCTTTTTTTAACTGACCTTCGTAGGGCTGACACATCTCCAGTATATGCAGCAAACAAGAGGTTTATCACTGACTTCACCTGTGAAGAAGATAAATTTCAGGGGTCAGCTAAAGATAAAAAGCAGGGTATATGGCTGCTGTCCGTAAATTATACATATTTTAAATATATAGCAGTTGCACCAAATTAAAAAGGAAACTGACTTGTTTGCCCCATTCCTACCGTTTTGTGCTAATTACAAGTCACAGAATACAGGTCTGCACAGCCTGTTCTTCCTCTTTAAAGCATAAGAAAGGTCAATTAACATACTAAGAATCAAAAGGAAACATAAGATGGAAACAACAAACACTGGCAACAAATCATAAGAATTAAAAAAAAAGACTGTAGAAATCCTTATGCTATAAAAATATGGTAGGATGAAAGAGGAGGAAAATAAAGTTTGGGCTACTTCTTGTGCATCATGATATCTCTTAAATATTTAACAATTCAGAAAATGGTTGAAAGAAAATGGCTCACCCCCTCCTATTAAAGATGGATGCTGAACACCACCCTGTAGGAGTACCTCTGGTCCAATACCCTGCCAGAAATCACCACCATCACTAGAACCATTAGCTCCTTTTGGAATTGTAACCAAAAAAGAAATTCACCTTAAATTTTCCCCACAAACAGATGGGAAGTGGCTGCAAGTATCATGTTTGGTTCTGTGCTTAAGGTGTAGGACTGCCTCTGTTGAAGGGGTTGAGGTAGTTCCTAAGTGCCAGGAAACAGAACTCTGATGAATGGATAATGTCTGGTTTGAGATGATCAAGGGCAAAACAGAGGGGAAACACTGCTTCCCACCATCACTACTCCTATTCCAACTCCAAGAAAAATGTGGGCCACTAATTCAGTTCTGAGAGTAGAGCATCTATTTCGCAGCTATATGCAGTATTTATATAGTTAAAAGTGATACAAACAAAAAACTTTAGCAACCTGTTGTTCTCTGTGAATTTAGCATCCATGTAGACAACCCTTCTAACCCCACAGTCCTGTACTCTCCTCACTCCATTGACCGTTAGTACCACCTGCCATGTTCATTTGAGCATTTATCAGACACACATTCTAAGGAAACCAAGGCCCAAGGTGCCAGGTGTTGGGGATACAAAATGACAAAAATGAAACAGGTCATGCTCATTGGGACTTTCCATTCTGTTGGGGGCCAACAACATGTACATTTGTTAAGATCACAAAGTATATATTTCAGAAATGGGAAGAATGCACTAACAGCTGGGCAGGGGTATGGAGAACCAGGAAAGGCCTTATGTAGGAGGCGGCATCCAAGGAAACAGGGGATTCATAGAAGAGGGAGTGTGTTTCACATATAGAGGACTGCCAATGCAAAGGTACAGGAGATGAACACATTGTTCAGGGACCAGCAAGGACAGTTGGCTGAAATAGTGTGATAAAAAAAAAATCAGTCTGGAAAGACAGATTGAAGTCAAATTGTGAGGGTTTAAATGCCAACAAGAATGATGGGAATGGAAAGGGAAGAGAAGAAGTATTTATTAAGCACCTACTTTGTGGTGTGCCAGGCAAACATGCTAGGAGCTCTCTACAAATATGATGTCATCTGACCCTCACAATTACCCTGGAAGGTAGGTGCTGTTATTATCCCCATTCTACAGCTAAAGAAACTGAAGCACAGTGGTTAAGTAACACAGCTAGTATGTGTTTGAAATCAGGTCTTCCTGATTCCAGGCCTGGGGCCCACTGGGCCACCTGGCTGCCTTAAAAATGCAAAGCTGCTTCTGGAAGGGATATGATCAAACCTGTGTTTTTGGAATGTTAATGTGACACATGCATTGAGAATGAATAGCCACCCATCCTCCATCACTAAGAACCCCTCCAAACCATCATCTCTTTTCCTGCCATCTCTCACTTGAGCTAACCATTTCTCCCCTTCACAAGTAGGTAGTGTGATTTCCCAATTCATTCAGGCCCATTAGCTAGGATGGGGAAGAATCTGAAATGAGAACTTCTCCAAGGTTTCCTGTCACTCTGCCCTACCTCGATTCCACGGTCCACCTTCATAAACATCATCAGAATACCTCACCTCCTTAACTTCTACCCTACCCTGGTCATCCCCCTGTACTGTGTCTACTCTTGAATTCCAGACCAGAAGAATTGGTAGAAAGTCAATTAATTACTTGATCAATCAATATTTATTAAATGCCTACAATGTGCCAGGCTCTGTGCTAAGTCATGGACACAATGCTGTTTTGGTTCACTATAAATTCATGCTGGTTAATAAACTGGATTCTCTGTACTGGCTATCCAATTCTTTTCTTCATTTCTGCTTTATTCCCTTCACTCTTCACCCCTTTTCTCCACTTTCTGTCCACTAAATCAACAGATTTAGAGCTCTTTAATGAGGGATTTTAACAGGTCATTTAGTCCAATCCCCTTGCTTTACAAATGAGGAAAGGAAGAATTAAGGAAGATAGGTCACTTGCCTAAAATCACACAGGGAATAACAGGGGCAGGATTTGAACCCAGGCTCTCTGACTTCAAATCCAGCACTCTCTCCTGATGACCTCACCCTCAACTTTAACGAGCCTAAAATTACACCAGTTTTCTCTCCTCCAATATAAATACCTCCATCTTCTTTCTTCCATCCTAGAGGAAGTAATAACCCTCTTCCTTCCTAAGGCTATAACTTTAACTCAATCCTATCTGGCTTGACACTGTCATCTCAATTATCTCCCTCTAATCTCCCACATCCAATTCTCTACTGGCTCCATCACTTGCTTTCATACATCTCCCTTATTTCGAAGGGAAAAAAAGCAAACCAAAAATCCTTTGAATGATTCTATTTCTTCTAATTTCTCCATTCATTGTCAATTTTCTCAAATCAGAGTCACTTTAGTCTTAACTCTCTACAGACAAGAGTTCCCTATCCTGAAACTATATTGTCAAAGGACACTGGAGACCTAGTAATACCCAAAACTTAAGGCCTGTTATCAATAGCTCTCCTCCTCCCCATTTCAATTTTAGGACAAAAAAATGAATATGAGCAAAATGTGGAAGGGTGCAAGCTACACCACTGGGATGAGGGTAATGGCAGCTGATACTTCCAAAGTACTCTCACCTTTGAACTTAATCCTTACAATGGAGGTAGCAACATTCTTTCTAGACATTCCAGCTTAAAACTGGGAAGTAATTTTTCATTCTTCCCATTTCTTTTATCCTTAATTACTGATCAAGTCCCAGCAATGCCTTCACAATACCTCTTGTAGGTATACCTCCCATCCTTTCCTGTTCCCACTACCACCATCCTAATATGACCTATGTCACTGCATATGGACCCCGAACCCTTGCCCTTCTCTTTCTAATTCATCCTATAAAATGTACACCATGGCTTGATAATCAAAACATTACTTTGAGCCTTGCATTACCCCACTCCCTGCTTTCCCGGAAGGCCTCGCCAGTCATCTTAACCATCTTAACCCCCTCCAGTACTGAAACTGCTGCTTAACTCAGTTTTTGCTCCTGGAAGGCATTCTTTATATCCCACTCATCATCTCTGTAAGTTTCTACAAGTGCCTTTCCTTGACCACCACTTCCCCTACGTATGTTTTCTCCCTCTATCAAAATGCAGTTTTCTTGTTTTCACTTTTCTATCTGTATTCTGCTTGGAACACAGTAATAATAACTGGGGCACAGGGTGGTCCTTTTCAATCTATTCATTGATTCATATCAATTTCCACTATAATCTCTTGTTCCAGCTATAAATCTATGATAAATATTTGTTGAACAGACAAAAGAATTGGATTCTAGTTCTAGCTATACTGACTAGCTCTGTGACCCAGAGTCAAAATCACTGGACTCTCTGGACTAGTACCTCTACCTCTAATATGAAGGAGGCCAGAGGTAGGGTTGGACTAGAGGAGTTCCTTGCAACTAAACCATTTTAGGAATCTGAGATTAGACAATCTTGAGGGTATCTTAGCGCCCCCAAATTCTCTCCATCTCCCGTTATTTCAACACTTTGTTTAGTTCAATGTAGGAACACAGGCTCCACTTGTGTCATTTTTACCATATGGTGACTAGGATCAAGTTTAACTTCTAACATTATTATTGAACTATAAAATCTACTTTGAGGGACAAGCTATTTCAGTTCAATAAACAAGTATTAATTATCTGCTTTCTATACACAAGAAGGCACAGGGCTAAGAGATAGGAATCCAAAGCCAAACATACAATGCTCACTGCCCTTAAAGTGCTTCCATTCTAACAACAAAGCTAAAAGGACTTTTAACAAAGATTGTTATGGCAGCTAGGTGACACGATAGAATGCCAGGTCTGAAGTCAGGAAGGCTCATCTTCATGAGTTCAAATCTAGCCTCAGACACTTACTAGCTGTGTGACCCTGGGCAAGTCACTTAGTACCCTGTTTGCCTCAGTTTCCTCATCTGTAAAATGAGCTGGGGAAGGAAATGGCAACCACTCCAGTATCTGTCAAGAAAAACCCAAATGGGGTCATGAGGAGTCAAACCATGATTAATTCAATTATTCATTCACTTGGCTGATTTGGACAGTAGTTCTTTGAACCTCGATTTCCTCATCCGTAAAACTAGGGGTTTGGACTAGATGACTTCTAAATTTACTTCTGGTTCAACAAAATTAGGTATGAAGTAAATAGATTAGAACAAAGTCCCTTGAGGGCAGAGGCTGTTTTTTACCTTTCCTTGTACCCCTCAACGCATACTAGTGTTTGACATATATGACAGTAAGCACTTGTTATGGTTGTTAATTTTTAATTATGTTAATACTTATAAACTGACAAAAGTGATTTCATAAAGGATAAAAAGCCAAGGATTGGATTGAGCCTGCATTTTCATTAGGAACATCCAGATGAAGGAACTCATTTAATAACGTAGGCCTGCACCTTCTCTATATTTATTTAGTCTATGGCCTATGGCCCTGAGAGACAAGTGATCTGCCCAGGATCAAACAGCCAATAAGTTAGAAATGAGGTTTGAACCCAGGTCTTCTTGCTTTCCAGGCTGACTTCCCAGCCACACTTCACTAATAACTGTAATAACTGTAAAAGAAGGGCTTCATAAAAGCTAGGTTTTGATGGAGGCAGCTCAGTGGATAGAGCTCTGGGCCTAGTCAGGAAGTCCCAAGTTCAAATATGACCTCAGATCCTTACTAGTTGTGTGACTCTGGGCATGTCACATAGCCTCTGTTTGCCTTAATCCACCAGAGAAAGAAATGGCAAATCATTTCATTATCTTTACCAAGAAAACCCCATTGATAGTACTGATCTATGGTCACGAAGAGTCAGACAAATTTGAATGAGATTACCCTCCAAGAGGTACATTCCAGATTTGAGGGACCACTTGTGCGGACAGAATTCAAACAGTGGAGGAAGTGTCTCATTTCAACTAAATAGTATTCCTCTATAACCATGAAAAATAAGTCTATTGCTTTGTTGGCATACTTCATTTCTGATGCATGTCTTTGAAAAAAGAACTTTTCACTACTTTAGATCTGGTTTCTCCCACCCTGCTATCCAAATCAGTTAGATTTAACTGTAAAGGTGCTTTCTGCTACAGCATCTAGGCACTTGCTTATTAATAATTTATTTTAAAGTCCCACAACAATATTACCAGGTAAATAAATTCCTTCATTTGTAAATTATAGGTAAGGCCCATATAAGTCCCCTAGTAAGGGGATTGGATGGATTCTAAGTCACAGATTCCTTACTGAGGGTATTTGCAGGCTCTTAAACACTAATCAGCTTATGTATATGAATAGTGTAAATTAAATAGGCAACCTCAATAACATCTTGTAAGTAAAATTTATGAATGTGTATACGTGTGTACACACATACAAAACACACCCATCTTACTTTTAAGGTCTACTTTCTTCTCCAACTTACAAACCTCCAAGATGCATAAAGATGGTAGCAAAACATCCTCTTTCTTATTTCCTGAGGCTGTCTCCAAGATGGAATGAATTAAGGCCTATGTCAGAAAATAAAAGGCTGGCTAAAAATCAATCTTAGAGTTCCCAATCCCCAGCAAAGAAATGGAAGAACAGTAGGAGGCAGTATTAGCAAACTCACCAACATCCCTCAGGACTTCCCTCATAAAAAGGGGAGGGGAGGGACAATAAAAAAAAATCCACTGAAAACCAAATTCTCCAAGAAGCTACTGCACTTCCGAAATTTAAGGACAGCATAAGGAAGCTGACTTGTCACTGAAAAGGAATATGTGCCAAAAGCTATAAGGTGATGGGTGGGGGAGGGCTTTTCTGCTTCATTTAAAATGAAACTTTGAGTTATATTACACTAATATTGGGATGTGCTGTAGAGGGTATCAGGCTCTCTTCCATGTCTGTCAGTGGGTTACAAATAACTAAACTGACTCATCTTCTGGAATAGGTAAAAATGAAGGGCAAAAAGGTGGGTGGAAGGAATCTTGGAGATGTACATACATCCTCAACCAACCTCTGCACCACTGGACTTGTGTGCATAGGGGTGACCAGCTGGAGTTCAACCCTGTCACCTTAATAAGCCAATTACTGAAGGGACCTTTATGAATATTTTAGTGACTTGCTTTTAAAATGACATAAATGCCAATGTCCAGCAGGCAAAGTGTTACCAGCAGTGCCTAGAGCTAGGAACTTATTTGATGAATCACTTGAAATATTACTCAGTACTCTGGAATACAAACCCTTCTGCAGCAGTTGTCTACTCCAAATGCAAAGATTATGAGCCCTAATGTTTAATTTATGATTCTTTTAAGGGGAAAAAAACAACACAAAACTACACATTCTATAAGCACCTGGAATAAATTTTACTGGTGCAGACAGACACTGTGTCCATAAACCCAACGTGCGAAAGCTTTTTATTAGGAGAGTTACTAGAATGGCTAGACCAGACCTTCCTTATCAAATCCCTTTCACAGATCTTGTCAGAACCAGTAAACTTTATCAGGGCTGTATTTGTACAAAGTCACAAAAGTAGAACAAAAAATACTCCAGGTCATTTAACTCTTTTCGGAACTTCTATCTATGAACAGCCCATATTTACACTCCCTCTCCCCAGTTCTTTTTCTTCTATAAACACTGGGTGGGGCTGGAAACTGGAGTTTCCATCTGATTTGCAAGTCATAAACATGGTATCATTTCCCTTCACTGCTCACTTTACATATCCAGCTTTTAGTTTGTTTTATATGAAATGTGTGGATTTATAAAGGCTCTCTGTGGTCTCTTCTTCCCCTCTCTCTCCCTCCACCCCCGAATTCCCAAGTGGCAAAATAGATTATTATAATCAATTAATTTTCCTAATTTATAGATAATGTTACTCTTGGTAGGGCAGCAAAGTTGTTGTAGTTTTTTTTTTTCAATTAGAATTTAAAATAGCTCTAAATGTTATGTTAAGTAGGAAGGCCCAGGATTTTATAGGTATTTTATTTATTATTATCATTGAGATTAAGAGCCTGCTCAAGGTCAGGTCAGAGATGGAATTAGTGGTGCAGCTGGAAACAGAACCCAGGTTTCTTGATCCCCAGTCCTGCAGTAGAGCACGAAGCCTCTTTTTAATACAGTCTCAAAGCTTTATCCAGGGGATAAAAGGAAACCAGGGGATTAAACATTAATTGAGCTTCAGTCCCTGTAGGCATTTATGGAAAGTCTAAAATAATAATAACAACATTGCCTTTAATCCCACATTCCTCCCAACATCCCAACTTGAAAAACATTCCTTATTTGATGCTTCTTTTACTTAATAGTTCCAGTTCCCCCACAAAGGCTAATTCAGGCTTTGGGAAAACAGGGCTTCTAAGGAAGGAAATGACTAATCAGAAGGGTAGTTAGTTAACTGAAATGTCATCTTGCTGCCCTTACATAAACTCCATTCTCATTTCAGGCTTACTGTGCGATTCGTGGACATGGAACAGATACACTCTTTCTTTCCATTAAATAAACCATCACTATCCTAAGTCAAATTGAAGATGTAAAGAATGTAAATGAAGGCTTCTCAGATAAGTGGCATGTTCCACAACATGACACCATGCATATTTTTGGCTGATTAAACCCTCCTTAATCTCTCTTCCCTCCATTATTTAAAGTGTTAATAAAACTGAAGGGAAAATGCTTTTTGTTAACAATGGTCAATGTCTGGGTGCCCAACTGCCCCATCTGACAAGACTTAAAAAAATCTCATGTAACCCTGTGTTGTGTATAAAAAAACACCCATTACTCAATATTAGAAAACTAAGTTTTAAATTCCTTAGTCTGAGTCTTTTGTCTTACAAGATGGAGATGAGAAACAGCAGAGCACTGTGGAGAGAATCAGCCTTAGAATCTTCAAGCTCTGCCTTTGATACACATAATCTCTGTAACCTTTCAGTGGCCAAGTTTACTAAGGCTAGTAAATTTCCACACAGGGAGTAAAGTACCTTATGCTAAAATTACTGGCCCAGACCCAAAAAAAAGTAGCTTCCACTATCTACTGTCTGCCTTAAAAGATTACCATAAGAAAAAAATACTTAGCAAAAACTTGTAATGTTATGCATACCATTATTTTTAGAAAGTTTATATGAACCCAAAGGTAATTTAGAAGTCCTTTCATTTATTAATGAACAGCTAACACCCATGTAAATGTGCTTTTAAAAATAAAACCTTAACAAACTCATTTGAAATAAACTAAGACTATCATAAATTTCTAAAGCTTTCTAGACATCACAACGTATCCTATAAGATATAGGGATTGGACCTGTGGTTTCATTTGTATAGGGAACTCATGAACGAGGAAATTCTCTCTACTAAGTGCAAGTCAGCAACTTCTAAGAGAGGTTTTCACTACAGCTTAGTAAGTAGGAGTTGGCCACTGGCCACAGCCTGGATAAACACATACTATAAAAGCGTAAAACAGAACCCCAAACAACTAAATCGCCTGATTAGAGAAAATCCTTTATAGGATTTTCTGCTATTTCATGACCAGATCCTGAATTTAACATGGAGGCAAATTCTTAAAACTGTATTTTTCAGGGAGGAAGAATTTGCCATCTATCAAACAATACAATTAATGTACTTGAGCTAAAAAATGCTTGTTTGACTATTTATTTCAGAAAATGGGACCTGAAATAGACATCACCTGATATTTGTTGAAACAAGTCTCCACTATTGGAGGTATGTAGGTTTGGTTTTATTTAAGTATCCAATTTTAAAATTCCTTAAGTTAATAGTAGATTTGGAATATTTCAATTTACCATTAAACCACAGAGGTCAGAATCAGAACAGAGGATGACCACTCATGAACACATAGAATTAGGCTTAACTTGGCATTCAAACTGTAGTTTTGAGAAAGTCAGTGTCATGAGTACAAATATGGCACCCCAGGTCCCAACTACTAAATGACTCTCCTGCCCTGCTTGTTTCTGCAAACCTAAATAGAAAGCACTGGTCTGGAACGACTCCCTAACATCTCATCCAGAGCAAATTCCTTTAAACATGCATAAGCAATTATACCAGGGCTGAAGTATTTCATAACAAAATCTTAAAATCTCACTTCATAGTGTCAATGTGAAATATGTAGAAGGGTCAAGTTAAAGTATCATTTAAGCAGAAGAGCCCCTAAGAATTCTTATTGGTATAGAAGATACTTTTATTTTTAAATTGAGGAGTAATCAAAACCTTTTTGGGGTGGTGGTAGGATGATGGTAGTATATGTTTTTTAAGATGAATGAGAAGGCAAGAAAAAATCAAATGACTGGTGTTCATACATTTACGTACTAAAGAACAGATGGGAAGTTGGAAACAAATAAGCTTTTAATCTTTATTTGCCTTTAAAGCTCTAAAAGTGAAGCGTAGATTCTGAGTTCCTGTCGGTAAGGGCAAATATAACTGTTGAAACATCAGCAGAGGTAAACATCTCTTATCTCTTAGTGGCTCATATTATGCTACCAGCAAATGCTTTAAAAGGGTGCTGCAACCTTCAGAAGTATCTCTCCCTTTATTACTGATTAGAAATTAACCATTACATCTTTATTTAGTATTAGGGCTCTCAAATTGCTTCACTAAACTTGCAGAATCAGTGTTAGGCCCAAATGAAAGAGGAAAAAGTAGATCTTCCAAAGCAAAATTTTAAAGTTAACATAAAACTTTTTCCAGGTGGCTGTTGTCTAGACATGGTTTCAACACATCTAGCTTTCCCTTTCATTTGCCATCTTCGTTCCATCTTGTGCTTTTACCCCTGCCACTGTGAATGGCACTTCCATAGGGATTAACGAGGTCCAAAGAATTATCTTACCAAGAGAAAATTGTCTGTACAATAGCATATGGGCATAGGTACTTGCAGAATTGTGGTTTTTGAGCCTACATTTTATCAGTGGTTTTATAACATCTCATGTTCTGGGACTGTTCCAATCCTAGTACTTCCCTTATTCCCTTTGTAAGTCACTTTTCCTTTTTCATTGTGTACAAGATTATACATTAACTTCGCAACTGCATTTCTTAATAGATGCAGATGTTTTGCAAGGCAGAAACAAGATGGTAGATTATGATTATTAAAAACATGGAAACTTATTTTTAGTTCTGTAGAAAAACAATTTTAATTGTGAACCTCATCTAACAAAAGGAGGAGAGAATATGCAGGGTGGGGGAGGAGAGGAAATCTGGAGAGGGAAAAAATGATGTCCCTATTTTTATTTTTTCCTCAAAGTACTGGGATTTAGAAGCATGGTGTGCCAAGTGACTTTGGGTTCTTAAAAGTTACAGGCAGAAGTCTGACCTTTGTCAAACTGTAAAAACTTTTTAGTGCAGGTGCAGCAAGTCTGCCTTCAGACTAGTCAAGTTACTAAGATTTCACCAGGTGATTGGTTATTCAGTGATGCCTCCCTCACCCCATCCCTGGTTTTTATTTTTATTTTTTTGCAATAGCTGAGGATGAATATATTGAAATATAGAATGGCTTTCATCTGCACAGGTGAGATGCCTACAATCAGGATTCCTTTTAAGTTTAAATGCAATATCTTTTAAAATTTTCATGTTTGACTGGGGGCAGGAATAAATTGGGCACTAAAAGCAATTACCCTTAAAATTGTCTTTATGGTCAGCATACAAGCATCCAGCAAGTGTCAGCCCTCTAAGGCTTCAGTGTTGGGAAGGGAAGGCCCTGCAGCAAGGAACAAAGCTGTAGTGGGTTCTAATAAGCTGGAAAGGCCTTGCGCATAGTCTGAATAGGCTGCATCTGCTCTCCAGGGACCAGCCTAAATTAAGTATGCAGGGCCTCATTATTAGTCTGATGGATGAGCCTGGCTGCTAGGGGATAACTTCTTTAGCCATCAAAGAGTAAATTACCTCACAAAAGCATAACAACTTTTAAGATGTAAATTATTTTATGAAGCAATAGTAACAAATGTTTTACTTGGAAGAAGCAAACAAAATCCTACCTTAAAAAAATTTTAAACCAACTGTAGTTCCTAGATCTAATGGTTTTGCCCCCCCCAAACCCTACATTCTCGCAAGGTATATTTGTTATTTATTAAGCAGATATAAAAGAGGAGGGACTTCTTAAAAAATCAGGTTCTAGTTCCCTTGGCAACTGGAAGGGTAAGTAAGGATGCATCTGTAGTCAGCATTTTCTTGCTACAAAGGATAAACTAGCTAAACTAACTGCCCAGTTCAGCCCTGTCACTCTAAGTGCACTTTACTCAGTCAAGTGAAAGAACTAAACAGACTTTTCAGATCTTCTGTAACTACTGATCCCTTCAATTCATGACTCGAGTCAGGATATAAATGTATGATCCATAGATGTAGAGCATGAAGAAACATCAATGTGCTATCTAGTTTTTCATTTTACAGATTTAGAAATTGCAGCCTGGAGAGGTTGTAACATGCCAAGTTCACACAGATGTTATCAGGTGAGATGGGAACCCCCATCCTAATTCTAGAGGCAATGTTCTTTATGCTCCAGTGTACTGTGTTTTGTGGGGTCCCACATGCTTCTTCAGTGTCACTGGGAAAGCAAACACTGAACACTTGCTGTCAAAGGAAAGATTATTAGCCACTAATTGGCCTAACTACAAATGAAAAGTTCAAATATTCGCTACAGTTTAACATGAGTTGGCAAACCTCTGACCAATTTCTTGCTCCTAATAGATATGTATAAATGTAATTTAGAGAGGAATTAATTTTGCAAAGAAATATGCAGTAAAAACATATCATTAATGTCACACAAATGGATATACCATTAGACTGAGATCCACTACAAAGAGAGGGGAGAAATGGGAACCAGAGCTCAAGTGAATCTAGTCAGCAGTACTTTGCAATACACACGAGTAGATGCATTATGTAATTATCAATTCCATTGAAAACTATGCCATTAATGTTTTGATTCTCCACAGTAGCTCCTAGAATTAGTACATTCCACACATACTGCTTGCTATAAGTAGCTAAAACCCAGCAAGAACATAAACAAGAAATAGGGAAATCTCTTCAGAACTGGTTGATCTTCCACCAAACAGTGGCCTTTGATAATGGGGTAGGAAAGAGCACAATCAGGTGAAATCTTCTGTCTGTGGTGAGAATATTTTCCTCTGGGTTTCAAGCTCATAATAGAGGCTAAAAAACCAAAATATTTGCAAAACGCTACTCCATTTACAAACCACAGAATGTAAGGTTGTACATAGGCATATAAAAACCTGTGTTAAGGTCAGTGTAATTTTTTTGGAAGGCAGTTGGGATTAAGTGGCATGCCCAACATCACAAATTGTGAAGACAGATTTGAACTCAGGTCCTCCTGAATCCAGGGCCAGGAATTTAAGGAATAAACTAAAGCTTTCAAAACTAATTAGGATTGGTATGATTGCTTCATGTTTAAAGTTCATTAGGGAATTTAATTTCTAGCTTACTTAAATGAGGCATTGAATAAAGCCATCAACATTTGACTGGTAAGGTAAAAATATTGCACTTAGAAATGTTTTGTTCATAATATCCAGTTACATAACTGCAAGATATTATATGTGTAAAAAGTCAACACTAAACTGAAAGGCAATCAATGAATGGGGAAGAGAGAATTAGGGGGTTGGAAGAATGGAGATATGAGGATAGAAAAAGAAATGCCAGTATTGACTCAGTACTTATAGATGCTCATGGAAATGAGGGGAAAACACTGAGTACAAAACTAGCTATTTTGAAAAGCTAAGATTAAAACATTAAAAACGGTTGACAGTCTCAACACCTCTGCCTTTTCTCTTCAATGGAACAATTTTTTTGCAGCTAAGTAAAAAGTCAATCTTATCTTTCTGCCAAACAGGTCAATAGAACAGGTTAAAGAACAAAAAAGGAGGGTTTATCAGTGTAATTAGTTTAACAAAAGCGTTCATTATTTTAGTTGCCTTTCAATTTCATGGTACAGAAAATGTGTAGCATTTACATTAATTGTAATAGTTTATTTTTATTTCAGTTCACTCCTACCTATTTAAATGATTATAATCAACAATAGCCAATCATTTAGTTCATTCCTTTATTTAAAATACAGACATTGCATTTAAGCCTTGGACACATGGCCAAATCCAAATGTACCCAAGGCTGTATTAAGAAATTTCAATGAAAAGTAAAATCAGAAATGTTAGTCTTTATTATCTTAGATTTTTTCAAAAAAAATAAAGCTGTTGTAAAATAAAAGAATTATGTTAAATTCCTGGGTTGTTAAAATGAAGACACATTAAAGGGAAAATTTTTGTTGGGTAGGTTATATGATTCCCTAGTTTACTTTGCTCCCAGATTATTGTTAAAAGTTTGGGTTAAGACAGTGTTTTGCTCAATGAGAACATGGTGGAATAGAGCTAAATAAATTTTGGCTCAAGTTCCCAAAGTATACTTAATAATTTTTTGGGGGGTGTGAGTTAATCAGAGTTAAGTGACTCACTCAGTCATACAAGCTAGTAAGCATCTGAGGTTGCATGTGAACTCAGGTCCTCCTGACTCACCACCTAGCTGCCCCAACATCATTTTACAGAATGGGAAATTCAAAATAAGAGGCTTAATTTTTGTGTCACATGGATACTTTCAGGCACTATTCAATTTGCTAAATTTGGGGATAGCACTAGCTAGAATTAATTTTAAAAGCTCTAACAGCAGCTTAAAACATTAAAATTAAAACATATTGTGATTTATCAAACTTAAAAGGATGTATGAGGATTAAAATCAAGCACTAAAACCTTTGTTTTAAATATGTATTAAATGTTCATATTTAAAATACGAACTGCTAATGTCTGTTTATTTTGAAGCCAAGCAATTCCAGTAAGTTTTTAGAGAGCCTGAGAAGTAAAATAAACTTAGAAAACATTTTTCCAACTTTTGTAAAAGCCTTTTTCTCAGTCACTTCCTTAATTATCTTTTGCCTGACCCCCCCCGCCCCCAAGTAGGTTGTTTTTATAAACAGTTGGTGTGACATTTATTTTTTGTGTCATTAATGGCCCAGGACTGACTTTCAAAGGTTTAAGGGTGATATTTCATCTGCTTCCAAAATTAAGGAGAAATTACCTTTTATAACTGTGGAAAAAATGAACTAGAGCTTACTAATCTCAGAAAGGTTGATCAAACCCTACAACTAATGTGCCTGCCTTCAGACTGGCTTCTGTTTATTGTGCCTGTTCTTTTAATCGAAAATACTTTTAAAAGAAACACATATATAAAATAAAGCTATTTATTGCACTTGATTGGTGTTTGAGAAATTCAAAATTAGAAGTCAATTCAATGGATACAGATGTTAACTCCCTACTGAATAAAATAAGAGTGACTGGATTTGGTGGTCTTAGTCTCTGGTTCAAATCTCTGTGATTCTACAAATAAAAATCCAAACCAACAGCACAAAAAGGTTGCGGACTCACTTTAGAAAGGAAGTTAGTCTATCTGGCTGTTTTTGAGAATAAATGAAAATAAGGCTTCTTTTTAAATTTCTAAATTGAGCTGACAGTTCATAGGCACTTAGTTATTAAAAATATTGACAGCATAATGTAAAGATGAAAAAATGATTTCTGATCATTTTTTTCTTTCCATAATGTCTTTTAGATGCATACGTTTAATGCAGGTGTCATTTCTGCAGTATTACTATTAACAAGTATTTTACAAGACATTTTACGTATTTTGTTCCTTGCCTCAAACAATGGTGTCATTTAATTTCAGTAACAAAAATTTCAGAATTATAGAATATTGCATTTTGAAAGAAGTTGATACTATTTATCTAACTGATATGATAATTTATATGGAGAAGTGCAATGAACAATCTAAAATTCAGTCCAAGTGCTCACCAAGACCATTTTCTTTTGACTCAATCATAGCACATCAGGAGGCTTTTAAAATTCAAGGTAAACTATTAAGATAATGTTATATTGGCAGAAGTTACCACCTAGAAGCTCATGGGAAAAACAATATTATAAACTTACAACTTAAAAAAATATGTGTTCAGTTTCTGGCAATTACAATACAAAAAAATCAAAAGATTATGGTGTCAAGGACATGAAGTTCATCAACATGAAGCCATATGAAGCTTATATAAAACCTACTTTTTAGAAAAGTTTGTGTTTTCTATTACTCATACCAAAAAAAGGTTTAAAAAAACATAATCAAATTCTCTTTTTCCACATGATACTTTTTAGCTTATATCCTGGCACAGAAATAAATGAAATTTATATTTCTGAACTGAGCTTAATAATAACACTATTTGCTATTTTGGCAAAACAGTAGCTCTGAAAATATCAGTTCTTCAGATTAATAATACAAACATTGACAATGTTTTATAAAAATGTCTATTTGTGACAATAAAACGTTTCCTCAAGTTGATGTATTTCATAATACAGAATTCACAGTAAAATGAATCTTCTATTTTCAATGCAATAGTAGAAATGAACATTTCCACTGCCTTGCAAACAAATAAAGCATACAAATGAGGATACAAATAAAAACTTCTTGTTACATTTTCTAATTGTATGTATAAAGAAAAAAATTACACTTTTAAGAAAAGCTATTAAAATTGCATTGGAAGACTTCATCTAAATTGTATTGCAAAATGGTCTATGGTGAAGCTAGTAGACCAAAATCCAAATTATAGTTTCGCTCCAAGTTTTGCCCAACTTGGGTTTTTATTACAAATGGAAATTTTTTTACATATTGGAAACAGTAGGTAAAGAATCAAAGATACTCAAATGCTGTAAAAGGCACAAATTGCTAATGTATCTATTTCTCAAAAAAAAAAAAAAAAAGGTTTTTAAAACATACTTCAAGGTTTCCAAGGTCATCAAGGAGGCAAAACAAATCAATGCATAAATCCCTACTGGTGAAGTAAAATGAACTATTAGGGGTAAAATTCTGTCTAATTTACTATGTATATTAGCTCCTCCCCTGAAGGAAAATGTCTAATCTTGAATGTGCACCATCTAATCTGATAACTTTTAAAAAATACTATGTTTTTCCACCCTGTTAATTTAAGTCATGGTGTCCTGCTACAATCTGAGTGTTCCTTAACCTATTCTGAAGTTAAATTCTACATATTAAACACCATTGAGGAAGGCCTTGGGCCTTCTTCTGAGGAAGATCATAAGGAAAAACACAAACAAGAACAGTACAGGGGAAGAATTTAATAAATAATTAAAAAAAAATTAGTCCATAATGTGAAACTATCCTAAAATTAAAATATAAAGAGTCTAAAATTACACTTCTGTAGTATAATATGGTATGTCAGCTCCAAGACCTAAACTCATTCTTCACTGAACTGAGCAATACATTTTCCCTACTCTGTAGGTTGTAAAATAAACTCAGGGACGTGTATTAATAAAAACTTAGAATTATTTCAGAATAATACTCTCTTCTCAGAATGCAGAAAGTAATTTAATTGAACATTTACTTTCCTACCAATGGCTTGTTTTGGTTTTTGGGTGGAGGAGAGAATTAATACTACTAAATGGACACCGCCCCCCCCAAAGAAAAACCCTCAAAGAAAATCTTTATTAAAATGCTTCTAGTACAACGAATAAAAAACAAACAAAAGCAAAATGAAAACAAAAAAAAATTTCCCAACAACCCCAACTGCAGAAAAAATAAAGCAACTGATGCACCTTTAAGTATTTCCAGTTTCTCTTCACAGCAGTCATAATAAAAAGTGTTCAATACTTTTGGTGATATTTTTATAGCGGATAATTTTCTTTTCAAAATTAAAAACCTCCAACATAATATCTGTATAAATAGTTGGAGCTGTTTTCATCAAAAACACTTTCAAAACAATAAAATCAGCTTAAAATAAATTTATTATACAATACAAAAAATATGCATGCTGGAAACAAAAGGTAAATTAAATATACAAAGCAATGAAAAAGAGGCTAAATAAGACAAATGTTTTAAATCTAAATACTCAAGCAAAATGCACAACATTTATGCTAAAAAACAAAGTATTTGTAGAAATGTACATTTCAAATGAAATGTCAATGATGCCAACAAAGAAAAACATACACTAACTTCTAAAATGCTTGAATATCAAGAATCAGTAATGGTATGAAACAAATGAAACCCAACAATCATGAGTATTTTTAAAGGATTATCTTGGAAATAGTATTGGTAATACTGAAAGATACAAGATAAAGCCTTTAAGCCCCAGCAAAGTTTCTTTTTTAAACTATAAATGTTTAGAGTCCTATTCACAAAAGTATCCTCATTATTTCATTCTCTTTTTTTCTTTAAAGATTGAATATTTTCTTAATTTTTTGGCTCTTGCTCTATAAGATCAATGGGGAAATTTTGTGGTTGTGCTCCTACTAAACGAAAATTTAAGATTTTCAACAGTCAGGTAAATCCTACAAATAAACAGCTTATGATTACAAATATATATATATATATATATATCAATGCATGAAAATATAATACTTCTTTTTCATGATATTTTCATAACTATTTCCAGTTTTACTAAAAAAAAAAAGTTAACTTTATTAAATATGTTATCTTTAAAAAGTAAAACCTATGACAAAATGAATAGTAGTAGGATTTGGACAGGTGAGGGAAAAAGAGAACCTTCCAAATCACCGCTTTGGGCATTCAACCTGTTCAGACCTGTAATGGCAAGTTATATGAAGACTTATGAGTCTGAATCAGGTCCAAGGTAAAGATGCTCTCCAAAAGAGGCCCTCCTACTTTGAAAATAAAAATAAAAAAAACAACAACAACAATAATAATGGCTTTCACAGCAGTAATGTATCATACGATATCACGATTCATGGTACAAACCTTACAAAATTTTGTCTCTGAGCATTGTCTAGACACTGAGATTAAGTGAACTGCTCAGGGTCACAAAGCCAGTAAGTGTCTGAGAAAGTCCTTGAATCCAAGTTTTTTTGGCTTCCAGGACACTGCCTTGTCCTTAACCTAAAATCTCTACATTTTGGTTAGGCACACAGTCAAAAGACCCACCTACAGTGTTCTGAACAACCTTTCTTTTATGTCTGAGTATCCTTTAGTAATCTTTCCTCTGATGTGTACAACCTACAATGACAAAGTTTGCATGCTCTCTCCCTCAAGATAAATGATTACAGCTTTAAACAAGAATAAGGAAATGGCCTATGACGAACTTTCAGTAAAGCAAGCAGGTAAACTGAGGGAATAATTGTGAACAGGTCCTGTGTAATTTCAAAATGTCATTTGTCAAAAGAGTTAAGTATGTTTATCATAGTTACCAGTTTTTTTCATAATACAAATAAACTGGACATGTTATTCTCAACACACATTTTAAGTTACTAGAAATCTAACCTCAAGGTATTAGAATACAAAATTAAATGTCTTGATGTACTACTAAATTCCAAAAAGTTCTTTAGTCCATTCCTATGTCACTACACTTAAACAGTGAAAAGAAAATATTCTTGGAAGCTAATAGATGTGTTCCTACTTTATTGTGGAGAGAAAAACCCTTCATGAAAAGTTGAAGAAAAAAGACATCCTTTTGGCTTAATTATCACCTAGAAAAATGTAAGTTGGAAAATGAAAATAAAACTGCTAATAATCAGAGATAATTTCTCTTAGAAATGCTTTTCTTCCTTCTAGTTTACTAGCAATTTTAGAATTTTATATCTGAAGTTATTCTGGGTGGAATGTTTAGGAGTAATACAAATTACTCCCTACCCACTGAAACTTCATTTTACTACAACACTGAGGTTGCAAAGAATAACTAGGCACTATATATATTCACTACCAGACCTCAAAAAAACTGCTAAGATAATAAAAATAAAAATAAAAACTGCTAAAATAATAAAAAAAAAGTATCAAAAAGTGCTACAAAAATATTTCTGAGCTTAATCTGAAGTCACTTTGTGTTTTAGAACAATTCTGATATGGTATCAATGATTAACATTAAATAAAATAAAACTGAAAATTGGTTATGTTGCTCTTTGGATTTGGCTTAGAAAATGATCTTATAGATACTTTTCAGTCAGTTTAAAGAACTGAAAAATAAAGGTTTAATTATAATAGAGATTTGAAATCAAGAGCCTCTATTTTTCCGATGTGAAAATGTATCTTACGAATATATACAACTAATTGTTACAAAATTATTTTACAAAATTTTAAAATAAAGGATGTGTTCCTTTTTTATAGTTTTCTTCAAAATAAATTTTCTTTGATGCTTATTTTTCAGCCATCAAAAGACCAAGAACAGTTTTTGATTTTTGATAGTTTTACATAAGAATTAGAAGGGGATAAAAGTCCATGGATTGCCCCAAAAGTTTAGAAACAAAATAATAATAATAATAAATACTGAAAATATGCATAAAACAAAAGACATTTCATGAACTTCAATAAAGAAAATTCTGACACTAAATCCCATTTCCTTTAGCTTTTCTCTCCCAGACTTTCCATTCTATATACTACAGTTGTGGAGATGTCCTCATTTGCCTCAGGTGACACTTTTTTCCATACTGTATCTTTTAGAGCAAGTTCTTGTTGGAGACTTTCATAATCCAAGGGTCCAAAGGAATGCTAGTTGTTCAAGCAACATACATAATTTTATTAGTGCACTTGAGTGAAGAAAGGTCCAAGCTACAAAATGGTATTTTTCAATGAATGTTATTAGAATCCATTAGCATTCACCCGCCACCACCACCACCACCACCACCACATGATATTTTATTTCATGTAATACCTCTCATGGAAGATTCTATCCTGTGTTGCATTATTTTTATGTACTTTGTAAAACTATTCAAAAGAGAGTAACAAATAATATAATTTGTATAAAGTGCTTTGCAAACCTTAAAGCACTCTGTTAGCTATTATCACTGTTATTATTTCAAGGGAGAATAGCAAGGGTACCATATAGCATTTATCAGATCTTTTCCTAATTATATAAAGCTTCAAATTTCCATGAGCTAAGAATTACTATACCCATTTTACACAAAAGGCAAAAGAGCTGAAAGAAAACTCCCAATACGGATTCCCTGACCAAGCCAATATTTTTATAGGTGCAATAATGCTGAATTTGCCTCTCATTGAAGCTTGTCTCAAAAACTAGGGGATAATGAACAAACACTGCAATACTTGAAACCTAACCCACTGATACAATTAGAAACACAACTTTCAACTGAGGGTATTACTAGTTGAAAATGCACACGTAAATAAACTTTTTTAAAATGAAAAATATTTAACTTACCATGACCTTTTTTTCTCAACCTGGTAACTTCTACCACTAACTCTACAGCTCCCTTCTTTTCTGACATATCCACCAACATTCTAGTCAGACAAAAGGTTCCTTCAAAGCATAGTTTGCTTTTTAAACTAACAAACACTGAAAACAAGGCATATTTGTTTGCAGCACTACCAATGTCTACCTATATCTCTATAAAGAATTAATCCCAAATCTCTTATTCAGTAAGTAGTGCAGAAGACAGAAAACTTATTAATAAATTACTCTAGTTTTTAAAAACACAAGGAAAACACTCACTGTGTATATATGTGAATTCAAGATAATTTCCACAAATCATTCTAATTTAGACTCATTCACAGTTAATAAAAACCTAAACTAAAAAACTTTATTAAATACTGATATACCAATGAACAGTACACCTCTTATTCCTTTATTATAAAACAGCCTACAGTATAGTATAAAATAAAGTTTTAGCTTACCCTCTGATCACCACCTTCTCTTCGAGGATCAAGTTTTTTTGCAAAGTGCCTCAAATTATCATAGTTATGGAAATTGCACAAAGAAACCAGTTCCTGTAAATTAAAGAGATGCTGTAAGAAATTAGCTAATTGTTAATAATTCATCATGAATGAATATTCCCAATACAAAATGCATTTTTAGAAAATTCAGTCACTTCTACCTATCTTTTCATCAAATCTGAATTTAACTCTTTGTAACTTCTATACCCAAGGGCAGCTATTGTAGCACAAGTGATATCAGCAGGACCTGAGATCAAATCCAAACTCAGACACTTAACCCTTTTTGCCTCAGTTTCCTCATCTGTAAAATAAGCTAGAGAAGGAAATGGCAAATCACTCCAGTATTTTTGCCAAGAAAACCCCCAAATAGGATCCTGAAGAATTAGATATGACTGAAAAACCACTGAAGAATAATTTCCATCCATTATTTCTAGTTATGCCCTTTGAGACCAATCATCTGCAACCTATTCCATGTAATGGATCTTCAAACACCTGGAGAACAGTTGCTTCTTCCAGGGCCTAAGACCCTAATTCCTACAACTGAGTCTCTTATGCCATGAATTTGAGATTTTCCTCCATCATACTGAGTATTCTATATACTTTCAACCTTAACTAACTGATGTCCTTCCTAAAATGTGGTTTCTCAAAATCAACGCAATTCTCTAGAAAAGGAGGCTTTGACCAGTGCAGAATAGAGTAGAAGTCAATGCTGCCCTAGTCACTGACACTAGGCGTGTCTTAATTCAGACTATTGCTTTAGTTTTCTTGGCTGCTTTATGATCACACTGTGGACTCACACTGCATTTTAAGTACACTAACCCCTGTATCTTTTTCAGACTTCTGCATAGCTATGCCTCACTTGTCTTATATGTGGTAAGTTGTTTTTATTAATACTAAATATAAAATTTGAAATTTCGTTTTATTAAATTTCATTATGCATTCACTTCAAAGCTCTAGCCTGCCTAGAGTTTTTTGAATCCTAACTCATCCATCGCGTTAGCTATTCCACCTAGATTTGTGTCATCTGCACACTTGAAAAATGTGCCGTCTTACCACCCTGAATTGAAGTCACCTATCAAAATGTTCAAATATCATAATAGCAAGCAGAGTTCCCTGGGATACTACATTGGAAACATCTTTCCAAGTTAATGTTACACTACTAGTAATGATTATTGTTCTGTATCGGGCCATTCAACCAGTTCTAAAGCCACTTAATTACATTATACTAACTATAGTATTATACTAATCTGGGATCCATAAACTTGTTTGTTTTTTTTCAAAATGTGGATATTTTATCTCAATATAATTGATTTCCTTTGCAATCTTATGCATTTTATTCTAGGCATTTAAAAACCTTTATCCTGAGCAAGGGTCCATAGATGTCAACAGACTGCCAAAGGGGTTATGACAGAAAAAGGTTAATAAAACCTGCCTACATCCCTCCATTTTCCCCACAAAGTAACATCAGGCTTTGCCAAATGCTTGGAATAAAACCTACATAAGTTCTATCTACAGCACTTCCCTGGTTCTATCAGTTTAGTAACTCTGTCAAAAGAGGAATTTTTTTTTTTTTTTACTTAAGTCACATCGCTTTTTTGTAACCACTGCTTCCTCTTCTAGATATTCACTAATATAAAGATTTGCCCTTTAAGGTTCTAGATTGTTTTTGGCCGGAAATCAAAATCAAGTTCAGTCATCTCTAGCTTGCGGACTCCATTGATCTTTCTCTGTTCCCTCCTCCAAGTCTGTGGTGTACCTCTCCTATTCTACAACAAGGGCTCATGTGGTCTGTCCTCGTGACTCAAACTCATGCAGGGCAGTGGAACTCACCAATGGTAGCTATATGCTCTGTTTTTATCTTCCTATTTATCTTGGATATCAACCGTCAGTTAGACACAGGTAAAAAAAGTATTAGTTTCTAACAACTAAATTGACCTAATATTATGTCTTGGCTGTGGTTACTATTCTTTTTTAAGAAAATTTGCTTACATGACAGAAGTGAATTCCCTTAACACTATTGCCCATCTTATCCAATGGAGGAGACCAGCACATCATTCCCATAACATTAGGAACAACTAAAAGAATGCCCCCAGCAACTCCAGATTTTGCAGGAAGACCAACCTGCAAAACATTAAAGAAAAATGTCATAAAAAAGCTAACATTTATATAGCACTTAAAGGTTTGCAAAACTATTAAACTTCTGTCAGAAATAGAATTCATATCTTCCTGTCTCTAAGTCTAGCACTCCATCCATTATACCACCATGGCACCTATAACCTATAACTCAGAAATGTAGGATGATGGAATCCTTAAATGCATTAACTTCTTAAAAGATTACCTGGGGCGATACAGGATACAAAAAAAAATATGAAAAAGTGGGAATGTTCTATTCAAATTCATCTTAGTGTTTTGGATAGTGAAACAATTAAATGGTTACCGAGTAAAATATGACGAGGGGAAAAAAGGTAAGACAAAGACTCCTCCAGACCCTACCCTCTACACAAATAAGGCTGGAAACATAAAGAATTTTTTTCTTTAAGAAATCACACACTCTTCAATACTTATAAGTGGAAAATGTGTAAAAAAGCAGAAAAATGTTCTTATCAGGCTAACAGGGAAAGAGATTTCACGCTTTTAGTCTTTTTACCTTTCCAAGCCTAATTAATAACAGGTTTACACAGATCTACCTTTAAAAACATGTATGCTAAGAGTTTACCAATTACTGGATATTTTTAAACTTTAAGAATTCTTGAAGCATGAATCACCCCAGTGCTAAACATTAACAGCTATAAGTATATTTCTGACCTTGAAAATACAAATGGACATGAGGTATTTCCATAAACTACTCCTAGAGTTTTTAAGAGCAGTAAAGATAATGTTCAGCTGTGTTACCTACCAATTCTGTAATAAATTAACCTTGATAAGTCTCTCAAAAGTCATTATACAGTGTAAATGCAAAGTACAAGCGTTTTCAGAACTTATTTCTTAAAACCAGCCGAGACTAGTTTCTTGCTAGAGAAAATTAGCATGTAATAATTACTTACATGGAAAGCAAATTGACCTGAGAAGTCATACATGCCACAAGAATGCATCAAACTTAGTGTATTTCGAACTGCTTCAGGGCTTAGTACTCTTTCACCAGTAATTGGGCAGAAACCACCATTAGCTAACGTGGAAGCCATCACACTGGCTGATTCACAAGTCACTTCAATGGAACACAACTAAAAGAAGAAAAAAGAATTCTGAAAATGCAAATTCTAGTTTCCTGCAAGACAAATTTAAAATTTACTCCTAGGTCAGGCTATCTGAATTCTTATGCTATGGACATATGACAACTCTCTTCCTGGGGGTTAAAATGGTTCTATTATACAGGGTGAGGAATCTGTAGGATAACATTAAATAGATCTCACTTTATTAAAAAAACTCTGACAAATAAATGGCTTGTCACTCTAGCAGCAGACTTAGCGTTAGAACCCAGTCCCCAAACTGACAATATAAATGAGCCACATTAAGTGAGGCTGCATGGTATAGTGGAAAACCTGGTTCAAGGCATATTGGTCCCTTCATTGGTAGGAGGAGTTTCCTCACCTGCAGGTTCCCTGAATCAATAAAATTACAGATTTCTTTCCCATTCCTTTCCTCACCATCCCTCTCATACAAGTTACTCCAAGCCGTATTTGCCTGATTGCTGAGTGCCTCATGGGGCCCCATTATATCCAAGCAGCCCTGACTTGCCCTCTTGCCCTGTTGCCCTCTTACCAATTACACTGCTACTGGACACACAGTCATTCCTGCCTCCACTTCCTAGATTTGATTATGGTCCCAAAACTATGGGAAAGAGTTTATCAATCAACTCCTCTATGGCTTTACTCACCATTCCTATAACTTTCCAAACTAAAATATGCCTCCCTGGTTACTCATTCCCAATATGTTGATCCCTCATTAGAATCCAGGTTCTTGAAAGCAAAGATTCTCTCCACAAGTTTGTATACGTATACTCCAATCTTGACACAGTTAACATTTAATAAATTTTTCACTCCTTTGTTCAAGAACCAATAATCACTTTATATTGCTTAAACAAGAACACCCAACGTAAAGGGTACATTTTTATTTCAACAATAAGAAAATACAGCATGCCATATTTTAAGGCGATCCATCAGAACTAAGAGAGTTAAATTAGATAAAGAAAATGTCTGTTTGATTCCTACGGGTTTCACATACTAGGACTGCTCCTTAACTGAGACAAACACTTGGCACACCTCTGAAACTTACACGTAACAAGAAGCACTTAATCCTCTCCACCTGTACTCCTCAGTTCTTCTACCTCTCTCACCTTCATCATACAGAGGCACACTTTAACTACGGGCATACTCAAAGGCTCTGTCCTGGATGTTCTCCTTTTCTCTGTCTACATTTTCAGTGACTTAATCATTGAAATTAAATTGAATTAAATTGAAATCCTCATGGATTTAATTATTATCCCTACACAGATGACACTCAGATGTATACTTTGGGCCCTGGGTTCTCTGCCAAGGTCTATGCAGTTCATTAAAGGAATTACAGAAAAGTCACAGGTAGCACTAGATGTCTGTCTCAGAAGGATATTGCAGTTATTCCAGTACAAGTTACTGATAAACTAATACCAGCTCAGTACATCAGGCACATACTATCTAAGGAAGGAGTGGTTTTTAACTGGAATAAAGCACAGAGTTACTCAGATGACAGAAATGTGGAAACATCCAAATATCTCAAAATTTATAAGAAAAATGTCCAATTAACTATTGGAAATTTCAGACTAGATGTCCCAAAGGGATCTAAAAATCACATACCCACAGTGAAACTCATTACTTTCTTCCACAGACCCACAGCTCTTCCAAACTTCCCTGTCTTTGTATCTCCAATGCCTAGCACAATACCTGGTACAGAATATACACCTGATAAAATGTTCACTGATTTATTAATTAAACCCCTATATTTCAGGGGGAAAATATTCAAGTTGTAGAGAAGAGAGTGAATGTAGTTAGATAGTATGTGGGATCAAGGAAAGAGAAGGAACACAGTAGGAGAAACTTGCTGTGTGGATTGGATACCAAGATGTGCCTAAACAAGAATATTACATCTTATCAAAATTTTTCGTAAGAAAAAAGATGATGAACTAACTAAAACTTTTTGTATTTAAACCCAGTTTTCACAGTGGAATTTACTTGGGAATTAGGATTAAAAAAAATGCAAGCACATTTTGAAACATTTCTTTTAAATGACAAAAATATTTAAAGTTAAAGAGAATTCACAAAAGGGTCTTCAGAAAGCAAATATTTCCTGTATTTGAACAACCTCAAATATTTTGGGAAAGCACACTACAGTATGTAGGCAGCTGTGACTGTGTGACCTTTGCACAAGGCATAACCTCTCTGGCCCTCTGCTAAACAACAGAAAATTGGAATAATTTACAATTAAAATCCCTTCCATCTCTATTTGATTTTTCCTCAGTAAATTCCCCTTGTATTTTAACAAAATCTACAGCACTGGAAACAAAAAAATCTTCAGAAATGATGTTAAACAGACCAGTCTACTACTAGTGTACTACTACTACTAAAGCAAAAATATCAGTTTCTATTTGTCACTTATTTGTGGCAACTCCTCCGCCACACACTGTGTAGCATTTAATATTTTTCTGGCTGATTCCCTATTCTCAAGATAGGGAAGATTTATGCTAACCGTCAGTGATTCATGATAACCTATAACCCTAGCTCCTTTACAATAAGTAAAAGGTACTCTATACTACAGGTATATAGTATTGTGACAGCCTCAATTTATACACCCGTTAAATGGCAACAATATCTCTTTTACAGGACTCCTGTGAGGCTTAAAAGATGAAATATACACAAATTCTGCAACATATAAATGTCAGTTATTTATTAGCATCCCAATTTGAAAATCATTCATCTTGTTAGTTTTCATTTTACAAAGAACGTCAAGTAATTTTCAGGCTCTATAAAGAACTTTATTTACTTGACCATGTGCCCGGCCAGCACAGTTAAATTAAACAATTAAAAATTCAGACTAAAATCAATAGAAAGATGGTTATGCTTTCCTAAAGCCTAGCAAAAATTCTTATGGTCAAGTATGAGAAGAGGAAACGAGGAAGGTACAGTGGGTAATGCTACTGATGAGGATCCTGGTTAAGCAGTTTCTCCTTAATCAGGTTTTACTGAATATTAACTAGATGACATATAATTTAGTCAGTATTTTAAAAAATAAAACAATGAACATAGGCATGCACATCAGACAGCAGCAACAGTCTTAGGAAAAGGTATTCTCTCAAGAGAAAACAAATGTGTCAACCTTGGGTTTCCAGCCATGTAAGACTATTTTAGTTGTAATTTTATCATCTTCCAACATCTATCAAGGTTATCTAACTTCACTTACTTTATAAAGAGAAGCTAAGAGGTTAAATAAAGGGATTTCAGAAATAAAAATACTACACAGATGCAAGAAACACTGGAAAATGACTATCTCATACTTATGAGGCTGGGAAGGCAAGACTATTGTGTAAAGTTAAACATCTAGATGCATCTACACTGAGTCCACCAAAACATCAGGTTATGTTAGAGTGAGTACCCCATATCCTAGAAGAGGAAGGGAAATTCACTGCCTAAGTTCAAAAAAATAATTATAAAAATGGTTATTTAAATAGCAAGTGGAAGCAGGGCAATCTTCTAACAAAAATTCAAAAAGTCCCCTCCCAGTTCTCCAATAGCCTTTTCAAGCTCTAAAGCTATGACCTCATAATTCCAGAACCAAAAGAATATCCTCATAAATAGCTAGGCAGGAGCCTTTCAAAAATAACTAGCCTTTTCCCAATAGTAAACAGTTTCACAAATCAGGTACTCTTCATTTACTTGTTTTTGTGGGAGAAGAGCATTCACACACCTGATTCCTCTGCTGATTTGTGTATAATAATAATGAAAATAACAATAGAAAAAACAACTACTAGCATTTACACAGCACATCTCAAGCTTTGTCAGTGCTTTATATATGCTAACTCATTTCATCCTCACAATAACCCTGAGATGTAAGAGCTATTAGGAAGCTGAAGAATTAAGTGATTTACCCGAGCTCACTGAACTAGTAAACTTTCAGTCCCAAGTATAGTGCTGTAGTCTGATGCACCACCCTAATGTAATTTCTCACTTGCTCTGCTTCTAACCTGGACCAGATTGCCCCTCTGTAGACACCCTGGTAGCTTCTTCCTCATTCCCTGGCAGGCACCCTAATGGTGTAGGTTTAGTGTGGATGCTCACTCAAGACTTTAGCTCCACTGTAGCTAGCCCACAATTCCTAAGCTCAAAACAATCCTCCAGCCTCAGCCTCCCCATACATGTGGCTTCACACTCAGCTTCAGTTTAAACTCTGGAGTACCTAGTTTTGGTAAAGTATACTGATACTTAATATTAAATGCTCAGCCTTTTCCATGAAAGTCCAATGCTTTACTGTCATGGAAAGAAGTCTGTAATAAGACCAGCCTTCTGGCTATTACTATTTTGGCCTATGCAACATGAAATCTGGAGCTGCTGATATCTGTGTTGGAATCCCTATACTAATGAAATTATGGGTCAAAGTACCAATGATTTAACAGAAAAATTACTTTTCTTTAGTTTCATAATTTTTAAATGCTTATTCAATTTTAAAGTGTAATAAAAGGCTGTAAACCTTTTTGGCTTTGGAGAAAAATGTTTATTTAAAAACACAAAGTACTTACTAAAAGTATTTATTAGAGACAATCTTTTCACTTTTGTAATGAAAGTTAATGGGTAATTTGTGTATAGACAGCTTCCTAGATAACTTTTCAGAAACAAAAACATTCTACGACCTATGGTGCAATGAAATATTTTGTATAGTGAAATCATAACAAATCACCTGGAAGTAGAAGTCTAATATACCAACCATGTCTGTGCCTTCTGGAAAACACTAGAAAAAGAAGAGAACCCATCATGAATTTGTGGACATGAAGGAATTTTTTTTTAAAGCTCAAAGTAAGTCTACATAATATTTAAGTCACAGCATTCTATATCCATTTTCAGATGCTGCTTTAACAGGATGATGGAAACTTTTAAAGTTATTTTCCACAATTGAAAAAGTATTACCATTTAATTCACAAAACTTTATAGTACAAAGATACTATACACATATTACAGTGATGAGAAGTGGGGATAATTTAAAAGAAATTAGGAAAGAACACTAATCACGAATGAAGTGTTAAGAATGGGATACTCCACATGTCTTTTTTTAAACGACATAAAATTTTAAAAATCCATTTGCAATGTTAAATATGTTACACACTTTAAAATGTTAAGAGTTGGGTTAGTATAATCATTCATCACTGGTTAACAGAATAATCTATACTGAGACAAAGAAGGAACATAAAAGCATAATTTGTAATAAAAACCAAATATTAATAAACCTTTTTCTCCTTTAAGTAATATCCTATTGCAAAATTCCGATCTCCACTTTCTCGTTCAGATTGAAACCTGTGAAACAAAACAGATTCAGTTTGGAGAATAAAGCATAGGAATTCTGTAAAAACTGTAGCATTCTAAAAGCTAAATTATATATAAACAAAATCTCCACAATTACAATCAAACATTTCACAGAATGCTCTATCACTAAAAATGAATTTCCAGAATTTTTCTACTGTGCCCACACAGCAATTCACTACAGTTAACATAAACTATACTGAATCACAAACAGAGAATTCTTCAAAAGGCCACTTTCTGAATAATAATAAATTTTTTCATGTAAGAAAACAAGACTATAACAAAACTGTTCTTAGAATACGTTACATAAAACATTTCTATAAAATATGACTAGATCTTTCAGTCTAGAAGGAAATTAAAAAGTTAAGAAATGTGGTGGTTCAAATACAGGCTCTTTCAAGAGGCTATGTGAGCTTAAGTGAGTTATCCATTCTAGACTTAGCAAGTATTGTGGTAGGGAAGGGTTTACTGTGCCCCCACGCCAGCTCATCCATAACGCCCACAGGCAAAAGATGAATCTTCTTCTTCCCCTCCATTAACCCCATGGTCCAGTTCCCACCAATGATAGTTGCTACTGGCTAGATGCTGACCCTGAGCCCTGCTCCATTCTGATCCTCAAGGATCATTATCTCCTTTGTAATAATATGGATCAGAGACATGACCACTGACAATGTGGCAAGCAGTTGCAGTACTTCCAGTAAGATGGTGGATGATTAGATGTCCTTACCACATGCTATTTCTCCATAAGAAATTCCAGGCTTAAGACCATTGGGCCTTTATATCTGCTCTGAATCTAAACCATTCTGTATGTATTGTGTCCACTAATTATGATCAAGCTCCTCAAAAATTAAAAACTACCTTGCACTTACATTTTTGTGTCTACGGGAGGCTCACTAAAGCTCTTGGCAAATAATAAGTGTTTTGTTTTTCTATTACAATTCATCCATTCCAACATCTAAGTGTCTGAACCAAAGGCATTTTGTTCTACCATTTATTCTGTTTGTTTTCAGTAAGCATAGAAAATAAACTACAACACTAATTATGAAAATGAGAAATCTCCAGAAAACAGGACAATCTCCTTCTAGGATAAAGTCAACATTTCTTTAGTTAGAAGGAAATTTTCATAACGCAGTTCTGATAATAAGTAGAATAGAAGCCATCAGCTATTAAGAAAAATCAGGTTAGTTATTAACTAAGTCACTAGATTAAATGTTTACACTACATATGCCATCAGAACTTCAGTTCCGGTTCTGAGGCACATGAAGACTCACAATTCCATCTGTCACTACACGTTTCAAAAATATCAAGTCATATCTACAAGATCTAGCATTTGAAGATAGAGATAAAATTGTTTCCTTCAACATTCACAGAGCTGCTTTCACTGTATTTTCACAGAGCTAGTTCTTCTGCTTAGCAACATTCCATTTACTCCGCTTTACTCTCATATAAATCCACATGTGGACATAATCTGATGTCTATTTCCAAGACCTAGAAAAACTACAACTTCTGTCTTTTTTTCCTTTAGACTAAAAAGCTCGATATAAGGAAACTGCATATAAACTATAACTCAAATGCTTTATAAACTTAGAAAAACCCCCAAAGAATTGCTATTTCTGAATGTACTACCATTGCCAATTTTAATTTTTAAAAGAAGCAGAAAAAATTTTAACTACCACCGTACATTGTCAACACACATGGAAGTCACTGCAAAGGAGACTCAAAGGCTGCTAAAAAAAAAAAAAGGAAAAATTACAGCTTCCTGAATTCTAATTTTGAAATGTCTGACAGTCATGGCTTACAATGATCCAAATTCTGCAGCACTGAAATTCACCTCTTTCTTTCTATTTTTACAATTATCCTAGTCCAACTAAACATTCATTATTTCAAACAACTTTGATAGCCAGTTTCCACTGATCTTTTAGCTCAAATCTAACATATATACACACCTGCCAGATTAATTTTTAAACATATCTTAAGATATTCTGTGAATCAAAAATCTAGTATAACAAAAGTATGCATTATTTGAGGAACAGACTACTGTTACTAATAAAATCCTAAATTAAAGGACCGATATAATCATGGAATGGCTAGTGTGGAAGAATATGATAGGGAGTCCCTAAGATAAGAATCTAAGGACAGCAGTAAAGGCCTACTTTAAGTATGAATGTGTAGTGGACTCAGTAAAGCAGTTTTCTAACTTCTTTCAACAGTATTTTGTGGCTCCAAAGTTATGGACTGGCAGGGAAGAAGAGCTGAAGGTCAAAAGGATGAGAGGATGCCAGGATGAGAAGAGAACAATGGGGTTCTTTTGTTTGTTTTTTAGCACTGGACATCCCTATCTCTCCCAAACTGGAAATACAAAGGCCATTCTCAGGAGACATCCTAATACTCATTGGCATGGGAGCTCTAATCTGTCCCATTTCCAGACTGGAGTAGTTTACCCCTTTCTTACTCAGCTTGATCACCTCCCACTCCTGAGGGCTTACCATACATACTGACACTGAGCTTTGTGTAACACTACAGATCAGAATTCCCACTACATCCACCTACTTTGATGTATGGGATTACAGTCACTCACTATCACGTCAGGAAGCCAGAAAAGGGAAAACAGCCTCACAAAACAGAGAGGATTCAAAGAAACCAATTCCAAACGAAGCCATACAGATTCCTAAACCCGGATGAGTGAAGGGTGTGGTAAAGAGAGAATGACAAAGTCAGGTTACTGTCAAAGCTCAATATGTTAAAAGTAGATAGCTAGAATATGAACTGACAAAGATCTCTGATTTAAGTGAGATGTTTAAACACAATCTATCCTGCACACACAGCACAGTTTTCTTTTTCCCTCAAAACTGTTGTGTAGTCTTTCCCTACAAGGTCAGAATGAAAAAAGAGGTGAAGAAGGCCTTGTACATTATATAAGATCAATAAATATATACTGAATTAGTCAATAAATGAAGAAAGAAAAGATTCTATCTTACTTGTGGACAAGAAGAAGACCTAAAGGTTGCACTAGACTCATGAATCAGAGGGGTTTAGGTATGACTATGATAATGATAATTACAGTAATAGGAGTAAGGGTGGTAGGAGCTGCAACAGCAGCAGCAGTTAGTATTTATAAGTTGGTATATATTAATATATTATTTACACAGAACATAAATTTTTGCATTTACAAATTTTTTTTTTCCATACAAAAACCCTGAGAGGTGCTATTATTCCCATTTTACAGATGAGGAAACAGGCAAAGAGAGCATAAGTAACTTGGCCTGGGTTACCCAGATAATTAAGTGTCTGAATCAGATTTTGCATTCAAGACTTCCTGACTCCAGGCCATGAGTTCTAACCACTGTACTAGCTGAAAACTGTTGCAGAGTTCCAAAATTCACCTACTCCTGACTTCCTAATAACATTAGGAAACAACTTTTAATGATGACATTTGAGAAGAAACTTTCCTTGTTTGCCAATTTTCCCCATTGAGTGTTCCTCCAGAGTTAGAACAACATAAATATAGAAAACCTTAAAAGGAACTATTACTTTAGGAATAAAAGGATAAGGGAACTGTTAAGACAGTTAGTCTAACAGAAATAAGACAAAAAAGATATTCCCCAATAAATAAGTATTCAAAAGATAGGAACAAACAGGCATCAAGAATAATTTTAAACTATTAAAAACCATGAGAAAATGATCCAAATCAGTAAGAGAAATGCAAATGAATACAACCCTGAGGTATCACTTCATATCCAGCAAAATGGTAAAGATAACAAAAGATAGAATACTCAATGTTGGAGAGACTGTGGAAAGACAGTAATAACCTAATAAATTTATGGTTAGTACAGCTGTGAACTGATACAACCAGCTGGGAAAACAATTTGGAATTGTGCAAATAAGTGGCTAAAATGCCCAGAACTTTGGAGCCAGACACTGTACTCCAAGGCATATAATCCCAGGGAGATCACTGCCAAGAAGAATGCCTCAATATACACCAAAACACAGCAGCACTTCTGTGGTAGCAAAGACTTGGAAAAAGTGGATGCACGATTATATGGTACTTAAATGTACTCAGTCTATATTACTTAAATTGGGGGAATAGCTAAACAAATGGAATGGAACATTACTGTGCTGTAAGAAATAATGAACACGAGCAAATACAGAAAAGTAAAAAAGACCTGCAGGATGGCAGTGAAGTAAGCAAAGCCAGGAGAACAATCACAGTGATTACAACAAAGTAAAGACCGGCTCTACTAGTGCTTTCTGATTTAAACCACTTGTGTAAGAAACCATATGGAAACAAAGGATTCCAATCTGTTGGATAAAAGCACACAATAATCATGATCAATATGAAATCTGCGACAAGCAGCATTCATCCTGGAGTTTACCTTTGCCAGCTTTATAATTTAAATGTTTCCTAAAAATAGGAATACTTCAAGGGAAGTCAATAGATTAGCCAAACTATGGAAGGAAAGATTTTCAAGTGCTTCTGTGATGATAACACATTAGTCTAGTTCCAAATTCTGAATATAACTACATAAAAGTACATTTAAAAATATAATAATTTAGACTAACATTTCCCTTCCCATCCAACATAAAAACTCCCCTATACTGAGCAAACCTAACAGGAAAGACTCACGTGGCATTACTGAATCCAACATATTCATTACCAGCCATCTTATTCAAAAACTGCATCACCTATAAAATAAAATTTTAAATTTTTTAAAAGCTTTAATATAATGAAATGATCAGTAGGAAAAATACTGAAGATGACAAAGTAAGAAACATACAGTTCACTTACATAGTCAAATTTTTCAGCATTATTAACTCCTTGCTGCAAAGAAAAAATGAGATAAGAAAGTGTTAAAATGTTAATTACCATAAATAAAGCACATACAAATCCAGCACTTTAAAATTTCTACCACTATAATTGGTACATTAGTACTTTTAAATTTAAGAAACTACTATTCAAATAATTTAGTATTTAGATAAACTCTGCTTTTACTACACATAAGTTCTTTCATCAAATACCTGTATGTTGAGAATGGATTTGGAGGAAGAAGGGAATGCTTTATTTTAAGTATTTTAAAAATACAACACTATTTTACAGAAGCTAATTATAAACATAAAAAAATTCTTCCTATCTTTCTCATTAGCACATTTTGCTCCTAGTTCAGATTTGCTAGGATTAGTGCTGTCAAAATTTAATTAGTATCAAAGACTTAAAATAAAGTTTTACCCTTAGCACAGGAACAATTACATTTTAATTATTATTTCCAATAGCTAGCCTTAATCAGTGCTAGAGTTAGAAAAACAAGTTATTTTTCAAAGCTAACTAGGATTATTATAAAATTAAAAAAAATTCTAGGTATGTAAACTACTGGTGTAGAGAGAAGTCTACACTTAACATAATTTACTACACCAATACCTTTGGCTACCAATTCTATTCCAAAATCCATTCTGTAGAAAACTGGCTATGAAAATCTGTGGCATTGAACCAAGCTCAGTTTATGGAAGATGTATTGTTTCATCTTTCTAATTCTAACATTTGAGTTATTGCAAATTTAAACAGAAAAACCTTACTAAGCTTACTTTGTTTTCAAGTAACCAAATGGTTTCATTTTACCTCAGAGAAGTTTACAAAGCAGTAAGTTGTAGATCTGAAATCAAACGTATTAATTGGTGATATGCACCACAACAGAAACAATACATCTTTAAATTTTAAATTTAAAAGCTAACTTTATATAAATTGTATCCTAAAAAAGTCACATTTTTATCATAAAAGGCAGGATAATGTATCAATATTTTACTTGGTGAAATGCATAAAGCCAGGTTGATTTCCCATTCCACAATGGATTGGGGTATTTGCTGGTAATCTGTGAATTCCCATGCAATTAAAACTTATCCATAAGAGAATGAGGATGTGCAGTCGCACACATACAATAATCACTAGCTGAAAGGAACGTCATACACTGTTGTATCAAAAATGAGCACTAATCAAACTTATTAAGTACAAAATAAAGGCAACTAGGCAATAATCATATTGTAGTCATATCTAACTGTTTTCCCTACAAAGCCTCCATCATGAAACATTTCATCAAAATGTTGCTTCTAAAATATAGCAGAAAAATAAATACAAAATGTAGAAATGTAACTCCCCAGCTGTTCAATGAAAAATAATTAAAAGAAGAAATTACCAACTTCATTGAACTGTGTTGCAGTTGTCAAAATATTCCATAGTTCCTAATGCTGTAAAATATGTAACAACATTTAAACCACAAAAACCTTTTCAACCTTTTAAAAAGAACAAAAAACATCTCTTTTGGAAAGGCATGTCAGCATTAGTTATGGGATGTCATATGGAGAATTACTTAGTTATACATTTAGTAAAATAAAGCAAGTTACACCTTGGTTCTATTTAGTTCTATATGAGTATAAATTTTTGATGTCTGGCTTTATTTTGGTCCTTGAGTCATTATTTAAAATGACAAACAGAAAAATATCTTTAACTATAGGCACATGCCTGAGGTTAAGTAATAAATGAGCAAATCAAGAAAAAGAATTTTCATTTTGCTTCTACTGAACATTTGAGAAACTGTACAAGTTAATAAAGAAATGTCTTCTCATATAGTATATCACTTATATTATCTATAATGTGTTAAGTCATAATTTAAATCCATGTCCTCTGCTATGTATAATGGAGAAAAAAAAATTGAACTAAGTATCTTGACCGAATTCCACGTATTGGTTTAAAACTGTTAGAAATACCATTTAAATGGCATATCACAGAAAGTCCCAACTACCAATAAAATTAAATGTTCAAATTTATTATTTGCTACCTATATTTTCCTAATAACTGGTAAATAATTATTTTGTGTAATTTCCCCCATTTAAATTATAACAGATTAGCAAAACTATAGCTTAAGTTTTTTGAATGTCTTTTTTTTGGGGGGGGGGACAGAGTGGGTGACAATGTTTCAGATTAAATTTTGTATGCTTAAGGAAAATAAACATGGATCTTAACATGTGTTCATGCGTATACATACATGTACATGTAGACATAAACACAAATAAAAATACATTTTTACATTTACCATATGCATGCTTGTGTATGTGTATTTATATATCATATAGACTACGTACATGCTTTTGTGTATGAATCTATATATACATATAATCATTCCTTTATTAGATATACACACATAAACATGAAAAAAGCTACTAAATATAGATTTGCACAGTAAGTATCGTATCAAAAATGATAAATGGGATCCCTACCACACACACACACAAATATATATGTATCTATAATCTCTAAATTTCCTCATCTCTGATAACCTGAAATACTACACTAGCTAGAAATTTTCATTGTCCTATATAAACCTGATATTTTAATTAAAAATAAGAGCTTAAGATTATGCATTTAGCACTAATTTAAAAAAAAGCCAATGGCTTTACTGAAAAGGTATAAATAAAATACATGTGCATTTTTAATGAAGTCTTGATTAAGCAATTGATTGAACTATTTTTAACAAGTGTAAATAACTGAGGAAAAAGTAAAATGCACAAAAGACACTCAAAATCTAACCAACTTCCTAATTAACTTCTCAAGTGGTGTTTAAAATATAGAGTACACAAAATGATTTCTGTAGTTTACATGAAACTGACATATACTACATTATCCAGATTCACACCTCTAGCAATACAGCTCTCAACTACAAATAAGACACCATGGCATAGCAGAAGGGTTACTGGACATGTATGTAGTCAGTCAGAAGACTTGAGTTTGAGATTTTTTCCTGCATTTCACTAAGCCACGTAATAGCTCTCTGAATCCCTTTTCTCATGGGTAAAATGGGGATAGTTACTCTTGTACTTACTACCTATTTCAGAGGGAACATCATGCATGAGGAATGAAGCACAGCAAGTATACAGCACTGTATAAAGATGCTTTATTATTATGGCAAGTTTGGTGGCAGAGTTAACTTTCCATGTCAACTTTGAAAAAGCAAAGAGATGATATATAGCAGAGTAGAACCCATTTATAACACTGGATCTTAAAGGTGTTAAATCAACTGTTTATTTTAGTATATATTTTGAGAAACATAATCCAACCCATAATATAGCTGAAGTGCTTCCTATAAATAAAGGATGTTACAAGGGGGTTCTATTATATAGTGATGTGAAAAATACCATCAGGTGACTATGAAACTGCACTTAAAAAGAGCAGTTTCCCCCAATTTAATATATAGGATGCTCCATTTATAAAAATCAATTAATTAAAAAGGGTTTAGTTTTTCTTCTCTAAATGAGATATCTGATTCCAATACCAAATTCAACAAGCCATCCTATATATATATATATATGTATCCTATATAGATAGATACATATAGATATATAATCTATATGTATCTATCTATATATCTATCGGTATATACATATATATATATACATATATACATATATGTATATACCGATCCAAGAAGACAGAGGGGAAAGAGGCATTCAGGCAAGAAAGTTGGGAGGGTTATACTGAAAAAGTTTAATAGAAAGAATACCCATATTATCAATTTAGTTGTCTTGCTGAGAATGCCTTGAAACCAAAGATTACTGGGTAAGTTGAAGCAGATATTACAATCACAAATAAGAAAATTATAAATCATATCTACTGTTACTGCTGATTAACCCTAACAAAATAAAAAGAGAAAATGATTTTTGATAAATTCTATTATCTTATATATAACTATTAATAATCAAAGGACACAAAATGAAACAAACTACATAATTCTTTATCAAGTCCAACGTATCTACAATTATGCTTTGGAGTCACAAATGACCTTAAAATTGGATAACACAAGCAAGCCTAAAAAGATATTGCTAGCATGACAAAAATCCTACTTCAGTGTTTGTGATATGCTTAAGGGTACCTGCAAAATAAGCTATAATTATATATTTAAGTATTTTTAAATTAAGGAAAACTCCAATGTTTTTTGTTTAATTCCAAAGTATTTATATCTTGGATTAAAAAAAAAACTAAATGAGCATTTAAATAAGTAAACATTAATATTAATAAAAATAAAATCTTGAGACTACTGGAGTAGAGAAAGTGACATAACAAGACTAGGAAACTCCCTTTTAACTTTTTTAACTTTTAACAGGAAAAGCAGGAGAAGTTGATAACTGTGTTCCAAATTTCTTTGATAACTGTTGCCCCATTCCCCACACCAAGTCATTTCCATAGTTATATCTGTAAATTCAAACTAGGTCATAAAGATTTCCTACTACTGAAAAGGAAGTGAATATATAAAGTATCTTTAAAATGTTAATTTTGTCACAAATATGAGAGTATCTTTTTTCAAACTCTCTTGCTTTTCCAATTCACTTAAAACCAGGCAAAGACACGTGAGATCAAATGAAATAGACTACATTCAACTGCAATAATGCCCACAGTGACCAAATGTTACCCCCCAGAGAAAAGTAACTGTAACACCTTTAAAAATTAATGATGTGAATTTTAAGTGCAAGATTACATTTGTTTTAAAAAGGTATTTACCTATGTAAGCTTTGTTTTAAATTTTTAAAAATTGGAGTTTTCCTATAAGCTTAGTAGTTAAGTATATATGCAACAGGTTCCTTCTGTCCAAATTCTCCTCTTTCCACAATCTGCTAATCCTTTTGAACAATTCCTTTGCCTCTTCCCCCATTTCCTGAGATCACCACCAATCCTACAAGGAAAAAATATCAATACTACAAAAATGTAATCTAAAGAGTCATATGTAAGACTCCACCTTTAAATTTTTGAAGCAACATAAGGGAATATGGAGCAAAGAGAACTATAAGTCTGAAATTAAGACATCACAAATTAAGGTTTTAACTTTTTAAAAAATATTTTATCTGAGAATGGAAAAAAATGAGCTAGTTCACAAGGCATGCTAACAGCAAAATACCGAAGCATTCTATGTCAAAATGATTCTCTTGCAAACTATATACACAGAACCTTTTTAACCTTTTTAAAGCACATTTATTAATGACTCTGATTATCATATCCAAATAAATTATAATTCCCTAAGCAATCTGTATAAATACTTTTTAATTCCACTATATTGGTGCCCTTTGACTATTTATGATTTTAAAAATTAAATTCTTCTAGGAAAGCATCTCCCAAATTCATAGAAAATAATTAAGGTAGCTAAGTCAAAGTCGTTCATCTTCAAAAAAGGAAACGTAATTATTCATGTAGCGAAATGTAGATGTAGGAGGCCCAGTCTCAGTCATCTCAGATTTGTCCCCCTAAGAAACTAGAACCCTAATTAAATGCACTTAAATTTGAATGGCACTGATTTTCTCATAAATTGAGATTCCAACTAAAACCATAGGATTTTAATATCAAAAAAGACCTTAGAGAACTTCAAAAGTTTTTCCAGTTTTATGACTTCAACTTGAAAATATCAGTCTAAAATTATAACAGGTCATCCCACAGGTATAACATACTAAGATTTTCTGCAAAAAGCTCTGAATTCTTCACCAAACAGGCACCATGAAAATATCACTGAATTCTTAGATAACAATTTTAACAATAAAAAGTTATTTTAAGGTTAAAGATTTTTCTCTAAAGTAAGCCTCCAAGTTAACTATTCAGCTAAAATATAGTTCTAAGTAAAAAAATAATAGAAGTTGCCTTGAACAGAAAGTCATAGTCCAAATCCGTATTTTTAAGTGCATCATCTACTAAAAATGGCTAAGCTAATTTCTTTATAGAATTAAGGCTTTTTTCATATTGCAAGACTTTAAACTATACAATTATTTCTACTTTATGTTTTAAGTATTCATATTATAAATAGTCTGATCGATTCTGGACATAGTTCAGTGTCACTAAAAAAAGTAATGATGTGATAGTGTAATATGATAACCAAACATACAATTTCTACATGCAAGACTTTGAAGCAGTAAAAGAAAACCCAAAAACCACTAAATAAAAGTAAATTTATCAATTTCATCAATTTATCAATTAAAGTATTTTAACAACCACTTGCATAAACTCTACCCTAGATTACGATGTTAGTGTCTCTAATGGTTCTGTCATCAAGCACTAAAGGTATCATCTAGCATGATATTTTTTCACTTCTAACTTGGGTTAACAGTTCTCAATTTAAGAGAACATTAGTACAATTTTTAATCAAACCTCATTTCTGATAGGGTGTTTAAAATATTAAAGACTCTTACTTCATTATGAAGTAGGTGATTTTTATGTCACACAAAATAGCATAGAACAGTTGTGAGTAGTCACATGCACAATGTCTTTTTTTAATATGATAACTAAGAATAATATTCACAAAGTAAATCTCTTACAAGGGTTCTTTTCCTTCCTTAGCACAGACAATTAAAAATGGAAGAGCTGGGCATAATTCTAGTGGCTAATCTAAAAATGACTAAATTGGCTTTTAATAAGTTGTAGCAAAGGGCATAACTCATGCTAAAACATTTTCTCATGTAAACAAAATTAGATGATTCTATACCCCATTCATGGCAATTCACCTAACATGAGTCATGTGGTATGACTTATTTCTAACTTCAAATATACAAACAGATATGATGACCAGAAAGTCCCAAAGTTAAATGACAGTAGCTTGGTACAAATGGAAATTCAAACAACTTATAACACAATGATAAATGAAAATTAATTTTAAATAATTTTTACCAAAATAATGATGTGGCTTACAAATACTTATAGAACTTCAAAACAGAACATCAAAAAAATTAATTTTTAAAACTTAAATAATATGTTCATAATTAGAATATGCACTCGCTATGCAAAATTGAAACAAATGCAATACATTCAAACGCAATTATAATTTCTGCTTACATGATTGTGAAGATTGAAAATCCTACTAAATAGATGCACTTTGGCATTAATGGGAAGGAGAGGCTATTTGTCACATATAAACCAATGAGAAAACATCACAGTAACGAAATATTCCTTCTACTTAAAATCCAAATGGAAGAGAAAGTACATGTCAAAATAATGGGAAAAAATATTTCAACCTGTATCCTTTACTATTATATTCTGAAGAAACCAATAAGAAACTAACGCTTTATAGAAGGTTCCTTTAAGAATTTTTCCTATGGATACTTGTGTTTTATTTATATTTAAATAAAAAACTCTAACACTCTTAAATACTTACTTTTTAAATGTTAAGTAAGAATTACAGATTACTTGATTTCACAGCTATGGAAAGCAACTCAGGATTCTTTTTAATAAGCTACAATCACTGAAAATAATGAGAGCAAAAAATACAAGGAAAAAGAAATTTCAACATTTTACCTTTATTAATGAAGTTACAACAATTGCTCCAGCATTCACCATAGGATTATGAGGTCTATCTGTGGAATTATAAAAACAGTATTATCTACAATGACTAATACTACAAGGACAAATCTTTAATACATATATGCATAAACTTCCCAGAACAGTATGTTTTGGTGCTCTTTGAATGTACACAGAGATCTAAATAAATCAAATTGATACTTCAGAAATTCTTTTAATATAAGATTTTTGAGCCTTTCTCAGTTAATTACCTTAAGTTTTAAACTAAGAGACAAATTTCTTGGAGGAAATCTGCATTTTATACATTAGAAACTTAGTCCTAGTGCTCTTTCTACTACCTCACACTGATATTTCATGTTGCTGTTGGTCAGTCCGGTCTGACTCTTCATGACGTCATTTGGGGTTTCTTGGCAAATATACTGGAATGGTTTGCTATTTCCTTCTCCAGCTCACTAAGTGACTTGCTCAGGGTCGCACAGCTAGTAAGTGTATTGAGACCAAATTTGAAAATACTAATCACAGGAAGGAAAATATTAACAGGAAAATGCAAACACAGTATCATACAAATATGGATATGGAGTGAGAGGATATGGTTTGAAATCTCAGCTCTGCCATTTACTACTTACTTTCAAGACAGTTTTACCTCTATGAACTTCACTTCCCTCAACCTGTAAAAATACAAGGTTTGAGAGAGATAACAAGCACATGAAGCACTATGAAGCACTCAAACCTTTTCCTTCAGTCAGGTTTGGTCTAAATTCAGGCAAAACCTACACTGCTCAGATTCCTCAGGGACAAACCAGGATGGCTTCCCATTCAATATTAGTTCCTTGAAATACTTGTTCATGAAAAGACAGCCAATGAGTATTTTCCTCAAACTCTGTTAGTCCTCATTTGTCACTGTTACCCACTCCCTTCCTTTGAAAAGTAAGTCACGTTTATATTGCACTTTAAAGTCTACAAAGTACTTTGTTAACAGTCATGCTGAAGAAGCATGAGTATCATGATCTCCATTTTATAGATAAGGAACCTGAAGCTCAAAGAGCTTACCAGACTTATCTGGGGTGTCACACAGTTTTTCTAAGTCTTGGAAGTGGTACTCAAACCAAAATCTTCTGATTCCAACATCAGTACTCTATGTAGTATTACCACAATACAGCTCAACCCTTCCAAATTACACTGTAATATCAATTTACCAATTGCTTGAGACACAAATAGAAAGAGCCTGCAAAGACCCAAGCTGGCATGTGAGACCCAGAAATAAAACTCCCCTTACAATGAACTGGCTTGACAGTGGATAAAAGACTAGCTTTGGGGTCAGGAAGAATGAGGTTCAAGTCCTCTCTCAACACATACCAACTGTGTGACTGCAACCATGGGGCAAGTCACTTGTCAACCCAGGTGATTTTTTTTCTTTTTTTTCCTATAAATTAGAACATTATTTCAATAAATTGATATCCAAATGAACAGTGTTCCCAAAATAAGGACATTCTGGAAAAAGAGGTTGAAATTTCAACTCCTCCACAGATAGTTTACTATAGTAAAAACAAAGTAACAAGTGGGAACACCCTTGGCTCCCAAGTGAGTCTCAAATCTCAATTTTTCCCCACTCACACTTATGTGCTTCGTGTCCTAATCCCATTTTTGGGGGAAATACTGTGCAGCTGGTCAACAACAAACCAGGCAAAAGCTATCTAGACTGACATTTCAGGAGGCTATCTACCAGGCATCAAGGGCCAGACAACTCTTTACAATAAAAAATTAGAGGTGAGTTGCCAACCTGCATTAATGGCCAAAAACACAAGGCCAGACACATATATGCCAGTACAACGTGTTGGCTAGTCTGTGAACTCATTAATAAAACTGGTTTTTTGCTTCCCAAGGAAATCCCATCATTCCTTGTACAATGTTAAGAAAACAAAGTAGGTTTTCCATTGGTATTAGCTCTTAATGAAAGAGGTCACTTACTTGTGCTATCGTACATAGCATCAGCATATAAATGTAGAAAGGCTGGTTTTCAAGTCAGGAAGCCTTGGCTCTAGATCCTGCTTCTGGCACATAAATGCAGCTGTGACTGAGAGCAAGTCACTAAAATTCTCCCTTCTCTCCTTCCCAATACTTATGCAAAATATTGCAATTATTACAATTTTACACCAACTTCTGGGTATACACAGAAAACTGTACAATCATATGGACACAAGGGGGTGGCGCTAGACTTCACCTCAGATAATCTTCAAGAACCCTTGAGCTATTTACTACCTCAGAATTCCAGTGCTAAAACTACCCTTACAATCTCAGTACTAAAACAGTGCAGATGGGTAAATCAAGGTACACAAAGGAAATCATCATTAAAATTGTGGAATAAATTTCTATTATTGAATATATTTGGGCTTATTTAACAGTTAGTTCTAGTATATCACTACTGACCAAGAATTTTTCCAAGCTATTACCATAATTGTGATTAGCAAAAAGTTCTTTTTATAGGTAGGGATGATAGTGAAAAAAATATGAAATAATTTTACCTGACGAAAATCTAATTTCTAAAATCACACACCTCCCATGAGGTTAACATTATTCAAAGAAACATAGATTTAGAGTTGGAATGGACCACTTAAAGGGGAGGGAAGGTAAAAGGGGTAAGGAAAACAAGCATTTATTAAGCCAGGTACCGTTTCTGAGTGCTTTGGAGATATTATCTCATTTGATCCTCACAACAATTCTGGGAAATCGGCGTTTAATTATCCCCATTTTAAAGTTAAAGAATCTGAGGGTCAGCTAGTCCGACCTCTTCTGAGGCTGGGAGAGTTTAAGTGACTTATGCAAAGTCACACTGAGTCAAAACTCAAACCCAAGCTCTGAGTCCAAATTCAGCATGTTTTCTATTGAACCAATATCTCTCAATAATGGATTCACCTCTTAGTTCTAAAGATTACATTAATATACATTAATGATTACATTCCTCTCCCACCTCCTCTCTATATTGAGTCAGGAGAAATCTAGGTTCAAATCTTATCTATGAGATTTATTAGCTCCAATCCCCGAGTAAACCATATATTCCACATTAAGGCTTCATCTATAAAATAAGTATAAAAAGCTGTGATACTTTCATCATGGGATTGTTAGGATTGATGAAATAAAATAAGGTTCATAAAGCTGTTTGCAATGCACTATATCAATATCAACTACAATAATTACTACCCTAATTCCTCATCTTAAGGATGAGATGACCTTCAAGTATTTCTATTCAAATACTGAACAGCATTACAGAAAAAAATTCAAGTTCCAACTGAGTGAAAGGCACTGAAAATAATTATATAATTCAGTAACAAAAGACAGTATATTCCCCGAGCACCATGGTGATATATAATATGAACCCGTTTATTGCATCTATAAGTGCTTTCAGGTTTAAGGTTTGCAAAGCATTTTAAAAACATCTTTTATAACCCTCATTTTACAAGTAAGAAAACAGACAGAGATGTTAGCTGGTATGCCAGTCATAAGAGTAGAGGATTCAAACTCAGATAAAACCATCAATAGTCACTGTAACACCAGCTGTCCTACGCAGTGAAAATCATTCTACTCTAACAATGTAGAGAAATAATTTTCATCTCCAAAGTGTTTCATACAATTCCATTAATATAAATATAATTTCTACATGAAATTCAAGTCACCCTAGGTAATAAACGATTATTATCTCAAACTCATCTCAGCCAGAATTACAACTATAAAAGACTCTACAAAACGGAAAGCCAGTAAGCAATCTTTATCCTTTAGGGGTCTTCCACATCCAATACATTATTATAGAAATCCAACTCTCTTAACCTTTTCTTTTGAAAGTCGGCAAAGTAAGCTAATTTCTGTGAAGTAGATGCATTAAAAATTTACAAACATTAAATGCTATGGAAGACAAAAATTCATGGTAGTATTTTAAAAATAAATATGAACATATTAATTTTTATCCATACCCCCCCCAAATATTGTGTTCACTAATAACTGGGCTGGTTTTGTTTCAATTTAGAAAAGAAATTAGCCATTTTTAAGTACTCTTAACAGATACACACTGGGTATAAATTCTCAAAATTTCAGAACTAGAAGAAACGTCAGGAGACATCTAATTGGCACCCTCTAAACAAAGTCATCTAGGTTAATTTATTTGAAGTTCTCTAGACATTTTGTGATAGTTCTAACTGTTACAAAGGTTTTCCTATAAAGTCTAAATTTATCACTTTGGCCATTTCTGCTCATTTCTCTTAGCTATGACTTGTAAAACCAAGTAGAAATAAGACTATTTCCTTTTTCATGTAACAGCCCTTCAAATAAATACTCAAAAAAGTTATTATTTTTCACACTGAACTTGTTCTCCAGGCTATCAAGAATCTTATTTCTTTCAACAAATCCTCCACAGCATGATCAAGACCTTTTTGACATCCTTGTTGCCCTCCACTAAACATTCCTCAGTTTATCAATGTTATTCCTACATTCTGGCATCCAGAACTAAACACAAAAATGCACAAAATCTGACAGAGCAAAACACAGTGAGAACAATTATTCATCTAGCCTGAATACTTCATGTTTCCTAATGCAATCTAGGATTGTAATAACTTTCTTGATTGCCATAATACACTACTGATTGAGTCAATTTACAGTTGTCCAATAAAAGAAAAACAGACCTTCCCAGATGAATTGGTATATATAGTATCCTCTCCCAGTCTGCACATGGGAAGTTTGATATTTTAAGTATATAAACAAGTATAAACTGGGGAAGGTGTGTTTGGACAGCATATCATCTGAACAAGAACTGGAGGTTTTTGTGGTTTACAAACTCCATATAAGGAAAACCAGTAACATTTTAAAGAGTCAATGTTTCAACCCATTATTTCAAAGGTCTTTATGGTGCAACAGATTTTAATTCTTCCTTAAAAAGGGAGGTAATGACTACTTGCAATTATGCAGAAAAATGAAATTTCTCATCTTTTGTTATCTGATTCTTACCATCTTCATTCAGGAAGAGTTTGTTGAATCTTAATCCACTTGGCTCTTTTCCAACATATCGATGCACATATTCTGTTCCAAGGTCATTTACAGCAATGGCATATTTCAAGGGCTTTACACAGGACTGAAGACAAAAAGGGACTTTGGTATCTCCAATAGAATGCCTTTTTAAAAGCAGATTTAAAAAGTAATTAATAGAAACCAATAAAAGATGCAATAGCAAAATTGTTATGTCTTTATGTATTAATCCCAATTTAAAAGACCACGCTTTCCCTTTATAGCAATTATGAATCTTAAGGAATAACTGTAAGAAACAAGTTCATTTTCAGAAGCAATACAAATGGGCAAAATTTTATTTACTCAAGAAAGGGAAGCATGATTCACAACTGGATCATATTTAATAGAGCAAGAGTCTTTGGGAACACTTCTTTTTATAAAAAATACTTAACTACCCTGGTGAAGAGGAAGAGGAAGTCACTAAAGAGGTAATGACTAAACAAATGCTCAACAACTATAGAGCTCTTAGAAGTCTTTCTTAAGAGCAACACATTTCCTTACCTACAACTTCCAACTCTATTCAAATCTATTTCTTTTCCAACTGAGTGACAGGAAACAGTATCAGATGACTTTAGAGTTTGCAGTAAGGGATATAAGAGGTGACTATACTACTGGCTATACATACCTTCATGCATTTTGCATGGAAAACAGTAGGAGTAGAATTTATTCTGTGTTAACTAGGAGGTATATGAAAGTTTGAAATAAAAAGAACAGGTATTTGCATAGTATATTTTGTTTTTATACACTCTAAATTTCCTCACGTATCTTTTTCCCTATTCACTTCCCTGAAAACCATTCCACAATTTTTAGGAAAAGGGAAAAAACAGGAAAACGATAACTATCTCAAAAAACCTGATGAGATAAGCAATGCTCCACATGCATAAATATACCACCTCTGCAAAGGTGGGGTGGGGTGGAGAGGGAGAGAAGTATCTTCTCATATCTATTCTCTGAGGCCAAGTTTATTCTTTTCAGTTTTGCAATATTCATTTTCAATTATTTTGTGGTGGCTTGTTTTTATATTTTATATTATTGTTGTTGGTACGTTTATTGTTTTCTTGACTCTGTTTACTTCACTTTTCAACAATTCATTGCTTCACTGCTAAATACAATTTGTATTTATCATATCTGCTATTTCTTAAAGCACAGTAATATTACATTAATGTAGCACAATTTGTTTAGCCATTCTATAACTGATGGATATATACTTACTTTCCAGTACTTTGCTACCACAAAAAGTCCTGCTATAAATATTTTGGTATATATAGTGAATCTTTTATCAATGACCTCCTTGCAGTATATACTTAACAGGAGAATCTCAGGACCAAAGGGTCTGGACATTTTAGCTGCTTAATTTACATCGATTTAAAATTGCATTCCAAAAATGACTATTCCAATTCACATCTCCACCAACAATGCCCTCGGAGGACAGATATAAAGGCAGAGTGGGTTTCATTCTGTGCCTAAAGCCAACAAAAAAACCATCATTCCATGAGATATTTACACATAGATAACTGTGAATTCTGTGCGAACTTCTGTTGGAGGGTATGAAGTTAAAGAGGTCCTAGAAAGTACTTAACAAGATTATCCAAACCAAGTCTAAAGGCATCATAAGAGACTTTCAATATGAAGGTGGGCACAGGAGAGGATGATAAAAAAGTTCTAAATAGGACTCCTGACTGAAAAATGAAGGAGACCACAGGCTTGCAACCTACTCAGAAGCTTCTTGCTTGTATCTCAATCAACAAGTATTTATTGAGCATTTATGACAGGTCCCATGTCAGATACTGGTGATGCAGACAAAAATGAAACAGTCCTGACCCTCAAGAAGTTTGCCTTCTATTAGTGAACATATACATACAGTATAATGAATAAAAAAATCGCTAAGTACAAGCACCAGGGATACAAATGTAAAAGCGCAAGGCAGTTCTTACCCTCAAGGAGCTTACTTTCTAAGGAAAGAAATAACACAAACACACAATAGGTAGTGGTGTCCAGGGAAGGCCTGATCTGTTAAGTTATGGGGATGGAGAGTTAGGTCCTACGAGAGAGAGAGTAGACTGACATACTCCATTCAGGAACAGTGGTAGAGTTGATACAATATAAGGCTCATGGTTCTAGAAATAAGAGGGCAGGTGTTTGAGGGAGGAGAGGAACGCATGTGAGCACTTCAGCAATGAGTTCAGGAAGCCACAAGAGAGAAGGTTAAGTGAAGCATGGTTGAGGATTTCCTGGAAGTGTCCCTAAAGAAGAGTCACCAAGGGTGATAATTACCCAAGATTAGCTGTGTGAGCTTTTAAACACTATATATTTTATAAGATCCAGTTCTAAACTTTTAAAAAGTCCTCTATGTTCTACATCATAAAAAAATAACCCTTCACATAAAACGAAAAAAAAAAAAACCAGGTCATTGTTTAATAAGAGAAACTGATTTGTAAGTAGTACATTATACTGACACATTCAGTTATAAACTACTGAAATAACAAAATCAACGCAGAAAACAATTCCCGGTGTGTGTTCTCTGATTCACTAAAGCTCATTCAGATACATAATACTGTTAAGTTCAACATCCAAGAAGACTAAAGACGAGGAGACCAAAAATGACTGCTAGTCAATGAATGAACTATTAGAAAAATGGTACTTTTTTCATAAAAGCAATGGTGTTATATTTTTTTTTTAAATGCTATTTTCTTAGGTTCACACTGAAGTTGAATACAAAGAACCTCCAGATACTGAGAACTTGATTTTAATTCCCTTAATTCCCAAAGGAAGTTTCCCCAAAATGTAATCCTCAGTTTGGCTGGTAGTGAATAAAGCTTTCATCACATATACCCAATGAATGCATTAGTTTCCCCAATATTATGATTCATAATATGAATATGGATTCCTCAACTTCTATCAGACACCCTCAACAAAGTCCAAGCAACACATTTTAAATGTATAGATGTTACATGTTTTACATATATATGTATGAGTGGGTGGATGTTCCAAGATGCGTATTTTTTAATGCTATATACAAGCCAACATAAGGTATATTTGTTTCAGATTAAGTTTTTTCCTAAAGAAACTTGAGATATTCAAAAGATTTTACTTTTCATAGAGCAGAAACTTAGTTCACTATTCTAATGTTTAAAAGTTTTTTTATCTACATATCATGTCCATGCCATTAAGTCACAGAAAATTTAGTTTTGAAGACTTATTAAAAGTGAACTATATAGCACTGAGATTACATTGATGTTTTCTCAACAGCACTGATAAAGAATACCTCTGGATTTAATAACCTACGTAATTAATTTTTTAAGAAGCTTTCAGAGAAAATCTAAACATTTCCAACATCAAGGAACAATTTTTAACACATATAAAGTAATGAATACATAAAACATTGGCTTTATTCCACAAATACAAACACAAAATTAGAATGATCAGAGTGCATATGCACACATTTGTTCAAACATATAAGATTTACTTTCTAAGAACAAATTAAAACATATAGCTAGCACCAAGCTTTATCTATGCAAATATTTAATAAAGAAATAGGGCTACTTTTTGCTTCTGAGTCAGAAGGAAAAGCCACTTGTAACAAAATTATCAGAATTAAAGATTTTATTTTTACAATGTCCAAAAAATACACACATACACTGGTGACCACACTTTTGGGAAATTCAATCAGACAGGACTTTCCTTTTTGTAGTTAAACATCAACATATTTCTAAGGTATCCCTTATCAAAACCTACACTGACGTACGATTTTTCTGAAGCCATCATTTTACCATCCAAATAACAAATATTGTAACAAACTATAAACTTTCAAAATATTCAAAACATTTTAGATATTTACAAAGAAATTATTTAAGAATAAACTCACCTCTGTCCATCCACTGTACACACTGACACTCCCCACAAATCTGGACTGAACTTAGCCAGTTGAGGAATATAATCAGCAACCTAAACCAATACATAGGCAAGGAATGAGAAGTTTAGTTAAGACCCTGGAATGTAAAATTACAATGCAGACAACTAATATGCACCCCTGCAACAATGAACCTTTTAATAGAGACACTCTCTCTCCCATGCTGTATACTGTAACAGACGTCTATCTCATTTTGTGAAGTATCTGTGGCATTTTAAAAACACCTCTCTCTAAGGTGGAGCCAAGATGGAAGTGTAGCAGGAAGTGGAGTGAACTCCATCCCTTTATGGTCCTTTCCCCCTCCAACTCCACAAAGAGCTAGAAAAAATACCAAACTGAATCCTGACTGGGAAATCCAAGGGGGGTAAATCCAGTAAGTCATTTTCCCAACCCAGATCAATATAAGAAGACAGAGAGGTCTGGAAACACAGGGCCAGGAGTCCACTCCATAGAACATTCCAGCACAGGGAGAGACAGTGCAAGAAGAGATCTCATATGGAGCAGAGAGGGGTCTAAACATGGGTAGAATGCAGGAACAGGTGCCAAGTGACTGCTCTGTCATTCACTACCCAGTTCCTAGGCATAGATCCAAACTGGATGCTACAAGGTGGGGAGTGGGAAAGGTGGAGGGGTGGGGAGAGAGTGAAAATGGACCTTCAATGAAAAAGAAGGTTTCCAAGAATTCCTGATCAGAAGACCAAAGCTGCATAGAAATTCTGAAGTGCAAATAGGAGTCACCACAAACACAAAAAGTACTGATAAAAAGGACTAAAAAAGGATCAACTGTGTCTATTCTAATATAGTAAGATCATCTTACTATGTGTCTATGTGTCCCTTCTGAAAACTATCATTATTAGGGGTCAGAGAGGGAGTCTTAATTAGATAGAAGGCCTGGGAGTAGTTTTATTATGTCTTAATGATTCTAAAAGAATACAGACAGAGAAAGAGGAATATGCTGGAGGGAAAGGAAGGCTAAGTAAATTTTCCTCATATAATTAGGTTATGCAAGTAGAAATCTATATTAAAAAAAGGAGAAAGGGGTTGAGAAAGGCACATACACAAACACACACATTCAGAAACACATTTCACTCAACAGAAATAGAGAAGGGAAAGTGGAGACTGAAGAAGGGGAAATAAGAGAGAAATGATTAGTTCTAAGAAAAAAAGGCAAACTCTTCTTTTTATAGTGGCAAAAAAAATTAGAAACTAAGCGAGTGCCCATAAATTGAGAAATGGCTGAACAAGTTATGACATATAAATGTGATGAAATTCCACACAAGAATTATTTACTATGCCATAAGAAATTATGAAAGGAGGGGTTTTCAAAGAAACTTGAGAAGAGACTTATATGAACTAATATAGAGTGAAGTGAACAGAACCAGGAAAACCATTTATATATGACAACAATAAAAAGACAATCAGCTCTGAAAGACTTAGCAAGCTCTCATCAGAATGACCAGCCATGATTCAGAGATACATCATGAAATCTTTTATCCATCCTCCTGATAAAATATCAAAGACTCAGACTGCAGAAGGAAACTTTTCTTTTGGCATGACCAACGCAGGGATGTTTTGCTTGACTATAAATGTTTGTAACATGGGGTTTGTTTCTTTCCTTCTCAACTGGGAGGTGGGAGTGAAAGAAAAACGTTTTTACTCATTGAAACAATCAAAAAGTAAAAATAAAAGAATAACTCTCAAACTTGAGCTCTAAATCTCTTCATCCTCAGTATTCCCTCATGTCCATTCTTTCAAATCTCACCAAGCTTATAATAAACAAAGGCTTGTTCTCCACATCAAGGGAAAGAATGATATATCATACTACATAATACACATTTATTAAGCACTTACTATATGCCTACTACTGTGCTAAAGTGCAGGGAATACAAATAAGAAGAAAGACAGTAGAAAGAATAAATGAAAATAGGTACACAGGTTCCTTCAGGGGTTTGACAGTTGACAAATGGTGTCTGTATTACGTAAGAGCATGTTCTAAAGTTATCACTTGGTCATAACCTACAACTAAAACAAACCTAGATTTCTCAACAGGATTGATTGCAATAAGAAATTATTGCATTACTTTATAAGCACCATAAAATCAAGTGTTATATTTCAGAGCTATCATTAATATGAGAAATTTAATATAACAATCAATTTAAAGGCAGCATAAACACAGTGAATAGAGTGAGTCCTAGAATCAGAAAGACCTAGGTTCAAGTCCTACCTCTGATGAATTTTGGACTAATTCAACCTCTCAATGTGTTGCCCTGTATTACCTGATGGAGTTTCTTTTAGCAATTATAAATTTTAACTCAATATTTTTAAAAATTCCTTCATTTGCTCAAAATATGTACAGTCCAAAAATCTATTATTATTTTTTAGAAATTTCCAAAGATAAAATAATTTGAAATATCAAAGTTTAAAAAATGCCATTGTCCTAATCATTTGGGAGTCATTTGGAAAAGCTGAAAGTGTAAGGTAATGTGATACAGTTGGCCTCAGAGTCAGGCTTCAATCTGAATGTTTTTAAAGTTATTATAACATAATAAACATCAAGTACAATCGTCTTCTAACTTTTTGGCTTTATAACAAATCATAAAACTGAATAATTTTTCCTGTATTTTATCCGCAGTTCAGTTTGGATTTTTATTAGTGGCATTTAGTTAAATCACATAAAAACTTACCTTTCCTCCAGATTGTTTTTTAGCACTTTCATACAATTCATCAATGTGTGAGGTAAATGACATAAAGTCTGGAATGACAAACTTTCTCCTAAAAGCCTGTGTAAGCAGCACAATGTTGCTTTGAACACATCTGTGGAACAGGAGGAAAAAAATAGTAATGCTATGCTTCTACTAAAGTATTAATAAAAATACAGTACTTTAATACATATTCTTTCATGTACATTGTCATTTCACATACTGACATGAAAAAACACAATTTAAATAAAGTTCTACTAAAGATTGAGAGTTAAACATTAAGACAAAAAAGGCAACACTGTTTAAAACAAAGCATTCAGAATATTAGCATAGCTTTTAAACTGTGTGGCTTGTTTGGGGGTAAAACATTTTACACTTTCAGATCTAGGGTCAGTTTATGTTTAGCAAGATGATTCTGAAAAGGTGGACCTTATACTTTATTATTTTAAAAATCATTGACATTTCAGAAAAGCCTCAATTTCTAAACAAGAAAAGACAAAGTTATAACAGGGAAGATTAAAAACTTAAAGGTTTTTAATTGCGCTTTGTAGAAAACTTTAGCGAAGATTTAAAAAACAAGGTACAGCTCAGATGTATAATGGAATAGGAAGTACAACTTCTAATTAGCATATTTAAAACTAAAGGTTATTCACATGACCTTTTGGAAAATTTATATAAATAGGTCAGGTTAATGCATGATCCCCTGCTCATTTTCTCACCTTTCCTCTTTGTGGATATAAAGTTAAAACTGAAAATAGTACACAGCACAAAAGTGATACATAACTTAACTCAGGGTGGGGGGTTAAGTACAACACTAAGCTAACAGTCAGGATATAGCTGCAATTTCCAGCTTTCCAGCTAGATGTGACTCTAGGCAGTTTTCTTATCCTTAAAATAGGAAAAAATGGCCCTTCCCTACCTCTACACAAGAGCACTCTGAAAAATACATGTTGCAAAGCCATATTACATTACTCAGAATTACATCTTCAGAAGCCACAACATATCAAAAAAAGCGTTACACATACATAAAGCACATTTCTGGGACTCAGTTATACTAAGAAAAAGAAATACTGCCTAAGTCAACAATCTGCACAAAGCAGTTCTAGGGCCTCAAAATTCCAAGAACCACTCTCAAGAACAGATTTCACAGACTATCCTTTAGAGTCAGTTCCCACATATGGGACAAGAAATACTGTTTTCCAAATAACATTAACAAAATAGAGAAATCTCTATAGACTCTATGACCACTGCAAGTGTATCATTCCTAGCAAACTCTATGGGATTTTAGCTCAGCGTAGTGATTCACAAATCAGTTATTCAACAATGAATATTTATTAAGCACCTACTAAGGGCCAGAAACTAAGCACTGGAGAAACAAAAAGAGGCAAAAAACAGTCCCTGCCTAAATGGCTTAAGATTATCCTATGCAGTTACCAGAACAATTCACCTGAAGACATAAGCTTCAATAAAAAAACCAAAGATGACCAATGATTCTGTAAAAAACAGGTAAAGAGTAGATTCCTTAGGCTTTCCCAAGATCCTGATAGACTTTCAGGGACTGCAGTTTATAATCATTCACAGATACTTTTGAGTAGCTCTCAAGAGATGTCAGATTGCTATTAAACCCTTCCTACTTTCTGTATAACACTGTGCTTTTCAGAGAATATATCATCCAGTAAGTAATTTCACAATAAAGCTGAACTAAAAACATGCTAGTGGAAGTTAAAATTGGGAATAACTAAAATGCAAAGAGATATATTATTACAAATTAAGCATTCATATAAACTAATAAGATTTAAAGTACATAATTTTTAAAAAATAAATGAAAATAGCATTTCCATTACAACATAACTAACTTCAGATGCTCAGATAATCAGGAGTAAGTACAACAAATATACATAAAAACGAGTCTTTCCTGAAATCTGGCTATTACTATGAGGCAAGATTATAAGGATAAAAAGATATGATACAGATAAACAGATCTGGGTACAAGCGGACAGGGTGAATAATGCTATTATACGGTCTAAATCAATTTAATTTCCAAGTACTGTAACTGCAATTTTTTTGTGTTTTTGTCATTTGCTATTTCTTTAAATGAGATTTCATATCTACTTTTTTAGTTACCCAAACGCATCAATCTTCAAAAAAAATGCAATTAAAAAAACAATTTTATATAATTATGTGTAGTACAAAAAACTGCCCATTAAAATTTTGACCGAATTTTTACTTTTTAAAAAGATCTTTATCTAGCATGACACCATCTGATGTTGTCTGAAGAGTTAATCTCAACATATCCATACACTCTTTCAACCTAGGATCAGAAGTTCGCAATCCTGTAGATTTCAGTGCCTATTAAAAAAAAAAAAAAGAATCTGTAAATATATATCCTACATAATTTGCATATTCATTCTTACTACATATTTTTATCTCAATGTACAAAAATACCTTTTATTATTTTAAAAACAAAGTGTTAATGTCCTTTATCAAATTTCTGTATTGTTTTTCATGGTTTGATTTTTGCTTTATCGGTTATTCGAAAAAGATTTTTTAAAAAATCATGAAAACAAAAATCTAATAAGAAACTGTCGAAATCCACATGTAGATGGCCATTAAAACGTTACAGTTACATGACCAAGGACTACCAATGAAATATACAAGATTGGGGGGGGAGGTTGACAACTTACAGTAATGAATTTATGAACTGGTATTTTTTCTTGCCCTTCTGCAATTGTATAAAACAGCAAATCCTCCAAGCTAGGCAGAAGACCCTGTTTGATTTTGCTGGAAAAAAAAAGTGGGGGAGAAGGGGAGAGGTTAAGAATTAATATTTGTGCAAACAGTTTGCCAGATATACCTTATTTAAAATGCCAAAAACTACAATTTGGTCATGTTCATACAAATGACTATGAACCAACTTGTCTATCAGCTACTCATCATGGATATATTCATGAAGAATAATAACCAAAAATCCAATCAGTAATTAAAAAAAAAAACAGAAAAAAACCCCACTAAAAACAAACTATATCCTACATACGATGTTCAATTAATGTGCAATGTGAAGTTAATTTTTAAGTTTGTATTTTTACTCTATTTTAACTCAACTATCTGCCCCAGATGAAAACTAAACCACAAAATAGCACTGAACATCATCTGTAAACCTCTCAAGCAAATATTCAGTTATAAGTAAGCACAACATACAAGTAGGCATTTCTAGAGATAACAAATAAAATGTTATTTTATCTATAATGCTAACATTTTGGAAGGTTTTGGTAAAGTGGGAAATGCTAATTGATTTGAACATAGAGCTGGGCCTAAAATTGAGTAGGAAAAGAAAAGCTTTGTCTGATCATCAACTATCTACAGCACATTTCAAAATGGATATTCCAAAGACATCTCAAACTCAACATGTCCGAAACAGAACTTATCTTTCTCCCCTCCCCCTCCCATTCCTGCCCAACCTCACCACTCTCTTCAGAACATCCTTGTTTCTATCAATGGGAACAGTCAGTCAGTCGTCAATATTTCTTAAGCACTGTGCTAAGCACTGGGGATACAAAGTCCCTGTTACAGAGGATCTCACAATCTACTGGGAGAAACAAAAAGCAAATAACTACGTACACGCAAGCTATATACAGGATAAATTGGAATTAATCTAACAGGAGTAAGGTGCTGAAAATAAAGAGGGATCAAGAAAGGCTTCCCATAGAAGATGGGATTTACTGGGACTTGAAGGAAACCAGGGAAATCAAGACACAGTTTTGAGGAAGGAGAACATTATACACATAAAGGATATTCAGTGAAAATGCTTTTACTTTAGGATTATAGGGTGAGCTGGAAGGGGCACTGTATGTAGTATGACAGCTAACCCACGTTCTCCGTTTATCAGATAAGAAGAAAACAAGAAAGGAAAAGTTAAGAGACTTGACCGTGAGTAAGACCATAGATCCAAGTATCTAAGTACACAGATTAAACTCCAAGAGTCATAAAGATAAATGTGATTATAACAAAAAAAAAAATTCACTTTAATCTCAATTAGTTAGAATGTTGAGGGAATCAGATACCATGGTCAAACAGTTTCAGCCAGTAAATAAATCTTTCCAATTATTGCTAAAAATCCTCTAAAAGTAAGCACTCTTCCTTAGAACATACTGAATCTTCAGGTTTTCATTCTCAACAGTAATGATCACTACAGAGTACTAGAAACAACAGACAGTATAAAATATGGCTCTCCCAAAGCACTGGTTATCACCTCTTGGTATGAAAATATCAACAGATACAGAGTCTGCATCCTGCTCTACCAATTTTTATTTACAAAATGAAAAGACTATGTAAGTTCACTGAAATTTAAATTTATCTACATATTCCAACATTTTTGTTATATCTAGATTCTTTATTATACCAATTAACAAATACCAAACTTTCACCAAAAATAATTCGTGTCCCTATTACCCCCAACAACAAAAAAAGACTGTTATTTTCCATAACTGAATTAACAAAATCCTGGAAGACTCACAGGTATGCTGGCAACTATCAGAGGAAAATTATAGTACACAGTCCTTCTGTAGAAACTGCCACGAAGCAAAGTCTATGCTAATAGTACTGTTAGACTGTCTGAAAAGACCATTTCTAGATGTCTAAACATTTCCTGAATTATGGAAAAGTTATGCAATGACTCCTCATTTTAATAAGTGCCACATGTAATATGCTTTCCCCTGCAACCTAGCTTTCAGTTTGCACATTTGCTCTTTAAATTAGTAATAAATTTGGTCTTTCAGAAAAGTTTGCAAATATATGAACTTCAGATGAACTGTTTTAAAAGTTTGTATGCTTTGAGATGAAATAGTTAATACTAAAATACACTAGATGTTGTATTTCTTCCTAATTAGTGTGAATTCTTCCACTCCTGACAACCTTTAAAAGAAAATTTGTATTTTGGATACGTCTTCAAGCACATTTATAGCTAGTTATTCCCTTTAACAGCAAAGGAAAAGAAAAATTTCCCACACTTTATTCACATCTGATAACATTAAATTAAGCTGAATAATTCTAATGCCCTAACATGTGAAGAAAAAAAAATGCACCATCTGTCAAAGCAAATAGATAGTAACATTCAGATTATTTACAGAAAATGATTTTGTCAAATGAATTACCCTTCGATGGAGTTTGTCACTTGAAAAAAACTTGCAGAATAAGCCTTCTGCGTTATTTATCATGCTAGGGAAAGGTGTTCACTTTGCCTAAAAGCAAAGCAAATACCATAAAATATGCAAACTTTTTCATGTGATTCTTTAGCTTATGCCACATAGCAAAAAATAATAAAGGTTCAATTGCTATAGTTAGCAAAAAATACACACTTATTTAATTCATATTTTAATTCTGTTTTGTTAAGGACAGAGAAAATTTTTTTCTTATTTTATAGCTACCTAAAAAACACTGCACTAACAAGATAAGTGACAGACACATATACATGTTTATATGAATTGCAGCTTTATAGTTGAAAAAATTCGTTCCTACTAAACTGCAACCGATTTGGTTGGTGACACTTCCTATTGAGTTTTTAGCAGCCACAGCCAATGAGATCCTGTTACCTACCTAAAGTACTTGAATGGCAGAATGGTAAAGAGGTGGGGATACAGGATCACATTCACAGTAACACTTAAAAGGCTCTCTGTCAATGATCCTATGACCAATGTCATTAAACTCTGCCTAATCAAATCCAAACTAACCTTCAGATTTGAGCTAATGTCTCAACTTGTTCCTCCATGATGGAATATTTCATCATTCATTCAATGAGCAATTAAACAATTAACATGTGCCAAGCACTAGCAACACAAAGGAAAAAAGACCTTAGAATAATATAACAATAACTGAATATAAGGCATTTATATTCTGTTGGAGAGAAACCTCACGGCAGTCTCCCAAGTTGGAATAAGTTGGAAAAGAGGCCAAGTCAGAAGCTATGTATCTTTTTAGCCAGGGAGTTGCCTAATTAAATGTGGAAAGGCCCGGCACAAGAAGCTTGGCTGGTGAAAATAAGCTATAGAATGGACAATTTTTTATCATCCTTCATCCTCAATATTACTGGCCACATTTTATAATCCTATATCAATATAGTAAAGAGGTGACTCTGGGATCATGAGGCCTATGGAACAATGGAAAACAACATGTTCTGGAAGGTCCAACTAGAGTGTGAGTCTGGCAACGGAGCAGAGGGCTAGCTTAACTAAGTGAGGAGAGCCTCATCACCAGAGGGTTGGCCACAAAATAAAAAATATTTTGGTCACATCAATTCAAAAACCATCATCATTCTTCAATTACAATATACATTTGTATAGAGCTTGGCCCATACTATACTTTAATCTTTAACATGGTCAATCAACTTACATTTATAACAATGTGCCAAATGAAATATACTTGCTCTTTAAGGGCTTCTATTCTAAAGGGGGAAAGAGCATGAACAAAAACGGGTAAATACAAAACAGAGGAACCCACATAAGGAACCCTGAAGGAGTAGGGATGGGGGGTTAATAGGAATGGCACTAATCAGGAGCAGAATCAGGAAAAACCTCCAAGGCCTCCTGTGGAAGGTAGTGCTTGAGCTGCCTCATTAACAAAACCAGGGATTCCAAGAAATGGAACTGAAGAAGGAATGAATTCTGGGCATAAGAAACAACCTGCACACAGAGACAGGCAATGCAGCATCATATGTGAGAAACAGCAAAGGCCAATTTGGCTGGACTGTAGGGTATGTGGAAGGGAATATTGTGTAACGAAGCTGGAAAGGTAGGATGGGCCAGGTTATGAAAAGCTTTAAATACTAAATACAATAGTTTAAATTAGATATTGTAGGTAATAGGGAACCTGCTAGAGTTTATTGAGCTGGACAGAGAGGGAGGAGAGACTGACATGGTCAGATCTGAGCTTTAGGAAAATCACTGTTGATTCTGAAGAGGGCAGATTAGACAGAAATTTGAGGCAGGAAGAGCAATTAGGAGGCTGAAATAGTCCAGGGTTTGAACTAGATTGGTATTATAATAAATTGGTATTATAATAAATGTATAGAAGAGGACATATATGTGCGAAAGGTTGTGAATGAAGAAAGCATTGGATCTGGCTAGATATTAGGGGTGAGAGTAAGGATGAAGGATGACTGACACTAAGGCTGTGAACCTGGATGAGAGGCTAGAAATGTCCTTGACAGAAACAGAAACATTCAGAAGAGGGGTAGGTTTTGGGGAAAAGCTAATGAGTTCTGTTTTGAATGTGTTAAGTTTGAGATAGCCACATGATAACTAGTTTGAAAGTCCAATAGGCAATTGGTGATGTGAGACTAGAAATGAGATTAAACTTACAAATCTAGGAATCAACTACATAGAGAGGATGGTTAAATCTATGGGAGGTGATGAGGTCACTAAGTGAGAGAGTACAGAAAAAAGACAAAAAAGGTTCTGGTATACCTGATTCAAAGATGGGTTAGAAAATGAAGATGGAGCACTCAATGACTGGTCTCAATTTTCTTAGTAAAACGTATTTGGCAAGATTCTCAATTCTTTGAGAGGATGGGAGGAAAGGGTACCAAAGAAAACCTTAGGAAAGAAGCTAAAGATTAAGACAACCACTCTAAAGGAGTGGGATAAAGAATTAGTAAAGAGAACATAAAAGATATTACAATATTTGTTGAATTAATATTATGCATAGACAACAGCAACAACTATTAAGTATCCAGTATGTAACGAGGCATTGGGAATATAAAGACAAAATTGAAAACAATCCCTGACCTCAAGGAGGTTACATGACAGGAAAGAGGGGGAACAGTTGCAGTTACATGCATATTCTATAAACGAGCTATTCAACAAACCAAATTTCCCTTTAATTAGGCTCTCCAGACCCACCACAATGCACTATGATCATCTTTTCAGTCATGTTGCTACACATGTTTCCCCACTTACACATCCCTCCCTTTTCCCCCAGTTCCCAATCCTCAACCCTTCCATCTCTTACTCTAACAGCAGCAATCAAATTAATACAACAAAAGAGAAGCATCAGTCACAACTGCCCTAAGTTACTCACAATCCCAGTAACTGCCTAGTCTAAAACAACCTTCCCTGGCCACTATTCCCTAATTAAAATTTAAACTCATTGAAAGCTGGGACTGTTTGGCTTTTTATCTCTCTACCCCTAAGGCTTAGCCAAATGCCTAGTCCCTTTTAAGTGCCTAACAGTTGCTTTTTTCTCCATTTATTCATTCACATATGTACCACCATATCTCACGATGAGAGACAAATGTGGTTTATTTAGAGCAGCACGATCTTTAGATGAAGACTTCCAACACTTGCGACACAGTCCCACAACAAATGAAGAATATCAGATGTTAGCTCTGTCCAATAAGTGAACTAATAAAATATTCCTTAAGTATAAAACCTTTAATAACAGCTTGTGATATTGAAAAATGACACATAACCCTTTATTATGAATTTTACTGCATTAGTCATGTGCCTATATGGCATCCCTACTTAAACTCAGTCTTATACACGTACAAAGGCCTTAGAGATAAAGCATAATCAATTCCCTTCATTGGCCAAACAAGCAAAATGAGGTGGAAAGAGATGAAGAAGTGACTTGTCCATAGTCACACAGTTAAGATGGTAGTTAGCAGGACTAGAACCCAAGTCTTTCAACTCCCACAGTAGTGCTCTTTATTTCTAAATGGAACTGTCTAGTCTGAAAAACTGGACTTTCCCATAAAGAATGACCACAATATATTCTAGGAGAATCCTCCCTGTTATCCTTTTCCTGAGACAAAGGGAGAGAGGCAGATCTAACCCCTTAGTTGCTCTGTTCTGTGGCCTGCTTTTTCAAGCCCACCCACTGCAAAGATGCCTCCCTCTCCCCCTGAAACTATTCTAGTTTATCTCATCTGTAAGATGAACTTAAGAGCCTCTATCTCTTCTAACAATCAACAAATTTACAGAAACAATCCCTCTGGATCCAGAACTTCATATCCCGCCAGTCCAGGCAGCAAGGAAAAAGGTTTTCATTAGGCTTTGGCACCAGGGGTTAACTGGAGTTGGATTTTCCAAATTTAAATACAGTATTAACAAACTGTCTCTAATTTGGGACAAACCACTCTACTGGAGAGTTTCTATTCCCTAAGGAGCAGGCTCTATCCATAAAACCTATTGCCTTTGTTGATTCTAACTAGTTATTGATCAGTGTCTGAGCATTAAAGAACACTTGGAAAGAGTTCTGTCAGAAGATGGAATTTCACAGCTAAGACTTAAAGGAAGCCAGAAGGTAAAAAAGGTGAGGAAGAAAATTCTAGGCATGGGGGACAGTCAGTGGAAAATACAAGTTGTCAGGAGATGGAGTGTCTTTTTCAAGGAACAGCAAAGAGTATCAATGAGTTGTAAAGTATGTAGAATTGACTGAGGTATAAGAAGGCTGCAAAGTAAGGAAAAAGGCAGGCTATGAAGGGTTTGAAGATTTTATATCTGATCATAACAGGTAGCCACTGGAGTTGACTGAATAGGAATAGGCACAGGCCTGTATTGTAACTTTAGGAAGATCCCTTTGATAGCTGAATGGAGGATAGCAGGGAAAGATTTACGGCAGGGAGACCTACTACTACTACTAATCATTGCTAACATTAATGGCATTATGCTAAGTACTTCACAATTATTATCTCATTTGATCCTCGAAACTCTGCAGGTAGGTATTTTATAGGATTCCTGTTTAGGTACAGAGATTGGATAGCCTCTATGGTCTTTTTTCCCCAATTCTGGGATTCTACAAATTGATAATAAATGTCATAATCTTTTATAAGTTAACTATTTTTGTTCTTTTTTCACTACTTATTAGTGCATGCATACGATATGCCTCATAGCCAATAGATACCAACTCTAAAATTTTAAAATATTATGTTTACACTTCTGCTTTCAATCTGATGATCTATTGTCCACATGTGAGAAGCTAAAACAAAATAAATCTATTGAGTCTAACACAGTAATAAATCTTGCTTATGTCCTCATGTCCTATATTTATGTAACTTCTTGTTAATGGTCATTAAAAAAAAAATCTTTTGATCTAAGACTCCCTAGCAAGTCTTCAGTTAAATAAATGTGATAAAATTGGAACTGAAACAATAATAATGTAGACATAATCTATCTATTTGCTGATAATATTTGAATCTTAGCCTCATCTAGACAATTTAGAATGCATTTTTCTATTACAATACACACACACACACACACACACACACAGATAAAATGCCATAGATATCTATTCTCATTTTAAGAACATCTACTTGAAAACAAAATTTTAAGAAAGTTTTCAAATTAATCATTTAAAAAAATTTTCCATTAACAAAAGACTGCAATCAAAAATAAAATTCCATATAATTTTAATTCAATTATATTAGCAAGAACATGAAAGAAACAGATTAAGTATTAAATGGCACCAGGCTATTGGCAGTTTCCTTCATGTATAAAATTAGGAGTTAGATTAGTTTATCTGTAAGGTATCTTCCTAACTCCAAAAATTTTATATTTTAACTCTTCCACTTAAGTCCTATTCTAATGTTTCATCTTTGCATGAGAATGACTGGATTTTTTGAAATCTATATAACAGCAAAGTGCCTACTCTATCAGGACTTATAGTAAGCTAGAAAAGTTTTAATTACGAGCCTTGGCAAAAGACGACTTTATCTGGATGCCTAGCTTCTGAGGACCAACCCAGTGATGGCCCATCATCAAAAGGACTCCTTTATGGGCACAACTACTGAGTTTGTAATCAGCTGAGTTTTTTAAAATTGTTTCTGAGACTTGGTCTCCTTACCTCACCTTGTCTGGAAATGTCGCATCACTTATGGGATGGCCACTACTACTGATCAGCATTTCTGATGTGCTGTGTTTCTGACCTGGGCAGTCTGTCCCTCCTTAGGCAGCCTGGTGACCCTCCATTCCCAGGGATGCACAATACTGGTGCTCAGACATATTTGTACAGACACCTCAAAGGATTTAGTCCTACTTTAACTTAGAATTCCCAAGCTCAATCAACCCACCATCCTGCCTCAGTTTCCCCATGACAATACTTTTAAATATATATTTTTGAAAAGCAGTCAATAGTGAATAGGCTTTAGAATGCCAAAAATGCTCATATGACAGTTAGGTGACCTAGTGTATAGAGCACTGGACCTGGAGTCAGGAAGAACAGAGTTCAAATCCCTCCTTGGACATTTACTAGCCGTGTGACCCAGAACTTATCATTTAACTTGTTGGCTTCAGTTTCCTCATCTGTAAAATGAGGATAATAATAGCACCTACTTCCATGGCAAGGTTGCCATAAAAACAAAATGGGATGTTTGTAGAGCACTCTGCAAACCTTAAAGCACCGTATAAATATATGCTGCTGTTATTACAATACTAAAAAGATTAAGGTGCTCTAGTGCAAGCATGTCATTTTGCAGATGAGAAAACAGAAAGTTCCAGACAGGTTAAGTGACATGGTCAAGGTCATACAGGTACTAAGTAGCAGAGCTGGAATTTAATCCAGGACACCTGACTCCAAATCCCTGTAATAAATCATTCATCTTCATAATAATAAGTCTCCCTGAATCACCAACAAAAGGTTAAATATATTTGCTATGTTACATTTAAAACAGCAAGATGTTTAGTACATTTTAAAGTCATTTACATGAAAAATTATTGTTAAAAGTTTTGATACCTAAATGAGTTAAATTTCAGCTACCAGCAAAATTTATTCATATTGAATTCATATTGTACATATTACTCATATCTCAATCATATCATGGAAATTATTGGTTCAATCCATAATTTAGTACTTTTGGTAAATAATAAGAAAGCTAACTTCCCTCAGATTTAATTACTTCTAATGAATTCGGCTGGTAGCTTTTCATGCTGATCATTTAGAGAATCTATTTTATGTCTATGCTACAAGTAAGCAGACTACAAACATATCTAACCCTGAAAACTATAATTTTAGCTTAGCACATATTATCAATTGGTTTAAAAACAGATGTTTTCATTTTTAAATAACTCTTTCTTTATACATCAGCAAATGATAAAGAACATTACTCACCAAACAATTTCTACTGAATAGTCCCTTTATAGATTAGTCAAAGGATGGCAACTGCCTTAAAATTTATGCTTTAAATTTTTACAGGTTCATAAAATTACCTAAATGCTGTTTTTGGTCATGCACAATTAATTTAAACAACAAACAGCACTAAATCCTATGACAAAATTTTTCCAAAAGCTCAATCACCCTGTATTAAACTGTTGGACTCTCACCTGAAGACTTACCAATAATTAGTCTTTTGTCTTGGCAATACTATTTAAATTGTTTAGTGTTATCAGTTACATCTACTGTGTCTTATGTATTTATCAGCAAATCAGTCAGAAGTTGAATTAGAATAATCCAGAAACCATAGGCAATTATACGACCCTATAAAAATTTAATGCTACTGAACCATTAAAAAATATTAACTACAGGAATTCACTTTGTTTCTATGATTTCCTTCATTCCAAGTAGGCAATCTCCTTGTAAAAAATCTTCAATTAAATCTCCTCCAAACAAGCTCAAAACAAAAGAAAAGAAACAGGTATTTAGAGTAAATTTCACTAAAGTAGTGAGCAAATTCATGCTTATTTCCATGGCATAAAAGTAGCCTTTCTCTTTTTAAGCAAGTAAACTATATAATAAATAATACACAAAAATTCTATTTTATAAGCCTTTCCAGAGTTAGCTAGTTTTGAGGTAGGCAGTTCTGCCTATAAATAGGTGAAGAACCTTCTTTCAGAAACATTCTTAGAAAGTAAGTCACTTAAATAATGTTATCAAATACAGCAATTGTATTCTCATTTATCAGAAGAGAAAAATATAAAACATTAAAATTTTCAAGTTATCTTGAAACCTGAGTTAGGCTACATCAAACATTTAGAAATATAAAAAATAAGCTTAGCCACCAAAATTAAAGGGTCACTATTGAAGGATTCAAAAACCACATACCTCAGCGTAAAAATATTAAATTATCTGCACTTACCAACTCTATCTCATTACCATGAACGTAATTTAATGTTTACTGGTTTGTAATAAGATGGAAAGAAGATAGTTAACACTTAGAAACGTTAATTTCAATTTGCAATATAATTCCCAGTATCTCAAGATTTTATGTTATTTCCCCCAACTCAACTTCTTAATTTCTTAGAATTACAAAATCCACAAACTTAAGCTACCTAAAAACATCTCTGCCTGGAATATTTGAAGAATATAATACCATCCATATATATATATATATATATATATATATGCTTTATGAAGTTAAACAACTTCTAGAACAGCCATTTTTATAGGCCACTAAATAATATTCTTACGTCAACTTTTATGACGTGTAAATCTAAGATGGCCACTTTTCTATGGTGATCCACAGGAAAAAGTCGAAATCTAAAAAAGGTCTTTGCCACCCTTCACCAAGACTTGAACGTACAGATAGAGGCTGCCAAAAATAACATTTACACCCACAATTCCAAGACAAAGATTTAGGATTTAATAAACACAGCTTTTAGGACCTTAAAAGACCAATCCTAAACACTTCCTTTTTTTTGAAGTTTGAACAAATTCAAGGGATGAAACCAGAAAGGGTTTCAAATTAAATAATTATAGAAAACCCACAGAGTAAGCTGACAGCCTACAGTACCACTAGTACCCAGTGATGTAGTAGCTCATTTCCACATCACCAGCAAAATACCACCACAACACAGTAGTACTAAGTACTATTCCAAAACTTTTTTGGATATGGCTAGAATCAAATCAATCTTCTCTTAATTCAACTGCATGCTGCTATCAAGTAAATAATTTTAGGTTAAGACTAAGTTGGTTTTGAAATAATAGTGATACCAATTATATTCATATACTCCAAGAAAAAAAACTGAAATAGAATTTGGCAAAATTGATGTGAAAATCATTAGTTTTCCCCATTTTGTATATATATATTCTAGACTAGTAATAAAATTAGATACTAATGTTGACTCCTAAGATGACTCCAAGTTCCCTGGCAGGTCTTTCCCCTCAAGCTGGAAGGACTCCAAGCAATGGCCTATGACTGGCTACACATCCCTACTTATTGTACAAGGACTGACTTGTTAAATTCAGGGAGGCTCAGTCTTATTTGGAGGGATGAACTTTTTGGCCACAACAAATCTCAAAGGCCATCAACAGTCATACAGTTTGCGTAGGTGGCCCACACCTATGAAACCACTAAACTAAATCCTCAATTTTATTTTTATGCAAGATTATAGCCCCCTTCAAAAAACTGCTACAGAACAAGTAAAAAGGAATTTAATGAAAATAGAGTAAAACTGATAGCTTATAATGTATGCTGTTAGCCACAGCATATGATGTGAACCAGACCGCTGATTGCGGTTTTTAAGAAATACTGTTCTTTGCATTATTAGTTATGCTTTTTTTTGCGGTGATGAATTCAAGTCTCAAGCATCCACACTTTCCCATTGGTTCCTCTGACACCAATGGCACACATTTGTAAGATAGCTATCTAGCACATGTGGCAGGCAGTCTGCGATGATGCAAACTTTCTGTGTGAAGCTAACAAAATTCTTGAGGACTAAACTTGACACCCTGGATCTTGCTAGCATCATGATGCTCTAACCAACTGAGTAAACTTTTAAAGATACAACTTTTAAGGGCAGGGGCAACTCAGGGAATTGGGAATTATAAATATGGAATTCTTTCTGCAAAGGTTCTTTACCCCAGAGGTAAAGTTTCAGCAAAGAGGTCATCTTCAAAGTAAATAAATATTAAATCTTTGTTTTACACACATAATGGTTACCACTTTGATATGATCTCTGAATCAAAACTGGTAGTCAGTGCAAAAGGAGGATTGATCCAGCTTAAACCATCCAATTCCTGAGTGCACCATGCAATCTAAACATATGATGCATAGTTTTTTTTGCACTGCAAAAAAACCCAGTTGAATAGTGAGGGACTCATTTTCAAAGTCAGCCCTACTTATGACATACTGCAATAATTCAAAGGCTCTTAAAGTTGGAACATGAAGGGATCTTAAAATCATTTAGTCCACTCCTCTAACATTACAGAAGAAACCGAGGCCCAGCAAAGTCACCTGCCCAAGGCCAAACAAGGACAAAGTAGCAGAGCCAGGATTTGAGGTCAGATCCCTTGCCAATGAATCAGTCTTTTCACAACACCAACCTGTAATACCTTCAACTTAGATATTTGCAAATGTAAATAATTGTTAACAAAAAAAAAATCTAAAGAGAACTCATAATATATTAGCAGAGCATTTATTGGAAATTTAAGCACTTAGTGTGAAACAAGTACTTTGCTAGGCATAGATAGAAATAAATGCAGAAAACACAAGTGTCTGTCTGCCCTAGGTGAGCTGAGGTGACAAAGGTACAAAGCAACTATCAGGAACCAGACAGTTTTTTTGGTCCTCACATGAAGCAGTACTGGAACAAAAGGTAAATGGTCTGAGTCCCAACCCCAGCTCTGCTCCTTAAGTCTACCTGGTGACCTCAGATAAGTCACTTTCTCAAGGATCTCAGTTTCTTATCTATAAAAGCATTTATCTCTGAGGTTCTCTTCCAGCTCTAAAATCCTATGAGTTTATGAATTCTCCCTTTCTATGCTCCTGTTCCCTCGTTTCTTGACCTGGGAGGCCAAATCCATCTTTAAGTTATTCAAGGTACCAGAGTTTAAAAGGAAATGTCTGGTACTTAAATTGAGAATAATGGTGCTGTCAGTGAAAAACAAACAAACATTGCATTCAAAAACAGCCACAGATATATTTGGAGTTTTTATTAAGAATTCCAGGCACAGGGAAGCTTCTGGGTAATGTAGAAATTAAAGAGAAGATGGATCCACTTTTTTTAAGAAAAAGGTCAATTCTGTAAAATGGCAAGAATGCTAATAGGCCCTAAGACTTTGATTTTTCAAGTTTATTCTGTACTAATAAGGTATTAATTCTACCTTCTCTGGAACTATCAAGGACTAGGAAGAAAATAATCTGTCCTTTTTACTCAAATATACTCAAGTTTGGCTCTCTATTCTCTATATTTACTTCTAACTAATTACTACATTCTGGCTTCTTTTCCTCATAGATGCTACAACAGTAGAGCTTTAGGAAGCTATTCAGCAAAACAGTAATTCTAGAACAACTTATTTTGAAGCAATTATGAAATTCTTCTTTTTATTTCCATTTATATTGTGTATATCTGATCTTGAACTCTTGGCTTTAGTTATGCTATTTTTCAAATTATACTCGATCTACAGAACTAAAGGTAACTATTCTTATTGACCCATTATCAATAGAGGATGGTTATTTAACAATGGAGGGCATTCTATTTTATAAATGTACTTTTCCACCAAAAACTGTAAGAGTAAAATGTTTTTTCAATCTTTCTGGTAAAAAAAGATTAACACAGATTGAATGTATTTGGAACAGAAAATACTAAATTTCTAACCATATTTCACAAATTCAAGTCAAAATACTCCATCATGGATCATTCCTATGCAAGGTAAGGAAAGCTTTTTCCTCTCCAACGGAAGTCAAGGTGGAGAGGGGCAGGTGGAAGGGGGGGGGGGGAAGCAGATCAGAGGAAAGAAAAGATATTATCCACAAAGAATCACCCAGTAAAAAAGATTTGGGGGACAGAATCATAAAATTTAACTGACTTACCCGTTAGATTGATAATGACTTAGATGCTATTAAATAAATAAATATATACGTATAGAATAGAGAGAGAGATGGGGGGTGTGTACGATGTATTGACATATATAGTTTAAAGAAAAAAGGGAAAAAGTGACAAAACAGAGAGGCTGCATTAAAGTCTGTGTATTAACATCCCCATCTTGTGGCTTTTTTTGGACACTAGTGTCAAACAATTAAATGCTGTTGCATTTCTGCAACTAGTTTTCAGCTGGTCATTGTCTCATTGGCTAGACTGAATTCATAAAAAAGACAGAAGTTCCCTAGCCTAGCTTTCATCTTGATGTCTTTCACATGGAGATCATGACATTCACAGGGAAAAATGTAAATACTTTGAGTCAGTGTAGTACTGGACCTGCTGCTTCAAGAAGAAGCCTACTGCCTAAAATAAAAAAACAGCAGAGCTCAATTCTAGGAAGTAAACATGCTATTACAATAAAACTTGGTTTTATCCGCAGGCACACACACGCTCTGAGATTGGCCAAAAAAAAAGAGTACAGAATTGTACAGCTTTTAAAAAAAAGCTGTACTATTTTCAATTCTGAGAAAACCATTACAGGAGGGTGAGAAGACGTGCACAAGTTAAGGGACCTTTGGGGAGATTGCATGAGCTAGCAGAGGGGCCAACAGGCTACTGCTGTCAAAGCCAAGCTTCCCGTCCTACTGCTCTGTAGAGAAGAGCCAAAAAGGGCCGAGCACAGATTCGTACCCAGTCAAAGGCAGACACGGGTACAAAGGAGAACGTCTCATGCGTTAGAGCAGCTCAGGATTCATCCTGCGTTCTGTCCGTCTAGAGTTTACAAGGCTTGTCAGGTTTCACGTATTTAATAAGCAGCGACTAGACTGAGTCCTTCAACTAAAACCTTGGCTATGATCGCACGCTCCAGCCCGGCTCTCCCGGCTCTCCTAGGGGCACTGCTCGGGGCCGGCCCCAGGCTGCCCGCGCTGGGGGCATCCTCTCCTGATCGAGTTTCCCTTTCAGGCGCCCCTGTCGGCTCTGCTGAGCAGTGCGGGATGTTCCTTAGCAGTTATCACGATTCAAGTTTCTTCTTTAATATTCCAGGTCACCTCTCTCGGCTGTTTCTAAGAGACTGTCAGCACAGGTTAAAGGCCGAGGCTGCTGTGAGGGGCAGGAAGGCCGCAGGCCCTCCTCAGGCCCACAGGAGCCTCTTTTCCTCATAATCTGCTTCCCTAGCGGTTCTGCACCCAAGCGAAGGCGCTCTCTCAGAAATACCACCATTCCCTCCGAAACCTAAGGTTGCCAAGGGTATGTGGTGGCGAGGTTCAAGGGAGGGAAAGACAGAAGGAGAAAGAGAAGGGGGGAGGCGCAGACAGACGAAAGGGGAGAAGGGGAGAGGGGGAGAGGAGGAGGGGGGAGAGGGGGAGAGGAGGAGGGGGAAGAGGAGGGAGAGAAAAAGGAGAGGGAGAAGGAACCAAGAGGTCAGGAGGGCGTGCCCGGGACCGCTGGCCGCGAAGCCCGACCATCACTCGTCCCCGCCTCCCCCACACAGGAGGAAGTTCACGTGGCCTTCATCCCCACACAGGCGTCGGGGAGCAGGACGCTCCAGGATGGGGGGCGGGGAGCGGGCAGGCCCGTGCTCGGCACGCGGCCCCGGCGGCCAACTCCAGTCTCTCCTCCATCGGCCCCCGGGGAGCCAGGCCGGAGCGGGGGCCGCGAGCATCCCGTGCGTAGCGAGGAAAGAGACTGCACGCGGCTTCGAGGCGGCGGACCTGCGGGCGGGGCCGGGGCCTAATCACATGGCGCACTTAACGCCGAGCTCAGCCAGAGGAGCCGGCATCCTCACCCCCCCCCCCCCCCCCGCCTCCCTCCCTCCCCCTCTCGAAGCCTGGATCTCCATCCCGGCCACGGCCACTCCCCAGCCCAAGTCCTGGAGGAGGGAGAGGCAGCCTCCTCCTCCGCGGGCTAGAGGAAGCGACTCACTTTTCTCCCCCGGCCAGCTCCTTCCCCTCGCTGTTGCCATAGGCGTTGGCCTCGCCGGGGCCGTCCTTAGGGGGGTTCGACAAAGGCTGCTGCGGCTGCGAAGCCTGGGGCTGGCCGCTCCCCTTGCCCAGCTCCTGCAGGATTTCCGAGTGGGAGCTCGACAGCTCCCGGGCCAGGGGTGCCGCGGGTCGGCGGGCGCCCCCACCCCGCCAGGGGAACAGCTCTCGGGACGTGGCGGCGGCCCGGCCGCCGGCTCGGGGGCGCCGACACAAGGTGGTGAGGGGCTGTCCCCGTCTCAGAGCCGCCCCGGCGGCGGGCGGATGCAGCAGCAGCAGCTCCCGCAGCATCGCGGAGCCTCGGAGCCGCATCATGCCGGCCGCTAAGCTTCGCTCACCCCCGCACTATCCACCCCCACCCGGGGCGTCTCTCGGCGCCGACTAGGGAAGGAAGGATGCGCCGGCTCAGCGGTTCCTCAGGAAGGGTCTCGGGGCGCGGGAGTAACGAAGTAATGGGCTCCGGAGCTAGGGTGGAGAACGGGAGGAAGGAGGCGGCGTGGCCGGGATTCTAGCCCAGGTGACGGCTGTCGGCGTCAGTACTGCCGCTTCTGCTGCTTCTACTGCCGCTGCTTCTCCTGCCGCCGAGGGCTCAGCACTGAGGCCCTCAGCGGAGGGGAGGGCCGGAGACATTCCGCTCTGCCCACCCAGAGGCGGGAAGCCGTAGACGACCCGCCCTCCATGCCAATTCTTATTGGCTCACAGGATTAACTTCTCTTCTGATTGGCGGATGAAGCAGTCAAATGTCTCTCGACGCCGGGTGTTCGAGGGGGGCAGGTGGGGAGGGGGATGAGGAATGAAACTGACGTAGTGAGAGGGGGGAGGGTCTGGTCCTGGGCTTCTGACCCTTCTTGCGTGCCTTTCGGCTTCTAGAGGTGCGTCGGTCCCCCTAGTCTCGGTAACTGGGGGACCCAAGCATTCTTGCAAATGGCGGCCTGAACCAGGAAAAGCGGCGTGGGCGGCGGGAAGGCTCCTGACTTCGGGGCCTGCCACGGGGGAAGGTGATGGGCCCTGAGTTTTGGGCACGCAGGGGGTGGAGTTCGGGACGCGCTGTGGCCTGCTGCGGGGCGCCCGAGGTGGCCGCGCACGGAGGACGGGCGCTCGGACGGCCGGGGCAGTCCCGTTAGGAGCACCGCCACACCTTTCCCCCATGGCACGTTTCTCAGTTCTTTCCCCTGAAACTTTCCATGTTTGGCATCCACCCAGATATGAAGTGTTTTGGAAAAAGTGAATAAAATCCTTTCAGCTATGCGACTTAAACCACAAAGGAGAAGAGAAAAGGGAGGGAAAAAAGAACAAATGTCTCTTCCTCTTTAGGAATTATTATTGAGATCTGCACATAGGCTTCAGAAAGTAAGACTTTTTCATGGCAGCCGTTCAGCTTAGTCCAGTTACTCATTAGCTTGAAAATAAAACTTAAGTAATTTTTGTATGCTTTCAGTTTTAGGTCATCTGCTTTATTGTTTAAAGAGAAAATGCCCAAGCCTCCCAATAACCATTTCAACTTAAGACGAAGCCATATCCCTCTCTCTCCATTCTTAGCTTTAAATCTCTGGGGAATTCTGGATCCTAGACATTCCATTTGATTTAAGCTCTTGGCTGCGCGCCAGGATCCCTTTTTTGTGATGCTTCCCAATGACAGTGTTTGTATGTGTACCCCTAAAATATATTTAAACTTGATGCGTGCACAAAATATTCAGAAGTTATATTTGTGAAACATGAATGGTGAGGTGAAGTAGCTCAGCAGGTTTAGCCATTTAAAGAATCCTGACGTATTTCATTAAGTTAATAGTAAAAAAAAACCTGGTTGCACTTAAGAGTTGTGCGACCTTTGGAATGCCAGAACCTTCCTGTGCACATTTTCCCCCCTAACTATACTGGTTCATCAGCCTATAGGACAGTCCTTAGGTATTTGCTCATTTAGGTATGCTTGAAAACCCTTCCCATCCCCCATTCCATCACCCGCCCCCCAGCTCCTGAATTCTTATCCAGGAATGGAGAGCTCCATTTAAAAGCCACCTCCTCTGGGAATCCCACCCAGGAGCTTCCCTTCCCATAACAACCCTCCCCCTAGTACAGTGAATTTGCCTAGGCATTTATCTCATATTATTGTGTATGCTGGTTATCTGTAAGCTCTGCAAGAACTTCATCTTTTCTAAACTTTTTATCCTGGCTAGCACACTTTTCACATGGCAGTCATGTTTAAAGTTCAGCTTACTGAACTTTAAGAAGACTAAGAGCCGAAAAACACATTAATCTTTAAAAAAAAAGAAGAAGAAGCCTCTTGATACAATTGAAATTTTTTTCTTTACTGTTCATACTGGCTGTTAACCTTGAGCAGGTCACTTGACCTCTTGACTGGGAGAATGACCTGGATTCCTCCAAGGGAGGGGGGGAGTTTCCGATGAGACCCCTGGGGGGGAGCTGGAGGGTCCCAGAGGTCAAACTATTTTCTTAATGATGTGTTTATTCTGTATATAGCTTGCTTTATATGCATTTGTTTGCATGTGGTTTCTCTCCTCACTTAGACTGTAAACTCCTTGACTGCAGAGACTTTTTGCCTCCTTTTATCTCCAGCCTTTAGCACAGTGCTTGGCACATAGGGTACTTAATAAATATTGATCAGTTGGTTTATAAATAAGAAAAGTTTCTGAGTTGTCATAATCTCGAAGGCAATTGAGGATCTGAGATAAATTTTTGAGGATCTTAATGCTTTTCTGCAGTATGTAGCTGAATAACAAAATTCTTCACAAAAAACACCATTAGTTTATAATTTTGTAGAAAATTTAAAACACAGAAAATCACGTTTCCTTTGGACAGTAGTTTAAAAGAACTGTAGTTTAAAATTACATGTGTAGTTTTTGTAATAATTCTTAGGCAGTCTATATATGCTGGTCCTGTTTTTGTTGTTAGTTTCCTGCTTTCTCTGGGTAAAGTCCTGAGACACTTTCCCCTACAATACATATTGTTCAGCTGTTCAGTCATTCAATAGTGTTTGACTCTGTGTCCCCATGGACCATAGTATGACAAGCCTTCCTATCTTCCACTATCTCCTGAAGTCTGTCCAAGCTCATGTACGTTGTTCCATGACACCATCTATCCACTTCATCCCCTTTTACTTTTACTTTCAGTCTTTTTCAGTGAGTCCCATCTTCTCATTATGTGGCCAAAGTATTTAAACTTCAGTATTTTCCTTCCAATGAATAGTCACAGTTAATTTCTTTAAATATTGACTCTCAATCTTGTTGTGCAAAGGACTCTCAAAAACCTTTTCCAGTACCACAATTAGAACACACACACACACACACACATATATACGTACACAATACATATAGACTAATATAAAAGGAAGTAATGCCTATTCTGAAGCCTAATCCCCCTATGTAAATTTTACTAAGTAACATGATCAACTTCCATTTCTACTTTTGAAAACACAAGTTAAAGATGGTTTAAAACTGTTCATCAGATCATGAAAGCATCTCTTTTAAAAACACATCTAATTTTTCCCTTAAAATAACTAAACATAATTTAGAAAGCAGATCAAAATACAATTCAGGATTTCAAGATGCTATGAAGACAATTAAATGAAACAAATCTGAGTTCAGTGCCCAGATTACTAGCTATACGCAAACAATTGGCAAGGAAAAAAAGGGGAAGAACTTCTAGACAAATGTAGGTAAAATTAGTGTAAATACATACACACACATTGCAGTATAAAAGATGTCATCAAAGAAACACATGATCAAAATAACAAGCTGGCCACCTGACAAGAAGGAAGAACAACTGACAGAAAGCCTGTGTGCTCCATTGATGTCCTCTCAAGAAAGAGCAAGAATGGTGGAAAACTTATGGAAGGACTTGGACAAGAGTCACACAGGATGGGCAGGCATGGATTAAATATGATCTGCATTGTTAGAGAGAACACACATTAATGAGATCACAGATCCACCGTAGTTCTCAAATATAAATACACACATATACACATTCATATATGATATATGCATGCATCAGATTCACAATAAGCTATCATTTCTGGTCATAACAGCACCAATTTATTGCATATAAGCATCAATGATTGCAAGTACACTATTTCTGTCTTCTGTCTAAATAGCTGAACTGTTGGCTCATCCCACTAAATTTTTGACCATCTCTTTATAGTTGAAGGTGAGCAAATCAGTTACTTGAACAATACTGAGTGATCATCAGCAGATGACTGAACTTCATGTTGCATTGGAAATGGGGGTACATTTGGAGTAAGAGGACCAGGGTTATAAGTAGTCTATCACTTACTACTGTGTGATCTTAGATAAGTCACAACCCTCTAGGTCTGTTTCTTTATCTATCAAATGAAGGTATGGGAATAATTAGTCTAAAAGGTGCCTTCCAGATCTAAATCTATTCTGCTATCAGCCTTTGTGAACTTCAGTTTCCTCATCTGTTAAATAACATTTGCACTACTTATATTTCATAGGGATCCTATGAGAAAAGTACTTTGTAGGATACAATCTGTTCTGTAATAGTGAGTTATTTGGGCTCTACAGTTGGGTACAAAACATCAACTGCACTGTAAGATAATCAGTAAACAATCGTTAAGGGCTTATGTGCCAGGACTGTGGTAAATGCGGGAGACACAAAGAAAGGCAAAAAATAATAATGGTCCCTGCCTTTAAGAAGCACACGTTCTAGTGGGGAAGACATTTAAATAACTAGGTAAGTAAAAGATAAACACAAAATGGATGGAAAGTCATCTCAGACAGGAAGACCGGCAACTGGGCAATCAGGAAACACCTCTGGCAGAAGGTGTGATTTGAGCTGTTTTGAATGAAGTCAGAGGCAGAGGTCAGTTGAGAGAAAATTCCAGGCATGAGACAAGAGGTAAAGTGAAAGTAAGGCCAGTATTGCTAGATTCTAGACTATATGCTAGGGGAAAATGTGTAAAAAAAAAAAAAAAGACTGGAAAAGTAGAAGTCAGGTTTTGAAGATCTTCAAATATCAAACAGAATTTCTTATCTGATCCCGGAGAAAATAGGGAGACACTGGGGTTTTTTGAATGGGGGGGGCAAGGCATAACATGCTCAGACCTGCATTTTAGGAAAGTCATTTTGGCTGTGAGTGGATTGATGGATCAGAGCAGGGAGAGATTTAAGACAGAAGCCAACCAGAAGGCTATTTGCTAAGCCTATAAATTACCAATTAATAAGTTGCTAATTTGCCTCTGTGAGTGGAAAAACAGAAATTATCCCTTAGTGAAAATATTCAAGAGAATTCCTGACCAGACAAGCCTCCCAGACTCTGACAACTCTATATTGGTTGCCTTGCTCCCCAATGGGTATACTTTCTCCTACTCCTCTTCCATCTCTACCTAATGCCCTGACACCAGACACCATTGTTTCCCATCTCCTCATCTGCCTGAAAGGGACTGAGATCCCACATTCCATAGAGCTTCCTCTTTCCATCTCCTGACCTTGCCAGATCTCCTGCAAGGGAAGGACAAATATGTTCTTCTATCAGTTCCCCTCACTGGTTATCTGGCTTAAGAACTTGAGAGAACTCTTGTTGAGGCAGGTTGATAACCTACCTGGATTTAGATTAGCAACAACTGCATCCCAGCGATTCTGAACTGTGTGTCTCTTATCATTTACGCATTGTTTTCTGTCCTCCATTCCCTTTCCCTTTTTTCCATACTATCTCAATAACCACCTGTTACCTCCAGGATCAAATATGAAAACCTCTGTTTGGTATTTAAAGCTCTTCAAACCTAACCCCTTTCTACTCTGTGATATTATTTTATCTGGCTTCCCTCCATTGTACCCTATAGTGACATCAACCTCCTGAAAGTTTCTGAGTCTTTGCATTTTCACTGACTGTCCTGGAATTCCCTCCCTCTTTACCTCTGCCTTGCCTTCCTGATTTCTTTCATGTCCTAGCTAAAATCCCACCTTCTATAAGAAGTTTTTCCTGAGATTATCTCATCTGAAATTATCTCCAATTTATCCTGTCTATATCTTGTTTGTATATAATTGTTTGCAACTCCCTCCTTGAACTGTAAGTTTCTTGAGGACTGTTTCTTGAAGCCTGTTTTTGCCTTCTTTGTATCCTTAGCACTTAGCACAGTCCCTGGCACACAGCAGATACTGAATAAATGCTTCTTGACTTAGTTTGACAGAGAAAGAGGATATGAATGATGCTTTCCTGTTGAAGATTGCTAAATTGAAACAGAGGTAAGTAACAGTAGTGACAGGGAACTTCAGCTACCTGGATATCAGCTAGAAATATCATTCTGTTAAAAGCATATCTAAAACATTTTTGTCTTGCCTTTTTAGTAGTTTCATCACAGAAGGCAGAGGAATCACTCAATTGGCAAGTATCTGTCAAGAATACAAGATAATTTGGGAGGGAGGTCACTAAGCAGTTGTGGGGAAGTGGAGGAAAGGGAGAAATAAGCAAAATCTCCATGGTCTCCCTGTCCTTCAGGATCAGATATTTGGAACTTAAAGATATGTTTGGCATTTAAAGATCTTCACAATCTGACCTCTTCCTGCCTTTCCAGTCTTCTTCCTCTTTACTTCCCTCCATGCATACTATCTATTCCTAATATACAACATTCCATCTCTAAGCGTTCCCTCCCCCCCCCAAGCTATCTTCTCAAATCCTTCCTTTTCTGGCTAAATCCTTTGAGAAGCTCACCTCCATCCAACAGATGCTACCCTTCCTCTCCTCCCATTCACCTCTTAATTCTCTACAATTTTCTATCATTATCATTCCACTGAAACCTCTCTCCAGTGGCCTTTTAATGGTCAAATCCAATGACCTTTTCTCAGTCTTCATCCTTGACCTCTCTGCTCTTTGAGACCGTTAATCACTCTTTTCTTCTTGATAACCTTTCCTCTCTAGGTTTCTATGGACACTGAAGCTGATAAGCAGCCTTCAGGCTGGCTATCCTCCACGTCCCATTTGGAACACTCTCTATTATTTCCTCTTAGTTTACTTTGCTTCCTTCAAAAGTCAGTTCATATCCCATCTTCTGTAGGAGACCTTTCCCAGTCCCTCCTTTTTACCCCCAGTGCCTTCTTCTGATATGACCTTCCATCTACTTGGAATATATATTTTGTATGCTTATTTATTTACATGTCTCCCTCATTATAACTTGAATTCCTTCGGGGAAAGAATAACATAAGCACTTAATAAAAGTTCACTAACTGACCCTGTGCCCTTTTCTTTTTTTCTTCTCTTTAAGTTTTTTTCCCTCAGAACTTAAAACACTAACTAAACGGAGCACATCCATATACACGGTAGAACAGAAAAGAGGAATTGTACTTGAAATTGTGAATATCATGTGCATCCTTTCATTTTTAAGTATGTAATAAACCCAACACTTTCAAAGCTATCTTACGTGTTAGTGATTCCCTTTGATCTCCCTTTTGTTCCCTTCTGTGCATTATAGCACTTCACTCTTTTTTCTTTTTTTTTACAACTCTACTCCTATTATCGCTTTCAACCTTTCAAATGAAAAAAAATTATAATAAATATGCATAATTAAGCAAAATAAAGTCTTACATTGTCCAAAAATCTATGACTCATTCTACAGTTTACATAACCAATCTGTCAGATGGTGGATAGGATCAACATTGGTCCTCTGGAATTGAGGTTGGTAATTACACCGATCAGAATTCTTAAGTCTTTCAAAGTTGTTTTTCTTTATAATGTTGTTGCTATTATATACATTGTCCTCCTACATCCCACCCTGCATCAGTTCACAAAAGTCTTCCCAAGTGTCTCTGAAACCATCCATGTCATCACATCTTATCATATTCCATTCCATTTTTATACCATCATTTTTTTTCATCTGAGCCTGTTTCTGGCCAGAGGAAGTGGCAGAGTAGAAATGATAAAAACCCTAGGAGAAAGTAACCGTCATTTAGGAAAGCAACTTGTGTAATGTTCAAAGAAATACATGTGATACCATGACCTCATGCTCTAATGGAATAAAAGGCTCAAGAGAGATGAGAGTCTCTTCAAAAAGAAATGTTGATAATATAATAGTGCATTAACCCAGTTGACAAAGTAAAGGGAATCACAAAAAGAGACCTATGTATGTGACTACACAGAAAGCTCTTCTACGAGCTTAAAGGACCTATTCAAATAACTGTAAGAGGGACACATAACCAAAGAGGTATACAAAAGACTGGCATGGGCACAAAAGGCTCTTCACTTGAAAAGGGCAGAACCAATGTGGTTAAAAAGAAATGAAGCCAAAGATAGGTGAGAAGATAGTAAGAGAGTACCTAGGTATGTGAGATAAGTTCAAATATCCAGGCCCAGATAAATTACATCCTATAGTACTGAAAGAACTTAGAGAGGAAATCAATGACACTGAGGAACTGGGGAAAGTGGGAGGTTAGGAATCGTGAAGCTAGGCAGAAGTCTTGACTTCAAAAAGGGGAAAAAGGGGTGAATTTTGGAAACTGCAAACAGGTGAGCTTGAAGTTTTCAGGCCCTGCTACCTTACTGCCAGTCAGTCTTTTGTGATTTCTCATATCTGTCCCAGGGGGAAAGGGGGCAGAAAAAAGGGAAAGATTAAAGAAATTAGAGATATACCTTTCCTGATGTTGTAACATGAACTTCTCGATCCAGATCATTCCCTACTGCCATGACATCTGCATAACCATAATCCACTGGAGAGGGAGGCAGATTTATAGTGGAAAGCTTGTATTTACAGCCAGGAGGGATGGGGATTGGAATTCTACTATTGACATTTACTCCCTGAGTGGTCATAGCGAGTTATTTGACTCCTGTCAATCTCAATTTCTTCAGCTGTTTCACAGAGATTACTTCTTCTTGTATACCTTATGGGGTTATGAGAATCTATGAAGATACTGTATAGAAAGTGCTTTGTCAACCTTACAATGCTGTATAAATACCAGCTATTGTTATGAATATTTGCTCTGCTTTGCTAACTGATGTAGTTCCCAATTAAAATTCCCGAACAGGTTCCTAAATGGATAGTTTGTGAGCTTTTAGAAAGAGAAATAGGGATGGCATCTGAATCAAGACCTAAGCATACTATTTTTCACTTTCTTTTGTTTTGTTTAATTTTCTTCCAAAATGACTAATATGGAAATATTATACATGAACCTATATCTGATTACTTATCACCTCAGGAAAGAGGGAGGGATAAAATTCGGAACTTAAAACTTTTTAAAGAAATGTTAAAAATTGTTTTTACATGTAATTGGGGGATTTTTCAAAAGAAGCAGGATCGTTGTATAGCAACATAGGCTTGTGATGTCAAATTCATACTTTTTTGGATAGGTTTGTTATACTGATAAATCAGGAAATTGCTGTAGACAGCATGTCTAGATTCCAGGAAGTCATTTGACAAAGTCTCTATCATGATTTTCTTGTGGACCAGAGGTAAGTAAGCCTATAAGGAAATTTCTAGGATATGCCATAAGGGTTCTTCCTTCTTGTACTGCATAACATTTTTCTCAGTGACTTAGATGAGGACGTAAAAGACATCCTTCACAAAATTTTGGCTGACATATGCTGTGAAAAGTACCTAATAAACAAGCAATGGAATCAGTTGTCTTGATAAGTAAAGTTCACCCCTACAGAGAGCGCCCCCAGACAAGGTCAGAGGATAGCTTGTCAAGTGTGTTGTAGAAGGAATTCCCTACAGGGTATGGGAGCTTGAACTAGATGATTCATATGGTCCTTTCTAATCGTAATACTCTGTTATGCTATGCTAGATTAGCATTGGCTTTAGAGAGCATAACTCTAAGAAATGGAACACAGGTAAATTGTATTGGGGGTAGGGGGATAAGGTCTGGCAAAGTCCAGCCCATGAACTGCTATCCTTAGAGAAAAGGCTCAAATAGGGCCCATGAAATGATGAGGGGTAATATTAAACATTCTGGAAGGGAGGGGAGCAGGGATAAACTTCCCCTTCTTTACATTTTTTTCCAAAGAATAATCTCTGTCTCAGTAATGTGGAAAGTAGGCCAAGGAACATTCCTTTGAAGACTAACCAATTTCATTATTGGTTTTTAAAAATTAACTAATATATGTGATTTATAGACAGAATTCTGGGTTAGGAATCAGGTGACCTGCCACTAACTAGCAAATTACTCATTGTTTCTGGACCTCAGTTTCCTATCTGTATACAAAACTTGGATTATAGTAAATGATTTCTATCATCCTTTCCAGTAGAACATTCCTTGATTATATGGGCAGTTTGCACCAAATTGTACCTATTATCTGAGAGATTATGACATCTTTCCCAGACCTTCACTGATTAAGCCTCATAGCCCTCTCCCACCCCCTCCCCATATGAAATACCTCAAATAGCTGGTGACATGCTATAAATACCAAACAAAATTAAAAAAAAAAACTGTGCAGACTGGACCAAAGTTATAAATAATCACTTGGCAGTTTTGCAACAGCAATAAAAAATACAGTTCCTTTTGGTTTATGATATTGGACTGCCAGCCGGAAGTGTTAAAAGAACCATAGCCTAGGGACTTAGCACCATCAAAGGCTTCAGACTTAGAGTGAGTAGGCTACCTGGTGGAAACTTGTCACTGGTGCATGGACTGGTGTCTCAATATCCCAACTGATAGGGCTGTGATCTCCTCCCACTGTCTGAGTTTTTTCCAGTGGTAGACATTATCAGAATACAGAGATAGATAAAAACCAAAGGTAGCTCATGCACTATGCAACAGGCTGGACACATGCCACTGGGGTAGTGGTCATTACATAGACACAGTGTATGCACGTGTGCACCGTCATCAGAAACGACTGCTGGCTCTCTGTAGGGCAGCAATAGTTAACACTTCACTCATTGTTGGAGACATACCATGGCTGAGGACTGTATTTTGGAGCAAGCCCACCCCAGTCACTTGAGAGCCATTAGAAACAGTCACTTCAAACTGGATAACCACAAGTTAATAGCAGGATAGTGAAGGCTGGGCAGAATTATTTTTTTAGTTGAATAGTTTCTTCTTTTCAGGAGGCAAAATGTCCATCCTCCATTTATCTTTAATCAAAATCTTCTCACGTCAAATAACTATACCTGACAATCTCACTGTAGTTTGCTTCTTGACCAGAGTTAAGTCCCTCGTACTTGCAGCAATGATAGGAGTGGCTTCAAGAGAACACAGTGATGATGAGCCGCCACGTTGAGAGCTGGCTGGAGCATGAGAAGGCATTATCCTCCAAATCCTTCCCAGTCCCGCATGGTACTTTGACTCTGTTTAACCAATCTACTACCAACACTGTCCACAAAGCATAATCTCCATCCAAACTGAAGTCAAAATCCAAGAAACCCCCTCTTACATAGGGTTTCCTAACTACAATGTAATGATACAATAAGTGCTTGCAATGAATGTACATGAAGGAATCAAGATATAATGCTCAAGAAAACACCTTGCATGTCTATTCCTTATGTAGAAAAAAGCTAGATCCCTGTGACAAAATGTGGTATGGTGGACCCCTTTCAGGTTCCCTTTTCTGCCAGTGAGTCAGTTAGATAGCTCAGGGGATAGAATGCTGGTTTCAGAATCAGGAAGACTTGAGTTCAAATCCAACTTCATTACCCATGTGACCTTGGGCAAATCACTTAACTTCTGTCTACCTTAATCCACTGGAGAAGGAAATGGCAGCAGATTACTCCAGTGCCTTTGCTAAGAAAACCCCATGGACAGTAAGGTCTATGGGATCGTGAGGAGTCAGACATAAGTGAATAACTTATGCCAATACCCAAGGGTAGAAAAGGGGAAGATCAAAATCAGTGACCCAAGGGTCATATATTTCTGGGTACTAGGCTTTCCCCACTATTTATTTTTCTCTATCACTATTCCTTTTCCCCAAATTATCCACTGTAGTTCATCATTCACAGATGATGATTCTAACATAACAAAGTCTAGTACACAATTTGATTATGAGAGGCAATTTAAGTAACACACACTATAAAACTGAAATATATCAGAGATCTATAGCTTCCAGCTCTAAATCAATGATCCTATGAACTATCCATAAACTCTCAGATTTAAAGCACCCAATCAGGTAGTCTTTGTTGTCATTTCTCTTTAATTCCCTCCATGAGGCTTTGCCTTGTTTTGGTTTGACTGCTCCTATTTCCAAAGAATTGAGCTCCTACCTTGGTCTTCCTTTTGATCTCTAAAACCTTCTCTGATTACAGTCAACATAGAGTTCAGAATCTTAGTGTTGGAAGAGACCTCTGAGGCCATCTAAACAACTTGCAACTGTTCAAGAGTCTCCTCTATAACATTCCCAGCAAGCAATTACCCAGCCTTTGTCTGAAAGACCTTAGATAAAGGGGAACCCACTCCCTCTTGAGACAAACCATTCCATTTTTAAATATCTCTAATTTTTAAGCAAGTTTTCCCTTATATCAAGCCTAAATCTGCTTCTTTGAAATTTACAGTCATTGTTTCAAATTATGCCACATTGCGCCAAACAGAACAAATCTACTTCCTTTTCCAGATGAGAGTTCTACAAATACTTGAAAACAACTACCATATTTCTCCTAGGTTTCATTTCTTCTTTGGACTAAACACTTCTAATTTCTTCAATCAATCCTAATATATCATGAATTTGGGGTCCTTTGCCACCCTGATTATCCTGGATGTTCTCCAACTTATCAATATCTTTACTAAAGGGGCAGCTAGATGGTACAGTGGATAGAGCACCAGTGCAGGAGTCAGGAGGACCTGAGTTCAAATCTCACCTCAGACACTTGACACTCACTAGCTGTGTGAGTTTGGGTAAGTCACTTAACCCCAAATGCCTCATCCTGGGTCATCTCCAGTCATCCTAGTGAATATCTGGTCACTGAATTCAGATGGCTCTGGAGAAGTGAGCTGGTGACCTGCACAGCCTTCCCTCACTCAAAACAAAGTCAAGTACAAGTCATGTCATCCTTTCTCTGATGGAGTAGTCTTCTTCAGCAATGAAGGACAAACATACATCCTCACAAAAATGGGATGCTCAAAACTGAATACAATACTGCAGATACAATGTTACCTGGGCAGAGTAATCTAGAATTATTCTTTCTTTATCCTTAGATACTTTGCCTCTCTTAATGTACCCTCAGCTTGCTTTTTTGGATGATTGACATATTTAGCTTACAAGCCCCCAAAATCCTGAGATCCTTTTTGGATGAAATGCGATCTAGTGACACTTTTCCCACCTTGTCCTAGCAAAACACAAATGTAAGACCTTATAATTATTCCTGTTAATTTTCATTTTACTAGATTTGGCCTAGTGTTTTTAGTCTGTCAAGAATTTCTGACTCCAGATTGACCCTGAGTGCATTAGCTATCCCTCCTCTCTCTGGCATCTGCAAGTTTGATAAATGTAATAGCACAGGGCCAAACACAGATCCCTGGGTCACTCTACTGGAAACCATCTTCCATATTAACATCAAACAACAACTAATTCCTAACTCTTTAAGAAAGGCAAATTTTATCAGTTTGGAATCTACCTAATTGTATGATCATCGAGTATAAATCATTACATCTTTTCTATCAGAATAAGAAAGACTTTTTCAAACGACTTGTAGGAGTCTAACCAAAATAATTCTACAGCATTTCCCTCACCTACCAGTCTGATAATCTTGTCAAAGAAAAAAGAAACAGGAAATAAGATTATTTTGGCAAGCCCTGTTTTTGAGGAAGCCATATTGACTCTTTATAATCACTAATATATTTCCTAGATGTTTGCTATCTCTTTAAAAACACACTCTAGGATTTTTCCAAGAATCAAAATCAAGGTCATTGTTGTAAATTTTACACAATTCATTCTCTTCCTTTTTTGAAAATTGGGACAATTTTTACTTTTCTGATCCTACAGAAACTCTCTTGTTCTCCTGAATCTTTCCTAGATCCTAATAATGGCTCAGCAATCATACATGTCAACTCTTTTCAGTTTCAAGAAAAAGGGGCAGCTAAGTGTTCTCTTATTTAATCTCATATTGGAGACACTTCTCCATTAGCCGTTTTTGTTCTAACCTTCTCAATCTCCAATCATTGTCCTTGACGGAGAAAACAGAGGGTTAGTCAGAGTCAAGTGGTTTTGTCTTCTTCCCATAATCAGTTATGATTATTCCATCCAAGCTGAGCAATGGCTTTATCTTTTCTCTGATTTGTTAATTTCTTCTACCCACTGCCCACTTCTGCTCTCCACCTCAACACTATCCCTCTTGTCCTTTACTTTTCTTCCTAGCTTCAGCTCATTCTGAATTGCCACACTACTGTCTTCTCACAGAACTCTGTGATATTTTTGTTTTCATTGTTACCTGCCCTTACTTTCATATTCTATTTATGTCTTTTTTAAAAATCTAAGTTGGTTGGTGAATTTTTTGTAGATCTACATTGGTTCCTTTAGATAACTTCCCCTTTTACTTTCTATCAGACTGCTTCTCTTTGTTGACAATTCTTGAGAATTTCATTCATAAGGGTTTCTTATCTTTTTTGGACTCACTTCCCCTATAGAATTTTAGCCCATGGGATCCTACCTATCCTTTCTACAACCTTTTGAAATTGCTCTCCCCAAAACTGAGGTTGGTGTAATACTGTTCCAGGATTTCCTTTCCTCTATCATAAATTCCTAAATGGAATGGTCATTTCCCCACAAGTTTTCCTTTATTTTTATCCCAGGGACCAGTTCTTTGTTAATGGTGAGCACCAGACCCAGAATAGAATATTCCCTCCTTGGTTCCTTCATCTTTCCAAGAATGAAATTATTTATCAGAGCAAGTCAATAAAGTCTTAGACACTCTGCTTTTGATAGTGAGAGACAACTTACCAGACCTACAAATAATTGGATTTCCCCACTACTACTATATTATGCCACCATGCCAGGCTTATGATCCATTTCTCAAAATTTGTATGCATTTGCTCTTTCAGTTAAAAGGGTCTCTACAGTATTAGTTCTGTTTCTGCCTCCATTTATTTTCATCTATCTGATCTTTGCCAGAGTTCTCTTCTCCAAATGGTACAGTGGCTAGAGCAATGGACTTGGTCAGAAAGACCCAAGTTCTATTTGAGCCTAGTGAGGCAAGTCACTTAGCCTCTGCCTCAGTTTCCTCATCTCTAAAATGGGAATAACAATAGAACTTTCTTCACAAGGTTGTTATGAAAATAACATGAGACAATACTAGCAAAGAAAACATTAAAGCACTATATGAATGCTATAATTATCATTATTAAATTCCTCACATGAGTATATCAATCATAAAATAAAATCCCACTTTGATTCCACTATGACTTCTCTTGTTTTTTTAGAACAAAGTATAATTTTCCAAAGTCAACCTCTAGGCATAGATCTCAGGAATAGTTACATAGTCAAACTGTCCTTCCTGCATTAGGATCTCTAGTTTATTTTGTTTCTTAGCCTTGCTTTGTGTATTTCATATAGATTTCTGAAGTTGTGGGTTTTAATACTAGCTCCTTTCTTGGATATTGTGTCCTCTGAATTTATAGATGTTCTTACATGCTTTTGGAGAGAGAATCTCCATTTTAACTATTCTCTGTGATATCTAACTTGGTAGGTATGTTGTAATTAACTTTTCCCCCTGAATGTTCCTTTCTCCATTTAAAGTTATATTGATTAGGTTTGCCAGACTCCAGACAAGTACATTCTTACCAGGCGCACTCCATCCCTGACTAGGAATTTGTCAATGCTACATTTTAAGTCATTATGGAAATCTGAATCCCATTTTCAGACACCATCTTCTTAACCATCTGTTCATTTCCAAAGTACTGTAACAAATACTTATGAGAATGTAAGCTCATTGATGGTTATTGCTGTCCAGTTTTCAGTCGTGTCCAAGTCTTCATGACCCCATTTGGGGCTTTCTTGGCAAAGATACTAAAGTGGTTTGCCATTCCTTCTCCAGTTCATTTTATAGATGAGGAAACTGAGGCAAATAGGGTTAAGTGACTTACCCAGGATCACACAGCTAGTAACTGAGGCTGGATTTGAATTCATGAAGATGTGTCTTTCTGACTCCAGGCCTGACACCCTATCTACTTCACCACCTAGCTGCCTCAACTTGATATTAAATGTTCCATTCTTGATTGTATTCCCAATGTCTCCCATAGGGCATGGCGCATAGTAGGAGCTTATAAATACTGATTGATTGTTGAATTTAAGTGAAATAAGGCTGATAATAATTTGAAATTATTCGTGAGTTACTTGAATCAATGGGACAATTATTTAGCAGTTACTATGAATTCCTACTCTTTTTCTTGGAAGGTTCACTTGTGAAATCTCAAGCAGTGCCACTGTAGGCAAAATTGTAAAGTAAGTATTTTTTTGAAGTAAGTAATTGTTTTTGGATCCTCCAGCCTCCTTGATTTTTCCTCTGAGTACAACTTCTTTCTCTTCTCTTTGATTTCCAGTACCTGGAAAACTGCTCTCACAGAAACTTTTGTATCTGTCATTTACACTTTAGTGTGAACTAATTACATTACTTTTCCAATTGGCATTGGCATTTTAGTAATATCTCTAACTGTGGCATGAAGTTCATTGTCCGTGTTGAAAAAATTTGGAGCATCATTACCCTTCCTGGAATCCCTGAAATATGCTCATATTACATAGATTCAGCCTACTGACCATATGAATATGATCAGTTCTGTCCCTATATGCCCAAAGTCCTTCCTTCAGGTTCTGAGGCAAACCCCTAAAGCTTCATAAAGTACATTTGTTCTTTATTCCTGTTTACACATGACTCACACTTCTCAAAATTTACAACGAAATGTTACAAAATTTGGAGTTTTAAAGACACTAGTGAGGAAATCACTGGAGCAGATTAGGGTAATGTCTTTGCTAATTCATTCTAAGAAAGCTGCAGAAAGTTATCAGAAACTTCTATATATATTCTGCTCACTTTTTTAGTTAACCTCTTCAATTGGCAAATTTGAGGGGGAGAAGAAGTCCAAGCCAGCTCCTTATATTGAGGTTAGTCTTGTATGCAGATATGCAGTATTCCAAAGCAAACATCTGATTTTTCTCATTCAAGATCAAACTGGAGTCAAGTGTACCAGGCAGAATGTGAGAAGGGGCAATGTTTGCCCCTTCCTGCCAAGGATCAGTATATGTTCTCAGTTATTTTACTGTAAATGTGATAAAACATTTGCCATCTGTTTACTGCCTCCTCTCCCAAACCCCACACTTTTCTACACCATTCTAAGAACTTCATAGCATAGGCAAGAACTGGCACTTTTGTAGATTTATCCAGGTCTAAAAGAGAATTAGAAAAAGGAACAGAGGAAGAATGTATAGCCTAGTGCAAAAAAGAGGGTTAGGTGTAACATTCAAACAGTTTATGGCACTAGTGAAATTGGCTTCTATTTTAGGCACTCTGGTAGAATATCCATGCAGTTATACATAAATGTATTCTTGTTCATCTTTTGTTTTTTTATAGAGGACCAGTGACATGAAGGATAATGTCTTGGCTTGTGGATGAATTGGATTTAAGTGAGGCAATTTTGCTTAAAGTCATCAACCTTACTCTCTCTTCCAGAGTCATCAAACTCCAGTGGCAGGATAAAAATCAGGATAACTAGTGATGTAGCAGGATGCAGTACACGACCTTGGTGTCTTCTATGTCTGACCAAACTCCAAGTGCTCCACCGCACCTGCTTCAGGTGCTACCTGGCTGTTGTAACAAATTGTTCTCATCCACCCATTCTACCAGGATAAGTCTTCAAATGTTTGGGGTATACATCCCACTAACTCACAACAGGTTTGTGGCCTAAACATACAATAAAGAAGAGGAAACGAGTGAATCTAAGGATTTGGAGGTATTGATTTTTGAAAAAATTACATACATGACTTCATTGGTGTAAGGAGTTCACTGGGAGTTCATTCAGTTTTCACATGTCCTTTTGTGCAGATCAGTACTTTCTTTGCAACTTAGAATCTTAGAACTGAGGCAAATGAGATGATAAATAACTTGTCTAGGGTCACCTGGCCAGCGTGTCAGAGGGAGGGCTTGAAACTAGATCTTACTGACTCTGAAGCTGCCTCTTTGTCCACAATGCCTCTCAACAAATTGATTAATTGGGGGAAATATTTTTAGTCAAGACTTGGAGTGTATGGAAACTAAATTTATCTTGAATATAAATATATTTGTTATATCTTATATGTTTATAAGATAAAGATATTTGTTTTAGATATACATATGAAAGAAGAATCGATTAAGAAGAAATGGAAAGAACTGAATGAGAAAGAACTCCCTTCCCAAATTCTAGCTAAGTGGAATTGCCTAAAGAGCAATTTACTTTGGGGTCTGAAGACCTAAATAACAATTTTATTCTTTAAAGAAAAAGTTCATAACATTTGCTCCCTATTAACTGTGCAAAGGAAACATTATTTATAAGTGTGGGCAGCCAGTATAGTTCTCCCTTCAAATGAGGGACACCTGTGGGTCTTTTGGAAAATCCTTATTTCTTTCGTGTGTGCGACTGCACAATGTACTCTTACAACAAGACGTATAGCTAGGAAGCTTAAGGATATATGTCTAGAAGAACCATGAGATAAAACCTCTGGACTCAGTACGCATTCTGCCTCTTCCCAATGTGCAGCGGGATAGTAGAAGATTCCATCTACACCCTCTGGTCCTTTTATCTTTACACATATGAAAAAGTATTATACCTGGAATCAGGAGACCTAGATTTTAATCCTAGTTCTATCACTAATTGGCTATGTCACTTGGGACAAATTCCTTTCCCTCTCTGGGCTCAGTTTCCACATGTCCCAGGTCAAATTTTAATTCAGATCTTCCTGACTCTAGACCCAGTGCTGTATCTATTGCACCACATCTAACCACAAGTTACAACCAACCAACATCAGTCAATTGACAATATAAATTTAAAAAATCTTACCTCTCACCTTGAAATAGTAGCATTTGTATTACTGAATGGAATGAAGTTAGTGAAGACTTCTCAGTGCTTAACAAAAGGCTTTTAGTAGATGATTAGGCCTAAGTTTTGGTTTTCCAGATGGGGACTATGAAACTTAAACCCCACCTTGGGTTGCCACAAAAACCCACCATGGGTTTCCATATTAGCATAACACAACCCTTTCTTGGGGTGCCACATCAACATAATGCCTATTGGTTATTCCACTGCTACCTTGTTCCCTATTCACAGGGTAGACTGTCGAGTTTAGGTTGTGAGCCTGCCTCCCAGCCAATGGGAGTAAAAGGCCAGCGGGAGGTGAAGGTGGGGTGGGGTGGGATCTGCATTAGGGCTTTATAATCTCTATTTTTGCCTTCTGTAATGGCCTCACTCTCCTGATTGCTTATCAGAGAGGAGATGCCCTTTCTCGCAAGATCATAATAAAATCTTGCTGCTTTGCTTCCACCTTGAGAAGTCTCTGATTTTTATTTGAGTTGGAGGTCTCTGAACGACACATTACTGACCAATATTCATAATCTCAGAACCTGAACTTGCATTTCCTCAAGGAGGTATCGGACATTTTGTAAAACATCTAGAATGTATTCTTCTAGCTTCCTTCTCAAATACTTATGATGTTATAATTATGTGATAGGGAAAAACATGAAGGTGTCTATTTTACTTTAAGATGATTGTACTAAAAATCATCTGTTTCCTGTGTAGTTTCCTTTTTGATAATTTTATTTAGATATTCTTTAGTCAAAAAGGCATAATCACTTATTCCCTAACCCAAGTCTAGAGATCGGTTTTATTTAAAGAGAAACAAAAAGGTTTTACTCATCCAAATGAAACCATGACACCTAAAGCTTTGATTTGCAAATTACTGCAAGTTATTTTTGTTAAATCTCAATTAAATAGTTCTTCCTCTCACTTAAATCTTTAAAATAATTGATACCAGGATAATAGAAATCTCTGTTACATAGAGACTGGCTCATTATAAAATCTATTTAAGACCAAAAAGGAAAAAAATATATACCTCTTAGATTTAATGTGTTGTGGGGATTTGCAGAGTCTTTTCCTGCATTTCTGCAGAGTATTATTGGACAGAGTGCTTGATGGGACTGGTGTCAGGAAGGATAAGATTCAAATTCTGCCTCCTCATCTCTAAAATGGGAATATTACTTCTAAGGTCCCTCTAAATTCATGATCACATGATCCTGTGGTATCTACCTCACAGGGTTATTCTGAGGCTTAAATGAGATAATGCGTGAAATGCTTTACAAAAAATTATATAAATATTTTTATTGCTATGTAAATATTTTTATTTATAAATATTAACTATTTTTTGCTATTCATTTATGAAAGTTTATCTTAAAATGACCTTTACTACCTGTGTGATACTGGGCAAGTCACTTAAAATCTTTCTCAATTTTTTATAATAATAGCACCTCCCTCACAGAGCTTTTGTGAGAATAAAATAAAATAATGTTTGTAAAGGGTTTCATAAGCCTTAAAGAATTCTACAAATATGAGTGATTGATAATGATGATGATGATGATGATGATGAACTGTCCTTGTGAAGCTCCAAGAAAATAAAAGATGTGCTGAAACTGGACTAAAATTTTTCAGTCTGCATCATGGAAATATATATATATATATTAACACCCAGGCTTTTTGAATTCTCCAAAGGGATGGTGCAGCTCTAAGCTACAAGAAACATCATTTTCCAGGATGCTTGGTCATTTTGTCTTGTGGTACTCATCATGGCCATTTATTTGTAAAAAGAGTACCCTGAAGATAATTGCAGGAAGTGATACAATTCTGAGAGCACTGAAGGATGAAATTTCTAGATACTTGAAAGAGGGGATGATACCAAGTGCTCAGAAAACAAACAAGTAAACACAGATGACATTGGTACTAAAAAAAAGGATTTGAGAAAATACCAGTAATTACCAATTCCTTTGATTACTTTCCCATCTCTGTAAACTCTCTGAATGAATGATTTGTACATGGGTTAAAGGAATTCTTGATGAGGGTAAAAGGAAGGAACCAGTAGCAGATTATACTTTTATAATCATACAAATGACTGAAATGTGAAAAGACTACAAGATTCTGCTGTGCTTAGTGATTGTTGACTATTAAAAAGGCATTTTAGTTGAGCAGGATGAAACCCTAAATGCTCTCCAGAAAATTTTCTCCCATCTATGTGTCCAAATCATGCACAGTACCTTGAAAGATGAAACTGTGTTCAGTGACCCTCTGATTATATATAAAGCAAAGCATAAAACAGAGAAACGTTCTAACTGAAAGTGTTTCCCCTTCTCTTGGAGAAAAAGTTCAGGGATTTTGATGATCGGGTCCTCCAGATCCTCCTGTTTATGGATGATATTGTGCTGATTGAAGGTAAGTCCCAGAACATTGCAGAGACTCCCAAATAATAACCTTAATCACTTAAAAAAGTTTAGCATATCTTCCTAGGAAAACCTTGCGGATAAAGAATGGATGGCCCAGAGGCTGCTATGTAAATACATATGTGTGTATATTTGTACATATTAATATATGCTTATTTATATTAAATATGTATAATTCCCATTATTCTATTATCTTATAGTATTATAGTTTTTAAGATGTGAGTGAGAACTACTTGTAATCTAAGTTCAACCAAAGTAATTTCCAGTTAATAATGGGAAGATCAAAGCTTCAGGTGCCATAAACAATTTCATTTAGAGGAGTGAAGTTTTTTTTGTTTTCCTTTAGATAAGACAGAGCTCTAACTTGATTCAATGAAAAGTGATTATGCCTTTTTGCTTAAACAATATTTAAAGAAAATCATTAGAAATAAATTTATAGCATATGTACAATTATAGACATATTGATGTATGTATATATATATGTGTGTAGACATATACATATATATCTACACACACATGCACAAGTGATCCCATTCCATCCCATCTTCTCCAGCAAATTGGTTCTTCTATCATCCCTACTTTGTCACTTATCTCCAATTTTTCTCTATCACCCAGCTGCTCCAATATTGCCTGCGAACATACTCATCTCTCCCTCATCTTAAAAATAAACCAACACCACTCATTTGATCAGTCCATCCACACTAGTTATCTTCCTATTCTATATCTCTCCTTCCTTTTGTGGTTAAACTCCTTGATAAAGCCAAGAGGAGCCTAAACTTCCTTTCCTCTCACTCTCTTCTCAACTTTTTGTTGTCTGGCTGTCAACTTGTTTATTCGACCCAAATGGTTCACTTCAAAGTTATTAATGATCTCCTAATTGCCATAATGAGTGGTCTTTTCTCAGTCTTCATCCTTCTTGACCCCTCTGCAGTCTTCAGCGCTGTTGATTTCTCTCTTCTAACTAGGTTTTTGTGACACTGCTCTCTCTTGTTTCTCCTCCTACATCTCTCGTTTTTGATGGATCATCATCTATGCCATGCCTGTTATACCAACACATTAGTGTGAATTAGTTTCTCAGAGGGAAAGGAGCTGTAATTTTGAAAGCAAGCCTGAGAAAATGATACAGACACATAACAAGTACATTTTAGTGAGGGAAGAAGGGTGAAAAGTGGGGAAAATACTGAAATAGGAGTATGATCTGGAGAAAGTAGGCCCAGATCAGAATGAAGGAGTCTGGGTTGCCAGGAAGCAGCATGAGGGCCCCTTTGTCTGGGAGAGGGAACCTCCCAAACTTTTTGTTGAGATACAGGTTATTTGTCCCTCTAATCTTTTATCTTCACGGGTATAAACTTTCCCAAGGGAAATATTCCAAATATTCCAAAGCCTAGAAGAGCCTTAGCTCTTATACACTTAAAGGATAGACCATATCACTTACTTCATCCTATAATTTTTAGTACTGTGCTTCGTACCAAGTGGGGGCTCAAGTTTATATCGACTTTCTGACTGTCTCACTAAACAATAGATCAACTTGCTACACACTGAGTACAATAAAATTCTTAAAGGGTAGCTTTCCTTTAGGAGCACAAAGAATTGTTTTATGAACCAGAGCACCTGAGAGGTTTTTAGTGTGATAAATACTTCCCAAGTGTTTCAGAGAAAATTGAAACTAGATCACGACGTGAACTTTAAACTCCACGCCAGCACATTCTGTACTGGAAAAAAGTTAGCCTTCCTTCTCCCGTTTAATTTAGACCCATAAATGTTAAGTTCTGAGACAATAGGCATGAAGATAATCTTGTTCAAATTATAACCTTGAATTTTGCTAGAACTCTGTGTTTCTTAAATAGTTAGTATAAAAAGAAAAATATTTCTGAAAATGCTACAGTGAATTACAGAGATCATTAAAACACAGGTTCTTAAATTTATATTATACATATGTGTATGTGGTATGTATCTACGTACATATGGGTGCAGACGTGTAGTTTCATCTACATAGGAAACTACCAATGTAGTTGGCTCCTGTTCCCTCAAACAGACCAGCAACTTATCTCTAAGTCATGGTATCAGAGAATTGCCTGAAGCAATGAAGTTACTTGTCAAGAGGTATATTCCTATCATGTGTTCTCTCAACCCTTATTTTTATAGACTTTAAAATTGCCCGTTTGTCTTTATTTCCCCTTCCCCTTTCTTCTTCTGCTATCTAAAGGAAAGGCACTTCTTTAGTTTCATAGATTTTAGAGCCATAGGGGACCTTACAGGTTTTCTGTGGATGCCCTGTCATTTTGTAGATGAAGAATCCATAATTTAGAGCTGTTAAGTTGCTGAAGCTCATAGCTAGGACTAGAACCTAACTAGTTTTCCTAATTCAGTCCAGGTTTCTTTTAAGTATAACCCACTACCTCTCCAAAATAGTCAATTCTAAATTATCCACATCCAGATTTCTGAGGCAAATTTTAAATTCAAGGTTAGCTATCTATGAACTAACTCCTCCCTTCCATGAGTGCCTTCTCTTCCCTCTTTCCTTATCCTCAGCCTCCTCCACTAACAGCTGCTGTTTGCAGGTAATGCCAGCTCAGTATAATATTAGTCAAACCAAAAAAAAAAAAAAATTACTGAGGCAAACCTGCTGCACAATAATCCTTTAATACATTCCAAGGACTAATAGAAATTACTGTAGACCAATCTCGATCTATGATCTTAAGTGCTCTGTGTTCTGGTCACACTAGCCTGCTGGATGGTCCCACAGCCTGACATGTCATCTTTGGTCCTGCATCTTTGTGCAGGCAGCTTTACATGACTAACCAGAATGTGCTTCCCACCCTTCCCCTCTGCCCCTTAGAATCCCAAGTTTTCTTCAAAGTCCTGCCTTTTCCTGGTTTTCTGTGTTGTGAAATTTACAGAAGAAAAGCATCCCCACAGTGATCTGTAACACCACCAAGAACCAAGGGTCTTCTTCATTTTGGGATACTGCTTTTCTCCTTGGACTCAATCTCTTCAAGCCTTAGTTCATATTTAGCCTTTGGCTATAGGGTGTGTTTTCTGGCCCCTTCAGATGCTAGTCTTCCCCTTTCAAATTACCTTCATCTACTCTGTCTAAATCCTATATGTACCTCCTTATTCATGTCTCCTCCATTAGAATATGAGATCCCTGGGGGAGGGACTGTTTTTGCCTTTCTTTGTGTCTCCAGCTCTTGGCATAGTGCTTATTGACTAATTATCTTGGCTGTTAGTGCTCCTTCCCCCAGATTTTGCCACTTCTGCCTCCACATATCTCACAGCTGACCCCTTCTCTCTCACACACAGCAGCCAGCTTAGTTAAGACCCCTATTACCTCTCTCCTAGACTAACACAATAACCTCATAATTGGTTTCCCTGCCTCAAGTATGTCCCACTCCAATCTCTCTTCCATGTGTCTGCCAAAGTGATTTTCCTTAAGGACATTTCATTAGAATGTGAGTTCTTTGAGAGCAGGGATATATTTTTGCCTGTCTTCAAATCCGCAGTACTTAGACCAATGCCTAGCATATGGTAAGTGCTTACCAAATGCTCACTGATTGACAAAGGGCAAATCAGACATTTGTTCAATAAATACAGATGGTTCCCTGTTGCTTCTAAGATAAAGTAGAGACCCCTATGTTTGGTTTTTAAAACCTGGCTGCAACCTATCTTAAAGCCTCATTATACATTATTTCCCTTTATGAACTGTATGGTTCATACCAACTGGCCTTCTCTCTGTCTCTTTATTTCTAGGAATTTATTCCTTCCTCTCTTACACTTCATAGAATCCCTTTCTTCCCAACTCACCTTATGCACCTGCTATGCATGAAGACTTTTCTGATTTTCCCCAACTGCTAGTACCTCCATCCCTAACTTCCTTGTATTTATTCTAAATAAATGTACATACATACATGCTATCTCTCCAAATAAAGTATAAGCTTCTTGAGGTAAAGAATTTTTTCATTTTTTGTATTTATATCCACAATGTCTAGTATAGTGTTGGACTCATGGTGGATACTAATAAATACTTGTTGATTTCACATAACTCCCCCTTGTGCACTCTGAGCTCCAGTTCTGTGTATATGACATGTTATCTTCCATTTTGATACATTGATGCCTAGTAAGGTCTTAATAAGTGCTTGTTGAACAGAAATGAAAATCGTAAACTGTTCTATTTTGCCAAAACTCACAGTTCTCAGGTAATACTATATGACTATGAATCAGGGGTCAGTTCTAAATGATCACCATTATATATATTAGCATGGAATGCTATGATACAAATTGAATCCAAACTGTTGGTGATGGTAATGGAAACCCATATAATGGTTGCAAGTAAGTTGAAGCATTTTACCAACCATAATTTATACATGAGAAGTGACATAAAAGACTTGATCAAGGATATGTATGACCAGAAAAGATGTGGGCCAACTATATATTGAAAGTGATGGATAAAAGATGGATAATCCTAGTGTTGAGCTAGTGTAAAAGCAAGCACCCTGACACATCCAGGATGGCCTGCTATCATAGGTTCTTTGTTCTGCTTTTCTAAAAGGAGAACAACTTTTGAGGGATCAACAATCGCTTTAATCAAGCACATGTATCATTCATGTAGTTCAGGGGAAAAAGTCAGCACCTTGAACTTCTGAGAAAATACAGAGAAATAAAGATCAACCAACAGATAGGGCTCCCAACTGTCTGACGGACCATAAGCAATACATACGTCACAGATCAACAGACAGATAACTGTCTGACCATACATACATAGTTACCAGAGAGAGAAGCACCAACATCTGGGTTTTCAAAGTCCAAGGCCTCCTTGGCAGCTTCTCAGAGTCTTATCTGGCCAAATGAACACTTCCAATGAGTAAGTCCCAAAGTAAAACCTCACCTCAGAGGATTTATACATTTTCCAGAGCCAGAGGGCATCACAAGTCTTGAGAATCAGTGCATTAGAAATTAGCAAAAGGTGTGGACCTTCCCTAATCAGTCTTTCTTTAATGGGCAAGCCCATTTATGGGTGGGGAAGATCTTTAACTCTCTAATTAGCATTACAGCTAGCAAGGATGATGATGGTGGTGATGATGATTTTGATTCAGATCTGTGATTTCATTAGTGAAGGGAAATCTTGGTGAGGAAATTTCCTTTACCAAAGCAGATTGGTGATTATTCTTCAATTTATTATCTTAGATAGTTGCCAAGGGCACTCAGAGGCTCATTGATTTGTCCAGGATTGAAGAAATAACTACCCTTCCTCTGTTATAGGCCGCAGGTGTTCACATGGGAAAGATCCACTGCTAACTGAGTTTTGTCTGGACAGCAAGAATCTCTCACTAAATAGAACAAATCAAAATTTTTAATAAGGAGGAAATGGTGAGAGGTGTGCGGTACAGAGAAAACAGAGCAGGAGAGTGTGGGAGATTAGTGAATCTATAGTGAATCATAATTATTCATGAAATTAATGGATACATTTAAAGGTAAATCACTGAGGTGTGGCAAACTCCTCCAGAATATTCAGAGAAAGGTAACAGATTAACAGTTAATGGATTATCAAAAATGGCACAATCAGGTAGGATAAGTCTTTTGTTGTTTTATCTGGAGTTAGCAAGATTTCCCTTAGTTTCTTCAGGATGGCAATACCCAAATACACAGGCCTATGTAATGATATCAGGAAGAAAGGAAATAAGTATTTATTAATTTTTTTATTTTTTCTCCACTTAATAGTATTTTTTTCCAATACATGTAAAGATAGTTTTCAACATTCATTTTCATAAGATTTTGAGTTCCAAATTTTTTCTCCCTCCCTCTTTCTCCTTCCCCTTCCCCAAGACAGCAAGCAATCTGATATAGGTTGTACATGTATAATCATATTAACTATATTTCTATATTAGTCATGTTGTGAAAGAAGAATCAAAACTAAAGGGGAAAACTGTGAGAAAGGAAAAACAGAAAAAAGAAAATAGTATGCTTCAATCTGCATTTAGACTCCATAGTTCTTTTTCTGAATGTGGATAGCATTTTCCATCATAAGTCTTTTTGAGTTTGTCTTAAATCATTGAATTCCTGAGAAAAGCTAAGTCTACTGAAGTTGGTCATTGAACAATGTTGGCATTACTGTGTAAAATGTTCTCTTGGTTCTTCTCACTTCACTCACCATCAGTTCATGTAAGTCTTTCCAAGTTTTTCTGAAATCTATGGAAAAATTGGAACACTAATGCATTGCTGGTGGAGTTGTGAATAGATCCAACTATTCTGAAGAGCAATTTGGAAGTATGCATAAAGGGCTATAAAACTATGCATACCCTTTGATCAGCAATACCACTGGAAGGTCTGTATCCCAAAGAGGTCATAAAAATGGGAAAAGGACCCACATATACAAAAATATTTATAGCAGCTTTTTGTGGTGGCAAAGAATTTGGAAATTGAGGGGATGCCCATCAATTGGGGAATCACTGAACAAGCTGTGGTATATGAATGTAATGGAATACTATTGTTCCATAAGAAATGATGAGCAGGCAGATTCAGGGAAACAAGTATTTATTAAGCACCTACTATGTTTTAGGCACTGTGCTATGTACTTTACAATAATTCTGAGAGATAGGTGGTATAATTGTCCCCATTTCATAGTTGAGGAGACAGAGACTAAGCTACTTTCCCAGGGTCACACAGCTAGTAATCATCTGAAGAGATATTTGAATTCAGGTCTTCCTGACTCCAGGCCTAACACTCTATCCACTGAGTGACCTTGTTGCTGCTAAGCAGACCCTGGAGAAGTGCAACAAGGGCCACATAGTATGTGACGTAGGTCCTCCTGACTCTGAGGTCATCTCTCTACTAGATCACTCTGCTTGTAAGGCTACATGTACCGAATCATAATCATGCTGACAAATTTAGATAGCACTCTGAAGTTTACAAAGAGCTTTACATGTATTATCTCATTTGATCCACACAAACTTGAGAGGTGGATACTATAATTATTATTGCCATCTCCATTTTATAGATGAGGAAAATGAGTTTCAGAGAGGTCAAATGAGCTGCCTCTAGTTACACAGCCATTAAGTGCTGGAAGCAAGATTCATACCTGGGTCTCTTCTAACTTCAAGTTAAGAGCGCTCTTTGCTCTACCACATTGCCTAAAGAAAAGAACAGTGGTTTTATGTCACTCAGAAACAACCAGGATAAACTAATTAGAAATATCATTTACAATAATGAAAAACTATATAGAATACTTGGGCCATAACCTACCAAGACAATTCCAAGACCTATATAACAACTATAAGAACAATTTTAACAAAAATAAAAGATAGATGGTGTAATTAGAAATCTATTGAATGTGCTTTGTTAGGTAGAGCCAACATAGTAAAAATTAATTTGAATGAATTAAAATTAAATTTTAATTTAATTAATTTTATTTTTATATTTTATTTATTTACTATATCATATATTTGTATCTTATAATTTGATTTAATACATTTTAATTTAATTAATTAAAATCTAAATTAATTTGAAGATTTAATATAATACCAACAAAAATGCCAAAGGATACTTCATAGAATTAGATAAATTGATAACAAAATTTTATATAAAACAAAAGGACAAGAATATCAAGAAGAGCAATATGGGGGAGGATAATAAACTGAGGAAAGGGGACTTACCCAACTAGGTCTTAAATTATATTTTAAAAGATAATTACAAAACTGCCTGGTACTAAATTTTTAAAAAGTAACAGGTAAATTATTAGAACATAATAGACAATCAAGAATTAGATCTAAGGCTATTCATGTCTGATAAACCCCACATTACAAAATAAGATCGTTCAATCAAGACTTCTGGGAAAATTGAAAAGCAATATGATAAAGAGGATATTAAATTTATATCCTACAATAAATTCAAAGTGAATTAATGATATAAAAGCTTTAGAATACTCCAGAAATAAACTGGAGGAAACTGTAATATCTATTTTATTTGTATATGTGCGTGAATGCACATATCCAGCACACACATACATACATAGACATTTATGACTGTGGAGGGAAGGGAAATTCTTGTCTAGTTAACAAATGAAAGCGAATTAAAAGTGATAAAATGTACAGATTGTCACAAAAATAAAGGAGTTTTTAACAAAAAGTTATCAAGAAAATTTTGTTGTTGTATATAGTATCAGAAGCTGATATCTATACTGATGAGAAATTGACACAAATCTGAAACATAGTATCTATTCCCCAATAGATAAATGATGGGAAAATATAAATAGGTAGTTCTAAAAAAAAAAAACCATAAAAATTTAACTAGATATATGAAAATTTGTTTAAACTCCCTAATAATAAGAATGCAGATTAAAACAACTCTAAAGCATGACCTCATACCTATCAAAATAGCAAAGAACTAAAGGCAATAAAATTTAATATTAGTAGGGCTATAGAGGAAAAGCCATGCTAATATATGTTTAGTGGAGCTATAAATTTGTGCAATCTTCTGGAAAGTAATCTGACAAAAGGCAATAAAAGTTACATCTGATCATATACTATGACTCAGTGATCCTACTACTAGAAGTATACACTAGGCATATTATTAGAAGCAGGGAAAAAACCTGTCTGTACACAAATATTCATAAAGGTTTTACATATAATCATGAAAAACTAGAAACAACCTCTATGTCCAGGGACTGAGAAACTGAAAAACAAATGATGGTATATGAATGTCTTACCAAAAGAACCAATTTTAAAGAAATAATAGAAGATGGAAAAAAAATATTAAAGTGATATGGAGAGATAAAAGCAGAACCAGAATAACAATATACAATTGGCTATGCTCATACATACATATATTACAAGCATATGTCTACCTCTATAGATCTATACATGTTGATCTCTGTATAGCTAGATAGTAAGCATCTGAGGTGATAGTTGAACTGAAGTCTAAGTAGATAGATGTCAATATCTCAAAGTAGAAAGATGAATTAATATAGATATACTTCATGCACATATAAATAATACAATTCAATAAACTACACAGAAGAAAAAAGAAATTAGAATGAAGAAGAAGCAAATAGAACCTTTTTTATTTGCATATTCCTTTTTTAAACTAATCATGTTTTAGAAATTGTGGTTTTATGTTTTCATTTTTTAGCGTTTGTTTGTATAGGTTGTTGTCTCTTTTCACACAGCTCTTGATTCATAGGAACCACTGAGCTCAGTGTAAAATAATCATGAACAAGAATACTTCAATTGGCTTGAGTCCTCCATTCCAACTCACCTGGGAATTTTTAAAGTCACAGAAACTTAATTTGCACCTTTCTGGAATACTAAAAATAAAGAAATGTACTTTAAAAAAAAACAAACCTTAAATTATACTAAAGGGATTAGGAAAAGGAATAAGACAATATATCTTGACAGCAATTCCCATGTGAACTCAGACATTCCCAATAGCCACCAGAGTAATCTGGGAAAAGTGTCTCCAAGACTTATGACTCTCAGATGGAGAAAGGTCACAATCTCAATGTGTCTCTCCCTAGAAATTAAGTGGGTCATTGAAGGTACTCTTGAGCTTGAAGGTTATTATAATCACCTATAGAGCTCTTGTTCAGGAGTCCCCAGTCTTGCCACACCTTCTGAACCTATTATAATAGATTTAGGACTTGAGGGACATTAGAAGTAGCCTAGTCTATGTTCCCCTTTCTTGCTTTCTGTGGTCTCAGGAATATAAGAGCATTTAACTTCCTGTAAAGCATTATTTCAGTTTATTCCGCTTCTAGACCAGAGACTGCTGTCACCACCACTACCACTCAAATACATGAAATAGCCCCTGGATCTAGATTCGCAGTTTTCTGGGGAGTAGAATTTTGATGGGACCAGCATATGTGTACTGGGAAGTAGTTCAGCCCTTCTTACAATTTGTTTTGGTTAATGGCTACCATGTTTATAAGATTTTTTTAAAAAATTAATTTATTTGTTTTTAGTTTTCTACAATCACTTCCATAAATCTTAGATTTTCTCCCTCTCCCTCCTCAAGACGGCATGCAATCTTATGTAGGTTCTTCTACACATACATTGTTACTAAATACATTTTCACCTTAGTCATGTTGTATGGAAGAATTAAAATGAATGGGAGAAACCATGAGAAAAAAACAAAATAAAACACAAGAGAAAACAGTCTGTTTTATTCTGTGATCCAATTCCATAGTTCTTTTTCTGGATGTGGATGGCATTTTCCCTCGAGTCCATTGGGAATTTTTTAGGTCCTTGTGTTGCTGCCTGGTTCATAAATTTAAAAAACTACTTTTTAAAAAGAATGGGCAAGTTTGACTATGTAATTCTTTTTGTCTTATGAAGAAGAATCAAATCTTGGGCACTAGAGTTGTACAAAAAAATAAAATGTATCTGAATAGAAGCTATCAGTCTTAGCTGGATTTTTTCCCCTGGATTCCAAATATCCCAGGTACGTTGTCCTATACCTAAGTTGCTTCCAACAAGTCCCATGTTAAGTTTTAGTTTCCTCATCTATAAAGAACAGTCAGCACTAACCAGGTCAAGAAAAAAAAATTCAGGTTTGGTTTCATTTTCAAAACCCTTATTACTATGGTGTTTACTCGAGTCTCATGAAGCAGTTTGAATGCTTGGCAGTTCAGCTCAAGCAAGAACCTCAGTGTCTGGTACCTTATCCTGCCAGGTGATCCTCAGAATCTTCCTAAGACAGTTCAAATGGAAATGATTCAGTTTCCTGGCATGGTGTTGGTAGACTGTCCATGTTTCACAGGCATACAACAATGAGATCAGCACAATGGCTCTGTAGACCTTCAGTTTGATAGTCAATCTAATACCTCTTCTCTCCCAAACTTTTCTTCGGAGCTTCCCAAACGCTGAGCTAGCTCTGGCAATGCATGCACCAACCTCATTGACAATGTGTACATCCCTGGAAAGTACACTACCAAGGCAAGTGAACTTATCTATAGCATTTCAAAACTTCTCCATTTGTTATAATTGATGGTTCCATGTATGGATGGTGTGGTGGTGGCTGATGGAGCAGCTGTGTTTTCTTGGTGTTAATTATTAGGCCAAAATTAGCACAGGCAGCAGACAATTGATCCATACTTTGTTGCATCTCAGCTTCAGAGGCTGCATTGAGTGCACAATCATCTGCAAACAGAAAATTATGCACCAGCACTGCTCCACTTTGGTCTTGGCTTGTAGCCTTTTCAAATTGAAGAACTTGCCATCAGTACGGTAGTTGACCTTGATGTCATGTTCATCCTCATTGAAAGCATTTGTCAACATGGCTGAAAATATGATGCTAAAAAGCATGGGAGCAAGCACACAGCCCTGTTTCACTCCACTGGTGACTGGGAAGGCATGAGAGCATTATCCACTATCCAGAACCTGGGCAAACATGCCATCATGAAGTTGATATACAATATTGATGAACTTCTCCAGGCAACCAAAGTTTGACATAATTTTCCATAAACCTTCATCACCAACAGTGTCAAAGGCCTTGGTCAGATCTAAAAACGTTGTGTATAAAACTCTGTTCTGCTCTGGCATTTCTCCTGAAGTTGTCGGGCAGCAAACACCATATCGAGTGTTCCTTGGTTCTTTCTGAAGACACACTGGCTCTCAGGTATATGACCTGAGGAGGAGGTTATCCCCCAGGAGTTCAAGCATGCCTCCATTGTCCATCTCTATAAGGGTAAAGGGAATAGATTGCCCTGCGACAGCCACAGGAGGGGGTCTCTCTCTTAGTCATTGCGGGCAACATTCTTGCTGGAGTCCTTCTTAATAGGCTAATCCTTCACCTGGAAGATGGTCATATAACTATCATTAAGGTGATACTGGTAAAACAAAACCATTTCAAAATTTACTTCCCCTCACAAGGGAAACCAGAAGTAGTAAAAGAGTAATAACTAAGGCAATAAGAAACAACGTTTGGTCATTTCATAGTCATCAAAAAGACCACTATAAAGACAATTGCAAGGGATGAAGAAATAGTGAAATTCAAAAAACAGCTTGACAAAATCTGCCAAACTAAGTCAATACATACTTTGACATCTGGCAACTTCAACACAAAAATTGGCACAGGGGAAGATTATGAAAACTTGAAAAATGTGGCTCAAGATCATGAGATAAGAGAGTCTAGAGGCTTATAGTGGGTTACTCAGAAGTCCCATAATCACATAGCATGAATACTTTCACTAAAATGAAAGTCAAAACACTAAATATGATGGGCACCAAACATCCAAAAATTTCATTTGACTCTATCTGAACTGATAGGAAATGAACAATACATAACAGGTCATAGGATCATAACTTTGAGTTGCTAAGGGCCTGAGACAAATTAAACCCAAGGAGGTTAATTGACTTGCCCAAAGTCACGCATGTAATAAATGCTAACGGTGGAATTTGACTTCAGGGACTCTGCTTTTTTCATTGTGCCAAGATAGATTCTTATCAGTTGTTTCAGAACCAACTGTTTGAATGTAATCTAAACATTGACTGGCAAGGGTAAAGGTCACAAGAAATACTAAACTATAAGAGTACTTTAAAAAGAAGATTATTGTTCTTCAATCATTTTAGTTGTATCCAATTCTTCAAGACCTCATTTGGAATTTACGTGGCAGAGATTCTGGAATGGTTTGGCATTTCCTTCTCCAGATCATTTTACGGATGAAGAAACTGCGGCAAACAGGGAGAAGTAAGTGACTTGCCCAGGTTCTGAGGCCAGATTTGAACTCAGGTCTTCCTGACTCTAGATCTGTCACTCTCTTTACTGGAGTCCAAAAAAGAAATTATTATGTTTAATTATAAAAGATACAGCCACACAAACAAGCAATTTCAAACAAGCAGTTTCAAACAAGCAGTTAACTACAAAATCGGGAGAGGGGATTGGGCAAAAGTAAAGACATTATTTCTACTTATCCTCATTTCTCAGAGAATTTTAGCCAATGTACAACAGTGAACACCACAAGATAAAAAAATCTCAGCCAGCAAATGCTTAGTCTTTTTAGGAGACAGACATCATGTTCAAGGGCGATGCCTCTAACAAGAATAAGGTAATTGGTCAGATTATCTGGAGAACATTTGTAGATAAAACTGGAAGAAGAACCACAGTCTCAAAATGTTAGACCTGCTGATACTCTTATTTTCATTGGTGAAAACAGTGGAGCCTTCATATTTGTACTGTACCACAAAGAGAAATGGGGGCACTAAATTGTACATAAGGATCCCTGTGGGCTACGTATTGACTTAGAAAACCACAAATGTTTATGCATTTCTTTTTTATTATTATTAATACATCAGCACATTAAAATCAGTTAGGAACTGTACTTTAATTTGGTTCAGACTGCATTTAAGAGTCATGTGGGCCACATGTTTGACACCTCTGCTCTACCACTTTGGTACCTAATGTACCAGGTAGGTAGGTGGCAGTTGCATTTAAGAAGATGAAGTCAAGAGAAACAGCTTGACTAGATCAAACATACACAGAAGATCATTGGATTATTAATTGGGGCCTAGAAGGGATCTTAGAGGTCATCTAGTTCAATTCTTCCATTTTACAGGTGAAAAAACAGAGGCCCACAGAGTTGAAGTGAATCACTCAAGGTCACACAGGTATTTGGTGACTGAGTCAGAATTCAAACCCTAGTCCTCTGATTGACTATAAATCCACTGTACTATGTTGCTTGTTTATGGATAATAAAGTCGTAAAGGCTTTCAACGATTGATTTTTAAGTTATCTCCAAAAAAAAAGTCCAAAATATTAAAGATTTTAGTGGGTACTTGGGGGAAGGGTGACTGAGAGAATGTTAGCAACTCCTGCCCCTCTATACCTGCTTTGTCATCTGTAAATAATGTTTTGAGAATGGTTTATAAAGGAATGTACCCACTGGAGATGGTGTTTCCACAGGAACTCCAGTACCAGACCAATTTCTGTGTGGCTCGTGGACACTAGAGCCCAGTTTGGTTGAATTGTGACTGTGACATCAGACACAGCAATGTCACCCAGAGTTAGAAGGGGGCTGGAAGGGGGTGGGGAGTAGTAACTGCCACTGTTGCAGAAGTCAAAACCATCTCCACTGTGTCCTTTTGTCTTCACAGGCATAGGATCTAGAGGGGCCTCCTTTTCTCTAGCCTATGCTCTGGCTGCATTGCTTCAATCCTCCTGAGCAAGGGTGTGCCCCACAGAGACTGGTGGATGCAGGGGGAGGGTGGCCTTCAACATTCTGAACCTGACCTTCCAGCATCTATGGGAAAAACAGTGACTCTGCCAGAGAAAGCCAACACACAGCCTGGCACTAACCTATTGTTGAAGAGACGGATCCCTGGCAGGTGTGCAGTCACAGTAGAAAGAACAATAGATTTAGAATGAGAAAGGACTTCAGGATCCAATGGAACAAACCCCAAGGATTCCTAGCCTGCTGCAAATTGTTCAAGGACCACTTTGGGGAACTCTTCGTAGTCCGCAAGTCAAGGTGGTTTTTATTTTATCTCATTTATAAGGGCAGGCTGGCTGCTGGGCTGCTCTCTGTTTCACTGAGGAATACAGATGGTCATTTCCAGAAATGGCAAAAGACTAATTCTGGTCTAGAATCATGAGCAATGACTAAATTTGTTGATTCTAGCAAGAGCAAAGGATCATGGTACAATGAAATCATAATATCAAAGGATCATAGATTTACAGCTAGAACAGAGACCATTAAGTCCAATGCCTCTATATCTATCTGTCTGTCTGTCTGTCTGTCTATTCATACTTTCACTCACTCATTCATTTACTTATTTATTTATTCATTCATTCATTTAACTATCTATCTATCTATCATCTATCTATCTATCATCTATCTATCTATCTATCTATCTATCTATCTATCTATCTATCTATCTATCTATCTATTTGTTTATTTATTAAGATGAGGAAATGGAGGCAGAGAGAGAGATTAAGTGACTTGCCCAGGGAGCAAAACTTAGTAAGTATCGGAGTTGGGATTTCCTGACTCTAATTTCAGGGTCCTGATTGCTCTATCATGACCAACTTCCTTAGTAGGTATTGTCTATTGTCACATTGTGCCAGCCATGGCAGGAATCAACAAATTGGAGCAAATATCAACAAATGGAATTCCTGATTTCACCCACTTGAAATTTGAAAGGCTGAGGGGGTAGAACACTAGATTCCAACATAACATGTATTTTTTTCTGCTTTAAGGAATTGAAACTGGAAAGTGATTAGACTAACTCCTTGAATAATACATGTTTATTATTTCTGAATTGTGCTGTGACTTTATCTAACTTAATTAAAATATTTGCTTAAACAAGGCCATTAAGACAGCTAGAGTATGAATCTAGAATGAATGAGAGGTTCTGGTAAACGGGGGCAGAGTCATTAGTGCCACATAATAATTGACACATACACTTAAATAAAAGAATGAATATGATGATGGAGAGTAGAGTGGTGAGTGCTTGATGGGGCCTTAGTTATTATGTGACTAATCTGTTATAAGCCTCTGCATACATTGAGGTTCTCACTGATGAAACCATGAAAAGGGGATGGAAAGGATTTGGCAGACAATTTTTTTTTGCAAATATTTACAATCACAACATTTAGATTAATAAGAGGAGTAAGACTGAACAGGGTTGATTGATTTTTTATTTTTGAAAAAAGCTTGTGACTCATAATAAAATGCAGTCTTGATGGCTTTTCCCTAAGTAAAGGGTCCCTTTTTCCCCTAATAAAAGTAAAAATTGGTTAAGACTCTGGCAGTTGCAACTGCCCACGTCACTTTGATCAATGAACTACTAACATTGACACCAAGTGAGTTGTAAAGCAGAGAGACATATGCTCATATAAGCATAAATCTTTTTTTAATTTAATTTTTTCAATTGTCAAGCATTTATTTTTCCAGCCTCCCACATCCTTCCATCCTGAAAAGAAAGAAAGAAAACTAAAACCCTTACAACAAATAAGCATGGTCAAGAAAAACAAATTTCCACATTGGCTGTGTCCAGATATGCATATAGCATTCTTCATATTAGTACACCACATCTCTCAGGACAGTGGTGGCATTATTTATCATCAGTCCTGTAGAATCATGATTACTCAGTAAATGATCTTTCAAAATTATTCATTTTTACAATGTTAATGTCACAGTTTACGTTGTCCTACTGGTTTTTCTCATTTTACTTTGCATCAGTTCATACAAGTCTTCCTAGGTTTCTCTGAAATCATCTCTTTCATCATCCCTTCAAGAACAATGATATAACTTTACATTCATACACAGTAAATTTGTTCAACAACCCCCCCCAATTGATAACTACCTCCTTAGTTTTCAGTTCTTTGTCACTAATAATGGAGCTGCTAAAAATATTTTTTGTATATCTAAGAACTTTTCCTCCATCTTTGATCTCTTTGGCATATAAACCTTCCTAGGGTATGCAAAATTTAATAACTTTTTTTTGTCACAGTTTCAAATTGCCTTCCAGAATGACTATATAATCCACAGCTCCACTAACAGTGTATCAACGTACCTGTTTTCCCATGGCCTCTCCAACATTTGTAATTTTTCTTTTTTGTCAACTTTGCCATTCTGATAGATGCTAGGAAGAACATCAGAGATAATTTGCATTTCTTAAATTGTTAGTAATTTGAAACTTTTTTTTCAAATGGCTTTGGATAACTTGGATTTCTTCCTTAGAAAATTCCCTGTTCATATCTTTTGACCATATGTCCGCTGGTGAATAGCTCTTATTCATGTACATTTGAATCTGTTCCTCATATATCCTTAGAAATGAACATTTTATCAGAGAAAGTTACTGCAAAGACTTTTTCCCAGTTAACAATTTCCCTTCCAAGCTTAGCTGCATTATATCTCTGCAAAAATTTTTTTAATTTGTGGAGTTAAAATTGCTGATTTTATTCTCTGTGATTCGTTCCACCCTTATTTGGTCATGAACTCTTCCTGTAGCTATAGATCTGCAAGGTAACCTCTTCTTTATTCCTCTCATTTGTTATGATGTGATCAGAACAAGAGTGAAACCCTGGATGTTAATATACCACTGGTAGCTTATATTCTATTAATAAATCCTGTGTTTATATAGAACAGAAATTCTTAACCTGAGGTTCATAGACCTCGAAGTAATCTCTGTATAGATTTCAGGATGTCCATGAACTTGAATGGGAAAAAAAAATTACATTTTTATTTTCATTAAACTATTATTGAAATTTAGCATTTTCTTTAATTATTAATTTTTAAAAAATCATTATTCCAAGGGGTCTGTTTGGCTTACCAGACTGCCAAAGAGGTCCATGACATAAAAAAACCCTGAATGAGGGTAAAGTCAGCAGTCCTGTCTATAGGTAGCACAAGTTCTGTCTTCCAGTTAGTGGAGGATCTTCAAGGGTTACCAGTCCACTGTAAATTATTCAAGGATTTCCACTTCTAAAAATACCTTACAGGCTAAGCTAAGGCTATCTTTGTTTTATTTCATCTATAAAAGCCTACTGGGGTGCCCTTATTTAATGGAATAAGCCCCTTATTAATGAAGGTGGATGGGCATCTTTCAGAAGTTCCAAGAGACTTTGGAGGATCAACTTTGGTCAGAATGACCAACCACCAAATTCATTGCTTCCAGCAAGGACAAGGGATCATGGTCATAGAAGAATAGATTTTGAGCTGGAATGGACCTCAGAAGTCATTGAGTCCAATCCTCTCATTTTAGAAATAAGGAAACGGATATAGAGAGGATAAAGAAAAAACTTACATAGGGTCACATAATAAGAATCTGAAGTGGCAGCAGCACTCTACCTTGCCTCCTTCTAAAACCTAAATCATGATGTCATGGAATGTATCTGTCTAACTCTTAGCACAATGCCTGGGACATAATAGGCAATTAACAAATGCTTGTTAACTTGATTTGACTTGACTGATCATGATGGATAATTTTTTTTGAGTATTTGACTGTACTTGTCTATTATCAATCAGCCCTAGATGAAGCATTCACCAAACCTATCTAAATGTGTCTGCCAGTCTGCCAAGACTATAGATATCATATTTCATTTATGAATGTTAAAAGTTCTAGGAAAATACTTGTAAAATGTTGAACAGATTTATGTCTCCCACTCCTAGGGTGTCATGGCAAGGGCAAAGTAGTAATAGTGACCATCCAGTCTCACTGAGAAGAATGTATAGACATGAAGGTAAGTATAGAAATTTATTGGAGACTGAGATTTTTGGGGAGTAGGTATTTTACCAATCTGGAAATAAGACATCTGAGATTGGCCATTTTTGTCTCATTTCTATGTCTAATATATAAAACTGAGGGGGCACAATCAAGATCATGTGATATTAAAGCTTTTGGTCTGCAGTATGGCCTCTCAGCATGACTGATCTATTTGGTGTTCAAATTCTGCTTTCCATGACAGTCTATGTACTCACAGATTGTGGTGACTTGTGGGGTGATGCATAATTGAATATACTAAAGTAATATCTAGTGGTTAAGTTATCAGATAATTTGAAGGTATTTCAAGATCTTATGGTCAGTGCAGACAATGATAGGAGGTCATATTCTTTCAAAATGGTGCTTTCATACATCAAACACAGTTTTGACTTTGGATAGCTCTTCTCCCATACTATATAGTATTTAACTCAGGGGAAATGTACAAAAAGATTTAGAAGGGGGAGGAAGGGCAGTGCAGCTTTTGACAGATTAGTCTTTATGACATATTAGGCATATGGAACAAAGAACTATTTCTGTGGGTCTAAAATAAGCTAGTCCTTAAGATCAGAGAATGTTCCTTCCCCTCCAGTGACAAGTGATATGTTTAAACAGCTCAATTAAGATATGATGTCAGAGTGGAAGATGTAAAGTCAAAATGAGAGAAACATCTAGTAAAACTTAGGGGCTCTTCTGAGGTGGGAAATTTATAGCATGATTTCCATCCTATTCAACTTAGTAATGAGCCTCTGCTGGTCTTTTATGTGCCACCAGAAATCCCATCTCTTTCTTCTCAAATAGACACTTCCCTAATACAGCAAATAGTTACTAGTACTACTATGGGATCAAGAGACATCCTAGACCAATATTGAATGCTGGGAAATGCGGTTTTCACAGAGATAGATCACTAATCACACAATGCCCCATTCCATCCCCCCCCCCCCAACCCATCCCCCAAAAGTTTGTGATTCCTTGAAAGACTGAAGGTATATGGCACAAACAGAAAGGCCTAGCTCAGTTCTCTCATACGTACCAAACTTCCACTGGCTGCTTTCCCAAATTACATTAGATTGAATTCAAATGTGGAATATTATTGTTCTGTAAGAAATGATGAAGGGAACGATTTCAGAGAAACCTGGGAAGACTTATATAGACTGATGCAAAATGAAGTGGGTAGAAGCAGAACAATTTATATAAAAGCAGCAACATTGTGAAGACAAACAACGTTGAAAGAGTTGGGAACCCTGATCAATGCAGTTCTAGAGGGCTTATAATGAAACAGCTTCCTACCTTCAGATAAAAAGATAATGGACTCAGAGATCAGCTGGAAGCATATTTTTCCTTTGGTTTTTGGACATGGCTAATGCAGGAATTTGTTTTGTGTGACTACACATGATTTTATTTTTCTTGATTTCTCAGTGGAGATGAGAGGAAGGAGAGAGAAAATTCAGAGTTGAAAAGAAAATCAAATTTAATTTTAAAAAGATTGTATTCAAATACAACTCTGCATTACTGTTTATTATATGCAGAACATTGTGCTAGGTATAGGGGAAGGAAAAAATCTTAGATAAATTAGGATTCCCTCCTCTCAAGGAATTTTTCATCCATCATACCCCTGGGAAGGCCAACAAGTCAATTCACTGTTTTAATCACTTTGTGACTAAGGTCTTTCAGAGTATACAGACCCCTGGTTTGTGTTCAGGAATCATAATTAACTTAGCATCATAATTAATTTAACTGTCTACTGACCTTGGCTCTGACTTTAAGCATGGTTACCACCTCACCCTTACAGTTCTAAGACTTACATCCCTGGCCACCAACCTATACTTGCCCTTATGATTTCTGCTTTAACATCTTGACTGAAACCTCTTTGGAATTTTCCCTACTCTGGACAGACTTCAGTCAATTCCATGAATTTGGAAGAGCCATAATTCTCTTGGGGTTTGGGAAGAACTATATATAAACTCAGGGAGTTTTTAGGAAAGAAAGGACTGAGAGAAGACTAGGTTCAAATCCTAGCTGTCATGCTTATTAGCTGTGTGACCTTGGGTATGTTGCCTCACTTCTAAGCCAGTTTCTCATCTTGAGAATGATAACATTTCTTGCCTCATAGGATGAGCACATACCTCGTACGTTTACTTTAAGGGAAGTGTTCTGTACACCATAAAGTTCTATATACACGTGAGTTTTTCTTATGGTTAGAACCATATAGCCAAGGTTTGATCTACCAACTGAAAATATCAAAACTTTGACAGTGAGAGAGTAGGTCCCATGGTTAACTTATTTTTGGGTAGCCAGATGTTATTCAGGACCTATGCCCATTCCATTGACATGACATTAAAGAACTCACAGAATCTAACTAGCCAGATCAATTTAATTTTGCCCCAGAAGTTCCTGTCACAACTGAGAATCTGCCCATCTTCTGACCAAGGTTTATACTCTCTATTTCTCAAAGCCATAAAACCAGAGAACGGTTAGTTGGGGCTAGTAGGAGAAGAAAGTGGAAAGAAGTTAGAAAAAATGGACTGTTAACTGAAAGAATCTGATAAAAATGCTTGACTGAAGAAATTTCATGAAATGAATGAAAGCATTTCTTTAAAAGACAAGTTTTCTAGCCTATTTTCTTTGAAATTCAACCTTTAAGCCTTGTGTGAATCAGGAGTACTAAATTATTTCCATGGGAAGGTGGGACCCAATAGGGGGGAAATTGCTCAAAACCAAAAAAGAAACTAAATGAATAGAAGTGCTGCTTTAAAATATCTCTGGTCTATTCTCTTTGAAATTCCAATAGTGAGTACCTGAATGAGACTTATGGACTCTACTGGTCACAGGGGAAGATGGGAACATTGCTTCATACCTTCCAGAAAAGGAAGAAGAGTTTTTGAAATTGTCAAGAGCTTCTGAGCCCATTCTACATTTTCTGTTAAGTTAAATAAAACCAGTCCCATATTCAATATCTTTGTTAGCCTGAATGCTTCCATGAGAGATTAGGGCCCTTTTATAGTGAGACATGAACCAGATTCTGATGCTTCCAAGGGAAATATATCAGAAAGACTTTTCACGGCTTCATCAAGAACAAATAATGCCAGACAAATCTTTCTTTGTTTTCTCTCGTTCATTCTTTCTTTTTTTTTTTGACTAAACTGGTAGATCAAGAGAATGCTATGAATATAGCTTAACAGTATTATGTTTAAACTAAGTTTTTGACAAATTCTTTCATATTAATCATTCAGACTGATGGTGAGGGGAGGAGATATGGAAGTCAAGGAGTATTAATTAAGAACATACTATGTGCCAAGCACTGTGCTAAGGCTGGAGATACAAAGAAAGGCAAAAACAGTCCTTGCAATTAGAGAGCTCACAATCTAACGGGGAAGAGACAACATACAAGCAACTATGTACAAGTCAAAGAATCAACAAGCATCTGTTAAGCACCTACTGTGTGCCTGAGCACTGTGCTAAAGTGCTGATAAAACCTATATGAGGAAAAAGAAATACAGCTAGTGCTTGCTTTATGTAAATCTGCATTACACAAATTTGACATTATGTAAAGAATTGTGAAAGATATCTGCATTCCAAAGGAACTTTACTGTATAGTACTGTGCTCTCTTTCTCTCTCTTTGCTCCTGCCTCTCTACTTGGCACTCTGGCTTCTACTCCCCTACAAAATAAAATTTAAAAAAGAGCCTCTCCAAGTGAAAGCAGAAGAATGGAACTGTGGAGAGACCACTGGGCTTGGCTTGAGACTTCGGGCTCAGAGAGAAGAAACTTTTGCTCCATTCATCCTACCTGCCTTCCTGTCTGACCCTGTATGTTTGTCTTCTGTCCCTCTGCATTTGGGTGCCATGTGTCTGTCCCTAGCCCTGCATGCTGCCAGTTTTCTTCTCTGTCTATGTCAATGTCTTGGTTCTGACCAAGTCTCCATATGGCTGGCCTTGACCCCTGTGTGCTCCTCTTCCTCTCTCTTCTCTGTCTCAGGCCCCTACATATACTTGAACCATGTGCCAGCCCTCTCCCCACTCCATCTGCTTGAGGCCTGCCTTCCCACTCCCCTCCTTCTCTCCTTCCCCACTTCAATAGGCACATTCACATTTATGAAAAATCACTTTATGTAGAGGTCTGTGGGATGGTCCACTTACATAAAGAGAAAACTGTCTGTAGGGTCCCTATCTTCAAGGAGCTTACATTTTATCAAGGAAAGACAACACATTAAAAAGAAGCTGAAAAGAGAACAGGAGAGGTATGGATGAGGGGAGAGATAATGTTGAAGTGTAGAGGATGGCTGGTCTTAGTCCTTCTTTGAGATGGAAGATATATATATATATATTGATCCCCACCCCCTTCTCTATGTATATGTAAGAGAGAGAATAAATTAGAGATCGTCTCAGGAGGGGAAGCAGCAACATTAAGTACGACATAGTTCAATAGTATGATTATCAAATATATGGTTATCACAAATATGAGAAGGATAGCTAAAGGATGACAGTGTCAGGATCCAACTCACTCAACCAGCTAGAATGTTGGGACAGATGTAATATGCTCAAATTTAATAGGAATAAAAATGATTAGGAATAATATAAAGTCCTATACTTGAGAGCTAAAAATCAACTTTATAAGTACAAGGTGGAGGAAATGTGATTAGACCACAGCTCTTGAAAAGATCTGGGAGTTTTATTAGATAGAAAGCTTAATATAAGCCAACAGTATGATATGCCCACCAAAAACAAAGTTAATGTGATCTTAGGCTGAATTTTAAAAAACATAGTGTTCAGGCCTAGGAAAGTGATACTCCCACAGTACTAAATCCTGGTCAGACTACCTTTGGAGAATCATATTTTGGGCTCTAGATTTTAAGAAGGACATAGATTACACTAGAGCAGGGGTGGGGAACCTGCAGTCTTGAGGCCATATGTGACCTTCTAGGTCCTTCAGGTCTTTTGACTGAGTCCAAGTTTTACAGAACAAATCCTTTGAAGGGGATTTGTTCTATAAAGCTTGGATTCAGTCAAAGGGCCACACCTGAGGACCTAGAGGGTTACATGTGGCCTCGTGGTCAAAGGTTCCCCAACCCTGAGCCAGAGAGTATTCAAAGGAGGGTAATGAGTTAGATGAAGGGTCTCAAGTTCATACCATATGGGGATCAGTTGAAGGAACTGGAGATGTTTGGCCTAGAGAAGATTTAAGTATTTGAAGGATTTGCATGTGGAAGAAGGATTGATCTGCTTGCCTTAGTGGGCAGAAGCCATCATCCTTTATTTCTCTTCCCTTTTATAGTCAAACTCTTAGAAGAACCATCTATATTCATTTTCTCCTCTTCATCTCCCACTTGTTTTCTTTCAGTCCCTTGCAATTAGACTTCTCATCCTACCATTTGATTGAAGTTGCTCTTTCAAAAGTCACATCATTTCTTAGTTGGTAAATTTAATGGTTTTCTCTTAGGTCTCTTCCTTGATCTCTGTATGGCTTTTAACAGTATTGACCATCCACTTGTCCTAGATACTCTTCTCCTCCTTGGTTTTTCCTAATACTGCTCTCTCCTGAATCTCCTACCACCTACATAATTATTCCTTCTCAGGCTCTTTTGCTGAATTGTCATCCGTGTCCCATACCCTATAGACTCATGTATCTCAGAATTCTGTCACTTTCCTTATTCTCATCTATCTCCATACTATCTCAGCCATTTAATCAGCTTCCATGAATTCAATTACCCTCTGTATGCAAACTTCTCTGATAACTAAATATCTACCTATCCCTCTTGTCTCTCCTGAGCTCTACTCTCATATCACCAACTGCTTGCTAAATAATTCCATCTAGATATCTCTGGCAAGCACCTCAAATTCAACATTTACAAAACAAAACTCATTTTCTTTCCCCTTAAACTCACCTCTCTTCCTCTCTTTTCTGCTTCTGAAAAGAGCATCACCAACTTTCTCGTCTCCCAGCTTTAAAACCCTGGGATTACCTCCCTTTTCTTCTTTATTACTCTTCACTATTCTCTCTTATTCTGCCTCCATAACCCCTCTTGCATTCATCCCTTTCTCTCTCCACTATCCTAATTCATCCTTTCATCACCTCTAGCCTGTACTAGTCTGTACTCTTACACCTAATTTCTCCCCTCTCCAATACTTTTCCCACATAATTGTTGAACTGATATTCCTAAAGCACAGTTCTGACCATATTATTGCCCTTATCAAGAAGATATTACCCTATTACCTCTAGGACAAAAGACTTTGATGTCTTCCGTATCAGGTTCCACAATATCTTTCCAGACTATCTTTCCATACTACTTCTCCTTACCCACTCTGTGTTTCAGCCAAAATAAGACTAGTTGGTAACATACAACATCCTGCTCCCTGCTTCTCTGTCTTGCCTTAATCTTTTTCCCCCATTCCTGGAACTTTCTCCTTCTCACCTCAACCTTTCAGAATTCCTTACTACCTTCTGACTCAGTTCAGATTTTACCTCTTAAACAAGGGCCTTCCCTAATATTTTCACTTGTTGGTGTAGAATAATTTACTATTTATCATTTATTATCAAAATATTATTTGAACTTAGCTTGATGTGACTAGAAATGGCCTATCTCAAAAGAGGTCGGGTTGATCTTAGGGAAACAAGATGGCTGCAAAGAATGCTTGAATCCCACCAGGCTCTAAAGAGTCACCCAATGCTTTCATTTGAGGTTCCCCAAATTTTAATGTTTATTTCTCTATCTCCATCAACCTTAATTTGAACATTTATGCTTACTGATATACATTCCAATGGACTTTGTCTGGAAACTGCCCTCTCTACAAAATAGTTTAATTCAGTTACATAATGTAATGTAAATCTCTGATATAATACATCCATATGATGTAAACTTTCCTGAGACTGGTGAGGGAGCCTTCTTACAACTTTCCTTCTCTACCAAAATTAATTAATTAATTTCTTTCTAAAACTATTTCAGATTTTGGAGTTGATTTTCATGACTAACATTGGTGTTCTCTGCCACTCAACAAAAATACTTCATATTTACTTTGCATTTCATCTTTAATATTTATATTTTTCTGGGTGCATATTGAAGCCACACTTCCCTAAGCCCATAAAATGAAAGCTTCTTGAGGGTTGGCACAATTTCTTTTCTTTCTTGTCTTTGTATCTTGAACATGTAGCACAAGGTTTAATAAATAATTGTTTGATTGAAGTCAATTGAACAACAACAACAAAAAAAGGGAGGTTGCAAAGTGACAAATCTGCAGCTTGAAGCAAGGAAATATTTACTTCCTAACAAGTGGAGTTGCAGGGTAGCGGATTGTCTCTCCCTGGAGATGTTCTAGAACATAGGATTGGCACTTACTGGCTATGTTGTAGAGAATTTCCATGACTTTTGCAGAATCAGATTGAAGCACTCTACTGAGTAATCCCATCCAATCTGTCCATAAAGCATGTTCCATTGTGTTCTGTCCCAGGATACTGACAAATAATGACCAGGCTTCTAAAAAAATCAAATAACTTGTACACAAGCTCCCTTCCTACAATCAGACAGCAGCCCTCAGTCCTCCCCAACCCACTTATTATAACAGTAGGAGAGTGGAAGAAAATAATGTCCCTTGCGGTTCATCTTCCTAAGTTCAAATCAGGCCTCAGACACTAGCTGTGTGACCCTGAGCAAATCACTTAACTCTATTTGCCTCAGTCTCCTTATCTATAAAAAGAGCTGGAGAAGGAAATGACAAATCACTCTAGGATCTTTGCCAAGAAAACCCCATATGGGGTCACAAAGAGGGAGACACAACTGAAAAATGACTGAACAACAGCAATCTCTCATCATCCTGATCTCGTGGTGCTTGGAGGTCAAGAGTAGCCTCTGTCCATAAACCCCAAAGCTGCCATTCCAGAGAAGTTTCTTCCTTCGCTTTCACTCATACCATTATCTTACTCCCTGGTCTTAGAGAAGTCCTCCTTGCTCTCTGAGTGGGTGTCAAGAATTCTCCTCCATCTAACTCAGGAGTTTTTCAGTTGGGGTCTGTGGATTTGTATGTTTAAAAATATAATTTGAATATAATATATTCAATATAAATGTATTCTTTTGTAATTTTGTGTATTTTATTTTATCTATTTTAAAACAATATTGAGAAGAGGTCTGTAAGCTTCACCAGATTGCCAAAGGTGTTCATGAAACAAAAAAAGGTGAGAACCCCAATCTAATTCAAGTGCTCCAAGTTCCAGGTTAAAAAAGCAAAACAAGACACAAATAAAATTTAACATAGAATTTAAAAGGGGGATGGGATGGAGTGGGTGGGAGTGGGATATGATACAAAACTTCTTACAAATGCCTTTCCATAGACATGGAGAGATTCTTCTGCTTGATCCCATCTGACCTGCCTCTCTACCCTTTAGTGATCTCTGCATCCTGGCCAACAGCTTGACTTACTTCCTAAGCATAAATAAGGTTGATTTTCTGTGTATTGCCTATATAGGAGACTCCCAAGACTCCCAGACTCTCCCATGAGACAGCCCATGTACATGGGAGGATTACCGTAATAATCATTATAGGAATAATAAGTATAACAGCTAATATTTATATAGTGGTTACTGTGTTCCAGGCACTGTTAAGTGTTTTCTTAATTATTATCTTATTTGATCCTCATAATTACCCTACACGGCAGGTGCTATTATCTTTACCATTTTACAGTTGAGTATACTGAGGTAAACAGAAGTTAAGTGACTTGTCCAGGACCACATAGCTAGGAAGTGTTCAAGGCCAGATGTAATTCAGATCTTCCTGATCCCAGCCCCAGTGTTCTATCCAATTGCACCACTTAGCTGCCCTTTCTTTTAGCTCCCATTACCCTAGACAGTTTTGTACATGGGACTATGCATTGAGGCTTACTCCACATAAGCAAGCACTTAGTTCCCAGTATTGCCAAGGAAAGTTTTATTCAAAGAAGGAAGAAAAAAATCTGAGACCCTGAATGAGCAACTATTAGTCTGATGATATATGTAAATCTGTGGTCATTTGCAGTCCTGGTTGAGAGAATTTCTCTGGGGAGGTCCTTTTTAAGTTCTGTCTTCACAGGAAGGGACCAAAGATCCCATGTACAAAAGCCCTGTGTACCTTCCTTTTCATCTAACTAGCTAATCTAGACTCAGTCCATGAGGTTAAATGCCCATGCCATTTTAATGCCCTAAAGCCGACGCTTGTGGTTTATTTATCACATCTCAGAATAGGCTCCTGTCTTTTGGCTTCAAAATTTGTGGCTCCTTGTCCTAAATCTAACTTCAGGGGACCTTTTATTAGGCTTAATCCAAGTCCATTGTATGTGGCAGTTAAGACTGATACTGGTTAGAGTCCAATTAACATGTCACACCTATTTAGGCTCACATAATGACCTGTCTAGTGCCTTCTTGGTGATCTCAAGATGTCAATTCAATTTAGCACCTGCTATGTGCGTTAGCCCTGTGCTAAGTGCTGGAAGAAATGCAAAGTTTTGACAAATAGAGCCATCTTCATAGAGCTTATAGTCTTGTAGAGGGAGACATATACACAGAAAACTATATTACATTTAAGTACGGGATAACTGCTGCTTCCTCACAGGGAACAGGCAACTGTTACCAATAAGGAGAACCAAGGTCTGGGGGAGGGGTTGGGGGAGTGAAGAGGTGTTGCAATTTGAGGTGACATTCAAAGGATGGGTTGGACGGCCACAGGAGAAGAAAGAAAGGGAGGACATTTAGTTGTTAGCAAAAATAGAGCGGTCAAAAGCCTAGTTTTGCTTGAGTGTAGAGGGTGTGGCTGCGAGGAATATAAGATTAACCTTGAAAGATAAGATAGCAATAGATAGTGGGGGACCTTGAATAACAAACAAAGGAGTTTGAACCTTTGAAGGGAACTTCTAAAATAGAGTGGAATGACATCACCAGGTCGATGTAAGAGGAAGATTATTTTGGAAAAATATGAATTTTGTTTGGGAGAGAGGGGGATATGATCCTTTTTTAGATTGATTCTCATTCTTTCCCACAGTGGACTGTGAATTCCATCTTAAGGTTTTTCTCTATTCTAGAACCTTATACCAAAGATAAAAACACAGAAGTTTCCCAAAATAATAAAAAGGGTTTTTAAAAAAAAAAATCACAAGGGATACTTTGTCCTATGGCAAAACTCCCTCGTGCTCCATTGGTTTTGGATCCTCGGCCCCACTGCTTATGTTAAGTATGGTAAAAGCACAGCAACTCTTTGTTTTTAAAACATGTTGAGTTTTCTGTTTTAAAAACATTGCCTTGAAATATTAATTCCAGAAGAGACACTGGTTCTTTTAGAAAATAGTTTAGTGCATTAGTCCTGAAAAACCACTCTGTAAAACTTACAGACTGTTACTGAGTTACTAAGGTATTGGCTGTTAGCTACGATATTCATCATAAGGGAAGGGGAAGCTTGGAGAACTGTTTCATTTATTCATTCAAAATTTATGGGGCATCCACTATGTGTGAAGTCTTAGACTATACACTGGAGATTCAAAGATGAATTTTAAAAAGTCTATGCCCTTAACAATCTAATAATGAAAAAAAACCAAAGTGGACACTAATCTACTAAGCAGATTACAATGAGTACATGACAGGTTCAAGAGATCAGGGGAGAAAGACTAAGTGTGTTTCTCACTCAGAAATGAAAACAGAATAGAGGAACATAGGTACCTTTTAGGAACGAATGAATGAGCATTGAACAAGATTAGTCAGAAGGACTTTTGAGCTCTTATTAGAGAAATATAGGAAAAATATAGGATTTGCTCTACCTTCCTGTTTCTTAACACAGACCAGGGCAGGAAAGCTAAATGGAAGGCAGAAAAATCAAGCTATTTTTCTCTCCTAGATTTTTCCTCCTGTTAATCAAGAAAGGGAAAGATTAGGAAGATAAGTAATGTTAGAGTTTAAAAATTACTGAGTGAGAAAACTCATGGCAGCTAAATAACTTTAGATACAGATAAATAGGACCAGGAAGATTCGGAGGTATCTGAGAGCAGTGGAAAGAGTATCGGGTTTGAATCAGAAGATTTGGGCTTAAGTCCCAGTACCATGAGTTACTGGTTGTGTGGCCTTGGATAAGTGTCTTCATCTCTCTTAGCCTCAGTCAAATAGAGGTGACATGGTAGCTCTGTACGAAACAGCATCATTCTGATGATCAGATGAAAAAATTTTAAGTGCTGCAAAGTTATTTATATTTTTCAATTGATATTATTATCAACACCCAACTGGCCTGACCTACAAGTCCTACTCCACATTAAGAATTCAGGCTCCTCATCAGAGGTAAGGATCAAACCAGATTTAACTTAAACAATGATTGGTAAGAATGGTATCAAATTGTGCTTAGTTTTTTGTTTGTTTTTTAATACCTGCCTTTCCATATACTTTGATAGGATGAATCTGTGATCTCCACACACGTCCTCTCTCGGTTGGGGCAGAGGGCAGTTCCCTATTTATTTAGCTTGTGTGATTGACTTTTGACCAAGTCTCCTGAACGTCATCCACGGAAGGTCCAACCAACCTGCTGGAGACTTTCCTTTATTCCTTTCCAAGCTGCACTCCTACACCTCCCAGACTTTCTCTGTGATGTCCCAGAAACCTCTTCTTCCTGAACCCTGGACTTCACACCTTGGAAGTACCCTCTGCCTTTATGTCCTCTCCCTCTGATTGGCTGGTTCCTCCCAAAGCCTCCCTTTTAAGAAGGACACCCAGGCTGGTCATGTCTTCATTCTCGTCCAGACTACACTCCGAACCCTCTCAGTCTTTTCCCTCTACTCCCCACTTTTGTCTCTTCCCCAGCCTCCTTTTATGTGTTGTCTTCTCCCATTCCAGTGTAAACTCATTGAGGACAAGGACCATCTTTTTGTCTGTGCTAAGAACCGTGCAGGACACATAGTAAGCACATAAATTCTTGGTAGCTTAATAAATGCTTGTTGATTTTAGAATATTTAGCATTACATGGATACTAATGGAAGAGACAGATCTCTCATCTCTCACTCTTGCTACATGATTTCCTTTTCTGGTCATATATTAAATTCAATTCAGTGATTATTTATTAAGGGTCTACTATGCTTATGGTGCTATCCTGTCATGTCATATCAGAGGATATTCAAAGAATAACGCACACCATTCCCTGCCCTCAAAACTCTTACATTCCACTGAAGGACACAACATTCACACAAATACGTAACTCAAGGATAATTTGAAGTGGATGAGAACATGAACAAGGTGAATCTTAAATAAGGTTAGGGAATCTAAGGGGCAAAGGTGAAGAGAAAATATATTCCAGGCATGTGGGGCTATGTGGGTAAAGGCACAGAGAAGCAGAATATAGGATGCCAAATTTGGCTGGAATGTACAATGTGTGAGGGGGAATAATGGGATGTGTATCTGAAAAAGTAGACTGGAATCTTACTGTGAAAGGCTTTTGTTGCTAAGCAGAGAGTTATTGTATCTTAAAAGTAATAGGGAACTACTGAAGTTTGCTGAACAAGGGAGAGATGTCATCAGATCCTTGATAATCCAGGAAGATTATTTTGGCAACTGTGTGGCAGACAAATTGGAGAGAGGCAAGACTGGAAGCAAGAAAGCTTACTTCTAAACCGCTGGTGATCAGAACCAGCAATGGAGCAGTAACCATGTGAGAAGGGAACAGATGCAAAAAGTATTTTACTTTATCAAGACCTGATTTTTCACTGATACAGGCAAATTCTGGAGAAGAAATTCTCTCTACCAGTGAAATCAGTAATCATTCTGCAATTTAGAGTCTTGCAGGGTTACCCAGAATCAATGAGAGATTAGTAAGTAACCTGTCCCATGTTTTACAGCCAGTATGTGCCAGAGACAGGCATGGAACATTGGTCTCTTTGATTCTGCCTGCTCTCAATCTATTATATTAGGCTGCCTCTTGTAAGAGATGTTACAGAAGTAGAACTGACAAAATCCAGTCACTGCTTGGATATGGAAGCTGCTGGAAAGGAAAGCATTAGAGATGACTTGAAAGTTATAAACCTGGCCACTTAGAAGGATGGTGGTGCCCTTTACAGAAATACGTAGGTCTGGAGGGTAGGGGATGTTTTTTGTAGGAAGGAAGATTATGAATTCTATTTTATTTTATTTTAATTAATTTTTTTACATGGTAACTTTATTATATATTTACTAGGAACAGCATGTTGTACATAATAGATCTGCAGTTTCATGGGTAATCTCTTATTCCTCTATGTTATAGAAAATATTTTATTTCACAAATTCAAAATAAAATACATAAAATTACAGAAAAGTCAGAGCTACAACTAGTTCCTGTTGGCTGCGGGCTAGACATCAGTGAAGACGCCAGAAGTGAGGCCACAGCTTTGGTGGTGTTGGGTTGTTCAGCTTGTCAGGAGCCCAGTTCACCAGGATCACTCTGAATGAGGACAAAGGGAGGAGATGAGAGGACAAAGAAATCATGGGAAAAGACCTGGGCCAAGAAGCCTGGGTTTGGTCTTTGCATCCTTTCCAGTGATTCCCTGCACTCTCCTGGGGTTCTTGTTTTCAAAGATATTTAGGATATGGTCCCTCCTCTTGTTAGGGACATGCTTAGCAACAGCTAAAGAAGCCACCATGTGGAAGGATCCACAACTCCCTGTGAATGGGACTTTAGGTGCCCTTAGGTCACCAGGAAACTACTTCATGGGAGACAAAAGGCCAATCAGATCCTAGGGCCAACTTTGTTACCTTCTAGGGAAAACTAACCTTTTTTCTGAGGAAACCAGAAACCCGTGATCCCATCCCACACCACTGCCCCCCAAACCCAGGAATCTTCTTTTTTTTTTTGCCTCCAAAAACAATTTATTTTTATTTTTCATTTTTAACACAGTTCATATCACATAATACAATTCCAACTTTTGGTCAGGTGATATTTCTTTTAAAGCATTTACAGTATAGACCACAAATGGATTTTTTTTTTAACATTAACCAACTGAGACACAAATAATAACTATGAATGCTAACTTCATAAGCCCTTGACCTAATTGTCTCCACACTATTACTAAGAATTAAAAGACTCTATCTTGTTGTTGGTCTAAAGTCCTAAGCCTAATAGCTTAATTTTAGACTTGACCTCTCATGTTTCCCTACCAACAATCCATAATTTAATAGATCTGGTATTAAGCTTACACACCTTTTGACTATAGGAAATTGCCACTAAGAGTAGGGACATTGCAGGGAAACAATATCTCCCCAACTTCATGTCAGATCCAGGCAGGAGTAGCCTGTGAACTTGCATTCAGTCAGGCTTAGAGTCTGCCAGGTATCAGTGGAGAAATTGAGTCAGGAGAATCCTACCTCAGCACAGGCTGAACAGCCACTCTCCCATCCTTCCAATGAGATCACCTTTTTCAGTTCATACCAGCATCTCACAGGCTTACTGGCATCATGGATTGGAAGCTCAAATCACCTTTGTTGCTATGCATACCTGGAGTTAGACTCAGAAGAACAGTCACTTAATAGTCCCATAGAATCTTAAAATAGCAAGTTCCAATAACCAGGTTTCAGATATGACTACAATTTCACATTGGCTAAGGAACATCTTTTGAGGCAAGTCTTAAGTGGCTTACATGCCTTTCTATACCTGTTCTAGTTTGTGCTTAAATAACAATCATAAAATCAAATTTACCGTTAAAACCTTAACTTTTCCATCAATGCCAAATTTTAACCAAAGTTACCTGCCTTTAGGAGACTTAGACTACAATTCTTTTCCCCAAACTAAAGATATCTCTGATTTAGTCTCAGTAATTAATTCAGTCAATTATTTTAATACTAATTGCTTTTACATCACTTTGTAACATGTCCAATTTTTCTCCCCATCACTCCCCTCCCCCTACCCCCTAATACCTTGCATTCTGATTACTCCTTCTATCAATGAGCCCTCCTTTCTATCACGTTCCACCCTTCCCTTATTCCCATCTTCTCTCTTTTCTTGTAGGGCAAAATAAATTTCTATACCCCATTACCTGTGTTTCTTATTTCCTGGTATGCAATAATAATTCTCAACATTCGTTTTTAATACTTTGAATTCCAACTTCTTTCCCTCCTTCCCTCCCTACCCATCTCCACTGAGAAGGCAAGCAATTCAATAAAGCCTATATATGTGTCATTTTGCAAAAGACTTCCATAATAATCATGTTGTGTAATACTAACTATATTGCCCTCTATCCTACTCTATCCCCCCTTATTTTTTTATTCCCTCATTTGACCTTGTCCCTTCCCAAAAGTGTTTATTTCTAGTTACTCCCTTCTCCCACTTGCTCTCCCTTCTATCATTCCCCTGACCCTACTTGTCTCCTCCTCCCCTACTTTTTTGTAGTATAAGATAGATTTTCATACCAAATTTAGTGAGCAAATTATTCCCTCCTTAAGCCATATGTGGAGAGAGTAGCTTCACTTTTCCCCTCTCCCCTTCTCCCTTTTCACCTCCATTGAACAAGATTTTTCTTTATCTCTTTTATGAGTTATAGCCTGTCCCATTCCATTTCTCCCTTTCTTCTCCCAGCATTTTCCTCCCTCACCCCTTAATTTTTATTTTATATCTTTTTTTGTGTGGATATCCTCTCTTTTGATTCAACACAGCCTGTACTCTGTGTGTGTGTGTGTGTGTGTGTGTGTGTGTGTGTGTGTGTACAATCCCTCCACCTACCCAAATACTGAGAAAAGTCTCAAGAGTTATAAATATTTTTTTTCCATGTAGGAATGTAAACAGTTCAGCTTTAGAAATTCTTTTATGATTTCTCTTTCCTGTTTACCTTTTCATGCTTCTCTTGATTCTTGTGTTTGAAAATTTTCTATACAGTTCCGGTCTTTTCAAAATGAATGTTTGAAAGTCCCCTATATCATTGAATGACCATTTACTCCCTCGAAATATTATATTCAGTTTTGCTGGGTAGGTGATTCTTGGTTTTAATCTCAGTTCCTTTGATTTCTGGAATATCCTATTCCAAGTCCTTTGATCCCTTAGTGTGGAAGTTGCCAGATCCTGTGTTATCCTGATTGTATTTCCACAATACTCTAATTGTTTCTTTCTAGCTGCTTGTAGTATTTTCTCTTTGATCTGGCAACTCTGAAATTTGGCCACAATATTCCTAGGAGTTTCTCTGTTCGGGTCTCTTTCAGGAGGTGATAGGTGGATTCTTTCAATATTTATTTTATCCTCTGGTTCTAGAATATCAGGATAGTTTTCCTTGATAATTTCATGAAAGATAATGTCGAGGATCTTTTTTTGATCATGGCTTTCAGGTAGTCCCATAATTTTTAAATTATCTCTCCTGGATCTATTTTCCAGATCAGTTGTTTTTCCAATGAGATATTTTACATTATCTTCTATTTTTTCAAACTTTTGGTTTTGTTTTCTAACTGCTTGGTTTATCTCATAGTCACTCATTTCCCTGAATTCAATTCTCTCTTTCAGAGAACTATTTTGTTCAGTGAGCTTTTGAACCTTCTCCTCCATTTGGCTAATTCTGCTTTTTAATGCCTCCTTCTCCTCATTGGCTTTTTGGACCTCTTTTTCCAATTGGGTTAGCCTCTTTTTAAAGGTATTATTTTCCTCAGTATTTTTTTGGTTCTCTTTTAGCAAGCTGCTAACTCACTTTTCAAGCTCTTCTATTGCCTGAGTCAAGTTTAAGTTCACATTGGAGGCCCTGGAGGAAGGGATCTTAACTTCCTTTGACAGTAAGCCTTGTTCTTCCTCATCTGCAAGAATGGGAGGAAACATCTGTTCACCAAGAAAGCAACCTTCTATGGTCTTATTTTTTCCCCTTTTTTGGGCATTTTTCCAGCCAGTTACTTGATTTCTGAATTCTTTGTCAAGAGATTAGATTCAGCTGCTCAGTTCCCTTGGGCTTTGGGTGGGGGCAGGGCCATCACTCAGGTCTGGGGTTTAGATCAGCTGCTCCCTACCACCAGAGACTTCAAGCTGAGCTGCCTGAACAATGGATCCAGGTTGCTTCTAGCCTCTGTAGCTGCCTACAGTCTGCTGCCGCAGCTTCTGCCTTTGCCTGGAGTTATTGCTAGAGAAACCCTGTTCCCTCTCACCCAGCTGGGAAAGCCCTTCCTCATTGACCTTTGAAGTTTTCTTTGTCTCTTGTGGGTTGAGGTATCTGGGACCTTCCCTGCTAGAAACTCTGCCTGGAGGTCTGTTCAGGTCCCTTTCCTCCTAGTGTCCCATGGCCAGGACTGTACTCTGCTCTTCTCAGCATCTGGTGAGATAGACCTTTCCTGTCCACCTTCTGGGTTACCTTTGGCTGGAAACCTCTTTCACTCTGTTGTTCTGTGGCTTCTGCTGCTCTAGACTTTGTTAGAAATCATTTTTACAGGTATTTTGTGGGCTGTGGGGGAAGCTCTAGAGTATATGCATTTTTCTACTCCGTCATCTTGGTTCCACCCCCCATGAATTCTATTTTAGACATACTAGGCTTGAGGTACTTAAGGGACATTCAGATGATGTTTAGCAGGCAGATGTTGGTACAAGACTAGAATTCATGAGAGAGGACTGGATACATATGTGCGTATACATATACACATACATACACACATACATATAGATATATTGATATAACTGTAACCCTGAGGCCATTATAGTGGTGATAGAAAACCTCAAACTGATGAGATCACTAAGAGGCAGGATGTAGAGACAGAAGTAAAAGCATATCAGATAAGAGCCTTGGGAGCCAACCTAGGTTTTGGGAGTATGATGTGAACACTGCTCCAGCAAAGCAGACTAAGAAGAAATAGAAGAACTAACAGTAGATTATCAAATCCAGAGGAGGAAAAAGTATACAGAAGGAACAGGTGATAAACAGGTTCTAAAGCAGCATAAAGGTCAAGAAGGAAGAGGACTGAGAAAAGGACATCAGTTTCATCAGTTAAAATAGCCTCAATAATTTTGTAGAAAGCTGTTCCATAGAAATATAACACCATAAATCTAGAGCTAGAAGGGGCTTCAGAAATTGTCTAGTCAATGCACCCATTTTACAGGTGAATATATTAAGGTCCAGAGAGACAAAAATCACACAAGTAGGAAATAACGGAAACAAAATTCACAGTCTTCCATTAGCACATTTCACTTGTCGGAATTACATTTGTACAAAATACAAATCACCACTGAGTCAAAGGGGAGTAAATCTAATAATGATATTCAAATACCCAGTGGCTTACAGACTTACATAGCAATTGGTGTAGTCCTGGGATCTGCAATCTCATGGATGTGTCTATTTTCTCCAAAGATGTCAATCATTACCTGCACATTCCTATTCATCCTATGTGACTATTCTTCCCTTAAATTCACAGTAGAGGTTCATCTAATGTGCTGGATCCTTCGTCACATTTTCCTGACATTGTAGGGATACCAATGGGACTTGTGAGCAATCCATTGATTGTGAATTGCACATTCTTTATTATGTGACTAGCCCACCTTTATTTTTGGTCATACTTTTCTGGGACAACATTCCTCACATTATTTCTTCTGCATAATTTTTCATTTATAATGTTTTACAACCTGTTTGAACCCACCACGTGCCACCCTATTGTGCTTTTCATATTCTTCAACCTCAGTCTTTCAGAGACAGAAGTATTATGGGACATGCTGTTATATAACATTAGAAGAACACTGGTATTTAAGAAGATAGGTCTTTGTTTCAGGGAGAACTTGGGCTCATTAAAAGCACTGTGCAAGTTCCCAAAAGCAATCAAATTGACTGCCTCATGTTCAAGTCTGAGCCCAACTCGCTATCTAGTTGTAGCATCTGTTTCAGATGTGCTTATGTATATGTGTGTGCATTATGTAAATCATCAACAAACTCCATAGGTTAACCATAATTCTACATCATAATTTGGACAATAGGTATTTATTATCCACTGTGACAATTAAAAAAGTTCTAAGAGACATAGTTTAGGGGTAATTTTAAGTTTTAATTAATAAGACCAACATGTTTATTAATTAAAAGGATGGTCATTGGGTCATCTCTCTTAGACCAAAGACTCCTAATGACAGTAGGCTTATAGTTTATATGCCCTTGGAAGAGCAGGGGTTCTTGAGGGTGACAATCAACACTTATTGGTTAACAATTAATGAGAGAATGAATATTACAATGAGAGGGTGAGCTATATTACAATGAAGGTCTTGGGTTATGTGACTTGGGTCACCCAAATCTTGGTCACAGACATCAATTACAAAAGGGAGAATCAATGTTTCCCAGACCTGTCTGAGCAAACACAATGAAGTGTAACATACCTATCAGTCCAAAATTAGGATTTCTTTTACTGTTTGATTAGATCTTGCCCTGGAAAAATCTCTGCCAAAGATTTCTGACATAGGTTGGTTTCTGCATGAGGAAGTAGAAAAGGGGAAAATTTTTGATCATAATAAAATAATTATTAAATACAAGAGAGAAATACTTCTCACACCGCTTGTCTTTTTCTATGGCTAGTTCATTCAAACTCTTTTGAGTAATCTATGAATATGCAGTTATTATCATTGTTAATATCTTAACTAAACAAATATTAATGAATGGTAACATGGCAGAATGGATAGAGAACTGAACAGTCTTGGAATTAGAAGTACCTGGGTTCAAATTCTTTCTTTGATGCATGCTAACTGTGGTTAGTCACTTAACTTTTAAGTATCCTTAAGCAATTTCCTAAATTACTTACCATTTACTGCTATTTATAACCTTTTTGGTTCTCAGTTTCCTCATCTGTAAAATAAGGGAGTTGGACTCAATGTTGTCTAAAGCCCATTGCATTTACTCATTTGGAAAAAAAAAGATTTAATAGATCTTCAAAAAACAGAACTAATTCCTAAGGCCTATTTTCAGGCAAACATAAAGCATACAAGCATGCAAGTTTTCCCTTATTCCTTTACCTATGGCCACCAAAAGTAGATAGGATTAACCATCCCTTTGCACAGACACATCACAACTCCTCAAGCAACAAGTTTGCTTTTTATAGCTTTTTTCCACCTTCAGGATCATCCTTCATCTTCATCCTAACTATCCTTGGTTTCATCTACAGGAAACTATTTGGATTGGGTTGAAAGGAAGAGAGAGCATATCATGTGATTTATCCTATCTCACCCATCTTTAAGTACAATCCTTTGTATGGAATACAAACACAGAAAGGTCACTACTACTGTCCTAAATTAGAATATAGAAAGTGATATCCCCTTTCCTCCCCTTCCTCCTTTTTAAAGGGCTGTTACAAATCACCATCTTTCATTTAAGAAGTTAGAGTGTCCTACAAATAAACATTATTTTACAAGAACCCTGAAGTATAGAAAAAGAATAATCTTCAAAGTCATATAACAAATCATTAAAACCCACTATTGCTAGTCCTGTGGTCTGACACTACAATTTTTTGGAAATTGTTGCTGTTGTTCAGTCATTTAATCATGTCCAATTCTTTGTGACCCCACGAACCATAGCATGCCAGGCTCTTCTTTCTTCCACTATTTCCTGAAATCTGTCCAAATTCATGTTTGTTTCTTCCATGAAACTATCTCTCTATATCATCCTCTGCCATACCCTTCTTTTTGCCTGCAATCTTTCCCAGCATCAGTGGCTTTTCTAATGAGTCTCATCTTCTCATTATGTAGCCAAAGTATTTAAGCTTTAACTTCAGTATTTGACCTTCCAATGAAGTCTGAATTAATTTAAGTATTGACATATTTGATCTTTTTGCCGTCTAGGGGATTCTCAAAAGTCTTTTCCAGCACCACAATTCCAGTGTATTGATTCTGCAGTGCTCAACTTCAACTCTTACAGTCATACATTGCTACTGGAAAAACCATAGCTTTGACTACGTGGACCTTTGTCAGCAAGGTGATGTCTCTGCTTTTTAGTATGCTGTCTAGATTTGCCATAGCTTTCCTTTCAAGGAAAAGGTACTGTTTAATTTCATGGCTGCATTTAAAGGTCTGCAGTGATCTTTGAACCCAAGAACAAAAAATCTGACACTGCTTCCATTTCTTCTCCCTCTTTTTACCAGGAAATGATAAACATGATCTTAATTTTTTTGATGTTAAGCTTCAAGACAGTTTTACAATCTTTTCTTTCACCCTTATCAAGAGACTTCTTAATTCCTCTTCACTTTCTGCCATTACAGTGGTATCATTTGCATATCTGAGATTGTTGATATTTCTCCCTGCAACCTTAATTGCAGGTTTTTATTTGTCCAGCTTAGTATTTCTCTTAATAGTATTTTATTTTTTTCTAATTACACATAAAGATAGTATTGAATTTTTGTAAGATTTTGAGTTCCAAATTTTTTTCTCCCTCCTCCCTCCCCAAGATGTTTTTCAACGTTCACTTTTATAAGATTTCGAATTCTAGATTTTTTCCTCTCCCTTTCCTCCTCTCTCCCCAAGATGGCAAACAATCTGATATAGGCTATACATGTATAATCATATTAAACATATTTCCACATTAGTCATGTTGTGAAAAAAGAATCAGAAGAAAAAGAGAAAAACTGTGAGAAAGAAAAAACAAAAAAAAAGAGAAAATAGTATGCTTCAATCTGCATTCAGATCCCATTGTTCTTTCTCTGGGTATGAATAGCATTTTCCATCATGAGTCTTTTGGAATTGTCTTAGATCATTGTATTGCTGAGAAGAGCTAAGTCTATCCAAGTTGATCATTGCACAGTGTTGCTCTTGCTGTGTACAATTTTCTGGTTCTGCTGTCTTCACTCAGCATCAGTTCATGTAAGTCTTTCCAGGTTTTTCTGAACTCTGCAATCTGGCATTTCTCTTGATCTATTCTGCATGGAAGCTAAATACATAAGACAACAATATACAGCCTTGTTCTTCTGTTCCAATCTTAAATCAATCAGTCGTTCCATGTTTGGTTCTATTTGTTGCTTATTGGCCTGCATATAGGTTCCTCAGGAAAGAAGTAAGATGATCTGATACCTCAATCTCTTTGAGGACTTGTCACATTGTGTTGAGTCACATATGACAAAGAATGTTTCTAATCTTTAAAAGAGTAATAAAAACCCAACTGATGCAATTTAAAGGAGATAATGAAGCAAACACAGACAGGGGTTATTTTGAACAAAAATCTAGCAACTTCTTTTGGGAGGGTGGGTGAGAATGAAAACTGTGATTAAGTATGAAGGTGCTTTATTGCCATGGAAGAAAGCAGGAAATAGCCTATATACACTAAACAGGCGTGCTAGGCCTGACAATAAAGTGACCTAATCAGGTTTAGCAAAGACGTAGGAGGAACTGCTACTGCCTAATGAATATTGCTTTTCAAAGTGGTCACCTGTGGGAGCTGTCCACTTATTATAAAGATGTTGCCACTTACTCAGAACATTTTCCAACTTTCTCTTTGGGAATGACCTTCAGAATCATTTTATGGACTACACAAAACAGTCTATTTTAATACTTTACATCTTTTTGTATTAATTTGTTTAATGTGCTACTTTAGGCTCAAAACCTTTTCCTATTTCCTTTCCCACCCTTGAAAATGTTCCCCCTTACCCATCAATACTTTATATTTATTTTGGGTATATTTTGTGATATTTATAAGCTTCTAAAACTTAAAATTGCGCTAAGACTTGGGGACATCGCAGTATATGATAATATGTCCTCAAGTATATTTTCTCTAATTTCTGTTTTTCTGGTTGCTTTGCTATTTTTAAAAAATAGCTCTTACATAGTTCATATATAGTTTATATAGCCTAAAATAGCTCTTCTATTGGCTTTTATAGGAGCTTTTAAGTTTGTAAAGCCCTTTGCATATGTTAGCTGATTTGAAATATGTGTACATGCTGTTTGTTGTTGAATGCAAACTCCTTGAAGGAAGGATTTGTTTCTTCTTGTTTCTTTGTATTCTTAGTGATTGCTGGCTACTTTGTATATAATAAGCACTAAATAAATGCTTGTTGAATTGCTACTGATTAGACTGCTTGGACTAGGCTGTCCAAAAGTAAGAGCACTTTCAATCTTCAAAGTTCAACACCATGACTAGAGAATTAGGTTCTTCAGAGAAGTAGAGGGACTGGATAATACCTGTGGATAACCCAGTGGGCACTCATGGTACAGGATTTGAAAATTGTAGCAATCAATCACATATCCTTAGGGTTCTGTGATAGATTATTTTCCCAGCCTGAAAGAGAGGCACAGTCATTATGTTGGAGCATGATATTTTAATGATGGGAAGAAAACAGAAAATGTTTTTTTCTCCTGGTGAGGCTTCAAAGTCCTTATTAAGAGTCGTCTAATGAAGTAAAGCAAGTTGAACTGTTAGAACTAAAAGATGGGAGTTGCCCCTTCAGACAGCTGTGATCAGAATTTTAAATACCTTAGTAGAATATTTTCTAACAATCAAACCTCTCAGGGCAGAGCCAAGATGGCAGAGTAACAGCATAGACTGGCTAGCACTCTCCCCCCAAACCCAGCCAAATCCTTGTAAAAAATGACTCTAAACAAACTCTGGAGCTGCAGGACCCACAGAATGAGGGAGTGAAGCAAATCTCTAGCCCAAGATAGCCTGGAAGGTCACTGGGAAGTGTCTATTGCACCATGTTGGGAGCAAAGAGCAGTTTAGTATGGGTCACACTGGCAGAAGGCAGATGGGACCTAAGTAGGCATTGGGGGGGACTGAATCTCAGTTTCCAGACTTCATAACCCCAAAACACTGAGGACAAATTGGAAGGTCAATGGAAAAAAATCTGTGGAACCTATGTGAGAGAGTAGAGTGGTTGGGGTCCAGCCCCAGGACAGTGGAGTAGAAGGAAGAGCCTGTGTCAGCTGCAGTAGGGCTAGGGGCAGTGGCAGCAGCAGTGACTGTTTCTGGAGCTCTGTACCCACATATTGAGGGGGGATCAAGATGCTGACAGGATAACCCCACCCCCACTGGAAGCAGAGAACTATCTTGACAAAGAGCTCAAAAGTCAAGTAAATGGCTGAGGAAATGAGCAAAAATTGGAAAAAGAATCAGACTATAGAATCTTACTTTGGTGACACGGAAGATCAAAGTATGCAAACAGAAGACAACAAGGTCAAAACTCCTCCATCCAAAACCTCCATGAAAAATGTGAATTGGTCTCAGGCCATAGAAGAGCTCACAAAGGATTCTGCAAATCAAATAAAAGAAGTAGGGGAAAAATTGGGAAGAGAAATGAGAGTGATGCAAGAAAATCATGAAAAACAAGTCAACTGCTTGCAAAAGGAGAATGCTGAAGAAAATAACACTGAAAAAAATAGATTAACCCAAATGGCAAAAGAGATAAAAAAATCCAATGAGAAGAATGCTCTAAAAAGCAGAATTGGCCAGATATAAAGGAGGTCCAAAAGCTCACTGAAGAAAATAATTGTTCTTTTTTAAAAAAAATTTATTTATTTGTAGTTTTCAACATTCATTTCCACAAGATTTTGAGTTCCAAATTTTCTCCCCATCTCTCCCCTCTGTCAACCCCAAGACAGCATGTGTTCTGATTACTCTTCCCCAATCTCCCCTCCTTTCTATCACACCCCTCCCTTCTCTTATCCCCATCTCCTCTATTTTCTTGGAGGGCAAGATAGATTTCTATACTCCATTACCTGTATTTCTTATTTCTCAGTAGCATGTAAAAAGAATTTTTAGCATTTGTTTTTAAAATTTTGAGTTCCAACTTCTTTCCCTTCCTCCTTTGCCACCTATCCCCACTGAGAAGGCAAGCAATTCAGTATAGGTTATACATGTGCAATTATGCAAAAGTCTTACATAAAAGTCATGTTGTGAAAGAATAACTATATTTCCCTCCATCCTATCCTGACCCCATTTTTTTCTATTCTCTCTTTTGACCTTGTCTCTCCCGAAAAGTGTTTACTTCTAATTACCCCTCCTCCAATTTGCCCTCCCTTCTATCATCCCCCCCACATGCCACTTATCCCCTTCTTCCCTACTTTTCTGTAGTGTAAGACAGATTTTCATACCAGAATGAGTGTGCAGGTTATTCCCTCCTTAAGCCAAATGTGATGAGAGTAAGGTTCACTTTTTCCCTCTCACCTCCCTCCTTTTCCTCTCTATTGAAAAGATTTTTTCTTGCCTCTTTTATGAGAGATAATTTGCCTCATTCCTTTCTCCCTTTCTCCTCCCAATATCCTTTAATTTTATTTTTTTTAGATATTTTCACTTCCTATTCAACTCACTCTGTGCCCTCTGTTGATAGTTATATAATCAGTCCAATTACCCAAATACTGAGAAAAATCTCAAGAGTTACAAATATTATCTTTCCATGTAGGAATGTAAACAGTTCAACTTTAGTAAGTCCCTTGTGATTTCTCTTTCCTATTTACTTTTTCATGCTTCTCTTGATTCTTGTGTTTGAAAGTCAAATTTTCTATTCAGCTCTAGTCTTTTCATCAAGAATACTTGAAAGTCCTCTATTTCATTGAATGACTATTTTTTCCCCTGAAGTATTATACTCAGTTTTGCTGGGCAGGTGATTCTTGGTTTTAATCCTAATTCCTTTGACTTCTGGAATATCATTTTCCAAACCTTTCAATACCTTAATGTAGAAGCTGCTAGATATTGTGTTATCCTGATTGTATTTCCACAGTACTTCGATTATTTCTTTCTGGCTCCTTGCAATATTTTCTCCCTTACCTGGGAACTCTGGAATTTGGCTACAATATTCCTAGGAGTTTTTCTTTTTGTATCTCTTTCAGGAGGTGATGGGTGGATTCTTTCAATATTTATTTTACCCTCTGATTCTAGAATATCAGGGCAGTTTTCCTTAATAATTTCATGAAAGATGATATCTAGGCTCTTTGTTTGATCATAACTTTCAGGTAGTCCCATAATTTTTAAATTGTCTCTCCTGGATCTATTTTTCAGGTTAATTGTGTTTCCAATGAGTCATTTCACATTGTCTGCTATATTTTCATTCCTTTGGTTTTGTTTCATAGTTTCTTGATTTTTCATAAAGTCATTAGCTTCCAGCTGCTCCATTCTAATCTTTAAGGAATTATTTTCTTCAGTGAGCTTTTGAATCTCCTTTTCTATCTGGCCAGTTCTTCTTTTTAGGACATTCTTCTCCTCATTGGCTTTTTGGATCTCTTTTGTCATTTAGGTTAGTCTATTTTTTACAGTGTTATTTTCTTCAGTATTTTTAGGGGGTCTCCTTTTGTAAGCAGTTGACTTGTTTTTCATGATTTTCTTGCATCACTCTCATTTCTCTTCCTAATTTTTCCTCTACTTCTCTTACTTGATTTTCAAAATCCTTTTTGAGCTCTTCCATGGCCTGAGACCAATTCATATGTTTCTTGGAGGTTTTGGATGGAGGAGTTTTGACCTTGTTGTCTTCTGTTTGTATACTTTTGTCTTCCTTGTCACCAAAGTAAGATCCTATGGTTTGATTCTTTTTCCAGTTTTTGCTCATTTCCTCAGCCATTTACTTGACTTTTGAGCTCTTTGTCAAGGTAGTTCTCTGCTTCCAGTTGGGGTGGGGGCTGTATTGTCAACTGCTCAATCTCCCCTCAATCTGTGGGCCTAGAGCTCCAGAGACAGTGGCTGCAGGTGCCCCTGCTGCTGCTGTGGCTGCTTTGGGTTCCTCTGCCCCCTCCCCTCACAGCCACCCTGGGCCTGGGACCTGACCACTCCACTCTCCTGTACTGGTTCCACAGGCTTTTCTCATTGACTTTCCAATTTGTCCTCAGTGTTTTGGGGTCGTGAAGTCTGAAAACCTCCACAGGTGTGAGAGATTCAGTCTCCCTAAGGCCTGTTCAGGTTCTGTCTGTGCCGGCATGGTCCATGCTGGACTGTGCCTTGCCCCCACAGTGGCATGATACATACCTCCCAGTGACCTTCCAGGCTGCTTGGGCTGGAGATTTGCTTTACTTCCTCATTCAATGGGTTTTTTAGAGTTCCAGAATTTGTTTAGAGCCATTTTTTATAGGTAATTGGCTGAGTTTGGCAGAAGCACTCTAGAAAGTCCATACTGTTACTCCTTCATCTTGGCTCTGTGTCCCAAGAAAATAATTCTTTAAATATTAGAATGGAGCAGACAGAACCTAATGACCATGAAAAAATCAAGAAATTATAAAACAAAGCCAAAAGAATGAAAAAAATAGAAGACAGTGTGAAATATCTCATTGGAAAAAAACTGACCTGGAAAAGAGATCCAGGAGAGATAATTTAAAAATTATTGGACTACCTGAAAGCCATGTATCAAAAAAAGATCCTAGATATCATCTTTCAAGAAATTATCAAGGAAAACTGCCTTGATATTGTAGAACCAGAGGGTAAAATAGATATTGAAAGAATCCACCAGTCACCTCTTGAAAGAACTCCCCAAAGGAAAACTTCTAAGCATATTTTAGCCAAATTGTGGTGTTCCCAGGTCAAGGAGAAAATATTGCAAGAATCAAAAAAGAAACAATTCAAGTATTATGGAAATACAATCAGGATAACACAAGATCTAGCAGCTTCTGCATTAAGGGATCACATGATTTGGAATATGATATTCTAGAGGTCAAAGGAGCTAGGATAAAAACCAAGAATCACCTACCCAGTAAAACTAAGTATAATACTTCAGGGGAGAATTAAAGTTGAACTGTTTATATTCCTACATGGAAAAATTATATTTGTAACTCTTGAGACTTTTCTCAGTATTTGGGTAGTTGGAGGGATTATATACATATAGACAGAGGGCACAGAGTCATTGAATAGATAGGGATGATATCTAAAAAAATAAAATTGAGGGGCAAGAGAAGAATACATTGGGAGGAGAAAGGGAGAAATAGAACGAAGTAAATTCTCTCACATAAAAGAGGCAAGGAAAAGTTTTTTTTAATGTAGGGGAAGAAGGGGAGGTAAGAGTGAAAAAGTGAACCTTACTCTCATTCAATTTGACTTAAGGAGGAAAAAACATGCACACTCAATTTGGTATGAAAATCTATCTTACACTGCAAGGAAGTAGGAGGGAGTAAGGGGATAAGCGAGAGGTGCAGGATGATAGAAGGGAGGGCAAATGTGAGGAGAGAATAATTAGAAGTAAACACTTTTGAGGAGGGATAGGGTCAAAAGAGAGAATAAATAAATAGGGGCAGAATAGGATGGAAGGAAATATAGTAAGCCTTTCACAATATGACTGTTATGGAAGTGTTTTGCATAACTATACATGTATAACCTATATTGAATTGCTTGCCTTCTCAGTGGGGATGAGTGGGGAGGGAAGAAGAAAGAATAGTTGGAACTCAAAGTTTTAAAAACAAATGCTAAAAATTGTTTCTACATGTAACTGGGAAATAAGATATACAGGCAATGAGGTATAGAAATCTATCTTGCCCTACAAGAAAATACAGGGTAAGGGGATAAGAGAAGGGAGGGGTGTGATAGAAGGGAGGGCAGATTGGGGGAAGTGGTAATCAGAACACATGCTGTCTTGGGGTTGGCAGAGGGGAAAGATGGGGAGAGAATTTGGAACTCAAAGTCTTGTGCAAGTGTCTGTTGAAAACTAAAAATAAATAAATAATAATTTTTTTAAAAGATAGAAAAAGAAAAGAAAAAAAGGTGTCTGAGAAGACATCCACAAACAAAACAAAACAAATAAAAAAAACCAACCTGATTAATCCTCTCAATTTTCTTAAGGGAAGAATATTTATGAAATGAGTTTGTGCATGGGGACTGGCTACAGTTCAACTCCTGCAGAGTCATGCTGATTATCTAATGCCTCATATGGAAGGGCATTTGCTTTAATCATAGAAACTACCACTCCCCCTCCATCTCTTCTTACGTGACTCATTTTCTCTCTCTCAAAAAAAGAAGGAACTAGTTCTCTTTTTAAAAAATCATGAAAATTATTAATTCTACTTCAATTATTCAACATATTGCATGACCAAATAGTTTCTTTATATACACATATGTGTATATTATATATTTAGTATTTATATATATTAAACAAGTAAGAACTGATAACTTACTCATTAATGTCCTCTTTGTTGTCTACGTCAAATACAATCACTTTTTAGTTTACCTAAGATCCTAAAGGTATGAACAATTAGCACGTTTATGAGAGTTCTATCATGCCATGTCAAGTTCAATCAGTTGTTAAAGTAAATTGCCTTTCTTGGTTTCTCATATTAATGTCCTACTATAATGCTTCATCATACTATGGAGGTGACCCTATGTTCTTAAGACTATGCCAGGAGAAGTGCCAGCTCTGGTAAGTTTCATGAAGTTAGAAAGATTTCAAGGACAGTCCCCCTACAGAAGGCCTATCTGCCCTCTGAAAACCAACCCAGCTAAAGTACAGAAAGGCTCATCACCAAAGCTGTAGCCCTTCTTTAAGGAAGATTTTTCAACAGCAGCAACTCAAGAAGGAATCTGCTATGGTAAACTGTCTTCCTCCCCTCCCCACTCAATTTAACCTGTATACATCTTGCTTGTACATAGTTTGTGTTTGCACATTGCCTCACCCAGTGCATGGGGCACGCCTAGAGAACAGGGACTTTTGTTTTTTTTTTACATCTTTGTATGTTCTGGGTTTATCACAACTCCTGGCACTTTACTGACTGATTAAGGAACATATAGATTGCTATCTACATTGAAGCAGGACTCATGCCAATGAAGTCACAGATTCGCAAGGCAGCTAGCTGGTGCAGTGAACACTGAACCTGGATTCAGGAAGACCTGAGATTGAATGTGGCCTTAGAGACTTACTGTGTGACCTTGAGCAAGTCACTTACCTCTGTCTGGCTCATTTTCATCATTTCTAAAACATGGACAGTAATAGCATCTACGTCTCCATTGTTGTGAAGATCGAATGAGATAACATTTGTAAAATGCTTTGTAAAATTTAAATAAATGCTAGCTATTATTGTTATAAATAAGAACTTCTTTCTTAATTATGTAGACTCATAGGCACTAAAGTTGGTTGGATTCTTAGATATTATCTAGTACATCACCCTCATTTTAAATACGAGTAAAGGTCATATAGGTAATAAGTAGCAGAGCTAGGATCTGAATGCAGGTTTTTTTGGAATTAAGCTCAGCTCCTGTGTTTTGCTAATTTGATATAAATCACAATCTATTTATAACTTAGCCTATATTTGAATCCAAGAGAGCCCTCAGAAACTTGAGATGATCTTGGAGATAAAAACCCATGTTTCTATACCCTGGAAGTCTTGGAGGTGGAAACTGAACCTACATCTTGAGTAGTTCCATTAAACACCAAGTACCTTTTTTTTTTTTTTGGAGGCAATTTGGTTAAGTGGCTTGCTCAGGGTCATACAGCTAGTGAGTGCCTGAGGCTGGATTTGAACTCAGGTCCTCCTGATTCCAGAACCTGTGCTCTGTTCATTGCACCACCTAGTTGCTCCCAAAGTAGCTTTTAAAAAGTAGTATTTATTGTATTTAATAGGAATGTATGTGTAGAGACATATAACATTGCATGCTCTCATGGGGAGAGAGGGAGAGAAAATTTAAAACTTATGAAAGTGAATGTTGAAAATTGAAAACAAATAAATTAATAAAATTTGAGGGGAAAGTAATATTTATATCAAAGATACAGTAAGAAAAAAATATAAATATTTCCTTCTAATACCTTAACGGTATACTCTTTCCTATCCAATTTCAGTTTGGGAAGACAGGGAAGTCATTCTTAGTTCAATTCCTTCATAACATTGGTCCCATCAAATTTAAGTCCAATTTCAGCACCACTACCATATGAATCCTTGTCTCTGCTCTTCCTGGGCTGAATCCCAGAGGTTATTCCTTGCTCCTCTGGACATTAATGCTGAGCTGGCTGCAAAGACCTAGGATGACCTCTGATTCATGAATTCCTGTTGAATTGCTTTTCTGACCTTTCAAAACTCACAAGATTGGAGTCTCCATATTAATCCACTTTATCTAAAACGAAAAAAACCCCAACAACACAAAAAACCAAGGTCTGTTTTCACAGCACCACCTGGCCAGGAAGGGTCACTTTCTCTCTCCCTTTATAGCATTATGTGTCACTGGACCCTGTTGGTAGAGTCAAGTCGACACTGCTGCTACTGTTTTGAGGCACCCTCAGCTTTGGTTCTACAAACAACAACAAATTTTTCTCCTAACCACATGGTTAGTAGACAGGAACCAGTTACAGAACATCTACACATCCACCAAGGTCTCTCCCTGGCATTTCCATTACATGGCATCACCCACCTGTTAGCAGGTTCTTCAGCCTCTTCCCCATAGGGAGATATTCTCAGAGGTGCCAAGTACATGTGTGAGTCTCATCTACATTGTTGTGGCATAAATAGTACATTGGCTTGTGCTAGCTTCACTCTGCCAGTTCATACAAGTCTTCTCAGGTTTCCCTGAAACTTTCCCTTAGGATTATTTCTGAAGGGGGAACAATCTGATTATCATTTCCATGCTGTCTTTGAGAAAACTCCCTGTGGTAATTAAATGTTCTGTGGTCTCCCAGAGTCTCAGTGAGTTCCATTTCTAACACAGAACCACCAGACTATCCAGGCCTGACCTAGAATATTCCCTTTATTATATATTCTATCAATTTGCACTGCTTGGTATATTCTAGGATAACATTTATATCATTTCCTTATATCATATCAGCAATACTGCAGTCCTTCACCATAGTGACTATTTGTAACAACAGTTCCACACTTTTATTCCTGTGTTCCTTTTAAAGTCTTGGACAGAGGCCATCTAGTTCTGGTGATTCATTGACAGCTAGTTTTTGAGTTAAATCTAGGACACCCACTTTCTTTCTAATGCCTCTATTCCATCTGCCTTAAGAGAGATCTGGGAGTGGGATTCTCCCCTTATGTCACCCCAAGTCAACAGATTCTCTTAGTTTCAGAATGTCAAGCCTCTTCTTGGCTAATAGGCTTCCTCCTCCCTTTGCTCTAAAGAGCCTCTTATTATTGACTTGCCCTGAGTTTTTTGCAAATACCTCTTGTGGTTATTTTTGACTTGTGGCATTTCAAATTTCTTTCTGACCTGTCACATTGTGTGAGTCTCTGTATTCTCATGAAGGAATATTTTTATTTCCTCAGATCTATTTTCCGCATGATTATTTCTTTCGTTTTACCAGCTGGCCATGGAAGGCTTTTCCTTTTCTGACTTTTGGCACATATATTTCTTGTGCTTCCAATAAGGCATATTAAAATAGTCTATTGACTTTCTATGGATTATTTATTTTCTGAAAGACTATTCCTTTCACTTTTCTTTATTAATAATGGCTGTTTTGTCAGAATTCTCTTTTCTAAATATGAACAACCATGATATGCATTTTACTGGTTTTGTCCTCTCTCCTAAGAATGTTGAAGCACCCCAGATTTTCCTAGTGACTTGAGAGGTCATGTGGATAGCAATGTGAAGGTCACTTGGTGAATTCATCTCAAATCTGGCTCCTTCTTATGAAGACATGAGAGGTGCTGTGGGGTAGTACAGGAAGATTGGAAACTAAAACAGACCCACATGACTTACCAGTTTTGAAAGGGAAGGGTCTACTTTGAATGTGAAGGATGGCCCATAGGGTTAGTTCTAGATCTTAATAATAAATAAGGAACAGAGCTCTAGCCGAGTATGCCATCATATCAATTCTAGATCGGGGATGATACTTCTTAACCCATTTTAGAATAGCTATTTTTTGCATTAGATGCCTATAATAAATGGTAAGGAACAGCAAAAATAAAAGTTTGTGGATGGGGAAATGTTTCTATCTAAAAGGAGGAAAAAGTGGGGGAAAACAGAAATCACCTAATAAAGATTAAAACACAAAGCCTCAAGAAGGAAGTTGAAGCATTAGGATATAATTCCAGTGAACATGGAATTATGGGAAGAGGATTTAAAGGAAGCAGGATGATTTCATTTGTTCATTCATTCAAAGAATGAGCAAGAGTTTTCAAAGACCATTAGAATGTATAATCCAATATATTTTAAACATTAATATCTTAAAGATAATATTGAATGTTGATAAGAATACAATTAATAATTTATGGTTGCCTCATTCAATACTTTTTAAGCATGAGGGTTTGGAAACAACACGTTCCTGCGTTAATAAGGATTAAGAAGCAAGCTCTTTTTCTTCAGACTCATCCTGAGTGCAGACAAGGTATACCTCTATTAGGAAAGGCCAGGGCAACACACAAGAAAGAAATATCAACTACTTTTTTCCATTCCTTAGTCATCTGCCACATTGGACAGATTTACAAATAGTTTTTTCTTTCTACAAATATTGGTTTTTTGCAAATATGTTCCTCCCTGTTTTATTTTATTTTCTTCTTTAAATCACAATACCTGATAAATGGATCGCTAATATGTAATTAATTAATAAACATCACATTCTCTGTCTTAATGAAATGTTTTGTGTGTTTCTTCTGAGCTTTAAATTATTTCAGGTAGCACATTTCAAAGTTGGCTCATTTTACTAGGTTCCTTAGAATCATAGGATTCTCTTCCAGAAGTGATCCAAAAGGTGATTTAGTCCAATTCTATTTTATAGGTGAAGAAAATAAGACCGAGACAGTGAAGCAATTTGCCCAAGTTCACCCAGACAGTGAGTAACAAAGCCCTGGGATCCATGTCCTCTAACTCCAAATCCGTTGGGTTTTCCACTAGTGAAAGGGATGTGGCATGTAATTTTCAAATATAATCTAGGAGGGATAATGCATTTAAACTATTTAAAAGTCAGTTTAAATTAGTTTAGTAGATTATTTAACCTATCAATGAACAGTTTCTGAAGAAAGGGACACAGCATAATGGTGGAGAGGGGATAGAGAGAGAGAGAGAGACACTTGGGCTGGTTTGAGGATTTGAAACCTGGGAGGATTTGAAAAACAGAGAAACAACTTAAGGTCTCTGCTAACGAGGTGGCTCAGTGATAGATTGCTGACCTGGAGTCAGGATGACTCATCTTTGTGAGTTCAGATCTGGCCTCAGAAAATTTACTAACTGTATGTACCTGGAAGGGTTGTTTAACTCTGTTTGCCTCAGTTTTTCATCTGTAAAATGATCTGGAGAAGGAAATGGCAAACCACTCCAGTATCTTTGCCAAGAAAACCCCAAACAGGGTCACTGGCTCCATCGACCAGCAACAGAAACAACTTGAGGAATGGGAGAGCAAAAGGGAGGAGGGACTGCTACTTAAGGAAGAAAGGTGACTTGTTAAAGACAAATTCAACCTACTTAATTAGGTAGGCCAAATTTTCTGAGAACCGTTTGTGGTGAAACAGTATAAGAAGTTAATTTAGCGAGCAAAGGAACAGTGAATATCTTCCCAGTTAGCCAGCCGCTGTGAGTCAGTAAAATACCCACTTGGGTGCAGAAGGTAGGGAACAAATTGGTATCTTCTTATATATACATTGATATCCTGATTCTCATCTGCCTGAGCTTTTCTAGAGCTTTCCAGGGATAGTGTCATGATTCTTTCATGTGCCTAAAACATTTCATTTTCCTTACAAATAAAAAACTCTTAGATTATTTCTTACCATCACTGACATCATCACGACATCGTTGAGAAATGAGAATGTAAAGCTTTTCCTTCTTCTCTAACGTGCACTAGCAACTGATATGCCTTCAAAAAATATAATGTGTTGCATGGATACGTTTGGTTCTTTTATTATGGTATCACTGTAATTTACAGGTACATTATTTCCTCCATCCAACCAGCCCTCTCTTGTAATAAAATAATACAGATATGCAGAGAGGTCTGAGAGTTCAGGTTGTGATATGGTTATAGGAAGTAGGGCAAAAGTCAAGAACCTTTCAGACTTCTCTAGTAAATATAGTGGTTGTATTGAATAGAGAAACTTGTGGGGCAAAGTTAAAATACTTTCGTTATCTTGATGTTTTAAAACCTCTTTTCTGTTTAAGGAAATGAAGCTTGGAGGAGATTTATTTCAGTAAGGAAGTAAATACCTTTCTGACTAAGTTAAGTGACAATGAACTTTCTCTCTGAGAAACTCAGAAAGACAATAGACTAGATGAAGGAGTTCACTTAAATTCAGAAAAGAAATTAACAGAAAGAGTTGTAAAGACATACCTAATCTCAGCCTAGGTCTCTGTGGCAGCTTGACTAAGGAGAAGAAAATAGTCATTGTCTGAGAAGTGTAGTGGACCATGCAGAAGGAAGTGCCTCAGCCATTGTCTTAGAATTCTGGTTAAAGGGAGCTGTAGTTCTCTCTGCCAAGGAAAGATTCAGAGAAAAATGTTCTCTGGCTACTGTGTGTTCTCTGTGTGCCTACGACTGGTGAAAGTAAAGACACATTGTTGGGGACTTGTTAAGCTATGGTTTACAGAGGATTTTAGCTCACAAAGTACTTTGAAAAAGGGGAGTTCAAGCAAATGATACATTGATCAAAACTGATAATATAGGCAGCATACCATACCTATACTCTCCCAACCCTACTGAAAAGAGAGAGGTATGTTTCCCCATCTGTTCTTCAGGACCAAGAGTGATCGCTACAAGTACATCGAGTTCAGTTTTGTTTTGGCATTGTTTCCATTCATATTAATAAGATCATCTTGTGAATTATTCTTCTAGTCTCTACTTTTTATCTTTCTGTTTTACACACATCACTTCCCATGTACCCATCTTCTCACGTTTCTTTGAATTCTTCGTATTTGACATTATGTTCTATTACACATTCCATACACCACATTCATGTACCACAATTTGTTCAGTCATTCCCCAACCAATGGGAACTTGCTTTTCCAGGCTTTTGCTAATCTGATAGCCCTACTTTCCCCTCATCTTTTCTCCATTTTTCCTCTCTCCTATCAAAGTATATATATATGTATATGTGTGTATATATATAGATTATATATATATATCACTACTTCTAGCTTATTGAATAAATAATCACAGTCTCAATTCAGAAATATTTATCAATCACCAGAACTCAAAATTGACCTTTCAGTCAATCAATAAAAATTCATTACATGTCTCCTATGTTCTAAGTACTGTGCAAAGTAGTGGATACAAATACACATAAAAATACAGAATGACCCTGTCCTCAAGGAGCTTACAATTTAATGAGGCATGATGGAGAGTACTGACTTCTCTCTTTAAAGAGAGGATCTAGATCAACACCAGATTCTAGAATTTTACTCCTAAATATCCCAAGTAATTTGTAAGGGTTTATCAGACTCAGAGAAGTTGGAAGTTATTTTATTTCCAACTCAAAGTTGGAAAATACTTTACAGAGCCCATGATCCTCATCTCCAGTTAAAAGGTGCAATCAGTGGGGTAGAAGGGACTGATGAGTTGTGAAGAACAAGCAGATTTAATCTTATTGCACAATGAGATTTCCCAATAATGAGTTTTCTGGGGAAGGAAGCATGATGGGGAGGTCAAAGAAGTCCAAAATCAGTGTAGCTGGTAGGAAACGGATTTCTTCATGCAGCAATATCTTGTGATATGTGACCAGAAATTCTCGGAATTATCTGAATGATCATCACCACTCTTTTTTTCTCCCATTCTTTATTACTAGAGTCAAACATTATGTTTTCAAAGACCTGACTCAAAATATCTCCAACATAATGCTCTGCTTTCAGCCCTAGTACCTGTCTCCAAATGAATTGAGAAATAGGTAAGAAGGCCACAGAATAAGAAGATTAGAAAGTGCTGCTCTAAAAGTAAGAACTCTGGCTCTAGACCTACCACCAGTCTGAAATATTTTACTTCTAAGTGATTTATAAGGATTCGTCATAAACTCAGAGAATCTTAGACTTAGAAGATACTTTCTAGATAGTCCAAAGGAATAATCTTGCCAATGGCATCTAGCCTCTGTCTGAATATTCTCTGTGATGCTCATGACTTCATGACTGCTTATCCCCCACAGAAAAATTAGATGACAGTTTTGATTACATAAAATTTTAAAAGTTTTTTTTGTACAAACAAAACCAACAGAGTCAAAATTAGAAGAGAAATGGTTAACTGGGAAAAATACACATCTCGCTGCATAAGTTGTCACAGATTTTATGCCAGATTTTTGAGAAAAATGGGGTGCCACCATTATGTGAAGCTTTAAAAAAATTGGTGCCAGTAATATTTGTCTTTTAATTTCCTCCAGTCAAGCACCAACTTTTGCTCACTGAAAATGATCTTTCTGCAGTTATTTCCATGCTCTTCAGAGAACACAATCATTTTCGGCTTGAAGCCCAAAGAATAGTTTTCATGTTTACCTACAACTAGAGAAATGCTTCACATGTTAATGTATCACTGACAGATGAATTGTACAGTTTAGTTAGCATGGGAAGATGCAAGTCTTACCGTATCACATGACTTACTCATTGTAGCTTTGCCCACACCTTGCCTGCTTGTTACCTTTGTGCCTACAACTCTTTATTGCGTTGTGTGACAATACAATTAGTACTGCAGTAAACAAATCATGCAAGTCGGCTTTCAGAAATATATTGACAGTGCCTGTGGGCTGAGAGTTCCAGGTTTCCAGCTGCAATGCATAAGAGATAAATGCTTGTCCATATGTCACTGGTGAATACATTGCTGTTCTGTTTACCTTTTAAGCTGCATAATGAACAGAATTATGCCATGAGACAGTTATGTGACAAAAGGTTATAAACCAATTTTTGGACTGAAACAAAAAAAGAAACCAAAAACCCAAACACAGAATGCAATGATTATGCGGTGAAACACATTATTTTTGCAGCAGGTTTCTCTGATAAAAGCCTCCTATCCAAGATACATAAGGAACTAAGAACATTCCCCCAATAGATAAATTGTTAAAGGTTATGGATAGGCAGTTTTCAAAGGAAGAAATAAAAGCTATCAATAATTTCCTTTTATGTGTTATCTACTCCCATTTAAAAGTTAGCTCCCTGAGGGCAAGGACTGTCTTTCTTTTTTCATATATTTGAATCTCCAGTGATTAGCATAGTAAGTGCTTAATAAATGCTTGCTGATGACAAGTGTAAGAAAAAAACACACTCTAAATCACTAATAATTAGAGAAATGCAAATCAGAACAACTCTGAGGTTCTACCTCATACCAATAAGGTTGATAAAGATGACAAAAAATGAAAAATGATAATTGTTGGAGGTGCTGTGGAACAACAAGGACATTAATACATTGCTTTGTGGAGCTACGAATCAATCCATTTATTTTGGAAGCAACTTGGAATTATGTCCCCAAAGTCATCAAACTGTGCATAGCTTTTGACTCAAGCCTACTGCTGAAACTGGGTCTGTAACTCCAAAGAAAGCAAAGAAAATGGAAAAAGACTCATATAGAGAAAAAAATATTCATTGCAGCCCTTTTTGTTATAGTACAGAAATGGAAAATTAAGGGACGTCCATCAATGGGGGAAAGACTGAAAAATTTGCATTGTATGAACATAGAATATTATTGTGCCAAAAGAAACATTAAAATGCACAGTTTGGGAATCTTCCCACAGCTTGGGAAGATTTATATGAACTGATGCAAAGTAAAATGAACAGAACCAGAAGAACAATATATAGCAATAATATTATTTTTAAAAAAACCAACCTTAACAACTCTGTTCAGTGCAATGATTCCAGAGGACCAATGATTAAGTACATTTTCCGCCTCCTGTCAAAGAGGTGATGGACTAAAATATATAGAATAAGACATAGTTTTAAGGATTTGCTTTGCTTGGCCATGCTTATTTGTTACAAAGGTTTGTTCTTGTTCCTTTTTTCCAGTTTTCAGGAGGGTAGAATGGGAGAAAACAAACAGGGTAACAACAAAAAACAGAGAGAGAGAAAGAGGGTCATTGGAGCATTTATTCAAAAATACACAGCACAAAAATGCACAGGAAAAACAAATAGGATAGCCTTGAAAGTTACATTTTTGATTTACTATGCATTATTAAAGCAAAGCAAGCTGTATGTAATGGAGATTCACAGTGTCATATACAATTCTTTATTTCTTTTCCCTTCTGGATGTTCAACAAACAAGATCCTTCGTCTCTGGACATTTTCTCTGGCTGTTTCCCATGCCTAAAATTCTCTCCCTCTTCTGCTCTGATCTCTCTAGTTTCCTTTAAGTCTCAACTAAAAACCTTCCTTCTATTGGAGGCTTTCCCCAACCCTTCTTAATTCTAGTGCTTTTTCTCCGTTAATGATTTCTTATTTTTATCCTGTATAATGCTTGCTTCATATATATTTGTTTGCGTGTTGTTTCCCCTTTAAGTTCCTTGAGGGCATAGACTATCTTTTACCTCTTTTTATATCCCCAGAACTCAGCACAGTGCCTGGCTTATAGTAGGTGACTAATAAAGTTTACTGGTTCATTAATTGATCTGTTCAACTAGGTATATGGAAATGGTCATTTTTATTGAGTATTTGTTAAATACAAAACAAAAAAGTGATTTTTTTTTTTTTAGCAAAAGGAGGCCCAAGACATTGAAGAATGGCTCTGATCCCAACCATTCTGGAGAATAATTTGTAACTATGCTCAAAGGACAACCAAACTGTGCATACCCTTTGACTTAGCAATACCACTACTAGGTCTGTATCCCAATAAGATCATAAAAAAGGGGAAAAGATCTACACATGCAAAAATACTTATAGCAGCCCTTTTGGTAGTGAAAAAGAATTGGAAATTGAGGGGATGTCTGCCAATTGAGGGATGGCTAAGCAAGTTGTGGTATATGACTATAATGGAATACTATCATGCAATAAGATATGATGAGCAGTCAGATTTCAGAAAAATCTGGAAAGATTTGTATAAACTGATGCAAAGTGAAATGAACAGAACCAGGAAAACATTGTATGATAATCAACTATAAAAATGACTTAACTCTTCTCAGCAACACTATGATGCAAGATAATCACAAAAGACTCACAATGGAAAATGCTATTCACATCCAGAGAAAGAATTGACAGACTCTAAATGCGAATCAAAGCACACTTTTTCACTTTATTTTTTCTTACTTTTTCCTCTTTTGGTCTGTTTCTTCTTTCACAACTATGACTAACATGAAAATATGTTTTACATGATCACACATATATAACCTATATCAAATTGCTTACCATTTTAGGAAGAGGGAAGGGGAGGGATGGAGGGAGGGAGAAAAATTTAGAACTCAAAATCTTGTAAAAAAAAGAATGCTAAAAATTGTCTTTATATAGAATTGGGGAAAAAATAAAATACTATTAAATAAGGATAGCTCTGATTCTTAATTTTTTATTCATAGTTGAAATCCTGCCTCCTTCTCACTTCCACTTTCTGGTCTTAGTTTTGCTTCCTGGAGCAACAAATAAGCTTAATATGTCTCACACATGACAGTCCTTCAAATATTTGAAGATAAAGATCATGCCCTCAAGTTTTCTTTTCTTAAAGGCCTCAGAAAGATCCTGGCAAACTCATTCTTCATCCATCATGACACTGACAATATCAAAGGCTCTTTCCATTTACATTTCTCTGGAGATATAACTTACAGACACAATCCATGATTGACAGTGACCCTAAACTATGAAGTTCTATCTTCAATTCTTTTCACTTCAGCCATTTACAACCATCAGAAATGAGGAACAGAAGAACAAGACAGAAATATCAGAGGAAACCCGGACCTAATTTACTGAGAGACTACCATCCTCTTCCTGAGGTTACAAAAACACCTATGGTCATCTGAAGTAAACAATCTTATTTACTCTTGTAGGCAAGAGAAACACAACTGTCAACATTCAATAGGGACTAGAGTTTTAAAATAGGGATAATATCAATCTATTAATATACTATGAAAATTACTCAAAATTGTCCTGCATCTACCTTCCTTTGCTAGTTTTTCAATCCTTGTCCTATAGATTTTATTGTTCTCTTTGTTTTTCCCCTATAACTTGTTCTTTCTATCCCCTTTTCTCTTCTTTTTCATCTTTTCATTCTTTCGTACTACCTTGTTTGAGAACCCATATCCTTCCTACCTTTCTCTTCTCCAACTAGAAAACAGATCTTACTTTAAGCAGAAAACAGGTACAGCAGATTCCTTCCTCACAGAGAGTATCTGAAAACCTCATATAGACACTATCCATAGAAGAAACTCCCATCTTCCATGCAAAGACCAAGGAAGTCAATGCATCTACCAAACTTGGAAGATAGTAGAGGTAAACACAGCAGTTAGTAAAGAAGAAGGATGTATCTCTTAATTTGCCATCATTATCCCCTGATCCATATAATTTGTTTTCCATTGACTAGGCATCAGGGGATAGAGAGATATTAATCCCCTGTGTCTATAGCCAAGCAAGAAAATTCTTGCTGGTTCCTTTGCGTGAGAAAAGTGGTATAGATCTGTGTAGCCTGGAGTGGACTGGGCCTGAGGTTAATTACTATGATGACCCTAGTACTTTCAGATAACATCATCTCCTTAAAAGGTGACATAGGCTTTGAGGAACTGATTGCGTTTAAGATTAGTGCTGGAAATTACAAACCCCACAGGACAAATGACTATAGGTGATTCTTTATGCTTTTCTAATTATTTTTAAAACAATCTTTTAATTTATAAGAGGTTCAGAATTGGTCCTAATGTAATTTTTAGGTCAATTATTGTGCAGAAATGTTAGGTATCGGAGAGATTTTTTTCAGATGTTTCACCTGAAAGTCTGCATTCTTAAGACTACACTGCTTTATATTATGTTATTAGAATATTCTACTTTATAAGTTCTTCAAAAGAAAAAATCTTAGAGATGGACAGGAGAGTGGTATACATACCCATGTGGAAATCCAAAAACATGGAGATGGAAACACCATGTAGACCATTTGGGTGGATCTAAAAGAGAACCAAAAGCAGCATTGTTATAGGAGACTTGTAACCAAACAAAAGATATAAATTATGCCTAATGCAGATTACCAAAATGGCATGGAGATAATCCATAATAGTGAAGTACAATGAGAAGGGCATTAGACTTGGAGTTAGAGAATTTGGGTCTGAATTCCTGCTCTGCCATTTATTTGTCTAAATTTGTCCACAAGGCTTTAGACAAATCCTTTCACTTCCCTAGGCCTCAGTTTCCTCATTTGTTAAATGAGGAGGTAGGATGAGAGGACATCTAAACTTTCTTCTCAAAGTCTATGGACATGTGATCTTTAATAGCTGTCACATCTCAAGCTTTCACTTGAACAAACACGTTCTCTCTGAGCCTCAATTTTTGTCTGTGAAAATGGTATTAATGATCCTGGAAAAAACCTAACATCTAATAGTATTGCTTCCAAATGTTGTCAAGAAAGGACTTTGGAAACCTTAAAGTGTTACTTGAGTGTGACCTGTTGCTCTGCTACTTAATAGATGGGTGACCTTGGGTAAATTACTTAACTCTTTGAAATTCCATTTTCTTGTCTGGAAGGCTCAATCAAGAAATCAAATTTATTACATGCCTACCATGTACCTAACACTATGCAAGGTGCTGGAGACACAGGGTAGCTAGGTACTGCGGGGATAGAGTTCAGAAGTCAGGAGGACTCTTCTTCCTGAGTTCAAATCTTAACTCAAAGGCTTATGAGCTGTGTGACCCTAAGTCACTTCACCATGTTTGCCTCAGTTTTCTCATCTGTAAAATGAGCTAGAAGGAAATGGCAAATCTCTCTAGTATCTTTACCAAGAAAATCCTCCAAAAATGGGTCACTAGAATTGGACACAACTGAAAAAAATCACTGAATTGACTGAAAAGATAAAAAGCAGAATAATTTCTGTACTCAAGGAAGTTACATTCCAAGCTCCATGAGGTTATGAGATATGAGAAGAGGAAACTTTCTTTGAGGAATGATGATATGCATATATACAAATATGCATAAAACAAATTTTAAACAACACAAGCTAACTAAGGGCAAGTGAAAGGCACTACAAACTAGAGGAAACAAGGAAGGTCTCAGGCAAAAGGTATTGCTTGACCAGCATCTTAAAGGAAAGCAGGGGTACCAAGAGGTAAAGGTGAGGTGGGAGAGCATTTGAAGCATAGGGTACAGCCAGTGATAAAGCTAATTGTCATGTGTGAGGAACACCAAGAAAGCCAGAACAGACAACCTATAGAATGTGTGGAGAGGAGTGATGTACAATAAGGCTGGAAAGATAGGAGAGGACCATACTGTGAATCAATCAGTCAATCAACAAGTGTTTATTAACTAAATAGCTAGATGGTACAGTGGATAGAGTGCTAGACTTGGAATCAGGAACACCTGAGTTCTAATGTGGCCTCAGGCACTTACTGACTGTATGATTCTGATCCTGGGCAAGTCACTTCACCCAGTTTGCCTCAGTTTCCTCATCTGTCAAATGAGCAGAAGGAGGCAATTGCAAACTACTGCAGTATCTTTGCCAAGAAAACCGCACATGGGATCACTAAGAGTCAAACATGATTGAACAACACTACTTGGCACTGAGGATACAAATACAGTGAATTAAACAATATCAGCTCACAAGGAGCTTACATTCTAGTGGAGGAGACAACCAGGATGTGTGTGTGTACATATATGTATACAGATTATATATATGTATATGTATGTATATATGTACGTTATAGACAGAATAAATACAGAGTAATTAAATAAATCAGAGGAAGGGTACTAGCAGTTGGGGGAATCAGGAAAGGCTTCATATGGAAGGCAGGGGGACATGAGCTACATCTTGAAGGAAGCAGATGTGTTCTAGAAGGTGAAGGGGAAGAGTTGAAATGGCCAGCGCAAAGGCATGGAATAGGATATATACAGAGGCAGGTTGGTTAACAACTGGTTCTTCAAAAGAAAAAATGTGTGCGTGACACACTTTAAAGTTTAATCTGTTAACTTCATCACTTTCTTAAGTCCAGACAATCAATAAAACAATAAATCAAGCCCTGATTTTAAATGTTTGTAGTGATTTCCAAGGTGTAAATGCTCACTTAGGAGATGGCCCCAACACTCACCTGTATTTAGAGTGTCCTAAAGATAGAAGGCCAATTTGGGTGGACACTAATTACTAAGATGATGGAAGCGATAAGATCCTGAACAAGATGTTGAGCAGTGAGAAATGGCCAGATATGAGAGGTGTTGTAAAAGTAGATATAGCAAGTTTTGGCAACTAATTGGATATATGGGATGAGGAAGATTGGGGCATTTTGGATGACAATAAGATTATGAATCTGGGAGACTAGATGTCCTTGGAAGAAGTAAGACAGTCTAGAAAATGGGTGGGTTTAAAAGGAAAGATTGTAAGTTTTGTTTTGAAGATCTGAGTTTGAGATATCTGGGATATTCATTTTGAAATGTCCTATAAGTAGCAGGTAATGTCGGACTAAAGCTTAGGCGAGACATCTTGAAGGAAGAGAAGAATTCTAGAAGGCAAAGTGAGGAGGACGTGTGTATTCTAGGCATGGCAGGCAGCCAGTGCGCAGGCGTGGAGATGGTAAATAGATTCTCATGGGTGAGGAGAAGAGAAAAGGCAAATTTGCCTGGGTTGTAGAGTTCCTTTTTTAAAATGCATTTTTATTCATTGTTTTTACATCACCAAAATTTCCCCCTGTATTCTTCTCTGTCTCCTTCCCAAGAAGCCATCCATTATAACAAAGAAAACTTTAACAGGAAAAAAGAAAAAGAGGAAAAAAAAAATCACTGATTTGTGTATTGATCAATACATCAATAGAATCTTAAATTACCGGCAATCTTCCATGGCTGTGGACCATCCACCTGAAATAACGAGGGGAGGTATCTTTTCATATCTCTTTTTTGGGGCCATCCTTGTTCTTTGTAATTTTGCAATGTGAGGAGCACATTTAAGAGAAAAAATAATGAACTCAGTTTTGAACACATTGAATTTGAAGTGCCAGTGGAGCACCATGGGGAGTAATTAGTTATTAAGGCAAGTGGAATTGCAAGTCTAAAGCTCAGAGGAAAGGTCAGGGCCAGTTAGGTATTGGGGAACTATCTGTATAGGAATGGTAATTAAAACCACGGGAGTAAATAATATGGCTGATGTCAGGAGGTACCACAGGAGCTTTTTTTCTTTACAAATGATAAAATTGGAGTTCAAATAGGTTACATGCTTGCTCATGTTAACACAGTTACAGAGATGACTTTCTGTCTCAAAGTGCAGATTACGAAAGTAGATAGCGTAGAGAGAGAAGCGAAGGCCTGGGACAGACCCTCAGGGAACACTTCCATTAAGATGTTAAGGTGGGGAAGGAGACAGAGAATAAGTACAAACCATCAGTAATAACTTGAAAAAAGATTCAAAATCACTGATAATCAGAGGGATGAAAATTAAAACAGCTCTGAGATTTTGTCTCACATTCACCAAATTATAAAAGATTGGAAAACACATTGTGGAGAGGGCTGTGAGAAGACAGGCAAGCTAACTCACATATGACGTTGTGAATTAGTTCAATTGTTCTAGAAAACAATTTGAAATTATGGAAGAAAAATTACTAAGTTGTTCAAACTCCAGAAATTTAACTACATGGACCATTTCTCGTGGAGATTATTGACAGAAACAAAAGATCTACAGTATAATATGCAATTATTTGTGCTCAATATTTGTGATACCAAAAAGATGAAAACCAAATAAGTATCCAATGAATATAGACTGCCTGAACAAATCATAGTGGTATAAGAGTAGTGAAATATTATTATTGTTCCATGAAAAATTGTGACTATGAACAATTTAGAGAAACATCACTTGAAGGTCAAATACTGAAGCAGAAGCTTAAAAATCTTGATGACATAATAAGAAAACAGAACTCACTGTAAAATATCCTAATATTGAGAAAGATTAAAGGCAAAAGAAAAAGGGAATGGTGGAGGAAGAGATGAGAGGATGAGATAAATAATGGAAACAATGAACACGAGTTTGGATAGACTTCAGGAGATAGTGGAGGATAGAAGGGCCTGTAGGGTCATGAAGAGTTGGTCATGACTGGGCACCAACAAAAGAGAAACATCAGAAAATTTGTATACTATACTATATATACTTCATATATATACATATATATATATACTTCCTATACATATATATATACATATTTCATATATATATATAGGAAGTTTTAATGTTTGCAAAGAACTTAACATTCTTGTCTCATTTGAGCCTTACAACTTTATGAGACGGGGGGGGGGGAAGGGAGAGGGAGAGAGATGGAGAAATGGAGAGAGAGAGAGAGGAAGAAAAGGGGAGAGAGAAAAGAAGGCCCCTTTGGTAATCCTACGTATTTTATTTTATGAATTCACAGGCTCTACCAGATTGGTCCATGATACCAAAAAAGGCTAAGAACCCTGGGCTAAAATAACTCATTTAGTTTATTGAATGTTTAATCGTTGCTTTAGGTTATTTCTCGTTTCTGTCTAACGTGAAAGATACATAGTTGTGGGAACTATAAATTTTTAAAACTCTAATTTCTTTAAGCTAGTGCAACTTGATTATCAGTTGACTACTAACCTGACATACAATAGATGCTTAATAATTGCTTGATGGACTAAGTGGAAAGACTAAATGTGTTCGCTTCTTACTGCTGATCTGAGTCAGTTTGAAATGAGAACAGAGTCATGAGATGACACTACTATTCCGTTTTCCCAGAGTACTGATATTTGACTCCAGAGGAACATACAACTTCACCAGGGATGGAAAAGAAAGCTTAAAAGAACCAATTAGAGCTATGATTTCCACTGGGTGGAATAGCTTTGGTCATTTTACTTTTATTTGGTTCAAAAGTCTGAGAATAGGGAGTGATCCTTATAGAAAGTCTCTATCCTGCCTTTCAAAGCAGGTAAATTCTAATATGAACCCTGCCTTCTACAAGCAAAGAAAGGATTCAGGTTTCTGTGAGGGATCGGATTCACACGAAAGGCTGCATGTTCCACTGTTCCCGTAAGAAAAAGCAAAGGGAATACAGCTTGTTTTCATTTCACAGTGAAGAGTCTTTTCTTTCAAAAGGACGGGATATTATGTGTGTTTGCTTTGGAAAAAAGGTTAAATTGTAATGTAGCAAATTTGGTCCATTTTACAAATGAAAAAATTGAATTTTAAGGAGGTTAAGTAACAAGTGGGGTAACTCTGAATACTAATGTGCTATAATTAAAAAGGGGGGAAGGGTTAATGCCAAAATAAAGGAATAATTGAAATCCTATTTGTATACTTTTATAGTTATCCATTTACATAACTAAAAATTGTTTTTTCCTGTAATAATCTTGTTTCTTGGTAGTGAATATTGATAGCAGATGCCCCATGGTATCATAGAGGCAAGAGAATCAAAATCAGCTCATGCTGAAACCCTGGCTTTGACATTTATTGGGGAGCTAGGTGGTGAAGTGGATAGAGTATTGGGCTTGGATTCAAGAAGACTCATCTTCATGAGTTCACAGCTAGGTTCAGATACTTCCTAGTTGTGTGACCTTTGGGCAAGTCATTTCATCATGTTTGCCTCAGTTCCTCATCTGTAAAACGAGAAGGAAAATGCAAACTACTCTAACATCTTTCAGGAGAATCCCATGACTCAGTAATAAACCACAAAGTTATGAAGCCCTACATTTTCCTTCTCAGAGCCTCATAATTTGTAAAATGGCGTTAATAATGCCTATGCTTACTTGCCTAAGTGTTTCTGTGAAGAAAGAGATTAGTAAATTAGTAAATCTTATAGCAATATATAATTGTGAGTGCCAAATATTGATCAAGATAAATATGAATTAAATTAACCTTAATTTTCTCAGGCATACTGTGATATAACTCAAAGGATTTAGAACTGAAAGAAGCCTTAGTTATCTTCTAAAGGGGTTATGAACTTGGAATCACAAATACTCAGTTCAAAACTCTGACACTTACTAACTATGTAACCCATGAGTAAGGCACGGTCCCTCTCTAATGCCCAGTTTTCTCATCTGTAAGATAAGGATTGTCAGTATGATATTATGTGGGTCCCTTTTGTGTATGGGTTGGACAAGAAGGCAGAGAGATCTCTTCTAACTCTTTGATTCTATGTGATTGTAATACCTGTCTCATAAAGTTGTAAGGCTCAAATGAGACAAGAATGTTAAGTTCTCTGCAAACATTAAAACTTCCTATATATATATATATATATATATATATATATATATGAAATATGTATATATATACAATATATATAGGAAGTATATATATATAGAGAGAGAGGAAGTATATATAATATATATATACTTCCTCTATATATATACACACACACACACACATATATATGTATACACACACACACACACACATGTGTGTGTGTGCTCTTATTATTATCATCTTATCCAAGTAAATGAGGAAATGGAGGCAGTTTCTTTCAGGCCACACAGAATGTTAGACATGGAGTGTGAATTCAAATCCTTTGACTTCAAACTCTACTTGTTTCGATTTATTTATCATTCATTTCTTTTTAACATTCTTTTTTTTATTTTAAGTTCCAAATTCTTTCCCTCTCTCCTGTCCCACCCATTGAGAATGGAAGCAATATGTTAGCAATTATACATGTGAAGTCATGCAAAACATATTTCCATAATAACCATGTTGCAAAAAAAAGGCAAGAAAAATAAAGTGAAAAACAATATGCTTCCATTGGCATTGAGAGTTCATCATTTCTCTCTCTGGAGGTGGATAGCATTTTTCGCCTTGTGTCCTTTAAGATTGTGTTGGATCATTGTCTCGATTAGAGCAGCTAAATCTTTCACAGTTGACCATGGTTACGAAGCTGTTGTTACTGTGTACAGTATTCTCCTGGTTTCCAGACCCTTTTGTTTTCCTCCTAAGAAGGATCCTGAATACTCTGGAAGAGATTTTGGTTTCAAGACCCTGAGAAAGATACTCAAGATCTGGTTTCCATTATAAAGAGTTCCTGATTCCTCTATGTGTTAGTGCCACAATAAAAATAACTAAATATTTATTGTGTATATCACCGATATTTATTTTTCTGTGAACATAATATATTCCCCTTTCGCTGTTTCCCCTCCTTCTACACAGACACTTTTGTAAACTTATAAATGTAAACTTTATAAGTGCAGGAGCTTCTCACTTTTACATTTATATATTTAGAATCTAGCATCATTCCTGGCACATAGTTGGTACTTAATAAAGGACTATTGATTTCATTGACTGATTACTTGAATTACGAGTATGTAATGGGTCTAACACTTTTCATTCTATCATTCAAGACAGACGTTTCTTGACTGAAAGTGCAATTTATTAAAGGAACCTTTTGTCTTCTTGGTTGCTGGAAATAACTACATGAAGTTGGGCTCAGTCTGATCTTTCTTTCAACCAGGCTAAATTGAGAGTTAGCTAAAAGGTTATATATATTTCAGCTGCAGCTAGGACACACAAGCCTCTCTGGAAGTGATTTGAATATTCTCACCCAAATTCACAGAGAAACTTATGGAACAATGACTTATCTGCATTCTGACTAATGGGACACCCAGCTTATGCAGAGAGGTAAGAAGGACATCAGGGGTTTAGGTTAAGTTAGCTTAAAATGAAATATATGTCAGGGAGTTTTGTGAAAGTCGATCAAAAAGAGAAGCTCTAAGGAGAAGAGGGTGTGTGGAGATCAGCACAGTCAGCCTGGCAGGAAGTCTTTGTATACAGAGACTGCTAAGTGCTGGGAAAAAAAGGAGGTGGAGGTGAAGTGAAATTTCTGCTGAGATACTGCATTGCAGCATCCAATCTGACAAGGAAAACTCATCTCTCACACCCTGAGAGCATCAGTGATGTCTGAGGAGAGTCCAGGAAGAGAACCTGAAGCAAGACTCATGGTAGAATGGAAATCACATTGGATTGGGAGTGAAAGAACTCAGAATCAAATTGAAGATCTGTTTTTTGCCACTTGTATGATCTTGGATAAGTCACAACTTCTCAAGGTAATAATACTAATAACTAACATTTATATAAAATTTTCAAGGTCCTTTCCAGTAATTCATTTGATCTTTACAACAGTCCCATAAGGTGGGTGTTATTGTTATCCTAATTTTACAAATAGGGAAACTGAGGTATGGAGAAGTAAGTGATTTGCCCAGGATCACACATCAAGTAAATGCCTGAGGCAGGATTTGATTTCAAGACTTCCCAACTCCAAGACATGCACTCTACTTCTATGTTATCTAGCTGCCCCTTAAGTTAAGCTGTTAGACCTCACCATTGGACCTATATCATACAAATAACTCATAGTAATGGTGGAATGCAAAGGCCAGAGTTCCTGCTCCCCCAAAGAGTGACTTTAGTCCCTTCTCACTCCTTCAGGGAGTGTGTGTGTATGTGTGTGTGTGTGTGTGTGTGTGTGTGTGTGTGTGTGTGTGTGTGTGTGTGTGTGTGTGTGTGTATTAGGGAAGGAGGAGGTGCTCATGTGAATGTCTTTCTTCTTCTCAATGCTGCTCAGAAATTCCCATTTTTCTGATTAAAAAAATGGATTTGGGGACTCTCAAACCTGACACTGGCATTGGCCCAGAAAACTACCCTTCTCTGTCTAATTGCAAAATTAGACTGCCCAGGAAATCTTTTCTCACGTAGGCAGAATATAGGCCATTCCTACCTTTCCAGAAGTTGTGGGGGTTCAGGAACCTTTGCCACTCAAACAGTGTGTTTCCTCTTCCTACAGCTGCCACAGGGTTCACATGAATGCTCCTTCACAATCTTTTGTCCCAAGATCTTTGCCAGGGACTTGGAGTCCAGAATCTCCTTTCTCATGTGAAAAACACACATAGCTTTTTGTAGCTTCCATGTGTCTCTGCCTCAAGGCAGCCGTTGATGGACCCTGGGTCAGGGAGAAGACCCCTAGGACACTGGTCTGCTTCTAGCTCAGATGTGTTCTCAGAATCTTGCAAAATGGACAAAAAAGAGAGAGTCCAGAATGAAAATTCTCTCCTTTCACATCCATCTTACATAAGTATGAGCTCATCAGTTCATACTGAAGACAGTCCCAGTCATTGAAACTTAATCAGAAGATGTCATTAGTCCTCTCAACGAGGTGCCAATGGGTATATCCACATCCTCCCAAGTAGAGTCTCTATGGGCCCTGAGTAGATAAAATTCCCCTGACCCTTTCAGTGAGTTACCTGTTCATTTGCTGAGTAGTTGACTTCTGGCATATGAAAAGATTTTGTTCACAAAGTAGTCAATTTAAATAGGACTGTGGAACACCAACAAAGAATTGTTAAATAGTGAAGGATGAAGTATCCAAAAAAAACTGACTTGATTAAAACATAAATACACTTATATTTCACTTCTATCTAAGTAAAGAAAAAGCTAGCAAAAAAAGATAGAGCTTATCATCAGTCATAATCAGAGTGAAGCAACTGTGACTTTGCTTCAGATGCTGCTGTATTCTGAGGATGCCCAATTTAGAATTAATTCCCTGCCACAGGCATCAGGGAAGCAGCTTTAGATCTACATGCAGGAGAGTGATAGCTACACTTGGCCAGAACTCTTTTTCCATACCTTTCACCATAAACAACCCCTAGTTCAAACTACCAGCACCTGGCTCCATTGGCAAACTCAGCTTACTCTCACTGGGGCTACTAAGGTCCCTGTATCAGGTTCTAGGGAAATCAGAATCATATCTCCTCTTCCATGGGCCCCCAATCCTCTGGGTATGTACTACCTAAGTCAAGACTTAATATTGAAGAAGGACATGTGGGGATGGAAACAGTAATTATCTCCAAATCTGTAAACTTCTGCCTTCATCACATGCTAGGTCTGGGGTGGGGGAGTCACTGTGGGGTTGGCTCACCTTGAGCCATAGGCTTGAGAGTGACATTTCAGGTCATTATCATCCTGTCTTGGCATGTATCCAGATATTATTACCTCCCATCCCTCTTCCTCCCCCTCCCCAAAGTGGGTGAGGAGCTCAGATGGAATAAGAAGAAAAAGATGTTCTAGGTTCTCTGTACCCTCTCCACTTTCAGGTGTAAAAATCACCACTTGGGTCCCTGCTTAACCCCTAAGCCCTGGTGGCCCATTTCTCCTGAATAGAAAACAGCTAGAGAATCCATAGCTCCCTTTGCTCTCGTTAAATGGCAGTTCCATTTTTCTCTTTCAGACTGTTCTGACTGCAGAGCAGAGAGAAACACCTGCTTCCCCTCAGCCCACAGCTCTCAAGGTTACCCCAAGGACAAAGGCTAAAAGCAGCTGAGCGAGGACAGAAATTCCTGCCAAGAGCAGGTGATTCATGTTCTTTCTTCACCTCAGCCGGCATCCTTCTTTCGGTGGACAAATGCTTTCTGAACTGCAGATGGTAAACTGATTCTCTTCTGAAAGGTGTGCCAGCCCTCCCTAGTGACTTGTTCCTCCATCAGTTCATTTCAGGTTTGATTACAGGGAGGAGAGGCTCCTCCATCCCCTTGCACTTGAAGAGCTGTTTGTTTCTGGGGCAAATGAAAAACGTGTCCAGTCAGGTTCTACCACAATGCTCAACACTCAGCCCTTCTCACCTTTCCACAAACCTAGATGAGAGGCTACCTTTGGCTTTCTGCTTGCCTTGGCAAATAGGAATAAAGTGACATCTTCAAAAAAAAAAAATCAGGTCATTCCACAATATTTCCATTACAAGAAGGAGATGACTCATGGAGCATTCTGAAGAAAAATATTCTTGGTAGCTGACTAATGACTGTCATTTTGGTTTAGGGAACTAAAAGAAAATAAAATGTCACATTTTTTATAGCCTTTTAAAATTTGCAAAGTACTTTCCCTACAGCATTCCCACAAAGAAGTTATTTGTATTTGTTTGTTTAAAATCTATGTTGAAATGTTGTTAAAATGAAGTTAAACCAAAGTTATATTTTAACATTATTTAACATTTAATTTGCATTCAATCCAACAAACATTTATTAAGTACCTACTATGTGCGCTGTGAACAGGCAAAATGGCATATTGGATAAAGTCAGGAAGACCTAGGCCTTTGATCTCTATTAGCTGTGTGACCCTAGACAACACAATTAACTTCTCAGTGTTCTGGGTGACTCTCTTAGGCTTCAAGTTAGGGTAAAGATATTAGGAACAATTAGGTATCGTAGTAGATAGAACACTGGCCCTTAGGTCAGGAGGATTTGAGTTCAGATCCAGCCTCAGACACTTACTACTGATAATGTTTAATATAAAATTTTGGAATAATCTCTTTGTTCTCTCTGAAGTAAACTCAGAGAGTGCCTCTTCCTATGTCAGCAAAAGCCAGCCAAGGCTGACTCTACATTCCTTAAGGAGACCTTTAACCTAAGACACTATATCTTGAATAATGGGAACTTTCCTTTGTATCTTATTATCTATAGACATATACTATGTTATGGCATATTAATGGTAAAGAAAATATAGACATCTTAGGTCGTAATTTCTATTGAACATAGTTTACCCTCTCCTATGTCAATTATCTGTTTAGGGGAGGAAGCCTGCCACTTACTAGTGGTGGGATTTCTTTCCTTATCACCGAGACATATGCTTACCCAGCCTGGAATCCCAAGGCCTGACTGACATTGCTTTGTTAATTGTCCTGTCTTACTGAATTTATGATTTGCTTAATTAGGAGAGTTTCTTTCTCATGGCAAAATGTACTTAAGACAGATGATTTCTGTACTAGGTAGTCAGAGTCACCTCTGACTCCATAGCGCTATGTAACTGTTTTCTTTATGGGGAATTGATTAATTAATTAAATCATAAAATGTATGCATTTAGCCTTTTGCCTTTTCTTTAACCAAGTTTTCAGGTCAACACTACTTATGTTACTCTGGGCAAGTTAATTAATCCTAATTGCAAAATAATAATTTTTTAAAAGATATTGACCTGGTGGAGAGGGTTTTCCCCATTTAGGAAGTCCCTATGTTAATGAAATTACAGGTCCATCCCAGTCCCCATTCCAGTGTTTGGTATACAAAACATCCATGTTGCTTATCTTCTAGGGTTGGGGTGAATAGAACATGTAAATAGATGATTGGAGAAGGAGGGAGAGATCACTGACAAACAACTGAAGGGAAAAGCTTCCAACAGGAGATGACACATCCTTTGGCAATGGTATACATTCTTAGCTGCATAGTTCTGGGCCCAATCTATGTTTATCCTGAGAACCACACAGGTAATAGACAAAGTGGAAACTCAGCCCTAGTCCATGCCCTGCAATGTTTTAAGTCAGTCTGATCCAGAGAGTGAAGCACTAAATTAAGAATCAGGTGTTCTTGGCTCCATTATCACTTCCTTTCTATGCAACCTTAGGCAAGGAATCAATCTGCCAATCAGGTGATCCTAGCAACAAGGTTCATTTACTTAGGGAATAGTTGCAAATGCTTAAGTTTAATAAGCATTGTTCTAGGGCAGGGGTGGTGGCTTTCTAGGTCCTTGGGGGCAGCTGAATCCAAACTTCACAGAACAAATACTCTTTATAAGAGGATTTGCTCTGTAAAACTTGAACACAGTCAAAAGGCCACACCCAAGGACCTAGAAGGTCACATGTGGCTGCAAGGCCCCAGGTTTCCCACCCCTGGAAGGTGAAAAACTGCCAAATCCCTATCCAGAGGCTGAAATGCATTGCTACAGTGGGTATATCTGATATCACAATAATTCCTAACACTCTACCTCAGGCCTGTGCAACATCCTTCGGTGGATTTAGGACCACCCACAAAAAATGTAGGGTTGCTACTCCTGGGGCCCTAGCCTGTGCCCAGTGATCGATTTTAAGGCAGATAAGTTTTAGTAGTAAAATGACTAGCACAGCGAACAATTCTGCATTTTAGTTTAACTCCACTTTTATTTTAAAAAAAAAAGGCAGAGAAGAAATAGTATAGATTTCCATCAAAGCCTAGGGAACCTACAATATGTTTCTGTGTCACCTGGGGCAAAGGTTAGGAAACAGCAACAGTGAAGTAGCATGAGGACTGAATTAAAGTGCTAAATTTGGAGTCACAGGTGCCGAGTTCAAAATCTGCCTCTGCTGCTACTCTATCACTAACTATGCTGCTAAGACTTACAAATCTTAAGATATTGGGCAAATCCGTAAAACCTTGTCTGGGACTGCATTTTTCTCATTTGTAAAATGAAAGAGTTGGACTAGATGAACTCTAAGCTTCCTTCCAACTCTTAGAAGGAGTCATGCTCTCATTACATAGGTTCAATGGCTGCCTCAGGCATTTACCAGCTATATTTTTGGCAAATTGCTTCATTTTCCTCAGCCTTGTTTTCCTCATCTGTAACATGGAGGAAATAACCAATATGGCACTTAGATCACAGATATGTATGTGCGTGTGTGTATGTATGTGTATATATGTATGTATTTATATATGTGTATGTATATATGTGTATATGTACATATATAAAATCAGAAAGTTGAAAATAAGTCACTTTGCAAACCTTAAATTATCCTATAAATGTCAATTATGGGAGGATGTAGAAGAGATATCCTGTGGGATGAGTAGGCATACATAGATACCAATCTATCGGAATAGCCACATCAGTGGGGTCACAGATCCATTGGGGGTAGTATATTATTACTCCAAGTATAAATGACAACTTCTAGGTTCACTTAGGTGTGTTGTCTGCAATCTAGTCATTGCAATAAGGTACATCTCATCTTCTGCCTTTGACAATATTTGATAACATTTCTGGAAAAATCCAGGTTCTGTGAAATAACCATTGACAACTATTCTCTCAAAAAAATGGGTTTTTTTGCATCATTCTAAAGGATTTCACAGGGCAGCTCAGTGGTACAGTGGATTGAACACCAGCTCTGGAGTCAGAAAGTCTGGTCTTCCTGAGTTAAAATCTGGCTTCAGGCACTTACTAGCTGTGTGACCTTAAGCAAGTCACTTAACTTTGTTTACCTCAGTTTCCTCAATTGTAAGATGAGCTGGTGAAGGAAATGGCAAAGCACTCCCATTATCTTTGCTAAGAAAATCCTTAACGGGGTAATAAAGAATCAGATATGACTGAAATGACTGAACAGCAAAGAATTTCACAGCTTATAAAACATGGGAGTTATGATTTGAGTTCTAATAGCTTATCACTAGATAGCAGTCTGCAATTCACATGGAAAAATACCAGAGATGGTGGCTATGATTGATTTTTAAGCTATGAAGTTTTAGGGATTTTGATGGAGGAGATATCAGAATTACCCTTGTCTTTAAAGGTTCATATCACTAAGATTCAAAGACAAGACAGCTATTTAAAAGGCATTTCTAAGAGGGAAATGCATGAAAAGAAAGAAACTATTTCAAGCATGCAGTTCAGTGTAAATCAATAGTATATTTGGCAGTGATGACAGGGAACAAAGCAGTGACAGAGTAAGAAAGCAAGAAGTGAAAATAATGATTACACCAGGTGTCAAGTGGTGACAGTGAAAAACAAACAAAAAATCCTTCAATCTCTCATAAAAAGGCTTTGGGAAGCTATAAAGGGTATTTGAACAAGAGAATGATGTGAGGGTGGAAGATAATTTTAGTAGAGCTAATGGAGGTAACAGCTATGAGTGTGAAAAGAAGAGATTAATTTTAAAAGTGGCCCAGAGTTAAGAGGACTTTTTCCCTTTGAAATGACATAGACATCTGTCTATTTCAATGGCATGTTGCCTTTTCAAGATTGGAAAATAGACTAGCAAAACCACATCTAGAAAATTGGGTTCAGGTATCAATACCACTCTTAAAGACAGAAAATGACAAATGAAAGAACATTCAAGAGTGAAGGTAGATTAGTGAAAGAATCTAAAAATTATGTCATAAAAACCCTGAAGGAGCTAGGAAGACTTAAGGGATGTCATAGTAATCATTGTCTTCAGCTCTCTGAAGGACTGTCAAATGGAAGAGAAGGTAAATGTCCTTTATTTTTCTTGAGAGTAGCTTTAGTACCACTGAATGGAAGTTAAAAGGAGGGCAGATTTCAGTTTAATACATCAGAACATTTTCTAAATGACTGCTGCTGAACAATGGAACAAATTATCTCACAAAGTAATGATTTCCCATCATTGGAAATGTTCAAGAAGAGGCTGATTGACCATTTTTCTGTCAGGATATTTCTTCACACAGTGAGAAATCAAATTCAAAAGTAGTTGTTCTTAACCTTTTCTGTGTCATAAACCTTTTTGGCAGTTTGGTGACGCCAACAGGTTTCCTTCTCAGAATAATGTGGTTTAAAAAAAAAAACATTCATCACTGAAGGAAATGCTAAATTTTATATAGGGGCTAATGAAAATAATATGTAATTTTTCCCCATCTATTTCTGTGCACTTTCTGAAATCTATCCATAAACCTATGGAGACTACCAGATAAAGAATCGTTACTCTATTGTGTCTTTTAATTATTTGAATGTGTTGTACTCAGATAGTAAAATTTACATTTTGACTTTCCAATTGCAGTTATAAGGACTCCCTCAGTACTGGGATGGGAAGTTAAATTTCCCCCTGAAGGCACCAGTCAGTCCCTTCACAAGCTGAGAGCTAGAGCTTTCTTGGGCAGTCACTATGTTTCACCTTCCCACATTCGCAAACCATTCTAGGTTACTAAGGAAAAATTGCAAAAAATAAATTATACTTTGTTAATTATAAGATAAACATCTTTTCTATGATATTGCTGAAGAGAGAGATGGAAGAACTGGTTCAGAAGTGAATGAATTCACTTAGACCCTCTCTTTAGCCAAAGGGAGCTTTATTGACACAAAAACAGCAGGTTAGCCCTGGAAGAAGGACTAGCAATTTACCAAGGGACAGGGGCTTGTTTTTGTAAGGACAGGATAAGGGAGACAAGGGAATTTTATGACCCAACATGGGGAAGGGGAGACAAGGAATTCCATGGTCCAGGATAAGGGGAAAGTTTTATGGTATTCCAATATAAGGGGAGACTTTAGGGTGCCTTTAGAGGATGAAACAGGGAAAGGACAGTTCAACCTTTAAGGCACCTTTATATTTCACATCAATCTGAAAGTTATTGAAAAGTATCTGTAACCATAGGGGGAAAAATTAGGTATCTGAGGAGAAATGATATGCACTGATTGCTCTGTATAAGGCTCTAATAGGATCATAGCTCTCTGTTATTTTCTCCCAACCACATTTTTCCCTTCATTTCTGTGGAAGGAAGGAAGGAAGGAAGGAAGCAAGCAAGGAAGGAAAAATAGAAATGGATCAATATCCTCCATCTTTAAGCTCCAATCAGGGAAGTTCAATCTTTTGACATCCCAAGGATGTATGAAATTCCAAACTAAATACCAGAGGAGGAAGAAGAGGAAAAGGACTCTTCATTATCCTATTTCAAGCTCATTTGGGGTCAAATGATATTTCTCTTAGAAATAATTAATTTAATTATACATGAGGAAGGAATAAAGGAAAGAAGGAAGGAAACACACATTTAATTAAACACCTACTATGCCAGGCACCATGCTAAAAATTTTTTCAGATAGTATATCATTCGACCATCCCAACAACCCTGGGAGGATGTGCTATTATTATTTCAGAAATTAAGGAAACTGAGGTAGACAAAGATTAAGTGATTTGCCCAGGGTCATACAACTACTCAGTGTCTGAGGTTAGGTTTGAGAAATACATTTGCAACAAATAGAGTTGTTAGTATTAAGAGAAACCCAAGGAGTACAGAAAATCCAGGAACTCCGTGGTAACAACAAAATGGAGGCATGGTCAATAGGTGCTCTGAAGTAGGGAAGCTTCATAGTATCTTAATGTGCTTTGTGCCATAAGAGATATGAAAAAGCAAGAGACATTCTATTAAAGAAGATATGACCTATATTCAAGTAACTGAGACACAAATTTAGGAGAAGGGGAAAGAAAACAAGCATTTATTAAGCATTTACTGTGTGCCAGGCACCATGTTAAGGCTTTGCAAATATTATTTCATTTCATCCTTACAACCCTGTCAGGTAGGTTCTGTTAGTATCCTCATTTTACAGTTGAGGAAACTGAGGCAGACATGGCTAATAAGTGCCTGAGGTCAGGTTTGAATTCAAATATTCCCACTCTGAGACCCAGAGCACTATTCAGCGCTCCACCTACCTGTTTAGAATGTGAAGATATAATATGGGATGTATGAAGGAATATGTTAGTTCAGAGAATGGAAAGATTATTTCTAAATGAGTGGAGCAAGGAAATCTTTGTGAAAGAGATGATATTTGAGCTGGGCCTCAGTAGGACAGGGGTTCAAGAGTCAGGAAATTCTTTCCATATGGAGGAAACATTATGAACAAGGCATATTTGAGATATTTGAGGAGTAGCTGGTTCAGTCAAGCTAGAACCTAGAATAGATTAAAAATACGTAGTGGGAGATTTGGTTAAAAAGATAGGTTAGGGACAAACTAGAGGATTTTAAATACCAGATGAAGTGCATTGGACAGTGGGCAGTTGGCAGTGAAAGGAATTGAGGTTCTTTGAACAAGTGGATGATTTGATCAAAGGTATCCTTCCTATCAACATTCATTTGGTAGTAACAGGAGAGAAAGATGCAAGGAATCCAGGTATGAGGCTATTGAACTATAGAGATGAGGTAATGAAGGTCTACCTACCTAATGTAGATGGGGATGAATGTGAGAGTTGCTGCAGAAGGAGAAACCATTAGAATTCCCATGAACTGATTGTATATAGGGAAGGAAATCAAAGATGGCAATGCATTTTCAGGTCTAGGTGATTTGGGGGAATGGTAGTGCCATTGACAGAGAAAGACAAGTCAGTAAAATAAAAGTTTTAGGGGGAAATTATTGAAACATGTAGAACTTGAGGTATCAAATGGAAATTTGGATGTAGTCATCCAAGAGAGAGTTGAAAATTTGGGTTTGGAGATTTGGAGAGAAGTAGGGGCTGGAGATTAAAGGAGAAGAGGGTGGCAGAGGACAAGATAGATAGATAGACAGACAGACAGACAGACAGACAGGCAGGCAGACAGACAGACAGACAGACAGACAGACAGACAGACAGACAGATAGATAGATAGATAGATAGATAGATAGATAGATAGATAGATAGATAGATAGATAGATAGTATCATGGAAGCAATGAGCATGAGTTTGGACAGACTTTGGGGGGTAGTAGAAGATAGAGGGACCTGATGTGCTATGGTCAAATAAGGGGTCATGAAGAGTTAGACGTAAATGAATGAATGAACAACAAACTAGGAGCTGGAGATAAAGCTTAATAATCATCTACACTGAGGTGATAGAAACCATGGGAAGGAATGAAATCATCAGAGACAGGAAGAGAAGACAGACAAAAACAGAAATGGGAATACAAAACTCAACAGTGGGGTGAGGTGGGGTGGGAAGGAGGAAGGAAAACTAGCAGGAGAAAAGAAACAGTGATAGAGGTCAGGGGAATGTAGTGTCACTGAAGTCAAGGGAGGAGAGTAGTTAAAAATATATACTGTGGAATAGTGTCAAATGTTTTCAGTGGTCAAGGAGGGTGATGACTGAGAAAAAGTCATTGGATTTGGTGATAAGTAAGTCACTGGTAACCTTTGAGAGAGCAGTTTTAATGGAATACTGGATACTGAAGCCAGACTCTAAGATGAGACTAAATGATTAGAAAAGAATGGAGGCAGTGAGTATGAACTAATCTTTTAGTGGTATTTTGATCCAGAGATCCCACTGCTCAGTATATACCCCACAAAACACTAAAGATAGAAAGATATATTATATCGTGTGTGTGTGTGTGTGTGTATGTTTGTATGTATGTATTTAGTGATACTTTTTGTGTTAGCAAAGAACTAGAAACAAGCTAGATGTCTTTTGGTTAAGGACTGGCTAAACAAGTTATGGAACGTGAACAAAATGAAATATTACTGTGCCGTAAGAAACAATAATCCTGAAAAATTCAAAGAAGTATGGCAAGGCTTATTTGAATTGATGCAAAATGAAATAAGCAGAACCAGTAAAACAATATATACGATCATTACCATAATGTAAAAATAAAAAATAACAATAACAGCAGCAAAACCCCCAAATCCTGAAATCAAATGCTGAATAATTATAATGAACAAAATTGATCCCAAAGATGAAAAGAGAAAATGTATCTCCCTCCCTTCTTTAGAGAGGTGGAGGATTATAGGTAGGTATACACTATTGCATATACGATCAGACTCTGGCGATGTGTGGATTAGTTTTTCCTAAATTGCTTCTTTCCCCCTTTCTTTTTTATTCATTGTCAGGAGAGATGGCTCACAATCTTTCTCTCCTCCCCAATTCTTGCCTTCGTAGTAGGGGACTTCAACACACATGTTGACACCCATTTACACAACTTAACTGTTCAACCTACTCACTTCCTATGATTTACTCTTCCAACCTACCTTAATCACACACAAAAATGGTCATAATCTGTTCTTGCTAATCACTCTCAAATATACCACCTCCACGTTCAAGAGCTCATAAATCTCCTTATTTAACCATACAAAACTATACTCTTTGTCCACACCAGTCCATTGACCCTACTCGGTTCTCTAATAGACCATCAACCTTGTACCACTCACTTTCTCTGCTTTTCTCCATCTTGACTCCCTGGTAAATCAGTTCAGTCCTACACTATCCTCTTCTCTTGGGTTCCTGGACTCCTTGTCACATTTCCAATTTTGCCCTGCCAATCCTTAGCCTTGGATCATTCTCACCATCGACTGCCTTCTCTCCTACACACCTCCACTGAATGAAGGTGGAGAAAATCATGCAACTGTACCGTTTACAAATTTATGTTACACAATTTCACCTGGGCCCTCATGGTTGCTAGGCAATCCTTCTACACTTCTCTTATCAACTCATTATCTCACTCTCCACAGCAGCTCTTTTAAACCTTATCATTTTTCCCCAAACCCCCAGGGCAAACCCTCCCCTCCCCTCTCAATTTGTCTCATATTTTACAAAAAAAAAATTGAGACCATTTTCTGAGAGTTCCTTCTTCTCCTAACTCATTTGATTTCAGGGAGGGGAGGAGGAAAGAAGGAAGGAAGGAAGGAAGGGAAGAAGGAGGAAAGAGAAGAAGCAAAGAAAATTACAGCTAGAACAAAATCTTAGAGGGACCCAGGAAGGGTCGGGATCAAGGATGAAAGTTTCAGCTTTGGAAAGGAGAATGGTCACTGCTATTATAGGACAAAATGAAGGATGGATAAAGACAACAAATCAGAGTTTAGGAAACATATTTGATGACTTAGTCCTCATTAAAATAGAAGGTAAGGTCATCTACATCAGAGGCGTCAGACATATGACCCCTTCTAATACTGTCAAGTCTGACCTGAATCAGATTAAAATATAATTGGGAAATACTTTTTAAAATTAATAAAAATATAATAAAACATACATAATATTACATTTTAAAATCAAGTCCATATATGACCAGGTTAGTGGCCCTGGTTTCTGTTTTAGTTTGACGTCACTGATCTATAGGGATTGAGAGAGATTAGGATGGACTTGAGGTCTTGAGGAAGGAAAAAGTTTCAATACCTCCTATAAGGAATACAACCAAGAATATAAATAAAAAAGATTATTGCTACCCAGTTGAGATTGGAGACTATGTACCCATGGTCTAGTCAATTACTCTGACTTTATAAATCTTTCCAGTGACATTCATCAGCCTGTGGTCAGTAATAGAGAAAATGGAAGGTGGGATCTGTCCATAACTCTATAGAAGGAAATGGAGGTAGGACAAGGGAGCAAGAAAGCCTTCAGTCTATTCAAAAGGTCTAGTCTGAGTAAGGAAAGAGGTGAATGTAATTGAGATCATAGACTTGACAGGGAAGGAAGGAAGGGAAGGGATTGAAGGCAGAGATGAATGTGGAGGACAATAGGTGTGAGGAAGTAGAAGAGGAGGAAGGAAAGGTTGTGATAGCCAAAAAGGGGAATTTCAGAATTCCAGACAGGGCTGTTGCAGGCTCACTGTCCCTCATGACTACTGTTTTCTACCAACAAGCCCTTGGACTTGGCTACCTGTTGCTCACTTTGGGGCTCACTGGCATGAATTTCCCTCAATGACCCCAGCTTCCAAAACAACTATTCATGCAGCATAACCTGTAGAAAAAGATTACTGTTAGTATTTGAACTTCTTTGCCATGCTCAAGGAAAGCGGTATACCACCTCTCTTTTCAATGTTTTTAAGATTATTTTCTGTTTGTTCTTACTTCTACTAAATGTCACAGAGACAGATGCTAAGGAATTAAAAGGAGGAAATTTACAAATTACAGAGGTCTTATTAGTTAATAATGGTTTTGCATACACAACATAGAGAACTAGGCCCTTAATCTTTCCTAGGTCCCTTTTTTTCCTGACTCAACTGCTTTTCCAGTGCTTGCCCTCTCTACTTGGGGCTGACTATTCTAAGTTTTAAACATATGCTTGAGAGATTCAGGTTTTAAAGGTCATTTGGTGCCCCAGTCCTTCTGGAATCAGCTTCACTATCCATAGCTTCATGTGTGAGGGGCAGCCCAGAGTCTGTTGCCAAAAACTAAGGGGCTGTTTTGACTTTCTCTCTTCTGACTGCCACAGTGTCTTATACATCTCTATTTGTATCCCCAGCACCTAACACAGTGCTTTGTATGCTGTGAGGGCTTAATAGATGCTTTTTCATTTATATAATTCCTTTTTTTCCCTTCCTTCCTTCATTCATTCATGGAGGAGGAGGGGAAGAAAGGAAGGGTTGGCAAGAGTGTAGGCTCCAAGCACACCTGTGATTTGTTTTATTGGTGTGAGCAATTTCCAGTGTAGAAACTCCCTCCAAAAATGCAGATCCTGTAAGTGTTCTATGACTTACTCAGAGAGAATCCAGGGCATGGAGGGGTTGCCCTGTCCAATGTCCTTTAGTTGGTGTGTGTCAGAGACAGAACTTGGATTGATTCTGAGGCCTACCCTCTAGTCACCATACTATGCAATCTCTTCTGTACACATAGTAGGTGCTTCATATAGGTTTGTTGAATCTGAATTTATAATTAAAAAAACCACTTTGACATATAGTGTTACTTGGGATCTGCACGATGCTACAGTATGTTGCTATCCTATAGGGAGGATAGATGAGAGGACATGGACAAGTGTGGTATAACATGGGCACGCATGGATGAATTGCTATCTGCATTGTTGAAGGGAATACCAAATCAGTGAGAGCACAGATCCATGAAAAATAGAAAAACTTATAGCTAGAAGGTGTCTATCTTCCTTCCCCCACTTTCAGATTATGGTATAATGGAGACCTTGGAGGTACTTGCCTTAATAGAAAAATGATCAACAGTCATATCATGATATAAAGGCTTAGTAATATATACTGATAGCTTATAAATGTTATCAGTTATAGACTACCCTTCATCTCACTTATCTTATTGGCATCATTGTTGATATGAACCAGCCACATGACCATATATTACCTGAAAGTTATTTAGGGCAAGGCATTATTGTACTTGAACTTTTCTCTTTATTCTAGTTTTTCTAGGCTATAATTTTGAAATGATTTATCAGGCATAATATAGTTGAGGTGTAATAAATGGAAAACTGGGGAACTAATTGGCAAAGGGCCCACACCAAATCAAAATGAAAACCGTTTCTCCCACTAGATGGCATAAGAACTACAGTTGTAGACTACCATCTATCTACAGAACAGCTTGCCTGGCTAAGTTCAGGAAAATGGAGCATAGGTTTCTTCAGTTAAGAAAATAATTGTGATTTTGTAGATCATGGCCCCTCTGCAGGCAATACAACATAAGTTTTCTGTGTGTAGGGGCTGCTTCATTTCTGTCTTGGTATTCCCAGCATCTAATGCAGTGCCAAGTAGGCATTTAAAAATACTTGTTAAATGGAATTGAATTGAATCTGTAACTTTGTAGAAAAGTCTTAGACTTGTCTGAGTCTCGGAAAAGTTAATGGGTTCTTGGGCACAGTGCTAATGAGGCAGAATCTGAACCTTTGTCTTCGTGATTCTGAGCCTAGCACAGTGTCCACTTCAAACTCACACAGCCTCACTGTTTTATTAATAAAGCATTTTGAAATTTTGTAATATTTCCTTCCTTATACTATAAGCTCCTTCTCTCAAAAGGAGATACAACATGATCAAACTAGACATGTTGTATATTTTCTATCATAAACGGAAAAGGAGAGAGAAAAGAAAGATTCCCAGAATGGGTGTTTTTAGATCTTGAAGATGTCTTAGAGGTCACCTAATACAAATTTACCAACCAACAAGCATTAAATATTTGCTGTGAGTTAGACATTACTAAACATGGGAGATAGAAAGAAAAAGCAAAAGACCCTGCCTTAAGGACCTCACATTCTAATGGGAGAGGCAATGGGTAACATAAATGGGTTATATACAAGGTCAATATGAATGGTATTGTACTCTACACACAGTAAGTATTCAATAACCATCTTGACTATCTCCTATGTATGTTAGTACATTTATATGCATGTATATACATATAAATATGCTATATTTCTTGTTGAAACACAAAACATTTATTTGATCATTGCCTTGTTAAAACCTCCTGTATAATTGCATTGTTATTGAATTTTAATGCAGTTATGCTTTATTATTAGACAAGGTACGAGGAGGTTCAGTGCCCTGCCCATAGTCCCATAAGGAGTGCATGTCAGAGGCAGTTCTTAAATTCAGGTTTTCCTAACTCTAAAGCCTGCCCTCGAACCACCACATTCCTTGCACATAGTTGATAGAAGACACTTAATAAATACTTGTCGAAACTAAATCCTTGTTGAATCTGGGTTTACCCTTGAAAATAATTTAACATGTAACGCTAAATGTATTACACAAATCAAGGAGCTAGGAGAAAGCTGCAGTATGTTGGGTGGTGCCCCCGTGTGGAAATTTTATAGAAAAACTTGAAAAAGAAAGGCACAGGATGGACAGGCATGGATGGCTTGTAATCTGCAGAGACTCCATCAAAGACTCGACAAAGTCCACCCTATCTAACACAATGTCTTGCACACAATATTTCTTCAACAAACATTTGTTCATTAATTTTATGGTATCATCCTAACTAACTTATAATATTATTGTCAAAAGAGATTTTTAAGAAGTAGTCAGCATAAGAGATAGAGAGTGAAGTGTAAAATGGATAATTTTGATTACATTAACTTGAAAAGTTTTTGCACAAACAAACCCAATGCAACCAAGATTAAGAGGAAGCAGTTAACTGGGAAAGAATTTTTACAAGTAGTGTCTGTGATAAAGGCCTCATTTCTAAAATATATAGAGTCAAACACAGCCTCAAATTTACAAGAATACAAATCATTCCCCAATTGATAAATGGTCAAAGGATATGAACAGGCAGTTTTCAGAGGAAGAAATTAAAGCTACCTATAGTCATATGAAAAAAGGTTCTAAATCACCATTGATTAGAGAGATATAAATCAAAACAACTCTGAGGTACCACATCACATCTGACTGGCTAACATGACAAAACAGGAAGATGATAAATGTTGGAGAAGATGTGAGAGAATTGGAACACTATTTCATTGTTGGTGCAGGTGTGAGCTGATCCAACTATTCTGGAGAACAATTTGGAACTATGTCGAAAGGGCTACAAAAATGTGCATACCCTTTGACCCAGCACTATCTCATCTAGAGTTGTATCCCAAAGAAATCATAGAAATGGGAAAAGGTCCCACATGTACAAAAATATTTATAGCTGTTCTTTTTGTGGTAGTTAAGAACTGGAAATCAAGGTAATGCCCACCAGTCTGGGAATGGCTGAACAAGTTGTGGTATATGAAGGTAATGGAATACTATTGTTCTATAAGAAATGACAAACAGTCAGACTTCCGAAAAGCCTAGAAAGACTTATATGAACTGATACCGAGTGAAATGAGCAGAACTAGGAGAACACGATACACAGTAATAGCCACAGTGTGTGAGGACTGTTTCTGATAAACTTAGCCCTTCACAGCAAGGCAAGGACCTAAAACATTCCAACCAGAAAAAGAACTATGGAATTGGAACACAGAATGAAGCAGACTATTTTCTCTTGTATTATGTTTTATTTTGGTTTGGTTTTTCTCATGGTTTCTCCCATTCGTTTTAATTCTTCTATGGAACATGACTAATGTGAAAATGTGTTTACTAAGAATGTATGTGTAAGAGCCCATATAAGATTGCATGCCCTCTCGGGGAGGGAGGGGAGAGGAAGATGAGAAAATTTAAAACTTATGGAAGTGAATATTGAAAACTGAAAACACATAAATTAATTAAATCTTTTTAAAAAAAGAAGTCAGCATTACCCATTCCTGCACTCCAGTACAATGGAGACTGAGCAAGGTCCCCTGGATGAGTGACTGGGTTGGGGGATTTTTTTGCAGGAAGTTAAAGGGGAAGGGGATCAGAAATAGAAGCCATAGGTAGAGACTGAGTTTTCAAAACCAAATACTTCACCTAATTCAGCCAGCAAAGATTATGGGTTTTTTGGGTGTCAGTCTGGGAGGGTGAATACTTTTCTACTCATTAATACAAATTTTAAAATATTACTGTATTAAAGCACACTGCCCTATGGTCTTATGACTATGCTGAGGGTATGTTTTCCAAAACTGATGCTCAAAATCCCCAAGTCAAGACTTGTACAAACCTACTTTTCTACCTCTCCCCTCTTCCCCATATCTACCAAACTCTTGAACTTAGACAAAGCAAGGGAGAAAAAATTAATTTTACATGCTAAAGAAGTAATTAGTTTAAGAAAAAAAGCTTCCCAGGTTTGATATATTTCTATGGTATTTGACATTGAAACTTTTCAGTGGAATCATACCTTTTTTTCTCCTTTCTGTTACCTTGATACAAAAACAAACAAACAAACAAAAAACCAAAGAAACAAAAAAACCCTTTCAGCAACCATCAGTAAAAATCTAGAATGATTCAAGCCTTATTTAATCATTAGGGCTGGGTGGGGAAAAACCTTATAATGTGCCCTCAAAAGGCTCACTGTGTTAATACCAGCTAAAGCTCATCTGCTCTGGGTAGTGAGGTAGACCTGAAAAGCAGAATGTATCCAGTAGCCCTCAGGCTAACAAGTATCTTCCCATTACTGCTGCCCCATATGCTCTCCTCCCACCACTGTTCACCTAGGACTTTTGGCCCTATGTACTTATGCACTTTCAAGACTGACACCTAGACGCAGAATCCAGCTGGAAACTTCCTAGGGTTTTCACAATCATTCCGAATACAGTCACGGCTCTGAGCAGGTGTATCCTTAGATTAAAAACCTTCCTATGGCCCAGCATTAGAACTGCTCTAGGATAATGGCCTGCCTTTTCCCTAGGCTGTGTATTGCATAGCTGTAGAAATCACTTGACTCTTTATAAGGATATCTTCTGCCTGTACAGACTTTCCAAGTACATTATGTTTTGTTGTTGTTGTTCAGTCATTTTCAGTCATATCCGACTTGTCATGACCCATTTCCAACTCATTTTACACATAAGGAAACTGAGGCACACAGTGCATGTCAGAGGTAGTTCTTAAGTTCAGGTTTTACCCAAGGTCCTGTGATTTACCCAAGGTCATATAGGTAGTAAGTGTCTGGGACCCGATTTAAACTTACGAGGAGGAATTCTCCTGACTCCAGGACTGACACTCTACCCACTGCACCACCTAGCTGCCTGTATTGTATTAGAAGCCAACAGGTAAGAGACATTTTGTTGGAAGCCAACAATTACCTCATGAGTCAAGATAGACCTAACTACCACTTACCACCCACAGGGCAATGGTGAGACCAAGTGGATAAACCAGACATGTCTCTGATATTGCATTTCATATAACCATGTAATTAGACCCCTGTCCATTCCTATCCACCCCTCCCTCCCCAGCAGAATTCCTTTTCAATAGCTCTGTTGAATTCGACGTCTCTGATGCTCCTTCCAACTTTGAAATTCTGTGATCCTGTGATGAAAAGGATTGATTTTTCCACTGAGATTGGCAGAACGGGCATGCTCATGAATGTATGTGTTTTTTAAGACGTGTACACTCCCCTAGCATGATTGCTATTGTTCAAAAATAACATAAATGCAAGATATAAAAGAGAAGGAAAAATATTAACTGAGAAATCCTCCGTGACATGATGAATCTTTTGCAATATCAGTAATATCCAGCAGGTTGTACCCATGGACTACTTTTCTAGTTGAAACTCTGTGTATGTCTACAACATGAACTTCTGTCAAGTTCTGTCTATGGCAGAGAAACTTTACTGTGCCTTATTAAATTACATCTACGGTACAAGTCAACTGGGAAATGACACAAGTAGCTTTAAGTAAGTCAATCAGCCAAGCATTTATTAAGCGTTTACCTTGTGCTACATGCTATGTGTTAAGTAATAGAAATACAAAGAAAGCAAAAATGTTCCCAGCCCTCAAGAAGTACATCCCAATGGAGGAGATCATACCTAAATATGTAGGCACATCTAAGATCCATATAGACTAGATAGAAAATGAGTTCAGAGGGGAAGGCAGTAGTTCCTAGGGAGACTAAGAAAGGCCTCTTGCAGAAGGTAGGACCTGAACTGAGGCTTTAAGAAACCAGGGAAACCAAGAAGCAGAGGTTAAGAGGCAGAGCGTTCCAGGCATAAAGGACAACAGTGCAAAGTCATGGCAACCGGAGGTGGAAAGCAATATTTCCAGAGAAGTACATAGGATAGTGTACCTGGAACATAGAGAGTATGGGAGAAGTAAAATGTAAGGAGACTGGAAAGGCAAGAAGGTACTTTGTTATGTAAATCACCTTTCAAAAATAATAGATTAAATAATTACTAGTTAAATTTTTGCCTTTTAACCCCAGCTAGAGTGCCCACATGAGATCAAAAACTAATTACTTAATCTAAATATCTAAACTCACATGGGTCCTCACTGCTGTGTGGCAATCCTCCAATTCATCTGATGACTTCCTCTCACCTTCCTTACAGCAATTTGCTCTTTTCAATCCCCAATTCTATCCTTAAATCCCCTCTTTCTCAGTAGAAGACCTTGCCTCCTATTTACTGAGATCAAGGCAAGCAGGATGAATTCCCTCAACTCTCTTCCCCTCAGAATCGAAACCTCCTTGTTTATGCCCACCTTCTCCTCCATCTTCCAGTGTCAGAAAATGAGGAAAACCTCCTCCAAGCTAAGGTTCACCCCTCCACTGGCCTCCTTGATCCTATCCCTTTCTATTTCCTTTGGGACTTTGCTCCATTCATTATCTCCCTTATATCTCCATCTTTAAAAAAAGTTTACCCCCCAACATGCTAGAGGTCTTCCTCACTTCCTCCCAATTAACAGAGTATTCTGGCTGACCACCTGTCTTTTCTCATTCTTGCCACCTGACCGAAGCATCTTTTCTTCCTGTCACATAATTCCGTGATGACGTTATTTATTTCTGTTCTTTAAGGTTCCTCCTGGGTTATATGTTGTCACCTGCTCACATTCATCATGAGGCTTTCCATTGTCTTCCATGTGAGAAATCTTAGTTCTTCAGAGGTAAGGGTGTGCCATGTCTTGCCAACATACAGCAAAAGCAATAAAATGTTATTTTTGAAAAGATAGGCTTTTATTTCACAGAAAGCTTGGTGTCAGTATCCAATAGCTTCCCCCTACCTTTTTTTTTTTGGTCTTTATTTTCCTCTGCATTTTTAGTACTGTTAATTATTATTGTTAATTGCTGTTAACTATTAATAGTTAATTAGTATAATTATCTACTCTTTCATGATCCTTTCCCTTCTCCGTGCTTCAGAGACACTCCAGTTGTGTGCTGAAATTGACTTGTACTGGGTCATGAGAGCTGATTGTCAAATATTCAGTGACCATATATACCTCTGAAATTGACAAATGCTACAGATCAGGACTGGATTTATTGTTTTGCTGATTATCTATACTTAAGAAAGTGATGGAGAGCATTTTACTAATGTAGATCACACTTAAATGGGTGTCATGCATACTTTTTCTGAGAAAACTGGTTGTTAAAAATTTACCAGCACATCTCCTAGTTTCCCATTTCTGAAGACTCCCTTCCTGTCTCCTTTACTTTGTCTTCTTGCTCTTGCCAACAAATGTGAGTGACTTCCAAGGTTCAGACCCTGCCCGATATTCTCACTTTGAGTGGGTTCACCCCTTCCTAGGGCTCTCTGTAGATTAATTCCAAATCTATATAGAGAGTGATGTTTTTATTGAGCTTCTGTTCTGCATTTCCAACTGTGTTCAGGACATATGACTTGGAAAACAAATCATAATCCACATAAATCACTGTTAAATCATCAATGAGAGTCCAGGAGTTGACCTTGGAATACAGAAGTCCAGAAGATGGTAATAGAGAGAAGCTCTGCTTCCAGAGGTGCTATTTGAGAACAGAGACACAGTATTTGTATTTACCCATAAGTGGTAAGTGCTACTAGGTGTCCCAGTGGATAGAGCACTGCGCCTGGCATCAGGAAGATTCATTTCCCTGAATTCTAGTCTGGCCTCAGCCACTTACTAAGCATGTGACCCTGGATAAACCACTTAACCCTGTTTGCCTCAGTTTTCTCATCTTCAGAAGTGAGCTGGAGAAGGAAATAGAAAAAATACTCTCTAGTATCTTTGCCAAAAGGGGTCATGAACACAACTGAAAAAGCAACTGAACGATGACAACAAAAAAATGTGGGAAGTGAGCAGCTTAGGGCAAAGTGAATGAATTATATACTGACATCAGCAAGGACAGCTACAGGCCTGTAGCCTTCAAAGTGTGAGTTGAAATGTCCTTGTGTGACTCCTCAAGTCCCTTCTGTGATCCCAGGGGTTCCTGAGATATGTCCCATCACGTACATTCTCTGACCACACAGGTTCCCTACATGTTCTCTGTTCACATGTACTGTCTGTGAATTCTTTCCCACTGGCAGGGTGTTGATCATTAACTCAAGAGCATGCCCCTCTATAAAAGACTTCTAGTAAAGATAGAGATGTTGGCTTTAGATAGTATATGCATACACAGTAGCCTATAACTTGATGATTTTGTCTGCAGGTTAAATGTTTCATGATAACGGCACATTTGTGTACCACTTTTAGATTTGCAAAGAGTTATAGGGGTTATCTCATTATATCCGCACCACAGTAAGATGAGGTACTCACAGTTATTATCCCTATTTTACTGATGGTGAAAGTGAGGCCAAATGATTAAGAAATTCCCTCGGGGTTACATAGCTAGAAAGTTCTGGGGCAGGATTCAAACTCAGGTCTTACTGCCTCCAAGTTTAATGCTCTTTCTACTACACCAAATAGTTGTCTTTCATTGTATTATAGTATTTTTAATGTCTTTTTTTCTTATACATTTGTTACATTCCTGAAGTTTGCAAGAGGTGTCTCCGTCAAGTCTCTTATTTCAAAGAGTTATGTAACTATAGATACATAAACAGGTATTATAGGTAAGACCATAAGTCAGAATGTCTGACCAAAGGCTCTGCTGGCCCTTTCAAACAGTTATAATGCCCAAAGACCCCAAGACTTCACTTTAATAATAGTAATTATCATTTTTATATCTCTTTCAGGTTTGCAAAGCACTTTACAAATATTATTTCATTTTACCCTCACAACAATCCTGGAAGGTAGGTGATAATATAATTCCCATTTTTACAGATGGGGAAATTGAAGCAGGCAGAGGTTAAGTGACTTACCCAGACCCACATAGCTAATAAGTATCTGAGGCCAGATTTGAATTCAGGTCTTCTTGACTCCAGGTTCAGCTCTCTATGCACCAAGACATGTAGCTTCTTCTAGATCCAGAAGGAAGGAAAAATGATAAAATACTTAACAATTAAAATACCAAAAAACCCAGAATAAAAAAAGGGAAGCAGTATTCAGAGAAAGCACCTCAAAAGGTAGGATAAAACAAAGAAATGGTCAGTGCATCCTATTCACTGCTGCCTAATAACCTTGCTAAGGTTATTACTGCTTGATGATGACATCAGCTACCATTCCCCACAGACTTGGTGAAATGTCCGCACATGGCAGCCTTAACTGGTACATATTTGTTACCCTGTGTCCTTAAGTAAATCTTATCAGGATAAGCAACTTATGCATAAGCTTATTCTTTCATTTTCCTTGGGTGGCTGCAGGCTCATTGCACAGCATCGGAGCAGGCATGAGTTCTTGATCACTTCTCTAGTTGGCCTAGTTACTGGCCAAATCCTGTAATCCAGGCTGAAAAGCATTTAGTAAGCTCCTATTATGGGCAAGGCACTAGGAATACAAAAATGAAATGAAAAACTATCCATGCCCTGAGAATTCTTCCATTTTCTTCGGGGGAAACAACACATAAATGGATAAATGCAGACATGATAATATGAAACAGAAAGAGGGGCACACTAATAATGAATGAGATCCTATAGGAGATTAAACAGGAGGTGAGCCTTGAAGAAAGGCTAGGAATTCTAAGAGGTGGAGATAAGGGGATAATGTATTCTAGGCATTCAAAGGCACAGAGGTGGGATATGAAATCCTGAGTTCAGAAGAACAGCAGGTAGGCTTGCTTTGTATCAAAGAGTGCCTGAAGGGCAGTTATGTGCAGTAAGTAAGGTGGATTGGAGCCAAATCATGAAGGGTTGAAATCTCTCCACTGGCACAAACCTCAAACTCAAAATATTCAAAATTAAATTTATCATCTTCCTCTCTAAACAGCCTCCCCTCCTAAATTCCCTATTTCTGTTGATGACACCACCATTGTTTTTCTCATTTACCCAGAGATATAACCCCAGTGTCATCTTTGACCCTCCTCTATCTTTCATCCCATCCACACTCCTCCATAACTAATCACTTGTCAAGTCTTGTCACCACGACCTCTTGCATTTCCACCTTTCTACCATCTCTATTGCTGCCCAAATCCAATCCTCATTACATTTACCCTGGATTATTGGACTAGTCTCCTAACTGGTTCCATTGCCTTTAGTTTATCCTGAATCCTGTATAGGTCTAATCAGGCCATTTTTGTACTCAAACATCTTTAGTGACTCCTTGTTACTTACAAAATAAGTTATAAACTTCTCTTTATTCCAACATTTGAAGCCCAATTTACTTTTCAGTCTTCAAAGGGTTTGTCCTTTGTTCTTGTCAAGATAGAGTACTTAACCATTCTCAGATCTCATCCTGTCCTTACCTGCTTCCAAGCTATCTGCCAATTACTAGAATGGACTCCTCCACCCCTAAAAGAACCAGACCCTCTCTAGCAATTGAAATCCTTCCCATCCTTAAAAGCACAGCTCCCTTTTTACCTTTCCTGAAGCTTCTTGAGGTCAAGGATGTTGTCTGGTTTCAATTTTATATCCCTACTGCCTATCTCAGGGTATTGTACATTAAAAGGGCCATTCCCTGACTACTTCTTAAAGAGGCCTATTCACTCAATGGGCATTACCTCCCTCTAAGCAAGTACCTGAAAAGGCCAAAGTCTCCCATTGCTTCCTGGCCCATCTCCAGTCATCCTGATGAATATCTGGTCACTGGATCCAGATGGCTCAGGAGGAGAAAGTGAGGCTGGGTGACCTTGCACAGCCCTCCCTCACTCAAAACAAAGTCAAGTGCAAGTCATGTCAACATTTCTCTGATGGCATGGTCTTCTTCAAAAAAGGACGAACACAACAACAACAACAACAACAACAACATAGTAGGTTCTTTATTAATATTTGTTGAATGAAATGAATAAGATTATAGAAAAGTATTGTCTTTTGTGTATCTCTTATTATTTATTGATCATTTTGAATGATAGTACTCCCCTGTTAAAACTGTGTATGAAAGCATGTAAATCACAATAGCAAGAAACATTAGCTGCTCACCCCAATGTTGGAGAAATTGTTAGGGCAATTGAAGGAAGCTGTGAAGTTGAGGTTACCGTGCTAGGCTGACCCTAAACAATGTAGAGTGGGGAAGAACACTATTAGCTGTGATTTGAAGGACACCAAGAAGGCCCCCATTGTTTCCCCCACTCATCTATCCTGGTAACCAAAATCAATCAATTCATTCTCCAGTTAAGACTCTCTTTCTAGGTCTTCTTTCATTTCTCTGAAAGGACCATTAAGTCCCTGGAAGATGGCATTAAGGAGATAGCAGATAACTATCAGTGAGAATAGTCTTATCAATTTGCTTACATTTCCTTAGAAGATATAAACTGCACTGAGGGAAAGAAGCAGTTCTGGAAGAGAATGGATGCTATGGAAAGGGAAGGAATTGAAATGACTGACTTCTCTGGACCCATGTAACAATGCAGACCTTTCCTACCCAGCGGCCAGCTCTATCTAATTGCTTCTATGCAAAAAAATGATGCCACATCACAAACCACAGAGTGTCCATGCCTCTTAGGCCCTCTTCTGTTCTCCACCTCTCCTTTCCCCTTTCCCCTTCCATGTCCTTTATCTTTCTAAAAGTTCTGCTATTCTAGTTCTTGAAGGAGACACATAACTAGCTTTTTGTGCAGCTGGTTCCCATGCTTATGAAGAAAAGAATCATTTTCAGTGTCAAGACAGAAAGTAAAGCAATGGAAGAGAGCAAAGAACATTTCTAATAGTTGTCTACCATGGGAAAGCAAGGGGTGGCAACACTTTTGAATGTATTTTTGGTTATTTTCAGTCATGTCTGACTCTTTACAACCCCATTTGGGTTGGCAAAGATACTGGAGTGGCTTGCCATTTCCTTCTCCAGCTTATTTTACAGAGAAGGAATTGATGCAAACAGAGTTAAGTGACTTGCCCAGGGTCATGTAGCCAATAAGTGTCTGAGGCCAGATTTGAACTCATGAAGATGAGTCTTCCTGACTTCAGGTCTGGTACTCTGTCCACTGAGCCCAATGGACTCAGTGTATGCCCAGTGTATTTTTTTACTTTGTGGAGAAAACAACATTGGATTGACTAATTATCTTCGTGAAATTGGCTGCTTGCAAGTCTATTTTTCAGAGTATATTCTCTCTCTCCCATAAGGTGGGCTGGCAGGTAGACAAACTTACTCTGAGATTGTCTTGAAAGAATGTTCTTTGTTTTTGAGTAGCTCTCAATTTTCCTAAAGGCTAGAAGAATAAGAGACTTCCCTTTTTGGTCTAAAACCAGGAGTTTTAGTGAGCATCATTACCAGATCAGTTACTTCCACACCTTTCTGCACCCTCCCCCAAAAAAATATCCAACAGGATCCTGGGAAAAGTATATTTATTGTTTTGTCCTATCTCCTTAGACAAACATTTTGAATTGGATGTCCCAAAGGCACCTCAAACTCAAATATAGCCCCAGAAAAGTACTCATCCCCAAAACCCACTTGGCTTCTGAACTTCCTCATTAATAGCATCTTTCTAGTCAGCAAGGTTTGCAACCTCAGTGCCATCTTTAATTCCTCACCATCACTTACTTTACATATTCAACCAGTTTCCAAATCTTTTTCTTCCTGTCTTCAATCTGTCCCTGTCTCTTCTCTCCAGCCTTCAGAGTGACTGTCTCTTCATTTAGGGCTTCATGATCTCTTGTCTGGTCTATTGATATAATCTCCAACTTGGTCTCCCTGTCTCTTCTCTCCCTATTCTAATTTCTCCTCCGCATAGCTGCCAAAGGCTGTCGCTCTCCTATTCAGTAAACCCTGTTGTCAAACATAAACTCCTCCATTTAGCATTTAAAGATAGATAGAGCATTTATTATATGCTTACTATCTTCTGGGCACTGTGCTCAGCAGTGGGGATAAAAATACAAGCAAACAAGATAGTCTCTGCCCTCAAGGAGCTTATATTCTAACCGGGGAAGATAATTCATAAAGGGTAGTTGAAAGAGGGTTGGAGGGATAAAGAGCAACAGTGAATTGGCATGGAGACTTGGTTATTAGCAGAGTGTTATACAGTCTTTTCAGTCCTGTCTGACTTTTCGTGACCTTACTTGGGCTTTTCTTGGCAAAGATACTGGAGTGGTTTACCATTTCCTTCTCCAAATCCTTTGATAGAGGAGGAGCTAAGGCAAACGGGCTTAAGTCACTTGCCCAAGTTCACACAGTTAGTAAGTATCTGAGGCTGGATTTTAACCTATAAAGATCAGTCTTCCTGATTCCCAGTGCTCTATCCATTGAACTAACTAACTGTACTGGAGTAGGGGGCCAAGTATTATATTTGAACGTGGTGATGGTGATTGTTTGTGAGAGGTGGGGGTAAGGGTTGGGGGGTTCTTTCTCTGGATATGGGTAGCATTTTCCATCATGAGTCCTTTCAATTGTCTTGGATCATTATGTTGCTGAGAAGAGATAAGTCATTCATAGTTGATCGTCACACACTGTTGCTATTACTATGTGCTATGTTTTCCTGGTTCTACTCATTTCACTTTGCATCAGTTCATACAAGTCCTTCCAGGTTTTTCTAAAAATTTGTCTGCTCATCTTTTCTTATTGTTTAATAGTATTCCATTACATTCATATACCACAGCTTATTCAGTCATTCCCTAATTGGTAGGCATCCCTTCAATTTCTAATATTTTTTTTACCACCACAACAAAGGCTGCTATAAATAATTTTTGTACATGTAGGTTCTTTTTTCTTTTTTATGATCTCTTTGGGATACAGACCTAGTAGTGTTATTGCTGGATCAATGGGTATGCACAGTTTGGTTTCCTTGGGACATAGTTCCAAATTGCTCTCCAAAATCATTGGATTAGTTTGCAACTCCACCAACAGTGCATTAGTGTCCCAATTTTTCTACATCATCTCTAACCTTCATAATTTTATTTTTTTGTCATATTAGCCAATCTGATAGATATAAGATGGTACCTCAGAGTTGTTTTAATTTGCATTTCTCTAATCAAAAGTGGTTTAGAGCATTTCTTTATGTGACTATAAAGAACTTTGATTTCTTCATCTAAAAACTGCCTGTTCATATCCTTTGATCATTTATAAATTGGAGAATGGCCTGTATTCATATAAATTTGACTCAGTTCTCCATATATTTGAGAAATGAGGTCTTTATCAGTTTCTGATAAAGACTTTTTCCCCAGCTTTCTGCTTTCCTTCTAATCTTGGTTGCATTGGTTTTGTTTGTGCAGAAATTTTTTAGTTTAATGTAATCAAAATGATCTATTATAAATTTCATAATGTTCTCTACCTGTTGTTTTGTCATGAATTCCTCCCTTCTTCATAGATCTATGGATATGGTAGACTATTCCTTACTTTTCTCATTTACTTAGGTATCACCCCTTATGTCTAAATCATGTACCCATTTTGACTTTATCTTGGTATACACTGTAAGATGTTGGTCTATACCTAGTTTCTGACATTATTTTCTAGTTTCCCCAGCGGTTTTTATCAAATAGTGAGTTCTTATCCCAGAGTCTGGGATCTTTGGATTTATCAAACACTAGGTTACTATGATCATTTACTACTGTGTCTTGTATACACAGTCTATTTCCCTGATCTATCATTGTGTTTCTTAACTGGTACCAAATAGTTTTGATGATTACTGCTTTATAATATAGTTTGAGATCTAGTATTGCTAGGCCACCTTCCTTTGTATTTTTTTACCTGTTAATTCCCTTGGCATTCTTGATCTTTTGTTCTTCCAGATGAATTTTATTGTTATTTCCAGTCTTCTTAAACATTATTCTTCTCCCTGAAATCTATGGTCCAGCCATCCAGCCACACTGGCTTATTTGCTCTTCTTCATACAGATCTATCTGTGCCTTTGCACTGGTGCCCCTGTACCTGGAATTCTCTCCGTTATCAGCACTACCTCCTTCAAGACTCAGCACAAATGCCATCTTCTACAGGAAATCTTTCCCACTTCCATCAATTGTTAATGGTTTAAAGGTTGACTTTGTAATACTTTGTATTCATCTTTTACATACTTATTTACTTACATATTGTCTCTCCTAATAGAAATTTTAATTCCTTGAGTTTTGTTTTTGTCATTGTTGACACTCAATACTTAACACCGTGTCTGGCACAGAGTAAGCACTTAATCAGTGCTTATTCTTTGATTGACTGAGACATTTTTCATGCAAATTCCACTTTCCACAACTGTCTCCAGTTTTCTATCTGTGTATGTATGTCTCCCCTGTGTAATGAACTATGGGTTCATCCATCTCTACTCTGTATAGGTGCCTTCCCTGCCTAACTTTGAGGAGTATGAGTTGACATTGGAAGTTATTGAAGCTAAGTTCATCATGCAGAGTGGGGAGGGAAGGGTCTTTTGCTCAGTTTGCTAAATAGCACTTTATTCACAGAGATAGATTAACTTGCATATGACAAGAGAGATTTTACTTGGGACAAACACTGAAATTGGTGGGAGGTACTGAACAAAATGAAAATTATTTCTCACATCTTATGCTACCATAACTACTACTTCAAAGTACCATCAGCCAATGGCATGATAATCTTTTAACTACACAGTGCCAAAGACCATAAAGTTCTGGTGAATTTAATTGTTCTTATACTAGAGGAGGTAGCACAGTGTTAGAGCACTAAAGCTAGAGTCAGGAAGACCTGAGTTTAAATTTAAACTCCAAAATTTACTAGTTTCATGACCCCGAGAAAGTCATTTAACCTCTGCCTGCCTCATCTGTAAAATGGGGATAATAACACCATCTACCTCCTAGACTTGTTGTGAAGATTAAATGATAAAATGTTCATTAAGTGCATTGCAAACCTCAGAGAACCAAAAAGATAGCAATGTCATGTATTCTCTCTACCTTTCTAACATGTTACTATAAAGATAGAATTTATTGCAGTGAAGAGCTACTAAAGATTGCCTGTACCCATCTTCTATTTTCATTGTTCTTTGTCCTTTGTGTTCACAGAGGACCAATGATATCACAAGGTGATGTCTTGACTTGGGAATGAACTGGATTTATATGAGGCAGAGTTGCACAAGATCATCAGCCACACTCTCTCTTCCAGAGTCATCAGAAGTACAGCAGAAAGATAAAAGTCAGGATGACTGGCAATGGCCCATGATGCCATGGATGACCTTTGTATTTTTTATGTCACACCAACCTCTAAACACCCACAGCACCTTCTTCAGCCACCCCCATGGCCATTGGAACAAAATTGTTTTCATCCACCCCTTTTGCTGGGGGAAGTCCTCATATGCTTGTGGTAGATATACCCCTAACTCACTGACAAGTTTGAGGCTGGTCAGTTACCCGCAATCAGGTTTAGCTCCTCTGCCAAAGTAGTTTACAGGGATGTGGCTGCTGCACATGCTACAGCTTCTTGGAGGATGTGAGAGTTTTTATTTGCACTGAAGATACCCTTCATATATTTGTAGAACATCTTCCAAAAGAATTTATGAAAATAAGAAAGTAGCATAAAGATTAGTATTTATTGGAATTGCCTTTTATAGAGTGGGGAACATATAAATATGTATGATGATATAAAGGTGTCATTCAGTTGTTTTTCAATCATATCTGATTTTTTGTGATACCATTTGGGGTTTTCTTGGCAGAGATACTGAAGTACTTTGCCATTTCTTTCTCCAGCTCATTTGACAGATCAGGAAAGTGAGGCAAACATGATTAAGTGACTTGCCGGGGTCACAAAGATAGTGTCTGAGGTCAGATTTGAACTCAGGTTTCCTGATTCCAAGCCTGACGTTCTATCTACTCTGCCACCTTGCTGCTCATATATAAGTATAGATATAAATATATATTGGGGAAGCTATGTGGCGCAGTGGATAGATTGTTGGTCCTGGGGTCAAGAAGACTCATCTTCAATGAGTTCAAATCTGGCCTCAGGTACCTATTAGCTATGTGACTCTCGGTGAATCACTTAACCCTGTTTGCCTCAGCTTCCTCTTCTGTAAAACAAGCTGGCAAACCACTCCAGTATCTCTGCCAAGAAGAGTTGGAATGGGCTCACAAAGAGTCAGACATGACTTAAAACAACCTACCATCAACAAAATAAATATATCAAATGAACACAAAATTGATTTTTATTTCACTTTAATATATATGGTAGCTGTTTCGTTCCTCACTGACCTGCCTTGAATCAGAATGCCCGTAAAAAAAAAGGGTGTGGAGGAAGACAAGTTGGGTGCTGTAGGTACAAATTGCCAGTGACTTCCTCATGAGGGAATGAGCCTGAATTACTGCTCAGATAATGAAATATAGGAATTATATAAAAGGCAACAAATTTTCAGATATGATCTGTTAGAGAGGTAATTTAGTGGGTTTATGATTTGTCCCTTTAAAATTTTTAAGGGAAAAATTTTCATTTTTCCCCTTTGGCTATATAGCAAAGCATTGTAATCCAGGGTTGTGCCTTACTGTTCCATTAAAATTATATTCTTTGATTCATCAAAAAAAAAAAAAAGTGGTTAAAATGGAAAAAAAAATGTGGCAGAACAAAAAGAGAAAGTTTGGTTTTAGAATAAGGAAACAGAGGTAAATCTAGTCTGGATACTTCTTACCTATATAATAAGTAATAATATAATAATAAGTAAATATAATCATGTAAATATGTAATAAGTCAAGACATTTCATCTTTCTGGGTTTCTGTTTTCTCATCTATAAATTAAAGGAGTTTGATTGTGCTAAATGATCTCTAAGGGCCCCCATAATCCTAAATCCTCTAGACTTTCTCAATTCAAATGAATATTGTCCTTCCAAGTCATTGCCTTAAGAGGTTACACATTTTTTCTAATGATACTATAAGTATTCCAGGCATTGTTGGAACACTTCTCTTGGAATGGACATCAGAACCAATTTATAAGATACATGGGAAAATTAGATTTGTTGCTTTATAGTCCTATCTCATTTGGGGTCAAAAATGGCATTCTACAACTAGAGCTCCCACCTATTTCATCCGGACTTGGCTGTTTCCAAAAATTACATCCACACTCAAGGGATGAAAATGTGCCACAGATACTAAGTACATTTCAAAAAGAATAGTCTAACCATATTTTGTGCATGACAACAGCACTTGAGTATAGTTAAAGTTTTAAGGTTACTGATTTGAAGGATGCAACTTTTGCTGGAAGAGACTTCAGAGGGATGAGAAAACCATCTCCAAATACTTGTAGGGCTATCCCATGGAAGTGGACTTAGATTTCTTTTACTAAACCTCACAGAGCAGAACTGGAAACTTGGAGTAGAAGCTGCAAAGAGTCAAATAGATATGGGCATTATTGAAGGAAAAACTTGCTAACAATTAGAATTACTCAAAAATGAAACGGGCCTTTTTGGGAGGTAGTGGCTGACCCTCTCTTTAGCAAAGGCTGGATAACCACTTGTCAGATATATTATGGAGGGGCTCATCTGTCAAGAATAGGTTGAAGTAAATGACTTTTGAGGTCCCTTTCAACATGAAATTCTGTGACTATCTCATGCCTTGCTTTCACAAGGAATCTGAGGATGAGACAAATGAAGTGGCTTGTCCAAGGTCACAGAACTGGGTACATCCATATGGCCAGTTTGCTATGCCATATGGTGTTTGTTGAAAAATCTTTTGCTTTGCTTTAAAGTCATACCTCATAAAACTGTACTTATAGAATCATGAGCCTGGGAGGAACTGGAAGGATTATTCAGCCCAACCTCCTCGCCTTATAGATGAAGAAAGAATGGCTTACAAAGGTTAAGTAACTTCTCCAAGATCACATAGCTGGCTAACAACCAAATCCGGACTAGAGTCTAGGTCTCCTGACTTTGGATCCAGTGTTCTTTCCCCTTAAACAATCACAAGAGCTATGTTTACAAATTCCTAAGATGTCCAATTCCTCCACCTAAAATTTACATCTCTTACAATATGACTCCAACCTTATTTCATTAATTTCAATTTCATTTATTTCAATAAGCTTTTCAGTCTTATTTCACACTATACCTCTTCATAGCATCTAAATTCCATCCAATCTGATGTATCTGCTATTACATTAACTTGGCATTCGATCTCCTAGTTCCATGCATTTATTTGCTCCAGTATGAAACCCATGCCTTCATCTCTGACTCTCTACTGATCTTCCTTCAAGGCCCTCAGGTATCACTTTCTCCCTAAAGTTTTCTCCTCTTTACCCTCCCACCCAGTTTATCAATGCTCTCTCCATCAAATTACTTCATTTTTATGGATCTTTTTACATGGTATATTAAAGTAAGCTCCTTTGAGACAGGAACTGTTTCATGGTGTATCTTTGTAGACAGTTTAGGGCAGTAAGGCAACCTAGTGGAAAGAGTATTGGACTTGTAGTCAGGGATATTTGAGTTCAAATCCTGCCTCAGACGTAAAATAAATGTTTGACCCAACTAAGTCACTTAATCTCTTGAAACCTCACTTCTATAAAATAGGATTAGTAATCAGTAGTTAGTTCCTACTTCACAAGGTTTGGGGGAGGATCAAAGGAAATCATATACATAAAACTCTTTGCAAACCTCATAGTACTATATAAATGCAAGCCATTATTATCCCTAGTGCTTAGCCCAGGGATCTGAACCTTGTATGAGGTTAAGAGAATTTTTGGGGTGTGAAGGGGTTGGTTGGGAGGGAAGAGCCTGTATCTCTGATTTCAACCAATGCAGGAAACATTGCATCCAGGGGAGAAACTCCCTCTTCCAAAACAGGTGAGCAAATCTGAGAAAGGAGTTTTAAAAGTTAAGACTGAAAAAAGTTTGAAGTCTTAAAAGGTTAAGGACCTTGCTCAGGACCACACAGTACCAGTCAGAGGTAAGACTTGAAACCAAATCTTCCTGACTGAGGTTAATCCACTACTCCATGCTTCTTCTTCAACACATTTTCTGAATTAAATAAATCTCAAGGCATCTCAGGCCCTTTCTAGTTTTCCACATCTTGCTAGGGAAGTTCTAAAGTATGCTTTACCTTGCAGACCACAGGGCAAATTCCTGAATGCCTCAACCTGAGATCTGTGAAGTAGGCTTTTAAAAATATTTTGATAACTGCACTTTAATATAATTGGTTCCCTTTGCAATCCTGTGGATTCTATTTTATGCATTTAAAAATATTATTCTGAGAAAGCATCCATGGGCTTCATCAGACTGACCTAGGGGTCCATAACCCCTCCTCTATAGAAATCTAACTCTGAAAACATTGATTAAGAAGTGAAGTGTTTTTTGGACACTGATACTTCCTTGTTTTTGTTTAGCAACAAGTTCCAAGCTGATAAACAAATTGAACAACTCTCAGTGTCTATGTGACAATGTGAAATGTCAGAAATCCCTATTATCACTGATTTTTTTCCTCCTCACTCACTCAGAGTTCTTTAAGGTATTTCTAGATCTGACCTCAATCTTTTCTCATTGTTTCTCCCACCATCTAGAAATCAGCTTTACCTCTTCCTAAAATTCATCATCTCCCAGATAGCTGAAGTCAAAAGCTGCACTATTTTTAGCTCCCTATTTCTTTTCAACTGAGCAATCATATATTGTTTTAACTTGTGATATTAAGATCAGTTGAGAGGTGCTTTGCAGTGAGAGAAAAAATAGTGTCCACTTTTCCTATGAAAGCTTTCTTTTAGTGTCCAGCCTTCTGTGAAATGCCCTGTTACTCATGTTCCATTTTCTAATGCCCTGTGAATTCACCATCCTGATCCAAAAGAAAAGTAATCAGTACTGTATTTCTTCTTCTAACCTCATGTCTGGAGGATAAGTAACATTGTTCCATGTAGCCCTGGATAGTAGATATCAGATCTGGATTTTTATTCACATTCAATGTGCTTGCCACAACATTCCTGAAGGTCTAATAATAGCTCTAGGAAAATGTGGACTTCTGATTTACTCACAAAGATCCATGTTGATGCCAGTAGGAATCATATTTGTAAATTTCAGGACCATCCCTAAGCATCTCCTATAATGTATTTATAGTCCTTAGGATGTTCTTTCAAGGCAGGGCAAAAGAGAAGCAAGAGCGTTTCCTTTTAGTACATGTGCTAGCAAATGCATTCATAAGAAAATGCTTATGCTGAGACAGAGAAGCCGTACTAGCTGCATGGCTGCTCACAGCACCAACAGGCTGTAAAAACTTGGAACTGGGTAAGATGTTTGCACTCTATTTGTAACTATCACTTTGATGTGAAACCCACCTTAATGAATACCTGACAAAGAAACCTTTTAAAAGAATGATTTTCTTTGACATGGAAATAGTCAGAGACTGTGTATATAATGAAATCTTAACTGGCTGGTAAAATGATGAGTACAATATTAAGATGAACGTAGAAGGAATAAAAACCATCATGAGATAAAGATTGTCTGAAGAGTTAATGAGTCTGTTACATTTAGTGGCAGCTCCAGGTTAGATAGGCTTTATTTTCAGAACAAGGTTTTCTCTGTGGAAGATTTCAGTTTATCGTTTGCTAATTGGGGCAGGCTGGGAAGAGGTAACTGGCTTGGACCACACCTCTGAGTTCTTTGGAGTAATGAATTAAAAGAAAGTCTCTCATACCCAGTCCTGGAGCACGGATAATAGCTAGTGAGGCTTGGATTGGAGATCTATTATTGGCCAGTTAGTGAGAGCCAGAGTGATTTGACTTAGTCCAGGTGTAGTCAAGTAGCACCATTTGAATCCTAATGGGCTTTATCAAAGCCAGGTTTATTGGAGCTATATGTGATATCTCATAAATGAGAACTACATGAGACTATATGTATGTATGTATGTATGTATGTACGTATGTATGTATGTATGTATGTATGTATGTATGTATGTATTTTAAACCGGTACTACCAATCTGGCCTTCTTACTTGTTTCTCATACACGGTATTCTATTTCCATTCTCTACCTTCCATGCCTGGAATGAACTCCCTCCTTAACTCTACTTTTTAGAATCCCTAGCCTTCTTCAAAGCTCAGCTCAAAGGGCCTCTCCTTCCTGAGGCTTTTCCTGCTTCCCCCATCTGCTAAGACTTTTCGAAACCAAATTACTTGAGCCAGGTACAAATATAAGATACAACTATAAGAAAGGCTAATCCCTGCACTCAAGGAGTTTACATTTTAATGTTGAAAGATCACTCATGGAAATGGTCAGGAAGTCCTGTGGAGAGGACTGGTTCCAAGTAAGAGAAGGCAGAACTCACCTTTCAGAGCCCAGGTGGTTCCCTGTGCAGAGTCTAAGATTCCAGGGGAGGAGAATGGGGAAGATGAGAAAGACAGCTGAGTGCAGGTGTCATGTTTCAGAGGCAGCTGGCAAGTGTATTTTTGTCTTCCTGTTTGAAGGCAGAAACTTTCATTTTGTCTTTGTACTTCTAATGCCCAGCACATAGTAGATGCTTAATGCATTCCTTTTTCTATTGATTAATTAGGGTATAACAACAAAAAAAAACCCTAAGCAATCATTTCTATAATTGTACATCTATAAAAACAATTCACTGATTTTGGGAATCAATTCCATTGTTATTTGTGGCTTTGCCTCTTGTGTGTGTTCATCCTTCGTTGCCAAAGAAGACCTTGCCATCAGAGAAGTAATGACATGACTTGCACTTGACTTTGTTTTGAGTGAGGGAAGCAAGACTGTGCAGGTCACCAGCCTTTCTTCTCCTCCAGAGCCATCTGAATTCAGTGACCAGATATTCATCAGTATGATTGGAGATGACCCAGGATGAGGCAATTGCAGTTAAGTGACTTGCCCAAGATCACACAGCTAGTGAATGTGAAGTGTCTGAGGTGAAATTTGAACTCAGGTCCTCCTGACTCCTGCACTGGTACTCTAGCCACTGTACCACCTAGCTGCCCCTGGCTTTGCCTCTTACACTCCAAGTTAACCACGGCCCTTGCTTTGGAAAAGCCAACACTAACTTGATTTCTGAATCTGGTTTGTGCTTCCTTTGCTGGCCTGATGCCCACTCTCCCCCTACCTTCAGCAGCCCATCACTTTAGAGATTAGAGATCATAAGATGTTAGAGATCAAGTTCCGACCCTCTCATTTTACAGGTGAAGAAACTGAGTCCCAAGGAAGCTCTGTTGATTTGTTCAAGGTCCGTAATTGAGTCATTGGTGGTTGTATTTGTTTCTTCTGGCCACATTCCTTGCAAAATGATATTTTAAAAGTCATATATCTTGCTTTCATTTTGCATGATTATATCCTCAACTTTATGTAAGGGGGACTATTTTTAATTGTTCACCAGCTTCTTTTCCCTTATTCTTTTCTTTCTTCTTTTTTCATAATAATTCTATGTTCTTATTGAAAATCAGAGATTTTGCATAATCTAAAACATACAATATCTACTCCTTCTACCTTTGTACCACAATTCTAGAGCTAAATCCTGATTGCATCAGGATGGTCTAGGGCAAGTCCAGGTGGCCCTATGCCTGGAATTCACTCTTTACCTCTGCCTCTGAGAATCCCCAATTGCCTTAATGCACAGCTCAAGTGCTATCTGCTACATAAGGTCTTTCCTGCTCCCACCTATTCCTAGCATTCTCACTCTCTTGAAATTACTTGATAGAATCATAGATTTAAAACTGGAAAGGACTTTGGAGGCCCGTGAGTGCCCTGCCTCCCCACCTCATTTTATAAGAGAGGAAACTGAAGCATTGTGGCAGTTAGTTGACCAGCCCATCATCACACAGTTAGTTAGTGCATAGGGCAAAATTTGAACTCATCTTCTTGACTGAAACGCCTTCATTTTATCCATCTGACTTTGTATACACTTTGAATTTTATTTATCTATCTATATTTTGCATGCCCACCTTTACCTCCACCCTCTAGAAAAGGGTTCTTTTTGTAGGTCCTTTGACAATCTGGTGAAGCCTGCCTAATACTACTGTGGTTTGTTGCTTATAATCATTTTTGAAGAAAATGATAAATTTCAGTTAGAGGTTATTGAAATTAAAGATTAAATTTTTTTCATTCTAAGTTCATGGACCCCCTGAAATCTACCCAGGGACACTGTAGGGTTCTATGGATCCCAGGTTAAGAATTCTTGCCCTTCTGGAGAATAAGGACTGTTCTAGTCTTTTCCAATGTGTACCAGAATGCTTTGGACATAGTCAAGACCTAATAGGCTATTAATTAAATTAAAGTGAACTCCTCTTCCATACTTTGAGCTAATCAACATACCCAACTCAACTGTCAACATCTAATTCCTGCTTTTTCACTCAATAAATTGAACTTTCTACCTAGTACATGCTTAATGAATATTTATTGAATTAAATTCCCCTGATTCATTGGTCTTTTCCAGGGGTGTCTAAATTGGAACTTGAAGGGCACCTAAATTCCTTACACAAAGCTGCAATTCTGACAAGGTCTTTTCTCTCTTTTTTTCTCTCACAAAGACAGACACAGGTACATACATACAGGTACATACATGACCCTATGCTGCAACAGAATTCTATCATTTGCCTTTTGGAAATGGCCTGAAGCAAAGAATGCGAAAGGAAAATCATGGAAGTTTGAGGAGTTCTGTATTAACTGAAGATAGAGGTATATCCATATTCTAAGTGGGTGGCATTGCACGCTGCCTTTTATATTAGTAGCACATAATAATTGCTTCAAATCCTTTTGTTAATTTTTCTACTATCTTCAAGGAACACAACATTTTACATAATAGTCATTCAAAGATCTGAAATCATTCATTGTTTGAAATCATTTGATCATTTTCATATGACTTCCTTTTCTTTCTCATAAAAAAAATTTTATCATTAAGTACTCTTAGTCTTAAGGTTCTTCTAGTCCCAGTTCATAATAGGACATTTTAGCGTGGTATTTGAATTACTGTTGTTGGCATGAAAGATTAATGACTAAGCATATTCACTGGGTGTGGTGCTTTGATACAAAGCAACTCAGCAGTCTTATTAGGCTCGGGGCTTCCATGCCTACAGTCAGCACTACTAACAACTCATAAAAAAATACATTAAATAAGGAAAGTATGGCCATGCCTTAATTCTCACCATTTAGGGATGTGCTGCTCAACGTAAGTGAATTTCCAAAATAAGTTAAAAACTGAAACTTATTCCTGCAAGCACCAACGTTTCTATGTAATGGAACAGTTCTCAAGTGAAAGCTTTCTGAAACATTCCTCATTTATCTTAAATGGTAGATGCAGCACAGAATGGAACCTTTTCAGTGGTTCCTCAAAAGGATGTAGACTCTCCTTCCTTTAGGGTTCTTCAAGTGAAGGCTGGCTGATCATATGGAAATTTCCTTATAGATGAATTCTTAGTCAGGTATGGATGAGAAGATGGCATTAAAGATCTCTTCCAAAACTGAGATTTTTATGATTCTTTGACTCAGGATCATCCATGCAAAAATACTGAGCCTCAGCTCAACATCATGCTGTAATTCAGTAATACTTTTAGGTGCTATTGAGGTATGTAGGGCTGTTTGATCCTACACTAAATGACCCCCAAATGTTATAATTATTATTCTAGTTTTTGTATCTGCTTTCTTTGCTTCTCTTTCTTTGCTTGGGATGAGCTGTCATGTCTCATCCTTGTTAGTGTGCCTGACTTCCCGCATCGCTCCCCAACATAGGTTTTTCATTTGCCTTTGCTTCTTCTAATATTCTAATTTGTAAGCCAAGAAAGCACATAGTCAAGATTTTTTTTTTTAATGTGCAAAAAAATGAGTATCCAAGAGGATCAATGAGTCATGAGTCCTGTGTGGACTTTACAATACCTATTTTGGTTGCTGAGAGAGACCATTAACACTTATTTCTTGGCAGCACACTATAGTTAATAGAGAGCTGGTCTCAGAGCCAGGAAGACCTGAGTTCAAGTCCTGTTTCTGCATGAAACAATACATGAAACGCACGATCTGTGTGATCGTGGTCCAATCACTTACTCTCTCACTGCTCTAAGCCAGGAGTCTCAAACATGGAGCCAGTCATGGCCTGTAATACTCCCACGTGAGGCAGGAAACGGATCAAAATGTAATTGGGAAATATTTAACAAAATAAATAAAAATATGATACAACATAGATAATGTTAATGTAGACTTTTCTAAATCAATGCACTGCTCATAGGGATCCCTACCACCCTTGTTTGAGTTTCACATCCTAGCTCTAGGCAACTGAGATTATCAGAGAAGATGCAGAGAGAATGCTCAGCTGCCTTGGTAGAGGAGGCCCCTTCCTGGTATCTCTCTATACCTAGGCAATCATTATTCCAGTCCCTATCCTTAAGCTTTCTACAGGAATCCTCTCCCCGGTTTCTCCAACTCTCTGCAGTCCCTCATTAACTTGTATTTATTCTGAATATATTACTTTTTCTGTTTATGTTTATACATGTGCCTGTCTCTTCTAACATTTTCCATCTTTGTATCCCCAGTACCTGACACAGAGTAGGTTCTTAATAAACGCTTATTGATGGACTTCCTATTTGTATTCCAGTTACTTGAGGTCACTAGATAACTGGCTGCCAGAAAAGTGAGTTTTTAATGTATTTACATATTGCCCAAGTAACTGGGCAAACATATATCCAGGATTGAAGAGCAAAGAGACTGTTATGGAAATTATACTTTCAGACAGATTTTTTTTCCCCAAAGGAAATATCACTACTCTTCCAGTTAGTGGGAAGAGCATGAAGGAGGTAGTAATTTCAGAGTTAATTGACTAATGGAAAGGAGTGAGCTCATGGTGTTGAGAGGGGAAGCAATTTCAGAGCCAGGGTGTGGCCTCAGAGAAGCACTGGAGTGGTATGACTGAGCAAAGCAGACAGTGAGGTGGTGTAGGAACTGAAATTATATATTACTGTCATTGGCAAGGCCTGCTTGTAAATCTTCCCATTAAATTGCATTATTTTCATTCTCTGTCTCCTGACTGCCACCTTAATCATATTTGTGTCTTCCATGCATGTCTTTCGATGCGTTTTCCAAGAACAACGGAGCCCAGAGCTTGAGATAGTTTCAGTAGAGGTCTAAATTTCCATGTTAGAAAACATAGACTGCAGTCTTCCACCCTTTTCCAAGTTAGGGAGTTATAATTGGACCACAAGGATGTGAGAGATCAATATACTTTGGTAAGCCTCAAATAACTACAGCTTTGGTAAAATAATGACAGCAAATTTTCCTCACTTAACCCTCAGAGTTACTGCCAGTGTTCTTGGCACTTTTCAAAAGGGAAAGAAGGTACTGATTTATTGGCATAGGATTGTTTTTAAGTGTTACCTTTCAAAGGATTGTTTCTAAGTGTTGAATTTTTTTTAAGTGCTAAATTTAAAAAAAAAAAAGAGAGAGAGACATGGGGCTACTTAAAACAAACCTTCCCTTTGGAGTCTCTGCCCTTAATCTACTATGAGGACATCCAAGAGCTGTAGATTTATTTTTTTCCTCCATTACAAATTGACGACAGCCAATCAAGCTAAAACAATAAACATTTATTAAACATAAATTGAACACAATAAATGTGTGCCAGACAGTGGGCTAAGTACTGAGGATACAAATATAAGCAGAAACACAGACTTCACTTTCATGAGGTTCACATAAAAGGAGTTGAAAAATTGGGGTCGGAGGAAAGTACTCATGTTGGGGAATGGTGACAAAAAAGCAGAGCTGAGAGAGAAAATGAAGAATGATTGGCTTGGGTCTCTCCACAAAATGATGTCTCCAGAAGGAACTCACCAATAAGAGAAGGGGACCATAGGGGCAAAAGGAACTTCCAAGATGAGAAGTAACTGAGGCATGGTGCTGGAGTCTGATCAGAGCTAGAAATCTGGACTTCAAGGAAGAAAATGGACTCACTTGCCTTTACTACTCAGTGCTACCTATAACAGTGGAGAAGGGAATAGGACTGCAGTGGGGAGAAAATCTTGGAGTAGGATTCAGGAGTCCTGGGTTCTTTGATCTGCTTTGCCTCCCTCGGCACTGTGTGATTCAGTAGAATTGATGTTCTTTAAGGTCAGAGAGACTTGCTTTTGTATCCCTTATCCCTTAGTGCCTAGCACAGTGCTTGACACATAGGAGGGCCTTTGATAATGCTTGTTGGTATAAGTGATTGGTTTTAAAACAAACTACTTTTATTCTCTGAACCTCAATTTCTCCCCCCTGTAAAATGAGGGTACTAATACTTCCAGGACCTCTCTCATCATGCTATTATGGGAATCCAATGAAGTAAGGCTTGTCAAAGTCCTCTAGCCAAATAATGCTGTACAAGTGGAACACAGCATTCTTAGCCACTCATGTGCCCAAACAACCCTGTACTACATGAGCTAGCTGTATGTGCACCAATAACCCTCAGTAAAAGGAAATTCATTAAGGGAACGTTCAGGTGGGGGAAGGAAAAAGCTACTGGAGAATGAGGAAGTCTCTTTAAAAAGAAAGCTAGAGTGAAAAAAAAATAGAAGGAAATTGCAGTGGGAAAGGCTGGGGGTGGAAGAGGATGAGTCATCGTGAGGGGGAAGGGGGGACTGCTGGAAGGAGGACTGGCCAGGCGTAATGTAGGTGGGCAGTTATAATTCTCACTGAATGGAAGATGATGAGGAGCAAAGCTGGTGCCAGTAACTGGCAGGAAAGAGCTGAACCCATGTGTCCATGAATTACAATACTCTCCTTAAAAAGCAGTTTTAAAGTACAAACCCATCTTGGACTTAACGGTTATATCTTTAAATGGAAGACTTTACCATGAACACATAAATTTACATCCTTCCTGCAAGGGGTGATACAGACAGAATACTCTTGAATAAATGGGATGAGTCTTCTGGCCCCATTTTCTTGGAAGGTATTTTTTTCTTTAACCAAGCCTTTCTAGAAAGGGGGAAAAATGATATAGAAAAGTCACAAATAACCCAAGTGATCAGATTTCAATTTAGAATCAGCTCTACATGTACAAATTTCTGAATCATTAGAGGGAAAAAAAGACTGTGAAATGCACAGCTTCCACCATACTTTAAATAGCTCTCTGGATTGAGGAACATTATAATTAAACTGAGCCAAGTGTCACTGCAGAGAAGCTTCTAAATTATGGGTCTGAGTAGGGGAAAGAAATGCTGATTTGATTGCTTGACAATCAAAAACAGAAGATGTTCGGAGATGCTGGAGCTCAGACTTGTTTTAATTGTATCAAATGGAGAAGGAGTGGGAGGTATAGGTGTATTCTTCTTGAATCTGGCAATCACATGTTTATCTCTTTTTCAAATAATTATTTTTAAAAAATAAATGGAGACATAAATTCTCCCTGGAGGCAGACTTAGTGTGGTGCTTATAAAGAAAAAATGAAACTATAAAGTAGCTAATCTGTCCAGTATTATAGTCTCAGAGCTTGGTTACTAAGAATTCATTCATTCATTCATTCATTCATTCAAAAAAACATTATTTATTGAGGTCTGATTGTGCCCAGAACATTCTGAGAAGGGGGGTAATGGGAGCAGGGGTAAGGAGAGATCAAAGTTTAGACTAGATGAAATGCCCACCTTCATGTGTATTTTAGAAATTCTCATCTAGTTCACCTAACAACCAAACACAATATTGCTGTAAAGCAGAATGCTAGAACTATGCCCAATAGGAGTTAAGACCTTAAATTGAGAAGGCAAGAAAAGAGCTGTCATGGAAGATAGACTAGAAGAATGGTTTTCATGAGAGCTGTTAAAGCTTCATGCCTCACTGCATTTCCCCTTCCTGAATTTCCTCAAACTCCTTGCTCTCTCTAATTACAGTTCTGGAGTCAGAGGACTCGAGTTCAAATCCAACCTCAGATGCTTACTACCCATCTCTAAGCCATATGATCAACTTGGGCCTTAGTCTCCTCATGTGTAAAATGAGGGAGTTGGACTTAGATGACCTCTGAGGCCCCTTCCAATGAAAATGGCACTACAAATACTCAAAATCAGCAGTTCCCCTCAAAAGATGTCTCGTAATAAAATTGAGAAGATAGAATTTTTCATCCAAATTGTTCAGAATCATCTAAGGGTAATGCACTGTTCATTCACTAATTAGCTATGTCACCCTGGGAAAGTCATTTCATCCCTGAAATATCTCTTCATTTGAAAATTGCGGGAGATGGCCTCGATTCCAGATATAATAGTTTGTTATTTAGGACCGTCATTGACATTATCACCCTGACGTCTTAAATGTCATTCTAGGTGTTGTATAAAGAGCTGGGAGGAACACATAATTGTAAAGAGTATCTGGGAAAGAAAAGACCTCAGTTTCTTCATAGCTTCCTCTTAGGTAAAAAGACTGATAATAAGTACACACCGTACTAGACTCAAGGTCAATGAGATGACCTGGATGACTCTGGAGCAAATTCCTTGACTGTTCTGAGACCCAGTTACCTCCTCTGAGTAGCTTTATTGGATGATTGAAGGTCATTTCTGGTTCTGACATTTCTATAGCTCTATTTTGTTCTTTTCTCCTCCACTGAATGTCAGTGTTTCCAGGGTAAGAACTGTGTGTCTCTCCCTCCCAGCAAGTGATCTTCATGCATAACCCTATAATTGCCATTGATTGACAGGAAGCTTGCTATCCCTCCCTCCCTTCTTCCTTCCCTCCCTCCCTTACTCCCTATTCTCTCTCTCTTTCTCTCACTCTCTCTCTTCCTCTCACTCTTCCTCTCTCTCTTCCTCTCCCTCTCTCTCTCTTTTTCTCTCACTCTCTTTCTCTCTCTTTCCTTCTCTCTCTCTCTCTCTCTCTCTCTCTCTCTCTCTCTTTCTCTCTCTCTCTCTCTCTCTCTCTCTCTCTCTCTCTCTCTCTCTCTCTCTCTCTCTCTCTCTCCCGCCCTTTCCCCAACTGAGACTTCAAACTGAACATATTGTTATCATTCCATATCTGGTCATTTACTTAGAACTAGATGGAAACTGGGAAATCATGTCTCAAACCTCTCACTTTACAGATGAGAAGGGGCAGTTACATAGTATAAATGTGGCCTCAGACACTTAGTGGCTGTGTGATTCTGGGGCAAGTCGCTTAACCTCTGTTTGCCTCAGTTTCCTCACCTATAAAATGAGGATAAGAACAGTACCTAACTCACAGAATTGTTATGAGGATCAAACGAGCTCATAACTGTAAAGTCCTTAGCACAGTTCCTGGTACGTAGTAAATGTTTTATAAATGTCAATTATTTTATGACTGGAAAGCTTCACGCAGCTAGCATAAGCGGTCTCTATTTGAGGATCTCAAAGCACACTTACAAGATTGATATGTTAATATTTTCATGAAAATGGATCAGCTGGTTACAGCATATTTGAATATCAGGCTTTAGAAAAATTGGACCTTTAGCTCAAAGTTGTTGTCACTTGCTATATTTACTCTACTACACGTAGTGACTATGTGAAAAAGTCAGGGGAAGCCACTAAGATAAAAGCATTTTTTTTGTTCCATCTGGCCCTAGCTTTTGGATCATTTCCAACCTCTCCCTGTTCTCCAAACAAGATAAAACAAGTATATAGGTTAGCTAAGATTCCTTATTGTTATTCTTAATCTTTTCTTGCAACAATTTTTTTTCTGGGCTGTGTTCCAGAGTCCAAGTTTTGTTATTTCAAAACATTTATTCCTTTTCTTATTTAAAGGTGATTTACAGCTAATTCCTAAGATGTACAAACTAATTCCAAAGTTATATGAACTATAATCTATGAAAGATCTACATATCTACCAAGCATACCTGACTCTACTTGAAAAGAAAGAGTTATTTCATATTCATACCTATTTCACCCTACTCGAATTTCCTGTACATAATACATTGCTAAAAGACATTAAAGTATATTCTCCAAGAGGATAAACAACTTCCTCGGAGGTAAGTTAGACATTTGGGAAAGCTGTATTAATGCAGAGAACAATGAACCATTTCCCTAAAGGTAAATACCTTCTGTACTTTTCCAATAGCAGAGAGAAAGAGAACAAGAATTCAGTAGTAACACGCTGTTCCTTGGAAACTCTGTCCAATGGCTCGGCACTAATTGGACCATAAGTCCCTTTAGGACAAGGACCCTGTCTAGACAGCTGGGTGGCACAGCATGTTGGACTTGAAATCAGGAAACCTGAGTTGCAATCCTGTCTTAGACACTCTGTGTGATCTCAAGCAAATCACTTTAGTCCCTTAGTCTCAGTTTCTTCATCTGTAAAATGGGGCTGATGATAGCACCTACCTCACAGGGTTGTTATAAGGATCAAATGAGATAGTATTTAAAATGGCAAACTTTAAAGTGCTCTGTAAATATCAATTACTGTTATTATTGTTAGCTATTCTTACTAGCCATTAGTATTATGAATAGCTGCTAATAGCTCTTCATCTCTTTCGCAGGTCCTTGTTTGCAGTAGGCCTTCAATAAATTCATGTTGATTCATGGATGGATTGGTATCCTGAAAAATTGCTCAGGCTGCTTTGTGGGATGGGCCAACATTAGAAAGTCATTAACTTTTCAAAATCCAAAATATCTCTTAGGGAATCATTAACCACAAGGCCTTCCTAAAAATCCAGAGCTTCCGAATAGTGTAACATGTACGTTTTCTTTTCTTTTTTCTTCCTATTTAATATTATTTTATTTTTTCCAATCACATGTAAAGGCAGTTTTCAACATTCTCTTTTATGGATATTGAGTTTCAAATGTTTTTTTTCCCTCCCTTCTTCCTCTCTCCCCAAGACAGCATGCAATCTGATATAGGCTATACATGTACATGTAACTTTTCGAGGGAAAAGGTACTGATACCTTGTTCTGGTTTGGGGAACTACTTCTTGACTTCTGTCCATTTTTCTGTCCTCAAAGAATAAATGCACTAGATTCTCTTTAAAGTGCTTGGCAGCTAAACTCTCTATGATTCTATGAATTTTGGTGTAGTAAGAACTGAGAGAGAGGGAGTGGCAGAGATGCACTATGATGCCCATTAGGAAGGAGGCCCCATCGAAGAGTTCAGTAATACCAACTGGTAGAAAATCACAATTTAGGGTGCCAGGATTTACAGTGTAGAGGTCGTTTTTGGTTCATCTCCTTCATTTTGCAGACATTTTACAGGCATCTCATCTCTCAGAGCCTGGTAGGTTTGTGACCAGTCATACCTGTATACGAAACATGGAAATTTGGAGCAAAGAAATTTAGGGGCAGGGAGCCAATCTCACATCAGCCTCACCTCTCTTTTCTGCTTCTTGTCTTTTCCTGTTTGCTTATTTGCATGAGAGATCCAGCAGATCTTTTGGGGACCTAGGACCACAGTGGCTCCTATCCACATAGGCCTTTACTGTTTATTTTTTTATTTTTAATGTTCTACAATCACTACCATAAAATACAGATTATTTTCCCCCCTACCTACCCCCCACCACCCCCTCCCCAAGATGGCATACAATTCTATATAGGAACTACACATACTTTCCTATTGAATACATTTTCACTATAGTCATGCTGTGTAAATGAACTAAAATAAATGGAAGAAATCATATAACAAATCAAAACATAGTACACACACACGCACACACAAATGATCTGCTACATTCTGCGAATGAATTCCATATTTCTTTCTCTGAGTGCAGAAGGCATTTTGCCTTAGAAAACCATTGGGAATTTTTTTTTTTTTAAGTTCTTGTGTTATTACAAAGTTCCAAGTCTACCAGAAAAAACTCTCACATACTGTGGTCATTGCTGTGCACAAAGTTCTCTTGGTTCTGCTCCTTCGCTCAGCATCAGATCATATAAGTCTTTCCAGGCCTCTCTGAAGTCTTCTTGTTCATCATTTCTTATTGCACAGTAGTATTCCATTACATTTATATACCATAATTTATTCAGCCATTCCCCAATTGATGGGCATCCCCTTGATTTCCAGTTCTTGGCCACCACAAAGAGAGCTGCTATAAATATTTTTGTACATGTGGGACCCTTTCCCATTTTTATGCTCTCTTGGGGATACAGTCCTAGAAGCGCTATTGCTGGGTCAAAGGGTATGCACATTTTTGTAGCCCTTTGGGCATAGTTCCAAACTGCTCTCCAGAATGGTTGGATAAGCCTTTATTGTTGATTGGGAGGTAGCCCTCCCCCAAATTGTTTGAAGGGTAATTCATGCTGGTAATCAGAAACTAAGTGGACTTAAAAGGGACTTTATAAACCTAAGTGAGATAATAATAATGATAATACCAGCAGCAATAACAATAATGATTTGAAACAAGGAGTTAGATCCCCTTAGTAGGAGGAGATCAGAATAAAAACTAAGGATCTATGGGCTCTGATTAACTGACTGTCTGGTCTGTGTTCCAAAGGAGCTCAGACCCAGGGACAGACTTTGGCAACTGACCAGCCTCTCTCTATTCTAAGACAAGGTGCTTTCTTCCTCAGTCCAATGACTAGGTATGTGAGGACCCTGCTTTTCTGAAATAGCTGACACATAGCCTGTAGGCTATAAGCTAAAAGAAAGACGAGAACCCACTCCTCCACTTAGGTGGAAGAGATACCATCTCAGTCAAGGAATTCAGCTCTGAAGCCTGGGAGATGGCATGAAGAACTCGGGAGAGAAATGAGGCAAGATGGACAGAGATGCCCAGGGGGAAGCAATGCCAGAAGAATATTGCAGTTCTATGGCAATATTGACAATCCTGTGGCTTCGAAGGCATGAGTTGACCCAGTCACACCTGTTCTCTATGTATATGCCATTCCTATGTGTATACACTCTCTTTACTGATGTTGTAGGGATTTGTGGGAAAGTTTGCTCCAGATTTCTATTGTGACTTCTCTTACTTTTCTGTTTAATTCAATGCCTTTGTTTTGAATGGATTGTGTCTTCTCACTAATTAGTGTAAATAAAGAAATTGATGGGCTTTTGAGCAGTGGTTTCCAGTTGTTGCAGAGCCACATGGTACTTTGGACCTAGGAGAGTTTTACTAGAAGGCTCCTGGATGTGGGGGTGCTACAGATGCTATGTGCAGAAAAAGAAACCGAAGCCCTGAGAAGTGATAGGAATAGCATCTTGAACATTGAGGAATAACCAACCAAGCTTGGAAAGCAGCTGTGGGTCCTCTGTGTGTACTTACCAGACTCTAACAGTGTGATGTCACAGTCTGCCCAAACACAGCAGGAAAACTGTAGGCCAGATATCTAAGTTGTCTAAAGCAATGAAGACAGTTGGGGAGTAATAGAAAGGCTTGGACAGAAAGAATCTGAAGACAAAAAATTTTTCATTGATCACTAATCCAATTCAATAAACATCAATAAACGTTTGATAAATTTCTGCTACATAAAAGGCACTGTCCTAGGTACTATAGAAACAGACCAAAACAAAACAATCTCCACCCTCTAGGGATGTATATTTTACTGGAGTTCTTTGGGCATATAAGCAGATAAATAATACAAAGTGATTTGAAGAAGACAACACTTATAGTGTAGGGATAGGTGGGAGGGAATCCGGAAGGGCTTCATGGAGGAGGTAACACCTGAGCTAAGCCTAAAAGAAAGAAGATGATCTGAAATGTGGGGCTAGAGTTTAAGAGTAGAACTAGATCTGATTATATTGATTTTGGAGTCATTTGCCTGGAGGACATGGAATTGGGGCACACATGGAAGGGTTAGCCTTGATAGAGTGAGAGACCACCTATTTCTCAGAAACAGGAGCGAAGATTTAGATCAGGGAAGCTGAAGAGGCTGGTGAACTGAGAAGCCAGGGTGCTTGAGGGGGCATCAATATATATCCTGAAGTCCCAAAGGATGAGGATAGGGATAGGAGTGTAGTGCAAGATTGACTCAGATATTGAATAGGACAAGGGAGTGACATGGGGACCATTAGATCCCAGCAACAAGGATCTGAGGGGGTGAATAGAAACTATTACAAAGAAGGAGAGGTTGTAGAGACTTATGGCAACAGAGGGAGTGTGTGCATGTGGCAATGGAGAGAAAGGAATAGGTCAACTCTTCCTCCTGGCACAGTCTGCTGGGGAAATGAGAGAAAGAGTGATTAGCATTGGGGAGGGTAACCAGGGATGCAGTATCTTTAGAGACATACGGTGAGCATTTGAAGACAGAAAGAAGATGAGACAAAGAGATCCAGGATAAAAGGGATTTTGTTCATCAAGGAAGAGTCCCAATGGAAGAAATGGCAGTGGAAAGTAGAAGAGTTAGTAGAAGAATCAGGACTGAGGTCACAAAAGATAAAAGTGCAGAGAGAGAAATCATTCAAACTGCATACATCTATTAAGTGCCTGCTATGTACTAGACACTGGGAATACAATGACCAAAAATAAATAAATAAATAAGTAAGAGGAATCAATTTCTGCTCTCAAGAAGCTTATACTCTATTGGTGAGACAACATAGATATATAAATATACGCAGATAAACAGAGAATACATATAAAGTAATTCAGAAGTGATAACACTAGCAATTGAACGATCAGGAAGGGCATTGTGTAGAACAGGGTGTTTGAGTGCCACCTTGAAGGAGGATTCTCTGCAGAGGAGGCGGACAGAGAGGGCATCCTACGTATGAGCATTGGGAAGTTCTAACAGCCAAAGAGAAGAGTTTACAGTTTATAGTAGAGGCAATAGAAAACTACTGGAATTTACTGAGTAGAAGAGTCAGTCGGGCACTTAGAGAAAGTCTCTCTGGCAACCACGTGGAGGATGGATTGGCATGGAAAGGGAAATAAGGCAGGGAGATCAGTAAGGAGGCCATTGCAACAATCTATGCAAAAAGGGATGAGCACTTAAACAAAAGCTTTGTGAATACAAGGAAAGGGTAGGACATGAGAAGTGTTGTGGAGTTAAAAAATAAAAGCAATAACAGCAAAGCGCTGCATGAATAATGCTGTAGATTGGGAATCAAGCAGTACTGAATTCAAATTTAGCTTCAGACACTTACTAGCTGTGTGACCCTGGGCAAGTCACTTAACCTCTGTCTACCTCAGTTTCCTCGACTATAAAATAAGGATAATAATAGCCCCTGCCTCCCAGGATTGTTGTAAGGATAAAATGAGATAATAACTATAAAGCACTTTGCAAACTGTAAAGTGATAAACAAATGCTAGGTATTATTATACTTAATTAATTATTAATGTAATTGAATGTTAATTAATAGGGAAAACTATTTTTATCTCAGCAACAGGTGATTATGAATCATAGTGATAAGGGAATTGGGAGGTAAGAATTTGTGAACCATAGGATGGAGAAAGAACCAATTGACTGGGAATCCTTATGCAGTATCAGGATACTGTGAGGATTGAGCTTAACGCTGATGCTTGTCATTTCAAATGCTGGTCAGCAGGGCATATATATGTACTGCACTGGGAGTGCTGCCATTTCAAAACAGACACTTTCCAAGTTTCTGCCCTTGGTTCCCCTCTTTTTTCACTCTCCCCTTTCTCCTTTGCTAAGCTCCTACCATGTTCATGGCTTCCACAGCTCAACTGAAGACAGCATGTCAGAGAATTTATGGTGCAAAAGGATGTGAAAGAGCCAAATTTAGTTTCAGTCCTGAATTTACAATTGCCTGCTTGGTATTTCCACTTGGATGTTCAGCAGTCGCCCTAAAAGTCAACATGTCAAACTGAATGACCAATGTTTTCTCTCAAGTCAAAAGCTCCTCCTGACTTCCCTATTTCTAGTAACACTCCCACCATTTTCCCATCCACCCAGGTTTTGTGGTACAATGGAAAGAATGTTGACTCAGGAGTCAAAGGGCATCAGTTAGAGGTCTATCTCCATTCCTCCCTATCTTCCTACCTATCTTTTCAGCTCTCTGGGCCATAATTTCTTCATCTGTAAAATGAGGGAGTTGGTCTTCGATGGCCTTTGAAGGCCTTTGCTACTCTAGAGCTATGGTGCTAGGACCTTTGACTCCTCTCTTTCCCTTAGTCTCCAAATCCACTCAACTGCAGTTTTCTGTGAGTTTTGCCTCCATGATATCTTTCAAATCAATCTTCAGTACTGAAGAAGTGATAGATAGTTTTGTTAAAAACACACTTGATACTGAAAAGTTTCAAGGAAAATTTATTAGAGTTCAGAGGAATTGAACACTTTGGCCAAAGCTGACTCCACCCCTCTTCAGGAGGAGGGAGTGCCTTCTATGTTCATTCCACCTGAATGAACAGGTAGCTCCCAAGTAAGGCTACAGGAAGACTACAATTTATTCAGACCAATATAAGCCTTTTTATACTGTTCTGAATTTTTGGACTTCTCGTCACATCATTCGTTGGCCATGTGACTTCATGTTCTCCTCCCTGATAGACTTTCCCTCAAACAACTCATCAAGCCTGTGCAACAAGTTTCTGACCTTTAATCTGACTGTGCTAGTTCCCAACTCTGGTCACTTAAAGCTGGGATTTTAACCTGTGGAAACAGAACTTCTCCTTGTTTCCCACAGTCTCTAAGATCTTTTCACATTCTAAAATTGTATGATTGTAATCATTTCCCTACTAGATTGTAAGTTCCTTGAAGTTATAGCCTTCTCTTGTTCATCTTTGTATTCTGCACTAACATAGCACTCCATACATTAAGAATGCTTAAATAATATCTGATGAAGGAATGAATGAATGAATGGAATCTTGGGGCTGATGCAGCTTTGAGAGAAGAAATTAAACTTTTTTTTCCTGAGACTCAATGAATTTTTCTTCTGCTACAATATGCACTTGCCCAGGTTTTTCACATGACATTTGCTCAGAGAGAGAAAAACTTAATTAGGCTCTTAATTATGCACAAAAAGATAGTGGAAGCAAACATGACTGAAATTGAATAAAATAGTCTTATTATGTAGAAAGGATAAAGAAAAACAGGGATAAAAACAATTGCATAAGTAAATTTTTCAGGAATAATTGCTACAAAATTCCTACCAATTTAAATCAGCATCCGACCAGTGTAGGTCACCATTTACCTCTATCTCACTTCAATATATAAAGACAAACACTTAAAATTAAGTGCATGTAAAAATCTAATTGGGTCCAAAGAAACGAACAATGTTTACTCTTTCATTGGTCTTTTTCTTGCGAAAATTAGTTAAAAAAAAGAATGTTTAGCATACCTCTGGGCCTCAGTTTCCTCATCTGTAGAATTAGGATTTTGGACTCAATGCGCTCTACAACACCTTCCAGCTACGATTCTGTGATTTACCAAACGTCTGGCTGCTTTGTCTTCCACACAATATAGGGTCTCATCAGTCCAGAAATAGTCACAATCCTTATTCCTGAACCAGGGATTAGTGAATGCTGCTGGGGAAAAACTAACACCATTCACAAACAGGGTAGGAAAGAAGAAAGTGATCAGCCTGAGGCAAACAAAGGACAAACCAGTCAGAGAGACAAAATCTGGACTAAATGTCTCCCCAAGCAGGGCCATTTGTTCATAAGAACAGTATGAGAGAACTGCAGGTAATTCTGGGAGGGAAGAAAACAAGGGCTTTGGGTTCCCACATCTGCTTTAAAACAGGAACACAAGTACTTACTCAGACATGCTCCCACCAACCTGAGGGAGGAAGTGGTGATGAAAACAGCTAGTAGCTGCTAAGGGAACATCTGTTCTATGGATAGAAAGCTATGGTGGATTACATTACCTTCCCAGAAGTTGATTTATGACCACACACACACACACACACACTCACAAACACACACACACACAAACCCACACCCTCTCTCACCCACATAGATACCACACATGAGCATATACATTCGCACAAACAGAAACACCCATACGAGCTCCCACACACATACATGCACACAGATACATATCTCCCCACACAGGGACAAAGAGATATGCACACAGAGATCTGCACTGACACAGACAAAAAACTCCACGTAGATTCACACACTCCAAAACACCTTCACACAACACCCACGTACATTTACATCACACCCTGAAAAACCCATATTGCTCTCCACAGACAGGCACATCCCCTGAAACATGCCATCACCCAAACACAAACACCCACCTGCAGTGACACAAAGATGCACAGAGACCCAAACCTACCCACATACACATCCATACTGACACAGCAGAGTTAGCCTTCAGCAAAACTGAAGCAGGTAGAGGGAGCAGGGAAAAGTCCCTTTTTTCAGCTTCATTCCTTTTGGTACCTATTCCCCTTTTTCCATTCCCCACCTCAACTTCCATCCTAAGCCAAATTACCCTAGACTTTCCCCAGTGATGTGCTGTCTTCTTACTCTTCCCATGCCTTGACCTTCTCACATTCCCCATTGAAATATACCTGTCCTGTATTTTATTCTCCGAAGGTCAACTCTCTATAGCTTCCAAGTATTAAGGATGAGAGCTTTCGGAGATGTGGTTGGTAAACAGTTGTTTTCACCCCTGGGGCTATAAACTATAAAGGAGCAAGAAAGGTGAATCTATGGCCATGAGATGTTGTGAGCCAGCCCCTGAGTGGCTGTAGCACTAGAGTAGTTAGGAAGGAGGGTTTCTCCTGAGTGTGGCCCCTTAGGGCAATCTCTAAGTACCTGGGCTTGACTGAGTGGGAGGGTGAGCTAATGTCTACAAAGAGGAGCAGGATAGAGTGGTGAGAACAAAAGGACTGTATTCGTGTAGGCAGATAGCACCTCTGCAGACCCTTGAAGCCACTTTAGTGTTTGGAGTGTGAGATATGAGTCAGAACAGGCCATGAGTCAGGGCTGAGTGGGATTGAGGATGACTTTGGGTGTGGATCTCTGAAAGACATTTCAACCACTTTGGGTGCAAACCCCTTAAGGAGTTTGGAACATGGAGAGAGTGAATGCCAGAGCTGGTAGAGTATCCTTTTGAGACCTGAAAGCTAGAGTGTTTATGTGTCAGATCCCAGTGCTAATCTCCATGGAATAATTTCAGCCTTTTCATATACCGTGTTGATGAAAGCCCTGGAAAGATATGATACTTGCAAGGACAAACTCTAAAGTCAGTGGTGTGCAGAGGGAAGAGAGGAAATACTAATGGGCTCATAAAATATTGGAGATTAGAGTGTATGGGTGGGCAGGGTCAAGGGGAGGGGATAGATATTGACCTGTTAATAGAAGATAAATATATAAATAAAATTTTGCTAATATCCTCTTTGGAAATAATTCCATCTAGATTAGATATGTGCTCTTTTTCTTTTGTCTTTTAGAATGGTGAAGAATGAGGGGAAAAGAAGCTATTGAGAATACATGATGGGAAGCAACATTGCAATGTGTGCCATGTCTGGTCCAAGCCATAGAATGCCAATTCCTGGGTTTTCAGTTATTTTTTGGTTATGTCTGACTCTTTTTGCCCCCATTTGGGGTCTCCCTTGGGAGAGATACTGGAATGGTTTGTCATTTCCTTCTCCAGCACATTTGACAGATGAGGAAACTGAAGCAAATGGGATTAAGTGGCTTCCTCAGGGTCACACAGCTAGGTAAGTATCAGAGGCTAGATTTGAACTCAGGAAGATAAATCTTTTTGACTCCAGGCCTGTCACTCTAGGTTAGAATAATTTTAGTTTCTGAGAAGGCCCAGAGAGTTCAGCTGCTTTGTTCAATACACATACCTTGTGGCAATATAGTTAATATTAATTAATATAACGATAATGGCTAGCATTTATATAGTGCTCTAAGGTTACAAAGCAATTTACAAATATGTGTTCATTTTATCCTGGCCACAACCTTGGGAGGTAAATACTATTATTATTATTCGCATTTTATAGATAAGGAAATTGAAGCACACAGAGGTTAAGCAACCTGCTTAGAATCGCACAGCTAGTAAGTGTTCAAAATTATGATTAATAAAAATAAATTATTCCTTGGTTCCCAGCATTTTCCTCATCTGTTACTTTAACAGTATTGCTTTGGGGGAAAAAAACCCCATCCAAATGTAAAATATTAATATAATATTGTGATTCAATCAACTAACTAAAATGAATTCTTGTTATTTGAGTTTTCTTTGTCTCCTCTGAGGTAATTTGCCGAAGGGTTGACTAATCATGATGGAAGCTGGTGCATTCATAAAAGGCATCAAAATGTACCTTAAATTTGATTTGTGATTCTGTTCATTATCTAGAAAAGAATTCTGGAATGGATCTAACTTTGCTGGTTTGTGACAGATATCAGTGAATTTTGATGTATGGGTTGAAGCTGTAGAGAAGTGTGATTGTTCTGAGTGAGGATTATAGTTCCCGGAGCTCTGTAACAACTACTATTAGTAATAGCAAATGCAATATTACACATTTTTCTCTTGTTCACCATTATGAAGCTTTATTACTAAATACCTGATATTTGTGACATTGTTATTCCTTAGTGGGGAAAAAAATCCTTTCATCTTTTGACTCAATTTGTTTTGAGTTAAATTTTGGTAGAGAAAAAAAAATGATCCTGCTTTTAAAAGCAATTTAACTGTCATGAGGCTAAGCTTCAATGCATCCATCTTCTCAGCAGGACAGATGGTTATCTTTTCCTTAAGTTCCTAGCCTATTGAGATTCTTGTCCTTGAACTCCCATGAAGCCTTCACAGTGGATCAACCCAACATGCTGGAGGACTTCCTCTAGGCCTTTTTATACTTTGTATCTGCCAGTGGAACATTCAGTCTCTTTATCTGTCATTCCTTATTCTCATGACTGACTTACCTCCTTTTTTAATGGATAGATAGATAGATAGATAAATGGGTAGATAGATAGATGGATAGATAGGTAGATAGATAGATAGATAGATAGATAGATAGATAGATAGATAGATAGATAGATAGATAGATAGATAGATGGATAGATGGATAGATGGATAGATGGATGGATGGATGGATAGATAAATAGATAGATAGGCAGATGACAAATAGACCAACAGATGAATAGACTGAGTGAATGCATGAGTATTTATTACACTCATACTATGTTCTAGGCACTGTACTAAGTGCTGGAGTTACAAATATAACCAAGAAGGACAGTCACTCCCCTTAAGAGCTTAGATTCTCATGATGGGAAGATATCACATAAAGGGCAGCTAGAAAGAGGAGTGAAGTATGCAAGTGGTGGCTCTTAAGTGAGGCAGATACTTGGTTCTAGGCAAGATAAGAAGAATGCTTATGTGATGCTCCAGAAGATATCTCTCAGAGGATATTCCTTATGTTCTTTTTGCACATAGATCATCAATGTAAATATACGGTTTCATCATGCACTTCTCCATTAACACTGAGTCCAACATCTTTGATTTTTTTGGAAATTGTGGTACCCTAAGATATGTAATCACATGACATCATAAAGAAAACATTTGTCTTCAAAGATGAGACTTTGAGAGTTGGGGAGCAGCATGGGGTTATTAAAAGTACTGCATGTTTTCCCAAATACAATCCAACCTACTCTTTTCTTCCTATTCAGTCCTGAGCTTAATATGCAATGTCTGTTCCATATATAAGTATGTGTCTGTACATATGTGCATTCACACAAATGTATGTATAGTGAGGTACTAAATTAGAAGATTGGACTTCCAAATATATATAGACAATTAGAATTTTTCATTCATTTACTTTTCCCTATATGAATTATTTTGGATTTTCATGGATCTCTTTAGGGAGGATTTGCAACCTTCAGGGCCTTGATAAAATCAGCATAATATCATATACAAAAAGTATCAGGAAGACCTAACCACTGATAATGACCTTTTTCATTTAAAGCTTATGCAAGACATCCTCCATGGTAATGTTGAACACCTTTGGTGAACATGTTTCCCTATTTTATGTCACCCTTGACATTAGCAATCAAAGACACTTAGACCCTCTGCGGTTGCCCTTGACATGGAATCATCCATGGCCTTAACATATGTATGAGAAACTCCTTCTGATTGAAATGCCTTTTAAGGTGTGTTTTGCTTGACTTATAAGTACAGCAGAATTTTGTTTTCTCTGTACCTTTCACACAATTACTTTATTATAAAAATGTGATCTACTATAGAAAATGACAAAACCTACCTTTTCTCGTTGCATATTTTCATCAAGGATACCCCTGATGCCTGTATAGATCATGATCATGAGGAGGATTTTATAAAGACAATAAAGTAGGAATATGGGTCAGGATTTATTGTTCTTTCCTTGATGTTCTTTTTTGGGTAATAATCTTGTTCGTGATGTTGTCTTTTATTCCCTGAGGTATCTACTAAAATGATCCTTCAGAACTTTCAAGAATTGTTTGCTCCAGCATGAATTTTCACAATGTGTACTTGGTCTGGTCTGGCAACTCTCTTTAAAATTCATATTTTTAAATGACATTTCTGCTTTCTCATAAAGTATATCAGAGACTTTGATTGAGATCCCAATATGGTAGCTCCATTGTCATTGATAATTGAAATAGACTCATAAACATGATGACAAAATTATTTAATTATCTGTCTATTGTCCTATAGCTAGGTTCATCCTTAAATGTGTTTTAAGATGGTGAGGTTTAGTTGGAATTTGTACTAGACCTTTTGTAGACTTGTTTTCATCTCCACCATTTTTTGTTAAATAATGGGACTGGGGAGGAGCCAAGATGGCAGAATAGAAAGACATACATATGCTAGCTCCAAACCCACAGCCTATAAAATACCTGTAAAGAAGAACTCCCAACAAATTCTGGAGCAGCAGAAGCCACAGAACAATGGAGCAGAGGAGATTTCTGTTCCAGAGAGACCTGAAAAACTGACCCAAGAGGTCCGTTGTGCACCGGACCCAGAGCAGAGCCCAGCCCTGCCTCGGCCACATGGCACCAAGAAGAGCAGATCCAAGCAGGCTTCAGGGACAGAATCTCCAGCAGCCATGCAGGTCCCTCCACCCACAGGCACAAAGGTCAGTGAGACAGTCTTTTTGGCTCCAAGAGGAGAGTGGGGTGTCTCCATAACTCAGGCCCCCACAGGAGGCAGCAGCAGAGGCAGCAGTGGACAAGGGCTCCCAAAGCAGGCAGGAGCTTGGATCCATTGTGAAGGTCTCCTTGTTAACCCCCTGAGGGAACTAAGTCCCATGTGGCAGCCCTGGCCCCACCCGAGCAGCTGAACTTAATCCCACACTGAATAGCAGCTCTGCCCCCGCCCAAAGCCCTGAGGCTGGGAAGCAGCATTTGAATCTCAGACCCCAAGAGCTGACTGGGCTGATCTGGAGGTATGGTGGGTGTGGAGAGGACACTCAGAAGTCAAGTCACTGGCTGGGAAAATGCCCAGAAAAGGGAAAAAAAATAAGACCATAGAAGGTAACTTTCTTGGTGAACAGATATCTCCTCCCATCCTTTCTGATGAGGAAGAACAAGGCTTACCATCAGGAAAAGACACCGAAGTCAAGGCTTCTGTATCCCAAACATCCAAAATAAATATTCAATGGGCTCAGGCCATGGAAGAGCTCAAAAAGGATTTTGAAAATCAAGTTAGAGAGGTGGAGGAAAAACTGGGAAGAGAAATGAGAGAGATGCAAGAAAAGCATGAAAAGCAGGTCAACACCTTGCTAAAGGAGACCCAAAAAAAATGCTGAAGAAAATAACACCTTGAAAAATAGGCTAACTCAATTGGCAAAAGAGGTTCAAAAAGCCAATGAGGAGAAGAATGTTTTCAAAAGCAGAATTAACCAAATGGAAAAGGAGGTTCAAAAGCTCACTGAAGAAAATAGTTCTTTCAAATTAGAATGGAATAGATGGAGGCTAATGACTTTATGATAAACCAAGAAATCACAAAACAAAACCAAAAGAATGAAAAAATGGAAGATAATGTGAAATAGCTCATTGGAAAAACAACTGACCTGGAAAATAGATCCAGGAGAGACAATTTAAAAATTATGGGACTATCTGAAAGCCATGATCAAAAAAAGAGCCTAGATATCATCTTTCATGAAATTATCAAGGAAAACTGCCCTGATATTCTAGAACCAGAGGGCAAAATAAGTATTCAAGGAATCCACAGAACACCGCCTGAAAGAGATCCAAAAAGAGAAACTCCTAGGAACATTGTGGCCAAATTCCAGAGTTCCCTGGTCAAGGAGAAAATATTGCAAGCAGCTAGAAAGAAACAATTCAAGTATTGTGGAAATACAATCAGGATAACACAAGATCTAGCAGCTTCTACATTAAGGGATCGAAGGGCATGGAATATGATATTCCAGAAGTCAAAGGAACTAGGACTAAAACCAAGAATCACCTACCCAGCAAAACTGAGTATAATACTTCAGGGGAAAAAATGGTCTTTCAATGAAATCAAAGACTTTCAAGCATTCTTGATGAAAAGACCAGAGCTGAAAAGAAAATTTGGCTTTCAAACACAAGAATGAAGAGAAACATGAAAAGGTAAACAGCAAAGAGAAGTCATAAAGGACTTACTAAAGTTGAACTGTTTACATTCCTACATGGAAAGACAATATTTGTAACTCTTGAAACTTTTCAGTATCTGGGTGGTTGGTGGGATTACACACACACACACACACACACACACACACACACACGCACACATACACGCACACACAGAGACAAAGAGCACAGAGTGAATTGAATAGGATGGGATCATATCTTTAAAAAATGAAATTAAGCGGTGAGAGAGAAATATATTGGGAGGAGAAAGGGAGAAATGGAATGGGGCAAATTATCTCTCATAAAACAGGAAAGCAAAAGACTTTTTAGTGGAGGGAAAAAGAGAGGAGGTGAGAGAAAAACATGAAGTTTACTCTCATCACATTTGACTAAAGGAAGGAATAAAATGTACACTCACTTTGGTATGAAAACCTATATTACAATACAAGAAAGTGGGGGTGAAGGGGATAAGCAGGGTGGGGGGGATGATGGAAGGGAGGGCAATGGGAAGAGGGAGCAATCTGAAGTCAACACTCTTGGGGAGGGACAGGATCAAAAGAGAGAATAGAAGCAATGGGGGGCAGGATAGGATGGAGGGAAATATAGGAAAAATAGGATGGATGGAGTCTTACACAACACTACTCTTATGGAAGTCATTTGCAAAACTTCACAGATATGGCCTATATTGAATTGCTTGCCTTTCCAAAGGGAATGGGTGGGGAGGGAGGGATGAAGAGAAGTTGGAACTCAGTTTTAGAAACAACTGTCGAGTACTGTTCTCGCTACTAGGAAATAAGAAATATAGGTAATGGGGTATAGAAACTCATCTGGCCCTCCAGGACAAAAGAGAAGATAGGGACAAGGGAAGGGAGGGATGATAGAAGAGAGGGCAGATTGGGGATAGGGGCAATTAGAATGCTTGGTGTTTTGGGGTGGGGGAGGGGACAAATGGGGAGAAAATTTGGAACCCAAAATTTTGTGAAAATGAATGTTAAAAGTTAAATAAATAAATTAAAAAAAAATAATGGGACTGATCAAGGAGCAAAAGTGAAGAAAACTTGATGGTCACACAGCTCATGTAGCATCTATACAATGTTAAGAAAAAGTCCCACAGTATGTGAGGTGGATCACTAGTAGCATTCTTATTGGCAGACATGAATGAGAATTATACTGGATGAGTTGAAATGTATGTCTATGCCACTGGAGGAGATACCTGTATTCATGAGAAAATAGATCAGTTGGTTACATTGAATCTTGGAGAAAGGAAGACTGAGGTGGCAGGGGAGTTGAGGCAGGAAACTGATAGGTGTTTTCAATTACTGAAAGATTCTCATGTTGGGGAAGGATTAGATTGTTTGGTTCCAGAGGGCAGAGTTAGGAACAATGCATGGGAATTTCAAAGAAACACATTTAGGGTTTCACATAAGGAAAAACTTATTAAAAAGCTGTCTGAAAGTAGAATTAGCTATCTTGAAAGGTTGTGGGTTGCCCCTTCTTGGAAATTTTGAAGCAGAGGCTGGAAATCACTTGTCAGGTAGGAATTCCTTTTACATATGGGTTAGACTAAATAGCCACTGGGGTTCCTTCCAAATCTCTAATTTCATGACTGAAATTTTTGATTCATTGGAGTAATGGAATATTGAAATATGAGACCATATTGCATACAATCTGCCCTGTCTTCCATTGTATTTTACAAATAAATTTGTTCTAAACCAGAATTTCCCTTACTTGCTATCTCCATATATACAAGGAGATCAAGCATTTGTTAACTAAGTTCTCTGAACTCTTGATCTAATCATATTTTATATCAGTTAAATTTTTGCAGGATCTAGTAATAGTCCAAGTCATCTTCACCTTTTTCATTTTCAAATTTTGGAAATTTTTGGCTTGCTTGAATAGGTCAGGTTAAAGCTATCACAATTGTGCAAAGTGTCTTCTTGTCATTATTCTTTTCTCTAATTGTGTGTTGATTTTTTTTTTTTGTCCTATGTTCTAACTAGTTAGATTCTGATATGACTACAAAATTAGTCTCTAATACCTTTTTTTGAAATAGCCAATTTTTTATGATGCTATTGTAAGCTTGCCATGTTTAGCATCTCCCAACTCTTTTTTATAACATTCACTGTATATACATAGATGGATGTATATATGTATATGTATGTATTACATATACATGTAAAAACATGCCTGTGTGTATGTACATACACACACATATCTTACAGCCTTTTGAATAGACTACAAGACAATGGTCTATTTCATTGCCTAGACTGAGCTATATACTATATTTTTCAGCATCTTTTTTTTGTCCTCCCAATAAATATCAAAGAATATGTGAACTTAATTTAGAGGGTTGTCATATCCAGTGTCTTCCCATTTCTTTTTGTGACAAAAGTATTCCTGATACATGGGCATATAGATTTTGTCTACTCTAAAAGACTTTTGCCTCTTATTTCTTATTCCCAAATCATATTTTCCAACTTATTTTTGACCATTCTCCATTTGAAATCACTGAGTATTTTTTCTTTTTAAAAAGTAGATGTTTATTGATATCTTGGGGCAACTAGGTGGCATAGTGATTAGAGTGCTGGGCTCAGGAAGCTCAAATCCCTCCTTAGACACTAACAATGTGACCCTACTGGGCAAACCTCTGCTTGCCTCAGTTTCCTTACCTGTAAAAAGAAGATAATAATACTATCTACCTCTCAGGGTTGTTTTGAGGATCAAATGAGATAATAATTAAAAAATAGTTAGCACAGTGTCTGGCACTTGCTCTTAAATGCTACATAAATATTAGCTATTGTTGCTGTTATTATTATGTTTTGTTTTTATATTAGACATACCTCACCACCACCGCCAGGCATCTATTATAACAGAGAACAAACTAGAAACAAAAAGCAATACCTTCTTTTGGCTATTCCCCAATGGACAGGTACTTCGTTTCCAATTCTTTGCTACTACAAAAAAATGACAAATATAGAAATTTTGGCATAAATACCAAATTTTCTTTTTATCATTGATTTCTTTGAGGCATATGTCTCTTAGCATAATTCCAAGTTGCTTTCCAGTAATGGAATCAATTCATAATTCCAACAACAATGTATTAGTGTGCCTGTCTTTTTACACCTCCTCCAGCATCGACTGTTTCCATCGTTTGTCATCTTTGTTCATTTGTTGGGTATCAGTTTAAACCTCATCCCTGCACTGAGTTACATTTCTCTTATTATAAATGATTTGTAAAATTCTTTCACATGGACATTAAGAGTTTGCAACTACTCTTCTGGGAACTGTTTTTTCCTATCCTTTGACCACTTATTTGTTGTGTGAAATACCTTTTTATTTGTCTCATTTCTATTTGTTTCCTATTCATCTTAGACATCAGACTGATAGATAGACAGACATAGATATAGATATATTGGAGTATGTGTTCATTTAATTTTGAGGGTCTTATTGAGTTACTCATAGAATTTCCTTATCTTTTCATGCTTTGCAATGGGTGCTGGTATGCAGGTTTCAGTTATCTTCATGGCAGTCTTTTTGCAAATGCTTATCATGAGCATTTCAATATAAAATAATCAAATGTTCCAGACAGTTTTTGTAGCCTTTATTCTCATGAATAAAAAATTCTGCTAACTGTTTTGTTTGCCTTTCAGAGGAAAATTTTGGAACAATACATTTACTTACCTACAAATTCCCTTAGTCTTCTGGGTTTGTTTAGTCTGAGAATGTCAATATTGATATGGTTCAGTTCTATAGTATGTTGATTCATTAGTCAAAATTCTCAATTATGGTGCCATCTCAAAGACAAAGATTTTCTATGCTCAGCAAAGAACAATAACCAGCAGTGCATATACATATATATAAATTTATTTTCTAGCTTTAATAGTTGAAATGAATAAAGATTAAAACAGAATTCATTCCTTCTATACATCAGGAATAATAAAGAAAAAATTATAGAAAATAAATTTATTTCTTATCACAATAAATGTGATCTAATTTCTGTCATTAAGGGAAGAAAGATTATAAAGTAGGTCAAAATACAGAATCCATCAGCATTTTGCATGTAAGAAATACATTTCATGTGAAAAGATACAACAATATTAAAATTAAGACAGTCTAAAATAGAGCATTTTGGAACTTTAAGTTCCAAGTACAGGAGTGGCAGTAATGGTATCTGATACAGTGCGACAATTTTTTTTTAAATGCAAAGGCATTACATAACTGTAAAGGGAAAAGAAATGATAAATATGTGACAATTCTCAGGTATCAAGTAACTTGCTCAGGGTTACACAGCTAGTAGGCATCTGAGGCTGGATTTGAACTCATGAAGATGAATCTTCCTGACCCTAGGCCTAATGGTCTATCCACTGCACCACCTAGCTGCCTTTATGCTCAGGTATGAAGAGATACAAAGATACACACACACACACACACACACACACACATATACACACACATTATATATATGTACATTATATACACATACACATTACACATACATTTACATATTTTTTTTTATCATTGATATCTTTGAGGCATATGTCTGGGAGTGGGCTCTCTGGTCAAAGATCCCTCTTTTAACAGAATTCCAAGCTGCTTTCCAGTAATGGGATCGATTAGTGGTTCCATCAAGAACGTATTAATGTGCCTGTCTTTTTATACCTCCTCCAACATTAGCTGTTCCAATCTTTTGTCATCTTTGTTCATTTGTTAGGTATTAGTTAAACCTCTTCTTTGTGCTGATTTACATTTCTTCTATTATGAAGGATGTGTAACTTTCTTTCACCTGGACATTAAGAATTTGCAACATATGCATACATGCATATTTATGTATGTATGTATATCTACTACACACATATACATGCATATGTATGTATATATTGTATTTTCTGTATGTATATTTGTGGGAAGAGGGTAACAGGGCCCTCTTCTGGGTTAGTAAAGACACTAACAGATGAGTCACCGTAGACAAAAGTTAATTTATAAACAATTCATTCTCTAAAGCTCTCCCAGAGCTACAACATTCTGTGGTCCCATCGTCATCAGCAAAAGAGAAAATAAAACAGAGAATCTGGGTAAAGCACTGTCACATCTGCTCTCTGTCAAAATAACTGGACAGAGGAGATAAAGTCACAGCTTGGGGTACTAATTGTGTCATAAGCCTGAGTGAGCCACTGTACTGGGGATTCTGGATGTTAAGGGGATAAGACAAGGGGTCACAGGCACCAAATGAAGGTCAGAAGAAGGTAAGAAGAAAAATGTGCTAAATGGAAAGGTGAAAATTAATACCTATTTCTCCCACTTCACAATTTTTCCTTGGCTCTTTAAAGAATCATCCGTCCCATATATCTATATAGCAATTTAACACTCATATCTACTGACAATCAGGAGTACAACCTAGGATGGAAGTAGTGCCAGGAGTCAATGTCCTTGACCTATTTCCCAGATGCATCCCCTTCCCCATTGCTGTGAATGGGAGAAAGGGACAGGGACAAACACTGATCAAGAAAGAATAAAAACCTTCTCTCTCATTAGCTTCTAACTGCTGTGTAAGTGGTGGATGACTCTGAGGAATTTGATAACATGGAAAGTTGCCTTTTAGAAGATGGGATTTTAGCTGAGACTTGAAGGAAGCCAGGGAAGATAGGAGACAGAGGTGGGGAGGGGGAGCATTCCAGGCATGCTGGACAGCAAGAGATGATGCTCAGAGTTGAGGGATGGAGCATTTTGTGTGAGGAGCTACTGCAAGGAGGCCAGTGTCACTGGACTGAAGAAGACCTGAAAGGGAATAAGGTCTAAGAAGGCTAGAAAGTGAAGAAGGTATCCAAGTTAAGGGTAGTTAGGTGGCACAGTAGATGGAGGACCAACATTGGAGACAGGACCTGAGTTCAAATGTGGTCTCAGACACTAGCTAGCTGTGTGACCCTGGGCAAGTTGCTTAACCTCAATTGACTTTCTTTTAAACTATAAAAAAAAAGGAGGGACCAAGTTATGAAGGGCTTTAAAAGTAAAAATGGTGGATTTTATATTTGATCCTAGAAGTGATAGAGAGCTACTGGGATTTATTCAATAGGAGGAAGATAATAAGGCAAAGAGCCATTCTATTAATTCTCTCCAGTTCTATACATTTACTCCATTTTATATTTTTAGGAAGCTTTGCAAGTTATAAGAATCTATAAGGGATGCTTCCAAAATGGGGAACTAATGAGGCTGGGTTACCGTCCTTATTGGGGCAACTATATTATGCTAATTCCTGCCATCCCTTTTATGCCTAATTGAATCTATAACAGGGCCTTGAATATAGTATGTGCTTAATAAACACACGCTGAATAAAATATGAGAAAAGAAAAGATAGCAGCTGTTAGATCTCTACCCTCTAGGAAAGAGGTGAAGCCAATTAACAACACAGAAAGGAAGTACTTTCCTAAGATAAGAGCGTATGTTCCAAATTATCATGCACGAGATTAAACAAGAGGCCATGACCAGTCAATCCAGAGTTCACTGGCTATTCAAATCCAAGGGCTAGGTGAAAGACAGGAGAAAAGAGTTTGTGGCACTAGTCTAAAGTTAGATTGTTATAAATATATTATAAATATAAAAATAAAATATAAAATAAATGTAAATTTTTATATAATCATAGCATAACGTACATGTTTATAATAGATGTATTTTTTCTAATGGAACCATCTCATGCCAGTTATCCAAATGGAGAGTAGCAAGGACCCTGTACTAAGAATCAGTCCTGACTTTGTCACAAGCTAGCTGTTTCCCCCTGGATTAACCACTTCACTTCTATGTTTCTTTACTGTGTTAAATAAATCAACACTGTAAAATATTATAGTAACACATCATGCCTGTCATCCTGAGGGGCATTTACTTTAATTCACTGAAGAGGTCTGAGCAGCCCAATGAATTAAGGACTTACATGGGTCCAAGTATATAATAATGTCACAACTGGGGGCAGAAAAGACCAGAGAAACATACTTGATACTTGTCATCAGTTTCTATCTGTTGAATTCCTGTTACCCATTAATCTCTAAAACAATATCAGACAAGCAGTGATGTAGCCAATTCCCTATCTGGGGGTGGTTCTTTGTATTCCCCAATTGTGGCATGCATCTATGAGAAACCATCCATCTAGTCCATAATTACAAACACTCACAATATCCTTGCCACCCAATCACTGAAAATGCATTATTATTTTTTTTGCTTCCAACTTCTTGTCCTGGCAACAGGCAAGATGTATGAAGGGGGTCATCTCCTAGATAGGGAATGCACCCAAATTATCTCAGTTTTTACATTTTCTAAAAGTTGTGACTGTCAGGAATGAAGGGAGTTTCATTTGTGATAATCACTAAATTTCAAGTAGGTTGCAAATGAAATTACTTGGTATTGTACAAAGAGGGGTAATTTAAACCCTTTGTGGAAAGCAATTGGGTTCTTAAATAAGCCTGTCTGTAGAGCTTATGTGTCTAAGACTATTTTAAAGTGTTCCATTTAAAAAAGAATCTATGCCTTTAAATTTATTTTACTATTATAGACATTTTACTAGGTATTGAACTGCAGCCATTTATCTGCGTCTGTCTCACTGACACCCACAGATGTATCCTCCCACATACCCACCCACTCAAACCTACATTCTGACTCACATTCAAAATGATTGTCAAAAAAAAAAAATCCCCACTCCCTGTCTAACAAAAGTGTTCTTTTCAAATATGTGCTATTTGTTTGATCTATTTCCATGTATCTGTGAGTCATCTGATCTGTCTCTGATCTAACTCTGGAGACTAGAGCCTACATGTATGTTGTTTTGCATGTATTTGGCTAACCTGCTACATCTTCAAGCATCTGAGATTATAAAATCCTGAAAACCTTGACCACAAATTAATTGCTTAGTTATCCAAAGGCTGACAAATGCACCAATTAAAAATGTTATTCTAGCCCTAGAAACCAAAGACCAAGCATGTCAGAGATTGTAAACCTAGTTAGCAGTTAGAAAACAAAAATATTTGCTGTCACATGTTGCCAAGATGGACAACCTATTTAGGGGCCTCATGAAGCTAAAGAGAGATTTTTTATTTCATTTCCATGAATGAAAGTGTAATGCAACTCTACTTATTCAAAAGTCATTTGTTTGGTACTCTCAATTATCCAGAATTTAGAGAGAAGCCCAACAAAGTGGCCCTTGAGAAACTAAGAGTATCATTAAGGCCATGGATTTTAGTCATAAGAACCTGTCAGATGCTAACTTAGAACCAATTTGTTCTCCTTTTGCACATAGCTCTTTTGCACACAATCTCTGAGATCTGGTTTTCAAGCCCACAACAAAAGTATAAAATTAGAAACAGGTATGGATGTTGCTAGAAGCAGAAAAGATGACTTCAGTAAGAAACAAGAGAGAGTTATTTGCCATAGGTCTATAAAGGCTAGAAGCAGCAATAAGAAATGAAAAATAAATAAAAGGTATAAAAGTAGGCAAAGAGAAGACAAATTTATCCATTTTTGCTGATGACAGCAAAGAAACTGATGTATAACTGAGAACTATATAGATACAATCACAAAATACTCGTTAAAGAAATAAAGACCAACTTAAATGATTGAAGGGGTATTCAGAGCTTGTGGCTGGACTCTAGCAATACAGTAAAATTATGATACAGCAAAAATTAATTTAAAGATTTAGTGCTATGTCAGTCAAGCTACCAAGAAGATATTTCTAAAGCTAGACAAAATAATAATCATTTGGAGGAGTAAAAGATCTAGAATCTCCATGGAAATCATAAAAAAATTAGGTGAAGGAGAATAAAATATGCAGACTTCAAATTTTACTACAAAACAGTAACTTTACTGCTATCAGAACTATTTGATTCTGATTAAAAAAAAAAAGTAAAACAATGAAACATGTAACGTAAGATAGAATCAGAAACAAGTTAACTCAATTGTCCAGGGTTCAATAACCCTTGGAACATAAGTTACTTGGGGAAGAATTCCATTTTTAACAAAACCTGTTTGGAAAAGCAGAAATTAGATTTAGATCAGTATCTTACACTATATGCCACAATAAGCTCAAAATGGATATGTGAATATAAAAGTTTATGTCACAAAATTTTTTTTAGGAAAAGACTAGATCAAAGCTGTGGCAAGAGATAATTCTCTTCCAAAGGATAGACATGATTATAAAAGATAAAATAATTTCAATTACATGAAATTGAAAAGCTTTTGCATGACTAAAATTAACACACCTAAGAAAAGAAGCTAGTGACTGAGAAAAAAATAGTTTCATCAAATATCTTTGACAAGGGTCTTATAACCAAGATATATAAAGTCTAAACCATTTTCCAGTGTTTAAAGGGTCAAAAGATATAAAAAATTAGTTCTTAAAAGAAGACTTGCCAACCATTAGAAATCATATGACAGAATTCTCCAAATTGCTAATAAGATAAACGTAAATCAGGGTTTCACCTTACACCCAGCAAATTGGCAAAGACGACAAAAAGTTAGAAACAGCCATTATTAGAGGCAGGTTGGAAAGACAGGCCCATGAATACGCTGATGTTAGAGCTGTGGAAGGTAATGGAATATTACTCAGCTATAAGAAACGAAGATGATGAATATAGAAAAACAATGTAAAACAAGCAGAACCAGGAAAACCAAACACACAAAGCTCGAACCAAAGTAAATCAAAAGAATAACAAGACCAGAGATGAAACTGAATGATGTAGAATTATGACCAATATTGACTCAAAAAAAAGTGTATGAATATTCCTCTCACCTTTTTTTTTTTTTACAAAGGCAGAGCATTATGGAGTGGAAAATTGCATATTACATACTTGGCCAATGTGTTGGTTAGTTTTACTGAATATTTTCCCCCCTCTAATTATATTCTTTGGCATAAACAATGGTTCTTTTGGAGGGAGAAGTTATGATGATATGTTAGGAAATATGAGTAAGGTAAAAACAAAAGAAAGCAATAAAAAATTTAAAACAACAGACAATTTGATGGCAAAGGAACAGAAAAAATTCTACAACTCATGAAACATAGGGAGTCATTTCATAACAGAACTGAAAGGCACCTCAGCAGCAATCTACTCCAGTCCTTTCATTATAAATGAGGAAAAGGAAGCTGAGGGAGCTCGAGTAACTTGCACAATGTTATACAGATCTAAGCCATAAATTGGAGTCAACTTCATGACTCGTGTTATTTCTGAGTCCATAAACAACATGAACCAGAATCATATAAGTAAGAAATGGTTAATGTGACCTATGGTAAGATCCAGGCTGGATGAATATTATCATTAAAAAGATGGACCTTTGATTAAGGGGGAGCTTGGGAGTCATCAAAATCGCTACACAATTGATCAACTTCAATTAAATTCCCTCTCCTCTTACTAGTCAAGTCTGAGCCCAGTTAACTTGTAGAATATATTCAAGATATATGTCCTGATGCACCACCTCTATGGCCTGTCCATGCAACTGCATGTCAGAGTCTGACTAACAGGCATTCTTTATCTACTTTGTTTTTCCTGTGTGCATGCTGAGATGTTCCTGGAGTCAGCTTGTACTGCCTTCGGAGAGCTGACTGTTAAATTTTCATTCTGAGCATTTCCACCTTAGAATGTTAAATTTTCATTCTGAGCATTTCCACCTTGGAAATTGGTAAACACTACAAATCAGGGCTCAATTTATTGTCCTACTAATTGTCCAGACATAAGAAAGTGCTGAAGAAAATGTTAATAATGCAGATTAAACTTAAAAGTGTCATGCCATTTTCAGGGAGCGGGCATTAAGCATTTACCAGCACACTCCTGCATAGACCTACTCTTTTATTTGATTATGGATCTCATTTAGGAAGCTCTGAAGTGTTCTGGAGTTTAGTGGGATCAGCGCAATATCATCTGCAAATCATGGAGGATCTCACCATATAAAAGAATCCCTCTTCCATTTGGACTCTTTGCTGGACAGCCCCCATATTGGTGGTAGATACCTTTGCTGAGTTTGTCTCCCTGTTTTATGCCATTTATAATCACAGTCATTAAATAAAACAGTTTACGTTGTTCCACATATGAAATTTCCTATGATTTTAACATATGCATAGGAGACACAGTGGTGGAAGGCTTTAAGATGAAATTTTGCTCCATCAAAGAATAATGAAGTAGTAGTAGCTAGCTTTTTATATGGCAATTTAAGGTCTGCAAAGTGCTTTATAAACAATATCTCATTTTATCCTCACAGCAACCCTGGGAGGTAGGTGTTCTTATTTTACAGATGAGAATACTGAGGCAGAATGACTTGCCACACAGCTACTGAGTGTCTAAGGTCACCTTTGAACTCTCCTGACCCCATGTTCATCACTCTTCCACCCTAATGAAATGCTTTTTAAATAAGTTTGCATCTTCTTCATCATCCAGTCAATGATGAGACTCCATAGACATGCTCTGCTATATATCATCTGTGAAATCTTGCTTATTTCTTCCTTATACTTTCCTTAGGAATGGCTTCATTTTGTCTACACGTTAAAATTGTGTAGAGATGGGAAAGTAAACATAAGCCAATAGTTCTTGATGTTTTCTCAACTCCTTAGTTTCAATAATAATGCTGTTCATGATTATTTTCAAGCATTTGATATCATCGCCTTCAGATATCTTGATCCCTCATCCTTAACATTATTTTGCTTCTAACATCGAATTCCTTTGTGTATACTTGATCTAATCCAAATATTCTTTTTCTCTTTTCTTAGTACCTTTCCTTCTTCCTCATGCAACACATTAGGTTCTAATGCTAGAGTCTAAATGCGGTGGTTCCAATCACTGCTTAAGAGAACAGTTAGAAAAATCTTTTCCATTTTTCCTGCATTGTCTTCCTTCTAGTTTCATACTTAAGTGCTCCAGGATGATCTGGCTAAATTGAGTCTCCTGCAAAGCTTTCTTTAAGTCTGTTTTGCTCTTCGCCACTTTATACTGTATTATGATACAGTAATGCTCATAATCTTCTACCATCTTCCATTAAAAGACTTTACAGATAAGCTTATGTTCTAAATTGGAATAACCTTTGGCTGTCACATCTTTTCATTTGGCAAAAGCATCTTTTGTTTCCTGACTGAGTTCTATGAACTTTTGGACTCTGTGTTGTCATTGATTTACATTAATTTAACTTCCTTAGGAAATAATGATAGTGCCTGGTGACAGCTGTTCTTTTATCCACTCCTCATTTATAGGCACTGTTAGGGTTTTCTAAGCAGATCAAATCAGAGTTGTTTTCATTGCACTTCTCATTTTTGGTTTTCATTTTTATCATTGCTCTAACAAGTCAATGATCTTACTGTGCTCAGACAATTGATTGGAAAACAACTCTCACATCAGTAGCCATTTATTTCTTGTTGGTTAAAATAAAATCAATTTTACTTTCTGATCTCATTCAGTGCTCACTTGGTCCAGCAATTCTCCTTTTGAAAAACAAAATCATGAATTATAGACAGTAAGCTTCTGTAAAATATAAAAGCTTTGACATCTTTCAGCATCCATCTTTGTACTAGAGTCATTGACTAGAGTCAATACATTAAAGTATTGACTTAATTTAGAGATTTTCATCAAGTTCTTCATAGAATGTCTCTACTTTTTCATATTCTAAAAGAGAGGAATTCTACAAAATAAAAGGTGCTTTTTTATAAGTTTTCCTCATGACCAGCGAATTTTGAGATGACTATATGATCCTCAAAATTATGTTTCTTATTATCTTTGAGTATGATAAAAACTAACTCCTTTATTTCCTTCCTCTTTTGTCTTCTGTATTCATTCATAATGAGAATGGCAACATTGATGTGATTCAGTTTTTCTAGTCATATGTCAAATCACTGTCACTGCGTAAGAATCTCATTGATGGTTAGGTTAATTTTTATTAGTCTGCACACTATGATTCCTAGCTCCCTTTGCTTCCTTTTCTATCAATTTGTCACTGTATCATCAGAGAAAGCTGCTGGTAATTTCTCATAGATGGCTGTGCCGTTGGAAGGAATATCTTGGACACCATTTCCTAGTAAGTCTGAAACAATTCTGTCTAAGATTTGGTCATGACTCATAATGACAAATAGAAACTTTTCTTTGAAGAAGAACTATATGCTCATAACTCAGCTTCACCATATGAGCTCCCATTTCTGCAGTACTTGAAGGCTTACAAAGCACTTTCCTCATAACTTTTTGTAAAGATATGAAAAGCTCAGTGAGGTTCAGTGTTAAATGATACATTGGTAACCACAGACTGGAAAGAGAATTAGAGGAAGTCCTCCAACACATTGGGAGGATCTCCATAGAAGATTTGTGGGAAGATATACAGTTACTCAAAAGGTTAGAGCACTATCTCTGGAGTCAAGAGGACCTAAGTTCAAGTTCTGCCTCTAACTCTCTTTACCTGTGTGACCTTGAGCAAGTCACTTAATCTTGCTACATCTCAGTTTCTTTTTGTTTAAAATGAAGTGTTTTGTATTTGATGCTCTCCTTTATAGCTCTAGGTGTATAATTCTATATCAGTTAGTAGACTAGTATTTATTAAGCATCTGCTATGTACTAGACTACACTAAGTGTTTGGGACACAAAGAAAGGCGAAAAATAACAGTCCTTGCTTTGGAAGAGCTCCCAGTCTGATGAAAAAGGCAATATTCAAGTAACTGTATGAACAGGAGCAGTTAGGTTACTAGTGGCTAGAGTACTGGGCCTGGAGTCAGGAAGGCTCAACTTCCTGAGTTCAAATCTGGCCACAGACACTAGCTGTGTGACCCTGAGGAAGTCACTTACCTGGTTTCCTTCAGTTTCCTTGTCTGTAAAATGAGCTGGAGAAGGAAATGGCACTCCAGTACCTTTGCCAAGAAAGCCCCAAATGGGGTCACAGGGTGACCAACAACAAATGTACAAACACACTATATATAGATTAATTGGGGTGGTCTCAAAGGGAAGGCACTAAAATTAAGGAGGACTGGAAAGGGTTTCTAGTAGAAGGTAGGACTTTGGTTGAGACTTGAAGGAAGCCAGGAAAGTCAGGAGGCAGAGATGAGGAGGGAGAGCATTCCAGGCATGGTGGACAGCCAGGGCAAATGCTCAGAGCTGGGAAATGGAAGGTCTGGTGGAAGGAAGGCCAGTGTCACTGAATCATTTAGTACGTGGAAGGAAGGCAGGAAGGTGTAAGAAGACTGGAAAGGTAGGAGGGAGGCATATAAGATTGGAAGATGTGGATGGGCTATGATTTGTACCATAGAAGGGAATATTATACGCTGATTGCTGAGATCATAAATCCATTGAAGTACTAAGGTCTTGGGAGGACCAGGAGGCATTACTGTAAAGGGTCATATTATAGTACAGAATTTAAAACTTCACATATGCCATATTTGCCTTATCAAAAGGTAAACTTCCAAATCCAATGGTTCTTTTGAGGCTGTCTATTTGCACAGCTTGCAACTGAGTCAATTACCTATATAAGTTTTAAGACATTTGCAAACAGCATATGAACATTCTATGCATTAAAAATAGAGATCCAGCTGGGGTTATCAAAATTGAGTCATATTTCATAATAAGCATTGTGAGTCAGTGCTGATACAACTAATAATAGTAAAGGAGTTATTAAAAGGAAATGTCCACATGACAGTACATCCAAATGTTAGCAAATATTGTGGACAAGTGGATCTTAACCCAAAACCAGTTCCACTCTCTTTTCTTTTGCTTTTATTTCTCCTGACTTTTTCAAAAGACTTTGTCACATAAAAGCTTAGTTACTGATGAGTCTCTCTCAGCTAAGTCCGTACACAAAAACCTCCTGCTTAGCTCCCGATGAACTAACTGGGGTATGCACTGCCTTATGTGTAGCTTGGTCAGGAATAGACAGACAATAATACAACTGCAAGTGGGACAGAAACATTTTGGGGTGAATTTATGAAATTATGTGCCTCCTGAATTTCAAAGGCTCAAAAATTTAGAGCTTAAAGGGAAGAGAGGCCATCTAGTCCATCTCCTTCATTTGAAAGATGAAGAAACTGAAAGCCCCAAAACTTAGGTGATTTGTCCAAGGTCACAAGAGTCAGAGGTAGAATTTGAATCAAGGGTCCCCCACATATACCAGTGGTGTCAAACTCAGATAGAAACTGGGGCCACCAAACTGCTCATAAAGATCCCTACAGGCACATATTTACTTAAAGAACATCTGCAGCTGCTGCTGCTTCTTCTGCATCTGTTGCTTCTTCTCCTCCTTCTCCCCTTCTTCTTCTCCTCCTCCTTCTTCTCTTTCTCCTTCTCCTTCTCCTCCTCCTCCTTCTTCTCTTTCTCCTTCTCCTTCTCCTCCTCCTCCTTCTTCTCTTTCTCCTTCTCCTTCTCCACCTCCTCCTCCCCTTCTTCTTCCTGTCCTCCTCCTCCTTCTTCTCCTTCTTCTCCTCCTCCTTCTCTTCTCCTTCTCCACTTCCTCCTCCTCCCCTTCTTCTTGTCCTTCTCCTCCTTCTCCTCGTCCTTCTCCTCCTTCTCCTCCATCTTCTCCTTCTTCTCCTCCTCCATCCTCTTCCTCCTTCTTCTTCTTCTTCTCCTTCTCCTCCTCCTCATCCTTCTTCTTCTTCTTCTTCTTCTTCTTCTTCTTCTTCTTCTTCTTCTTCTTCTTCTTCTTCTCCTTCTCCTCCTTCTCCTTCTCCTTCTCCTCCCTTCTCCTCCTCTCTCATCCTTCTTCTTCCTTCTTCTTCTTCTTCTTCTTCTTCTTCTTCTTCTTCTTCTTCTTCTCTTCTCCTTCTCCCTTCTCACTCTCCTCCTCCTCCATCCTCCTCCCCTCCTCCTCCTCCTCCTCCTCACCTACCTCCTCCTCCTCTTCTTCTTTCTATCTTCTTCTTCTTCTTCTTCTTCTTCTTCTTCTTCTTCTTCCTCTCTTCTCCTTCTCCTTCTCTTCCTCCTCCTCCTCCTCCTCCCTCCCTCCTCCTCCCTCCTCCTTCCTTCTTCTTCTTCTTCTTCTTCTTCTTCTTCTTCTTCTTCTTCTTTCCCCCTCCTCCTTCCTCACTATTTAATTTTTTTTGCAAAAAGCTGAAGCAATTTGCCTTTTGTTTTGTGCAGCTTTCATTCATGATTTCTTAAAATGTGCAAAAGAAACAGAAGCAGCAGAAGAAGAGGAAAGAGAATTGTTGTACCTAATTAATTTTGTTGAATATTTCCCAATTTTACCTTTTAACAGAGTTCAAGTCATACATGGGAGTGCTGTGGCCCACATCTGATCTATGGCATACCTTTGCTTTATACTGTGCCATGTATTTCCAGTCTTCTAGATATAGGAAGGTACCCTGTTGTTGCTGGATCATCTTCCATTGTGTCCACCCCTTGTGACCTCATTTGGGGTTTTCCTGGCAAAGATACTAGAGTGGTTGGCCATTTCCTCCTCCACTTCATTTTATAAATGAGGGAACTGAGGCAAATACGGTTAAGTGACTTGCCCAGGGTCACATAGCTAGTAAGTATCTGAGGCCAGATTTGAACTCAGGAAGTTGAGCCTTCCTCACTCTAGACCTGGCATTCTACCCACTACCAGCTAGCTGCCCCTAAAAAAAAGAAACAAACGTATTTTGTCATTCAATCATGTCTGATTCTTTGTGACCCCATTTTGGGACTTTCTTGTTGAAGATATTTCAGTGGTTTCCTTCTCCAACTCATTTTGTAGATGAGGAAATGGAAGCAAACAGGGTTAAGTGACTTGCCCATGGTCACACAGCTGTGTGTAAGGTGAGATTTGAACTCAGGAAGATGAGACTTCTTGATTCCAAGCACACTGCACCACTTAGATTACAACATAATTACAATTAGTAAATATGTGAAGCAGGAGTTGAACCTTGGTCTTCTGGATGCTGAAGTCCAGAGCTCTAACTACTAAGCCATGTTACCTTATATTCATAATTTTCAGAGAGAAATTTGTCTTCCTAAAGGTGTCTAAGAAATTACACATATATAACAGGATATAACAGATATAACAGGAAATAGTTCCAGATGCAACAAAAGATATACCCTACAAAGAGTAATAGTAAACTTTTTTAACTCTTTGGGGGATAATAAAGAAAAGTGTATGCTGCGAATATTCTTTGGATATCATTTTTAGTAATCAACACCAATACTACTATTTTTAGACTAGAAACTATTCTTTGCCCTGTGTTCCAGGAATACGTAGCAATATGGCGATGAAAGTGGAAAGAACTACAGTGGATGGAGCATTGGCCCTGAAGTCAGGAGGAACTAAATTCAAATCCAGCCTCAGACACTTATTACCTGTGTGTGACCCTGGGCAAGTCAATTAACCCTTATGGTCTCAAAAAAAAAAAAAAAAAGAACAATGTTTTGATTCAGAAGATCTAGGATCAAATTCGTACTCTACCTCTTGTTTTGTTGGCAAATCATTTTCCCTCTCTGGGCCTCAGTTTAATCTGTAAGATGAAGGGATGGGACACATGATCTTCTTTAGATCCCTACCAACAATAAATTCTATGATTCTATGACTTCAAAAGTCAAGTCCAAGACTCATGAAAATGGAGAAAAGATATTAAGACACTGAAACAGGGAAAATATAGTCAAACTTTCAGTTAATTATTGATCAACCATGTCTACTATTCACTTATCACTTGTTGGTTTCAAGGGATAGAAATGGAGCTTAAGAAAAGAAACCCATCACTCAATCAATCAGCCAACAAATACTTATTAAGCACCTGCTGTGTGTCAGGCACTGCCCTAGGCAAGGTGAATACAAAGAGGAAAAGGAAAAATCCCTGTGCAGGAGAGCCTTAAATTTTGTTAGGAGTTATAACATAGAAACTTCTGTGTAAACATGCAGAACAAATGCAAAGTCATCTGGAAGGGAGAACCAGCAGCTAGAGAATTAGTCAGCCAATAAGCAGTTATTAGGCACCTGCTATGTGCCTTAGTAAGCTCTAAGATATTGGGAAAACTCTCATTTTGAAATGAGCTTTGAAGGAAATGGGGGGTTCTGAAAGGCCAACATGAGGAGGGAATTCTAGGTGAAGAGGTGGAAACGGAGATGGGATTTGAAGGATGTGTAGGATGTGGATGTTTTAAGTCAACACTGGGAAACTAAAGCCAGCACCAAACTCTTTGCCTAGAGGAGGCTCTCCTCCTCCTCATTTCCTACTCCCCATTGCAGGGGTTTTCACATGACTTCATTTCTATTTGTACTGACTCCACTGAAAGATCGGTAGCCCTGCAAGGTGTAGGACCATGCTTACAGGTGTAACTGTTTTTAAACATTATTGGGGATGGGAAAGAAGACAACTAGAAAGGCATAACTGAGGTTTTTCTGTAGCGCAGAGTGATGGTGCACTAATTCTTTCTTTTTGTTTGTTTGTTTTTAAGTTTTTCCCCAGTTATGTGTAAAAACAATTTTTAACATTTGTTTTTAAAACTAAGTTCCAAATTCTCTCCCTCCCTCCCCACTCCTCCTCATTGAGAAGGCAAATAGTTTGATATGTTATGCATGTGAAATCATGCAAAACATGTCCATAATAGTCATGTTGTGAAAGAAAACATAGACCAAAAAAACCTCAAGAAAAATAAAGTAAAATAAGTTTGCTTCAATCTGTAGTCAGACACCATCAGTTCTTTCTCTGGGGATAGATAGAATTTTTCAACCTAAGTCCTTCAGAGTTGCCGTAGATCATTATATTGCTGAGAATAGCTAAGTTATTCACAGCTGATCACCTTCCAATATTCCTGTTACTTTGTACACAGTACATTTCACTTTATATCAGCCTATCCAAGTCTTTCCAGGTTTTACTGAAAGCATCCTGCTTATCATTTCTTGTAGTACAATAGTATTCCATCATAATCACATACCATAAATTGTTCAACAATATATGCTCCAATTGATGGGCATCCCCTCAATTTCTAACTCTTTGCCCCCCAAAATATAAATATTTTTGTACATATAGATGTTTTCCCTTTTTTTATCTCTTTTGGAATACAGACTTAGTAGTGGTATTGCTAGGTCAAAGGGTATGCACAGTTTTATAGCCCTTTCAGCATAATATCAAATCACAATTCCACCAACAATATATTAATGTCTCCTTTTTCCCACATGCCCTCCAACATTTGTCATTTGCCTTTTCTGTTCCATTAGCCAATCTAATAGTTATGAAGATAATACCTCAGAATTGGTCTTAATTTGCATTTCTTCCATTAATAATGAGTTAGAGTATTTTTTATATGGCTACAGATAGCTTTGATTATTTCATTCCAAAACTGATCATATCTTTTGTTAAATTGGGGAATGGCTCTTATTTTTATTAATTTGACTTAGTTCTCTATATGTTTGAGAAATAAGGCCTTTATCAGAGAAATGTGCTGCAAAATTTTCTTCACATTTACTATTACTGACTATATTTCCCTCCTTTCTATCTCCGCATTTATTCTATTCTCTCTCTCCTTTTACCATATCCCTCCCCCAAAATGTTTTGCTTCTGGCTATCTCCTCCCCTAATCTGCCCTCTCTTCTATTACACCCCCAGCTTCTTATTCCCTTCCCTTCCTACTTTCCTGTAGGGTAAGATAGATTTCTAAATCCAATTGAATGTGTATGTTATGCCCAATTTGAGACAATTTTGATGAGAATAAGGGTTCACGCACTCCCCCTTGCCTTTCCCCCCTCCTCCTTGGGAAAAACTTTTTCTTACCTCTTTTATGTGGGACAATTGACCTCATTCCACCTCTCCTTTCTCCTTTTTGTAGTACATTCCTCTTTCACCCCTTAATTTTATTTTTTTAGATATCATCCCTTTATATTCAACTCACACCTGCACCCTCTATCTATATATACTCTTTCTAACTGTGCTAATAATGAGAAAGGTTGTGTGAGTTACAAATATTATCTTCCCATGTAGGAATGTAAACAGTTTAATTTTATTAAGTTCCTTATGATTTCCCTTTTCTGTTTACCTTTTTATGCTTCTCTTGAATCTTGTATTTGAAAGTCAGATTTTCTATTTAGCCCTGGTCTTTTCATCAAGAATATTTGAAAGTCTTCTATCTCATAAGATATCCTTCCCCCTCCCCTGCCCTGCAAGGATTATACTCAGTTTTTCTGGGTAGGTGAATATTGGTTATAATCTTAACTCCTTTTTTCTCTGAAATATCATATTCTAAGTCCTCCAATCCTTTAATGTAGAAGCTGCTAAATCTTGTGTTATTCTGACTGCGACTTGATGATACTTGAATTGTTTCTTTCTGGCTGCTTGCAATATCTTCTCTTTGACCTGAGAACTCTGGAATTTGGCTATAATATTCCCGGGAGTTTTCTTTTGGGGGTTTCTTTCAGGAAGTGATCAATGGATTCTTTCAATTTCTATTTTACCTGGTTCTGGAGTATCAGGGCAGTTTTCCTTGATAATTTCTTGAAAGATGATGTTTAGGTTCTTTTTTTTATCATGACTTTCAGGTAGTCCAATAATGTTTAGATTACCTCTCCTGGATCTATATTCCAGGTCAATAGTTTTTCCAATGAGAACATTCACATTGATTTCCATTTTTTGTCATTTGTTTTATTTTGTTTCATTGTTTCTTGATTTATCATAAAGTCATTAGCCTCCATTTGCTCCATTCTAATTTTTAAGGAATTATTTTCTTCGGTGAGCCTTTGTACCTCCTTTTTTTATTTGTCCAGTCCTGCTTTTTAAGGCATTCTTCTCCTTATTGGTTTTTTGGACCTCTTTTACCATTTGACCTAGTTTAGTTTTCTTTTTAAAGTATTATTTTCTTCAGCATTTGTTTGTGTCTCCTTTACCAAAGTGTTGACTCATTTTTCATGATTTTATTGCATCACTCTCATTTCTCTTCCAAATGTTTCCTCTACCACTCTAACTTGATTTTCAAAATTCTTTTTGAGGAGGTGGAGTCAAGATGGTGGAGTAACACCATGCACTTTCTAGAACACTGCCCCCAGGCCCACCAAATAAAAAGATTCTAAACAAATTCTGGAGCTGCAGAACTCACAGAATGATAGAGTGAAGCAAATTTCCAGCCCAAGACAGCCTGGATGGTCACTGGGAAGTGCTTGTCATGCCACACTGGGAGCAAAGCGTAGTCCAGTGTGGGCTGCCATCACAGAGGGGACCTGAGCAGGCCCTGGGGAGACTGAATCTCTCACATTTGTTGTGGCTTCCAGATTTCATGACCTCAAAATGCTGAGGATAAATTGGAAGATCAGTGGGAAAAGCCTGTGGGACCAGTTCAGGAGAGTGGAGTGATCTGGCCCCAGCCCCACAGCAGCAGAGGGGGAAGAGGTGGAGGAGCCCATGGCAGTCACAGAAGCATCAGGGGTAGCTACGGCCATTGTTTCTGGAGCTCTAGGCCCATAGATTGTGGGAGGATCGAGGGGCTGACAGTATACCCCCTAACCCCAATGGAAGCAGAGGACTTCCTTGACAAAGAGCTCAAAAGTCAAGTAAATGGCTGAGGAAATGAGCAAAAACTGGAAAAAGAATCAGACTATAGGATCTTACTTTGGTGACAAGGAAGACCAAAGTATGCAAACAGAGGGAAACAAAGGCAAAGCTCCTCCATCCAAAATCTCCAAGAAAAATATGAATTGGTCTCAGGTCATGGAAGAGCTCAAAAAGGATTTTTGAAAATCAAGTAATAGAAGTAGAGCAAAAATTGGGAAGAGAAATGAGAGTGATGCAAGAAAATCATGAAAAACAAGTCAACTGTTTGCAAAAGGAGACCCAAAAAAATGCTGAAGAAAATAACACTGTAAAAAATAGACTAACCCAAATGGTAAAAGAGATCCAAAAAGCCAATGAGGAGAATACCCTAAAAAGCAGAATTGGCCAGATGGAAAAGGAGATTCAAAAGCTCACTGAAGAAAATAATTCCTTAAAGATTAGAATGGAGCAGATGGAAGCTAATGACTTTATGAAAAATCAAGAAATTATCAAACAAAACCAAAGGAATGAAAAAATAGCAGACCGTGTGAAATATCTCATTGGAAACACAATTAACCTGGAAAATAGTTCCAGGAGAGACAATTTAAAAATTATGGGACTGCCTGAAAGCCATGACCAAAGAAAAGAGCCTAAACATCATCTTTCATGAAATTATCAAAGAAAACTGCCCTGATATTCTAGAACCAGAAGGTAAAATAAATATTGAAAGAATCCCCTGATCCTCTCTTGAAAGAGATCCAAAAAGCAAAACTCCTAGGAATGTTGTAGCCGAATTCCAGAGTTCCCAGGTCAAGGAGAAAATATTGCAAGCAGCCAGAAAGAAACAATTCAAGTATTGTGGAAATACAATCAGGATAACACAAGATCTAGCAGCTGCTATATTAAGGGATCAAAGGACTTGGAATATGATATTCCAGAAGTCAAAGGAACTAGAATAAAAACCAAGAATCACCTACCCAGCAAAACTGAGTATAATACTTCAAGGGAAAAAAATAGTCATTCAATGAAATAGAGGACTTTCAAACATTCTTGATGAAAAGACCAGAGCTGAATAGAAAATTTGACTTTCAAACACAAGAATCAAGAGAAGCATGAAAAAGTAAAGAGTAAAGAGAAATCATGAGGGACTTTCTAAAATTGAACTGTTTACATTCCTACATGGAAAGGTATTATTTGTAACTCTTGAAACTTTTCTCAGCATTTGGGTAGTTGGAGGGATTGTATGTGTTGTCCTTCATTGTCAAAGAAGACTACACCATCAGAGAAATGATGACATGACTTGCACTTGACTTTGTTTTGAGTGAGGGAGGGCTGTGCAGGTCACTAGCCTTACTTCTCCTCCAGAGCCATCTGAATCCAGTGACCAGATATTCATCAGGATGACTGGAGATGACCCAGGATGAGGCAATTGGGGTTAAATGACTTGTCCAAAGTCACACAGCCAGTGAGTGTCAAGTGTCTGAGATGAAATTTGAACTCATGTCCTCTTGACTCCTGCACTGGTGCTCTATCCATTGCACCACCTAGCTGCCCCCTTTGGAGGGATTATATACATATAGACAGAGGGCACAGGGTGAGTTGAATAGAAAGGGATGATGTCTAAAAAAATAAAATTAATAGATGAGAGAGGAATATATTGAAAAGAGAAAAGGAGAAATGGAATGAGGCAAATTATCTCTCATAAAAGAGGCAAGAAAAAGTTTTTTTTGATGGAGGGTAAAAGGGGGAAGGTGAGAGGGAAAAAGTGAAGCTCACTCTCATTACATTTGGCTTAAGGAGATAATAACATGCACACTGAATTTGGTATGAAAATCTATCTTACACTACAGTAAAGTAGGGGAGAAGGGGATAAGTGGGGTGAGGGGGGATGATAGAAGAGAGGGCAAAATGGAGGTGGGAGTAATTAGAAGTAAACACTTTCAGGGAAGGACAAGGTCAAAAGAGAGAATAGAATAAATGGGGAGGCAGGATAAGATGGAGGGAAATATAGTTAGTCTTTCACAATATGACTTTTATGGAAGTCTTTTGCATAACTACATATGTATAATACATATCAAATTACTTGCCTTCTCAGTGGGAATGGATGGGGAGGGAGGAAGGGAGAGAAATTGGAACTCAAAGTTTTAAAAACAAATGTTAAAAATTGTTTTCACATGCAACTGGGAAATAAAAAATACAGGTAATGGAGTATAGAAATCTATCTTGCCCTACAAGAAAATAGAGGAGATGGAGATAAGGGAAGGGAGGGATGTGATAGAAGGAAGGACAGATAATTGGAAGGAGTAATCAGTATGCATGGTGTCTTGGGGTAGGAGAGGGGAGAGATGGGGAGAAAATTTGGAACTCAAAATCTTGTGGAAATGAATGTTGAAAACTAAAAATAAATAAATAAATTTTTAAAAGATTTAGGGAACAATTTTCTCATCTCCAATATCACCAACAGAGGCTTAACAATCACATCTCCCAGTTCTTTCTGTACCCAGAAAAAAATTCTTTTTGGGCTCTTTCATGGCCTGAGACCAATTCATATATTTTTTTTTTGGAGGTTTTGGATGTAGGAGTTTTGACTTTGTTGTCTTCTTTGAGTGTGTATTTTGGTCTTCCTCATCACCATAGTCACTTTCCATAGAGTATTTTTTCTGTCATTTGCTTATTCTCTCAGCCTATTACCTGACTTTTAACTCTGTTAAATAGGGCTCTGCTTCTGGGGTGGAGGGTCCGCTGTTCTGAGCTTCAGGGTTTTTGTGCAGCTATTTTCAGAAATACTACTAGGGACCTCTAAATTTTCATTCTTCCAAGATGGGGTAGTTTAAGGAGAGGTGTTTACTACTCTCCTGACCTGTACTCCGGTCTGTGATTGATGACAAGCACTCTTTTCTGCCCTGGAACTGTGAGAACTGTCCACCCTTCACTGTGGCCACAAACTGCTATGCCAGTGCTCCTCCTCACCTTGGGACTGCCACCTAGGACAGGGACTCTTTAAGGGTAAGCAAAGTGAGATCTTTTGCTGTTTTTGTTTCAGTATTAAGTGCCTCTGATTGAATAAGGTGATTAGGGAAGATCTTCCCCACCCATTAATGGTCCTGGGAAGATTTGTAGGAAGGTCCACACCTTTTGTTGATTTTCTAATGAGGCACTGGTTCTCAAGGGTTGTGATGTCCTCTGGCTCTAAAAAGTATATAAAGACTCTGAGGTGAGAATTTACTTTGGGGCTTAGTTTCTAGAAGAAGGTTTGTGTGCTAGATGAGACTCTGGGAAGCTGCTAAGCAGCCCTCAGATTTGAAAACCTAGATATTGGTGCTTCCCTTTCTGGTAATTATGTATGTGTATAATGGTCAAACAATTGGAAGCTGTCTTTTGGTCTTTATTTCTCTTTTTTATTTTTCTCTGTTGGTGAATGATATACGTGCCTGATTAAAGGAGGTAGTTGACCCCTCAAAAGTTGCCTTTCCTTTTAGACAAGCAGATCAAAGAACCTGTGATAGCAAGCCCTTCTGTGTATGTTGGGGTACTTACTGATACAGTCCTGGATCTATGTATGGGCCAAACAACAATGTCCTGCCTCAGTGCTGGCAAAAAAACCCCTATAATCTCCTTCTGATCAGTTTTTTGTTCCCCTTACCACCCGTGGGCTGAGAGTTCTGGAAGTAGCTACTGCTGCAGCTGATTCAGTCCCTCCCAAAGCTGCTCCTGGTTTTCTGGGGCTGGGTTTATGCTGATGTGGCCTGTGCTGGACTTCACTCTTTTCTCACCCTGGTGTAACAGAACTTTCCTGTCAATCTTCCAAGTTGTCTTGGCTGGGAATTTGTTTCACTCTGTCTTTTTGTGGGTTGTGCCACTCTAGAATCTATTTAGAGGCATTTGTAAAGGTGTTTGGAGGGTTTTGGGGGAGAGCTCAGGTGATTTCCTGCCTTGACTTTGCTTGTATATTGACACCCCTTAAAGAGACAGATTCCCTTAGAGCAAGTGTTACAGTATTGATATTGACTACTAAACATGATATCCAAAGAATATTCATAGCCTATACTTTTCTTTATTGTCCCCCAAGGAGTTCAAAAACAGTTTACTATTAGTTTTTATAGGGTATATCTTTTGTTGTATCTGGAATTATTTCCCCTTACTCCTGTTGAAATATGTGTGATTTCTTATGCACTTTTAGGAAGAAATATTTCTCTGAAAATTAAGAATGCAAGGCAACGTGGTCTAGTGGTTAGAGCTCTGGATGTTAGCTTCTGGAAGACAGGGTTCAGTCCTGCTTCACATACTTAAGCATGTTGTAAACTAAGTGATGCAGTGTACTTAGAATCAAATAGTCTCGTCTTCCTGAGTTCAGATTCCTATGCATATATTAAGTGAATGGGGATATATTCTCATCAGATTTTTAAACCTGAAGGATGACTCTTAAGCTGTGTTGTATAGCCCCGTCACCAAAGTTTAAGCAGATTTTTAATAAAGGTATGATCTCATGGGTAAGATGTTTTTCTGAATTTAGTAGACATGAAGTAGGGTGTATATCAAGGTAAATACAACCAAGACTTGTACATTTTGGTCTCTGTTCAGATTCAGTTGTACTCTTAGGTGGTTACTCTAACAGGAATGTTTTTTTCTGTGTTGGGAGGTGCTGCTTAGCCTTAAGGGTTGAAGGAATAATTTCCTAGTAAGATAAGAGTTGCAGATTTCTTAAGTTCAGACTCATATTGGCTGTTGCCATGGAATGATATCTATGATGAACCTGCAAATAACTCATTTGTGTGTTTTGAATCAAATGGTTGCAAAAAAATTAATACAAAATACACTGAATTATGATAGTAATAATACATAATAATAATAATAATAATAAAGATTTAGGACAATATCTCCCCTCCTCGGGTAGAAGATTCCTGCGATCTCAGATGATCATATTGTCTACAGATCTTAGATTTGGAGGTGAAAAGAAACTCAGAGGTCTTCTTGTCCAACCCCCTTATGTGATAGTCAAGGAAGATGAGGCCCAAAGAGGTTAAGTGACTTGCCCAAGGTTATACAATCAAAGGCAGAATTTGGACCCAAGTCCTCTGACTCTTAAGTCAGTGCTCTTTCCAATCATGTCTCCTTCTGTACTTTTCCCATTCCTGCTTGCCTCCCCAGTTACCCATTTGAACATGAGCTAATACTTGAAAGCATAGCACCTTGGTCACAGTAAGCAACTAATAATCAATGTTTGGATGAATGGATACAGTACCTTAAAGAGCTAAAAACTGAAATTGAATATATTAAAATTCTTTAATTGTATATTAAAATAGTAATGATTGCACATGTATAACCTATCAAGGGTGGTGAACTTGCAGCCCTGAGGGCACATATGGCCCTCTAGGTCTTCAAATGCAGCCCTTTGACTGAATTCAAACTTCACAGGGTAAATCAAAATTGGAGGGAGGAGTGAGGGGAAGGAGAGAAGGAGGGGTAAAATTTGGAACTCAAAACTTAAAAAAAATCCAAGTGTTAAAATTATTTTTATATGTAACTGGAGAAAAAATAAAATATTAAAGAAAAAAGAATTGCATATTAATATAGTAGAGGCAATGTGGTAAAGTGGGTAGAGTATTGAACTTGGAATCAGAAAGACCTGGGTTCAGATTCAACCTCTGACACTTTAATGAAATCTGGGACCCCAGAAAGGTCACTTAACTTCTGTTTGCCCCAGAGAGCTTAGGGTCACAAAGAGAAGGGAAAGGTCTATGTCACACAGAAAGGAGGGGTCAGAGTTACACAGAGGGGAGGGGCCAATGTGACATACAGAGGGGATGAGTCCTCCTCACATAGAGGAGCAACACTGAGCAAAAACAGACAAGAGATCCAGGGGGAACCAATGAGGAGGAGGCCACAGTCAGACCATCTCTCTGAAGATACCTAGGGGGATTTTGTCCTTTGGCCTTTCTCTAGCCCCTGGGGAAAGGACCTTAAAGCTCTGAGCCCTGGAGTCTGTTCGCCCAGTGGTCCCAGGCTGGGGAAGTTTCCTGGACTGTAAAGAGGAGGGGGCCTGGATCCAAGGGCATGGGCCTATATTTCCCCCTCTCTCACATCCCTTTATTAGTACCAAGGAGCTAAGGGACAGTTCTCTCAAGACCAGGACCTGAGACAGGAAGGTGTGGGGAGAGACACCATCTCCTAATTCAAAACCCTCTTTTCTTTCAGTCTCTTCAATTCACCCTTCAATTTGGTATTAGGCTGCTTAGCCAGCTAGATCCTGCTGGTTCTTTCCTTAGGTTTCCTACCTAGCACTAGGTGTCAGACACCAACATGAAGATCATCCTGCTCTTTGGTTTTCTGACTTTGGCTGGTGAGTATGAAATTAGAAGCCTGATGGAGAAATGCATCAGGGTGAAGGTTGAAGGATGAGAGAGGGATTGGGAAGGGGAGGAAAAGGACCAAAGGACATAGCTCAGGAAAGTCAAAGGCTTGGGAATTGCAGCAACTGGCAATTTCCTTACAGGCCTAGAGCTTCTGTGCCTCCAAGCTTTCCCCTGACCCTAGAAAACCTCATTCCCTCAGAACATTGAACAATGTTATAATGACCGGCCTTTGGACAGACACACTGACAGAACATTAGAGGGGATGTGTAACAATAAGGTAGTTAAGAAAGGAGTAGGATAGGGAGAAGACAGGTAGATGGCACAGTGGATAGATTTCTGGCCCTGAAGTTAGGAAGACTCATCTTCCTGAGTTCAAATCTGGCCTCAGACACTTACTAGCTGTATGACCCTGAGCAAGTCACTTAACCTGTTTACCTCAGTTTCCCCATCTGTCAAATGAACTGGAAAAGGAAATTACAAACCACTCCAGTATCTTTGTCAAGAAAATCACAAATGGGGTCACAAAGAGCAGAAAATGACTGAAAACAACTCAACAACAAAAAGGTTGGAGAGAAGAAAGAGGATAATGGGAAATTCTCTAAGGGAGAGACAAGAAGAGGCAGAACCAGTTCTTTGGCTGGAAAGGAAGGAACTAATTTTCACAACTACACAACTGTTTTAACACAGGTCTAAGAAGGTGTTCTTTTCCAAGGGTCCATGAACTTGTTTTTTGGGGAGAGGAGTATTTTAATAATAATTTCAGTGCAATTGACTTCCTTTATAATCCAATGTATTCTGTTTTATGCATTAAAAAATATTATTCCGAGAAAGGATCTATACATCTCACCAGACTTCCAAAGAGGTTCATGACCCACATAAAATGTTTTTTTAAAAAAATATCTGCCTTAGAAAGAGAGAAAAAAAGGGAGTAGAGGGTAAGGAAGAGAAGCCAAGGTCGCTCTTTTGTAGATCATGATGACAGGTGACAGAAAGGCAGGTGAGAGAGATGGGGACACAGAAAGATAGTAAAAATCCTTAAGGAAAGATTAACAGTCATGGCAGATAAATAACCCCTCAGGTTTCCACAACATTTAATATTTTTCAAAGCATTTACACATATTATTTTATAAACATTATGTAAAATTTGCAAGGAACAAATTATGCTAGAGTTTTAAAGTCTCTTTAACCATCAATTTCTTCATTTATCTACTCATTCCTTCAACCTTCTCATTTTACATATGAGGAAACTGAGGCCCAGAGAAGAACTTACCTAGGGCCAAATAGAATAGCAAACACTTGGTGAACATATCTTATGTGCAGAAGGTTCTGTTAGGCACTGGAAGAATACATTTAGATAAGAAAGAATCCCTGCACTAATGGGTCTTATAGTCTCTCAGATTAGATACACAGATTAAAATAATATAAAATATGACATAAGTTCAGTAGAGAATTGAAAGAGTGCCTTTCTGAGTCTGAGGATGTTACAGCCTGGGGATTCAGAAAGAGCTCCACGAAAACAGTGGCATTTGAATTGAGTTTTAGAGATTAACAAGGAATTCAATGGTTAAAAAGAGGAAGGAAAATATTCCAGGCAGAGGAAACAGAGTGAAATCTGCCAAAACTTTCTTTGTTTCTCTCTTTCCCTCCTCTCTTCTCTTCCCCCTCCCTGCAGCTCCTCAGTTCACTAATAAGAGAAATGAAAATTCTGATGCCACATTTTTGGCCTACTTGAAATCTGACTACCAGCCTTGTGTGGGCACCTTGATCCACCAGCAGTGGGTGGTGACAGCTGCTCACTGCTACCTACCGTGAGTGATGGTGATTCAGTTTGCTCTTTTCTCTAGGGTCCCTGGAGCAAGATGGTCTCAATCCAGAAACAGGCCCCCTCCCCCAAACCTATGCAGGGTGACTGACTTCTGGGGATTTTACAGCATGGACAAATTATATAATCTGAGAAATTCTGGGGAAAGAATCTTACATCCTTACATTACTGACTCCCCAGGGTATGGAGGAGAGAGGAGACTTTTGGCACCAGAGTTCATGAGTATGTAAGGGAGAATCTCTCCCCTGGAGAGGGGATGGAAGTGAGCCATGGAGGGAGAGAAGGTCATAGAGTTAAGGATGGTGATGCAGAAGGAGGCATGTGGAGGTTTTAGGGAGATTATGTAGACAAAGAATTGAGAGTATCATTTCCAGGGATGAAAAAAGCCTAGGCATCCCCAGGGAGAAGGGGAGAATGATAGAGAGGAGAAGATGCTGGACAAATGTTGAGAAAAGATATGTCTAAGGACTCTTAAGATTCACAGAATCTGAGAGCAAGAAACCTCAGATATCTAGTTCAATCCCTTCACATTACTGATCCAGAGAAAGGGCTAAATGATTTGCCCAAGGTCTCTTGGGCAAATTAGGAGCAGAGCTGGGACTAGAAGAATATTGTCAATAAAGTTTTTCCATCTTTTGTGTCCTGTTCTAGATACCTCCAGGTGAAAATAGGTACTCCAAACCAAAACATTAAGGGTTGGCTCCAGGATCAGGAAATAAGCTATGAATTTATCTTCCGACATCCAAATTTCACTGCAGACTCTCCCGAACATGATATAATGTTGATCAAGCTGGCCAAATCCAAAAACCTCCATATGCTGGTGGACCTGCCTACTAGGAATAATGACCTAGCTGGATCAATATGTGTTATTTCTGGCTGGAGTCAGAACTGGAAATATCCTTGTGAGTACCTGTCAGTCTTCAGTGCCTTCTATACCTATTTAGGAGCACCTGTATTAGGACTGCTGCTGGACCAATGCAAAGGAGAGAAAAGCACAGATGGAGGGGGGAAGGTCAGGACAAGGAAATGCTATGGGACCTATCAGAAGATAAGCGATCTAATAACATGTAGCCCTTTTTGTTCTGGCCTCCTCTTCTGGGAGGACCCACCTGCCAGATCAGGATATAGAAATGATACAAGATCAGAAAAGGCAGAAAGAATTCGAGCCCTAGCTGATGATGGCCTTACCCTTATCGTATTGAGGCTAGCAGTGATGGCCACTGAGTACTAGTGAAGGCATAGGAACTGCACTCATCAATCATGCCCACCATACAGCACTGGAATGCCCCTACTTCCAGGGCACAAAAAGATACATACATGGGTATGTGTTTACACACATATTTATGTTCATACCCACCCACACACTAAAGGTTCCAAATTTTCCAACTTTGGATAACTTAGTTTCCTTTATTTAATTCTGCCAATTTTTTTCTGATCTTTGGGTTTTTTCTTCTTCCCTTCTCCCTCCAATAGATCTTGGGAGGGAAAAGAAAGGTAGGAAGGGGACAGAAAAAAGTGAGGATGATAGATTTAGATCTGAAAGGTATCATAAAAGCCATATAGTCCAACCACACTTTAGAAGCAAGCTCAGAAAGGTTAAGTGATATATCCAAGGTCGTATCTCTAGCAAATATCAGAGACAAAACTTGCCCCAAGGTGTCCCTGACTCCAAATTCAACATAACAATAACAAATTCACTACACTGTGTGAAGGGTGGGTGGGTATAGAGAAGGAACAAATACAAATGCAAGTCTCCCTGTTCTCTCTCTCTCTCTCTCTCTCTCTCTCTCTCTCTCTCTCTCTCTCTCTCTCTCTCTCTCTCTCTCTCATACCCAGTCAGAGATGCAGACATCCAGATAAATCAAATAGCTCAGTGGCTTTCTCCCATTCAATGCAAAGGAGTCTCTTCAAGAAATATCACTGTAAGGAGCATGAACAACATGTTCTGTGCAGGAGTGTATCCTCACCAGCAGAATTTCTGTCAGGTATCTCCCTCTCCCTCACCACACTCTTTTCCTCCCTTCAGTTAGGTTCAAGACTATGTAGCTATGATCTGATATTCACCCAAGTTCTTGCCTTTGAGACAAGAAGTCAAAGAAATGTGTATCCTTTATATGTAGATGTATATCCCTGCTCTCTTACTTTCTGGGTCAGAATTTAGGATTCAGTAGGTAAAGCTTAGTGTTGTCCCTATATACTGGCTGTTACTGATGTTATGGTTGACAACGGATTACAATCAGTGCAGGGGACTTGGGGAGATGGCCCAAAGAGTGGTCCAAGGAGAATGTGACTTTTACATTCCCCTCAGTGAGGTCAAATTTCCTAGTGTCATCTGCTGAGGAAACCTGTAGAATCATAGAGATGACCATCAGATCTCTGGGGATGGACCTTTGGCAGTGGGGAATGGCAGATTTGGAGGAATGGGAAGGTGGGAAAGAAGACATTCTGACCCTATCCTCCAACTCTCTGCCAGGAGGTGTCTGCTGCTGCAGCCATTTGCAAAGGACAGCTCCATGGGATCCTGTCCTGGACAGATGGATGTGTTCTGAAAGGTGATATCGGCTTCTACACCAAAGTATCCAGATATATAGACTGGATTCTTGACATTATCAAGAAAAACTGAGGCACCCCTGCCCCCTCTCCTGGTGACCATGGGTTAGGGTATAACATTGCTAGTCCTTTCTTCTGTCTCCAGCTTCAAAACAGGATTTGAATGGAGTCCTCTGGAAATACTCTTTTCTGTGTGACTTATTCTTAGTTGAATCTGTGTTGGTGAGACAGGTGGGACAGGACAGGGAAGGGCACCATGAGTGCTGGAGAGCACTGGATTTGTTAGTGAGAGATGACTTTTGGAACATATTACCTGTATGACTTTGGATAAGTCACTTCATCTCTCTGGGCCTCAGTCTACCCATCTGTAAAATAAGTCAGACTAGATCATCTCTAAGGTCTTTACTAGCCTTAAATCTCCATCAGATTTTAATCAGTGAAAAAACAAAGCATTTCCTAAACACTTACTATGTGCCAGATACTGTGTTAAGTTCTAGAGATCCAAAGAAAAAACAAAAATAGTATCTGCCCCCCAGGAATTGATGTACCAATGGGGGAAACAACATACATAAATCAGAACGTTCAAGATAAAGAGAGGTATTAGAGAGAAGAAGGTGGGCAGCTAGGTGACCCAGGGGATAGAATGGTGCACCATGAGTCAGGAAGACTCATCTTTCCTGAGTTCAAATCTGACTTCAGAACCTTACTAGCTGGGTGACCCTGGGCAAGTCATTTAAAGCTATTTGCCTCAGTTTCCTCATTTGTAAAATGGTATGGAGAAGGAAACGGAAAGCCATTTTTTCCAGTATTTTTGCTAAGAAAACTCCAAATGGGGTCACAAAAAGTCAGACACCCCTGAACAACTGCCAGGCCTAGAGGCCTGTGTGGGCTACCCGAGTCTTCTTACCTCACCTCCGAGGTCTTCGGTTGGCCAAAACCGGATGCTCATATGAGAGAAAGGACGTTCCAGAGTCGAACAAGGGTTGAGCTTTATTTCAGGGTCTCGGTTACAAGTGCAGGGGGGTCTTCCTTAGGAGGAAGAGGGGGAGATTTCCTAAGGAGGCTAAGATCTTAAGGGATTGGAAATAGAAGTACAAGCGGGGAGAGAGGGGGAGGGGAGAGAGGAAAGAAGAGAAGCGGAGCCTACTGTCCTCTTGGCTCCTCACGTGCTAAGAGAGCTTTCAGGCTTCCTCAATCCTACTTAACCTTCAGCCGCATAGTTTGCATCTGAATACCGTGCTGTTAGGTAACTAGGTGTGCCCAGATCCGGGACAATCTCGAGGGCGGGGAGATCTCTCTCCCATCACGTTTCTCACGGGAAGAGGCGGAATTACTCGAGATAGCTCGGTTCACCTCTATTCCCTGCCGTTTCCTGGGGGGGTCTCGTGAGAGCTCTAAGATTTAGAAGCTCCCACCTTTACCTGCCCGAGACTGTCCACACGGAATTGAGCTTCCAATCCCAACAAACAACCGTCACAACAACAATAACAAAGGAAAGGTAACCTTAAAGGAACTACCTTGGAAATCAGAAGGGGAGGACTATTTAAGGCAAACTCTCCTTTATGCCATTTCCGACTGCGCGCTACTCACAAACAATTCTGGATTCAGCTCTCTCCTTATTCCCTTCTCCACAAGGTTGTAAGCAGCTCCAGCTGATGAGTCAGTCAGTCAATACATATTTATTAAGTGCCTACTCTGTGCCAGACACTGTGCTAATGGATGAGGATGTTTTTTAAAAAGGCAAAAGATGTTCCTGCCCTAAAGGAGCTCACAATCAAATGGGAGAGACAAGTCAACAAATACATACCAACAAGCTACCTACAAGATAAGTAGGAAGTACAATCCAGAAAGGCTTCCTATAGAAGAAGAATTTAAGCTGAGATTTAAAAGAAGTCAGGGAAGCCTGTAGGCAGAGATAAGGAGGGAGAGTATTCTAGGCATGGGAGACAGATAAAGAAAATTCCGGAAACCAAGAGATAAAATGTCTTGTTTGCAGGATAGCAAAGCCACTACTATTGGGTCAAAAAGTATGTAGTGGGAGTAAGGTGTAAGGCTGGAAAGGTAGGAGGAGACTAGATTATGAAGAACTTTGAATGTCAAATAGATTTTGTACTGAATCCTGGAAGCGATAGGAAGCCACCGGAGTTTATTGAATAGGGCAGTGACTTGGTCAGACTGGTGCTTTAGGAAAATCACTTTAATGGCTGAACGGAGGATAAATTGCAATGGGGAGAGACTTGAGCCAGGTAGACCTACTGGCTATTGCAACAATACAGGTGTGAAGTGATACAGGCCTGCACCACAGTGGTAGTAGTGTCAGGGGAGATAAGGGAGTGTATTCCAGAGATGATGCAAAAGTCAAATCAACAGGTGTTGGTAATAAATTGGATAAAGGGGTGAGAGATAGGGAGAAGTTGAAGATGACTTGTAGATTGTGAACCTGAGTAATTCTATAGCATCAGGAAAAGTGGCGGGGGGGATTGGGGGAAAATATAATGAGTTTTGTTTTAGACATGTAGTTTGAGATGTCTACAGGACATCCAGTGTGAGATGTCTGAAAGGTGGTTAGAGATGTGAGTTAGGAGGCCAGGGTTAGGGCAGGATAGGTAGATTTGAAAATCATTAACAAAGAAGCTACTAGATAGCACAGTGGATAGAGCACTGGGCCTGGAGTCACAAAGCCCTGAGCTCAAATTTGGCTTCAGATACTTCCTAGCTGTGTGACTCTGGATGAGTCACTTAACCTCTGTCTGCTTCAGTTTCCTCATTTGTAAAATGGAAATAATAATAGCACCTATCTCCCAGAGTTGTTATGATAATCAAATGAGAAAATAATTATAATAGTAAAAGTGCTTAGTGTATGCCTGGCACATAGTAAGATGGATGTGTGTGTACACATACACACACATATATATATGTGTGTGTGTGTTAATATTATCATCAGAGATGGTAATTAAATCCATGGGAGCTGATGAGATCACCAAGTGAAGTAGCATAGAGGAAGAAGAGAAGAGAACCACACACACCCCCCCATCACAACCCTGTGAGACATCGATAGTTAGAGGGCATGATCTGGATGAGAACTCAGTGAAGAAGACTGAGAAAGAGCAATCAGAGAGGTAGGAGAAAATCCAGGAAAGGGGTGTCTCAAAAACTTAGAAATAAAAGAATCTCGAGGAGATGGTGACCAATAGTGTCAAAAGCTAATGTTGAGGCCAAGGAGAATGAGGATTGAGAAAAGGCCATTAGATTTGATAATGAGGGGATCACTGGTAACTTTGGAGAGAGCAGTTTCAATGGAATGCTAAAGTCAGAAGCCAGACTCTAAGGAGTTAAGAAAACAGTAAGAGAAGTAAATGGAGGCCCATGCTGTAGATGGCCTTTTCAAGGAGTTTAGCCACAAAGGGCAGAAGAGATAGATATAGTAAGATAGTTATGGGGGTAAAAGGATTTAATGAGGGTTTTTTGAGGATGGAAAGACATGGGTATGTTTGCAGGCAATAGGAAATGAGTTAATAGAGAGGGAAGGATTGAAAATAAGTGATAGAGTAGGGATGACAGAGAGGGGAATCTAATGAAGGAAGCAGCATAGAATAGATTCCTTGAGCAGGCAGAGAAATCACCATGATAATATCAAACTCTGAAAATAAATGACCAAAGAACCAGAGGTTATACAGCAACTGTTAACTCTAAAAATATCAAAGAACTCACAAAGGTTGTACACCATCTGCTAACTCTGAAAAATAAAATATACCAAAGAGTCACAGAGATCATTACACCAACTGTCAACTCTGAGAAATAAAAAAAAAAAAAGAAAGAGCTCACAGAGGTTATAAGCCAAAAGCTTTCTTTATTCCTTTGGAGGAGGGAAACCAGACCCAGATGCTAGGGTCTCTTCTAAGACCAAGGAGACACAAGGCAGCAAGACTCAACCTTGATATATATAGTTCTGGCTAGACAAAGAACCAAGCAGTGGGGTATGGCCATAGCAGTGAAGGCTAACAGCAGCAATGAGGCAAGTTTTGCCTAGTGACAAAAAAAAAAAAAAATCTATTTATAGCAGGGCTTCAAGTCCAGAACATGGCTCCTCCAGGTGCTTGTCTGAGCACAGGACCACCTGGGGCTGGCTTGGAGCCAGTTCTGTGATTTAGTTGCCTCAGAGTTCATCCAGAGGGTGAGTACAAAGGATTCTTGTTATGCCAAGCTCAGGGCACAGCTTGCTTGTGGAGTCTTAGCTCTGGAAAATAGGGTGTCTCCTAATAGTAAAAAGAAGAGTGAAATGAGAGAGGTGATCTTGACATGGGGATCTGACAGTAAGAAGTAAGGCCATTTCACCATGTGAAAATTAGGAGGGATGAGGAGATAGAGGCAAAAAGCATATGAGTGACAGGAGACAAGGAAAAGCAGAGAAGAGAGAGCTCTTAGTAAATGGTCTCAATGTTTTCTGTAAAATATGAGGAAAAGTTCTCAGTCAATAAAGGAGGGGGAGGAAGGGGAACCATGGGAGGTTTAAAGAGGAATGAAAAGATTTGAAAGAGTCACTGTGGAGACTAGGATAATAAGCTGATGAGGAGAGCTATCATGGAATCTTACTGTCGTAGTCTAGTAGTGGTGAGAACCTTGTCAAAATTGAGTAACATAAATTTATAGTGAACTCAATCAGAATGTTTACGTGATTTTCTCTACCTTTGTTCAGCAACACCTGTGTAGGAGCAAAGATGGTGGATGGTGGGAATGATTGAAGATTGAGGTTTGACAGGGTACAACCAATGAAAATGATGTCTCAAGAGAAGAGAATAGTGTAGAATTGAATTGGTCTACCAAGAAGTCAAGATTGGAAAAAGAGGAAAGAGTAGCTAGCATAAGGGAGATGACCTGGGAGAGAAATGAGGACTGAAGAGATTGGAGGTAATAGTGTGGACCTAGAAGTAGAATCAGGTAAGGAAAGCAGGAGAGAAGGAAAGTCAATAGAGTGGTTGGTTAAGGGGATTTTGAAATTCTTGAACAAAGAAGTGATACTTTTGTGGGTAACGGCAAGATCAAGGTTATGAGCATCTTTGTATGTAGCTAAGGTGTAGTGGAGGAGTAGGTCATGGAAAATGAGTAAATTGAGGAACTGAGTGGGTAGGGTGTTTGAGGGAGAATCAGTATGTATGCTGAATTCTTCTAGTGTGAGTGCATGAGTTGGAGAGGAGAAAAGAATTGTGAGCTATATGCCAAGTTCACTGAAAAAGGAAGAGGAGTGACCTGGAAGACTATAGACAACCACTACCAAGATTTTAATTGATGGTCGAGTTGAGCAGCATGAAATTCAATGAAGAGGCTACTGAGTGATGGAGATAGAACGTAGAAGTGGTAAGGACAGAGCAAAGAATATTCCAACTTCATCCCCCTGAGTAGTGAATAAAGGTACTGTTAGTACTTAAAAGGATGACCAAGGAGTCTGTGCATCAGGAGGAGCCAGGTTTCTGTAAAAGCTAAAGGATGAAAGACGTGGAAAAGGAAAATATTTAGGATGAAGGGAAGTTTGTTGCCTATGGAAGAGGCATTCTAGAGAACACAGTGGAAGGAGAGGGTGATGTATTGTTGGAACTTTGGGGTGGGAGAGTTGAGGAGGATAGAAATAAGGAATGGGATGGTGGAGTATGAGTAATGGATTTGGATGATGACATACATGGATTTAGACTTATGGGAGATATGTCAGCTACGATTGGGTATGAGATTGTTCATCACTGAGTGTAACGCATAACTCCCTGTCTCAAAGGAGGCTGGAGATAAGACTGGAGACAAGTAGAGAATGAAATGGAAGGCATAGAGCTAGATCCCTAAGAAAACCCTAATACCTGACAGACAGGTAGATAGATAGGTAGATCAGACAGAGGGACAGAATTCAATGAAGTTGTCTAGTTTTACCTCCTCCATCACAGCAACAAGCCTGCAGTGACTATTCAGGACTTGCATAGGCAAATCCAGCTTATACTTTGCCAGGAATAGCCTGGCAATTTGAACATTCAATAAGAACATAGGAGAGTTGGAAGTGTGAGTGAAGGAAGGGTGTAAGAACATCGGAAAGAGTAAGGTATCTGCAAAAGAACAAAGGTCAGAGGAGACAGAGGAGTCAAGAATAACTTTTCATAGAGATAGGGAAGAAAATCTCCAACTAGAGCATGATGCTACTGCATACAAGGGACATCCTCCATTTTGTAACCCCCCAATTTTTTTCTGCCAGCCCAGGTAGGTCTCCACTCATAGCTGCCTCTTCAGATTTTAGGCTGCCACCATCCTCCTTGCTTATCATAATCTCAAAGACTACAGAAGAGAGAATTGTAGGTGGACCAGCCCTTAGTTTCCCAATATTGACTATGTACTATAAACTAAGCCAATAAAAGGACAATAGAGACTGAAAATCTGTTTTTAGTCATCAGCTGGGCACTTTTCAGTCTCATGGACCATTAGATCCAATTGGACGCTTCTTCACTTTGATGACAAATCCCCCAAATTGTATATTGTCAAGAGAATGACAAATAAATATTCACTGACATATAAAAACACCAACATATTCCCTAATCCCAGTTGTTGGGAAGGGATACATCACCAGAATGAATTTTCCTGAATAATATATCTTTTTTAAACCAGACACATGGGTTATTTTACTAGTGCAGAGACCTCTCAATTTCTTGAGATCATCCTTCTCTCTAACTTACAGTCTTGGAAAGTTGCCTGGGACACTGAGAGGTTAACTGATTTGACCAGTCATATGGCCAGTATATATTGGTGGTTGAATTTAACTCTGGGTTTTCTGATCCCAAGGCCTGCTCTTAAACCACTATGCCATAGCGCATATCATAGTTGATTTTTAAATACTTTTCAGGGTTAAAAAATTATTATCTATTGCTTTTTTACTGGATCTTCACAACAACCCTGTGAGGTAAATTGGTATCCCCATTTTTTAGGTAAGGAAATTGAGACAATATAATTTTTTCTTTTGCTCTAACCTACCTCCCATCATATCTTTGCTAACCACCTCTGTTTCTCATTGTGAAAACACAGAAACGTAATAAAAATGAAAACATAAATCCATGAAACATTTTTATCTCTGTACATTTCCAAGTTGACTGACAGATATTATTTACTCTCATTGTTTGTCATTATATCTCAAGGCCCATGGCAAGAATTCTGAATTCACATAGGTCAGGTTCAATTTTATCCTTTTCCCAGAAGCTTCTTTGGAAAATATGAATTCAACTCATTTCTTGCTCTTCCCAAGGGGATATTCAGCTGCCCTAAAAGGAACCAAAGCTTACAAGACATTAAAGGTCTGTAAAGAACAAAGAGATGCCAGCTCAGATCCAAGTTCAGGAAGCAAAAAAACAGTTGCATTCCACTTTCAACTAAGGGCCCTTCATTCTCCACCCTCTCCCTCTCTCTGCAACACCTTCAGAGGGGGATCAGTTAGTGAAAGCTCCCAACACCAGTTCCAGGAACATGAGTGGAGGCTCTTGTCAAATGGTAGTTTCATTTTTCTCCATTCATCTGCCTTGCTGATTTCCTTGCCCCATCCGGCATTCATGGTCCATGATCTCTGTAGAGATGCTCAGTAGCACTCACATAGTACCATCAAATGACCATGGCTCCCACAACTTCTGACTCAATTCAGGATCTCCTTGCCAAGCAGCATGCTCCCATTACCCAGCCATCCCATATCACAAACTGCTGGAATCACCCAAGAATCCCACTCTACCTTCCTCATGACTCTCTTTTCCCTGACAGCCTCTGCTCCCAGCATTTCTCTGCACACCTGCTTTGGATCCTTTTCCAATCAATATGACAAAAAAATCAGGATGCCTGATTTCTCTTCAGAACTTCTCGGATTCTTGATTGTCCTCTAGGCATGAGCACTATATTTCAAATTCATAGCTCTTTCCAGAGGATCAGTGTATTAGAATGCCCTCCATATTAGAATGGATAGGACACTAGAGCTGGAGTCAGGAAGCCCAGGGTTTAAATTCCATCACAGATGCCTACTAGCTCTGTACGACCCTGGGCAAGTCACTTCCTATGTGCCTCTGTTTCCATGTCTGCAAAATGAAGAGAGTTGGATTCAACGGCCCTAAGGTCTCTTTCTGATCTAAATCTATGACCCTGTGACTTTTCTCTAGTGTTCACCTGAGAATCTCTGTCCCAGGGAACAAAGTTTTTGCACCCCACTGAGCAAACAGTGTATCTTGACCAGTCATCTTGGTCTGTCCTTTCACTCTTGGTTGTAATCTTCAGTAATATATCCTCGACCAACAAGGAGGACTTCGACAGTATTCATCACAAATATATCCAGTGGATGAAATAAAAAAAACTAAACCCCAAAAACTAAACCCCTAAAAACCAACCCCAAATATATCCAGTGACACTTAACATTCATGTCATGACTTAACTGTTCATAATAACCCAGGATTGCTTTTTGGTTCTGTATAGTTTGTCATCATTCCCTACTTATGAGTATGCAGCAATTTGTACAGGTTTTCATTATTTTTTTTGCCTTTAAACAAAGCCCTTTTCTGTTCTAATGTGTCCTACTTGGCTTAAAGATAGTGCAGAGTAAAAATAAATTCAGTGTGAAACCCTTAGGAAGTTGAATTGAGAGGTGTTCTTCCTCTACCAGAAAACAGCCGCTTTTTTTTCCTACTTCTCAGTCTCAGCGAAAGCAAATCTAACAGCTTGCCTTAAAGTGAAAGCTTTCTTCTGTAGAGATCAACAATTCACTTCATTTGGTAAGGTTACAAACTAGAAACCTACAATCTGCCCCGCTCCCCACTTTTGCTTTCTTAACACTGCTTTACAAGATTCTCAGGGCTGGTTGATTTCATTTTATTGAAATAAGTTGACTAACTTCACTGAATGATCCTATCTACAGATTCTCTGAATGCAGGCTATAGATCATATAGCTATGGGCCTGACTTTCCCTTTTCCTTCATAGAATCCACTATAGGCAGTGAAACAATTTTGTCTTAGCTATGAGTGTGTGTGTGTGTGTGTGTGTGTGTGTGTGTGTGTGTCTGAGCGTGTGAGCAAGCATGTGTGTAGGAGGCAGTGTGGCTGTGCACGTAGGTGTGAGTGTGTGTGGGTGGTTTTTGAGACTAGCTATTTGTGGGAATAAAGGCTAGAAGAGTTAAAATGTATGTCAGAATTTGGCGACTGTTCAAAATCATGCACTATTGCTTTTCTTCATGATCATATGAGGCCATAATGGGGGTCAGGAGCCAGGTAGGCAAAGACAAATCAAGAGACCACATCCTGGAGCATAGAGCAAGGTGGGAGGTCCAAAGTTCCTGCAAGCAGGAGAACAGCACGAGTTGAAGGAGCAGTACAAATCTAAGCAAAAGACCAAACAGCCAAGACAGCCACAGGACCTAGAATCCAATCCAATAAATATTATTAAGCCTCTGTCATGTATCAAGCAAGAGCAGCTAAGTGGTGCAGTGTCAGGCCTGGAGTCAGGAAGATTTGTCTTCCTCAGTAAAATTCTGTGTGACCCTGAGAAAACATTTAACCTTGTTTGCCTCAGTTTTCTCATCTGTAAAATGAACTGGAGAAGGAAATGGCAAATCACTGCAAGTATCTTTGCCAAGAAAACCTTAAATGGGGTTATGAAGAGTTGGTCACAAACAAAAAATGACTCAACAAAACAAAATTTGAGATATAGAATAAGGAAAGCTAATTAGAATATAAAACATAACATCATGATGTATTAAAAATCTAAAGTTAAAGCATCAAAGGGAGATAAACTTTCAGCCCTAAAGCTACAAAGGAAGGAAGAATTAAATGTTTACTGAAGCCATGCATCAACTGCTTCAGATATCTGTGATTTTATCAGCATGAGTTCTCTCTACACTAACACACAATATAAACTCCTTACTGAGTGGTTTTATGAGTTGCCATGATCAGAAGATATCTTCACTTGTTGACAAACTTTCTGAGGCAAGACTTTCTGAACTTGGCTTGTCTGGTCTTCCGATAAGATACAGAGTCCAAAATTGGATCCATATTCATCTTTTCCAGGGTGGCTGGGACCTTCCAGAGACGGTGGTCCAGAGGCTTACACTTCAAAGATACCATCCCGTAATGAAGGATTGGCATATAGGTCTTTAGGGGACATTCTGCAGTCTTATCGGAATTAAATTAGGTCATACAAGTCACTGGTGATATGATGGAGGTGAGGATTTGAAGTAGAAAATCAGCTTCAGAATAAGAACACCATTAAAGCAGTCTAACCTCTAGAAACAGAACAGAAAAAAAGGAAGAGAAAGGACAGCCAAAATATCCCTAAACTGGGAGTGGATATTCAGAGTTTTATTAAGGAACTCTTTAACCTCAGAATAAAACAGTTGTGGGGAATTCCTATTTTATTGTTTAAAATAGTGTCTAAAAGCTCATGATTCATTCAATATATACTCAATTTTCCATTTTTGAGCTCACATATTTTTAATTCAATAAATGTGTTATATGTTTGTTTCGTTTTGTCTGAACCTGGGATTTCATCTGTGTAAGGCACCTGCAATGAGCAAATATCCTCTATCAATGCACCTCAGCAACTCTTCTACAGTCTATAACATTAAAGGATTGTCTGGGGCATTGAGATGTAGGATTGTGTCCCTGATTTAGAGTCTGCTCAGTGGCCTATTATGCTGTGGGGGGTGCATGTGTGTGTGTGTGTGTGTCTGTCTGTCTGTCCGTCTGTCTGTCTGTCTCTCTGTCTGTCTGTCTGTGTTAATCAGTATGTCAAATGCAGAGAGATGACAAAGTGGCAGCAGGCCTGGAGTCAGGAAGACCTGGATTTACATGTAAATACTAGCAAAGAACATTATCTCTGAAGCCAATAAACCTGGGTTCAAAACCCACTTCTGATGCTCGTTGTGCAGTCGTTTTCAGCTGTGTCTGACTCTTCATGACCCCATTTGGGGTTTTCTTGGCACAGGTACTGGAGTGGCTCACCATTTCCTTCTCTACTTCACTTTACAGAAGAACAAACTGAAGCAAACAGGGTGAAATAACTTGCCTGGGGTCCCAGAGCTAGTAAATGTCTGAGACCAGATTTGAACTCAGGAATATGCATCTTCCTGACTCTAATCCATCCATTTTGCCATCTAGCTGCCCAGCTCTTCTGCCCACTACCTCTGTAAACTTGGGCAAATCTTTTAACCTCCCTGAGCCTCGGTTTCCATATGTATGAAATGAGGGGATTAGAAAACAGAGTCTCTGAAGTGGTCCCTTCTACCTCTAAATCCATGACCCTACAATCTAATAAAAATAGAATTAACCCCTTGGAGGCTAAGGGTACTAGAATTGATAGTTGTCCCAAAGCTTGCCTGGGGTCTTCTCAGTAGTGGCTGATTATTCTGTTATGGGCTGGTTTCCAAGCCCAGAGACAAAGATGATCCCTTTGTCTTTGAGGTCCTGCCACTGTCCTAACAGAGAGCATAATGTTTTGGTTTGAACCAAGCCAACTCATCTCTCATTGTTGCAGAGAAATAGAGCCTACTTTCTTGTTGGCTGGTAGCCACAGAATTTCTACACTCTGATTCAATGTGTTGCTGAAGCATTCCTGCCCACACTGCTTACTGGCCTCCTCCAGTTTGCTGTACAGTAGTTATTCTGGGGTCCCAGTGCCTTCCACATGTGACTAGCCCACAGAGCTGGTTTGCAGTAAATATCATCTCTGTATCTGCGAAATAGAAACCACTTTTTTTTGGCTAGCAACTTTTTTTCATATCAATACTTAATGATCATAAATTGTTCAGCCTTGTGAAAAGTTTTTGAATGTAAAAATGTAAAAGCTCTAATTATTACTAATGATATTTCCCCACAATAGATTGTGACATCGTGTTAGGAATCAAGAATCACAGAATGCTGGAGCTAGAAAAGATCTCAGCTAGAGATCATTTAGTCCAACATCTTTATTTTACAGATGAGGAAACTGAGCTATAGAGGGGTCAAATGACATATCCCAAATTATACAGAATCAAGACTGAAACTCAGGTCTCATGACTCTCAGCCCCAGTGGTGTTTCCACCATATGCTGAAATACAGTCACGAAAAAATCATAAAAACCCAGCCTACTGGGGAGAAACAGGTTGGGGTTTCCCCCCAAAAAAGCCAAGGAATAAATTTCTTCCATGCAAAAATGTTCTTTTATCAAATAAAATTCAATAGAATACAGAAAAGTAGAGAAATTTACAATTCAATTCAGTTCAGTAAGCATGGTTAGCAAACATGAAAAGTTGGACTTATTTTGTTTTGGTCCAGATGGAGTTGTGATTTTATTATTATGGGGAACTCCCAAATCATTTGCAATTTGCCATCTTACACAGTTGCCTGGGGTACTGAGAGGTTACATAATTTGCCTGTGGTCACTTAGCTAGTCCATGTGAGAGGCAAACTTAAACCCAGATGTTCCTGATACCAAAGCTGGCTTCATCTCTACTATGCCAAGCTGTTTCTGCACTACTAAGCATATCAGAGAATATTTATGCATATTCCATGCAGTTTTATATATACCATCCTTGAGCAAATCACTTTAGTTTGATGGGCCTTAATTTCTTCATCCATAAAATGAAGGGGGTGAACTCCACAGTCTCTGTGGCCCTGTCCAGTTCATCTGTGATCTTATAATACTCAACCACACTTGGAAAGAGAGGAGATCCTGACTGTGATGACTTGTATTCCCACTAATTTGCAAAATCTGCCAATCTGCAAAGGATTTCCCTATCATTAGTACAAATTAGTAAGCTGCTACTGTACTATAATAGGCCATAAAACAGCTTTATGAGTTTACCTTTGTTGGTATAAAATAACCTGGCCAAACATTCATTTCACTGTGTTCCTGTGTTCTTACATTGAAGTATACAATGTACCTGCTTATCACAGAAATGTACCAGGAATTGTTTTCAGAAGGCAAGAGAGAGAAGTGAGGGGAGAAGGAGAATGAACTCAGAGGATTAGAAATAAACCTAGCAATCATCTAGGTTCCAACCCCCTTAATTACAAAGCTAAGTGACTTGCTTAAGGTCACACAGTTTATACTGTAAGTAGAAGACTTGGCATTTAAACTCAGGGTGTCACACTTCAAGTTCAGTGCTCTTTCCATTAGACTATGTGGGTGTTCATACAAATTAAGCAAAAGCAATTGTGAGCAAGACTGAATCTGGACCTCAGAAGCCCTCAGGGAATTCAATTTTTGAATCGTGGCTGATGTTTTGCAACAAGGGTGGCCAACATTTTTGTATATGAGGAGGAGGGAGAACTGTCTTATTTTCCTGAAGCCTTGAAATCCGTGGGAGAAAAGAGATGGGAAGGTGCTTAGGATGAAATCTCTGGAGGGGAAGAAGGGGAACTTGTTGCTGGCTTCTTTCCCTTGACCTGTGGTTCTTTTCTCTTGACTCATGGGTCCTCTCCTTCCTAGAAATCCCAGCAAGCCAAATAAAGGGAAGAAGTCCTTCGAATAGGTATGACTTCACAGTGAATTTAGGGATCCATGGGATAAGGTTTTAAAAGATCAAATAGTTGCTTCCAATGATAGATCCTTAACTTTTTTGTATTATAGATCCCTTTGGCAGTCTGGTGTAGCCTATGGACCTCTTTGTAGAGTATTGTTCATTTCCAAAATTCATAATCAAAGGAAATGCTAAATCTTGGTTAGAGATTAGTGAAAATAAAGATGTAGGGTTTTGGTTTTTTTCTCATCTAAGTTCAAGGATCCCTTAAAATCTCTCCAGGGAATACAGATTAAGAACCCCTGTCTTAAAATATTCTTTTATTGCTAATGACTGGCCCTTTGCTTTGTCATCATTCGCAAATTTTGCCTTCCTTTCTCAAATGATTACCCTTTACCATGGTGTTTAACCCTGTCCTGAAAATCATCATGAATTCATCAAATCAAAATAAATTGTACTTATTAGATATGCGCATTTCTCTAGGTTTATAGAAAATCCATCAACTTCAAAGTATTTCCCTCTGGTTACCTGTTGCTACTAGGTAGGTGTAATGTTTTCTTATCTGGACAAAACCAACATTAAAATGACTGATGGTTATCTTAGAAGTTATGGAAGACTCAAGGAGACCTGCTACTCATCCTTTCTCTCTTTCTCTTTCTCATTAACTCATCAGTTGCATTCAACGGTCTCTTCTGGGAAGATCAAGTTAATTATTAGGTAAATTAGCATGCAACGTATTTCTCACTCTGGTTTTACTAACATTAACATGCAGATACTCCTACATGAGTCAAAACTGTAGTCTCACCTGTAGAACTGCAGGTACGTTGAAAGATTTAGGTTAAAGATCAGTTACTGCATCTGAAAGATGAGTGGGTTATAGTAGGTCACATCTCACAGCCCTTCCAGCTTGTGGTATTCTGACCCTCTCACACTTACTGGTGGGGAGAATGTTACTCCTGTAAACCTGTGTGTGCTAAACTCTGTAGCCACAATAGAAAAGAGAGCCAATCCCTGCTGTGTTCCTGTTCTAGAACCAGAGGATCCGGCATCAAATTCTACCTGTTAATTACTACCATTTTACTTCCCTAGGTCCCACTTTCCACATCTGTAAAATGAAAATATTGGATTAAGTGGTTTCTGAGTTTCCTTCCAGCTCCAAAGCAATCCTATGATGGGGCCAGATGCCAATGGAGGACAATAGGTATAAGTCAAGTGTACTCTAAGAGTCAGGACTAGTCATAATAAATGGCTGCTGAATTTACTAGACAGCTAGTTTGTACAGTGGATGGAATGTTAGGCCTGGAGTTAGAAAGAATTCTATCTTCCTGAGTTCAAAATTGACCACAGGCACTTATTAGTCATGTGACTCAGGGCAAATCACTCAATCCTGTTTGCCTCAGTTTCCTCATTTGTAAAATGAGCTGGAGAAGGAAATGGCAAATCACTCCAGTATCTCCACCAAGAAAATCCCAAATGGGGTCATGAAGAGTCAGACACAACAGAACAACAACAAATGAATTTACTTCAGGAAAGACACCCAAGTCAGAAAGGAACAAGCCATACATTTGTAAGGATGTCCAGGGAAAATAGGCACAAAGGAACCATTAAAAGGGTGAAAGAAGTAATACAAGAATGCTCCAAGCACAGGGGAAGACATTTGGAAACTCAATAGGAAAGGATGTTTCTCTTCTAGGAAGTCAGGGCAAAAGAGTGGCTTCAAGGGGTTTGGAATGAAGCATCCAGGAAAGTTAAGGGAGCCATCTCTAAGTCCCTAGAGAATTATCTGAAACCTATGGAAATAATATTTAGAAAATCAGTCAACAAGAATTAATTAACCACTTTCTATGTGCCAGACACTGTGCTAAGTGATGGAGAAACAAAAAAAGGCAAAAGCAGTCCTTGCCTTCAAATTCACATTCTAATACAAACAGGATTAGTACATTCAGGATAGATATAGAGTATTTGGGAAGTCTTCACAGAGGGGAAAGCACTTAGCAGGTTGAGGTCCTGGGAAAGGTAGACTTTGAGGTGAGTCTTGAAGAGATTTCTGTGAGGCAAAGGAAAGGTAGAGTACCTTCCAGGCATAGGTGACCACCACTGCACAGGCACAGAGCATAGAGATGGAGTGACATGTGATGATTAAAAAGATTTGGGAGATAGAGTTTCTGAGTAATTTAATCATTTTATTAATAAGGCCAGCACATTATTAATAAAAGGATGGTCATTTGGCTATCTCTCTTAGACCAAAGACAATCATGCCACCAAAAGTGGCAGATTCACAGTTTATACACCCTTCAAAGAATAGGTGTTCCTAAGGGGTAGCAATCAACTATGATTAAATAACACAATGGCAGACGGGCTACATTAACATGAAGGGCTGAGAGTGACATCATGTCACCCTGGGAAAGAGAAAACTATCTTTCTACACTCCCAGCCTTGGGCCAACTGTGTATGCCCCACCCAAACCAGGATGGGGTCTTGAGCAAGAAAGTCCAATCTCATGATCAGTTTCAAGAGACTGAACTTTTTAAAATCAGGGCTTTAGAAGAAGGAAAAAGCTCTGGATCTCTCCAAATTACTTGTTATTTATATTCATTTTTCACACATGTATGAGCAACAGTGAGGCCAGTGTAGCTGGGAAGGGGAAGACCAGGGGCTAGATTTTGAAGAGATGTAAATGCAAAAACAGAGGGACTTGTATTTTATCCTGGAGGTATTAAGGAGCCACTGGGTTTATTGGGTAGGTGGGTGACCCAGGCAGGTGTATCAAGTAAGAAACATTCCCTTCAATTCAGGAGATCTATTGAGAGACAAGTTCTACTAGATGTTTGCCAAGCAAGACTGAACTGCCCAACACCAGGGACAAGATATGACTCAAGGGTGCAGTCAGCTGAGGGAAAGATCAAAGAAAGATTAAGGCCTAGTTCCTTATGCATAGAAAATCATGGCTAGCTGGTTTGGGTTGTTTGTTTGTTCATTTTGTTTTATTTTAGCAAAGAAACCCATTTATCTAAGTTGATAGCAGGACAAAAATAGAAAATACATAGATATTACAGAATGAAAGCGTTCTTCCACTGGGAGTGAGGTAACTCAGCTCAACCAAGGCACAGAGTTCCAGACCTCACCCAAACGGGAAATTCCCCAAAGTCTCTAGTATAACAAGCTGAGGTTAAAGACATGATGGAAACTGCTAACTTTTCCCCAGTCTTATTCTTCCCTAAGCAATCTGAATTCAGATTGGCAGCATCCATCTGCTCTCTTGAAGGTGGAAACCAGAAGCACCTGAAGTGTCTGCAGAGCCTAAAGACACTGAAGAGAGCGGAGGACTCAGAGAAAAAGTCCAAAGAGAGCTGAGCTTTCTTCCCTCTGACCCTCGCCAAATTTACCCCCATCGCTCACAGAGTACAGACTTTGATCTCCATCAATGAGGAGAAAGTTCCATAGACTCAAATTGCATTTCTTCCTGGGCTGAAATCCTTTGCATTCTCTTGCAAAGATAACCTAGGGCAAGTCCAAAACCTGTAACTATACAATATAAACATAAGGACCAGCACTTTTAAACCACAAGAGTAATTTTCCTGGGATCCCAGAAAACTAACTTTCAGTACCATTGAAACGGAAATAAAACAAATGCACATTAATAGTACATTCAGTAGACTGGTACTATACAAAGGATGCCATCACCTGGGAAGATGCTACATTGACAACAAGCCTAACTACATACAGAAGATAGGTAGATTAGACAGATGGAAAGATAGATAGATAGATAGATAGATAGATAGATAGATAGATAGATAGATAGATAGATAGATAGATAGATGATGGATGGATGGATGGATGGATGGATGGATGCATGGATGGATGGATGGATGCATGGATGGATAGATGGATGGATGGATGGATAGAAAGAGATATACACGTATATAATACATTCATATTTCGTATATATCTGCATTGTGTAGTACACCACAGTTAATCAAAAGCAATAAGTGTGGTCAACAAAACAAAGCTAGCTAGCTGCAACAATAATACAACTAAGAAGTTTAGAGCTGTTAATTCAGGTGTCCCAAAAGTCTTAGTGCAGCTTTAACTGTTAATGGATTACAAGTACACCAAGACTTTTGTGATGCTTCTATATAACTTTTTAATTTTCCCCTTTCTTTGTTTTATATATATGTACATATATATATGTCCATACATATATACATACACACACATATATATAGGTATCTCTGTAATTACTGATAGTTAAAAAAAAACAAAAAGCAATATAGAAAAAATTGTGTGACTTTTTTCTGAACAAGTCTGTTGAGGGAGAAACACTTCATTCCTTCTGCTCAGATGTAGGGTAAAGAGCCAGACTGTATGAGCTAAAGGAGGAAACTGACAGGGGGAGCCAAGAGGCTAAACTGGGGGCATTCTGGTGGGAAAGAAATGAGGATGATGAGGTTCAGCAGGACTCTAGAATATTTCAATGCTATAATCTGACTGTAAGTACCAAGGTTTGCTGGGCAAGGATATCAAGGCATCCTGCCTTTAAACCGTTGTTGGCATTCTTGCATTGACTGCATAATTCACAGGAAGGGAGGAGTTGCTGTAGTGTCGATCAACTAACATTTAAAAATGTTTTTTAAAAATTAATAACTTATTTGTTTAATGGATCAGTTACCTTGATAAGCATTGGGGATATAAAGAAATTCATATAGCCTCTGCCCTCAAGGACTCTATGATCAACGGCAGCAGACAACATGTAAATAACATAGGTACATTTGAGATATATACAGAGTAACTGGAAGATAATCTAGAAGGGTAAGGTACTAACTGCTGAGGATACCAGGAAAAGCCCTTTGCAGAAAGTTGGATTTGAGCTGAGACATGAAGGAAACCAGGGAAATTAAAGCCTAAAAGGTGCAGTTGTAGACACATCCCAGGCATGGGCAACATTCAGTGCTAAGACTCCAAAAGTGTAGAATGAATATGTGAGGAGTCATAAGGCTAATGGAGATAAAGTGTAAGAAAACTGGCAAGACTGGAAGGGGCCATGTTAAAAGCCAAACAAGAAACTCTTTATATATGATCCTTTAGCCATGGGAATTTATTGAGTAGGTGAGTGAACACAGTCAGATACCTACTTTTAGGAAAATCACTTTACCTGTCGAGTGGAGGATGAATTGAGGCAGGGAGGGGATTGAGAAAGGGAGTTCCATTATTAGATTCCTGCAACAGTCCACAAGAGAGGTGATGACAGCCATAACTGGGGTGGTGGCTGGGTGAATAAAGAGGAGACTTATAGGAAGGATGTGAAGTTAGAAACAAGGTTTATCAATATACTAGTTATATGAGCTGAAAGTGAAGGATCAACAATGACACTGAGGTTGAGAGCCAGAGTTCCTGGGAGGAGGGCACTACCCTCTATAGTAATAGGGAGGTTTAGAAGAGGGGAGAGTTTGGGGAGAAAGATAATGAGTTCTGTTTTGTTCATGTTGAGTTTGAAAAATTTGTGGTGTATCTGAGGGCAGTTAGGTGGTGCAGTAGATAGGGCAAAGGACCTGGAATCAAGAAAATTCATGTTCCTGAGTTCAAATCTGGCCTCAGACACTTACCAGCTGGGTGGCCCTTGGCCCTGTTTGCCTCAGTTCCTCTTCTCTAAAATGAGCTAGAGAAATTAATGGCAAACCACTCTAGTACCTTTGCCAAGAAAACCCCAAAAAGGGGTCACAAAGAGTCAGATAAGACTGACATGACTCAACAATAATGGAGTATTCAATTCAAGATGCCCAAAGGCAGTTGGTGATACAGGAGTCTGAAATGTTTCCTTATTTTTTAATGTTTTACTAACTTTTTTTTAAACTATCAAGTTACTTCCCAATAACATCCGTTACCACTACCACTTTCCTCCTTTATAGCAAAGACAGGTATTTAGTCAAAACTGTCAACACATTTTGGGGACATTTCTGCATCTGTAGTCCACCACCTTTTGAAGGAGAGGAAGGACCTATCATATATGACCTATGCAGTTATGAGTGATCATGACACAATCTGAATTCTGATCATTTTTAGTATTGTCTTCATTTACATTAGCATGGTCACTGTTATATACGTCTCAAGATTCTACTCGTTCTTAGCATTTTTCCTAGTCTTTTACTTCCACACCAAGCACACATCCTGCCTACCCAGACCCAAGGGGTCACCAGACTGTGCAAGTGTACACAACCAAGGCCCATGCTTGGAATGTCCTGTTTGACAGCGTATAGTACTTACTTCAGTATTTCAAAGGTCCCTGATTTTGTGGATGTAGGTGTTACCTTTACCCATACCGATCTCAACCCTTTGATGCCTTAGTAAGCAAACATTGCTATACATTAAAAATAAATTTTTCCCTCCTAGCCAGCCTCCTAGTGATGAACCTTTCTTTTCATTGGACCAGGAAGGCTCTCAGAAGATAGTTCTTCACTTGACCCCTAAATGAAGATCCTAGAGCTTGGCTGGACCTGCTGCTGAGATAGTATGCAGGGCATTCTCTCAACACTACGATTACGCATAGAATAAGGCATTAGGGCACTCCCATAATTTTCATTTTTATGGAAAAAAAAACCCAACATTGGGGTAGAAAAGTCCTCCAGGGGATAGGTTCAGTTCTGGGGAGCTTGACCCTTGCTGCTGTACTCTGGCTCATTATTCCCCAATCCCAGAGTAGTATTCTGGGGGAAATTTCTAAAACAAAGTTTAAGTTTGGTTCATATTCTCAGTCTCTCAAAAGGGATGAATAAGGTCCCTTCTAAAAGAGTATTCAGTGTTCAAAGTATATTTTATGTAAAAGAGCTATTTATTTCTTCCACTAACAAAAGAAATTTTTAATTCACAGATGATTCATGAAAATACATTGACAGAAACTTAAAACGTGATACAATAATTTATCACACCTACCATATTCTCCTGGGAGGTGAATACTTAAAACATGAAACATTTTGAGAACTTTCAGCTTAGATCTGTATTGTCTGAGTAATTCCCTCCAGGTCCCTATCTTCTGACAAGCCATGTCCTAGCTTTCCTAAATCCCTTTTTATTTGTAGTAACCTTCTGGCAGTGGTCCTCCTTCTCCTACAGAGCAACCAGCACACAGCTTCAGATACGCCTACCTTCTCAAAGTCACAAGATTTCCACAAAGGCAAGAAATATCAATCTCAGGATTACTTTTAGGTCATTTGTTCTCAGGAAAAGAAATAGAACTAGAGCTTTAAGATCTAGAATCAAACCCACTTAGGTTTGTCTCCCACTGACAGATGTGATCAGGTATCCTAGCTGCTGGATTGTGGGGAAATTTTATTCCATCTTGGAAGGTCTGCCAAAGAACTAGAAGAATCCTAGGGCTGAGAGAGAGAGACAGAGACAGAGAGAGAGAGAGAGAGACAGAGACAGAGAGAAAGAGAGAGAGAGATAAAGAAGGAGAGAGAGATAGAGAGGGAGAGAGAGAAATGTTATAGTCACTCCTTTTAGAAGTATACTGAGTGGGCCACTCTTCCTGGCCCAGTGGCCAATCCTCTTTGATGCAATTCCCCACTCATTCTCAAGGGATCAGTCAGGAACCTCTGGTCATCCCTACCCTTCAGCAAAAGTCTAAATCCTATGTCTTATTATTTGAAGTGCAGGCCAGGGCACAGGTTCCACACTCCATGGGAAGCTGCCTCACATTCACTCAGGCCACAGGCTCAGATTCTTAAATGTTCCATAATGCGTGCTTTAATCCAGCCCTCTCACTACATCTATATTGTCTGAAACAAAACTATTCTTTTTCAGTAGGGGATTAGTCATCTTTATTCCAGGCTTCAAAAACGATCTACAGAGCTCCTATGTGAACCAAAGTAGCACCATTGCTTCTGAGAGTCAAAGAGAGATGTGAGAATTATTTGACTTTGTAATTTTGACTGACTTTTGAAAATCATTCTGAAATCTACCTTTTGATGCCTTGAATCTTAACATTTACTGTGATGCATATTTAATAAGCTAAAATCTTAGATATGTTTCATGGGTAGAAAAAAATCTATTCTAGAATATAGATAAAAATATAGAACAGTTCAAAGGCTATACTAGACCATGTAGATATGTAATAGAAGCAGGCATTTGGAGCAAAGAAGAGGAGGGCAATACCTCTCTGAGGCCACACCTAGGCTCCTAGGGTCTTTGCCTTGCTTCCTCCTTTTCATCTGCAGAAGAAATCCAAAGAATCTTGGAGCTGGAGTGAGAAAAGCTGTGGAAACTGAAACCAGGGTACCCTTAATCATTTGTCAAAAAGGAAATCTGTAAACACGATGCTGAAAGAGTATAGGTTGGCAATCAGAAATTAAATAAGAGTTACAGGGGACTTCCTGAGCCTGAGACAGAAAGAGGCTTGACAACTAAAATGTTGTTCATGATACTGTAATAAGAAACAAGTAGGTTCAAAGACAGACTAAGAGATTGTACACCCTACTTAGCTGGATGGCAAGTTCCTAAAGAACCTGGCCACTGGAGATAAAGACTCTTTTTCTGGAGAGAAAAACCATACAAAGCTACAACTTTAGGAACTCACTGATTTCTGTCTCTGGAGAAAAAAAAGCAAGTGAAGTCCTTTTCAGTTTGAGGACTCTGGGAAAAAGCCTGCCCCCTTTACTAAAAAAAGAAAAACTAAAGCTAAAGTCTCTGGGCTCTAAATTAAAAGTGAGATGGCAGAATACATACCTCTTATGGGAAAAAAAAAAGGTAACATTTGCTGACACCAGAAACTAAAAGAAGAGAGAAGGTCACAGTTTTACATGCAGTGGATCAATGACTTAAGAACTCATGAGACCAATGAAGCAATACCCAGCAGAGACCCTATGCCATGTCTAGTGGGATGCAGGCTTATCCCCAAAAGAAATTAATAGCCCTGCAGTATTGGAAGTATGGGTCTTCCTCTCCCAGTTGCCCTGCTGTCCTTGGTCACTTGTGCTCCCCATGTATGATCTTCACTCATATATCCTGGTCATGCATGTGCCTCACATGGGTGCCCCTGAGTGTGAATGCAATGCCTGTGTGTGTTCCCCACATATGTACCATTTCACACTAGTCTCCTAGCCATGTGGCACTCTATGTGCCTTGACCTTACGTGTCCTCTATGCAGATACCCCTTCGCATGTGCTCCTTAGACATATTCACTCCTCCCACTGTTGGTATTTTTAATTTTGAAAAAGAATATCCCAAGATTATCAAGCTACACACACACACACACACACACACACACACACACACACACACACACTATCTATTGCTAATTTTCTTACTATGATATTTCATTTAAAAAACACCTTTTATTTTGAGATACTTGCGTCCTCTGACTGACTACTTAGTAGTAGGGGCTAACTAGCCATGATTTTGAGTGGATGCAAAACCACGGAGTATCATAAACCTGGTGTAGTTTTTCCAGGGGCCCTCTGTACAGGAGTGGAATGACCCAGGTGCTATACTAAAGTCCCAGTTGCAGTTATATGCATTAAAATTCTCTGGAGGAAAATTTGCTCTAGTATAACAGACAAAATATTTCTTTTCTTTGCACTGTAAAGTATTGTTTCTCTCTTTGTGGCCCACTTTTCAACAATTCAAAGTAGCTACCTCAGGAATAAGGGAATTTCTTTAAGGTTAAGATTCTTCTTTAGCTGGAGTTACATAAGCATCATTTTGTAGTCTCTCCCTCCTTTTCCTTCCTTCCTTCCCTCCTTCCTGCTTTCCTGTCTTCCTTCCTACATTTTCCCCCCTCTCTTCAAATTCTATCATATTCTTAAGATTATGTTTAATGAACTGGGTTAGACTATTTCTTTCTAAAATTTTTCCATAGTCCTATTTGAGCTACTCTTTTCACATTTTCTCCCCTTTCCTTCTGTTTTTCTGATTGCATAAGAGCCCGAAGTGGTAGCAGCTGTGAAGAGAGAACTTCATATTTTTAAGGTCATTGCCATTGAAAGGTCTGTTTTATCAAGGTAGATCTGCTGGGGAAATGTAACTGTCCAGATGTCAAGGCCAGAAAGAGATTTTGCTGGAATCACCTGCCCAAAGCCAATGCAGAGCCTTTAAAAATTTTTACTTGCAAAGAATATATTGAGAATGGAATGCATCTTAAGGCACTTATCCATGTGACAACAAAAACATTTTCAGGGAAAAGAAATCATTTTTGCTAGGGACTGCCTCTATATGTTTGACACGTATTTGAATAAGTGGTCTTGTGTCACCAGATTATTAGTTATACTGGGGATGTAGTGGGGGTAAGGCCAACTAGATGGCATAGTGGATAGAGTGTCAGGCCTGAAGTCAGGAAGATCTGAGTTCAAATCCAGCCTTAGACACTTAGCTGTGTGATCCTAGGCAAATCACTTAACCCTGCTTGCCTCAGTTTCCTCATTTGCAATATGAACTGGAGAAAGAAATGGCAAACCACTCCAGTATCTTTGCCAAAAACAAACAAACAAACCCCAAAAGGGGTCACAAAGAGTTGGACACAATTGAAAACAACCAAACAACAACAAAAGTGAAGGCAAGGATAGTGTTCGCCACTTATCCGAGAGAAGTAGCATGGACTTGGCATCAGAAGAACTATCTCCAGATCCTAGTTCCAACATTTACCAGGTGTGTGACCTTGGGCAAATCATAGGAAGAGAATATTGACTAGGGAGTGGTAACTGGGCCTTTGTATCAGGACACCAGAACTTAGAAGTTACTGACAGCACTTGTATACTTCCCCACCTAGTGCTCATCTTTCTCCACTGATGGATCCTTCAATGGCTTTGAGGCATCCCTAATTCTCAAGGACCAAAATGATTAGCTATAGTTCAGGATGGGATCATCAATTTACTTTGAGGATATCTCAAAGGTCATTTATTTCAACTCTCTCTTTGTACAGATGAGAAAAATAAGGCCTGCAGAAGTTGTGATGAGTGTAATGTAACAGAAATAGTAAATAGCAAAGACAGAACTTGAGCTCAGTTCTAGCACTCAGTATAGTTCCTGGCACATAGTAGGTGCTTAATAAATGTTTACAGACTGACTACAGATCCAGCATGTTTTTCAATACATCAAACTGTATCACCTAAACTGAGTCTCAATTTTGACATCTTTAAGAAGTTTTGGAAGTCCCATTAGCCACTATTTTCTTTTTGTAAAGTAGTTTTTAGGTTATGTAAATATAGTAATAATAATTCATATTTATATAACACTTCTAAGTTTACAAAATATTTACACCACAATAATCCTGTGAGGTAAATAGTGTAAGGATTGTTTTCTCCACCTTTGAATGAAGTCTAGACCAGTGACATGCTGAGGTGTCTAGGAGGCAATTCCCACCAATTCAGATTAGGTACCCTTCTGTAGTTAACAATTTTAGAGAGTTGCCTGAGGGCACTAAAAGGTTCAATGACTTGCTCAAGGTCATATAACCAGTATGCATGAGTCAGGCCTTGAATCCAGACCTTCCTGACTCCAAGGCCTGCTCTCTTTGCCATATGCCCACTAAGCCTAATTCTTGGTATCTTTGTTGTTATTATTCATCCAGTCATCTCAGACTCTTCATGACCCCATGGACCATAGCATACTAGGCCCTTCTGTTCTCAACTACCTTCCAAAGTCTGTTCATTGCTTCCATGACACTATCCATCTCATCCTCTTCCATCTTCTCCTTTTGTCTTCAGTCTTTCCCAACATCATCTTAAGGACCATCAAATCACTGCCTCTGCTGTTTATCTTTCAAAACATTTTAGGCTGTCAAATAGACCTAACCTTTGATTTGTCAGGAAAATGAGAGGTTTAAGTAATGATGAGAGGCTGGGACACAGCTGCCTGGAAGTTTTAAAAAGGTGCTAACCAATGAAAATCAGTATAGTCAGTATCAACTGAGGTATTGTTTGTAAAGAACCATGTAAACCTTAAAATGCTACCTAAATATCAGCTGCTATTAGTGTTGTTGTTATTTTTACTTTAATAAAGGATGTCTGATTTCTTCCCAATGTGCCCAGGGTGAAGTGACACCACCGACCTGGGAACTCTTTACATTTGCTGATTATATATGTAGTCTCTCATTATACTTTTGTAAGGCTCACCCCTTAACAGATTATGGAATTAGTATCATTGAATGCCTTCAGAGATTAGTACTCATTTCCTCTTCCTACCTGAAGTTTAAGACTTAGAAGGTCAGGTTGTGCCATTGTAGAGAGTATCCAGTCTCCCTACAGGTCCTAAAAGGAAAGAAGAGTAACTATGGCCATTGCCTTCCAAATAACAATAGATATAAATATATAGCTATATAGATATAGAGGTGGCTGGTGGGCACTTCCTGGAGTCAAGAAGACCTGAGTTCAAATCCAGCCTCTGATGCTACATCGCCAAAGCAATATTCACAGCACTCACAGTGACTGGGAATATGCCACATAGTTCTCAGTCACAAAGTATAAGTCTCCATACAGAAGAAGAGAAACATTTATTCAGACACCAGAAAGCCAAATCCCAACACCAGAAAACCAAATCCATCATAGTAACCAAGAAGTCAATACACGTTATCACTGCAGCAACATTCCCAAACCTCCCAACCCCTACTGAGGCCTTCCCACAAACAAACACTCACAATTCTAGCTCTCTGCCTGCCTGTGTCCTCTCCTCCTTCCACTCTTAACTGCTCTCACTCATTTCCTCCCAGTTCTGCTCCACCCTTCCTGCTCTATCCATTCACCAAACTCCTCCTACCACATGTGACTTAGGCTTCCATGTGATTTAAGCTGGTCACATGGACCCATTAATGGGTAGGAAAGATCTTCAAATTAAACAAAAATGCATTAATAATACAGATACTTCCTAGCTGTGTGACCCTGGGCAAGCCACTTAACCTCTGATTACCTGACAAAATGGATCCACCAGAGAAGGAAATGGCAAACCATTCCAGTATCTTTGCCAAGAAAATTCCCAAATGGGATCATAAAAGTTTGCATACAACTGAAACAAGTGAGCAAGCATTTATATAGCACTTACTATGTGTCATATATTATGCTAAGTTCCTTACAAATGTTATCTCATTTGATCCTCACAATAACCCTAGGAGGTAGGTACTACTATTATCCTTATTTTACACTTGAGGAAACTGAGGCAAGCTGAGATTAAGTGACTTGCCCAAGGTCACAAAACTAATAAGTTCCAACTCAGTTCTTTAAGATTCCAGACCCAGCACTCTGTCCACTATTCTGTTTAACTGCCTAAATGCTACTTCTAGCCCCAGTAACAGCTAAAGTTTACCCAGTTTCCTGGAATCATAGGAATTTGCTGGGCATCATGCCAGACTGAGGCAATTTCCTACCCTCCTGAAATGACAGAAAATAGTCAGTTTCCAAATATTGACATGTAAGATAAGGGTTATCGCATCAGAATGAAAAGGAAGGCCATGAGACTAAGAGCCCATCTATGCATCTCTGAAGTCAGGGAGGTTTGTTACCTAGGGACACTTCTGAGTTTTGTTCTCCTGGGAACAAATGCTCCTCTTATGATATTAATGGCAAGACTAAAAAAATCATGACCTGGCTGAGCAAAGTGTAGAGTGTGGGCCAGGAATGGTTCCTGCCTTGGGAATCCAAATATTCTGCTAGATGGGAGAGATTCTGTTGATTTTGGAAACATTATGAATCATTTCCTGAAAGAGCAAAATAATGGAAGCTTCTTATTTCAGAATTCCAAGAAATGTTCTGTTGAAAGTCAGAAGGCACTTGGGGATTCCAGGCTCCCAAAAAGGGCCTTTATCCCATCTAAGAGAAAGCTTTGCAAACCCTGGGAAAATGATTTGTACAAATCAGCTTGATAAAATGTGTCTTTGTCTCTCTTGTGGGATATAGATATACTTAAGAAAAAGTCCATTAGGTAGGCACGCATGGTGAAGAGAGAGTTTTCAGAATGGTTTCCTTGCTCATGTTTTACTTCATGCCCTATCTGAAAGGGAAATACATGCACACACATGTATGTGTTTATGCATATATGTGTATAGATTTCCTATATTCCTTTAGCACAGTGTCTGGTGTGTATGTGCATGTGTGTGTGGAAACACATACATATATGTTCTCTGAGAATATATATAAATATAAATGAATAAATAAAAAATAGATATATATGCACACATATTCTCTGAGGGTCAGTGAGACATAAATATCCTGGGAACCATTCGTTTAGTATGATTGCTTCTATTGAAAACCTGCTTGTCATCATGGAATTTCCAATGATGTCAGTAATTTCACCATCTTCCTCACCTATAACCCCAGAAAACAACTCTGAGGTAAGAAACTTCTGTTCCCACCACTAAAGGACTCTGGGAGCTAATGCTGCTAGGGTCAGAAAGCACTTGGCCTTTCCATATCTCTCTCTCTCTCTCTCTCTCTCTCTCTCTCTCTCTCTCTCTCTCTCTCTCTCTCTCTCTCTCTCTCTCCCTCTCCCTCTCCCTCTCCCTCTCCCTCTCCCTCCCTCTCTCTCTCTCTCTCTCTCTGTCTCTCTCTCTCTCTGTCTCTGTCTCTCTCTCTCTCTCTCTCTCTCTCTCTCTCTCTCTCTCTCTCTCTCTCAAAATTCATCACAAGTTAAAACTTGAAACCAGAAAACTTTAGTGCACTGGGAACAATTTTCTCAAACCATTAATGGTGAGATCAATGTGACCTTTCCTAGGTCTGAGGCTGAAAGTGTTTTGTGGCTTTGAGGCTTAATGCTCTAACATGATGGGCAGTAAGGAAGACCTGCATTCAAGTCATACTTCTGAAATTTCCTGGCTATGTGACAACACCCCCACCCCAATGCGCCCCACTCCTCAGCCTCTGAATTTATTTAACCTCTCAGTACTTTAGACCATTTTCTAAGAGAGAAGTTATGGAGGTGTGAACCAACACTGGGAGAAAGAGTTTCCTCACCTGTGAATTCCATATACCAATGAATTCATAGGTGGAGTCCTTATCCTATCTTACAAAATGAAACTGGCCAGGAGTTAGGGGACTCTCCAGTGTCTCAGATGATTGACACTTCTCTGAGTTTTAAACAGAAGGGAATCTGGAGACTCTTCTAGACCCTAAAAAAACCTGTTCCCTAGAAGGTATGACCCCTCACATTTGTGGCTATTAACAGGGGGACAGTTTCCAATTCTGTCACACTTGTTTCACTGATGTGGACATACAACGTAACTCCACACACTTCTATTTCTACATCTAATGTAGGCAGTCAGATGATCCGATAGATAAGGAAGACAGATTCTGTGTCAGAAACTTACTATGTCACTCAGGCAAGAATGTGCTAGTAAATGCTGAACAACTAGCTCTCTGAAAAGCAATACATACTTTACAAGTTTAATCTTCAATTATTAACATTTTCTCCTCCATTTTCTTAAGTCTAGAATGGACAATCAAATCCTGATTATCTATAACTTTTGATGATTTCTATGGTGTAAATGCTCCCACTGAAATTTTAATTAATCTATGTAAGAGAGGTAGACGCAGTGGGCTCTAGAACACTCCTGGACCCAGGGCAAATGATTTAATCTCTCTTAGCTTCAGGTTCCTCACCTGTAAAATCAGGTTGTTAGACTAAATGGCCTATGAGGACCCCTTCAGTTCTAAAGTTATAATCTTATCATCATCCTCTTACTGGGGAGAAAACAAAATAAATCCAAGTGACTAACTGCATTAGGCAGAGTAAACCTTCAATAAAAAACTTTCTTTGGGCAAGTGGACAAATATTTTTACATATGTGTACATGAGTTCTCTCTCTCTCTCCCTCTCTCTCTGCCTCTCTCTTTCCCTATGCTAATCAATAATACTTCTCATGCAAAGTCAGGGTGCCAGTATCAACAAACACACCCTGTCTGGAGAAGGCTCCACATATCATAAAACTGAAATGCTTAATTAGGCTCTGTGGCAGAAATCATAAGCTTTGAAACTAATAATTGGTACATGCCATTCAAAGAATACATTTTGTGAATAGCCTGACTATAATAACTATTTTTGTTTAGATAGACATCTTTTATTTGAAGATTTCCAAGTTTTATAATTTCATTAATATCAAGAGACATTTCTAAATGTGATTTTGAAAATGTGCTTTTTTCACATCTCTCAAATATGGAAGGTAGTGTAGTACAATGGATAGAGAGCTGGCCTCAGCGTCAGGAAGACCTACGTTTAAGTTCTACCTGTGACACATACTAGCTTGTGTGACCCTGGGCAACTCACTAAACTTCCCAGTACTCTAGGACATTCTGCTCTAAATTACAGAGAGTCAGACTCCACTGGTAGAGGGAGATTCCTCACCCAGAAGTTGTCTACATTAATGAAATTTCTGGTCTGATTGTTATCTCTATCCCTAGCTCACCAGCCCCTATATGGTCTGCCTACAATGTTCATGTGCCAGAAGTGGTTTAGTTGTAACTGACTGCTACTTTCTCTCTCAAAACATATCCTTGCTGACCCACAATAATGAACTGGTCTATATTTTCTTATTTTGCTTTCTCTGTGACACCAGATACTACTAGTTTCTGCCTCCCCCTCCATCTATTCCTTCAGTCCCATCAATGTACCACTCCACAAACTGCTGACCAATAAAGATTTCAGGTAACTTTCAATCCAATAGGCATTTATTTTGTGCCTTCTGTATGCTGGGCACTGCATGGCAGGTACTGGTGACACAAAGAAAAACTTTTAAAACAGTTCCCACCCTGAAGGAATTTAACATAGCACACAGAACTCAACATGAAACACTCCTAAATTCCAACTGAGATACTGAGTATTAGAATGGTTTTTATTTAAGTCAATCGATCAGTAAACATTTTTATATTGCCTTCCATGTATTAGGTAATGTGCCCAGTGCTGGGATACTAAAAGAGGCAAAAAAAACCCAAAAACCCCAGCCCCTGCTCTCAAGGAGCTCGTATTCTAATTAGTACACATTCTTTGGCAACATGATACAATGGAATGAGTTCTGGATAAGGAATTGAGATCTCTGGTTCTAGCCCCAGCTCACATTTTTATTCTAACATTTTCAATTCAGTTCATTAACTGTTCAGTAACATTAACAATTCAATTCAGTTCAACAACTATGAGCAATGGAAATGGAAGATACAAAGATCTATCAACAAGAATTTATCAGGTGCTTACTGTGTGCTAGGTATTTTGCTAAACAATGGAGATGCAAAAGTAGCCACTACGGAAAGCTTACCATGTAAAGGGAAGCAAACAGGTAAATAAATAGATGCATACAAGATACACACAGAGTATGTATCTAAGGAATGTAACCTTGGAGAGAAAGGCTTTCCAGTTGCTGAGAGACCTGGGAAAAACCATCTCTGGTCTCAAGATTACCTTTTGCTCAGATTGTATACCATCTTGGGTTGAGGGAAAGGGAGGGAAGGGGAGAAAATTTGGAACTCAAAATCTTATGGAAGTGAATGGTGAAAGCTAAAAATAAATATTTTTTAAAAGATTATCTTCTGCTAAGGAACCTACATGCTGAAAATTTAAAAATTTAATTTAAATTAAATTTAAAAATCCACTCTGGCTAGAGCTAGCTCCATCACACTCCAGGAACATTGGGAGGGAAAGAAGTTCAAATAAAAAGGAGGGAGAAGATGGATGAGAAGGGTGATTCAAGAGTATGGAGCCCAAAAAGCCAGAAAAGCAGCTCTTCAATGAACTGGTATATATTGATGGGAAGAAAAAATTATTAAGAACTGAGAAGTTGCGATGTGGTTCAGACACTGGAAACCTCCCTGAACTTCCCTTGAATCTCCCCACCTGGACTTTCATACTCATATTTGCAGACTGGTTCCCCCTGAATCTTGCCACTTAACCTGGCCTTTCATACTCAAATTTGTAGCCAGGTCCTCCTGAATCTTTCATATTCAAATCTCTTTCCCTTGGCCTAGCCTGGCCTTCCATTATCTGTTACCTCTGGATTGCCCCACCTACATCCCACCCAAGGACATCACTAGTTAACCCAATCTCAAGACCCTCCATAAACCCTTCCTCCCATCACCCTAGACTACCAGACCACCCCCAGATCCCTCCTATACTCTTTTCTGTATTCAAGTTCCATTTCGCCTCCATGAAGGTGCTCAGATTCAATCCATCTCAGGCTCTACCTAGCTGAGATCTATCTAGCCCGCTTGTGAATACAAGCGTTACAAATGCTTAGGCTTCTTAAGGTTCAACCCAATATGGCAAATCTTTAATAAACTTTGTTTTTCTTTGGCTTTAAGAAGGCTTGAGTTGAATTCATTCAAGCAGGACCTGATGTCGGTATTTTGGGGTCCCCCAGCAACCCTGAACCTCAGCAGTTGGATTCACAGCCATTTTCATGTATTTAAGCTGCCCAATTCATAGACTCACCATAATAACTAGATTTTATATAGTGCTTTAAGATTTGCAAAGCACTTTGCATGTATTATCTCATTTGTTCCTTTAAACAGCCCTACAAGGTAAGTGCTATTGTCATCTTCATTTTACAGATGAAGAAACTGAGGTAGATGGAGTTCTAAGTGACTTGCCCAGGGCCACACAGCAAGTAAGTCTCTAAGGCAAGATTTGAACTCAGGTCTTCCAAACTCCGAGTCCAGTGCTCTGCCCCATATACCACCTAGTTGCCTCATCTACCTAGAGATGAGAGAGACCTCAAAGGCCATATAGTCCAGCCTCTTCCTTTCAGAAAAGAAAACTGAGGCCCTGGGAAGTTAAACTTACTCAAGGTCATGTAGATAGGATCAGAGATGGAATCTGAACCAAGAGTTAGAGCTATCTCTTTCCACTGTACCATGTTGAATCCCACCAGCTTCTTCATCCTAGTAAGTGAATACCCATTTAGTTCCATTCCTTGTAAGAGGCCCCCACACACATCTGTTGCCACAAACGCTGCCTGCAGTATATGTATTAACTTGAGAATTGACTGAAGTTAGACTGAACCAGTTTGCAGTCTGGACATGCAAACCCTAGACATCTGTTTTCATGTCCCTCCTATTTTTTTTTCCTATATCTAGATGTAACCTTCAGAAAAAAAGAATATGTTCTGGTACCCTGGAAGTGAAAGAACAGTTGTTAAATTTCTTATTCACTATCCCCTTTCAAATTTAATTTGCTTTAAACAGAATAATGTGATCAGCACAGAAGATATTCAATCCTTCTATCAATGTGGATGCCAATCCATGATCATTCTTACCCATCCTAGGGGATCACAAGTTGAGAACTGGTCCATCATAAGGGACTATGAGGCCATTTAGTTCAATCCCCTCATTTTGCATATGGGGAACCTGAGGCTCAGGTGACTTGCTCAGTATCTCACAGCTAGGTCACCCATTATGCTGTGAGTTCCTTGAGACCAAGGACTGTCTTCTATCTTGGTCTTCCCAACATTTAGCATTGTGCCAGGTACATAGTTGATGTCTAATAAATGTGTATTGACTGACTAATCAATGACAGAGGTAGAATTTGAACCCAGGTCCTCTGAATCCAGAGTCAGGGCTTTTTCCTCCATGTGAAGGTCCTTTATGTACCCAGTACAGTGGACACCCTCCTCCGATAGTTTACGAATACTAGGAAAGCACTCACTTTGTCTCTGTTGTCGGTCACTCTTGCCATCTTAATAGTCTATATTTTCCAGGCATTCATATTCATGACAGTGCATCATGCGCTACGTTTGGTGCACACACCGTCATTGGTAATAGACCGCATCCTTTTCATACCCATCATCTTTCTGCCTTCCTGTTATTCTTTGGGTTACCTGCCTTTTTAATTGTTCTAAGATCGCAGTATTTGAGATTCACACATGGAAGCACCAGGATAATATCAGTGTTAAAAGGAGGGGCTTTTGTAGCAGCAAGTAATTTGGGATCATTAAAAACAAGAAAAAAAGTTTCTGTTCCTATACTATTTGCCCTACAGATTTTACATCTCACACTTTCTGAGAGGTTTTGAGGCAAAAGATTTTTTTTCCAGTTTCAAATCATGATCTATGTAATATGAATCAGAAAACCGCAAAGCTTCTCTTTTGAGTAATAAAGCCTTTTGCCTTAGAGTTTATAGCAGTTAGCTGATAGATCAGAAGGGCAGTAGGTCACAGGATCTTGAGGGGCATAGGACTTTAAAGAGATCTTGGATAAAATAAAAATTCCTCTATATGGTATTTAAAGTTCTTTATAAGCTGACGCCATCCAGTCTATTGTTCTAGACTGATTTTTATGGAGAAGGAAATTGCTCCACATCCAGCATTCTTTGCTGTCTTTCCCCCAAGGATGAGGGAAGTGTCTCTCTCAGGAGGGCAGTCTGTGAGACCAGTGCAGGGCAGCACAGGTAGAGACCTGTGTAGAGACCAAATCTCCTTGTTTCCTCTTTCCGTCTACCCACACAGAAGCACATGGTAGGATTGAGCTAGCTACACTTGAGGTTCTGAGATAAATATCTAATTATTCCTGCCAAAATAAACTTTATTGGCAACTCCTATCCTATTAGCTTCCTTTTCATGATTTAAGTCAAAAAGCCTTTACATGTTGAAGGATATTTCTCCAGGGAAATGGATAACAATTTAGGCTAACAAAAATTATCTTTTTTTGGGGGAAAAGCATTTTATACACCAAAGTGGATGAAAATGAAATTACTTAGTCCAGGAGTCGTGATTCCATTATTATTTAAATAGTTTTAATTATTTGTCTCTTATTCTGAATGACAAGCCTTGGGATTATATTCTTCAATATTTCTGCCCCATACCTCTATTTGTATCACAATTTACATGGTACACATTTGGTTTCTTATTTATGTTGTTCAGTCATTTTTCAGCAGCGTCCAACTCTTCATGACCCCATTTGAGGTTTTCTTGGTAAAGATATTGAAGTGGTTTGCCATTTCCTTCTCCAGCTCATTTTACAGATGAGGAAACTGAGGCAAACAGGGTTAAGTGACTTTCCCAGGGTCACATAGCTAGTGTCTATGACTCCTGTTTAATATTGAAATGTCACCTTTATTAACTTTACACAAGTAGTACAGTGGATAGATCAATGGATTCAGAATCAGGAAGACCTGAGTTCAAATCCAACATTAGACACCTATCAGCTGTAGGACCCTGGGTAAGTCATTTAATCCCTACCTGCCTCCGTTTCCTCATCTATAAAACAGGAGTAATAATAGTATCTACCTCTCAGAGTTATTGTGATGATAATAATATTAGCTAACATTTTTATAGCACTGTGCTAAGCACTTAACAATTTTTATCTCATTTAATCCTCACAACAACCTTGAAAGGTAGGAGCTATTATCCCTATTTTACAGATGAAAAAACCAAGGCAAGTGGGGTTAAGTGACTTGCCCAAGACCTCACAGCTTGTAAGTATCTGAGGTTACATTTGAACTCATATCTTCCTGACTACAAGACTGGCACACTATTTACCACGCCACGTAGAATAAGACAATATTTGTAAAATGCTTTGCAAACATTAAAGTGCTATACAAATTCTAGCTGTTATTATCTTTATCACTGTACTAATTATTCATATTTTTTATAATAGGTTAGAAAGGCTATTCCTCATCAACGCTATGGCATAGAGTTCAACTCATTTTCTCTCTTTTACAGATCAAAAAACTGAAACTTAACATAGTCACAGCAACCAAGTAGTCAGATAAAAAGTTGAAATCAGGAGCTTACGCCTTCGTTACGTCACCATGCCTCTCCATGGTTGTTATTTCTTCTAAGAAAGAAACCATCAGGGCAGAGGTTCCCCACCTCCGGTAGACTCTAATAATCCTTCCAATTCTAAAATTCCATAAAAGAGTTAAAAAATTAACATCCTAAGAAAAGTCCAAATGATTTAATGAGGGGATCCCATCTGAAAATTGTACTGTCTAAAAGGGCTGACCATGGGGCTTTTCTCCCCTGTCGAGACTTAAAGCATTAAATGCAGAAAGGGTCTGTTAGACTGAAAGAAAATTCTAGACTAGTCAATGTTCCTTTCTGTTACTTATGAGCTGTGACATTGTCATTTTCTCTTTGCCTTAAAACAGGGATAACAAACCTTACAGTGCCTACTTCACATGGTTGCTTTGAGGAAAGTAAATGATGAAGAACTATGTGAATGGGAGTTACCATATTTATGGGATGTGACTCCAATAAAGCCACAGAACTGGAGCCCCACCCAGAAATCAGCCTTGTTAGTATTTTGAAACCGTTCTGTATTACTAAACAGTGAAATGAATCAGAATGGGATTAATCTCCATCTATCAAAGATAGGTTAGATGTGGTTCTGTTAGGAAGAAAAGGGTCACCCTGGACAGGGATCACAAAGTCTCTTCCCACCCTAGGATTCTCCCCAAGAATCTTAGCAGTGCCCTCAAGCATCATCCAGCATTAGGCTAATGTGTGTGGGGGCTTGTCGTTTATAACGTAACTCATTAAATATGGGAGAAATGTATTATTTATAGTTATCTTGCATTTTTTTCTTTATCTGAAGAATCTGCTCTAATTGTAGGGAAGGATCAGGAGGGGGAATGTTCTCTGTGCACCTCAGGGGATTTGTTTGAGAGACTGGGATTTGAAATAGCTCATTTAATCCCTAGTGGGTTGAAAATAATTTTTTATGTATCATCAAATACACCCAGCAACATTACAAGAATAGGAAAGTAAAAAATTTAGATGGCATTAACAAATCGTGTGTCTCCCTTCAATAATCATGGTTTGTCTGTTTTTCCCATTTCAATCCATGGCTCAACAAATATTTTCCTGACTGATCAGAAGAGCTAGGTGACACAGTGGGTAGAGTACTGGACTTAGAGTCAGGAAGATCTGAGTTTTAATCCTCCTTCAGACACTTACTAGTTGTTTGACCTTGGATAAGTCACAATCTTTCTCTGCCTCAATGTCCTTCTCAGCAAAATGAGAATAATAACAGCATCCACTTTACTGGATTGTTGTAAGGATGGAGAAAGACGATGCATAAATGTTCGCTACCTTTTTTGTTGTTTCATTGCTATTTCTACAGCATATAAATCACTCCTGTAGGCTCTATGGGAAAACAAAGAAGAACAAATTTTAATTAGGAAGATAAGATATATGTAAACAAATCAACAGCAAAGACAAGTAGGTAAGTGATGGATGCAAGAGGAATTCAAAGGGAAGTGTGACCACTCCTGGGGAGGTAAGAGGAGGCCTGGTGGAGAAAAGAGAATTTGAATTGGGACTCAAAGTCTGGTTAAAATTTATATGGATGCAGAAGATACAAAAAGTCATTTAGCCCAACTCCCTATTTTACAAATAATGCAAATGAGGCCCAGAAAGTTTAAGCAAGCAATCATTTATTAAGCACTCACTATGCCAAGGCAGTGTGTGTGTGTGTGTGTGTGTGTGTGTGTGTGTGTGTGTGTGTGTGTGTGTGTGTGTGTGTGTAAAGTCAAGGAGTCCTCAGGAACTGCCAAGCATCTCTAACTAGATCATAGAGAGATTCAAAGAACATGGTCATAAAATGTTAAAAGTGGAAGGGACCTTGGAGAAGATACAACTCAAGCCCCTTAATTTATAGATGAGGGAACTGAGGCCCATAGAAGGGAAATGGCTTACCTAAATTCACATAGCTATTGTTCAGCTAAAATAGCAACTGAGACAGGATTCCCTGTTCCATGTTCTTTCTACTACCCCATGCCCCACAATTCATCAATTCTATAATGAACATTTTAAAAATTGTTTTCTTTTTTCCTTAACTATGAATAATTTTTTTTTTTAATGTGCCCTTGTTTCTAGCAAACCAAGGGGAAGGAAAGCTTTTATCCACACACACTAGATGAAACTAGGGGAAATTCTAAGTACCTTCAGAGCCAAAAAGGATCGTGGCATCAGAAAGGAGTCAACACTTTAATAGTGCTACAATTAATGGGGGAAGACAATGCATTAAAGGTAGCTGGACGGTAGAGGGAGAACATCTGCAGGAGGACAAGATGGGAAAGTCCTGGGAGTCAGGAGGAGAGCCTGGGAAGAAGCGAGCATGGACGGCCTAGGTACTTCCTGAAATGGCGATCCTGGGCAGGAACTCATGAACTGGAGGAGGGGGACATAGGAGCCAAGCCAACTCCAGGGTGAGAAGGCTGCTAGCATAGACGTGGAAAGATATGGAGAATCAAGGATGTAGCCAGAAGAAGAAATTTATATAGTACAAACGTAGATGGAGCCAGATTATAAGGTATCTTGAACACCAGGCTAAGGAGTTTGGGTTTAATTCTATAAGCAATGGGGAGTCATTGAAGGTCTTTTATCAGTGAAGTTATATGATAAAAATAATATTTTAAGGAAACTGAACTGGCATCAGTGAATAAATAAATGGAATGAATGAGCAAACATTTATTTACATATATTACATTCAAATAATTTTTTAGATACTTATTACAAGAAGGCAGCTAGGGGGCTCAGTGGATAGAGCACCAGGCCTGGAGACAGGAAGATCTGAGTTCAAATCAGGCCTCAGACACTCACTGGATGTGTGACCCTGTGCAAGTCACTTAGCCTCTGTTTACCTTAATCCACTAGAGAAGAAAATGGCAAACCACTCCAGTATCCTTGCCAAGAAAACTCCACATGGGTCATGTAGAATCTGACATGACTAAATGACTGAACAACACTATGAAAAACACTTCGTTAATCGCTGGAGAAACAAAAAGCAGTATAAGAGGGTAAATTGAATTGGGGTAGAGGTTGGAACATGGGGACATATTATTAGGATCCCATGACTGCTAACATAGGCATGCTTGAGGATTAGATCACTTATATTCACATTCACACTTTACTTCTGGGACTACTTACATGAGACCTCTTGCCCTCCACCCAATAAACTTTTCCAAGACTCTGGTGGGGTGGGGCATAGAACAGTCATAATGATATATATCACTTCTGATAGGACGTTGTCATCATTATTCCTGCCCCACTCACTTTCCAAATATGCAATAACAATAATTTAATGCATGTATGACTTTTTCCCCAAAGATCTAGAGATTATGTTCACATATGTTATTTCATGAATCCTAAGTTTTTTTAAAAAAATTTTCTTATTCTAAATATATTTAAGAATCTGACATGTAATGAAATACATCTTTAATGCTTTCAATTTTTCAAAATGCTTCCATATTCATTTGAATCATGAAGCGACCTGTGAAGTAGGAACAGCAGATATTATTGTCCCCAATTTACAGAAGAAACTGAAATAGAGAAACTTATTCTGATAGTGGCAAAGCTTTACTAAGACAGATGTCTTCTCTTTCCCAGGCTTTTCCTATGATACTCACTGCCTCTACATACACTAGGCTCCTATCATGTCATAACTTACTTTTATGCAATCTGAATTCCTATTTGTTTAAATATAGTAGAGCTAAAATATCTATCTTCCTTTGTTTTCTCTTAATAAAAATTAACAAACATGTATTAAGTGCCTACTATGTGTCAGGCACTGTGCTAAATCTGAGGATACAAAGAGATAAGATGTACCCTCAAAGAGCTAACAATTTAATGGGGGAGATAACATACAAATAAGTGCACTGTATGTACGAAGCAAGCTATAAACAGGACAAACAGGAAATAATTAAGAGAGGAAAGGCACTGGAAATAAGAGGTGATGGGAAAGGCTTCTAGTATAGGAAAAGATTTTAGTTGGAACATAAAAGAAGCTAATGTAACCAATATAAATAATTAATATAAAACTGTACTTTGAGGTAGAAATAGGTGAATATTACTTTTAAAATAAGGAAAATTAAAGCAAAGAGAAAATTATCAGACTAGATCAGTATTTTTCAACCAGACTATAGTTCTAGAAGGGACCTTTGGGATTATTTAGTCCCATTTTCTTATTTTATGGATGGGAAAACTGAGGCCCAGAGAGGTGAACATTGGTAGCAAATCACTGTGAGCTGGTAAAAAATTTCCTGCATTAGGGAAACATTGAACTACATGAACTCTAGAGTCCTTGAGCTTCCAAAATACTGTGATCTATGAGACTCAATTTTTTCCATGCTCTTCTTTATAATTGAGTCCCTGACATTAGCCTTCCAAGCAATTCCTAGAATCATAGAAATATTTGAGCTAGAAGTGATGGCAATGTTTTAGTCTGGCTCTCTCTCTTTAGAGATGACAAACCTGAGACCAAGAGAAAATAAAGAATACTGATATCTCCTAAGAGCATTTGTTCCTTGTCTTCTGGCCATTTTAAAGAGTAAATTTAATTTAGTTCTAATATTATGGATGAACATAACAAATAACAAACAATAAAATATGCATGTTTTAAAATAAAGTGACTTGGTCACTCAAGAAAGGCATCCCTAACAACAGCACCATCTGTTTGCCGTGGAAGGCTGTCACCGTCAACCTGGCACTCCAATTTTGCAGTCAAAATGTCATTTGTCTGAAACACGTAAAAAGCACTTTGCAATCATTCATTTTTAGGTCAGTTGGCTCTCTAGTGGAATCTGACTCAAGCTCAGTCCATTCTTCTGTGGCATTCTTGTTTCTGACCTCTTTTTCTCTCCAATAACATTTTCATTTGATAAGTAGACTGTGACAAGGGTCTCAAGAATTCTGGGAAATGTTCCTTGGGCCTTGGATGAGCCAAATTGCTCTGAGTGTATCCATTTTTACCATCTGTGAAGAAAGGAAGACTGAATATTGTCAAGCAATTAGAAATACTTGGGTGGAAGGTAATGCCACATGAAGACGAGATGCCTTGTATAAATACATAATTCATCTTCATTGCCTTGCTATTTATTCTTCTATATGTCACCCTTTATCCTTATGAATTATTTTGTTACCATTATGTTCATTTATCTTCATCGGTAGCCAATGAGGAATTGTTATAATCATGGTATGCTTATCACACTAGGGTACAGAGGAGAGTTTTCTAGATTTCAATCTTCAGTCAACAAGCATTTATTAAGCACCTACTATGTATCAGGCATTGAGTTAAGTGCAAAAGATTCAAAGGCAAAAATAAAGTATTCTCTGTCTTCAAGGAGCATCTCTCAGAGATTAATTTCCATTTACTCTGCATGTATCTTGTACATAGCCTCAGCCCTCAGAGATATTTGGCTTTCCCATAAAGGCAGTCCTGGGATATTCCCTATACATAGAAAACTGAGACGCAGAGACCTCTGAGGAAAAAAGAGAGATGAGAGAAATGGATCAGGAAGATAACGCAAGGTACAGACTTTGAATGGCTAATCAGCATCTCATTTCTAGGGGTTCCCATTAGCCATTCAAAACACATGAGGCAGCAGGCCCGTCCTTGGCAGGACTGCCAAACTTTCCTTTGTATGGGGTACAGGGTTACACATAGTTATTTACAGGTTGTCTTTCTCCATAGAATATGAGCTAGTTGCTGGCTCAGTAGATAAGAGTGCTGGTCCTAGAGTCAGAAAGACCTGAGTTCAAATCTGATCTCAAATCTACTAGCTCTGCAACCCTGGAGAAGTCGCTTAACCTCTGTTTGACTCATAAGGCTATTGTAAGAATCAAATGAGATAATATTTGGAAAAAGTATTTAGCAAAGTACCTGGCACATAGTAAGTACTACACATAAATGCTTATTCCCTTTTCCTTCCATCCTTGAGGGAAAAGAGTATTTTTTTTACCTTTATTTGCATTCCCAGAGCTTAGCACAGTGATATATACTAGGTGCTTAATAAATGCTTATTGACCAATTGAGTGCCTGAATGACATTCTAATGGGAGCTGAAATTAGAAGTGCCACTCTTGGAATCTCTGTAATGCACGTTCTGCTTCCCTGGACTATATCTGGCTAAACAATGAGCTAGAGCCTATTATCGTGAAATGGAATTCAACAGTTCAACAAATACTTATTAACTACCTTCTAAGTGAGAAGCACAGTGAAAAAATTAACTAGCTAAATCACAATCACCTCCATAAATTACTTTAGTTAAGTAGTTGTGTCCTTTACACATGTATTTTCCATGTTTTGCACATCTTCACATGGATAATTGTTATATTGGTTACCTGGGGAGGGCCTAGAGGGAGGAAGAGAATTTAGAACTCAATAGTTTAAAAACTGAATGTTTAAATAAAAAAAGATAAATTAAGAAGCAGAAAGCAAACAAATATACCTCATATGCATTTTCCCATTTAATCCTCATAAATACCCTGTGAGATCATCATCATAAGTGTGATCAATCTCATTTTCAGGATGAGGAAACTGAGGAATTTGCCAACACACCTTAGCTCAGACAAACTTTAAGAAAGAGAATGGTGGACTTCTGGGACCAACAGGTGATGGAGCTTGGATCAGGACTAGATCCTGGTAATGAGGAACATGATGGTGGTAATGGCAAGAACAACTGTAGGCATACCTCGGAGATATTTCTCCGCTTCAGTCCCAGACCGCTGCAATAAAGCAAATATTACAAAAAAAAAAAATCCTGGTGCACACAAAAGTTATGCTTACCATATACTGTAGCCTATTCAATGGTATCATGTATGAAACGATGTACATACTTTAATTTAAAAATACTTCATCACTAAAAAAAATGCTAACCATCATCTGAGCCTTCAGTGAATCATAGTCTTTTGCTGGTGAAGGGTCTTGCCTTGATGTTGACGGCTGCTGCCTGACCAGGGTGATGGTTGCTGAAGGCTGGGGTAGCTGTGGCAATTTCTTAAACTAAGGCAACAATGAAGTTGGTCCCATCAATTGACTCTTCCTTTCATCTGAGCACTTACAGGCCATTGTCGCTTACTAACTGGCCTAATTTCATTATTGTTGTGTCTCAGGAAATAGGGAGGCCTGAGGAGAGGGAGAGAGATGAGGGAATTGCTGGTGGGTGCAGCAGTCAGAACATTTATTGATTAAGTTCACAATCTTATATGGATGTGGTTGATGGATCCCTAAAACAATTATTATAGTAACATCAAAGATCACTGATCAGAGATCACCATAACAGGTATTGTTAAAATAATAATGGAAAGGTTTGAAATATTGTAAGAATTACCAGAATGTGGCACTGAGACACAACGTAAGCACATGCCGCTGAGAAAATGGCATCTATAAACTTGTTTGATGCAGGGTTGTCCCAAATCTTCAATTTGTAAAAAACACACTATCTGCAAAGCACAATAAAATGGTGCATGCCTGTTCTGATATTTAAATGCTTAACCTAATTCAATGGTTCTCAAACTTGTTTTGTTCATCCTCTTCTTTGTTATAAGGAAGGACAGCACATCGAATATTTAAGTGGTCCACAAAGAAAGGCTGAGGTGTGGGGTGTTCCAGGTTGGTTGTTGTTTAGTCAGTCAGTTATATCTGACTCTTCATGATCTCATTTGGGGTTTTCTTGGCAGAGATACTAGAGTGATCTGTCATTTCCTTCTTCAGCTCATTTTACAGATGAGGAAACTGAGGCAAACAGGGTGAAGTGACTTGCCCAGGGTCACATAGCTAGTAAGCATCTGAGGCCAGATTTGAACTCAGGAAGATGAGTCTTCCTGACTCTAGGCCTGGCCCTCTATCTACTGTGACACCAAGCTACCCACAGAGTACTTTAAGATTTGCTAAATGCTTTATATGTAAGATCTTATCTGATCCTCTCAATAGCCCTATAAGGTAGATATTATTATCCCCCTGTTAGAGGTCACAAGACCGAGGCTTAGAAAGACTTATCCAAGGTTACAAGATTTGAATCCATATTCCTTATGATTCCAACTCCCTTGGTCTGCTAAAGTGGATTTGTAGAGGAAGTGCAAAGTAGAGTTCTTCCCACAAAACCCTGCTTATCCTATGGAGTTGTCCTGCTTCACAGAAATCCTACTGGTCAGCGGACTTCATCGGAAGGGTAAATTCCTAGTTACTTCTTTAAAGCCCATTTCATTTGTCTGTCTTTGGCTAGTTACTTTCTATGCTTGCTTTTTTATTTCGAATTCATTTGCATTATTGGTTTCCATTTTTAAAAACCTACTTTGAATTAGCTATTAGATCTATGTGCTTATGTTTGTCTTCTTTGATAGGCAGAACACCCTGATACTTTCAGTCTTTTTGTCAGAGTTCATAAGTTTTAAACTTGGAAGGGATCTCTCATCTAACCCTTGAGGCCCAGAGGAGTATAGTTATAAGGTAATACATAACAGAGCCATCTTGGTATGAATCCAGTTGTGTTGACTTCAAATCCACAATGCCTCAATTCTTCCTCTCAGAGGAATCATAATATAAGAGGGGCTAGACTTCCACAGAATCAGAGAATCTCAGAGTTAGAAGGAACCCCTTGACCATCCAGTCCAATTTATAATAAATAGGAAGTCCTTCTATAGAGTGTTCATCAGGAGCTTGTTTAGACTTTGCTTGAAGGCATTTCCCTAAATCCATGAATTTCCTGACACATCCATAGCAACTCACAATAACCATCTGCTAAGACATCAAGATGACAAGATATCTGGGTGTGGGTGTGGGGGGCAGTACCCACACAAGTAAAATCACAGATCCTTGAGATACTGGAAAGAATATTGTTGTTTTTGTTTTTCCTTCATTTTTGAAGAGGTCTAATGACATCATGGAGTGATGTCTTGACTCATGAGTGAATTGAATTGAAGTGAGGCAGAATTTTTCATCCTCAACCTCACTTTGTCTTCCAGAATCATCAAAGTCCAGTGGCAGGACAAAAGTCAGGACACTGGCAATGACTGGGGATGCAGTGGATGACGCTGGCATCTTTGATGTCTGACCAAGCTCTAAGCACTCCACAGCATCTGCTTCAGCTGCCTTCATGGACATTAGAACAAATTGTTCTCATCCACCCATTCCATAGGGGGAAGTTTTCACATGCTTGGCATAGACACCCCCAACTCACTGACAGGTTTAAGACCCATAAATTATCCTTCTCTGAGTTTAGCCCATCTGTTGAGATGATTTTAGCAGGGTGAGGCCGCTGTACATGCTACAGCTTCTCAGAACCACAAGTGAAAGTTGAGTGCCAGGTGGACACCAAAGGTGGATGAGCAGCCCTGAAAAAGACTCGGCAAGCCCTCCCACCAGAAGTGCTAACACAAGAAATATCATAGAGAAACTGAAGACCCAGGATTCACCCACAGAACACCAAAAAGTTGAGAGCAGAATCTAAAAGTCAAAAGAGTTATATTCTTGTCACAGCCTTACTATTTAGTAGACATACCTTGGGAAGTCACATTAACTTGATAGGTATCAGTTTCCTCATATTTAAAATGAGTAGGTTGATTAATGTAATCTCTAAGGACCCTTTCAGGTCTAACATTCTGTAACACTATGATTATAATTTTGTTTAAGATCGACTAAGATAAAGTAACAGAGCTACTCACAAAGCCGAGCTCTAGAAACATTGATCAGGTCATAAACCAAGTAATAGCTTCTACAAGATTATGGGTATTGATTAGCCATAGAACAAGAAAATAGTAACAGAGGACAAAAACACCCAACCCTCTGAAACTTACAGTTATTGTCATTTCCTTTTCATCTGGAACATAAACATTGGCTCACTTGGGTATAATAAAAAGGCTATCTCCCTATTCGTACAACAATGCATCAAAGCTGCAAGCAGAGGGAGAGATTTAGGTTGGAAACAGAAAAGTGTCTAGGATTTGGATGAAGGAAGACGAGGAGATATTGCAGTATCAAAGGGCAGACCCACTTTCAAGTTCTGACTTCTGGGTTCAAATGCTGCTTTTGTCATTTACTCCCTGTGTAAATCACTTGACCACTCTAAGCCTCAGTTTCATCATCTGTAAAATTAAGGGGTTGAACTAAATGGTTTCAAAAGGCCCCTTTGAGCTCTAAATCTACGTTCTTGGAATCCATCAAAGCAGAACAATTTCAGCAAAGGCAGAAGATAAACCTGGTACCTGAGGCATAGGATAAAGACACTTAACCTGACCAGGACCCTGAGACCTTATTTCTTCTATAGTTTCCATCACTCCTTTCCCAAACCATCATATATCATTCAAGTCTCTTGTAAGAGGAAAGAAAGCAAGTACAAGAGCATGGAGGCTAAAGGCAAAAGGGATAGATGGAAACATAGCAGCAGCAGGGAGAGACATCCACCATTCCCTGGCACGCAGCACTGTACTGGGAAGCCCTGGATTCCACAAGCCTACAGAACTATGCCAAGGGGTGTGTGACACCAGCTCCAATGACATAGACAATTGTTACATTTTCCATGTAAGTATGTATACCTCAGAATTTGGCAAATGCAACCAACCAGGGCTTGATTTATTGCTTTGCTGAATGTTTACAAATGAGAAAGTGATGGAGAACGTGTTTTTGATGCATATTAAACTTAAAAGTGTATCCTGTGTACATTTTTTTTTCAGAGAGTCAGTTGTAAAATCTTTGTTGTTAATCCAACTGATCTGTTAAACTTAGTTAAACTGGTTTGTTTAAACTGGCTATGCCCAAGCCTGATACTAGTGGTGGAGGCATGGGGTCTGCAAAGAAGAAAGCAGTTTGGGACATTCAGTCCTCAATAACCAGGGCTCTTCAATAGAGCTGGCCAACGCTGAAGGGGAACCAGACTAGACCGAGAAGCACAGACTCTAAGCTGTAATACTCATTTAAAAATGAACTACCTATATATCTCTCCTGCTATATGTGTGTTTGGTGGCATGAAAAACTGAAACCAAACATAGCCAATGCTGTAGAGAAAGACTCTTATATAACAATGCTATAACTTACAGCATGCTGTTCTTGCTGAGATGTTAAGGTGGCAGCCAATATAATTTCACCATGCCCTCCACTCAACTCCAAGAGACCTGGGAGAAGAGGAAGCAACTATTTTGGTAATGGATACTGGGAATGTTCTGTTCGATTTAACCCTTTATTATTTAATTTGATTTGTATTTCAAGTAAATACTCTTTTATGGTACTATCAATTTTATTATAGTTCAATCAGCAATTAATATTTTGCTAATTATTTAGATCTGTCACCATTTTTATAGAGTTGGGTTTTTTTGACTCGATGCAAAATCATCCACATCCAGAGAAAGAACTACTCAATTAGAACACAGAATGAAGCAGATTATTTTCTCTTGTGTTACGTTTTGTTTTGGTTTGTTTTTTCTCATGGTTCCTCCCATTCATTTTAATCCTTCTATGCAACATGACTAATGTGAAAATGTGGTTAATGAGAATGTATGTGTAGAACCCATAAGACTGCATGCCATCTCAGAGAGGGAGAGAAAATTTAGAAGTTATGGAAGTGATTGTTGAAAACTGAAAACAAATTAATTAAATTTAAAAAGTAAATACCTTTTTCTTCAGATCAACTGGTCCTTTGGTTACTATGGTAAAAGAATTATTGATGGAAATATATATATATTTATATTTATACACACACACACGCCTATTTATGGCTAATGGTAGCCATCTCTAGCGCAGGGGGGAGGGAAGAAAAAAAAGAAATTTACAGATAATTTTGTTGTATATTTGAAAGAAATAGTTGCAGGTTGTGCCTAGTAGATTTGCAGTTTCATGTACAGTCATCTTTTTTAATTTGACTATGTTATGGAAATGATTGTTCTATGAATTAAATAAAATAAAATTAAAAAAAGAATTATTGGTGGGGGCTTATAAACTAATTTTGAATTGAAATTGACTTAAAGCATGCCTGAAGCTGAGGCTGCTCCTGTGTTGTGAGAAAGGAATCACTCAAGTTTCTTCATAGTCCTACAGTGGAGCTGGTCTGATGTGTCAGAATGCCCTGAGGTGATCATTAGCACTGACCCTTCCCTTTCCCAAGAAGGAGAAGGATAATCTTCCAACTCATATAACTCACAGTCCCAAGCCAAATGATAAAGTAGGATTAGGTGAGAAAGGTACTGAATGTAAAGTCTAAATTAGAGTTGAAGGTCATAATTACAATTCATGCTGGGTAAGGGAGAGGTGTGTTGTGATCTACATCAAGATAAATGCACTGAGTAGGATGATTTCTAATCTGATACACAACAGCCTAAAGCTCTTGGGTTTGGTTTAGGATTTGTTTGACCCAGGTCTCCCTCCTAGGCACTTTGCTATCCCAATCTAAAATTTTTCTATTCCAATCTATATGCTTGATATCACATAAATAAAACTTTTTAACGTAATCATTGCCCCCTAGAAAATATGACATAGCACAAGCTATATGACATTTTTCCAAATGTATCAAGAACGGGTTAGTGAAAGTTTATTTTAAAAAGTTCTCTTATTTGTTATTTTGATTTTTCAAATACTTTTATACCCTCTAAGAGGTAGCCTTGATATGACTTGCTAAGCAGAAGGGGGAAGAGCTGATGTTAATGCTTACTTTAGAGTATGCTGCCATTCCCAGGTACATTTGACCCGACGTTGGGCACACTCTATATGCCTCTATGGTTCCACTATATTTTTGTACTTAAATGGTCTCAGATAATTTATAATTTTTCTTTCCCCTCCAATTGTTTTGAACTCTATTAGAATAAATTACTATTTCCATAGTCCTAAGGTCCATTTCATACATTTCCTCTTCCACTGGACATAAACGAGTCACAAGCTACCTGCTAAAGGGCCAGAGAAGAAATAGTCTGCATGTAACATTTGCATTTGCATACAGAACTATGAGACTAATCTGTCCTGGCAAACATGGAGTAGTGCTCTGACATACAGATAAATATACCATGGAGGATGATTTCCAATTTGATAGACTACAGCCAAAAGTCACTGGGTTTCAGCTAGGACATGTCTGGCTTAAATCTTCCTCGCAGACATTTTTCCAGGCATTCTCCCCAGAAACAGTAGACAAGTTCTGGGTGATTCCTATGTCCTGGGGCAAAGGGATCAGTCATATGTAGAGCCCATCTGAGTGCTTGGTGAGAGTAAAGAGTGCCCATTGAGAACCTCTGTTCTGTTTAAAAAACAAAAACCAAAAGAACAAAAAACCTAAGCCCTCTCTATAGTCTGCAGTACTCAATAGAGGAAAGATGACCTAGAACTTGAATCAGTTTTTTGGGACCACTGTCAATAGGATTAGAACCTTCCAGAAGAACTCTGAATTAAATTGACAGGGGAAGGGTGGGTGAGGGGGGTGGGTTATGGGGCAGAAAGGAGGGAGATATCACTTGAAAGAATGAAGGAAAACGACCAGAAGATTTGAATAGTTCTTATAGATAGCCTATTCAGAATGCACATGATCCAGGAAATTTCCATACATCCTTATTATTGTAAAATGCATGTTTACTAGTTGGGATATAATCAACCTCATTATAAGGGGGAATACCAAAATATGCATTTTTATCAGGTTTCTTGGGTAAGGGCTACCAACATAACTTAACTAACATATATATGTATGCATATATATACGTATACACATAGCTTAACTAAAATTGTGATGGGCAGCTAGGTGGCATGGTAGATAGAGTGCCTAACCTGGAGTCAGAAAGAATCTTCTTCCTGAGTTCAAATCTGGCTTCAGACACTTATTAACTGTGTGACGCTGGGCAAGTTACTTAACTTTGTTTGCCTAGCTCCTCATCTGTAAAAGGAGCTGAAGAAGGAAATGGCAAACCACTCCAATATCTTTGCCAAAAAGCCCCAAATGGGGTCACAAAGAGTCTGACACAACTAAAACAACTATACAACAACAACAAATGAAATTGGGATGTTTGGAAAGTTTTTACAAGAGGCTTGAAATTTTTAACAAACATTCTGGCAAGTCAGTGGTTTATGAGTACTGTGGGGATTGCAGTGAAGAGACTTGACATTTCCTGGACAAAGGTTGAACCTCAAATGATATCACATAGCTAGTGAGTGCCCAAGTAGGTATTTGAACTTAGGTCTCCTGACTTCAAGTCTAGCATTCTTTCTACCATGCTACATACTAGAATTGTTTAAGAAATGACCTTAAAAGGACTCTCAGGCTTACTCTTGAATATAATTTAGCATTATTGTTTATATTATCACATCTGCTCTATATATCTGCTTATATTTTGGGGATTGTCTTGGTTTGGGGTTTTCATTTTCTACATTTCAAATTCTGCTGGTTAGTTGTTTCACTGACCACTCCTCTACTTCTGTTGAACCTCAGTTAATAACTGTAGGGCTGATTAACAATATAGCTTATTATTTTTAAATTTTTTACTTATTAAAAAAAGCAGAGACAAAGAAGATGGAATGTCTTTGTAAACTGCCTTGATAACTGTTGATTCAATTAGATGGTCCTATGACCCCATTGATGAGGGTGCTCCTTTCATTCATACAGATCTCATCTCATTCATGCTCACATATTCTAGGACTCTGTCTACTTTTTTTTGTGAATCCTTCAAAAGAGATCTTCGAAACATGACAGGGGTATAATGCCACTGAACTGCAGTTTCTCTTTCTTTTTATTGGGGCTTTTTCAATTACTGTAAAGAAAACATTGAAAGAAATAAAAAGAAAGATCAACAACTTGAAATAAAGAGGAATAGAAGAGGATGAAGGAGAAAAAGCATAAGAATACAATAGAGGGAATTGATTGTAGAAATTTGTTGTCATTGTTGTCATTTCAGTTACGTCCAATTCTTTGTAATCTTATTTGGGGTTTTCTTGGCAAACATACAGAAGTGGTTTGCCATTTCTTCTCCAACTCATTTTACAGATGAGGGACTAAGGCAAACAAGGTTAAGTGACTTGCCCAAGGTCACACAGCTAATTGAGGTCAAATTTGAACTCAAACTGAGTCTTCCTGACTTCAGACCCAGTGCTCTATCAACTTTGCCACCTAGCTGCCCTTTTATTTTGCTTAACTATACATATTTATTACAAGAAATTTGTTTTTATTTTTCCAATGGAGTTGGGGTGGGAGAAAAAAATAGATTCTATTCATTTTTTAAAAAATAGAGTTGAGGGTGGAGAGAGCGACAGATATAAATAAAACTAACATGAAACACTCACTTTCAGATGAAGTCACTGTAGTAATAGTTCTATGCTTTACTTTCTTACAAGAGACCTCTCACCAAGTAGAAATAATCCATAAATGCATGGAACGTAAAAACAAAACACATCAATAAAACTTTTTTAGAAAAAAGAAAAAAAAAACTGTGGGCACTTCATTAGTGCCCTCTGCTGGCATCAGTAGACCTTGCAGGTTCTTAGATCTGGGCACCTCCATTTAAATCCATAAATCCCAGAATTCCACCCCTTTGGGTTAGGACATAGTGAATCCATAGGGTTCAGCCAAAACCAGCCTAGCCTTCAGGATAGAGTGAATTGAGTGGTTATCAGATTCTGAGCTCTTGGGTATCCTATAATAATGCTTGTTGACTAGAATATTTCTAGAACTGTCTACTTCCTGAGAGAATAGCCTTTAACTGTTTTCTCTTGAGGAGTCAGAGAAAAAGACTCAGGAAAAAGGCTGCTGGTGTAGAAATAAAGGTGGCTAGTTAGGTATCAGGAACTGTAGTTCTGGGTGGCACCTTTTGAATTTAAGGTGGAACTACATCCTGAGACAAGCAGCCATCTTACATTTTCTTCAGCCCTTTCTATAGAGCCTACCTTCAAGAGAACCCTTTCAAATATCTTGTCTGAACAGCTTCAGACAAGTGCAAGCTAGAGTGAAATTGTTAAGTGGAAACATTGCCCAACATGGCATTCCCTAGCAGTTACAGAAGTTAGTATGAAATCTTCTATCCAATCAATCAGAGAGACAAAGCAGTACTTCAGAGTTTGTTAAAATGGAGCCATGATAAATACCCCACAGTCAAATCTGCAATCAAAGTACCACCCGTGGGCCCTTTAGCACAGCAGTTTGTGGTGACCTAGAAGCCATCACCATAGTTACTGTAGAAGAAAATGGGAGCCTTGTATGAGCTATGTGAGATTCATCCTGGCTTCCTAGTGCCATTTGGAACCTATTGCTCCATTTAGGGTAATTTTGACATGTGTCTATTAGGACTTCATAACATAATGACCACAAGAAAAGCAAACTTTTTTAAATTTGGGATTATTGGGATTTAGAAGGCAAACTGTTGGCCAGAGACAGTAATAAAAAGGTAGTCTTGGAAGGGTATGCAAAGGAATGGGTAGGAAAATGAAAGGAAGATGGTGTCCACTGACTAGAATCCTGGGCTGAAACTTAGACTGGCAAGTATCATAAAGGCCAAAACTGAATTCGTTATCCTTCAAACCCAAATCTCCCCTCTTTCTAAGTTCCCTATTGCTTGGGAAGGTACCAATGTAGGTGAAATCCTTGATTCTTCATTCTCTTTACTCCCTTCCCCCATATCCAATATGTTGCCAAGTCCTGTCAACTTTTCTTTCCTTTACTTACCTTCTCTCATATAGACCCTCCTGCTTCCATCCCAGTGCAGACCTTCACCACCTCATACCCAAATTATTACAATGGATTTCTGGTATATCTCCCTGCCTTGTCTCCTGCTTCTCACCCCCGCCCCCAGCTCCCCCCCCCCCCACTCCAGTTACACTTAACTATCAAAGTGATCTTCCTAAAGCACATGACCATGTTACCTTCCTACTCTAGTGCCTTCCTGTCACCTCTAGGATCAAATGTAAAATCCTCTGTTTTTCAGTTCTTCATGAGTCAACCCCTTCCCTACCTTTATAGTAATTCTATAATCCAGTGCCATTGTCCTCCTTGGTGTTCGTGCAAGACACTCCAATTCTCTCCCTCCTCAGTTCTGCTTCCCGGTTTAAGTCCCAGCTAAAATCCCATGTTCTACAATGATATATTTCTTGCTTGTACACAGTCATTTGCAGTCCTTGAGAGCAGAAAATATTTTGTTGGGTTTTTTTTTCTTTTTTGCCCTTCTTTGTATCTTCCACACCTAACACAATGCCTAGCACAAAGTGGGCACTTATCAAAAGCTTGTTCATTTGACTTGTTGATTTGAAGTGACTTGCCCCAGATTGCAGTTATTAACCAAAAGATTCAGGATTCAAATCCAAGTCCTCTGGCTCCAACTCATGTGATCTCAAAGCTTCCCCCTCTCTAAAGGTATCCTCCATTTGCAGTGCGTCTTTCTCCTCAGCAGTTTTAGAGGACTTCCTTTTACTCTTGAATGCTAACCCCTTCCATAGAACAAACTTTGATATCAGAGACAAGTCTAAAAGTACACCCACATCATTCTATCACCATGGCTTATCTGCTCCTATGTCTACATCTTGTTCCTACTACGCCTCCTGTCAAACTAGGTCTTCTCCTTTCTCAAAACTGCTTGAAGCTCGCCTCCTCCAAGAAGACCTGACTTGGTTCCAAGAAGAGCAAACCCCTTAGCTATGGGGATATGTCAATTTCTAATATCTTTTTGTTTGTGCTTCTCCTACTTACCTAATTTAAGTATATGCTATAAACATATTGTGTTAGGCTCACAGTTTCTTTGTGATTTCATGGATTTAAGGAGTTCCCAAAAAGGAAAGGCTCTCTACTAAATCATACCAGCAATTACTCTATATCTTAAAATCGGTAGCTTAAGCTAATTAATGGTTCCATAGCTTAAGAGTTTCTTAGAGCAAGGAGTGAATGACTTGCCTAGGATCACCAAAACAGTCTGAATTACAGCTGGGACCTGAAACCGGGGTTTCTTGACTCAGGGCAGCTTTTTCACCACAAAACACTGACTATAGTGCAAACAGGAACTCAATTTCTGGCTGAATGTAATCAGAGATATTGTGAGGTTCAAATGAGATAGTGGATATTACCACTTCGTTAGACACTTTGAAGCCTTAAGGCACTATGTTGATGCCAGTTTATTATTATTATTATTATTATTATTATTATTATTATTATAACCACCAGCTGTTCTGCTTGGCTTTGCCTTCAACATCAATCAGTAGTAGCAGCAGCAGCAGCATCATAACCCCTTTCCCATTTGTGTATTGTCTTTCCCCATTATATCATAAGCTCCTCCAGGGCAAAGATTGTCTTTCTTTTTTCAAATTTGTATCCCCAATTCTTAGCACAGTGCCTGGCAGATAGTAAGCTCTTAATAAATGTTTATCATATCATATCATTATCCCCAGTCCACTGAGCTCAAGTCATGTTTAGGAGCAAAAGAGGGGCATGATGATAAATGTATGATGATCAAGTCCTCTGGGGGAAAAAAATGTACACACACTTTGAAATTTGATCTGCATTGTTAAAACTTTCTTAAGTCTAGGCAACTAACAAAACAATAAATCAAGTCCTGCTTTGTATTAATTGTCAATTTCTGAGTAAATGTTCACACTGAAATTTAACATTTGCCTTTCAGAGCTGGCTCCAGCAGTCTCCTAAGTATAATATTCTACATATCATGGCAACTTAATAGATTTGATGTGCCATCTGATTTACAAGGATTTAGACTAATATTACTATAGGGCAAAAGGTGGTCTCGCCTCAGTCCCAAGTGATAATCTTTAGTAAATAGGATTCATATCATCTTCCTGAGTATACTATATCAAGTATAAATCTGGAAAGGTCTTGAAATATTTGTAATAGAATTTGCATCTCTTTCTATTTGGAAATTAATTTTTAAAAAACTATACTTCCTTCTTAAAAGAATTTAGGCCACTTAATTTTTTCCCTTTTATTTAAAGTGATAAAGAAAAGCTAAAGGTTAAATGGCCCCATTTTCCCACAACCAAAAAAAAAATTACATCTTGGTTACTAGAATATTCTGACTGCCTCCCACGTTCCAATGTAGGACTCTTAGTATTTGGTGCAATCAATATACAGTAGAAGCTGCCATCCAGTCTTCTTCATATAATCTACAGAAATCAGGAAACTTTGGAGAAAGCTTTGGATCTAATCTGTAAGTAGCAGATGAGTGTGAAAGAAATTCACAAGTTTATGAATACATGCAGGGCCTAGTACATAGTAAGTAGATGCTTAATAAATGCTTGTTGCCTTAACTGTATGCTAAAGAGCCTACACAGATTGGTTTCAGTTCAGAAAGGGAAAGTAGGAAATGGGCCATTTTAATTTTCAACAGGAAAGAAAATATTCTTAGACACTTTTATGGGAAAACAGAGGGGGAATGGAACAATTTTCTGAGAAGCTGACAAACCGATGAGATGGAGATTATGTTGTCCTTGGGAGAGTGTAATAACCAAACATAAAATGAGAGTGATGAAGTCTTCTGGTAATGAGAAAAAGCAACCGATCACAAGAGCTAGTCTGTGAATATTTTATTTCACCATTGACAGGTCTGTTCAAGAGATGCTTTGAGTGTTTCATCATGACGCTTATTTGATCCATGGCAGCTAGGAGTAAGATTCCACCTACGCATGTACTGCTAAGTATCTTCCTACATACTCATGGCTAAATGACCCATGACATTGGGTGCATATGACAGAATAAACTAATAGTCTACCTTCTTAGGATTGTGTGTGGGTGTTGATACTTTAAACATAAATCTATGAAGTGCAAACTTTAAGTGGTGCAAAGATGACTCAGAAGTTTCAGAATGTGTAAATATGGTGCGCAATCTAACTCACCACGTCACTGAAAGTTCACCCACAATCAAATTAGCTTGGGTAGATGACCAGATTGTTTGGGTTACCAGGAAATACAATTAAGTTGCTGATGAGAAAAATTCCTGGGTTCATATTTTAAAGACTATCAAATGTGGCATTAACATGTCAGTTTTATGGGCCTGGGGAGGAATTTTATAACATTTAGTATTTGTAATAATATGCAAACCACTATCATTTCCTCAATGCAGAGTTTCTAGTTGGCTTTATGAAAATGCTGCATCATTAGAAAATTTGAAGGGCCAGCGCTGTTTTGAAGTAAAGACTGTATTTGCTCATTTTAAGAATAAGAACTTCAAAAGGTCTTATTCTGGGTAGATTGTACCAATTTAAAGAAACAAATCATCTGCTCTATCATGCAATAAACTGTTTTTAGATGCTTACTGAAGCATGAAAATTTATCAAGTACAAAGGCATGAAGGGTGAAGAGAGGCGTTCCCTTACTGAACAGTACCTAGGGGAAAAATAAGCAGGAAAAGGAAGGATGGCGACAAGAAATTCTTCATTCTTGGATATTGAAATTAAAGTGAAGGGTTCATAGAACCATCATCTTCAAGTTGGAAAGGGCCTCAAGGATCGAGCTGGTACAACCACTCCTCTTTACAGATGGTGCAACAGGATCACTGTGGTGCAACCACTTCACTTTACAGATAAGTAAGCAGGCCCAAGGGGTTAAATAATTGTCCCAAGGACTGAGAGTTCAGAGGCCCTCTAAAATTTAGCACTCTCTCCACTGCACCATATTAGTCTCTTCAACATGTACATTATTCTCCTGAGGTGAAAGAGGTGGAAAAAATTTTTTTTAATGCAAATGCAACAAAATACCTTAATTCTTGGTTAAAGAAAGTGTTTATTTGGCAAGTTATAAGACTCAACCTTCAACATTTTGGGGTGAACATTTTGAATGTACATCATCTAAGGGAATTAATACTTATTCTCTGCCCTGTCCCCCTTCTTTTAGAGGTCAGGTAAGAATAAGCAAAAAAGACTAAAGGAAGATAAGGTTTAAATGCTTTGTTACCCTACAGTACCTCCAAGAAAAGACTCTGGCCTTTAAAATTCTTAGTTTTTCCCATTCTCCATGGTGAGGTGGTGGCAATCTTATAAATTCACTAAATGAGTAAATGGTAAAAGGTTTGGTTTTAAAATTAATACATTAAAAAAAACCTTTTGGAACATAGTATTCAACTTTCTGGCACTCCAAAAAATTTCAGTGGTGATGAAGATAGCTTTAATCAGATGCTTATAAGCTGATAGTTTAAATGAAACATTTCCTAAATTTCTCACATGCACAGGTGGGACATACTCTGACCTTTAGTTAAGCGGCAGCTACCATCTTTGGTCATATGCTTCAAGCTGTTGTAAATACTAAATGTTTGCCAAATTCTTGCTAACTTTAGCTATTTCCTACTTAATGAATCTGTATCCTTTAGTGAACAGGGCTGCTAGATCATTCCAGGAGTGCAGGAGTTTCTTAATGAAATGATTCACTTCTGAAGACCTAGGTGCAGTGTTTAAATGAAATCTTGATCAAAATTAGTCTAGCAGCAAAAATACTCAACAGAATTTACTGAATATCCATGGTCAGCAATGGCCTATACTAGGAAACATAAAGTCTATTGATTTTTTTTTTAAGGAATCAATCTCTAGATACTAGGAAACTTACTGTTTGGACTAATAGATGTGAAACAGATAACTAGGAGTTGGAAAGGCCATTTAGTGAAAAATATTCAGTTTGTCTTAAAAGCTAGAAATATATGAAATGCTAAAACTTTTTTTAAAAACTACAACAGGAAGCATTCTTTTCATCAGTGGACAGGCTCAATAACTCACGGAGCTACAAACTTCACATGGTAAAGGTCATATACTGGGGCACTAACCCTCTTGAGTTGTGATACTGAAGTAACCGATGGAATTTGTTTGGAGGAAGTACTCTACAACATAGTGAACTTGCTAAGACAACTGAATCATATTTACAGTTCAAATAAAAATATATATTATATGCTTTAATGTATAGCAAATTTAATACATTAGTGTTTACAAAATAAAAATTATACTTTACTGAAATTTTTCTTGTGAGGTGTTCCCCTCATCACTACTTGAAAGATCAGCATACGAAGCTAACCAATCGTACATATCTATGTATTCAAAGAAGAAATATTTTGGTCCATGCACACCTTCTGGTCACAGGCACTGTGACAAATATTAAAGGGAAGATGACTGCATCTTTAAAAAAAAAATCTGTTGCTTACTGTCTATAAACTTGAACATTAATATTCAGATTTGTTGTTTTGTTTTTTTTTGTAACCTCACAAAATCTCTCAAAACATATTAGAATACGTGAAACGTTTCATGAAACTACTCAGATACTAACCAGTGCTATGGCTAATATTAAAAACTGAAGAAACATTCTATTTAAATCCTACTTATACTATTTCCACAAACAGTGAACAAACACAACCTCAAACTGGCAACAAAGTTGAAGCATACATAAAAAGCTTGGCCAATGGTCAAAACACTACATACAGTACAATGAACCATTTAGGGAGGAAAAACCACCTTTTAATAATAGAAAAGTTGTTGACTGGTGTTTCTACTATAAAGCTGTTCCACAAATCAAAAGTGATAAAACAATTATACACATTTACAGCGATCAGGGACTACAGTGCAGACACCTCATTTAACACTGGGCTGACAAATTTTAGTATGATGTACATGATGACTGAGTAATTGTTCCATATCTACAACGCAGAACTGAATCAGAGACAGAAAAGGTGCATTTCGTGGGACACTCCATGTTCTCAACTAAGGGTTGAGTTACTCTGTAACAAGCATGGAGATCTGTCTACTACCCATGAACTTATGACTCTCAAACCAATAAGGAAAGTACATTTTGGTAAAAGCCCCATTTGTATTTTATCATGGGGAGAGGATTCAAATGTGAAATTCTTATTCTTAAGCACATAGGCAGATATATGTTCTAAGCATGTGAATATGCTATATATATATGTATATATGCATGTACATATATATATGCATGCCAAAAGTCTTACGTTAAACTGTGGAAATTAAAAACAGAAATGCATTCAAAATATTATTACTTTCAAGACAAAAAAGCATTTGAAGAAATGAAGGTGTACCAAAAACTAAACTGCAAAATAAATAACAAATATAGGTATCCACTAAAAGCACATGTAGAAAAGAATGTCTGCACAGTGTCTCCAGTGATTGGTAAAAACATAGCATCACTTGGGCAGGAGGGCACCTCCTAATGGAATCTAGTCTCTCACATCCAGCTCTGCAGGCAGAGAAAGATTTCAAGATACAGAGGAAAGTTGTTTCAGTAATGGTATACAGATTTGGCCATTAGTCATCACATCTTTATCACCTTGTGGATGAACTCCTTCTGTGATCCACATTAGTGCTCTGAAACATCCATATTGAAACCGAGCCATTTGCACATCAGTCTATCTGTCTCAAGTTTTCTGTCCAAGGAAGATATTTCAACCTTTTTTTTTAAATGCCTTAATGGTTATGCTAAGCAAAGGCCAATGTTGTAGGTCATGTCCATATGGCAGCCACCATATTGATGTTTCTGGCTTTTCCCTAGTACTTGATTAATATTTAAAAGTACACTGATGAAACCAGTAAAATGACATTACATTAATAAATGTCATATATATATATACATATATATCTCCTCTAAAACAAGCTTGGCTTTGTCAAAGGTAATAGCCACTCAAACTTCCTTCATTAAAATATGAAGTACTTGTTTTCCATTTTCTCAGATAAAGTAAACTTGCTGTTCACCTGTCACTTTAATTAGCTTTCTTTCCTATAATCCCATACATTTCTTAATTCTGATGTATAACAATCATATTTATGCTAGATACACTTAAAGTAGACATTGAAATTTCAAGTAAAATAAACTGTATCCACATCTACTGGACTGAATACATATCTCAACACCTAGAGTTTACTTTTATAAGTTATACAAATACATTTTACATTCTTAAATAATGGATGCCTACAATATTAATTTGTAAGCTTCCCCACATAATGAAACAACTTATACAGGAATGTGTATTTACCGATATTAATGTTCTAGATTGTGATGTTTTGGCTATCCCTTCTCCCCCCACCCCCCTCCCCACTCAGTTTCCACAGACTAATGTACCAGTCCTTAAGCTTTGGCTATGAAATCTGTTTGACTTGAATGAGGCAACATTGGTTATTAAGGCTTGTTTTTATATTGTAGCTTTATCCTCAGATCTGATGTCATTGTTTTCCAAGGTACAGTGGGAGAATCATGGCTATCTTGTATCTTCAGGCTCTGTTTTTATGACTTTCCTTTCTAAGTTAAAAGCTGAGTGAGGAAAATCTTTTAAAATCCCAAGGCTTTCTGCATCAAAATGGAAACAAAGAAAAATGTAAGTATTGGGATCAATGAATCATTCAATAACTATATATATCAATTTTAGAAAAGAATACAAATGCTTACATTAGGATCGTCATGAAAAATGCAATTTAATAAGTTATTTATACGACACTTTAAAGTTCAATGGGTCATTGATTTAGGTCAAGACTAACACCCCTCATTCTATAGATGTGGAAACTGAGGACCAGAAAGATTAAGTGTCTTTGCCCAAAGGCATCAAGGTAAAAAGGAGCAGGGTAGTATTTCACTCCAAATCCTCTAATCTCGAATTTAGCCTCCCTCTTCTCACTGTACCACACTACCTCTCACATTTTATACACATTATCCCATGGAAGCATCACCATCATAATGCAGGGGGAGGTATCCCCAAAACTAAGGCTCAGAAAGTTCAGTAATTTGTCCAAGGTCACAAAGGGAGAAAGTGTGAGAGGTGGCACTTGAACCTTGGTCAGCCTGACTCCAACTTCAATATTCTACCCAATCCATCATGCCATCTTTCTAATCCATGATCTCTTTCATTTATCTAACGGGCTATTTTCTTTCAAAAAGAAATATAAGACACAAGAAAACTGAATGGTAATACATAATTACAAAAAGTTTCTGGTCAAAAACATATGAGAAAAGTTGAAAACAAAATGAGAGGAAAACCTTTTGCTGAATGAAATATAGGAATATTTAAAAGATTTTCCTAAATACACAACATGAAAATAAGAGATCTAGAACAAAGGAAGAAGGTCTCTCCTTCCTTTCCTAATTAAAAAGTAAACTTAACAATGAGCATTCAATGGAATAATATATGTATAATACGCTTCACATTTCATACAAAGATAACATGAAATCTTTAATTTAATACTAGGATACAAGCATCCTAGAAATCCCAGAAAAAACTACTAGGTATTCTAAAATCATAGAACTCACTATACAGAGTTTCCTGAAATATACAAAGGTTTTCCGACCAGTCAGTAACTCCTTTGTTTTGTTTTCTATCAACCCCTTAATATAATTATGTCTACACAAGGTACAGAAGAATATGTATCTATATCGATCCAAGACATACCTAACCAAAGATATATGAGCTGTTTCTATTTAGAAAGCTTTTCACAGAATAGGAATTAGGGCAAAATGTTAAAAAGAAAAAAAAAAGCCCTTTAAAGAAAGCAATATCATTTTAAAATGTGGTGGAATCCATGAGAGTAACAGGAGAGTTTTAATCTCCCCAATTTCCTTATGGCATTCCCAGACTCTTATTAAGTGATTCGCTTCCCCTCTCCCTGAAAAAAATCCAAGAAAAAAATTACAAACAGAAATGACAGTACACAGAATTAACTAGGGCTTTCTGTCTTACTGGTATCTGCTTATAGTAGTGTGTACTGAGAGTGAATGGCTCACCTCCCTCAATATCAAATACCAACAGCATACCATACACATATACTTACTTCAAGGAACACATGTACACCTGACAAGTTAGACAGAACTCTTAATTTTTGTCATCTTAAACACATTCCCATCCCCTCATTAAGTCACAGTATAATTGCCATGTTATGATTTTTCTAGTCTTTAGTTTCCTCATCTGTGATATTATAGCGTTGGAGGAGGCCAGGTGACCTAAAATTCAATTTGCAATTTAACTAGATGCATTCTCTTTTTCTGATGGAACTTCAATTAGCAGTGGAATCAGCTCTTTTAAGTATCTGCTTCCCCTAACTAAATGGTCAGTAAACTCTGATATACAAACAAACACTTAAGTGAACTAGCATTAATTAGGAGTTGCTCATTAAATAAATTTTGGTACTATGAATATCTCCTTTTCATTCATCTGCTTGGGAGATTTAAATACTTCTACACTAAGTTTTCTTAACATATGGACACATATGTAAATGTGGAATTCCATATCACTTTAAATTTATGATCCACATAAGCAGAATAATTTATTTTTGATAGGCTCTGATTTCATCATATAGGGAGCTTCAGGTTAACAATTCCCTCTCAGTGCAAGTTGGCACCATTTCATCAATTTAGTGGATTAGAGAATTACCACTAGGGACCCTGAAAATTTAAGTGATTTTTAACCCCTGGCTTCCTGACTCTCTCCACCACTACTTCTAAAGATATAACATTAAAAATAATGAAATTAATGGTTAACTTATCTATGTATGTAACCATCACTAGAGAGCAGCTGTATCAACACATAAAAACCATAAACTGTCATATCCAAAATCTTGTCTCTGCTATATATATGTGCCCTTAATTTGCAAATGCCAAGATGTGATGATTTGTTTTATTTTACTTGACAGATTTCCAGAAAAAAAAAAACAAAACAACCTAGGAAAATAATCAAGTGATAATTTGAGGCATAATTCTGGTTTATGATTTTTTTTTAAAAACAAGAACTTAGAGATAAGTGAAGTTCTTTCTCATCATATCCTTTATTCTCACCTGATGACTGAGACTTGGCCTCATTACTGGAATACAGTCTGCTCAGCTCCCCGTCCATCACAAAATGTGGAGGCTGTCTATTTTGTAAACTGGACATTCGGAGATTCAAGGGTCTTTCTCCTACTGAAAAAAAAAACCAAGAAAATACAATAAAAATTATATTAGGCAAAACCAGGATTCTTTTTATTAAAAAAGAGTTTTAAAAATGAGAAGAAATGTTTAGAACTACTACAGTTTTCATTTTGTTTGTTTTTTAAGGACAAAAGTGACACCAGAAACTTTTTGACAGTAGTTGTGGGGAAAAAAATCATAATTATTTAAAAGGGGGGAAAAAATCAAATTCATTGAGCAAAGATAACTTAAGAGCTAGAAGGAAGTCTAGAGACCTCTAGTCCAACACTGGGCAAGCGAGTCATGGAGTGGATAGAGTGGCAGCCCTAGAGCCAGGAGGACCAGTTCAAAGCTGGCCTCAGATACTTACAAGTTGTGTGACCCTGGGCAAGTCACTTCACCCTGTTTGCTTCATTTTCCTCATCTATAAAATAAACTGCAGAAGTAAATGGCAAACCACTCCAGTATCTTTGCCAAGAAGAACCCAAATGGGGTCCCAGAGAGATGGACATTACTAAAACAGCTAGACAACAACAACTCATCATCATTACCACCACCGTCATGTAAAAGTGAGGAAACAGGTCCACAGAAATTAAGTGAACTGATCTTCTCTATGGGTAGCAAAGCCATGATTCAATCTCAAGTCCTCTGATTCTTTTTGCTTGACCAAATTGTCTCTTCTGCAGGATTTTACCAGATTTTGAGAAATAAAATTCTGTTCCATGTGCTACAAATTATTAGATTTTTTTTAACAAACTTCACAACAAAGGGGATAAAAAATTGCGATTCCCAATCCTTATTACCATATTTTTAAAAAAAAGTTTTCCTACTTAAGGCATTTTCTTGCTATAGCTCTTCTCAAAAAGGTGTCCTAATTTTCAGTGTACTGCAAAGTCCTGCAAGTGGCATCAAGCCAAATGTAGTTTTAAAAAATACCAGTTTGTTCCAGTGAGAGACCACAAGAATGTGCTTAAGAGAATAAGAGTTCAGAGATATGACTGAAAAATGGTACATTCCAAATTATATACTCTCATAAATCAAAACACATTTGCAATTCATAATACTACATTTTTCTTTCCTGATTTTTTTTCTTCCAGAGGTGCCAACAGACTATCCATGAAAACTGAAGCTTTTTTTTTTTTTAGTCTCTGAATAGATGCTTTACATCTGCAGTGAAAGTTCTTTCCCACACTATTCTTTAACCTCACTATAAAAAGGATTCTTTTCATTTGGCTACCCATGACCTCCACATGCTGCTATCCCTTCTTCTGGGATTCTCTCTACAGATACACTAAGTTGGAAGCTATATGTGTTTCATTTAAGTCTACTCATTTATTTTAAAAGCAAACCTGTTAGGTCTAAAATTAACAGTTCTCAAGGAAAATAATTTTTGGTTACAGCCACTGAAATACTCAGGTCTCTGACTTCATCCAATTCCTAAATTTACAATTCTTCATAAGCCTGTCTTCATTACATATTTATTAATATTAAGCCCATGACAGAAAAGAAAGGCACAGTGAGACTTCAATGAAAACCCTTTTGTAATATACAAGAAATAGAAAAGAATATCTTTCCCTCCGCATCTGATGCTCAGACTTTCTTCCTATAATATGTAGTATTTTGTTTCTTAGTTTGGAAATGTAGTTAAAGAAAGCACGGTCTTAGATAGGAAGAAGCTTCTTGCTGGACTAAAACAACAACTATAGTAGATGAAAGTGTAGCAGTGATGGACTCACAAAAAAATGACAATGGCTCTGAATCTTTGGAAGGAAAAGACAGGAAAACGTTGCACAAAAATTACAGACATGAGACACTTCACTCTTAGGAATCCTCTCCCAACTTCCCTATTTTACACCCCACCCCCCAAATCCCACACTTTAGTTTCTTTCTGAGAAAAAGAAAAAAAATGTCTATGTCCTATTCTGATGCCTCGTGCTGAGGTGTATATAAACCCTAGATCCTTAAAGGCCAGCCTGGCCACAGGGTGATATTTTTTTTCTGTATCTAATAGTCATTGCCAATGACCCTTTATCAGGTCGAATGAGGTTATGATTATATCACTGGAAGGGGTATCCAGACAGATGAAATCATTAATCTTTAAAATAAGATGTAGTATACTACATAGATCATCTTTTTAGAAGATAAGGAATTTTATGTGTGCCATTGAATAAAACCTAATTCATCCTTCATATTTGTCCATCTTAACAGACATGTCATACTGCTTTGGAAACAGCCACCATATTTCCAAAGAAATTAAAAACCAACACCCAACAGGTTTCACTGCTGACTCTTTTTTTTTTTTAGTCTAAGTAATACTGTCTTTTGGTCCTTCTTAGAAAAATGGGTATTCACTCTGGCCAACAAATCTTTGGGTGAAATAAGCCATCTCATTTATTCTTATTCCATTCATTAAGTCTCCCTTTCTCACCCACACATTTTACAAGATCTACGTCAATCATATGTGTCAGATAAAGTTGGAGAATATCAAAGGAAACAAAGAAAATTTTCATATCAATAGATAAATGAATCCTAAAAGCCTAAATGCCAAGCCTTTATTAAGCAGCTTTTTCTTTGTCTTTGTAAAAATGGAACAATTTATGAAAAATAATTTTAAGTAAAACCTCTAAAATATCATTTGGAAAATAAGACAAATTACTCCTGGCTATAATATCATGGCAGAGTAGCATGTCTACCTTGTCCATCAGAATTATCTGCTATTAAGCCATTTGGACTGTGCTCCTCCGAGCTCTGACGGTAAAGTCCCGCAGACAATCGCCTTTCCGCATGTTGTAGTCTCTCATAACCAGCTTGGGTGCAAAGGAACTCCATCTGTTTTGCCATCACCTTTTCGGGCTGCTAATAAAGCAAAAATAAAATCAGTGACTAAAACTGTCTAGATCAGACTCTTGAAAGGTTTGAAGGTGCCAATTTAAGACTCCAAAGCAAATATATTTTGCATTCATTAAAATAAGTTCACACTTTCATATATCATACACACGCTCGATAAATATGCATGCATGCCTATATTATCATGCTACAACACACCAAATGGATTTTTGGCAACCAAGCTGTCTTCTAAGATCTATAAAAAGAATTCCTCTTCCAACTGAAAAGCAAAAGGTCTTAGGGATTGTGGTACAAGCTACTTAGCCCCCTTTAAAGACTCTTTTCCTAAGAAATCTAAATGAAACAGCAGCATCTGTTAGGAGCTTCTTCCAACACAGAGGGTGATATCCTGGCATTTTTATTTTGGGATACTACACGGATTCTGAAAATAGAGAAGGACATTATGGCTATAGAGAGAAAAGGTGTAAAACTTCTATCTACAAAAATCAGCCCAATTTACCTCTCACAGACATTAAACAATACAGAATGACACTGAACAGCTTCCACACTGCCAGAGGATATTCACTTTCTTTATGGAACAGAGCAGGACTGAAGCATTTCCCTAAAAACTAACAATAGTTCTGATCTAAAGAGCACTTTGCAGTTTACAAAGTGCTTGATATCTATCTCACTGGATTTCACAACAACCTTGTTAAGAAGGTGGCATATAATTTCTGCAGAGGAAGAGAGCGAGGGCTTAGCAGAGCTTCTGGTACACAGCAGGCACTATCATTGAATTAAACTGTTTAGAGACATTAAACTATTTGCCCAAAGTCAAACAACTTGAGATGGCCCAGCTTTGAACTGGAAAACCTAAAACCTCTGATTTCAAATCCTATCAAAACACCCCACTTCCTACAGCTAGGAAAAATGTGTAGTTAGCTTGCTAGTAGTTTTTCCAAATCTTTCTTCCTGCACTGTCATAAATAAAAATTAATTATGTTCCAGGTGGTTTACCTTTAATGTTTTGCTGAGGAGAAAACAGTTAAAATCAACCTAATATGAATTTACCTAAAATACTGAAATTAAATAAAACAGTAGTATGTGTGATGGAATTTTTGTAAATAATGTGCTAAGTAATGAAATAAAAGTCTTGGTTTTCAATACAAAAATACACAGTTGAAAGTCTTGCAGAGTTTTGTAGTTTTTCTCTGAAAATTACTGAATACCTTCACACAAGGCACTAAGAAAACTTCAAAAACATTATATACAGTAACAGCTACAGTGTGCAAGGACTGTTTTTGATAGAGTTAGCCCTTCACAGAAAGGCAAGTACCTAAAACATTTCCAAAGGCCTCAAGATGCAAAATGCCATTCACATTCAGAGAAAAAACAATGGAGTCGGAATACAGAATGAAGCAAACTATTTTCTCCTTTGTTATGTTTTGTTTTGTCATGGTTTCTTCCATTCATTTTAATTCTTCTATGCAACATGACTAATGTGAAAATGTATTTAACAGGAATGCATGTGTAGAACCCATATAAGATTGCAGGCCATCTGAGGAGGTAGAGGGAAGGGAGAAGGAGAAAATTTGGAACTTATAGAAGTCATTGCTGAAAACTAAAAACAAATAAATTAATAAGTTTGGGGAAAACACGAAAACTTCAAAAATGGAAATATTTTTCTTGCTACCTACTGCATCGCCTCTGAATTATGTTAGGCCACAAGTACAAAAATATACAATTAACAAGTAACTCAAAGGGAAAAACATACACTCCAAACATGTATATATATCCACATGCCTAGAGGCAGTGTGGCCCAACAGGTAGAAAGCTGACCTTTGAGCCAAGAAGACCTGGGGTCAAGTTCTTCCTCTGATACATAATGGCCATAGGACCCTGGGCAAATCAATTATTTCTCAATGCTTTTGGCAATTTTTAAAAATAATGTTTTATTCCCCCCCCCAATTACATGTAAAAACTATTTTTAACATTTAAAAAAATATTTTAAGTTCTGAATTCTATCCCTCTCTCCCTCCTCTTACCCTGTCCTAAGACAGTAAACAATGATACAGGTTAAACATGTGTAATCATCTAACACACTCCCACATTAGTCATTTTGTGGAAGAAAAATCAAATAAAACAAAAGAAATAGAGAAAAAGGAAGGAAGGAAGGAAGCTATCTTCCGTCTGTATTCAGACTCCGTCAGTTCTTTCTTTAGAAGCGGATAGCATTTTTCATCACGAGTACTTTGAGGTTGTCTTGGATCATTGTATTGCTGAGATATTGCTAAGTCATTCACAATTGATCATCTTACGATACTGCTGTTACTATGTACAATATTCTCCTGGTTCTGTTCACTTCACTTTGTATCAGTTCATGTAAGTCTTTCTTTCCAGGCTTTTCTGAAATTATCCTACTTGTCATTTCTATTACAATCACATACAACGACTTGTTTAGTCTAGGCAACTTTCTAAGATTCTATCTAAATTGTGAAGGAACCTTCTTGCACTGGTAGAGCAAATTTCCACACCTGGGAGTTCCCTTTAACCAATGTAATCACTAGTCCAATCTATCCCTATGCTATTTATACACTTATTTTCCTATAACCTTTAATCACAGAATCTCAGAACTGGATGGGACTTCAGAGACCACCTAATTCAACTCATCCCTGAAAAAGAATCCTCTTTATTATATAACCGACAAGTGGCTATACACACACACACACACACACACACACACACATACTTTTTGTTTGAAGGTTCCTAGGAAAGGGGAAACCTGTGGCAGTCCATTTTATTTGTGTACAGCTCTTATTGTTTGCAATTTTGTCCCCAAATCATGCCTACATCTTCCTCTCTGTAACTTACACGCACACCCTCACAGGCCAGGTAGAACAAGTCACATTACACTCTTCTACATGACAGACCTTAAAATGCTTCAAGTTCTGTTTCCCCTAAAGTCTTCTCTGCTCCAGATTGCAGATCCCCAGATCTTTCAACTGATCCTCATATGATATGGCAACTAGATGGAAGAGTAGATATGAATGCTCTACCTGTCAGAAAGACCTGAATACAAATCCAACTGCCAACACTTAACTAGCTATGTGAAATATGGACAAGTCACTTAAACCTCTCATAGCCCACAGTTTTCTCATGTGTTAAATAGACAAAATAACAGTACCTACTAAACAAGATATACACGTACATACGTGTGTGTGTGTATATAAAACTTGCAAATCTTTAAGTGCTATATAAATGCTAGCTTAATAATATCTTGAGGTCATTCACCATGCTGACTGTCCTTCTCCTTTCTAGCCTATCAATATCTTTATTAAAATATGATGCCCAGAACAGAACACAGTATTTCAGATGTGGTCTGAGCAGGGCAGAATACAAAAGGACTATGACCTCCTCAGCACTGAGCACCATACCTCCCATAATTCAGGCTAAGGTCACATCAGCTCTTTTGGTCAACATTTCATTATTGATTCATATCGAGCTTGTGGTCTACTAAAACTCCCAGATTTTGTTTTATACAACTGTCTTTCCACTATTTACTTTAAGATGCAAAATCATAGCATGAAACACTAAATATGTCCCATCAGCATTTCAATGGAGGAAAGAGATTAAAAAAAAGGAAAAGGTTCCACATGTACAAAAATATTTAGAGCAGCTCTTTTTATGGTGGCAAAGATTTGGAAATTGAGGGGATGTCCATCAACTGGGGAATGGCTAAACAAGTTGTAGTAAACGAATGTAATGAAATACTATGATGCTACAAGAAATGATGAGCAGAATGAGAAGACTTATGTGAAATGATGCAAAGTGAAATGATCAGAACCAAGAGAACACTGTACAGAGCAACAACAATATTGTATGATGATCAACTGTGAAAGACTTAGCTGTTCTGATCAATACAATGATCTAAGACAATTCTGAAGAACTCATGATGAAAAATGTTGCCCACCTTCAGAGAAAGAACTGATGAATTTTGAGTGCAAATTAATGTATACTTTTTAATTTTCTCTACTTTTCTTGTTTTTTAGTGTATGGCCAATATGGAAATATATTGTATTGTATTGTATGATTTCACACGTATAATTAATATCAGATTGCTATCTTTCTCAGTGGAGTGAGGAAGAGTGGGAGAGAGGAAAAGAATTGGAACTCAAAATTTAAAAAAAAAGTTAAATAAATAATAAGCTTGTTTTGAAAAATAAAAAACAGGCAACAACAAATATGTTTATCATTGTCATTACGATAAAATGCATTGATTTCTAAAATCAACTTGGAAAAATTATATTCATATGAAATGTCAATTTCACTAGAAACATCTAAGTAATTTAAGGAGAAACAAATACATGAGATAAGGTAAAATAATGACTAAAATTGCACCACCTTTTGACCCAGAGATCCTCCTGCTAAGCATATGCCTCAGACATAGGAAGGAAGGTCTTATATGTGCCAAAATATTCAAAGGCACACGTTTTTGTGGCAGAGAACATTAGGAAAAGAGCAGATGCTTGTTAATTTGGGACTGGCTACCAGGGGTAGGGAACTTGTGGCCTCAAGGCCACATGTAGCTCCCCACTCCTGGGCTAAATAAATCATGGTACATGAATGTAATGGAATATTACTGAGCCATAAGAAATGAGTAATATGACGAATTCCAAGAAACATGGAAGATTTATATAAAATGAGAAAGAGTGAAAGAAAACAGGGCAGCTAGGTGGTGCACTGGATAGTGTGCCAGGTTTGAAGTCAGAAACACTCAAAATTCTAAATTCAAATCTGGCCTCAGACACTTCCTAACCGTGTGACCCTGAGCAAGCCACTTAACCCTGTTTGCCTCAGTTTCTCCATCAGTCAAATGAGCTGGAGAAGGAAATGGCAAACCAATCCAGTAATTTGCCAAGAAAACCTCAAATGGGGTCATGAAGAGTCATATGTGACTAAAAAACAATTAAAAATGAAAACAGATCCAGGAAATCAATATATACAAGGCCTATATCAATACAAAGAGAAAAAACAATAAAACAAAATTGAATACAATTTAATTAAAATGACTAAGGTTGACCCCAAAGAAGAGTTTATGAAATGTACCTCCTTCCTTTCGCTGGAGAGGCAGAGGATTATGCATGGGGAATGCTGAATATGTTGTCAGAAGTGGGATTTGTGTTAGTACTGAACTATTTCTCCTTTTTAAATTTTTTTTGCAAGGAAAGGCTTTGGGCAGGGCAAGGGAAGAAGAATACATTTGCAAATGAATGTGACATAAAAACAAAAGGTATCAATAAAACAAACATCAGTATGATGGGTACAAAAAGAATCTATGATGTCATCAACTTGGGGGGTTCCTAGTGTGGAAACTATTCACCAATGTAAACTGCAACCTATGATAATGGGGCAGTGTGCAACATTGGAAAGAGCTTTGGATTTTGGAGTCAGAGGCCTTGGCTTCAATCCTACATCTGTCACCACCTAAGTGATCCTGGGCAACTAACTTTACCTCTCCAGGCCTGAGTTTCCTCATCAATAAAATGAGGAGTTTGGACCAGATTACCTCTAAGGTGTTCACCAGTTCCAAATCCATTATTCTATGAACCGAGGAAATGGTTTGAGGGACAAGCAGTTAAAGAACTTGCCCAGGTCACATAGCTAGTAAGGGTCACAATAAAGATCTGAACCCAGGTCTTCCTGACTCCAAGTCCGACACTCCATTCACTTTGCCACACAGCCTATAAAAAACCCAGCAGTGTGTGTGTGTGTGTGGGGGGGGGGGGGGGGGGGGGGTGTAGTACTTGCTCATCAATAAACATCACTTTAAAATTTAAAAGTATGGTCAGAGTATTTACTATACAGTTTACGATACTTTAAATAATACTACTATTATTCTTTCTTTTTAAAAGTTTTAGGGCATGAAATCATTGAAAGCAAGTGACTGTTCTGCCTTTACACAGCTAACAGTAGCTTGACTCTTTGGAGTCTTCAGCCTTGAATCTTCAAAACTACAAAGACTGTTTAAGTAGAACCAGATTAGATTCAGTTCATAAATTTAACCAAACTAAAAGGATGTGATAGATATCTTGTTTATACAGCTGTGGATCGGGGTAAACTTTAGATGCAACCAGAAATCATTTCAGTCATCAAAACTTTAAAACCAAAATTAACTGATGCACTTGCTTTTTTTACTAATCATCATTTCTAGGGAAGAAAAAGTCAATGGCTACCAAACTGATGGTTTTCATTACCTGTGAATTAAGTGCTGCAAATTCTTCACCTTTAGCTTTGGCCAATGCTAACTGAACTTTTACAGCATCCTGCTGGAAAAGGGTCTGTACGGTATCCTGGAAATCTGGGAATCCATCCTATTAACCAAAAAACAAACAAAGTTAACGGCACAATTCATCTTTTTCCATGAAAATATCTATGGGCTGTTCACAGAAAATCATTCATTAACTTCTTGTTTTTGTTTTTTTTTCATCTTAGTTCACGGAATGCACTATGTATAGGGCACAGAGAGCTTAAGTGAATTTCCCTGCAGTGGTAACTGGTAAGTTAGAGTTAAGACAGCAAGAGTTTAGGTATCAGTATGGTACTTCAGCTCATTTAGTATCCAGGTTTCATCCCAGGAATATTCTATCTAATAGAACATTAGCTACCATGTTAAGTAAAACAACATCATCAAGGATAATTCTACAAGAATAATTAATTAATTTGCCTTGGCATTTCTAATGTTACAGTGGAGTTTGACTACAATGTATGAATGATATGTAATGTATGTGATTGATGCCAAAGAAAGAAGTCACTTGAGATAATCATAATAAACAAATGAAGAGTAGAAAGGCATTGTGGTATAGTAGAAAGAGTGCTAGATTTGGAGCCTGAGGACTTGGGTTCGAATCTCACCCCTATCACTTACTACCCAGCAAACGTTGGCTAATTCAGTTAACCTCTTGAATCCTGAGTTTCATTATCTGCAAAGTAAAGAGTCTGGACTAAATTACCTCTCTGGTCCCTTCAAGACAAAAAGTAAGTTCCCAAGTGACCCAGTCATCACTAAGAATTCAAAAAAAAAGTTAGCAATAAAGACAATTTCCAAAAAATATTGGCCCTCAAAGGATGGACATCTCAGGATGAGTAGGAATTGACTATGGAGAAAGCACTAAAATAAACATATCAAGATCAGATGTGTCAATGACAATAATACTGTACATGAAAAGAACACCAGGTGTTAAGTAATATGGATTCTAGCCCAAACTATCATCAATGATTACATCCAATGTGTAAAACACCTAACCCCTGAGTTTTGGGTTTTCACAACTGTAAAATTCAGTGATACTTGCCATCTTACTGCTCTTCAAGTACGATAGGGAGAAATGGAATGAAAGCACACGTTAAAAATGAATTTTATCTCTCTCATCTCCATGTCTTTTCACTAGCTTTCCCTCATGTTTGGAATTCTCTTCCTTTTCACCCTCTAACACCGGCTTTTTTCAAGATTCAGCTGAAATTCCACCTTCTGAAGGAGACCTTTTCCAGTATGCTTCCACCCCCAACTTTGTACGTATGTAGTTGTTTACATATTGTCTTCCTCATTCCTTAAAGGAAGAGATTGTGTTTTTGTCTTTCTTTTTTATCCCCAGGGCCTGGCACATAATGATTTTGTTGGGTTATTTTCAGTTGTATCTGACTCTTTGTGACCCCATTTGGGGTTTTCTTGGCAAAGATACTGAAGTGGTTTGCCATTTCCTTCTCCAGCTCATTTTACAGATGAAGAAAATGAGGCAAACAGGGTTAAGTGACGTGTTCAGTGTCCCTTAAGTGACTTAGTAAGTCACTGTCTGGGTCCAGATCTGAAGAGGGGGGACATCCTGCCTCCAGACCTGGCACTCTATACACTGTACTACCTAGCTGCCCTATAGTAAGTACTTAATAAATACTGATCAACTGACTGGCTCTAAAGAAACCCACTCTCCCTACCTCACTGGGATGCTGGGAGGACTGAATGAAAACGATCGTGAGTATGTTATGAAATGTCAAAATTGCTATTTGGGTGAAATGTGATATTATTATTAACAATCTTGCTCTTTGAAAGCCTTGCCTTCCCCTCTCCACTATCATTAACAAATCTGCCTTCACCTTATTTCTCTTCTTGTCATACTCCTACTATCTTCTGACATTCATGGTGACTCGGCTCCCCTCAGAAGACACTGGCTCCTTGGCCATTCTTTCAACTACTGAAAAAAGACTTCCTCTCATGCCTACTAACACACTGTGTAGGGAAAGATGGAACGTTCCTTGTTTGCCATTGGCACTTCCAAGCTCTCTTCTGCTTCCATCATTCGACAGCCTTTCCTCCTGGGACAATCACTTTTTCCATACATACATATGTACACACACACATATGTGTGTATATGTATCACCCTATATAGTTCCTTGTAACAGTTTATCTACAGATCCTAAATTATTATCTCTCCTTCTCTAGGAGTTCAATACTCTCCTTTTCTCCATCCCAAACCCTGCTTTATACTAAAGGACTTCAACAAACACACTGATGCTACCCCAAATACCCTGACCTTTCAGTTCCTCAATCTACTTAACTCCCATGGACCATACCTTCACACATAGTAATGGTCATACCCTCCTCATTATCACTTATGAGTTTTCACTTTCATGACCATCTCTTCTGAAATTCATTTATAACGTGCTATCATTCCATTTCTCCCTATCCTATACTCCTTTCAAACCTGCTCTTCATCCACACTGTGGATGCTTCCAATGCTTCTACCCTCAGGACAATCCAAGTCACTGCTCCTGCTTAAAGCCTCAAATTCTCTCCTTCTATATCTTGACCCTAAAGTTAAACAGCTAAACTATAAATTGTTTTCTATTCTTGAATCCTTTGTCCCCTTGTCCTAGTGTGGCTCATGCCATACCAAACCCAAATTCTGGATTGCTTCTCCCATCTGCCTCTTCTTTTTCTTAAATTCATCCTAGTGAACAGTGCCAGACTGACTCCAATAAACATGTTATTGAATCCCAACTGTCCCCCTTCCACTGCAGCAACCCTTTTACTCTTCTCTAATCAGTGAACTCTCTTTAATTGTTGTTCTAAACCTCTTCTTTCCTTCAAGCTTCCCACACCACCCAAACCCTATTCCTGCTTATGGGAACCTCACTTTACAGTTTAAGAAGAAAACAGAGACGATCTGCCATGATGTCTCTTTTCCCCTACTCTACATCTCAAGACTCCTTGACGTCATCTCATATTCTCACTCACCTTATTCCTCTTTTATAAAGAGGAGGCTCTCCTATTTACCAAAGCCAACCCTTTCACTTTTACATATTTTTAAATATTATTTACATATTACCTTCCATTCCCTCTGGCAGTTTGCCCCTTCAAAATTCCCTCTTATTTTTGTTCTCTCCCTTTTTCTTGGTTCCCTGTTCCCTATAAATAAACAAGCCCAGGTTTCCCTAGCCTTAAAAATTTGACCTTGACCTTATTATCAAATCATTGCTTTATATTATTCCTCTTTTTCACAGCCAAACTTTTAGAAACTCTTGTCTACACACATTGTCTCCACTTCTTTCTCAACCCTTTAGAATCTTGCTTACTAACCTTACTGCGTAACTGAAACCACTCTCTCCAAAATTACCAATGACCTCCTTTAGCTGACAAATCCAATGTCCTCTTTTGATACTGTTGACTATATTTGCTTCATAGATACTCTCTCTCAGTTTTCCTATGGATCTGCCCATTCCTCAGTCCCCTTTACTGGATCATCCTCCATATTCCACCTCCTAACTATGAGTGGATCTCAAGGCTCTGTTTTTGGGGCTTCTTCCTTATACATACCCTTTAACTTGGTGATCTCGTCAGCTTCCATGAATTCAATTATCATCTCTATGCAGGAGACTCCAAAATCTCTTTGTCCAGACTTACTCTCTCTCGTGACCTCTGGTCCCATCTCTCCAACTATCTAATGTATATTTACATTTGGATGTCCACTAGGTATCTCAAATTCAACATGTCCAAAAGAGAGTTCAGAATCTGTCTCCAGAACCACCCCTCTTCCCAAGCTCCCTATTTTTCTTGGAGATAGCACCATCCTTCCAATCACTCTGATTTGCAACACTGGAGTTACTTCTGATTCTTTATCCTCTCTTTCTCCTATATCCAATCAGCTGCCAAGTATTGTAGGTTCTATCTCTACAAGATTTCTCACATCTGTCCCCTCCTCTCCATTCACGTGATCACTATCCTAATTCAGCCCTCACCCCCTTGGGCCAACATTATTGCACTAGTCTCTTAAGTGGTCTCCTTGCCTCAAGCTTTTCTCCTCCCTAATACTAATACTCCCTCTACTTTGCTGCGAAAGTGATATTCCCAAAGCACAAATCTAATCATTCCCCTGAAAAAAAAAGTTCAGTGGATCTCTAGTATCAGCTGAAAAAAATATAAAGTCATCTCTTTGTACTCAAAGTGCTTCATCATCTGACTCCAGCTTACCTTTCCAGACGTCTGCCATACACTCTACATTTTAGCCAAACTAGACTTCTTGCCATTCCACACACATGGCATTTCATCTCCCCAAGCTTGTTCAGAGTTCAGCCTATGTGCTACCTTTTGTTAATGCTCCCTCCAAAAAATTTTTGCAATGAGGAAACAGAGGTTAAATGAGTTACTTAGGGTCATATAGTCATACAGTTATTAAGAGTGATTTGAAATCAGGTCTTTCTAACTCTAGGTTCAATGTTCTATATACCACACCATATCACATAGCTTTCGAAGGTAAATATCAGTAGTCCCTCATACATATTTTTATTTACTTATGTGTACATGTCGTTTCCCTGATAGAACATCAGGGTAGAGGGCAGAGACTCTTCTGCATTTGTCTTTCTATTCCAATACCTGTCATAATACCTACTACATGGCAAACAATATTTTTGATTTATTATTCTTAGAAGATAGGACCATTTCAAAAGGGAATGGGAATGCCACTACACTATCCATATGTGAAATGTTTGAGGAAAGAGTTGCCTCAAAACAAACAAATAAACAAAACTATTCAACAAATGGCATACACATAGTAATGGATCTGTTTGCCAAGACCACCACCACACATATTTCTGTCACTGTTTTCTCCAGCTTTCTATATTATTCAAGATTCCATTGGTAGAAGAGCTACGTGGGTTGGGCAGCTGTCATTCTGAAATACAAAAGGACTAAAATATCCAAAACTCTAAAGCTTTAGAAATAAAGGGATAAAGAGGACACAAGAATCTAGACTCTTTTCCAGTTTTCATCTCCAGTGCTGAGTATATCTTTTACTTATCATTTGTTTTTTCATGCTTCTTCCTAACCCTCCCCACCCCCTTCCACTCAGCCCCAATTATCACGTATATCAAGCTGCAGGCAATTTGTTTTGGTGCCATATTCATGCTCCTGTAACTAATCACAGTTCCCTTGCTTTAGGCCTAAGTCCTGGGAAAATAAAAGCTCCGGGGTGGGATGCATGTTCATGACCTAATTACTCTCATCCCACTGGTTTCCAACCCCATTCCTCCCCCTGTCTTTTCCCAAAACGCTAGCAGAAAGCCTCTGTTACTTCTAGGCTGCTGCTCAGTGGTCTCTAGAATGGCTTCTCAGAGCAGATGTTCTCAGTCCCACATGTGTTCTATCCTTTTTTCTACTCACACTTTCTATATGACTAGCAGACTGTAGTGCTTCTGTTCTTCTGATCCAGAGGGGGAAAAATCCACATCAAATCATACTAGCTTTCTTTTTCAACCGGCTTAGTAACAGGCGTAGGTGGATGCACTGCACCCTTTTCCCTCCCCCCACACAACTGGAACCGCTTGCAGATGTTTCCTGAGTCTTTCTTCTTCACGCCCCAATTTCCCCAGGGGATGCCCCCCCACTCCCTGCACCCACTGAAGTTCTTTTAAAACTTCTTTGACTTTGAATCTCTAGTTCCCTGGTCTCTATTAACTAACATTACTTCTTTTTACCCAGTTATCTCGGGTTGCTTTCCATTACTAGCCCACATGGAAACAAGGGTATTAGCACCTCCTGTCTCTCTCATCCCCCAGTCGCCAGTAATTTGTATGAGAGAAGAAAACTTACAACATGAAATCTGAACATGAACAAGAAAGCTACTTTTTTCAACCCTGGGATGAGCAGTCATATTCTCATTCACTAATGCACATCGTTTTCTAGTATCAGAAACAACTTATCTTCTGAGTAAAAAAGATCAGATGTCATTTGTTTCTATCTACTACCTTTAAAAAGAAAAGAAAAACAAGAAACAAAAACATAAAACAAGACCTGAATGCCTTACCTCCTAATTTTTCTTCTCCTTTAACTTATTTTCCTCTCAGACTGCCTACTTACTCATTCTAGACAAAGGAGTACAATAGAGATTTAAATTTCAAAAGGTAATCTGCTAAACTTAGTGACATTTTATCATTTATTTTCATTTTGTGCTCATAAATGGAGGGGCTTCCAGTCAGCTAGAAGGTAAGCTTCTCTAGATAATAAACTACCATCCATTTTTTTTTCTTTTTCTCTAAACTATCGGCCCTCTTGGATGGACCTTCTGTATGTATGCTTTAACAAAGTGTGCTGGTAAAGGGAAAAAGGGAAATATATGTGCCCAAGATGGCAATGCTCTGCATACATCAGCCCTTTAATACATTCTTAATAGCAAGTTTTCACATTTATTTTCAATTACCACAAAACTGGATTATGAGTTTCCAATGAAAAAGGACACAAGCATAATTCTTGAAACTGGTATAATCATTTTTACTTAAATTTGTGTTTTCAGAAGCAGACAAATACTCCAGGGGTGGTGTCTGGGTTAGTTATTCTTCCAGATAGAACAGGGCCATCATACCTTACTAAAGCACATTGTTGGAAAGGAGTTGAAGTCAGAAACATGGCTAACCTGACTTGAGACTTTACTCAAAAATCTATATAATAGGTTGTAAGGAAAGGGAAGAAAGAATATCATGGTACTCCCTACTCTCAGCCTGTTCACTATGTATTTCTATACAGAGATCCCCTCATTCTTGGCCTTGATTGGAGACATAAGTTTACAATATTTTTCATGAATTTTAATGAGTACCATGCCTTGTACAATGGATTTAATACAACTATGCTAATCATTATGCTTTTTATGCTGAGTTCAATATGCAAATATATATAAAAACAACAGCTAACCAGTAGCAACGAAAAAACATGCTAATTATAAAAAGAAAGGTTAGATTAAGTCCTAAGTACATTTACAGAGAAATGTGGATCTAATATGTTAAACTCAAGTCTACCCTAGCTCAACAGGGTAGACTCAATTTAGCTTCAAGAATTAGGAAAATACTTCATTCATTCACCAAGAAACATTACTACTATGCATGTTTTAAAAAAATATTTCTCCCTCTCCACATTTATTATTTCCATTCTACACTGACATTCTATTTTGCCATTTTATTCATGAAAATTTCTATTCATGTTAATTTGTAAAAATACTGAAAATGACATCACATCCATCAGAATCACTAACATGACAAAACAGGAAGACGATAAATGCTGGAGATGTGGGAGAGTTGGAATACTAATTCATTGCTAGTGGAGCTGTGAGCTGATCCAACCATTCTGAAGAGCAATTTGGAACTATGCCCAAAGGGTTATAAAAATGTGCATACTCTTTGACCCAGCAATATTGCTTCTAGGGCTGTATCCCAAAGAGATCATAAAAATGGGAAAAGGTCCCACATGTACAAAAATATTTATAGCAGCTCTTTTTATGATGGCCAAGAACTAGAAATCGAGGGAATACCCATCAGTTGGGGAATGGCTCAACAAGTTGTGGTATATGAATGTAATGGAATACTATTGTGCTATAAGAAATGACAAACAGGCAGACTTCAGAAAAACCTGGAAAGACTTATAAGAACTGATACTGAGTAAAATGAACAGAACCAGGAGAACATTATACACAGTATCAGCCACAGAGTTCGAGTACTGTTTATGATAGACTTATCCCTTCACAGCAATGCAAGTACCTAAAACATTCCCAAAGGACTCTTGAGGCAAAATGCCATCCACATCCAGAGAAAGAACTATGGAATTGGAATGCAGAATGAATTTTCTCTTGTGCTATGTCTTGTTTTGGTTTTTCTCGTGGTTTCTCCCATTCGTTTTAATTCTTCTATGCAACATGACTAATGTGAAAATGTGTTTAAAAAGACTGTATGTGTAGAACCCATATAAGGCTGCATGTCCTCTCGAGGAGGGAGTGAGGAAGAAGGGGGAGAAAATTTAAAACTTATGGAAGTGATTGCTGAAAACTTTAAATAAATAAATAAATTTTACTGAAAATGAATAAACAGTAAATTGTCAATGTAGCTACCAAGTATATTCAGAAATGAAAAATTTCAAATTTTACATCAATAAGAAAAAACGTGTTCATCATCAAACTTTAGACCAAGAGTTCTTAACTTTTTTATGTCATGAACCCTTTGGCAGTCTGGTAAAGCCTATGGATACCTTCTCAGAATAATTCATAACTGAAGAAATGTTCAATTTCTATTAGAGGCTAGTGAAAACAAATATTTTTTTTCCTATCCCAGTTCTGGGACCCCATGAAATCTATACATGGACTCTTTGGGGAAGGAATCTATAAACCCCAGCTGAAGAACCTCTATCTAGACTGAAGGGTAAATTTACTATCTATCTATTTATCTATCTATCTATCTATCTATCTATCTATCTATCTATCTATCACCTCTTAGAGCTTTAATCCCTCAAAACAAGGTAGAGAGGAAAATTCTACTTTTAAAAGCCATCTCAACATCAGTTCCTAGGTTAATTAGCTGGTTTAATAGCTCCAGTTTTCCAAGAAAATGATATAGTTCATTAAAGGAAACAAAAAAGGATTTTTTTCTTGGAAAATAGTATGTTAAAATATAAGTTATGAGTCTTGCAAAAATAAGTTTTTTTAATACTTCTATCCATATACACTTACAAATTCTTTATTTCCAAAACTTTTATGGGGTGTGAATTTTGATTTTTTTTTAATATTGGGGCAATAAAATGGGCTGCAACATGGTAAATAGTTTACTCACAAATTTTCATCTAGACTGAGCGCTAAAGCACTATCAATAATGAAATAATGACATTGGGTCTTATGCCAAATCAGAAAGCAATCTGAATGGTAATGGCTGTGCCAGTGGTAGCGCCAATAATGAGTAAGGTGAGAACTCTGTTTCCCTGCTACCTGACTTGTATTTCTGATCACTTGAGTCTCATGGTATTCTCTTTCCTCTTCAAACCCACTAAATGGGACAAAACTTTCCTAGTTTTTCTTTTATCTGTCAACCTTTCTACAGCACCAGTTTCCAGTTTTTACCATAAGAAATCAATTAATTACAATTAATAAACATGGAATCTTACTTACATCACTGCCTTCAGTGGACTTCCTAGTGATGAAACTGCTCTACAAAGGCCCTTTTGGTCAGAGTGCCCACTAAGTATATCCTTGGATGACACCTAAGATTTGACCCAATTACACTGCAGAACTCAGTGTGTTAAAATCCCAAGATAGAACTGAGAACATCAAACAAATTAAAAATAAGCAAACAAAACTTTCCATACCCTGCATCTGTGTCAATCATTTCCTTAAAATATTCTCTTTACATTTTAAAGTAAGTTCTTAGTAGAAAATGACCGTAAAATACAAAGACATAGGAATTTCTAGCAACAATTAATGAGAAGATGGGAAGTAGTCTGGCATAATACAAAGAGAGCTGGTCTAGCATAAAAAAAGACCTGGGTTCAAGTCACACAGCTTCGACAAATACCAGTTGTGCATCACTTCATCTCTCAATTCCCCAGGCAACATTTTCTAAGACTTTACATTTCAGAGAAGGTGTCAATTAGCACTAGTATAGGAAGTTCCTCATTAGGAACTCTCTACATCAATGAAACAAGAAAGACAGTGACAGAGAGGCAAAGGAGACAGAGAAGAGACTGAATCACTGATATATTTTGCTATATTCTACATATTCACACTTAAGTCCCCTTCCCTCAAAATATTCCCTTAAGCATTTGGTTTTCAATGTGCGTTAGTCCTCAGAGAAATAATCAAGCATTTAACAAATCAGCAGACAAGCAATACTGCACAGAACACTGAACCAGGAATGAAGACGGGTACTAATCCCAGCTCTGCTTACTGACTTATAACTAACTTGATAACTTACAGCAGCAACCCACCTTTCTGAATCTCAGTTTCTACACATGTAAAATGAAGGGTTTGGACTACATAGATGAACTCTAAGGTCCCTCCCATAACTTCAGCTCAGTCTTCACTAAGGCTTGGCAATACTGCTCTAGCTATCCTTACTTCATCCTTATGTTACTGGTCCTATAAAGTGTTGCAAACCTATTCTTCTCCCCTGGAGCTCTCAACAGCAACCTCACCCTCCCACACTTACAAGAGATAATTTAATCCCATAAGTCAATGAAAAGATGAAAGTCAAACAACAATTCCCCCATATTTCATAGCTTAATCACCTACTCTCTTTCTTTCCTCCTCTCAGAGAAAGACGAAACTCTATTTCTTACTTAGGCTAATCCTTCTACATAAACCTCTGACCCCCACAAACTCTTCTAGGACATTGAATCAATAATGAATTGTCTTCAATCTTTCTCTCTCCACTGGCTCCTTTCCATTTCTTTATAAGAATACTCAGGTCTCCTCAACCCCAACTGAACCTTCCTTATCATTCACTCTCTCCTCAGCTCTTTGCAATTTTCTTTTCTTTTCAATCCTCTAAAACTGCTCAGAAGTTACCAATGACCAGGTAATTACTAAATCCTCCTTCTCCTCTCTGTGGTATCTGACACTGTTGAGCAACATCTCCCCTTCTGTATATTCCCTCCATCTTGGCTTCAGATACCATTCTACTGGTTCTCCCCCTATTTCTATAATCTGTGTCTTTTGTCCTCCATCATCTTCTTGGTGACATCATTTGCTCTCTCACCCTCTACCTCAACTATCACTGCTTTTGCAAAGTGCTCCTAAATAACCTGGGACTCTAAGCTCCCTCAGACCCACATCTCCAATAGACTATGGAAACATTTCTTACCCGGATACTGTACCAATGCCTCAAACTCAACGTGTCCAAAACTGATTCATATTTCTCCAAAAATTTTGCTCTTCCTCCTGACTTTACTATTTCTGTCAGTAGCACTAAATTGTGACTGTTCTCTCTAATTCCACCTTGAATCTCTAATCAATAACAAAGTCCTGCCAATTCTATCTCTTTGAGACCATTTCAGATCTAGCTGCCACTTCCCTAGTACAGACTCTCCTAACCCACTCTCCAAACTACTTCCTTATCCACCACTTCTATTCTCTCCCCTTCCCCAAACCACTCTTTGCATGAATTATGTAGAAATCTGGCCATGCCACCTCTCTACTCAAAACCTTTCAATAGCCATCGACTACTCAACTAGCAAAATTCAATCTTCTTAGCCTAGCACTCAAAACCTCCATTATTTAGTATCAATTTACCCCTAGCACTCTTAATCTCATTCTATATTCTAGCCCAACTGGTCCACTTTTCTTACTATACAAAACTCAAACTTTCCTGTCTCCATGACTTTGTTCCAGGTATTCCCAAAGCCTATTTAATGCAATTCAATTCAACCAATACTTTTATTATGCACTACTATGTACAAGGCACAGTACTAGGTTCCAGGGAAACAATAACAAAAGTAAAACTGACTTATAATCTACTGGAATGCCTAGAATGCCCTTCCTTGCACCTCTGAGCCTACAAATTTTCTACACATTCTTGAAAGCCCAATTCAAATGCCACCAATTTAAGGAAGGCTTCCATTTCCAACTCCTCATTGGCAATGGACTTTTCTCCTTCTCTGGACCTCCCAAGGCATTTTTGTTTGTAACCCTTTAAAGAGCTTATATATGTAAGCAGTTAGGGGGGACCATGACCAGTACCTGGCTGTCATGCACACCCTCTAACATCAGAGGGCATTCTATGGGGAACAACTAGCTCTCTCCGACTCCCAGAGAGCTCATCCTGCACCTCTAGCTCTGCCTATAAACCAGGTAACTAAAACTGACATCAGCATGGCAGAGACACTGGTAGTATCATTACAAATATTATTCTGTTTTAGTTCCTCCTCAGTTTTATCTGCCCCATCAACCCATTGTTTATACCACAAGAATTCAATTTAATATAATTAATACACAAAAAGACTCACCACACTGGTGGCCCATGCAGTGGGACCCACCTTATAAGACCTTTTCACACTTTAATAAACAAATCTTGGATGAAATTTTGTTTATGTGTTATATCTTCCTACTACTAGAGGAAGTATGGTGCCATATATAAAAGTTATATCTAACCCAGCAGCTACCAAAGATCTCTGCATCCAAAAGGGGATTCTGTTGATTTGACCTCCAGCACAAACACTCTACCATCTCTTAGCACCTTCTCTTCTATACATGACAACAGAAAAAATCTCTAGTCAGGTGCTGACACTAACTTCTTTGTACCATAGCTTGGGTTTGCCTTAAAACAGGCAGCTTATTCAATACATAATTTTTTAAAAACTGTGATCATGAAACCATTCTTCAGTCCTGAGCGCCCCTAAGAGAGGGAAGTACATTCCTCTTTATACCCCCCCCCCTTGACCACCTGCAGGACAAAAACAAGAATTCTGTTATTTCAGCTACACTCACCCCTAATATAGGTCTCAGTCTTATTTATTTGAGTCTAAGAATTGGAATTTGTGCACTTAAATTTGTGCTGCCTTTATTTATCTTTCCATTACCTATTAAATTTGTACTAAGTTGATTACCTATGAAACAAAATTTAGGAGAAGACTAAAACTAAATGGGTTTTCACTCAAGTACTTAAGAAGCATTGAATCACTTATCTGCAAATTACAAGTCACTCTTCTTCATAGAATTTTGGCAGGTGATATTTTATTAGCCTTTGCTGGTTACCAGTTTTTATAAGTAGTCTACAATTCTGAGTCTCACTAATTTAGACTGTATCCTCCATAACAATTTTTTATTCAGTCATTTTTTGATCATGTCTGACTCTTTATGACCCCACTTGGGGTTTTTTTTGGTAAAGACATTGGAGTAGTTCACCATTTCCCTCTGCAGCTCATTTTATAGATGAGGGAACTAAGGCAAACAGGGTTAAGTGACTTGCCCAGGGTCACATAGCTACTAAGTATCTTAGGTCAAATTTGAATTCAGAAAGAAGAATCTTCAGTGATCTATCCTTTGCACCATCTAACTGCCATCCATAACAACAGTACAGATCATTTCATCTCTCCGTCCTTTAGTTTCATCTATAAAAAGAAAGTTAGGAAAATGGCACCCCAAAAGTTTCATTTATTTCTAAGATTCTTATAATCTAGTCAAGCCTTACTGTATCTTTTTTTAGGATGATATATTTAAAATCTATTCTATAAGCAAAATTGATATTCTATAACTTATCTCAATTTTCCTTACTAATATTAAAAAATTGATTTTTGGCTTACAAAAACATATAAGAATATAATAATACCTCTATTTTAATTCTCTTGGGGGATAATTCATCTCTTTCTCCACATTTAGACCTAGAAAAAAAATAAGCAACAAATTAAGATTATAATTTTTTCTTCTTAAATTCACCTCATTCTATATTTCATTAAAACAGATTATACAGTTGAAATTTAGATATATGTCATTGTTTAAAGATGCACAATGAAAAGCACCACCTCATCATTTTCAAGTTTACATCCAGGGCATTAATTTTACCAGGAGAAAGGTAAATAGTAGTCACTATTTACTTATGCAGAAAGGAAATGATCACTATATATTTGTAGCCCCCAAATAAAAAGCATTCAAAGATATTTGTTGACCGGCTACTTCACATCTTATCAGGAAAAGAATAAGAAATCAAACACTGCTGCAATTCTTCCTGTTATAAGCAGCAGATTAATGGTGGCAAAGAACTGGAAATTAAGAAGATGCCCATCAAATGGGGAATGGCTGAACAAGTTGTAGTATATGATTGTGATGGAATACTGTTATGCTATAAGAAATGATGAGAAGAATGCTCTCAGAAAAACCCTGGAAAGACATAAACTGAAGCAAAGTGAAATGAGTAGAAACAGGAGAAAACTATGCAAAATAACAGCAATATTGTATGATGATCTACTGTGAAGGACTTAGCTATTCTCAGCAATACAGTGATCCAAGGCAATTCTGAAGGCCTTACGATGAAAAATGTTATCCATTCCCAGAGAAAGAACTAATGGAGTCTGAATACAGATTGAAACATATTTTTTTTACTTTATTTTTCTTGGGTTTTTTATTTTGGTTTATGTTTTCTTTTATAACATGACTAATATGGAAATATGTTTTGCACCGCTACACATGTACAACCTATATCAAATTTCTTGCCTTTTCAATAACGGATGTGGGGAAGGAAGGGAGACAATATTGAACTCAGTTTTTAAAACATAAGTTTAAAATTGTTTTTAACATGTAATTGGGGAAAAATAAAATACTAAAATACAAAAATAAGGAGCAGATTAAAAATAATTTGTGATGGGAGGACAAGACTTGCATTTTCACAAGAGTTCTAGGAACTCTACAAAAATATCAGATAAAGTAATACAGACTACTTTAGGTTAAACTTTTTAGTTTGACATAGAAAACTGTAGAGAAAATGGAGTCTCAGTCAGTACAGTTTCTTCTGATTATCCATGTGCAAAAGGGGCAGTCTGTACAAGTCTAAATGTAAGATAATCTACTGAAGAAGCCTAGGTTCTTGGCCATTGAATCCAGGGTCCTTTTCCCCCCTGAAGCTACCATTTAAATACCTTGGCTACTGAGTGGATGCTACTTAAAAACAAACAAATAACACTAAAATGGCAAAGGCAAAAGTAGTGGTATGTGAGGAGTCTTGCAGGTGATAGATTAAGAAATGAGGGTCTAGTTAGGGTTACAGGTGAGTAAAAGCAAAGTGAGCCTAGACCTTCGGAACTAGATTAGGAATCTAATGGGGATGAGTTGTGGATGAAAATAATAACAGCTCATATTCACAAAGAGATTTAAACAGCATTTTCTTTATAACCCTGAGGTTATTTAGCACAAATATTACTGTGCCCACTTTATAAATGAGGAAAAAGCTGAAGTGATTTACTCAGTCACACAGCTTTTAAGTATCAGAGCTGGAACTCAAAGCCAGGATTCCTGCCTGCAAACCCAGGACTATTCCCATTACACCACACAGCCGGTGCATATATTTCAAAGTATGATATATTTATAGGTAAAATTATGAAACCATCATCATTGAGAGTTTTCAGTATTATAAGCTTCTTTGGCCTGTCAAAAGAACTGTCATATATTTTACTTGTTAATAGTAGAGCTATCTTTTCCCCTCAAATACAAGGCAACAAGATCTTTGCAAATATTTAGAATATTTGCTTATAAGCTTCTTGCCAATAAGTAACACATCATCTCCTTCTTTTGAAATCCCATAAATACTTACTACAGTTTCTTACAATCAGTGAGTGTTCAATAAATGTTAACTAGGTCTTATCACTGTATAGGATAGGTGCTCCAGAACAGGATAGAGACAGGGAGCAAGCCGCATTTTTTTTTTTTTTTTTTACAAATGCAACTCACAATATGTATCTGAGGCAGTGTTTGAATTCAGGTCTTCCTGATCCTAGGGCCGGCTTTCTCCATTATGCCAAGCTCCTTCTCTAGGTGTCTAAGAATATCTGTTAAATTCAATTATCATATTTACAACAAAAGCTTCTGAAAAGGAAGAAGAATCCTTTGAGATCTTCCAAAAATTATTTATATTTCTAAGAGGACAGTCATAATATTTTGATGAACAACATTCAATAACAGAATTTACGTTACTAATGCTTTGAAAACTCAACGGTGTTTTATTTCCTGTGTTTACCACAGTCATCCCTTTACTCCATCAGGATCACTGAATTAAAAAGAGGAAGGAAGGCACGCAGCATCTGGGGATTGTGCTTGAGCACCCTTCTTTTACCACTCGGTTACTTCAGTTGCTCTAAAGCTTACTTGGTTGTTCGGTAAGTGTACTTGTAGGTGACCTCTCGAGAAATTTGCCGAGAAAGGGCAAAGAGTTCATCTCTTCTTGTCAAAAGGGCATTGTCTTTTACACAGAGCTGAGCGGCTGCTTCATTAACAGTCAGCTGAAAATTAAACACAGAAATCATTTTCAGGCTTTTCCACTCAATTGCATAGACTGTTTCATTTATATGGCATTTCACTTAAAAACAACGGTCTTATGGAAGGTCTTTATATAACTCTGAATATGTGCATGTTCCTAATGTCCTAATTAACAAGAAAACACAATCAAGTCACAGATTTAGAGCTGGAAGAGACCTTACCTTAAAGGATATATAACATGCAGATTAAGGTCACACTCCAAATAAGTAAGAGAGCCAGGATTTGAACTCAGGTCCTCTGACTGATGATCTGGTGTTCTTTTCTAGTCCTGCTGTGTTGTTGTTCAGTTGTGTCCAACTCTTCCTGACCCCATTTGGGGTTTTCTTGGCAAATATATTGGAGTGGTTTGCCATTTTCCTTCTCCAGTTCAGTTTACAAATAAGGAAACTGAAGCAAACAGAGTTAAGTGACTTGCCCAAGGTCACACTGCTAGAAAGTATTTGAACTCAGGAAGATGAGTATTCTTGAGTTCAGGCCCAGTACTATATTCACTGTGCCACCAAGCTGCCCATAGTCTTGCCACATCCTCCAATTTATGTTCTTAGAACCCTACTCAAATGAGCCAAGCAAAATCATAATCACAATTTTATTATTTTATTTTGGGGGAGAATCATAAGGATAGCAAGTATGTGGGCAAGAAGTAAATGGATTTTGTTTTTCTCATCTCTAAAAGGAAAGGGTTAAATCAGATGATCTCAGAGGCTTTCTGATTCTAAACTTCACAGATATTATAAATTATTTGTTAAGTTATTTTTACCATCTTAAAAGTGTGGCAGTTTGGCCAAAAGATTTCATTATGAAACACAATGAGTCAAAATGACATTCTAATGTAGATTGTTTATTGAACCACAACACATTTTTGTTGGTGTTGTTGCTACATCACAGAGCCAATAGAAATAGAGCCTGGTACTACATAGTATTTGAAAAGCCCCCAGCATGTATACTCAATAGGCAACAGTCTATTAGACAAGTTGGTAAGCCTTTCACTCAGAATACCATGGAGACCTCCCAATTTTTAAACAGTTTTGTTCCGAGCCAAATAACTCGCTATTGACTTTTGCAATTATAAAGAGCCTAATTCCTCTACCTCAGGGCCAAAAGCTAGGTATCATAAATGTAGGTGGGAAAATCTGGCTTCATATCTATGCCCTCAACCTAAATGAACACTAGTGGAAAATGTTTTAAGTATTTTTGTTGGATACACAATTATACCTTTGGATAATTTTTAAAAGTATTTTCTAAAAAAGTTTATAGCTTCAACTGGGCTACTGCATTACCCACTAACCTTTCTAGTATCCTCTTTTGTATTTTATCCAGTTATTCATTCCGTGAGCTCACAAGTCTAAATTACTATGAAGTCTGATTGATCAATTAAAATTTTAAAGAACGTAAAAGAAAAGTTTTCTATAGAGCCACAGGAAAGTAATTCATTTATAAACTGAAAACAATGTGCTTCCATCATCACGTAGTAAGAAAAAAAACAAACAAAAAACAAAACCAAACAACAAAAAACAATGCACCAAAAAAACATACTACAGATTCTCTGATTCTGAATTCAGGCTCCAAAAGACCAAAAAAGTTTATTGAATTTTAAAGGTCTTTCAAGGACCGTCTATGAGAAAAGATCTGTTGATGTGCCTCTGAATAGATCTTAGAGCTTTTAATGGGTGAATTCTAGAAACGAAAAACCAAAATATTCTATCACAAATATAGAGCCAAGAAGGCCACCTCTAAAGTCATTCGGTAGAGCAATCTCATTTTACAGATGAGGAAACTGAGGGCCAGAGAGATTAAGGTCACAGAGATTTCTAAGTAGAAAAACTGGAATTTGAACTCAGGTCTTCTGATACCAATGCAATAGATTTTCCACTGCACTATCTGAATCCTAGGTCCATGCAACATAATAAATTCAATAAATCCCAACAGAAATATATATATATTTAGAATTTTGTTTGGTTATATCTAACTCTCTATGATCTCATCTGGTGTTTTCTTGGCAAAGACACTTGCCATTTTCTTCTCCAGTGGCCAGATTTGAACTCAGGAAGATGAGTCTTCCTCACTCCAGGGCCCAGTACTCTATCCTTTGGACCATCTAGTTGCCCTCATTTAGAATACACTTAATGAATAAACATCTTCCGAAGCAAACATTTCCTTCACTGAAAGCAGAATTTCTGATGATTAACCTCTACGGTTAGAGACAATGCAGTAAGACAGATAGAGACAACTCTGGAGTATAAATAAACCCAAGTTCAAGTTCTTCCTCGGACACATACATACTGGAGACTGATTCTACTAAAAAGAGTCCATGATAAGTAATGAAAATCATAATGTTTTAAGATCTGGACCATCAATGATCATTTGGTATGCATCTATATTTATATACTCCTGCCATGTCAACATATGGCCTAGAGGTGCATCTCCATCTGAATTTCGAAATGACAATAATAGTAACCACAAATATGAGAACTAAAGCTTTAGAAAATCTGAAAGCTATATTAATATTTATTCTGCCCATTAATGTTTTTCTTCCCTACTAGATTATAAGCTCCTTCAGGGCAGGGGGCATATCTTACTATTTATTTTAGTATTTTTACCTCATATTGCTTTGCACATAACAAACCTCAATAAATCTTTGTTAAGTGAATAATAAAAGGCGGTCTGAATTAGTGAAGTCTTTTTGTTTTTTCTCCAGCTTTTCATTAAATATTTGATCCAAGAATACCATTTGAAATCATGTGAAGGAGGGCCAAAAAAAAAGAAAAAAGAGGAAGGTAGTCATCAGTACCAATTGTTTACATCCAATGTCTCTTCTAAGGCTTTGAAAATGCTCCTTGGCTTCACCAGAAAACGCAGAATAATATGTCTAAGCTATCGATGAAATCAAAGAATTAAAAACCATCACTGGTATTTTAGTTAGAAGGTTTTATAATCATGACTTGGTCTCTAATTATTTACTTGGTTTTCTATGTGCCATAAAATCTAATTTCCTGTGTATATACACAAGAATAAATTTCTGGGGCAAACTACAACATTCTTGGTCTTTAGTCTTTTGGACAAATTCAACTAATTATTTTGAAACAGACAAATTTGCCATAGACAAAAAGAAATAGAGGATTAAACAAATTGAAAATTACTTTTTTTCCCTTTAATTTGTCCAGGATTCTATAATACCCTAATTCTAATAATTAATAGCTAAAGAAACTTTACCAGCAATAAAAGTTAAGCCAGAATTGGTAGATTAACAGCTCAGGAACTTCATGGGTTCAGTATTACAGGACGAGACTCATGAAGTCAAGGAAAACTACGCAATAGCATGAGTTCGAATTTAGAGAGCTCTGCAAAGAATTTTATCAAGAATTCCCATTTTAGTCATATCATTTTAGTGATGTTAGTCTTATAGCTTATGAATACCTTTATATGCCCCAGAGAAAGGCAGGAGCTTCTTGGGGAACAGTTTCCCCAAGGATCTATTCAAGCAGCTAGGAAGATCCCCCTTTCATCAGTCGAGAGATACCTCTCCCATCTTTAATTTTTAAACGGATAGGTAGAGCGGGTTCACAAAACAATTCATTCCTATTCCTGACCCCTCTGACATTTCCCCAAATATGGTCTTTTAGTGTTGACTTTGTGTTCTATTTACATTTTTAAAATCAATTTAAACAGGGCTAAAAAAACATGGCAGACTTTAGATCTTACTGAAAACATAGTTGTCTTCTGTTAAAATTATACCTGTTCTTAAGATTTTTATACAATATTTTAAAGTATCAAAGAGTTATAAGATTATACTGCAAAGCATGCTTTCCAGAATCACTGAGAGCTTTTTCCCCTCCCTAGACTGTGAATTCATAGAACAGCAGGGAAAGAAGTTCACAGTGTGGATAGGTGCCTTCATTTACCTAAAGGAGTTGTTTACCATTATACTGTAAACCACTCTTTACTGGTCCCTAAAAATCGTTAACCAAAAACATCAACACAAGCCCATGAGATGTACATTACAACTGGATTTATTACAAGAAAAAGGCACATGTATATGTGGGGATGACAGAACCCACCATAAGACAAATTCAAAAGTTCAGAATACTATACTCTAAACTGTTACCGAACTGTCCAAATTGGCAACAAATTTTGTTACAAACTTAAAAATCAATTCAAATGCACATAGTGACTGTTCAATTTATATACATATTGAATTCATATTTGTTTCTTATTCCTAAAAGGATAAATGGCTCAATCACCTGTATTTTTTTTTTATTTTTAAAGAATGATGCATAACTTAATTTCTCAAAAATACACATAAATGCAAACCAGAAAAATTTTACTGGCACTCTTTGTACTTAATCAGGACAATTTTGGATATATAGAGCTGCAAGGGTATGAAGCTAAGAATTTTTATGCCAAAGTCAAGCTAAAAGCATTTTTTAAAAAGTCATTAAAATCCGTGGAACACTGATCTAACATGAACTTTTATTGGTACAATCTGAAACTGCTTTATGTTCTGTTTATTTTCCCTTAATTTTTAAAAAAATGGTTAGTTATAAAAGTCATTAAGAATTTTATATCTATCCAAAATAATCACATGCAAACTGTATTATAAATGCAATAGTTTGATGTTTTCATGAGAGCCTTGAGCCCTGAGATTTCTTACAAAAGTAACATTATATACCTCAAAATCTGTCATCTTTGAGTTCAATACAAAAATCATGAAAGTGTTAAGTACTTTAACATACTACACATCTTTTATATTCCACCAGCCCTTTTCTCCAAAGATAATAATTAAGATCAATAAAAATAGGAAACATTTATGTAGCACTTACTATGTTCCAGGCACCGTGTCACAACACTTTAACTTTACAATTATTATGTCTCTTGATCCTCACAACAACCTTGGAAGGTAGAGTCAGAAAGACTCATCTTTTCTGTGTTCAGTTCTGGCCTCAGACACTTACTAGCTGTGTGATCCGAGACAAGTCACTTAACCCTTTTTGCCTCAGTTTCCTCATCAGTAAAATGAGCTGAAAAAGGAAATGGCAAACTGCTCCAGTATCTTTGCCAAGAAAACCCCAAATGGGGTCACGAAGAGTTGAACACGACTGAAAAACAACTAAACAACAACTTCCCGACTCCAAGCCTGGTACTCTATCCATGGTACTAACTAGTTGCCCCAATCATTAAAAGTCTAAACTTTCAAGTAGCATATGCTTTGAGGGCATTTCTAGTGTACATTTTAAATGAAATAAATATATTTTGCTCTAAAATGTTTCTAAATTTATTGTTTAAGAAAGGTACCATTTCTTGAATATGGAAGAGAAAGTGGAAAAGAGGAAGAGGGAAAAAAGTACCTAAATGCAGTTTTGTTCTGTTTTTACCTCATGAAGTGTGAGATGTTTGCCATCTTTCCTTTTTGAGTCAAATCTCCCATATATTGCACTATATTTCCGAATCTCCTCCTCCTTATGTGGATCGTCATCATTCATCTCAAAGATGTGGCCAATCATTTTAGCCAATTTCTTGTTGGTTTTCAGCAATTCTTTCACTTCATTCAAGTCACTTTTGGGGAGCGTGGGGACCATTCGTTCCACACACTCAGCCACGGACAGAGCAGCAGCTGCATCTAGAGTCTCCGTGCTTTCCTTTGGTGAGGCTGGGGAGCCAAGGTCTGCTGGGGAGAGGCTGTGCTCACTTTCTGTAGTGTGGTGACCTTGCCAAAGTCTGGAGTCACTGGCACTCTGTAGCGCTAAGGTCCCCACAACATCTGACTTACCTGGCCCCAGGCTCTGCACACATGTGGTAGCAGCACATTTTGGAATCTTCAAATGAGGTTCCCGAGCATTGCTGTTCCTCTCGTAAGAACTACAGGACATTCCCAACCATGTAGGCGAACCCTCTGGTAATTTATAAATGGGGATGCTACTGACAGGCAAGGAAGTTAGAGGCTGATTAAAAAGGCCAGGGTTTGTAACCCAGTCCCGTAAAGCCTTCTGTAACCTTCTGACATGAAGGGGCTTGCTAGCCATGCCCACTAGGGCCATAATTTCCAAAAACTCCTCTTCACCAGCTTCACACAGCTGTTGGACATCGTCACCACCTTGTTGGATGAAGGCATCAAAATAAGAAAGAAGATTGGCTTTTTGTAATATTCGATACAACTGCAACTCCCCCAGGGTCCTAGGTAGAGCTGATGCCATTACTGAGAAGGCCAACCTGAAAGAGCAAAGAAGAGGAAAAATTCATCAGATTATTCATGACTATTCAAAAACAGCTACTCATATTTGTATAACATTTTAGGATTTCAATGTAATTTATAAACATCATCTCACCTGCACTTTATTCTTTCAACAAACTAAATATCAAAGGTTTTATAGTACTAAAAAAGATGGGAGTTACCTATATTTGGAAAGAAAATATTGTGATAGACATCACTGTTTTTATAAGCTTTGGCACAAAAAATGTTGTATAAAAAGTTTAAAATTCAAGTTTTAAAGCATAAAATTAAATTTGAACTAAGTTGTCAAAAATGCAACATGACACAAAAAGTCCTGTTTTAAAAACCTTCACAAGAAATTGGAAAAAAAAATCTTTGCAGTCAGTTTTTTAAATAAGGTTATCATTTCTAAAATATAGAAAGCTGTTTCAAATTTAGATATATCGATTACAGATATATAGATTAAGATATAGAGAACTGTTTCAAATTTATGAGAACAAGAACGATTTCCCAATTGATAAATGGTCAAAGGATATGAACAAGCCAGAGGAAGAAATCCAAGTTATCAATAGTCATTTCAAACGTAAAGATACTATTAGGAGACGTACTGTTTTCCAGATCTAAGGTCCATCAAGCAAGCTGTGCCCTGAGATTGGCATAACAACAATCCTTTGCGTTCACTCTCTAGATGATCTCAGTCACAGCAAAATCCCAAAATTGTTCCACGTAATTACTGTATTGCTTTGACCAGCACCAGATGTTCTCTCTGAGCTCACAGAAGCACCAGACAAGCTTGGACAAGTTTCAGTCATGAAGCCCTGCTATGAATCAAACTTGTCACATTGTTGCTGTCACCCTTCATTGTCAGGGCTACAGCTTACAGTGTAGCCACTGCTATAAGTAATGACATTTGCCCACACTAAAGTGGCTTCCCCCACTAGGGGGCCCCGGCATATGTCTTGGATCTAATATCCCTCATCACTTGCAAGTCATTTTCCTCACTTTGAAATTAAACTTCTGTTTGATTCCTGACTCTCCTCTCTCTAGTCTGCTCTGTTCAACTCCAGTCATCCATAGGTTAGAGGCCAGTTTGGGCCAGTTGACTGAGAGTATGTTCTAAATTACAAGTAATTAAAGAAATTGAAATTAAAGCAGCTCTGAGAATTAACCTCACACCAATCATATTGGCAAAGCTGGCAAGAGAAAAAAAAAAAGGAAAAGGACAAATGCTGGAGGGGATGTGTAAAAACTCATACCTTAATGCACTGTAGGTGGAACTGTGAACAGGTCCAGCTATTCTGGAAAGCAATTTGAAACTATGCCCAAAAAGCTATTAAACTGTGCATGCCCTTTGACCCAGCAATACTGCTACTAGGTCTATAGCCCAAAGAGTTCAAAGAGAAAAGGAGCCATATGTACAAAAATATTTACAGTCACTCTTTTTGTAGTCACAAAGAATCAGAAACTAAGGGGGTGACCATCATTTGGGGAATGGTTGAATAAGTTATGGTATATGCAAGAGATGGAATAGCCTTGTGCTATAAAAAATGAAGAGGATTATTGAAATCTGGGGAAAATCTGCATGAATCATTGCAAAGTGATGTCAGGAGACTAGTTTATGCAATAACAAAATACTATAAAGACAAACAACTTTGAAAAGCTTAGGTAACCCAACCTGTACAATGGCCAACCGCTGTTGGCCATTGACAAGAACTGTCAATGAAACATTCTGCGCAAATCCTAGATACAAAGGTGATGACATGGCAAATGTGGGAATTTGTTTTGCTTGACTAGACATGTTTGTAGTGGCTTTTGTTTTTCTTTCTTTCTAAATGTTAGGGGTGACAAGGTTAGGAGAAAGTAGAAGGGAGAGAATGCAATAAAAATAACGTTTTAAATTATTTTTAAATGTAATTTTTTAAAAAACTGCCTTCAAAAATCATCCAACAAGTGCTTCTGGGATCTGTGGACCTCCCCTCAGTAGAAACACATAAAGTGAAGCACACTATCCATCAGAACAGATAAGGGAATTATTTTTTCCTAATGAATGTTATGGCAGTTATATCCAGATGGTAATTTTTACATGGAGTAAGTAATGTTTTTTCCTCCTAAGACATTCATCTATCTAGGCACATGCCAAAATTCACTGAATTCCATTAAATGCTGTAGAAAATATAACCATTATTTTTTATTTTTTGTCAGCAACTCTTCAGATAGAACCACAAATCAAACTTATGATCACAAGATTTGGAACTGGGATGGTCCTCAGAGGCCCAACCAGTCTAATCCAGTCTAATCCCCTCATTTTATAAGTGAGGAAAATGAAGCCCAGAGAAATACATTCCAGATAATAATAGCTAACATTTATATAACATTCACTTATGTGCCAGGCACTGTGCTATGATTATTATCTCATATGATTCTCACAACACCCCTGAGTGTTAGGTGCTATGATTATCTCCATGTTACAGATGAGAAAGATGAGGCAGAAGGTGGTTAAGTGATTTGCCCAGGGTCACCCAGTTAGTGTCTGAGGTCAGATTTTATGGGTAGACAGTATAATAAAGGAATAAAGGTTAAACCATGCTTGTTTCGTGGAGAATGAGAATAAAAGGCTGGATAAAAAGCTTATGTTAAAGAGCGGTTCTGAGTAAGGTATGATCACATTATGAGGGACCTTGAAATCCAAGAAGAGGAATTTTGTCTCTGATGCAGTAAGAGCCATCCAATAAGTGTTTAAGAAGTCACTACATGCAAGGAGCTAAGTTAAGTGCCAGGGTAAGTAGAGAAAAACAAAACACTCCTTGACTGCAAAGAGCTTACATTTTACTGAACATCTACAATGGGTACAAAGAAGAGTAATTATAAGGTCTATACAAAGTACATTCAACTTTGAGATGAGGGAAGAACACTAATGAAGAGGGAGCTCAAGGAAGTCCTGTGTGGCATCTGAGCTAAGAGCTCTGAAGGGAGCACCAGATTCCAAGAGGCACTGGTGACTGGTTAATGACTACCCCGAACACCACCGGCTATCCCTAGAGAGGCCAGGGAAGCTGAAGGAATCTATTTGGTAGAATAGGATGACATGATAGCATATATTTTTCTCAGTATTTGTCTTAGTTAGAGACACTGAGGGACAGAGAGAATGGGCAGATTCTTTCCTTATTATAGATTAGGAAAGTGAAATACAGAGAAGACTAGAACCTGTCCTAAGGCACAGTGAGAGAGAAGCTAAGCTGGCTCCAAACCATGGAAGGTTTTTCTGCCCTTTGGTATCAGACTGGAGGAGTGAGTCCAGTTCTCCTTTCCCTCCCTTTTCCTTGGGGCTGTCTTGGACTAGTTCATTCTGGCAGGGTAAGGTTCTGCCAAGGTCTATGAGCCCAGAGTGGTCACCGATACTGGTTCCCATGTATTGCTAGCCTCCCTGGCCTTCTGAATTAGCAGAAGCTCCATCTTTTCCTTTAGCCACACCTGCCTGACCTTCCACTCACAACTCAGGATCAGTTCTGGAGTTGGGGAAAGTGAAGGACAGAAGAGGACAGACAACTCTAGCTTACTGTCCAGCTCCTTCCCTCTACCCTTTAAGTTTAATCAGGCCAAGGGAAACAGTGTTACAGTCCTATGCGTAAACACATACGTACCCAAATACAGTAATCTACACTCATACACAGTGAAACATACACATATGAGAAACATAATGGTTTCAGTGCAAGGGTCCTGATCACCAAGACAGAAAGTTGGTGTTTGAGTATTGGTTCTGTGTCACTTGTGTGATCTTAGTCAACTCACTGTGTGAACCTAATTTTCCTTGTTTTTAAAATGAGGCAACTAGACTAAAATAGACTGGACCAGAATAACCAGATAGTCTCCAAGTTCCCTTCCGCTTTTCTCTTCAGTCTCTATTCCCTACCTTCTCCTCCTTCCCCCATTTCCTGTCATTCAGGGGTGTGCTAGAGTCAGCTCCCACCAAGAGCTAACTATTAAATTTTCTATCTAAGCATTTACATCTAAGAAATTGGCAAACAGTACATATCACAGCTTGATTTATTGCTTTGATTGTTTAAACTTAAAGTGATGGAGATAATGTTACCAATGCTAATTAAACTTTAAAGTGTGTCCTGCATACATTTTTCTAGTTGTTTATTAAACATTTACCAGCATACCCTAGCTTCATGTCTCTCAGATAAGTAAACCACTCTGTTAGCTTTAGAGTGTATACAAATTCAACTAATATCGATCATAGAAGTTAAAGCTAAGACATTCTTAGCACAAATAAAGTCCATAGGACATAAATGCTGGAAGGAATCTTAGAAATAGAATATTAAGAGTTTGAACGAATCTCAGAGATCATTAGGAGAAAAAGAACAGGAAGAAAGAGGAATTCTCTGCCATGTCATGTTAAATCAACCACATGTAAATGATATGCAAATGAATGCTAGATTTAATGCAGTCAGATTTCTGTCTCAGACACCCTCAATTTGAGAAGGCAGTGGGGCACCTAAAGTGAAAATGTCAGTTAGATAATTGGAAATACTGGCCTGTGGTATAGGTTATAAGTCAGAGATGGAGTCACACATCCAGATATCATCTGGACAGAAGTGATAAGTAAAGTCACTGGAGTACAGAGAATAGAGTAGGGGGTTGACACCAGAGCTATGAGAGAAGCATTTAATTAAGAGGCGGAAGGACAAAGATCAATCGTTCAGGATCAGTTAAAGAAAAAAAAAATGGAGCCTCAAGATGTGGGTGGCCAAGGTCAAAAGTTACAGAATAGTCTAGGAACAGAAGGACACAGAAAAAGCTACTGGTAATTTTTCAAAGGAGCTGCTTTAGTAGAATAATAATAGGAACATAGGCCAGATCTTGATAAGCTTGGGGGTTATGCCAAATTTCAATCAAAATTAGTTGCCCTTAACGGTATCCTGTAATTGAGATAAGAGTTGATGAATGGCTGAGTTGGAATAGAAACACAATCCTGATCTTTGCATTTCATTTTCTATCACTTGTAAAATAAGAGGTAAGTTAAGTCAGAAAACATTTATTAAGCATCAGCTCTGTGCAAGGTACTGCTCCACGTATTGGGAATATAAAGACAAAATTTAAAAATATTTCCTGCTTTCAAGTTTACATTCCACTAAGCTGAAATAGAGAAAGCCTAGGAAACTTGCATTGCTCAAAAATGCTATGATTTGTGACTTCTATATTTAATGGGGAAAAAAATTAAAATTTTTTTCAACATCTCTATGAAATTTTGTAGTCAAAACATTAAGCACTTAAATACTACAATGAAATTTCTCATCCCAAAATTGTACAAGAGACCATTAACATAACTAATTCTCTAACTCTGCCCACCTAACATTCAGAGCCAGGGAAGAGAAATCCAGGTTGGGAAGAGCAGAATACAGGGAGAAGGAAGAATTAGTTATTTAAATATATATGAGTGAAGCAGTAAAGACATTTACATTTGGTAGTTAAAGTTTTATGGACCACATGTAAAAAAAAAAATCTTTACAGCAAAAATGAAATAAAAACTTGCCACTTAAAATATGTAAGAAACTTTTTTTAAAAAATCATATGGGCAAGTAGAAAAAATTATTAAAAAAGAAGTACAAATGACTACTCATCAGTTGAAAAAATGAATAATCTCAATAATAATCAAAGAGAAGTGATCTAAAACAACTTTGAAGTCCTACTCCACACCCATGAAACCAGCAAAAAGAATCAAAAACAATGAAACCTAACTAACAAGGTTATGGAGAAACAAGTACATATTGCCCATAGAATTTAAAAATCACAAAATCTTCCTGTAAAGCAATCTGACATTATTCAATAAATATTACAAAAATAACCATACTCTTTGACCCAAAAATTCTATTGCTGGGAATATAACCTGAAAATACTATTTTTTTCAAAGATTTACATGGCAGTCTTATGTGCAAAAAATTGGAAACAATCTAAATGTCTAACAGTGTAATTCATTAATGTAATAGAATACTACAATGAAATTAAGGCTAATCATTAAAGATTTTTTTAAAGAGATCTGTATGAAATAGTTCAAGGTAAAAAATAAAATAATAGGCAGAACCAGAAAAATGGAATATACACTATAACTATGCAAGAGGAAAAAATGAACAAGAGTAAATGGACAAAGATTCCTAATGGATAGTGACTGAAAAAACTGTTATGATATTGTATGTACTGCAACTAAGTTAACAAATAATTCCTAAATTAATTTAGTTGGCTGCATTGATATTCAGTGTTAAATTTTTAATAAAAAGTTTAATTAAAAAACTCTTTTATGAATCAATGAAAACTGTCAGTTAAGAAACAGTTAAGAAACAGTTTTTTAGAAGGTAAAAAATCTTAATTCTATAAAAATCTTAAGATTATTGAAACAAAACTTATGAGCGAAAAAAATTAAAATAAATATGTGCACTCTGAAAGGTCTGGATGCCAACCAAAGGCAGGAGATGATGTAAACATCAAAACCACTATTTACAGACTTGGACAATACCAACGTTAGTCAAAATGCTATTAGAATACGAGTTCCTTGAGGGTAGGGTACGATGTTTTTGCTCTTCTTTGTATCAAAGGCACTTAACACAGTGCTTCACAAGAAGCAAGAACTTAACAAAAACTTGTTTGAAGACTAGCTGATCAAAGGGTCATCAGACCAGATCAGCATACAATTCACAAGAAACATCCAATATATAAAGGACTAATCTAGAACGTTTCATTGAATTTTAAGGTTTTAAAAAAATTTATTCTGAACTTTTTGTTCTAATTTTACCCAAAGACACAAAGACAATTTGAATAATCTCTTCCAGAATTTGCTAATATATGTGCTGTATATTATACATCACATATTTTGCATATACACTTAATACATTCAAATCATCTCACTAGCAGTCATCTAACCTCCTTTCAGTTGCAAATAACTCCTGTGAGCCAAAGTACACCAATATCTTCAGGTAATATAAAACAGGGCAGAAGGTACCCCATGTCATGCCATGATTAGCTTACTTCTGGTGTCAACTGATCGGTTAGAGATTCCAAAGAATGCCTGGACTCTGGATCTGACCTGTTCCTCCACTAATAAATAAACAACTTACACATCTTCTTCCCTGCCTTAGCTGACTTTCAAAAACCTGAGCTCTTCTTGCCAGAGTGGGCCCATGGGCTACCTGCCAAATTCCCATGTAGCCAGACTCCTGTACAAAGATTTTGGAGAAGAGACTAAAAAAAGGGGTGCTAGTAGTACAATCTATCTCACCGGACAGTTTTTCAATAAGGGGCTATAAAAAATCAGAAATTCAATATTACACTGTAAGAATTTTTGGAGCAAGGACTTTTTTTTTTCAATTTTGCATTTGTATCCTCATCACCTAGGTAAGGTACCTGGCAGTCAATCACTCATTCAGTCAACAATCAATTATTAAGCACTAGTTACTTGCATCAAACACTGTGCTAAGTGCAGGGGAGATAAGGCAAAACATCTCCTGCTCTCAAGCAGCTGACCTACTAATGGGGAAAGGCTAACATAATAATTAACTAGGTACATACAAGAGAACAGCAGTGTAGATGAAAGGAGACCTCAGAAGGAAGGAACTAGTAGTGACAGAGACTAGGAAAGATCTCCTAAAGAAGGTGGGATTTGAGCTGAGTTTTGAAAAGAAGTCAAAGTGAGGAGGGAGAATATTTCAGGAATGGAAGGACAGTCAGTGAAAAGGCAAGAAATTCAGTGATGGAACATTGTGTGTAAGAAACAGCAAAGAGATCTGTATAGCTTTATTGGAGAGAGAGAGAGAGAGAGAGAGAGATTGTGTGTGTGTATATGTAATATATATAAACACACATATATGCATATGTTACATGCAAATTTATTTGTGCATACATAGACATATATAGATAGATGTGCCAGACACTGTGCTAAGCACTTTACAATTATTTTCTCATTTGATCCTTATGACAACCCTGGGAAATAGGCATTATTATTCCCATTTTACAGATGAGGAAGCTGAGACAAGTAGAAGTTAAGTAACTTGCTCAGGGTCACACAGCTAAGAACTGTTTAAAGCCAGACTTGAACTCAGTCTTTCTGACTCCAACCCCAGGGTTCTATCCACTGATCCCACTAGCTGCTACATGGATAGAAGTACCAGTATAAGAAGATTAGAATGGGAGAACTGAGGCCTGGTTATGAAGGGTTATAAGTGCCAAGTAAAGGATTTTATATTTGATTCTGGAGGGAACAGGGAGCATTTCTGGAGTGGGAGAATGACAGTCAAACCTGAGATTTAGGAAAATCACTTTGGCAACACAGTGGAGGATATACTAGAGAGGGGAGAGACCTGAAGCAGAAGACTGAACAGCAGGCTATGGCAATAGCCCAAACATGAGGTGATAAGGATCTGCACCAAGATGGTGAATCTGTAGGGGGAGAGACTTATAAAGAGACACATAATGGAGATGCTGTGAAGGTAGCAACAATACAACTTGTCAACAGAGTGGATAAAAGAGATGGGGGTCTGCACCAAGATGGTGGATTTGTAAGGGGAAAGACTTATAAAGAGATATATAATACAAACTTGCCAACAGATTGGATAAAAGAGATGAGTTCTAGTGAGGAGTTGAGGATGAAATCAAGATTGCAAGCCTGGGTTACTGGGAGGATGGTGATGCCCACAACAGTAATAAGGGTGCTCAGAAGATGGGTTTGGGGGAAAAGATGATAAGTTCTGCTTGAGAAATGCTGAGTTTGAGATGCCTATGAGACATCCAATTTAACATGTCTAAAACTCAGTGGTTGATGTAGGGCTGGAGCTCAGGAGAAAGATGGGGACATGATATATAAACCTGGAAATAGTCTGTATGGAGACGATCACTAAATCCATGAGTTGACAAGGTCAACAAATGAGACGCTGTAGGTAAAGAACAAAAGAGGGCCCAACACAGACAGCAGGGGGACACCCACAGTTAGTGGGCATGAGATAGATGAAGAATGAGCAAAAGAGACTGGGGAGCTGTCACAAAAGGAGACTGGGAGAGAGAAGTATAACAAAAACCTAAAGTTAAGAAGCAATTCAGAAGAAAAGTGTCATCAACAGCATGAAAGGCTATACTATACAGAGAGGTCAAAAAGGAATGACGGCTGTTAGATTAGGCGTTGAAGAGATCACCGGTCATTTGGGAGAGAACACTTTCATTTAAATAGTGATGTTGAAAGCCAGAATGCTGGTAATTTTGCAGAACATAGTTTTTTGTTAAATGGTGGGTTGAAAACCAGGGCTTAGAAGAAAATGAGAGGTGCAGAAACAGGCTCCTTGGTTTAAACATCCTTCTCAAGGAATTTAGCATAAATGGGAAGAGAGAAATAGGATGAGAGCTAGTAGGGGATGGATGACAGGATCGAGTGGGTTTTTTTTTTTTTAAAGGGGGATACATGGGTGTTTATAAGCAGCAAAGAAGGAGACAACAGATAGGGAAAGACAGATCAATAGGGATTACAGAGGGGGTCAATCTGCAAAAGAAGACAGAATGAACAGAATCACAGGTACATGTAATAATAATACCTAACATTTATATGATACTTACTGTGTCAGACACGGTATGATTATTACCTCATTTGATTCTCACAACAACCTTAGAAATGAGATACTATTCTTATCGCTATTTTACAGATGAGGAAACTGAGGCAAACAGAGGTTAAGTGACTTGCTCAGGGTCACACAGCTAGTATCTAAGGCTGCATTCAAACTCAGGTCTTCCCAATTCCAGGCCTGCCACTCTAATCACTGGACCACCTCATTGCCTAGTAGAGGAGTTTACCTTGGTAATGGGGTTAGGGGGTCATCTCTTCATGTGAGACAAGAGAGGAAGAGGAGAAAGGCAGAAGACATCTGAGTGATATAAGATAAGGAGTGGGAAGTCAAAGGCCTCAAATTTTTTTCAGAAAGTAGGGGTGGAGGAGTATGAGATGTTTGTGGTGAGTAGGGTGGTGAAAACAACTATTGAGACATAAAAGAATGACTTTGTTGCAAGGAGGGCCCAATTGAGATTATGTAACATGAATTTGTAGTGGTCCCAGTCAACATAATTATGTGCCTTTCTCCAGCTCTATTCAGATGCAAGTGAATAGGAATGAAGGAGGTAGATGGTAGAAATAATCCAAAATAGGGATCTGTCATGGTAATAGGACAAGGAGACAGGGGATTCAACTGTAGAGGAAAGAGCTGAATTGGTCATCAAAGGATCAAGACAGGATTAGAGAGAAGAGTGTGCTCAGTGCAGGGGGAAATGACCATGGAAGGACTGAGAGGAGAAAGGACTGAAGATCAAAGTGAAAATGGAGAACATGGTTAGGGGTCATAAGGCATTGGGAAAAAATGAAATGATAAAATATTATGATCTGATGAAGAAATTTCATAGTTCATTAAAATGGAAATGGAACACTGGTGTGTGATCACAAGATCAAGAGTATAACCATTTCTGTGTGTAGCTGCAGTGAGAGTAGGTCACACAAATTGAGGTCAAGAAACTGGGAAGTCAGGATATTTGTGGAGTATCAATATCTATGCTGAAGTCCTCTAGTATAAGGGCAGAAGCTGAGGCGGAGAGGAGTCTTATGAGGCAGGCACTGAACAGAAAAGAAAAAGAATGCCCTGTGGAGAGTTAGGAGATAATAAACCACCAGGGTCTGAACAGGATAGTAACCTTGAATAGAGTGAACCTTAACTTAAAGGCAAAGAAAATTGCTGAATGATAGTGGTAGAGGGAGAATCTGGAAGTCAGAGTGTGTTGTTGATTTTTAACTCTTTCTTGCCAGCTAGACTCTGGATCTCTCCAGGTGTCTTTAGTACCTGCCCTGAATGACTTCCATTCCCTAGAATTCTTGTCCTGCCTAGACTCACAACAATCAGTTATAATAGTACTTTCCTCCCAAACTTGTGACATATAGATAGTACAGTTGTTAACACTTCTGCAATGCAGATGATTAACCATGGTAGCACAAGTAGCTTTTGATAGTAGGGGTAGGGGCTGGCATTTGAATCCAAGACTTCCTACTCTACACCTTCCAAGTGGGTCTACCCTGCTTAACTGTATTCCTAATCCTATATGTGAAACAATGTAAGCCTGGAAAAAAATAGTTATGCAAAAAAAAAAAAAAAAGGTAGGTGGTTTTAGAATAAGAGAATAAAATACCTAATTGGATAAAAAAAATTAAGTCTAGCAAACTGAATATCAAGTAACACTGAAATTATTAAATATCATCTGAGCCTTGTGGGATTTGTCTATAAATAAAAAATTCTACCTCAATGATCACCTTTGCTATATTACTAAAAATGAAATTTAGTTTAATAAATTAGATTAATGTGGAAATATGTTTTACATGATTGCACATGCATAATCTATATCAGATTGCTTGCCACTTAGGAAGGGTGAAAGGGAGGGAGAAAAACATGAAAATCAAAATCTTATAAAAAATGAATGTTGAAAATTGTCTTTACATGTAATTAGAAAATAATAAAATACTATTTTAAAAAATAATTCAGATTATATGGGGAAATTGGAGCATGTCTACCAAGAAGATTCTGAGATGGAAAATTAGAGAATGTTGATGCTGTACTGCCTGAGAATACAACTTCTGAATCTTCATTTTCAGAGAGATAATAATAAACCTGAGAATAATATAATCAGGTCAGCAAAGGAAACACTAAAGATCAAGTATCAGTTTCTACAGCTTCCCCATTCTTATTACTGCTACTCAAAAGACTTCCTCGCTTCCTTCCAATTTAAGGAATATTTACTCAAAGAGAAAAGCATTCACCCAGGAGGAAATATTTATGAGCTGGAAAAAGGAAACAAACATATTACTCTCATACACAATATCAGGACCAGGCTTTCAATTTCAAGAGAAATATGTTAACTGAAAGATAAACCAGTAAAAGTTAATGGATTTCATACAAAAGAAAATAGGATAACTCAACACCCATGTTTAATGCAAGGAAAAGACTCCTCTCACCTCTCTGTCCCACTTCTTCAGCTCTCTGCTCTTGAGTTTGTAGGGATGCTTGTTTCACAAAGGCCACTGTGATCACTTACATACCCACCACTTAGACATTAATTTAGAGTTGATTTAAAAGAAAATTCTATAGGACAATATTTCCCATGTTCCTGAAGTCTATGGTATAATTATTTTCTAATGAGGAGCCAATTAGGGCAAGAGGAAGCATTGATTTGGCATTCCTCCTGAATAAAGCAAATATCAAAAGCCCCTTTACACAACCTCTGAAGACTAGGCTTCTACTGTAACAAACAGCTAACTGCTAAGTTGTACTTTGCTTTTTAAGAGTATCCTGGAACAAGCATGCTGTGCAACCTTTTCATGAATTCCATGAGCTTAAGAGAAACCATTCACCAAGATATATTGTGTTCAAAAACTAAACCAGACCCTTACTGGCACCACTACACACCAAAACCTTTTCCTACCTTCTCTTTATTACTCTCCAATCTGGTCTTTCCTAGAGAAAGAATACTGTTGGCTCAGAGTTAAAAACCTTTTCCATTAAAGGCTGGTTAAAATCTTTAGTCTCTTCAAAATGCTAATGAGTAATTCTCAAATGCTAATGAATTATACTTTGGTTATTTGGAGTAAGAAACATCAGGGACCACAACATATGTGCCAAATCCTAGAGGAAGGAAAAGTCCCTTTTAGTCCATTAAAATTCCCCAGGGACCAATCCCTGCTGGATCCTAGAGCCATGACAAATATAGCCCAGGATCAAGCAAACTTCCCAGAAGTTCTTCAAACTTGGGGTGATCGGGAACTGGGCTAGAAAGGCCTTGGCCATCTGCTCTAAAAGGTTCTTCCAATTCGTTCTCAATACGTATAAAGATCCTTGCATTCTGGCTTCTGTCCCTACTACTCTACTAAAACTGTTCTCTAAAAAGTCACCAATGATCTCTTAATTACCAAACCCTTGGTAATTTTCTTTTTCTTCTTCCTAGTAGGTTACCCTCAGTCCTCTAAATTCTCTTCTTTTGGCCTCCGTAATAAACATTATATGATCCAGTTTTGTTCCCCGCCTCCCTCCCCCCTTTCTGATTACTTTTTCTTTGGTTCCTTGCCACCCTTTTCTCTTCTCTCTCTACATGTTCTCCCTTGCATTCTAACCTGTTTCACCTGTCATCTTTGTTCAATTTAACATACCTCTCCTGAGCTAGTCTCTCATTTCAACTTGGTAATATCAACCTAGACACATTGTAAACATTTCAAACTTGCATATAAGACCAAACCCCACCCTGCCAGACGCTCACTCCATCTTACCCCACCACTATCCTCTCCAAAGCGCATTCCTGGCTTCCCTTTTCCTGTTTCCTGTTCCCCACTATTCTCTCCCAGTCATCAAGGTTCAAAGTCTTGCAATTTCTTTGTATTTCTTCTCTCCATCATCCAAATAATCATTAAGTTCTGTCAATTCTGTCCCTGAAATGCCATTTAAACAAGGTCTATCTTTTCTATTCCCATTGGCGACCACTCTAGTTCAGACCCTAATTACCTCTACTTACCTGGACCACTTTGCAACAGCCTCATAACTAGTCTCCCCACTTCTAACCTCTAATCTGTCAGATGAATCTTCTGAAAGTAAAGCTCTGATTTTATTATTCTACTACTTAAAAACAACAACCAAACATCTTCAGCAGTATCCTTCCCACATACGTGGTCTACCAAACCCTGTATAAAATCCAAACCCTGTATTGTGGCATTTGAGATCCTCTCTGACAAACAACCACAAACTCCCTTATCTCCTACTATCTTAGAGGTATTTTAAGTTCCAATCAAACTACATTACCTGTCATTCCCTAAATGTGACATGTACCTTCCTTCCAGTTCACCTTTACTCACGTTCTGTCCTAATATAATAATAAGCTAGAATTTATAGAGCACTTTAAACTTGGCCAAGTACTTTACATCCATTATCTAATCTGAGCTTCAAAAACAATCACAGATCTGCATTCAAATTCTGCTTCAGATTTTGAACTAACTGTATGATCCTAGATGAGTCACTTAATCTCACTTTGCCTCTGTTAAATGAGGGGGCTAGAGTCTTAAGGACAGGGGGGCTCTTTCCAGCTCTAAATCTATGATCCAAAGTAGGAGCTTTCAGGTACTATATCCTAATTCTACAAATGAGTTCACTGAGAAGTGACTTGCCCAGGGGGATAGAGCTAGTGATAAAGGCAAGATATGACCCCAGATCTTCCTAACTCCAAGGTTGGTACTGTATCTCCTATGCCATTAGGCTTTTCCCTGTCTACTTCTACCTATCAACGTCCTATCCCTCTTTCAAGGCCCTGCTTAAATGCCACTTTTTAAATAATATCTTCCCTCACACTCCTACCCAAGAAAAATGGGTTCCTTCTTTCTCTTATAATTATCTGTATACATATCCAAGCTCCCTTAGTTTAGAAGTTTCACAAGGCCAATGAACCTTACTTGTGTTTGTATTTCCCACAAACCCTAGCATGGTACCTTCGACACAGTAGGAGATAAAAATATTTATAGAGTAAAAGAAGGTTGAATGACCCCACCCTTTCTCCCCTGTCATGACTGGGCCAGAAATCAATAAAGTTCTAGGAAGATGTTATCCTTTGTTGGAGTTTCAATAAATCATTAGCTTAAAGTAGACTAGGCTTTTTTCTTACTTGTACCCTTTGCATCCTTCTATATTCAACATATCATCTTCTCCAAAAGAATAGTCCATAAATCTTCATAATAATATGGCATAGGACAGATCAAATCATGTTCCCCTAAACATAACAACTTCATGTAATTAAAATCTGATTAAAAAAAAGAACAAAACATGTTACCCTCAAATTAAGGTGGTAATAATATCCTAGCATGCAAATTATAAAAGAGAGCTCAAGCAGTAATAAGTGATCCTGGATCTTCTTCATTTTGAAGCTACAGATCTGATGTCCAGTACAGACATTCTCAATTTACAAATACCCAGTTTTAAAATGGCCCATGTACCCAAACCAAACCCTGTGGTCTGAGCCCCTGTGGCTGCTGCTTCTTTAGTGACTGGAAAAACAAACACAACACAATTGGAGATTTTGCTGAATAGATGGAATTTTCTAAAAGTGGGGGAAGGGGAGAAATTGTAAAAAGTCAAAAACAGCATCAGAAACTAATCTTGAAGACACACATACGAATGGAGCTGACCTAACTCTGCAGAAACCAAAAATAACTCCCCACATGACACTATTCAAAAATTCTACCAATTGTAGATTAATTCAGGTTGAGCATTTTTTTTTGAAAAAAATGTAATTAGAATATTTATACAGGGTCTCATTTACATGTTAGCATGAATTTGTTTGATCAAATTGTTTTCTTGCTAACTCCTAGCTTCTTCACAGAGGGAATGGGCATTTTCAGAGCAGGTCGGAGAAAAGCATTCATTCTGGAGCCTGGGGCATATTGGAGAAGTGGGGGGAGGGAGTAAGTGAATGGACTTCTTCAATGGGAAGCATCACACCACTGGGAACCTAAAAAACTAAAGAAATGGACGTAAAAGGGACTTGGAAACATAAAGATAAGCATTATCTAATTTGAAATTTGGCCTAAAAGGTCCTTCCAGTAGTCTACATTCTATATTCCCAGGTCTCGATGAACACTATTTCTTCTACTACATTCCGGGTTAAATAAATTTTTGTGGACCAGTGAGACAACCAAACTACCATTTCATAGCATCGTTTCTACAAGAAAAACATGTTCCAAGGTTCAATCAACTAATTTACAACTGAACTTTTTTTTCACCCTAAATCTGAGGCTACCTATATTAATTTTTGAGGTTTATTATTACTTTAACCATTCAAGGAATAGTTATCAGGAAAAGCTGAAAAAGGTAGAAGTTCTGACACTGTTAGTGTTCATTACAAAAACAAGTTAGTGCAAATGTTTGACATTCCGCGAAAAATTAAACATGCATCTCTAAAGAAATAAATGGTAATATTCTGTAGAAGGAACTCTCATTTTCTTATATTCTAAATAAAGGCTCAAATTTTAAAATTACTTCCTCCAGACCCCTTTAAAAAACATTCATGTGTAAATAAGATGTTAAATTGTTACCTAAAACAGGGGAAATAACACAATTAGTTTAACTAGATTAACACAATTAATTTACAAAGGCTAATTATTATTTCCATAATAATGTACTGAGAAGTGGCATGGCACAGTGAATGGAGAGATCCAGCCTCCTAATCGGAAAAGGCTGTGTTTAAGACCTACTACTACAGACAACTGCTGCCTGTGAGTCCTTAGATAAGTCATTTAACCTATCAGCATCAATGCTCACATGAAATTCTCTGAAAGTGCAAATTGCAGAATAGGTGTCAACTTGCATCCCCTCAATGGAAACTCTTCATACCAATGAAATAACAGGTCTGACTTTATACACACATATCCTTATATATAGCCATCTTCTTAGGGTATAGACAAAAGCCTTCTTCCACTGTACCAAACACTGACATCCTTTTTTAAAAGTATATTCTATCTACTTCATATTTTAAGTTTGAGTCCTCTGTAATTAAATACTTAAAGGAAAAGCCAAATTACTCAGTGAAGACATAATGCAAATTTTGTCCAAATAAAGGACAAGAAAATGCAAGCAATTTAGGAGTTTCTGATTAGCTACAAAAATTCAACAGTCATAGAATAGTATTAAGTGAAAATGAACTGAAGAATAGGGTTTTCTACTCCCTTTTTTTACACACACCAATTTCTCAACTTTCCTATTTGCTCCATTATTATATTCATATTAAATTCTAGTACTTCACTAAGGGTAGGAGGAACTGAATATGTCAGATCAAGAAGGGAATTTGCATTTAATACAATACTTGTACTATTCCTAACTCTACTACTCAAGACAATGAAAGAAGTAGTTAAGATAAAAATAAATCCAAAGCAAAGACTAGCATTCCTTCTATGCTTGAGTGGGTGCTGATTGAGTATTTATTATGTAACATATACACACACACATATATATATGTATGTGTATGTATACATAAATTCCCCAACAAATATACTTACACAAGTTCAATGTGCATAAGGCCTAAATCTAAGATTTATTCAGTATGTTAATTTTCATAAAAATAACCAATCCAAAGGATCATAATACTAAAGTAAATATAGTATATCTTCACATTTAAGCATCTTTAAAAAGTCTTCATTTTAAATATATAAATACAGTAGTCATCATGATCATTATATGGAAGATAAAAGGCCTATGCCTTAAGATACTGTCTGGGTCAGCAGGCACAAAAATCCGACCTACTTTCTTTTTCCCTCCCTCCATATTCTCTCTTTACATATTTAAAGTTCATGCAACCAATTCTTCAAGCTGTTCTTTTCCTTAGTGCAGATAAATAAATTCTTCCTCTAAAACATTCACAGTAAAAAACCAGAAAGTCTCTAATAATAAACCAATGTGTTCATGGCTAAAGCAGAGTTTAAAAAATGCTCCACTAGTATTCTTTAAATAGCATCTCAAGAAGAATAACATCTAGTGAGGGTTTCTTTCTTTAAAAAAAAAAATACAACGGGTATCTAAAAGATAATGGTTTTATTTATTGATCCTAGGAGAGGAGAATTAAAAGCTAATTTAGCTGGTGATTGCTCAATTATTCTAATAATTTTCAAGTACAACTAAAAACAATGGTGTTTAGATTAGGATGCTTATGCTATTCATTTATCTCAGAATAGTATTGCAAAGGATTTTTGGTATAGGAATCCCTTCTGCAGTTAGTAGGCTGGAAAAATCAATAATGCTTCAAACATACTGGTCTTAAATTAAATTTATTGTTTTTGATACATTCACATACAACAAAAGGTCACTAAGGCTGAATGATGACATTTAACAAAGATGACCTGTTATCTTTACCTGGAAGGTGGTAGAAAGAATAAGAAAATCAAACAGGAAATCTTTCAAAAGTTCTTTGAAATTATTTCCTTTTAGAATTCCATATTCTAACTGCAAATACAAGGGGAAAGAATGCTGACCTTGCTAACAAACTGTAAACCCATAGGAGAAGCAACCTACTTTACATGGTAATGAACCTGAAGGAACAAATTTAAGAATATACTTTTATACTTACACACACACCCCTAGGAGATGAAGCACAATTCTACTCATAAAGTACAGAAAAAGAGATACCTTGGACTACAAAATCCACTTCTAGTAGCTCTTGTATTGTATCAGAGGCAGTTCTCTTAGAGTTGGTGAAGACAATAGCCTCCACCCAAAAATAAAAGAAGCAAATCCTGTATACCCTTTCTTCAAATACATCTATTTTAAAATGTACAGGCACAAAGAGGAAAGTTGACAGGTAGCTAATCAGCAGGTTTTAAAAATCAGTATGTAGAAGAAAAAAATTTATAAATTGTCTGGAGACTTAAAATCTAATCAGGTAATTTTGTACATGTAGACTTCTCTAACCAACAAAGCAATTAACCATTCCCTCACTACCAGTGAACCATGTGTAATTCACTCTTCAGTTCCTATGTAATCTAATACTATCTCTTGAGGGGCTGCCAAAATATTTCAGAACAAGGTCCTGAGAATGTATCTGATCTTTGTCCTTTCTAAGTTTGCAGACTGTAAACTGAGCAAGCCTGCTGATGGGGACAGGCTACCCCTAAATGTACAGAAATTTAAATTGGCAACTATCCAGAATTTTTCCAAGACCCTCATATTTGGTAGGGTGATAAGACGATCCCTGAGTCAACCTGTTTCAAAACCTGCTTTCTGTTAGTGTTCAAAATCAGCTAAAAGTTAGGCTGTCCGCACCTTTTTTCCAAGTTGGCTCGTTACCATGCAAGCGAACTAAAGGCTAGCGTGCTAAGAGTGCAGCAGGACGGTGCATGTCTGATTCTAAAGATACATAATATCATACGCTACATTTCATGTCCCCGAAGTCCTACTTGTGTTCGCCTAATGTATGTGCGGTTTCAGCAAGTGAGGATGAGTTTTAGAATTTTTTTTAGTGGCACTTTCAATCAAAACTGAAATTTTCCTCAAAGAGTCAGTAGAGGGAAAATCCAAAACAAGGTTCGGAAATAAAAAAGGTAAGGTTTTCTGGCACTTGCACCAAGTTTAGGGGTTTAAAAAAGCACGGTCGGGATATAACTAGAATTGCAGATCGTTAGCTATGCAGCGCTCCGGAGCAGACACGAACACGGGTGGAAGACTTTACCCGGGGTTCTCCGCAGCTAAAAGCCGAGTAAGGCACATTCCCAGCTCCCCGAGGGCACAAAGAGACAACGCGGGGCCGCCCCCCGTGCCGGCCGCCTCTCCCCCGGTCCCTTTTTGCGCTGGATTTTCTCTGGGAATCACCCACACGGGCAGGATTCCGCCCTCTCCTTCCGGCGATCTGCAGCAGCAGCAGCAGCACAAGTCAGCTCAAGCCAGGCAGCAAACTTGGGGGTGGGGGGCGAGTCTGGGGGGACCCTCTTTCCTCAGAGGTCCGCCTTCTCCTCTTCTACTCCTTTCCTTCCCTCCCGATCCCCCCACACTAAAGCCACCAACTCAACTCCGGCGCTCGGTCCAGTACGGCCCCCCACACACACTCAGGCCAAACAAGTGGCCCGGACTGCAGACACTGTGCCAACAAGTGGCTGGGAGCGGACTGGGGGGGGTCTCTATCTAGGGAAGGACGGGGAGAGGCCGCGGCTGGCACACACACGCCCTGCAGAGGGGGGTTAGATACCTACTTTGCAGGAGGCTGCAGCTGTCTCTCTTCTCTCCCGAGCTTGCCCCAACTCCGAACTTAGTGCCAATCGCTTTCCCCCCAGCGCTCTCCGGGCAGCGGCGGCAGCGGAGACTCCTCCTCTCCCATCTGGGGGGGAAGGTGGTGGGAGCCTCTCTCCTCCCCCCTCTTCAATGCACCCCCATCATGTCCTCCTCCTCCTCCTCCTCCCCTTCTCCCCGGCTCCCCGCGCGCGCCCCGCCGGCTCTGGGGGACCGCTGGCGCTGGGCTGGCGGCGGAGTGCGCGGAGGAGCCGAGCGGGGCGGGCGGCGGCGGCGGCAGCGGCAGCAGCAGCGGCGGCAGAGGCAGCAGCGCCTCCCTCCCGGCCTGCCAGCCACAACCCACCCCCTCCCCCACGCCCCCGGGTCCCCTCCCCCCGCCCCGCTCCCTCCTTCCCTCCCGCTCTCTCGCTCCCCTCCGCCGCCGCCTCCTCCACCCCCCCTAGCTGTCACATTGGGAGATTCCGCTCTTGCTACATTCGCTGCTGCTCGGTCTTCCTCCCACACACGGCCCGTGTGACGCAGATCCTGGCGTGGGCAGCCGCAGGGGCGGGGGTGGCTGCCGCTGAGGCTGAAGCTGCTGCCCGCTTCCCACCACCTTCCTCCTCCCTCTGCCAACCCTCCCCCATCTCTGGCCTTCCCTTCCCGTCCCCTCCCTTCCCCGGAATAGCGAGTACCACCTATTGGCACCCCCGAAGGGAAGGACCGAGAGGGACGCCCTGGGAGGAGCAGGGCTCCCGCTCCCGCTCCCTCTCCCGCTCCGATCCGGCTCCCGCTGCTTCTTAAAAGCGAAAAGAGGGAAGGAAGAAACGGGGAGCAGGGAGAAGCAGTTGTTGCCTCAGGCCTGGATCCGCAGCTGCTGAGATCAAGAGGGAGAATTTACTCTGCATTTTTTAAATTGTCAAACGCGTGAGGTTTGCCATGGCCATTCCAAGAGCACGCCCTGTCAAATCCTCCTTCCCAGAGGTGAAGGGAGGGTGTATCTAACCACCACCACCACCACCACCACCACCACCACCACCACCACACACACACACACACACACACACAAACACTACTCCTCTGGGATGGAATCTCCCTTCTTCCCGAGTAGAGTCAACATCACAAAAGGAATTGTGCCAAGGTCTAGGACCAAACCTCGCTCTCTCTTTGCAAGCTGTCAAAGTGAACTCTTCCAGCCAGGAAACAAGCTTTGATGACTAAAAAGGGACTGGGGGCTATGGGGGGCGGGTATGGAATAGAGCTGCAGGTGCAGGGCACTGAGGTTAGTGGAGGTTGGTGATCTGTGCTGGGCAAAGAGAAAGCAGTCCATTTGATTCGTCTGTAAACCCTAACCACCCTTTGGCTCTAGAGCGACATACACCCTTTAGGAGAAAAGCTAAACTGTTGGGAGCCGAAGATAACTCGGGATAGAATTTCAGCCTTCTTACTCTTAATGAAAATCTTTCCTTTCACTTTCCTTGTTAATGTTTCTGCATTTATAGTTTAGAATCCGATGGCACCAGCAAGGTATGTGGGAAGTGTTAAAGATAGAATTTCCTATGCCCCTCCGCAGAATTTTTTGTTTTGATTTGATTTTTGTAAACTTTCTAACCAAAGACAAGATTAAAATACCACTGACTGCATATTTCTGGTACCTTAAAAAAAATTGAAGACATCGTCTATATTTTCCTCCTCTGACAAAATAAGAAAATTAAATAGTTCTGAACTTCACGATTATAAGTACTCCTTAAGCTAAAAAGACATTGTTCGAATATGAAACCACTGCACTTGCAGGTAGAATCCTGTTTTAACAAATACCATTAAAACATCCATTTTTATATGAGACCATTTCCACATCCTGGCTGTCAGCCCATACTAAACCTGCTTTGTTGATGTGGATAAAAGGAATTCTTTTGAAAGAGAAATTCTGCATAAGAGATCTTAATGTGGAAACCGTGGCAAGAAAAAGCCATCATTAAAAACAGTTTTCCTGCAAAACAAAACAGAACTAACTATAGAACAGAATAATGCAACAAGGGAGTAACTATAACTAGATTTTAGCTTCTTTTTCCAATATTTATTGGAGATTCCAGGAATGGCAGCTTTTGTTTGGAGTAATTAAGTTGATACTGCACAGTGGACAAGATTGCTTATTTCCTGACACTTCTTCAGCTGGAGAAACCCCTCCTACAGGTCACAAAGCAAGCCAGACTCCAGGACCCAATCTCCTTGGTTTCCTTTGGCTTCTCTAATTAACCACTTAATTACAACTATGGTCATCTTCTTGCTAAGAAGGAAGACATTTTTTTTCACCTTTTCATTCCATATACTCTACTGGACAAGTTTATTTTAAAATAGAGAATCTTGGATGGATTGGAAAGTCATAGGTAAACATTGTCTCTTACCAGAAGAATTACAAAGAAATGGATGTGTGGTCTCATTCTTCTAGCCCCCTGGAAGCCTGAGGCTTTGTTAGAATCACTAAGTAAAAAATAACTTTCTTTTCTATCAGAATGTTCAGCTAAGGATTCATGAATCAACCTTAATAATTTTACCTGCACTGTTATAGTCGTCCACAATGGATTACTTGCCAGACTCGGGGGAAGCTGCATGAAATTTTCTTTGAATGTGCCTGGTCAGCACTGTATACATGATCCCTGAGTGCAAATATGTCTGGACAGGTTCTTTTTCTTCTTTTTTTCCCTCTTGTGATGTGTTAAAAGTCTCTTCTAAAGGTAAATGGTAGAATCTCTAGTAGTTCTTCTTGGTATTCATACATACTATATTCCCTTCACATTAATGGATACAAATGGAGTTCACATTGTTTTGAAGAAATGATGATAGATCTTAAAGTTTTATTTATCAATCATACTTCCCTTACAATAAATATGTCCAGAAATAAGTTTTCTCCTCAAGTCAATGAATATTAAAATGTAAATTCAAAAGAATTAGAGCATATAGATATGGCATCTAGCTCTTAGTGGCTAATGTAGTCTCTAAAGTAGAAAGAGAGGCAATTTTAGAGATTACTCATATAATGAGTCTTTATTTCCTCTTATTGATTAAGCATCTGAAAGATCTCGCTATTTGTTAAGAATGTCTTTTCCTTTTGAATTTTATGCTGAACCTCTTCCATGATGGTGGCAAACAATTTTGATGATCATCAAATGAGATAATATATGTAAGGTATTTTATACACTTTAAAGTGTTTTATAAATAAATGTGAGCTATCATTATTGCATTATGGCTAACTTGATATTAATAATCAAAGAATCCCTGAACAAATTTATCTCCATGGTTACATCTTTCAAGTAATTTCATATGATGTTAGCATGTATGGGAGACTCCTTGTCTGAGAAGAGCTTTTAAGATGGTATCTTGCTTTTTTCTAGTCCACAAACAAGTACAATGGGATCTTCAATTCTCTACACCTTTCAGTAAGATGTATAACAGTAAAGATGCAAGTTGCTATAGAATATCATTAGTAAAAGCCTGACTCCTCATACCTTTCTGAAGAATGTACTCAACAAGTGTGGACTATTCTTGTAAGGATTTTACAGCAATGGAAAAGTAAGAATATGTGTTGGTGGTTATTAATTGTGCTTGATTATCTTTTAGAATGTTTAAAATGTTTTTGATATCTGTTGTTTTCATCACCTTTGTTTCTTAAATATCTTTCTTCCCTTCCTTGCAGAGAGCTATCCTCAGGATAAAAAAAAGTAAAGAAAATAAGGCTGTGTAACAAAACTAAGCAACACATGAACAAGTTTAACATTTTATGAAGTGTTCTACACTCATAACCCCTGCCCCTCTGCAAGGAATGGAGGAAGGGATTACTTTTTTTTAAAAAATAGTAATAAGATCTATGTTTTTTTCCCTAAGTATTTAGTTTTCTTCTCTTTTGCAAACATCTTGAATCTCAGAACACCTTCAAAATTGTTTTAATTCCAGCATAAACATTCTGTAAATATACTTAATCTAGTCTAGTGACTCTTTGCATTTTTTATTTTCTTTAGTGCCATTTCTGTTTACTTATACAGCACATCCAGATCTACGAAATTAGAGTTCAAACATGGTGGCTCCAACATCCTTGATGGAGACCTTTTCCAGTTTTCTCGACCCTTCATATATAGTAAAGACTTCCAGATATATCTGTTTACAGATGACGATGCTGATTGCTGTGCTAAATGCTTCCTTACAAATTTATCTCATTTGATCATTACAACAACTCTGAGAGATAAGTGCTGTGATTATCCCCCTTTTACAGTTGAGGGAACTGAAGCAAATAGTGGTTAAGTGACTTGTCCAGGGTCACACAGATAGTAAGTTTTTGAGATGGGATTTGAACTGAAGTCTTCCTGGCACCAGGCCTAGCATGCTATCCACTATACCATCTAACTGCTTCTAGATATTTGAGGAATTAGAATTTATTGGTAAATATCTTTCTGAGTGAATGAAATATTAACCATGTGAAGTCAATGACACATAAGAATGCTTCAAATTTGTAAATTTGCTGCTTGGCATTTTCCCATAACCTTTCTCTGCCTTATACCTCACACTGAAAATTATTTTGCATGTCTCTTAATAAATTCAGCATGATTTTTTAGTATTATAGTTATGTGTTTATGCTGCATATCCACCTACGCTCAGTATGCTCAGTGACCAACTCAACTTTTTCGCTCTCCTAGCACCTAATATGGTACTGTGTAGACAGCAGGTGCCTAATTCCTTTGGGACATGACCTGTGATTTCTATCTGATACTTCTTGTTGCTTCCTAATAAATATTTGTTGAACTGGATTGAACAAATTATTTTGTATTTTCAAGGAAGTCTGCAAATTGATTTAATTTGTAAAGCCATACATGGATACAAATGGAGTTCACATTATTTTGAAGAAATGATGATAGATCTTAAAGTTTTATTTATCAATCATACTTCCCTTACAATAAATATGTCAAGAAAAAAGTTTTCTCCTCAAGTCAATGAATATTAAAATGTAAATTCAAAAGAATTAGAACATATAGATATGGCATCTAGCTCTTAGTGGCTAATGTAGTCTCTAAAGTAGAAAGAGAGGCAATTTTAGAGATTATTCATATAAAGAATCTTTATTTCCTCTTATTGTTTAAGCATCTGAAAGACCTCACTATTTGTTAAGAATGTCTCTGTCACTTTTATTTTCCCAGATAGAGAGCTGAATTTGGAGTCAGGAAGACCTGAATTCAGTTATGGCTTCTAACACTAAACCAGAGGTGGGGAGTCTGTTAAGGTGTGGGACAAGTGTCTTAACCTCTCTAAGGCTCAGTTTTCACATCTGTAATATGAAGGAGTTGGACCTCTGAAGCCCCTTTCAGATCTCAATCTATGATCCTAGACTTTAATAAATGATATTTATAAGGGAAGGTCTTAAGAACACATAAAAATAAATAATAGATTAGAAATAGAATTCTCCATGTTTCTTAGGCCCCTAAATCTCATTGTTTCCAAGAGGCACAGTTAATTTCTAACGTCTGCCTACCTGAGGTTTCAGACAGAATTCTTGATGGGGAAAGAAAGGATGCTAAAAAGTCATAAAGATAAGAAATCTGGGCTATCACATGCAAACTATCCCAACTGACAACCAGATCAAAGCTAAGAAGTAGAGCCAACAAGATTTGATTTTCCTTTAAAAAGTTACCCCAGTTTCCTTGACTTACCTTGTCTCAGCCTAATTAGCGAACTATTTTTTAGGATTTAGGGGTGGGTTTTATTTTTTTTTCTTTCCATGGTATGTGTGGGAGAAGCAACTCACAGCTGGTAAATGTTCACATAAAAATACGAGGAGACACACATAAGCACATAAACTCTGTTTTATATTTATAGTCATATTTTTAAGTGTCCTCTAGATGAATTCATGAATAGCATGTTGCCAAGTCTGATGTGAATCTTGACAGTTCCTTTTTATATTGCCACAAGAAACTATATTCCCTCTCTATTTTGTAGCAAGTTCCAGATACAAAATAGATTTTGTTTCAGAATGAGTAGAAATCTACACAGAATATGGCATGATAGACATCTCATCCTTGTATCAGAGATTCTTGTGACCAAAGGACCTAACTACACTTTGGGAGTTTATCATTCTCTGTCTATGGCACTACCCAGGAAACCCAAGGGGAAATAGGCAAAGGACAAGCCTTGTTTGTTCACTACTAGTAAATACTGAAACCAAGTCCCCACTTTTGAGTAAACAATTCACATTACAAAATAAAATTTTATTAACTATAAGACAGCAAAAATAAATCTTTGAATGAGTTCTTGGAAAATAAAGACCCTCTTCACTCAACAGTTTCCTACCAAAGATCTATACAGGATCTCAGCCACTTTCAGCCAGACCTCCCAAAAGACATTATTTCCTGGAGTTCCTCAACTGCTCTAACAGAGTCAGGTATCACTCCAACAGTCAGACGCTTTTTCATCATGGCTCCTCTTACAGTTCTACATGACATCAATATTGTTATCAGGCCCAGCAAAAAAACAAAACAAAAAAAACCTCTGTGGGAATAAGCTGTGAACAATACTTCTCTAAGCTACAAGAGCCAGCTTAGAATAGCTGATGGAGAGTTGGCTGGCCTAAGTCAGATAAACCTAACTTCAAGGCCCACCTGTCCCACACTCTGGCCGTGTAGGTCTAGGCTAATCATTTAATCTCTACGGCAAAGTCCCTAAGACTATAAATTGTTTAAAAAAAAAATAAAGATCTACACTGACAAAGAAAATTCCTCATTAAGAGCTCATAACATCAATAAAATCTCAGGTCCAGTCTCTGTCCCTTTGTGATGGGCTCAATCTTCACCTGATTACAAAGGGAAGACTTCAGGATAGAAGATACATTCCCTCATATATCATAGCTTTAGTGACCACAGTGCCAGGAACCTCCTTTCAATCTATTTTTCATTTCTACTTTTCCTGCCAACTTCTGATGGCACAAACCTACCCAGAGAGCATGGAGCCTACCACAGTTTGGCCCTTTGACTGACTTGTTCCTCCTAGAATCTCCTTTTTAAGGAGTCCCAGGTCAATCATGTCGCCATTCTCCCCAGACTATACTGCTAACTCATCTCCACAGGACTTGCTCCAGACCTCTAAGGGTATCTTTTAATGTCACCCCTTTTCTGCTTCCCTTTATATATCATCTTCCACCATGAGTCATGTAAGCTCCTTGAGGTCAAGGACTGTCTTTATTTATGCTCATTCTTGTATTTGCAGCACTTAATACAATACTTGCCATTCATATGAAGACTTCCCCCAGTAGAATAGGTAGATGAGAGCAGTTGGTCCCAATGGCCATAAAGGTGGCTGAAGTGGAGCACTTACAGCTTGATCAGACATCCAAGATGTCAAGGTCACCCACTACGTCCCAGGCCATTGCCAGTCTTCCTGATTTTTGCCTTGCCACTGGACTATGATGACCCTGGAAGAGAGAGAGGCTGATGACTTTGCACAACTCTGCCTCACTTACATCCCGTTCACAGGAAAGTCAAGACATCACCTTATGATGTCATTGGTCCTCTTTGAAAACTAAGATGAACAACAAAAATAAATGCTTGTTGCCTAGGTTCATGTATAGAAACTAAAATCTAATTGCCCTTTCTCCCCCTCATACATATAGCAATTGTTTATTTTTGTATGTAATGTGTATATTTTTATTTATGTATTTTTTCAGGATTTGACAAAGCAATCCAATTTTCCCCTAATTATTTCCCTTAAACTCCAAAGAATTTTACTGAGACAATTGAGTAGGATTATTCAGATCAGCCAAGACTGTGACCAGCCATGCCTAAGGTAGAGTGTAGGTGGAAGAAGCAGGGTGTGTATTCCATCAGGGCATATAACTCCTTGGGTCAAGCGAACAACAATCTCCCTACTGGATACGTTTATATTTTTAATATGAAGTCCATTCATATGAAACTTTATTTTTGTAGGAAAGGGCTAATTAATAATAAACAAGCAATGCCACCCACCTCCAAAAGGCAATGCTAGATAAATCCTTTGTATATATCTGAAATCCTAACTGAGGAAAAAATCCACGAGCTTCTAGTTAATCTGTGCCTCTTTTGCCCTACTCTAAGATACCATCCTGTGACTGCTGTGACTACAGTCCTCCCTAATCTGAGCTATATACTGTCTATACTGGTCTGAATAGATTTTATTATTGTCATTTTTCTCATAATATTTTTCAAATATGTTAGTATTGGCTCTCCAAACAAACTTATGAGAAACACAGGATCAGAAGATTATAGCATTTAGAACAGTTCTTGGGGGGAAATGGAAATGTCCTATCAGGACATAAAAGATGGTACTTCCATAAAGCTGGTTATCTCAAAAGCTTTGTTTTAAATGTTAGTAAAGGACTGGCTCCAACTGGCCAGTCCATCATTACATGAAAAAAAAAATCTGACTCTTTTTAAAAACATAATGTATTTATACTGTATTACATTAAATATATATAATGGGTTATATACATTATATATGAAATACATGGTAATATAGTCACATATTTTAAAATTCAAGACACTCATTAGGTGACACGTATTTTATTTCTCCACACAGATATCTGTCCTCATGTATATCTATATAATAGACATACATGTTTATATATATGTATATAAGTATGTGTGTTATATTTGCATCTATATGTATTTTATATAAATAAATAACATGTATCTGTATTGTATATAACACAGATATAGTTACATTATATATTATTTATCAATATAATACAAATACAGACATATATAAATGTGCATGTATGTGTGTGTGTGTTTGTGTACCACAGTATACACAAAGGATTGATATCTGTGTGGATGAATAAAATATATGGCATCTAATGATTATCTAAGATTTTAATATATATACACAAATATGCATATATTTGTATATATGTATGTGTTAAAATCCTATACACAGGTACATTATATACTATAAATATAATATTTATACTATCTTATATATACATAGACATACAATATATGTGCATAATACATGTATATATGTATGTATAATGTGCCTGAGTATATATCATATATAATGTATCAGTGTATATAATACATATATATATATCTGCATATATATTTATGTGTAGCACAGATATACACAGTGCTATTTATATTTATAAAAAACACAAACATATTTATCTATGTAAACACACATATATACACATATTACTAGAAGTAACCAACTTTTAAAAGGCTGTGTTGCAAAAGTTCACAGAACAGAAAGTTGGAAGAGACCTCGGAGATCACCTAATCCAACCCATATCTGAACAGGAATCTCCTCTACAACATTCATAAAAAATCTTCATCCATCCTCTTCTAGAAGAGTTTCAGTGCAAGTGAACTCACTGTCTCTTGAACATGCCATTTCACTTTTACTTAGCCATATATTATACAATATATGTAATTTATTACATATGATGTCATATATGAAATGTCATAACATTGTCATGTTTTAAAATCCCAGACAATCATTAGATGTCATATATTTTATTTCTCGACACTGATCTCTGTCCTCTGTGTATATTTGTGATACATATACATATATACATGTTCACATATATGTGTTTCCTTCCTTCTTTCATTCCTTCCTTTCTTCCTTCCTTGCTGCCTGCCTAAATCTACTTCTCTTCAAGTGAATTGGATCCCTCACTTAAATCCAATTCACTTGCAATTTATAGCATCATCTTCCTGATGTCATGCTCCTCTTCTAGGACAAAGGACAAACAAACCATGCTTCTCTTCAATTTCTACCCAGTTCTCCCACCCCTCCTCCTAACTTCTCTACTTCTATCAAGGGTCCTACCATTCTTTCAGTCACCCAAGGGTGCAACAGAAGGACTCTTCCATCACGTTCCCCCTATGTATTCACTCAGATGCCAGCCTTTTTCTGCCTCTACCCTTTCCCTGTTCATCTCCATTTCTTTACTCACCACAATTACCCCTAAATAGTCTAATTGCTTTTTCTGCCATATTTCTGCCATTCAAGAGGGAAGACCCTCTTTCACCCATCGACCAAACTGATCATTCTGAAAGTAAAGATCTGACCTTGTCACTGCCTTTCTCAAAGAGCTCTCTGATGGTTCCCTCTTACCAGTAGAATATGAAATGCTCTCTTTGGCATTTAAAGCCCCTTACAGTCTGGCTCTAGCCTATCTTTCCAGGCTGAATAAACATTGCTCCCTCTCTAGCACTCTGTGTTCCAGTCAAACTGACCTACTTGCAACTGTGTCCCCGTTCATGACATTCCTCTCAAATCTCTGACTTTGCCAAACTGTTCTCCAAGCCTGGAGATTCCTCGATTCTTACCTCCTCCTCTTGAACCTCTAGTACCCTTCAAGGGTCAGCTCAGGTGCCACTGTCTTTAAGAAAATTTTCCTGGTTCTCTAAGTTGCTAGTGCACCCACCTCCAGTCATGAAACTATATTCACCTTGTATGTATCTTGTGTTTACCCATCTATGAACATATTATACCCATCTCTCCAGAAGAATGTAAACTTCATGAGGATAGAGATTATCTTGTTTTTGAGTTTGTATTCCCAGGTCCTAGAAAAGCACTTGTCACATGACTGGCATTTTCTGGTTTCCACACTACAATCCTGCAAATGTATTTAAAGATAGTTACTACAGTCTTGCTAAATCTTCTCTCTTCAGATTAAACACCTCCAATTCAGCACCAGGGCCTACCTGATACAAGTATTATGCTATTGGTCCTCTGTGGGTGTACCACCCCACCTTTCCCTCCTCTTTCTTGATTTTGCTCTGGGGACAATAATTATATCATTACTACCATTGCAATTAAAATCTACTCACAATCCCTAGGAGTGCCTAAAACAAAAGTCCTTGCCCTGGTTATCATTTCCCCACAACAACTATGCCTTTAAACCCAGATCACTCTGGCTCTCACTGATTGGTCAATAGTCAGTCCCCGCCCAAGCCTCACTTGGTCATTATTTGAGTTCTGATGGCTCCAAGTGAGCGTAAATGGTAGTTGTTTCTGTTCTGGCCAAAAATTCTGGGGGTCTTCCCTTCCCAGACTGATTCTTTTATGAAAGCAAATCAGGCCATCTTTTGCCTCCATTCTTACCTAGTTTTTAATTGTTGACTAGGTGTGAGTCAGACAGAGGAGGACCTGGGAAAGCTTAGCTTGAAAAGGCCAAGGTCTCGCATTGCATCTGGGGCCAGCACCAGTGACCTGATCCGTGTCTTGTCACTGGACTCTAATAACTCTGGAGAAGAAAATGCTGATGACTTTGCACAACTCTGACTCACTTCTATCCAATTCACTTGCAAGTCAAGACATCACCCTCCTAATGTAATTGGTCTTCTTCTAGAACAAAGGACAAACACTTCCCTACATCTATCGTATCCTCCTATGAGAATTTTAGCTTCCTGAGGGTAGAGATGGCACCAGTTTTATGTCTATTGAGCTAATTTCTCTGTAAGGAGAGGCTGTCCTGATTGGTCAAGTGGGACTAGAATTTGAATTATTGGTTTGACTTCCTTGTTCCTTCAGCAGTAAAAGGCTGTGCCTAAGTTTAATTGATACTCTGAAAGATTTAGCAAATGTTCTATTGCCCTGCTGGAAGGTCTGCTTCACAAAACTATGGTAAAGGAAGAAGCAGAGGGAAGTAGCCTTTTATTTGATTTTAATTAGGGACTTTAATCCTTTTTAATCTTATCACAAGTTGTTTTAATTGCGTTTTGTGGTTCACCAGGGCCTCATTGAGTGCTAATCCTAAAACTGAATCACTAGACTGAACTGAGCTAGACCTAGCCCAAAATAAACTTAGAATAGAAAAATTGTAGAAAACAATACCATTATAATATCAATTATTAAAAGAAGCACAAGCTATCCCAATTTGAACTTGAATTAGTAGTTTGGATTGCCCAGACCCTGACTAGCTATTCTCCTTAGGATTATAGAGATAACTTGAGATGCTGGAACATCTGTGTGTTTCTTCTACCAATGTCACTTGGCAGTTAATATCTCCCTAATATCATTTATAGCCAATTAACATCAATTAGATTTTACAAAAGTATTTTACTGAGAAAGTATAGGCAGGACTTGAGTACAATGTGTTAAACTGAAAGCAGCCCTCAACTCTTCCTCCCACTCTCCCCCCACTTACACACCTGGTCCCTAGGGAGGGTAGACTCAAACATAATGTGGTTGCTTTAAAAAACAACAAAACACTCCCACTCACCCAGCCTAAGGGATGGGATACTTTCAGAGAGTCCTTTTTCTCCCTTTAAGAAGTTTTCACCAAGTTCACTTCTGGTGGTAGCAGAGCCAATGGACAGATTCCTCCTTTTCTTGCAGCATAGAGTGCCTCAGCTGATAAATTAATTTACTTAAGGATTGGGTCAAATCACTTGTCCTACAGACTAAGCTTCCCTGGATTCATTCAAGTCTCAGCTAAAATCCCACCTTCTGCAGGAAACCTTCCCTAGCCCTCTTTAATCTTCCTTGAGTCTATATCCAGTTTATCCCATGTTTGAACATAGATGTTTGCATGTTTTCTCTTCCACTGGACTGTGAGCTCTTTGAGACCAGGGATTGTTTTCTTGCCTTTCTTTGTATCCTTAGTTTAGCACAGTACCTGGAACATAGTAGGTGCTTAATAAATAACAATTAAATATGAGAAGTGGAGACGTGTGAAGACTGAAAGGGATATATCTGATGGAGGTACAAGATCTGACTTCCAATGCTGACTGACATGTAAGAGTGATACTTACTTGTCCTCCACTTTTGAAGAGGGCCAATGACATCATGGGCAATATCTTGCCTTGCATGTGAATTGGATTTAAGCAACAGAGTTAAAGTCATCAGTCTCACTTTCTCTTCCAGAGTCATTGAAGTCGCTTGGCAGGACAAAAGTCAGGACAACTGCAGATGGCCTAGCACGAAGCGGATGACCTTGGTGTCTGACCAAGTTTTAGTTGTATTTCCTTAAGCAAATCATTTTATCTTTCTGAGCCTGTTTCATCATCTGTTAAAAGGCTGTGAGTAATACTATTGCATGATCGTTAAGTTGCTGTCGGGCTCAAATGAGATAACTTCTGCAAAACTATTTTTGAATTTTAAAATGCTGTGTAAATTTCAGTTTTTAGTGAATGATCACATCGTATGTTCCTTGAGGGCTGGAGCTGTTTTTGATTTTTTCATCTCTGTATCTCCAACGAAAAGTACAGTGCCCTGTATATAGTAAACACTTAAAAAATAATTGCTAAGTTTAACTGATGTATGATACATGAGTTTAATTTGAAATCTGTGGGGACATCGAGGTCTCTGGCACAGCGGACAGAGCACCAACCCTGGAGTCAGGAAAACAGCTCAAATGCAGCCTCAGATATGTGCTAGCTGGTAGTCACAACCCCAACTGCCTCAAAAAAAGAGAGAAATTTATGGATTTTCTTTTCCTTATCACAGATCTAAATGTAGCATGGTATAATGTCTTCAAAGCCAAGAAAATAGGAGTTCAAATCCTTCCTCTGCCCCATGATGGCTGTATGGCCCTAGCAAGCCAAAACCTCAGTGCTCTAGGTAACTAAGACTGTCAGTTACAGAGAAGATGACCTGCACTGGTAGAGGAAATTGCCTCATCCAGCAGTTCCTTATCCCAATGAAATCACACTTTCAGGCTATATCCCCTAACACAGGTATATCACTAGTTAATTAGCCTTTATTTGGATCTTTGTGGAGAGTTCACCAAATATAACAAGAAGAGAAAGAAAAAGAGAAACTTTCCTGGGGGTAACTAAAAGTCAGAAAACAAAAGGAAAAACAAAGACTTTTAAAATTTGTTTTGATCAAAAACAAAAAAAAACCCCTATATTGTGAATAGTGAAAGACAGTAGAAAAAAGGGAACCTGGCATGTGTGCAATCCTTCTGGACGAGAAGAAAAGAGGAAGTAGTGAAGGGATAGACAATCAGACAGTCCCCTAAGTCCAAGACAGTTTAACAGTATCAGGGCAGAAAGGTAGGGAATAGGGAATGGGGAACAAGCAGAAAGAACAGAGGTGTACAAATAAGTACTGCCTAATTCAGGATGCTCATAAGCCACTCACATATTAGCTTAATTCATCAATTCAGCATTGGAGAGTGCTCTCATTAGAGTGGGAACAGATGCAAGGAATTTCCATCCCTTCACAATGCTCCTGCTACTCCACCAGCAAACTGGTTATAAATATAATCTTGGTTTACCTCAGCTAAGCCAATAGCAAAAAGAAATTGTGCTAAGTGTTATACTAGATAACTGATAAAATACTATTCCTGAATCCTAAAGGGTAGATTTTTTTTTTAAAAAAAGAGGACAAGATAGATAAATATATTACACGAAGACATTTAAAACAATTGAAATAATTTTTTAAAACCTAATGTAGTGAATCTGTAGTTATAATTACATGCTTTACAATTTGGATTCTATTTTTATTTTCATCAAGATTTTGTTTCATGGGCTACATTATTATCTGTCCTGGATAACTTGATGAGTCATAACTTTTAAATCTGGTGGCTACTGGGTAGATCAAAGTATCCATCCAATAGTTTAAAAAGAATGATTCATCAACTTATCCAGGACTGATAATAATGTATACTAAGGGAAAAGTGCCCAAAGCTTATTTCTTAACTTTAGTATGATAGACATTATACACATACATGCATACATATCTGCATATATATATGTATGTCGGTGTATCTGTGTAGATACCTACACATGTGTGTATATACACATTTTTTTCCTTTTCATCCATTGTAGCAAGAATTGAAAAATGGCTGTCAGTCAATAAACATTGGTGTCTACTATGCGTCGAGTCCTGTGCTAAGTTCTAGAGATACAAAAAGAGGCAAAAGACAATCCCCATCCTTGAGGAGCTCATAATCTAATGAGGAGACAACAAGCAAACAAATAAGTACAAATATGCTATGTACAGGATAAATAGGAAATAAATAAGAGAGGGAAAGCACAAGAAATAAGAGGGGTTAAGCTATGTGCTAAGCTCTCTCCTAAGAGCTAGAGGATCAGGAAGAAAGGAAAACCACACCCACCGCCCCAAAAAAAGTTCTGTCCTTAAGGAGCACATTCTAAGTTGGGAGAGAACATGTAAATAACCAGATATATTCTTTTCTGAAAGTCATGTGCAAAGTAACATAGGGTAGTTGATTAAAATAGGAGGCATAAGAAAAGGAGTGCAAGGGAGCCCTGTTTTGAGCCAGTTTCATAGATTTAGAGGTGGATAGAGCTTACAAAGTTCACCTAGTCCAACCCTCTCCCCTTAGATTTTTGGTATATAGGGAAAAAAAGTCCCAAAGACATTAAATAACTCACCAGAGTCACACAGGTGGTAAGTAATAGGGCAGTGTTCAAATCAAGGCTCTGACCCTAAGTACTCTCAACATTTTAGGTCTTTTCTTTCCCGTTCTGAGTTGGAGGGGAGAGGGAGCAGGGAGGGGATGTAACTTACTTAATCTTAACTTACTTAGCTTGAGAATCAATGATGATATAGCCAAGAGAGAGTTGGCTTGGAGTCAGGAAGATGGCACATACTGACTGGTCACTCTGGGCAAAGTCATTCAACTTCTTACTGCTCCCAAGCAACTCTCTAAAACAGCTGGTTGTTGATCTGCGCTTATAGAGGGATATCTTGGGGTTTACAGGCTAGATTTCTTTCTTAAGGACCATGCCTTAAACCCAAATTACCCTGTCTGTCATTGATTGGCCAATAATAGGTCCCAGCCCAAGCTTCCCTTGATCATTGTTTGGGCTCTAATGGCTCAGAGTGAGTATAAGAGCAATTGTTTCTGTTTTGCCCAGAAACCTTGAGGGTCTTCCCCTCCCAAATTGATTTTTTCTTTAAGTAAAAGAGGACATCCTTTGCCTGCTTTCTTACCTAGCCTTAATCACTGAATGGGTAATTGTACAATTGAAACCTGGAAAAGACCTCCGCTTAAAAAGGTCAAGGTCTCCCATTGTATTGGGGCCATCTCCAGTCATCCTGATCTATGTCTTGCCACTGGACCCAGATTGCTCTGGAGGAGAGGGTGAGGGTGGTGACTTTGCACAGCCCTCCCTCATTTAAATCCAATTCAGTTGCAAGTAATGACATCACCTCCCTGATGTCATGGTTCTCTTCAAGAAGTAAGGACAAAGAACAACAATAGAGGGTGTTCCTCTGCAACAGTGAAATCCTAGCTTAATTCAAAAGGCCTAACCAAAAAAAATTATAATAACAAATTCATGTTGTATATATCTATATCCATTCAAGGAAATGAAATATGTCAGAAGAAAATAAAGCCAGGTAAATCTGATGGATTTAAGTTTTCTTTTCTAATGACTTTCTCTGCTTTTCCTCCTGATGAGGTTAAGGAGTGCTGGAAACCCCAAAATATCGACATACCAGGTCCTGCTCGAATGAATTTGACTCGTCTTCTTATAGCCAAAGCAAAGCAAAGTTTATTAAAGATTCGCCATCTTGGGTTGGCTCTTAAGGAACCTAAGCATTTGTAAAGCTTGTATTCACAAGCAGGCCAGATAGAATCTCAGGTAGACAGAGTCTGAGCTGGATTGAATCTGAGCACCTTCATGGAGGCGAGATGGAACTTAAATACAGAAATGACTGTAGGAGGGATCTAGGGGTGGTCTGGTAGTCTAGGGTGCTGGAAGGAGGGGTTCAGGGAGTAACTTAAGGAGAAGTCCAAGGAGGACCTCAATGGGATTGGTCAAGGGTTGGAAACAGCTAGTAGACAATGGAGGGTTTGAGTGAGAAGCAGGTGGGGCAATCCAGAGGTAACAGACAATGGAAGGTCAGGATACGCAGAGGGAAACAGATTTGAATATGAAAGATTCAGGAGGTCCTGTCTGCAAATTTGAGTATGAAAAGCCACATTAAGTGGGGAGATTCAAGGGGAGTTCAGGGATGTTCCCAGAGTCTGAACCCCATCACTCCCACTTTTGTTCTATCCTCATTCCAGTTCCCCTAAATTCTTGGTTTGTTGCACTGTCTGTCTTGCTTTGCATAGATACTTTTCACATTGTTGCAAAGCCTCTGATGGCAGGCTGTCCTAGTGCTTCTGACATCTGTCCTCTGGGAGTCAGGGTAGTTAGTTCCACAAGGCTCCTCTGTTTTCCTCATTGTCTCTCTGCACTCCTACATGCATATACTGTGAATGGGTGGGAGTTTGGAAGTTCTTAAAGTACACTTTCCTTCTGTTTTTCCAAGGTCAAAAAATGAGCAGGTTATACTCCAAGAAGTAGGTAGGAAACGTGGGTCAAAAGATGCCATAGCAGGTGGTATCAACAGTCCAAGACACTTAAAGGAAAAGATGATCTGACAGTAGGTGTCCTCCAAAGTATATATATGGATTGGGCTGGAGAGGATAGGACTGTGAGGATAGCCATAGTGCAGTCAGATGTGTTCTACTCACCTCCCTGACCAGAACTGGTCCTGGACAAACTTGGGATATAAAATAAGTTTGACTTTGGAATTTCCTGTCCTTGTGTCTTCTGCCTTTCTTTCTATTACCCCTACTTGAGTGTCCTACCCCCATACTACCTGGAGTTCCTTCAAAGTAGAAAGTGATTTGGTAAGTTAATTCGTGCTAAAGTGTTAGCATGTGGTTCCTTCTGAAGATGAGGATGTTTGCATTTTAAGAGTTCTAGAAAGGCAATACTGATGAAATTTGAAGCATCTGAGCTGAGGAAATAGGTTGAGTTGGGGGTTTGTCTCCATATCTTTCAAATCTATCCAAATTTTGTCAGTTCTTAAAGGTATATAACAAACCCTTCTCCTTATGTGAATCCTCCCCACGCTTACTTAACACACATTGATTTCCCCCTTCCCATAAGACTTCTTATCAGCAACATACATTTTAGCATTTAATTCTAGTCTGTCTTGTGTTGTTCTATAATAGTACATGATAATAATAAAAGTAATGACAGCAAGGATTTATATCAAACTTAAAGGTTTTCAAGATGTTTTACAAATATCTCATTTTATTCTAAAAACCCTGAGGGGATATTATAACACCTATTTTACAGATGAGGAAACTGAGACAGACAAAAATTAATGACTTGCTCAGGGTCACACCACTGGCAAGGGTGAGGGAGGTAGGCAGTCCCTTATACTAGCTATATGGATGACCCTAAACAAGTCACTTATCTCTTTTACCACCTGACCAAGGTTGAGACAGAAATTCCCACATTAATAGTTGAGGTGAAAAGTTAGAGGACATTGTCTATAGAAGGCTACAATAATTTTATTGTATACATGTATTGCCCTGGGCAAGTCACTTAACTCTGTTTGCCTCAGTTTCCTCATCTGTAAAATGAACTGGAGAAAGAAACGGAAAACTACTCCAGTATCTTTGCCAAGAAAACCCTATTTCTTGTCATGAAGAGTTAGATATGACTGAAACAACTGAATAACAAACAACTCTATTTACCTTGCAAGAAAAGGACTGGGTACTTATAGGAACACTATAGAACCCATTAATAAGTTCTCCCAAACAACTATCCAGATCGCTCATTCTCTTCTTCCTGTTTAGTTAAGGACTAAGTTCATTGATTATTTATTTCTGTTCAAGATATATGCACAAGAAGCTTTATGGGTTATCTATCCAGTTTCATATTATAAGCTTTATAATAGGTATTATTCATCCAATTGTTAAACCATGTTTTTTAAATTTTGTAAATATTCATTCATCTCATTTAAGTCACTGATTTTATTGGCATATAATTGGACAAAATAGTTTCAAATCATTTTTTAAAATTATTTTATGTGTTTTCAGTTTTTTACAGTCACTTCCATATATCTTAGATTTTTCCCCTCTTTCCCCTTTCCTCCTCCCTTTCCACTCCCTCCCCGAGATGTGTGCAATCTTATATAGGTTCTACACATACATTCCTTTTAAATATATTGTCGTCTTAGTCATGTTGCATAGAAGAATTAAAATGAATGGCAGAAAACATAAAACAAAACATAACATGAGAGGAAATGGAAAGCATTTTGCCTCAAGGGTCCACTGGGGATTTTGTAGGTCCTTGCATTGCTGTGAATGACTAAGTCTACCAGAAAAATTCCTCACCACTGTGGTTGTTGCTATGTACAAAGTTCTCCTGGTTCTGTTCCTTTCTGATCATTTTTAAATTTCGTCTGGGCAATTTGGTTTTCCTCTCTTTTAAAGTCAAATTTGTTAACTTTTTATCCATTTTTTTCAAAATATCAGACCAGTTTTATTTATCAATTCAATAGACTTTTTTCTTTTAATTTTGTTGATCTCTAGATTCCAGAAATGCTGTTTTGGTGTTTAATTGAGATCTTTGGATTTGTTGCTTTTCTAATTTAAAAAAAATTTTTCAGTCCAATTAATTGATATGCTCTGTCTCTTTTGTTAATAAAATATTTAGAGATAAATGTTTTTTCTTTAGGACTGCTTTAGCTGCATCTGAAAAATTTTCACATGTGGTCTTACTATTGTTATCTTCTTTGGTGAAATTATCTATTTCTCTTATTCTTCTTTGACCCACCATTGCTTAAGGCTTAAATCATTTATTATTCAATTAATTTTAATCATTTTCAAAGGGTCATTATTCAACATAATTTTATTGCATTTTGGCTAGCATGTGTTTAATATTTCTGTTTTTCTGCATTTGTCAAGTTTTTATGCACTAATACATCGTCAATTTTTAAGTGCCATATGCAGCTGAGAAATATACATATGTCTATGATTTTTTTCTAATTCCACTTTTTATTGCAAAGGATCTATTATATCTAATTTTTCTAAAATTCTGTTCAGATCCTTAATTTCTTCCTTATATTTTTTTCTTAGATTTCTCCAGATCTTAAAGTGGTATGTTGGAGTTGCTATTGTATTACTCTAGTTTCCTGTCTATTTTTTCCTATAATTTAACTTTTCCTTTAAATATGTAGTTACTATTGCATGCAGAGTCTATATATTAAGTATATTCATTCTTTGTCTGTGGTTTCTTTCAGCATAATATGGGTTCCTTGTTTTTCTCTTTTAATCATGTCTGTTTTTACTGTTGTTCTAAGATCATTCTTAATGTCCAAGCTTTTTTAAGTTTACCTGAAGCAAAATAGATTTTGCTTCCCTATTGAACTCTGAGTAAATCTTTGTTTCAAGTGAACTTCTTATATAAAAGACATTATTGGATTCTAGTTTCTAATCTATTTTGCTCTCCTCTTTTACTTTGTGAATAAAGCCATCCTTTGAAGTAAAGTGCATCTGGAGCCATCTCCAGTCATCCTGATCCATATCTTGCCATTGGACCCAGATGGCTCTAGAGAAGAGAATGAGGCTGATAACTTTGCATAGCCCTCCTTCACTTAAATCCAAATCACTTGCAAGTAATGACATCTCCTTCCTGATGTCATGGTCCTCTTTGAGAACGAAGGACAAAGTCATCCTTTTAGTATTCATAACTATAATTTTATTTAGGAATTTGCCTCCATCTTATTTCTTTATACCTTTTTGCTTTTTTTTGCTTTGTGCTCCATTGCTTACAATGAAACTAGTAAAAGAAAATGAATGTGCTAAGCACTGGTGATCTGTATTTGTAGCATTGTTCTCATTCAGCTGTCCCTCTTCTCTTCCCCTCACCCAGACCCCAGTTTTATGACCTTAGCCTTATTTTCTCTCTTTTTAATCCATCTTTTACAATCTGCTCTCCAAAGTTGGAATTGGTTTTTCTTATACCTTCTTTTCTCCCCAAGCCATTCTTTTACCATAGACTGCTTGTAAATGTTGCAGTTATTTGTATTCTTCTGGGTTTGTTTCTTTTGTATCCATAGACTCACAAAATTAGTAGTCAGTGACTTCTTTTTACTCATATTTTCAGTCTTACTGTTGGGGGTGCTGGGATCCTGAAATAGTGATGCGCAGGTCCTGCCCAAATGAAATTGACTCAAGCCTTCTTTCAGCCAAAGAAAACAAGGTTTGTTAAAAATCCACTGTTGGCCAGTCTCTTAAGGAATCTGAACATTTGTAATGCTCATGCTAGATTGAATCTGAGCACCTTAAAGGAGGCTGAGATGGATATTATATATATAGAAAGACTGTGGGAAGAATTTAGAGTGACCAAGTCCAACGTGACTGGAAGAGGAGTCTAGGGAAAATATTGATGGGAATGGCCAGTAGGCTGGAGTGACTGGAGGAGAGATTTAGGGAGGATCTTGATGGTAATTGCCAATAGGTTGGGGTGACTGTGAGGTAACAGAGAAGAGCCAGATCACCAGGGACTTGGACCACATGACCAAGGAAGAATGCAGTCTAGATAGGCTCAAGAGTGGGAAGTAGCTGGAGGCAATCCTGAGGTAAGAGACAATAAAGGCCTGGGCTATGTTAAGGGTAACAGAGATTTGTGCATGGCAATAATGGAAAGCTTGTAGCTTTTATAACCTAGTCTACTTCTCCAATGTCTGTTATCTCCAGGTAGCCTTCAGCTACTTCCTACCTTGAATTTCATTCTCTAGGTTCCAGGTGTCTGACCTCTAGTCACCCCAGCCTATTGGCTCTTCCCATCAAGATCCTCTCTACACTCCCCTCCTTCTATCATCTCCCTAGAGCAGATAGACTGATATCTGCCTTCTCAGGAACTTTTATGGCTCCTGACCCCAAAACACAACTATAGGTTCCATGTGTCCCTTGTTTGCTCTTGGCCCAAGCTTCCATCTTTGTGCTCCTCCCCCCCCTCCCACCACTATGTAATTGCTGCCTCCCATGTCCCTGACTCAACCCTGGCCCATATGCTGAAAGGCTTCTTCTCTGCCCTACCCTCCTTGCCCTGTGTTTTCTGCTCGGATCCCTCCTATAGTGCTCACAGGCTTCAGGCTGTCTCCTTATGCAAACTTGGGTTGGCTCCAAACCCTTACTGTAATTTCTCCTTTGGTTTCTTGATCATTATTGGGTCTGATACTCTTTTTTTTTATATCCTTGCTGAAGTATTTTAAGGGGAACCTGAGCTTTTCTTATACTATTCACTTCTTTAGCTAGAACTCTGTTCTTCATCCAATTGGTTTTTCCTGCATGAAGTTAGGTCATATATGGAGTTCCATTTTCTCCTAAGAATTAAAGTTAAGGGTCACCTAAAGGGCAATGCAGAAGTACATAGTGGGTACTACTAGGCTCCAGCACATTACTAATGAAAAACTGAGTAGATGTGGAGTTAAAAATACCCAAAGAGAGAAGTCTATGATGGGGTGGAGGGAAGGGAGAAGAGAAAGATAGGCTAGTCTAAAATGAGAGTAAAGAATGAATAATCAGGGTTCTACCTACCCTCGTGGTATCCAGACAATGTTAAGAGAGGTATAGAGAAAGTGCCACAACAGGTGGAGTGGGCCATCTAAGGAAAGTTTGTGGAAGGATATGGAAAACAGGAGAGAAGCAGCATAGTGTAATAATAGATGAAAAGCTAGCTTTGATCCAGGAAGCCCTGGGTTCAAATCTTACCTATGATAAAAAATTATTATATGACCTGGGGCAATTAATGTTACCTCTCACACTCCCGGTAACTCTCTAAGATTATAAATTCCACAGGAGATGCTGATTAGTATTGGAAGAGAAAATATCCTCCCAGAGGAATCTCTTAATGAAATCAGAGATCCAAAAAGAAAAGAAATACAAAACTCAAGGAGAAGGCAAGGATGGGTTGTGATATGCATGGGAATATTCACGTAAAATCACAGATCCATTGATGTAAATTCTTGGACTCAATTCTTGGACCCAATTCAAGATAGAAGCACCTAGTCACTTGAAGGGCCCTGAGGGAAATAGACATAGGTCAGATAATAGTAAGTGGGAGTAGGAAAAACTTCCTTCCAACAAGGAAAGACAAAGGGAGGTGTTCAGACAAACTTCACAATTTTGCCTAAGGTAACCTTCTGTGAGGTAGAAGGTAAGGGACTCTTAAGACAATGAAAATTAGTTTTACTAGTAGTGAGACTTCTGTAAAGCTGAAAGATCTGGAACTGCAGAAAAGATAGAGACATTGTGACGGAGAAAATAAGATGTTCAGGTGCAAAATAAACATGCTAAACCTTAAAAAGGGTCTGAGACTTGAATAAGCTCAATTGCATAAGAAAAAGTAGAAAGAAAACCCCACAAAAATCCAACAACCTGAATTTGCCTCTTGGGCACAGGCATATTCCCAATTTTGTCCCAGCCACTCCACATGATATTCCTCAAAAGTAGCATGGGAGTGTAACTAGCTAAAATGGGACTGACCACCAAAACATTGAGGTGTAGGATACTTCCTGAAGGAACCGATTTTAAACCAGGAAAGATTGTCAGACAAGAGAGGCTAAACTTCTCTTATATCCAATTCAGAGTCAAGGATATGGGAAAGTCAAGAAGCTCTTGCCAATCCTAAAGCACAGGAAGATAGCTATTGAAAAGAGAGCTGGTTCCCACTGGGGAACAATCCTAGGAAACAAGTCCAGCAGAGATACTATACCCCCCAGAAGAGCCCAACAGCCAAACAATCTCATAGAACATCCTCTGTGTAGAAGTTGCATCAGTCAAGCAAGCTGACAGGACCTAGCTACACATATATATATGGAAATGTTCACTTTTTTATGTTTGTGAAATTTATAATAAAATAGTATCCTACCCCCCAAAAAACAATAATAACATGACAGGAATTTATCCGAGGTTTACCTCTATCTGAACTCCATCAAAAAAATAAGAGTAAGATAAATTAATCATTACCTATTAATAGTGGGCAGCAGCTGGGTGGACCACTGGATAGAGAGATAAGAGTGCTGGGCCTGGAGTCAGAAAAATGAGTCTTCCTAATTTCAGATCCTTAGTTTAAAAAGACCAAGGTCCCCTACTGCATCCTGGGCCATCTCCAATCATCTTGATCTATATCTTGCCACTGGATCCAGATGACTCTGGAGGAGAAAGTGAGACTGGTGACTTTGCACAGCCCTCCTTCACTTAAATCCAATTTACTTGGATGTCATGTGTCAACCTGAAAGTTTGGTGAAAAGAGGCAAAAAGGCTAATTTCATAGTATTTGTTCCCTTAAAGCTAGCAGTTACATGATCATGGAGCCAGAAGGAAACTTCTGACTGTCTAATACAAGAATGACCAGGCTTAAATACATTTTACCATGTAAAAGGAATTTCTTAGTTGAATAAGTTGTAAATACAGTGAAGATAAGACAATTAACAAAGTAGTGTCAGTTGGAATTTATGATCCCAGGATATCTGAGTTTCCTCCATATAGCCTATGTCTCTGTGAAACAATATGAAGAATCCCACCACTGTGGTTGCAGACATCCTGTCATAAAACAAGTCTTTGAAATTGCTGACACAGGAAAGGGCATTTTGAGAGCAAAGCAAAGCAGTCAGATTGATTAGTTCAGGCTTTGGTCCTTATTAAAGTCCAAAAATTATATTAAATATTATCACATGGCATTACCTTCCTGATGTCATGGTCTTCTTTAAGAATGAAGGACAAACCACAAAAACAGTGGATAGAGGAACAGAGTGCTGGGCCTGGAGTCAGGAAGATGAGTGTTCCTGAGTTCAAATCTGGCCTCATACTGGTTATATGACCTTGGCCAAGTCACTTAACCCTGTTTGCCTCCTTTTCCTCACTGTAAAATGAACTGGAGAAGGAAATGGCAAATCATTTCAGTATCTTTGCCAAGAATACTCCAAATGGGGTCACAAAGAGTGGGACAAAACTAAAACAACTAGACAACAACAATATACTAATAGTAATTGACTTAATATATTTATATCATAATATAAAATATATGATATAAAAACATAATATAATACATTATAATATAATCAATTATATGATATAATTACACAATATATAATTACATAATGTAATAAGCATAATGCCATTTCATTGCACTTTACATTTTGCAAATTGCTTTGATCTTATTTGAACCTCAAATCAACTTCTTGTGAACTTGACAGTTCAATCAGTATCATCTTCACTTTCCAAGACAAAAATGAGCTTCTGAGAAGTTATAGAACTTGCCAAGGTCACCAGGATAATAAGAGACTGAACAGAGGCTCCATGATTTAACAGAATCTCAGAGTACCAGAACTAGAAAGAACCTCAGAGGTCACTTGTATACCATAGGACTGGAACTCTAATCCAACCAGTATCTTACCAAAATTCCTCTCTAAAATAACCCCAACAAGTTGCTCTTAGTCTTTGCTTGATGACCTTTAGTAAGGGAGAACTTACCACCTCTCTAGACAAATTCCATTTTTGTTCAGATCTAATTGTTAAAGAGATTTTTCTCATCCAAAATTGACCTCTCTGCAGCTCCCACCTATCACTCCTAGTTTGGCTCCTTGTTGCTAAGCAAAAGTCTATTCCCTCTTCTCTAGGATAACCCTTTACACAATTAAATTCAATTATCACTCTCAAGTTTTTCTTCTCCAAGCTAAAAATGGCTAGTTCCTTCTGCTAATTGTTGGATAGCATCAACTTCAGACACATCACCATCTTATTTGAAGGTCTTTCCTTTCTCATGTCTCCTGAACAAAATTACCTGTGACCTCTGAGGTTCAAAGTAACATAAGATGTAGAGCAAAAAGAACCTTTGAATTCATTTGAACAACATTCTCGTTTTACAGATGAAGAAACTGAAGGTCAGAGAGGGCTAAGTGATTTAGCCAAGGTCACATGAGTAGATAGGGCAGCTGAAAGAGACCAGGTGCATATAATTCATTAATTATTATTAATAAAAAAGTTACCTCTTCAGGAATATGAAATTATTATTTCTCTCATATTAATAACAAAATATTAAATTAGGATTAAGATTTTTCCTTCTTATGTCCTCATTCAGAAATTGCCCAAGTCCCCCCTCACCTTCACCCCTCTTACATGCTTTTCTATCCTAAGTAAGAGAGCACACCCATCTAGAAAAGCTTACAAAGAATTTCATCTAAGGTGAATTCTGACCCATTGTGTTCCATTCAGTTGAGGGAAGCTGGGGTTAGATTCTTTGTCTAGATTGTCAGAGGCTGGAGGTGGTCTTAGAACAAGAATAATCAAACACATCCCCCAGACCCTCATTAGAATAGTTCCACCTCTCATTATAATATGCACTCTTCTCATTGATTATTGACCAATTGGAGTTGATTACCAGCTGTCTGGACCGCTTACTCTTCCAAGGGTATATAAGCCTCCACGATCCATCCTTGGCATTTGAGAGTGTCACTGACCCCTTTTATTAATTATCCACTAGCAATAATTAATATAATGATTAATTACCCAGAAACTATGACTCTAGAACTTTCTTTGGAGGGAGGGAGGCAAGGCAATCGGGGTTAAAAGTAACTCGCCCAAGATCACACAGCTAGTAAGTGTCAAGTGACTGAGGTCGTATTTGAATTCAGGTCCTCCTGATTCCAGGGACAGTATTCACTGCATCACCTAGCTGCCCCTTGAACTTTTTATATGTCACAAATGTTAGAAACTGAACGTTTCTTAGAGAGGCAAGTAACCCAAAGAAATGAATCTATAATATCATAATTTTGGCTTTGTATAAGCCTAATCTGTCTGTTACTCACCCAACACCAAGAAGACATGTAGGAACTGGTAGTAGTTGAATGGAGATATTCATATTCTTTTTGTCCCCAGTCCCCTGATCAATGACACAGTTTTGAAATATGAAAAAACCATCATGATGTTTATCCATGCTTGAAGTCTTATAGGGGAAAAAATAATACAAATCAGATTATAAAACTAATTTAGCTCCTTTAGCACAGATTGGGGAAAAGAAGAAAGTATGCTCTACTTGGCTTGGAAAGAAAAACTAGAAAGATCCCGAGGTCAAGAAGTATTTATTAAGCATCTACTATGCGCATTCATTGTGCTAAGCATTGGAACCTAATAGTTTTGGACATATTTAAGCAAGAGTGGAAGAGCTTCAAAAAAGCATCTTTTCCTTTGTATTTGGAATAAAGAAATTACATTCCTTAAGAATAAAATACCCAATGCCCTGGGTGTATCAGGCACTTAAAATATTTGTTAATTTAATTTAAACTAAAAAGAAGAAATGATTTTTACGATTCTAGTAGTGTCTTAGTGTCTTTAGTTGATTGGTAATAGGGAGCATGTTGCTGTTGCCCTAAGGTGAGGTAGGGGTGGTGTAGCTAGGTGGAGCACCTGAACAATGGTTCAGAGTCAGAAAGACCCATCTTCCTGAGTTCAAATGTGACCTCAGACACTTACTGGCTATGTGACCCTGGGCAGGTCATTTAACTCTGCTTGCCTCAGTTTCCTCATTTGTAAAAATTAGCTGGAGAAGGAAATGGCCAACAACTCTAGTATCTCTGCTAAGAAAAACCCAAATGGGGTCCTGAAGAGTTGAACAGGACTGAAATGACTGAGCAACAACTAATAGGGAGCTTCGCTTCAGCACTCTGTGACGGGTAAGTTGTCAACTAGAGACTGGGGTGGTGGCAGTGGTATTGTTGAGTCATTTCAATTGTGTCCAACTCCATTTGCGGTTTTCTTGGTAGATACTGGAGTGGTTTGTCATTTGCTTCTCCAGATCATTTTACAGATGGGGAAATTGGAGGTAAATAAGGCAAAGTGACCTGCCTAGGGTCCCACAACTGTCAAATGTCTGAAGCCAGATTTATGAATTTAGGGAGCTGAGCAGTTCCTGACTTCAGGCACAGCACTTTATCCACTGAGCCATATACCTGTAATCCTTGCTCCTGGGGGAGGCTGAGGCTGGTGGATAGCTGGAGTTCTGGAATTCTTCATTGCTGTAGGGCTAAAGCCAAATAGATGTTTACATTAAATTCAGCACCAATAAGGTGGGCTCTTGGAAGGTGACAGTCACAATGCTTTCTATAGATGGGCAAATGAACAAAACAGAATAGGTTAAAGTTTCCATACTAATCACTTCCTCTTCTCCTACCAGATAGGGAGACCCCAGCTAAAAAAAATGTTATCTAGAATCCTTCTGGACTAGAAATGCCCAAGCTTTAGAACATAACACAGGAATGATCTTGCCCAGTCAAATATAGAATGAGTGAAGGAAGCAACACCCAGACTTCTATTTTTTATTGACCTCATAAAAAGCCTCTTAAACTCTTAAGGAGAACTAGTCTCTGCCAATTGCCAATTGCCAAGCAAGTTGGGCTGCTTTGAGAAGTTCACTAATACGTCATTAGCCATAGTTCAACCTCTCATTTCTTTTCATCTTCTCATCTCATTGTTATAATTTCCCAATTGTTCCTGCCTCCTTTAGATCCCCTCTCCAACCTATTTGCCACATTGCTTCCAGAGTGACCTTCCTAACTTACTACTATGATTATGTCACTTCTCTACTCAAAAGTCTTCCATAGCTCCCTATTACCTACCAACCAAAGCATAAACTCTTCAACTTGACATTTAAGACCCATTGCAATCTGACTCCAAATCATTGTTCCAGCCAAACTGTTCCCTGTTCTTGTCCTGTCCTTTTCTAGCTCTTTGCCTTTGCACTTGCCATAGCTTATGCTGATAGTGGACTCCCTTTCTCCCAGATCTATCTGTTCAAATCATTTCTTTGCTTCAAAACCCAAGTGAAAAGTGGTGGCTCCTCCAAGGATTCTTCTCTATTATCTCATAACAGGGTCCAATGCTTTTTGTTGTTGTTTTTACAAAGGGAGTCTCCAGATCTATTTTTAGGTATAAGTCTACATACTAAGGTGGAATCTCTCATAGCAGTCACCAACTCCTGGTACATTGGCTAATTCAGGACTCATTTTTGGTTTCACCCAGCTTCACACAAATATATGCAGCAATCAAAGACATGCAAAGAAGCTCTGTTCTCCCAAGGATCCTTGACCCACCAACATCAACTTACAACATAAGGGAAAACTGAGCCCAACATGTTTCAGCCTCTTACATCTTCAGCTAAAATAGATGAAATAATACTGCCTTTTATATAATTCAACTTTATTCCATTGATAATAGAGAATGGGTCAGATAATTACAGTATCAGTTCTCACATAAGCAGCCATACAACCAGATGCAGTTGGTTGACAGTTGCAGTTTTAGGACATACAGGGTCCTAAAAGGGTATCACATCACTAAGCCATCTTATCTACTAACATAAAACAGATATACCTTGATGGTATAGTTAATTCAACAAATTTTTCTAGATCCTTTCTATGTGTAAGGTCTATTTTCTCGATCCTTTCTATTTGTAGCCAAAGGAAGATACAAAATGACCTACCCTTGCTAACGAGAACATCAATCTAATGTAGGGAAGGATAAGTAAGTAAATAATTATCATAAAAGGTACAGTGAGATAAAAAAATTGAGAAATGAAAGACAATTTTTACCTAGTGTCAGTGTAAATTAAATATCATCTAGACCTTTATTTTAAAAATCTACTGATTGACTTTGTGCCTAGTGTAACAACCTCTGGAAAGGTTTTGACTGATAAAAAAAAAAAACAAAAAAAAAAACATGGGAATTATAGTTCTTCCCTTTGGGAAGAAAGGAAGTTATGTAAGATCAGGACTGGTTGGAGCAGGTTTTTCAGGTGCAGAGGATAGTGAAGAGCTCTAGAAATGTTCTTGAACAATACGGAGAAGAGAAGAGAGAGGTGGCAGATTGTGCCAAGGTAGCAGCATGGCTATGGTTGCTGATGTCTGTCTATAATATCTGCAGTCCTCTTCTTCAAGACCATCAGAGGTGACTTCTAAACAAACAGAGAAATACATGACTATATTTGTTTTTATTTTCTTTTGTTTTGATCTGAGGCTCTTAGAGCTCCAATAGCTAGAGTGGGGGAAAACAGATGTAAAGAACTGGCAGTTCTTAACTTGTCCTCTGACTTATTTTTGCTAAATTGTGCTCTTTACTTTTGTTAAAGACTGCATGTGGCTGGTTTAATATGATTTCTTATAAACACCTATGGTTGACCCAAGTATTTGAAAGTTGCCCCAGGTCTCTTTGTTTTTGGCATGAGAGCTGAGATAGCTCTGGGAACAGAGTAGAGAATGACCTTCCCTAGCACAGAACTGGGATCTCAACCCCTGGCCCATTGCTCTCTAACTGGAGGCATAAACATAAGCCATTTCATAGCTAGACTTCCAAATGCACAGTTACTATGGACTCAGCCCATTTTAAAATTTGTCTCATTAGACACAAATGTAATAAACAGTTATACTAAAATGATACCATCTAATGCCCTCACATAAATATCCTTGAATTAGTTATACCTTTAAAGTTCTGGAAGCTTTTGTAGTTACTTTAGACTCATGTTGAACTCTCAACATATCAAAGTATAGTCACTCATGATGCTGTGGGTATTAATCCACAGCACATCTTCTTCTCAGTCAGGACCCTAAAAGGAAGAGAATTGTCATTCATCCACTGATTCTCCCCCCTTATGAGGCAACGCAGGATGTTGCATCAATCTAGGGGTGTGTATGTAACCACCAATCAAATCTCTAGACTCATGTCCCTACAACCCCTTCCCTTCCTTCATAGTTGCCCATCAACTGTCCCATCATCAGCACCATTATATTAGCAACAAAAGGTTAATTGGATTAATTTAATACATTTTGAAACTGTTACTTGCATATCACATACCCTGTACACTTCAAAAGAGGAAAAAAAAGGAACACAACTTTGTGCAAGTTAGCATACACTCATACCCCAAGTTACAGCTTCCTTTCCTAAGATCTGGGCCACTGGACTTTAGGAATCACTAGCTACATCAACCCTCCCTATAAAACTGGATGTGGGCAAAGATAGCGCTTGTGGCTCTACCAAACTATAAGGATGATGTGGAGGCCTTCAGAGATTCTCATGGTCCCAGGAGGCTAGAGCAAGGAAGCAGTATACCAGTCTTGGAATACAAGGAATGGTACTACCCTAGATGTGTAACTTTGCCTTGCTTTGATCTATCCATATGACACCAATACTAGAATGGCGGGAGTCAGGAAAAGTAGGAGAGATGGATGGAGAGTAGAAGAAGAGGGAAATAAAAGTGTCCCAAAGGCTAGAGGCCATGTGAACTACTAAAGTTATTGCACAGATAAATGGCCCAAGTCTTAGTCTCTCTCTAGATTGCCACGTGCCTTTTCCCTTTCAAAACCATGAGAACACAGTCCCGCCTTTCACATCATTGTGCCTCATTTGTCATCAGCATCAAACTGGGAACCCAAAGAGAATGAAATATCAGAGTGCTGACAAGAAAGGAGAAAGAAATGAATATTTATAAGTGCTTACCATGCTTTATAAATATTATTTCATTTGATCCCCACAACAACCTTGTGAAGTAGATCTTATAATTGTTCTCATTTTACAACTGAAGAAACTGAGGCTAATAGGTTGAATGATTTGCCCATCTAGTAAGTGTCTGAGGTTAGATTTGAACTCAAGGCTTCATGACTCCAGGTCCTTCACTCTCTCCACTGCACCACCTACCTACCTCTAAGGCTAAAATGCCCCTCATCCAAATGAAAGAAGACTTAAGATAGGTTACTAGTCATTTAATAAAATTGGAGATTCTGAGATCATAGCTCCACTAAGTCCTACTCTGCTATTCCATCAGGAAATGGAATCCTGATGGATCCTGAGCTCTCAATGGATTTTCAGAGAAAGACAATCACCGAAGATCTTTTCAAATTGGAAAGACTAGAAGGGAAAGTTAAGCTAAGTATAAAGGTACTCATTCCCAGAAGGCTGGTCTTCAGTATTGATTTTTTTTTTTTTTGGTCATAACAACTCATTAAGTCATATACTAAATCACAGAAGGTATTAGTCTGTGCCAATAGAGAAAGAAACTCCATGAATAAAATGATGAATCCTTGAAATATTGAAGAAATAGAGCTATGTAGATGGAGAATAAACTTTAAGATGATTGAGTTTCTGGGTCAGCCTTTCTTAAGAAAATTCTACACACACAGCAGAGAACTTTCATCAGAAAGATAGATTTTTAAATAAATAAGCAAATGAATGACTATAAATAAATAGTTAAAAGGGAACATCAATTTTAAAATAACTTTTTTTTAAAAAAAGGCAGAATTTTAGTAGGTAGGAAATATACTAATTGATAAAGAAATAGAAAATGAAATCAAGGAAACTAGTGCTTCCTAGGATGTGAAATATGATATTAATGGATAGAGTACCCAATCTGAAGTTTCCTTTTGGGATCCTAGCATGTTCTGTTTCACATCTTAGAAGCCTAGATGCTTCTTGGGATTTTAGAATTTCAATTAAGAGATAATCTTACTGATCTGAAACTTCCTCTTTCAAATTTGCAAATCAATTCAATTCAGTCTTACAGTATTGGGTAAGCTCCTGCTATATGCAAGTCACCATACTGAGTGATAAGGATGAAGGAATGTAACCCTGGGCTCAAAACTGGCATTTGTATAGAACTCCCCTCATTGATGCCAGGAACTATTACTTGATGTGATTCCTAGATGCTCAATGGCTTTCTAAGGGGCAGAGTTGGTGAGAACTTAGGGAGAAAAACCTCTATTTTTTCTGACTTCTGACTTTAAGAGAGGATATGTGTGGTTCTAGACTCCCTTTCAGGAAGAGCTCTTGGAGGGAGAGAAAGACTTTATGAAGAAGCTAAGACACAGAGGAGCCAGTGCCTCAGTCATGTCCTTGTTCCAGTTTATCACACTACTGACTTTAAGGAATTCCCCCTTGGATGAGATTGGGATTCCTTCTATCTTATGATTGAGCTGAAATATCTTTCTCTCAGGGGAGAACTCATTCATTCTGCTTATTGTCTGGTATATTTCCATCTGTATAACTTCTCTTATTTCTGTTTGCTATTGTCTTGGATAAATTAATTTTCTATTCACTATATGTGATGACCTTTGTGTAATTAGCATTTGGTGGGAAGGGAGTTAAGTCTTTGAATATAGCTTGGGGAATCCCCTCCCTGTTAAGGAATAGTGATCAAGAAGAGTAGCCTGAATCTAAAAAAAATTATATACCTTAGACTAACAATATTGAGGGCAGCTAGGTGGTGAGTGGGTCTACTGTTAGAAAAAATCATCTTTCTGAGTTCAAATCTGACTTATTATCTGTGTGACCCTGGAAAAGTTACATAACTGTGTTTGCCTCAGTTTCTTCATCTGTAAAATGAGCTGGAAAAGGACATGGCAAACCACTCCAGTATCTTTGCCAAGAAAACTCCAAATGGGGTCATGAAGAGTCAGACACACCTGAAAAACAACTAAGCAAAACTATTAATGGGGCAGATAGATATAATTCTAGCCTGGTTAGTACTCACTCTCAGTAGAACAGTGATCTGCCTTGTGGCCTCAATCTTCCTTTCATCTCCTGGCAGAAATCAAAGTTTTCCTTGGGGAATAATGGGCAGAGAAGAGTAGAGCTCTCCATAGGTGCCTCCCTGCAAACCACATCTTTACAAACCAATGAGAAAATGCATAACTTACGTGGGAAACACACACATTGCACATAGACCAAACAAAACAGTTTTTGTGCTCAAGGACCTTAAATTTTATTGGAAAAATTCAGAAAGCACATTCCTTAAAAAGCAGTAAGAAGTAGATTTGTTTCTCATGTAGGAGAAAGAAGTTTTAGGAAACAAAAATCAAGAAATCAGAAATTCACTTTACAGTAAGGTATTATAGTCCTGTGGATAATCGTTGAAAACAACAAGCAACTTTTTTCAGGCAACATTTACCCAGAACTTGACAGTGAGCTGGAGCTGCCACACGTATCCATTGCCATTCTCTGTAGAGCTGAAGACCAGAGTCCAGTGGGCAAGAATCCTGGAATCTGCTTATTGACCACACCTCATACTCAGAGCTCTATCTCAGGAAAGCTGTCCTCTCTTCCCCTCTGAAGCCAGATGTCAATGACCTTTGGAAAAGGACTTTCTGCATTTGTTATGAAGAATCTGTATATTTTCCATGTTCCTGGATCACCTTTGAGTGATAAAATGTTAAGGAAGTTTGCGTTTGAACCCATTCTACTATAAAACTGTTCTTCACTTCCTTCCACTGGTGAGTCTGGTCTGCAATATTAGATGTCATAAAAAAAATTCAGGTGAAAAGAAAATGACAAGTCAAATCAAACTGGCCACATTCAGAAGAATTCATAAGATTGCCAAGCACTGTGCTGGGGGCAGGGGGGAAACATCTCAGATCAGGTCTAGAGATAAAAATTGGAGGATCAGACTCATTCATGTGAGGCAATAAAGAACAAAAGGAAAGGAGTTAATTTTGGAGGACATTATTAAAAGGTAGAAACAAAAAAAGAATACAATATAATGGAATCCAAAGAAAGAAATTGCTTTGAGAAGAATATGATTCACTGTGTCAGATGCAACTGAGAAGATGAAAAGGGGAGATGATAGCAGCCCTCAAGTGTCGGAAGAGCCATCATAAAAACCAACAATTAGACTTATTCTTTTTGGACCCAAAGGCCAAAACCAGGATCAATGAATGAAGGTTCCAAAGGGACAAGTTTAGGCTCAGTCTCAGGAAAAACTTTCTAACAATTAGAGGTAGCCAAAAGTGCAAAAAGCTTTCTCAAGAGATGGTGAGTTCTCCTTCCATGGAGATCTTCAAGAACAGGCTTGTCTGATACGTTTTAGGGGGATTCCTTTTTGAGATCTGATTTGACTTGTATGGCTGCCGAGATCCTGTCCAACTCTAATTTATGTGACCTGAGGGATCAGAATTAAGAAAAAAATGGGATTTGGCCACTTTTGATTAAAAAAAAACTCCTTTGACTTCAAATCCAGTGTTCTTTCCATGGTAGTAAGAAGGGGCATTGGTACTGCAGTCTGAAAACCTCAGGAATCTGTACTCTGTATTTTGCTAGCAGATGCTCCTGAACTAGATGCTAGGAAAGCAAGCAGAATTGATGTTGTGCTTTCCTTCTTTCTGAGAAGAGAATATTTCATTTCGTATTGTAGTTTCATACTGGGGCATGTTCTGGTCTGCAGTGTACACTACAGGTTCAAGGGTTCTCCTCTTGGGAGTAAGGAAACTCCCAGATGTGTCTCCTCTGGCCCAGGTAACACAGCATGCTTTCTCAGGATCCCCTAAACCATTTCACATTTTCCCCCAAGAAGAAAAACAAAAACAACAAGAAGAATAGCTGTTCAGTCATGTCCAAATCTTTGTGACCCCATTTGGAATTTTCTCGGCAAAGATACTGGAGTGGTTTGCCATTTTCTTCTCCAGCTCATTTGACAAATTAGAAAACTAAGGCAAATAGGATTAAGTGACTTGTCCAGGGTCACACAGAGAGTAAGTGTCTGAGGCCAGATTTGAACTTAGAAAAATGAGTTTTCTTGACTCTATGGCCAGCATTCTATCCTCTGTACCATGGAGCTGCCACAGCCTGAGATTTTATGCACTGGGCCACCTAACTGCCCCAGGAATAACAAAGATTTATAGCATTTATATAGCAATTTTAAGTATGCAAAGTGCTTTATCTCATTTTATCCTTGCAACAACTCTGGGAGGTAGGTACTATTTTTATCCTTGTTTTATAGATGAGGAAAATGAAGCCAACAGTTTAAATGATTTGCTACGATAACACAGCCAGTTAATTGTCCAAGGCTGGATCTGAATCCAGGTCTTCCTAATTCAAAGTTCAGTGCTCTATCTACTGTACCACCTAGCTGCCTATAAATATTCCCGTAATGAACTGTCTAGATTTTTTCTTTCTACCCATTCCTCCAAATTCTTCATGCTGGTGCATGGGGAAGAATTTCAAATATATTCAGTACTAGGCAAATAGCTGCAGAAATTCCCTGGAAGCAAAGGAGTGGTTGAGTATAAAGTAAATAAGCCAGCTCCCAAATGCTATGATTCTATGATTCTAATGATATTCAGGAATAGGAGGCAGGATGACAGACCCAGAGGCGATTCTGAAGCTTCCAGCAGAGCAGCTGGTGGAGCTTCTGAGATGCTGCTGGCTGACTGTCTTTCACAGTTTGGCTTCTCTGACTGCAATGGGGGAGGAGGAAGAGGAGGAGGAGGAAGAGCCCAATATGAGGGAGGACATGGCAGTGGACTTTCTTACTACCGTCTGTTTCTCTCCACTGATTAGGTTGGCACTTGGATATAAAAATGTACGTCTAAACCTATTTCTGGCTTAAACTTGTGTGAAAGAAACACATAACTTTTTTTCGGGTAAAGTTGAAAACAGGGACAGATGCCTCAAAGCGTATGCATTTTATAAGATTTCCTACTCTTTGGTTCTGGATCTTTGGAAGGAAAATGAAGTAAGATATGTCAACACCCACTAAGCTTTTTGATGGGAAAATAATGGTGACAAAAATGACTAGGCTGCTTTGGTAGTAAAGAAAAGAAGGTAAGTGGAATTAAACTAGTGAAGAATGAGATTTAAATAAAATAAACACCCTCACTTACAGGGGAAAAAATCAAAAGTGTTGATATGATAAGTATGTTCTTATTTAACATCTATTGGATGCCAAAAATTCAGTTGATGTGAATAACCTTGCAAAATTAGTTTCAAACAGATGAACATATACAGATAGTAATTTTTCCAAGGTGTTGGGGAGTTTTAAAGTCACTTACATCATTTTATGAAGTCAAAAAGAACAAATTAGAAATGGGAAAACTGGAAAAAAGCAAACACCATACCAGAATGATGGCATAGCCAATCCATTCCTGCAAGTGGTTATCCAATAAATTTAACTTCAAACTTAATACTGTACAATCATGGGAAATGAGAAAGCAAAATATTCAGAAGATAATGAGATCAGAGAGCTATCGACATAGACTTATAAAAGACAAATCATACTTGAAAAATATACTTGATTTTCAAACAGTTCCATGGAATAATGAAAAAGACAAAGATAAGGAAAATTATTGACATTATGTTTAAGGAATTCCTATCATAACTGGAAAGATCTCATTTCCTTTTGGATTGGATCTTGCATTCTCAAATGATTTTACACTTTTCTGAAGCATGAAAGATCTCCAAAACATTGACTGGATTATACATATGGGAGAACATGGGCAAGAGTTTCATCTAATAGGCCAGGAAGAATGGGTTGCAACCTGCACTGCTGGAGGGAATACCTATAGATCACAGACTCATCTGGGTATTTTGATTCTTCATTCATTCCCAAAGTGGCTATAGTTATCAAGCTTTAAGTGATTCTTTAAAAGGTTAGACCCCATTCTACACAATTTCTTCATTTCCCATTTGTATTGCTTAGACCAGTCCCCAGAGAGTAGGTAACTATTTCTCACCTCAGGGGTAATAACCCTGAAGGGCAGATTGGAATTTTTAATATTTTTGTACGAGTCCCCATAGAGTGTACTCCTCATTAATTATCAGTCCAAATGAATTAGTTTTTCTTTTTTTATACCAAAATGAGTGTGTATTTTATTCTTTCCTTGAGTCAAATGTGATGAGAGTAAGCTTCATGTTTTCTCTCTCACCTCCCCCCTTTTTGCCTCCATTGAAAAGTCTTTTTCTTGCCTCTTTTATGAGAGATAATTTGCCCCATTCCATTCCTCCCTTTCTCCTCCCAATATATTCCTCTCTCACCCCTTAATTTAATTTTTTTAGATATGATTCCTTTCTATTCAACTCACCCTGTGCTCTCTATATATATACATATGTGTGTGTGTGTGTGTGTGTGTTTGTGTGTGTGTGTTGGTGGAATTACACCAACTACTTAGATACTGAAAAAAGTTTCAAGAGTTACAAATATTGTCTTTCCATGTAGCAATGTAAACAGTTCAATTTTAGTAAGTCCCTTATGATTTCTCTTTCCTGTTTACTTTTTATTGCTTCTCTTGATTCTTGTGTTTGAAAGTCAGATTTTCTTTTCAGCTTTAGCCTTGTCATCAAGAATACTTGAAAGTCTTCTATTTCATTGAAAGACCATTTTCCCCCCCTCAGTTTTGCTGGGTAGGTGATTCTTGGTTTTAGTCCTAGTTCCTTTGACTTCTGGAATATCATATTCCAAGTCCTTTAATCTCTTAATGTAGAAGCTGCTAGATCTTGTGTTATCCTGACTGCATTTCCACAATACTTGAACTGTTTCTTTCTTGCTGCTTGCAATATTTTCTCCTTGACCTGGTAACTCTGGAATTTGGCTACAATGTTCCTAGGAACTTCTCTTTTTGGATCTCTTTCAGGAGGTGATTGGTGGATTCTTTCAATATTTATTTTGCCTTCTGGTTCTAGAATATCAGGGCAGTTTTCCTTGATAATCTCATGAAAGATGATGTCTAGGCTCTTTTTTTGGTCATGGCTTTCAGGTAGTTCCATAATTTTTAAATTGTCTCTCCTGGATCTCTTTTCCAGGTCAGTTGTTTTTCCAATGAGATATTTCACATTATCTTCCATTTTTTCATTCTTTTGGTTTTGTTTTGTGATTTCTTGGTTTTTCATAAAGTCATTAGCCTACATCTGTTCCATTCTAATTTTTAAAGAACTATTTTCTTCAGGGGGCTGTTAAACCTCCTTTTCCATTTGGCTAATTCTGCTTTTTAAAGCATTCTTCTCCTCATTGGCTTTTTGAGCCTCTTTTTCCAATTGAGTTAGGCTATTTTTCAAGGTGTTATTTTCTTCAGGATTTTTTGGGGTCTCCTTTAGCAAATTGTTGACTCACTTTTCATAATTTTCTTGTATCTCTCTCATTTCTCTTCCTAATTTTTCCTCCATCTCTCTTACTTGATTTTCAAAATCCTTTTTGAGCTCTTCCATAGCCTGAGACCATTGCATATTTATTTAGATGTTTGGGAAACAGAAGCCTTGACTTTTATGTCTTTCCCTGATGGTAAGCCTTGTTCTTCCTCATCTGAAAGAAGGGGAGAAGACATCTGTTCACCAAGAAAGTAACCTTCTATAGTCTTATTTTTTCCCTTTTTTGGGCATTTTCTCAACCAGTTACTTGACTTTTGGGTCCTTTGTCAAGAATAGGGTATACTCTGGGGATCTGTAAGATCTCAGTTCCTCCAAGGTGACACAATCAAGCATGTAAACTGGTCTGGGGGCAACAAGAAACTTTTGTGCCCAGAATCTGTGAGTAGTAGATTTTCCTCTCCACAACTAACTGGCCTCCAGTTCCACCAAGTCAGCACTGGGGGCTGAGATTCGGATAAGCTGCTCAATTCCCCCAGGGGCTTTCAGTAGGGTCAGGGCCACCATTCAGTGTGAGATAAAGATCAGCTGCTGAATTCCTCCAGGAGCATTAGGTGGAGGCAGGGCCACCACACAGGGCTGAGGGAAGGATCAGCTGCTCAGTTCCCCCAGGGGGTTTAGGATCCAACAATGTATGTGAGCTGCAATGGGAGCTGCTGCTGTCTGAGGCCAGAGATATGGGAAGACCCTGCTCCCTTTTCAGCTCTCTCACTGACCTTTGGCACCTGTAGGTTGAGGGATTGGCAAACCTCGGCTACTGCTGCTGGGAATTCCACCCCCGAGGCCAGCTCTCCTCATCCTCCTGGCTCTGCAGCCAAGGCTGGGCTGGGCTCTGCTCCACCTCTGGTGGGACAGACCTTTCCTGTCGGCCTTTCAGGTCACCCCGGGCTAGAAATCTCCTCCACTCCATTGTTCTGTGGCTTCTGCTGCTCTAGAATTTGTTGAGAGTCTTTCTTTACAGGTATTTTATGGGCTGTAGGGGAAGAGCTAGTGTTGAATTAGTTTTTCAAAAAGGTATGTATTCATTGAGTACATATAGTCAGTGGTGCTATGAGGTTTGTTTCAAAATGCAAATTTGGTTCAACATGATTGATATATTAGGGAACATTTTGAGCATGATGTAAATTTTGAGTTGGCTTGTTCATGACGTCTTCCTCAAGAAACAGCAAGAATGCGGAAAACTTTACCACTTCACAATAACTCACAAGCTACAATCATATCAAGAAAAGTCTGATCTCTGTGAAGGTAAAGTGCCATATTTATTGTGTTTCTTCTGATATAACAGCAATTGTAAGTGGAGAAAGGCTGGTTCTCACCACACACAGATATCTTTTGGCATGACTTTCAGGCCCCAGGGCTTGAAATTATGGCCTGCTCAACTTGCTAGAGACTTTGTCAGTTCAGTCCACAAAGAACCAGGGCATAGGCTGACCAGCAGCCTGAAGCCATGCATAGCCTAAGACTCTGGATACCACTATTTGTTGTATTTATGTATTTCTTAATCATTTAATATGCATAAAACACTTTTTAAAAATTAGATTTCTACTTTTTTAACATGTCACTGATGAAGTTTTTGAGTGATGAACCCCTAACCCTATTTTCCCTGTAAGTTCTGTTGTTTTTATTGCTTGGTTTGCATAGCCTGTGCTTTTTGAGGATGAATATGTCATGTTATAGCAGAACTGATTGTAAATCAAATTCTATAACCACTGTTGTTGCAGAAATGTCTCCCCAGACTAGGGGAGCACTTTTCTCTTGCCTGTATACTGTGCCTGGGTAGAGTGGGCTCAGACTTAAAGATGATGTATGTCTGGATGGTAAACTCATATCCCCTAATTATTGGAAGTTCTTCATGGAGACCTTATGAATTTCTCCCTACATATAGCTCTCTGGTGATTTCCTGGGGCCAAAGCCTTTGTAGAGTTCTGAAACTACCTTTCTTCAGTGTGTCTAGTTTGTCCTTCGTGTGTCTCTGAGTTTATGATACAAGAGCTGCTTTTAGCTTCTGTTTTTCTAGGAATACTTCTATTGCCTCTGGTGAACACTGCTTTGGATTTCTGGTCACTGGTGGGACCTCTGATAGCTCTGATGGATCTCCTGAACTCAAATGGTCATCTAGAATCAGGATATGATAATATTTCTCCAACTGATTCCCTCTCATCAGCTTGGCTGGAGCTCTATAACCATAATCCTGCAGTTGGAATTTGTGATGCTCAGTTGACTCATTGTGTACACAGGCCTGAAAGTGTGTCTGATTTTTTTTTCAGTCAGTCATAAGATTTTTCCTTTTTGGTATCATTTGTCTTTAATCAATGACCAAACACTTACTTCTCTCTTCTCAAATTGATTAAGGCCTTTTTTTGTACCCAGTTGATACATTGATTCAATGAAGAAGTCTGACTTTTCTGTGTTTAGATTAATTAGGATGAATTTTCTAAAAGAATTGTGATGATAATAAGAAATTCACCTTACAAAATTAAAATACATTCAATTAAAGATTAGGCTATAGAATAAGGTTATTGCATTGTAGGAAAAATGTTACAAAGTCACAATGCAAAAACAATATAACTTGAAAAGAAATAGTAGGCATGGGAATAGTTGACCCTGCTTCAGACTTTGCTATTATAACTAAAATAAGGCAATAGAATCTTACTCATCAGGATTGTTTTTAGCCTTCAATAATTTTTATATTACATGGTATTCATATCATTTTATATCCTAACCCATCTAAAAATAATATTTTGAACTTTAGAACCTCTTTAGAGGTTTTTGTTGTTTCATTGCTTTCCTGGCAAACAAGAAAACAATCAAGAAAGATTAAGGTGCATATATCAATATTCTACTAAGATTTTTTTCTCCAAAAAGTGTTAGCTATGTAATTCCCATTGCTGTCAGTACTAGTCACATAGTGTGATGTTGACCATCTGTTTGAAGTATTGCAGACATACTCGGGAAATTCACAATGATGGGAATTCAGAACTATAGTGGTTAGAGAGACACCATCAGTCCAAGAAGACACTACTTTGGCTTGGTTGTCTTCCTTAGAGAGACCATCTGGATTCCACGCCTACCCATACCACAGACTGTCTGTGTGATAATAATGCATTACTTGGCTTTGTCTGACCCATCATCTTAAAGTATAGTTAAGATAATGTCTGCCACCCACAAGGGTTTTGTGAGAATTGTTGAGGCAACAGATATAACATATACTGAACACTGCAAAGATGAAAGGGTGCTATGTCACTGGCCCAAAGCATTATACACCCACAGCTATGATTTCTGAGTGGTCTTAATACAGTAATATAAAAGGGCATTCTTTGGGTTCTATTTAAGTATCTGTATTTTTATTATACTTTTTGGATATTAACAATAATTTATCAAATACATTATTATATAGGCACTGTGTCCTATAGGTGCTAGGGATGCAAATACAAAAAAATTAAATAATCCCTATTCTCAAAGGAGTTGATATTATATCCTGGAAAATAAGATGTATGTACACATATATGTGTATGTACATATGCATATACGTGCACACATATATACATGCATATATACACACATATATAAATATGACATAAATACAGCATAGTTAAGTATAAGATAGGAAAGGAAGGCACTAGCAGTTGTGATTAGAAAAGTCTTCATGGAAAAGGTGCATCTTTAAGGAAGAAGAGAATTTTATGAAATAGAGGTAAGGAGAGAGTGCGTTTCAGACATGAGGGATGGAGAGCGCAACAGTGTGGAGACAGAAGATGGAGTTCTTCGTTGATAAAGAACAAAGATCTATTTAAAAGAACAGTAGAATATGTGAAGGACAATAACATATGATGAAGTGTTGAAGGCTGAGGAATCCTGTGAAGCGTTTCCAAAGCCAAAGAGAGGAGTTTGTCTTTTATCCTGGAGGCAAATAGACAGTTGCTGGAGTTGATTGAATGAAGATGATATGATCAGAGATACACTTAAGGAATCACTTTGATAACTATATGTAGGAAAGAGATAGGGCATGGAGATCAATTAGAGGACCTTGCAATAGTCTAGGGAAGAAGTGATAATAGTCTGAACTAAAATGATGGTTATATGAATAAAGAGAAGGAGATGGATGCCAGAAATGTGGAGGTAGAAATGTCAAGACTTGACAATGAAATGGCGGTGGAAATCAAAGGGATGCACATCAACTGGGGAATGGCTAAAAAAAACTGTGGGATATAATTGTGATGAAATATTATTATGCTAGAAGAAATGATAAGCAGGATAGTATCAGAAAAACCTAGAATGACTTATATGAATTGGCGCGTAGTGAAGTAAGCAAAACCAAGAAAATGCTGCACACAGTAACAGCAATATTGCATCATGAACTGTGAATGACAGCTATTTTCAGCAGTACAGTGATCCAAGACAATCCCAGAGAAGTAATGATGAAGCATACTATCCATACTGAAGTATATTATCCATCCACATCCATATTCATTCATATCTTGATATATCTGATTTCTTTTCAATATCCCATACCATCACCATCATTATTTGTTAAAAAATGTTTTGTGCTTTTGTAAGAAAAATCTTTCACAATAAAAAGCAAGAGGTCTAAAGTACTTTCCCATCCCTATAGGCAGCACCAAGGACCAGATAAATCTGCATTTAAAATGGAGATATAGAAACAGAAATTCTCCTGGAATGCAGTAATCTCTTCTGTTCTGGCCAGAACCTAGGGGAGAAAGGAACCCAGGACTAGGCTGGTAATAGGGTTGAAATGGGGAAGGGCCCTGAAAAACTACTTTTGTTCAGGATGTCTTCCACTGTTGCCTTGAGTAAGTCCACCAGGGAAACTTCAAGGAGAATTTTTGGAACTAATCAGAGTCAAAATCCTAGACTCAGGGTCCAGACTTCCAAAGGTACCAGCCTAACTGACTCCCTGATTTCCTGGAGGGATATTCCTTCCCTGGAACTCCCAATGTGTTTCCTTTCATACTTTTTCTCCTTTAGACTCTGGGGTTTGTTTTCCTGTCTGATCTGCTCAGCTTAGAATGGTAAGTAAGGACATAGGAATCCTTGACCTAGCTTTCTACTGTGACCTTCAGCCTTAAGAAGATGTCCTTCTGCACAGCTCTCTTTAGACTGATTCACCACTCTACCCTGAATCTATTAACCCCTTTAGAAAGGCAAGCATGGGACTTGGGAGGACATACAGGATGCTCTTTGCTAAGAACTCTTCAGTCATTTTTTTTTCCTCTCAGCTCCTTCTGGGCTGATTCTTGGCTTCTCTATCCCAGACTCCCCAACCTTATTCACCATGCCCCATTTGGAACAATTAGAATAGCAGGAGGGGACAATGAATCCTTGTCTTAAATTTCCTTCTGAACTTTCAGGATCATTCCAGAAAAAATACCTTGTCCTATGGTTCTCTCTAGGCTGGTTGCCTGCCAGTGAGGTACTTGACCTAAATTTCCTCCTTTCTTTGCAGATTGGTGTTACTGGTACTGTTGGCAGATGGGTGACAGAGGTGGCATTGGCACATAGGCGACAATGATTGAGGATACATAGGTGTTATTTGACTATAGGTGGCATAAGTGATGTTGGCATCCTGGTATCATTGACTCATAGATGATATGGGTTGCATTGACACATTGGTGAAACAGGTGACATTTGTCAGTAGGCGAGATGTACAGACAGATGATACGCACATTTGTCAGTAGTTGACATGTCAGGTGAAATGTACAGATAACTGACATTAGCATTTAGGTGACATAGTTGGCATTGGCAGATTAGAGACTTAGATGACTCTGGCACCTTGGTGACAAAGTGGCTTTATTTTTCCCCCTCTCTCCCCTTCTCCCTTATCTCCTCCGATGAATAAGATTTTTCTTAACTCTTTTATGAGTTATAGCCTACCCTGTTCCATTTCTCCCTTTCTCTTCCCAGAATTTTCCTCCACCCTTTAATTTTTTATTTTATTTTATTTTTTGTGTGGATATCATCTCTTCTGATACAACACTATCTCTCTATCTATCTATGTGTATGTGTGTGTGTGAGTGTGTCTGTGTATGTACAATCTCTCCATCTACCCAAATACTGAGAAAAGATTCAAGAGTTAAAAATATTTTCTTTCCATGTAGTAATGTAAACAGTTCAGCTTTAGATAGTCTTTTATGATTTTCTTTTCCTGTTTACCGTTACATGATTCTTTTGATTCTTGCCTTGGAAGGACAAATTTTTCTCTATAGATCTGATCTTTTCCTCAACAAGAATGATTGAAAGTTGTATATATCACTGAATGACCATTTTTTCCCCTGAAGAATTATACTCAGTTTTGCTGGATAGGTGATTCTTGGTTTCAATCCCAGTTCCTTTGACTTCTGAAATATCTCTTTCCAAGCCCTTCGATCCCTTAATGTTGAAGCTGCCAGATCCTGTGTTATCCTGATTGTACTTCCACAGTACTCAAATTGTTTCTTTCTAGCTGCTTGCAGTATTTTCTCCTTGATCTGGGAACTCTGAAATTTGGCCACAATATTCCCAGGAGTTTCTCTGTTTGGGTCTTTTTCAGGAGGTGATTGATGGATTCTTTCAATATTTATTTTGCCCTCTGATTCTAGAATATCAGGGCAGTTTTCCTTGATAATTTCATGGAAGATAATGTCTAGGCTCTTTTTTTGATCATGGCTTTCAGGTAGTCCTATAACTTTTAAATTATTTCTCCTGGATCTATTTTCCAGGTCAGTTGTTTTTCCAATGAGTTGTTTCACATTATCTTCTATTTTTTCAAATTTTTGGTTTTGTTTTCTAACTTCTTGGTTTATCTCAAAGTCATTCATTTCCCTGAACTCAATTCTCTCTTTCAACGAATAATTTTGTTCAGTGAGCTTTTGAACCTTCTCCTCCATTTGGCTAATTCTGATTTTTAAAACCTCCTTCTCCTCGTTGGCTTTTTGGACCTCTTTTTCCAATTGAGTTAGCCTCTTTTAAAAGCTGTTATTTTCCTCAGCATTTTTTTGGTTCTCCTTTAGTAAGCTGCTAACTTGTTTTTTAAAGTCTTCTATTGCCTGAGCCCAATTTAAGTTCCCTTTGGAGGCAGGGACCTTGACTTCCTATGACAGTACGCCTTGTTCTTCCTCATCTGAAAGGATGGGGGAAGATACCTGTTCCCCAAGAAAGTAACCTTCTGTGGTCTTATTTTTTTCCCCTTTTTTAGACATTTTCCCAGCCATTTACTTGACTTCTGAGTTTCTTCTCCACAACCACCCCTCCTCCAGTTCCACCAAGTCAGCACTTGGGGGCTGAGATTCAAATGAGCTACTCCCAAGCCTCAGAGGTTTTAGGCTGGGGCTGGGCTGCTATTCAGTGTGAGATTAAGTTCAGCTGCTCAGGTGGGGGCAAGGCCACCACACAGGGTTCAGTTCCCTCAGGGGCTTTCTGATGAGACCTTCAACAATGGATGGGGCTTCTACCTGCTTTGGGAGCCCCTTCCACTGCTGCCACCTGAGGAGACCTGAGTTATGGGGACACCCCACTCCCTTCTTGGCCAGCTGAAAAGACCTTCTCACTGACCTTTGGCACCTGTGGGTTAAGGGATCTGTGCTGCTGCTGGAGATTCTGTTCCTGAAGCCTGCTCGGATCTGCTCCTCTCAGTGCTGCATGGCCAAGGCAGGGCTGGGCTCTCCTCCAGGTCTGGTGTGCAACAGACCTTTCCCATTGGTCTTTCAGGTCTCTCTGGGACAGAAATCTCCTCCACTCCATTGTTCTGGGCTTCTGTTGCTCTAGAATTTGTTGGGAGTTCTTCCTTACAGGTATTTTATGGGCTGTGGGGTAAGAGCTAAGCGTATGTGCTTCTTTCTACTCCGCCATCTTGGCTCCTCCCCCCTTAGTGACAAAGTGAGATTGACTAACAGGTGACATGGGTGGCATTAGCACATTGGTGACATTTACAGACACGTGACATGTACAGATAGGTAATAAAAGTGACATTTACATTTAGGGGACATAGGAGACATTTGCACATAAGTAACACAGGTGGTATTTGCAGCTATATTACACAGGTGATATGTGGTGATTGCTGTCACAGGTAGCATTGGTAGATGGGTGACAGGTAACAGTTAGAGATAGGTGACTTTGGCACATAGATGACAGGTGACAGTGGCACCTTGGTGACATAGGTCAGAGAGGTGACACATACACATGACATATAGGTGACCAAAGTGGAATTGACAGATAGATGACAGAGATGACATTGGCAGTGAGATGAAATAAAAGACACTGTAGACATTTGACCAAGCTGCCGTTAGCAGCTAGGCATTAAGAGCCAAAGATAACAGCCGTAGACTAAGTATTGCTCCCAGGCAGGATGGAAGCAGAGTGAAGACAAATGGAGCAAAGTAGTTATCTGTGGGAAGTGAGGAGGGGAAAGGTATGTCAACTCTGTTTCACCAAGATACCATCTATTGTTGCCTGTGCCACCAAGGTGTGCCAGGTTGCTCTTTCTCCTCTTATCTTGTTGATTCCATTTCCTCAACATCACTCCCAACCCTCTCCTTCTCTCCACTCACAGTACCACCACCTTAGTCCAGACTCATCATCCACTCACTTTTTCCTTCTCCAGTTTTGAACTTGGGTCTTACTGACTCCAAGCCTGGTGCTTGATCCAAAGTGCCACATAGCTGATCCTCTGGCTTTCCTTGTTAATGGGAGAAATTTGAATGCTGGCTCTGCTACTTACTTTCTATGCCCCTTTGGGTAACTCTTATAGCTCAACCAGCTAACCAGCTAGTTTGTATTAGGTGCCGCCATGTGCCAGGCTCTCTGCTTGGAGATGAAGACTATCCTCAAGGGTACTGTTAGAAGTGAGCCCGTCTAACAAGCCACCAACAGTGAGAAACATGTTCACCTTAAATAAAGTACAATACCTGTTGTGAAATCAAGAAAGTTTTTATTAATTTTTATGTCCGTTCCCCCTGAATGGATGGGTAGCCTCCCCAGTAAGGTTACGGGATGTAACCTATCTGAACAACATGTTCAGATAGATGGGGTTTCTTATACTTTTTTCTGAGCTTTGGCTCTCCCCAGATACTGTCCCCTGGTCATGTCACTCCATGTTCTCCTCTCCAATATGCCCTTCCTCACACAGCTCCTTGGGCCTGCACATTACTTTCTGACCTCTAACCTGTCCATGCTAGGTCACAACCGTTATCACCTAGGACTGTAGAAAACAGAACTTTCTTACTTCCTACAGTACCACATCTCTTTCATAACAATAACATTGTTAAGAAGAATATTTAAAGTAACCAGATTTCCCTAATGCAAGAAACCCCCAGAGGCATACTTGAGTCTGATGGTACCTATTCTTGAGAACTGATTGTTAAATTTTCAGTGTGAGCATTTACACCTTGGAAATTTGCAAACCCTATTGGGAAGGGCAGTTAGGTAGTACAGAGAATAGCATGTTGCCCCTGCAGTCTGGAAGGTTCATCTTTGTGAGCTCAAATCTGGCCTCAGGCATTTTTACTATGTGACCCTGGGCAAGTCACTTAACTCTCTTGGCCTGACTTAAATATAAAATAAATTGGAGAAGGAAATGGCAAACTACTCCAGTATCTTTGCCAATCTTTGTGGGGTTTAGAATTGAAAGGAATTTTTGAGGTTATGTAGTCTAATCTCTTCATTTTCTGGATGAGAAAACTGAGGTCTAGAGAAGCAAAATAATTTACACAACATAGCAAATAAAAGGATCAGGATTTGAATCCAGGACATCTAATTCTTTATCCAGTGCGCCTTCAACTATATCATAAAGCCTCAATATCTGTGTCATTATTAAATGTGTTGAATAACAATTTTTGTTTCACTATCCTCTAAATGTTTAGTCTCCCTCATTGACAAAATACACCATCCTGTCTTTGTGAATTTTACTGTCATACTATTTTGCCACGAATTTAATTTTGGTTTTAGATGTCATGGGTACAAGGAACACCTTCCCAGACCTGTCTGAGTAAAACACAATAGGCTGGAATTCATCAATTCACCTAAACTAAAATTTCTTTACCTTTTGAACAGATCTGAGTTTTCCCTCTTGTTATCAGCCCTAGACTTCAAGGTGCCTGAATAACCTGCAGGGGATGATTTCTGAAAGGGGGAGTAGAAGAGGGGAAAAACCTTAGTCCTAATTCAATAATTGGTTATTAATATAAGAGAGAAATAATCCTTTCTCTCAAACTTTGTGAGGTAGATTCCATTATTATATCCATTTTACAGTTGAGGAAACCAAGGCTAGGTGATTTATCCAGGGTCACAGAGCTAGTTAGTGTCTATGGCCAAATTTGAACTCAGGCCTTCCAGACTCCAGACCCACCTTGCTACACAGTGCACTACCTACCCACATAGGTTAACAAGTTATCTATCTGAGAATCTGAAAAAATGGGTTAGTTGAAAGAAATAGAGATGTTTTGCCAGGAGAAGAAAAAGTTAGGCTATAGGAAAAAAGCATGAGAGTTGTTTTCAAACACTTGAAGATCTGTCACATGGGAGAGGGAGTAAATTTGCTCTGCTTGGCCACAGAGGGCAGAACTGGAAGTAAGTGGTTGCAAAGAAACAAATTTCAGCTTGGTCTAAGGAAAAAACCTTATTAAGAATTAGAGCCCATATCAGATTGTATGCCATCTTGGAGTAGGGAGAGAGAAGAGAAGGGGAGAAAATTTGGGACTCCAAATCTTATGGAAGTGAATATTGAAAATGAAAAATTAATTAGTATTTGAAAAAAGGATATATTTTTTAAAAACCACCCAAAAGTAGAATGGCTTTCTCTTGAGGAGGTGAGCAAGTTGCTCCACACTGGAGGTCTGTAAGCAGAAGCTGGAGGATGACTTATTAGGTGAGATAGAGGGGATTCTTTTTTCAGATAAAAGTAGGTCTTCTCTGAGGTTCCTTGAACATGGTGATTCTGAATAAGTTGAAAGTGTGTTATTTAAACTGTACTTTTCATTTCTTCCACATGGACAAAGTCAATTTTTTTTCTTTTCACTTTATCAGCTCTCCAGTATCTATAATTAGCATTGGAGTTAAAGAACTGTTGGGGACAAATGGTCTGAAACACCTGACTCTGCTATTAACTGCTTGTTTATGACCTTGGGAAAGTCATTTATATCTCTGAATCTCAGGTTCTGTATGTATGAAATGAGTGGATTCAACTTGATAACCTCTAAAGTCAATTTCAGCTGTAAATCCTATGAAGGTAAATGAATTAACCCTGAGCCACATGAGAACTCTGTGGAAGAGATGAGTAAGAAGATAAACAGAGGGATGCAAAGAACCATAATTGACCTAGATTCGATTAAGATCGTTAACATGAGGAAGTTTTCAGCAAAGTCAGAAGCATATTCCTCTGTTTCAGCCAAGTGACCTGAATGTTTAGTGTGATAGCACTTCTACAGAAGGACAACACATCATCATGTAAGACACAGTCCTATTGCATTTAAATTAATTAATTAATTTAATTGCTATTAAATTAATGATGAGATTCCTCAGGTAATATAAAGGAAATGGATAGTAGCTGAAATAGCCACACAAAGCAGGTCCAACTTGACATGATTAAGGAAATTATCTTAATGTTGAAAATTATTTGAAAATCAAATCAGAAAATGTAGGTTAAATGCTTAACAGTAAGAACCTTGCTGATGAAAATTTAAACTATTGTATCACAGCTTTGCAAACCACCACATTTCCACATACAAGGCATAAAAGAACTGAGAGATGACATAAAGGAAATACTGAAAGTGTCTTCTTTCTTTTCAGTTACAATTTTATTATGTAGTTCAAGGATTTGCATTTGTGGGTGCACTCTGACAGAGTTTCCCAGACAAAGATGTATTCTTTTGACCTGTTGATGTGGAGATGAATAAAAGAGTATAAGTGTGAAAAGGTAGGATAAAATTAATTTTTATGTATAGTGAAAACCTTTTTTTAAAAAAAAAGTATTTCATTGATACTTTTTTATTTTTACTTTTATGTTACTTTTCAATTAATTCCCCACACCCAATAGAACCCTCTCCTATAACAAGGTTTGTTGTTTAGTCATTCTTCAGTTGTGCCCAACTCTTCATGACCCCCTTTGGGGTTCTCTTGGCAAAGAGACTGGAGTAGTTTTCTATTTCCTCCTCTAGTTCATTTTACAAATGAGGAAACTGAGGCAAACAGAGTTAAGTGACTTGCCAGGGTCATACAGCTAGTAAATGTCTGAGGCCAGATTTAACCACAGGAAGATGAGTCCTCCTGGCTTCCAGCCCAGTGCTCCATCTCCTGTGCCACTTAGTTGCTCCATAACAAAGTACATTTAAGCAAAATTTATTGATATATTGGTTGTATCTGGCAACATAAATCACATTCTTTACCTCCATAGACTATCACCTTCAGTTAATTATCAAACAGCATTTATTAAGCACCTACTATGAGCCAGGAACAGTGCTAAATACTGGGAATAACAAAAAGAGGGCCCTGCTCTCAAGGAGTTTACAATCTAATGGAGATAGTAATATGAAAAACAAACATATACAAGTTATTTACAAAAGAGGAGGCGCTAAAGTTAAGGGGGGATTGGGAAAGACATCGAAGAAAAGATGAGATTTTGGCTGGGATTTAAAAGAAACCAGGGAAGTCAGTAGGTGGAATTGGGGAAGGAGGGCATTTCAGGCTTGGGGCACAGCCAGAGAGAATGCCTGGAGCCAAGAGATAGAGTATCTTCTTCCTGGTATAGCCAGGAGGCCAGTGTCACTGGATCAAAGAGTACATGCTGGGGAGTTCCGTGTAAGATGGCTGAAAGATAGGAGGCAGAAAGGTTATGAAGGGGTTTGAATGCCAAACAGAGCCTTTTGTATTTGATCCAGGAGGCAATAGGAAGGCACCAGAGTTTATTGAATAGGGGAGTGATATGGCCAGATATATGATTTAGGAAAATCACTTTGGTGGCTGAATAAAGGATCACTCAGAATGGGAAGAGACTTAAGGTGGGAGAAGCATTAGCAGGACTGCCATGAACCAGGCCTGAGGTGGTGAGAACCTGCACCAGTGTCAGGCAAGGAAAAAGGGGGCATATTCTGGAGACGTTGTAAAGGTGAAATCCATAGGCCTTAGCAACAGACTGGATATGAGGGGTGAGAGATAGTAAGGAATCCGAGGATGACTTCTAGGTGGTGAGCCTGACAAGTTGGAATGATGGATTTAACCTCTACAGTAATAGGGAAGGTAGGAGGTAGGGAGGGTTTTGGGGGAAAGATTATGAGTTTTGTTTGGACATCTGCTTCAGAAAAGATTTCTAAAATGCTTGACACCATACTTGCATATAGTCCGCACTTAATAAATTCTTGTTCCCCTCCACCATCCACCCACCCAGGAGAAGTTAAGCCACTTGGGGGGAGGGGGGTAAAAACCACAAGCTGAACCCAGGAAGACCTAGTTTCAGTCTTGCCTTCATGACTTACTAGCTGTGGGACCCTAGGCAAATCACTTAGCCTCTCACCCCCAGTTTCCTCATCCCTAAAATGGGGATGATAATAGCACCTACCTCACAGGGTTGTTGTGAGGGTCCTATTTAATAATATATTTAAAGGGCTTTGCAAACTAGCTCAATATTTATATGAGCTTTATTAGGTGAAACAATTTTCAATCTAGCATGTTGGATTTGATGTTGTCTTTACTCTTCATAGGGAGAAGTCTCTACCAGTTGATTTAACTCATATATGGAACATCTCACATGGAAACAACTTCTACGGGTACAGCAAATTTTTCAGTACAATTCTTCTGTAACTTAAAAGCATAGAGTTGCCTATGACCACCGAGAGACTAAGTAATGGCCCACTCCACAGTCACTCAGCTGAGAGGATTCTTCTTCACTCTGAGATTGGCTCTCTGTCTCCTCTACCATCATACCTCTCCATATGGTTTGGTATGTTAGTTTGTTATGATAGTGGTAGTTATTTTTAGTTCAAATCCTGCACCAACCAATTAATCAATCCACAAGCATTCATGGAGGGCCTACTATGTGCCCAGCATGCAAAAATGAGTAAAACAATTCCTACACCCAAAGAGCTCCCATCCTATTGAGGAGACTACATGTACCCATATAAGTATATATAAATTACATAGAAAATAAATTAAAGGTAGCTTTGAAAAGGAGGGTACCAGCAGCTGGGGAAGAGGGGTACCAGAAAAGCTTCATCTGGTGGAAGGTGGTGTTTGAGCTGAGAACTGAAGAAACAAGTGTGTCTCAGAAGCACAGCTGAGAAGGGATGGCATTTGAAGCAGAAGGGACAGCCTAGACAAAGTCATGGAGGTGGAAGATAGAGAGTCCTGTAAGAGAAATGACCAGAAGGCCAGTTTGGCTGAACCCTGGAATGAGGAAGCAAAAGTAATGTATAATAAAGACAGAAAGTAGGTTGATACTATTTTATGAAGGGATGTAAATGTCATACAGAGGCGTTTATAGGGAGGCAATAGGGAACCACAGGAGTTTATGTAGGGGAGAAACATGATCAAGCCAGAGCTTAAGGGAATTTGCTTCCTCAGTTGTGTGTAGGATGAACCAGAGGGGAAAATGACTTGAGGTGAAGGAGGGAGAACACTTCACAGGCTATTGAGAGTCCAGGTGGGAAATGTTTAAGGGTCCCAACTATGAATGCCAAAAAGGGGTTGGATGTGAGAGGTTGGCCTGCATCCATCATAAAATTATAAAATTGTCTCTTAGCTTCCATCTATCAAACATGGTCTGATTTCCAGTTTCTAGTGAGAAATAGCATAATACAAAGGCAACTCTCCCAGATTTATTGAAATATAAGTTCCCATATCTACAAAACCTTGACTTCAGTGGGATAGGACCCAATGGACACTAAGAGGTCAATTAAAGTGAATAATAAATGCACAAAGGCATATATCATATATATATATCATATATAGGAAGTCAATGACCAAAAAAAGACCATTCCCCAAATATATAAAATCATTTATGGAAAGACTTTTCTGTGGCAGGAAAGACATAGAAGTAAAGGAGATGCCTATCAATTGGGAAATGGCTAAATAAGTTGTGATACATGAATATAATGGAATATTATAATACTGTAAGAAAGTCCCACCAACAACAATGACTTGATTAATATGAGAAGCTTGAAAAGGCTTCCATGAAGTGATGAAAAGTCAGCAGAATCAAGAAAACAATATACCCAATGACCTCAACACTGTAAATGGAAAGAAGAGCAGTGGCAGCAGCAGTAACAACAAAACAATTGAAACTAACTGAATTCCGTGAAATTGTATGACCAAGTTTGGCCCCAAAGAAGAGATGTGAGAAAATGCCCCGCTTCCCCTCCTCCCTCCAGTCTCTTGTAGGAGCAGAGTGCCTTGGATGTAGGATATGGCATATAATGGTGGACGTTTTTCAAGTTGCTTCATGTTGTGGCATCTTTTTTCTTTCCTTTCTTCCATTCTTCTTATTTTATTGTGATGATGGTCCTGTGGGAGGGATACAGATGATGTAAAAACAAAAGATTTCAGTAATATTTATTTTAAGAATATGTGCAGAAATTATAGTAGACACTTTATTATAGTCAGAAGATTCATAAGCTACTCAAACAGTCAACAAATACAAAGGTAGTGATACGGATCAGGGCTAGACTTGTGCTTTCACCGGTTTAGGGAACTCCCAAGTGAGGAAATTCCTTTAACCAATGTAGGGTGGCATCTTCTCCTACAAATATGCACATACACACACACGTATAAATATATGGGGGCAGTCCTGTGTAGTAGACAGAGTATTTAATAGGGAATCAAAATATCAGGATTTGCGTCCCACTTCTGGCACTTGCTAACAACATGACTATGAGTAAGACATTTAACCTTTCAAAGCCTTAGTTTCCTCATCTGTAAAATGGGGATAATAATTCCCATAGAACCTACCTTCCAATGTTATTGTTAGAATCAAATGAGATCATTTCTCTAAAGCCTTTCGCAAATTTTAAAACATCACATGTATTCCAATTGTTATTACATATGCTAAAGAAAATGTCACAAAATTAAACATTTAAATGCAAAAAATATTAACTTTATGGAAAAGAAAACAAATTCATTTCAAGAACAAGCATTAATTAAACAACCATTATGTGCCAGGTACAGTTCTAGGTGCTAAAAATATTAAGCCAAAAATGAATGAAAAGCAATCACTAAGTGCTAACAATTGTGTTAATGCTGAGCATACAGATGAAAAAGAGACAGTCCCTAGGCTCAAGGAGCCTATATTTTAATGGATTTGATAACACATATAAGTGGTAGCCTGGGAAGGGTGTTTTGTTTTGGAGAGTTACAAATACTGTGTGGTGATGTCCTTTCTGAAGTCATGCTGATTTGATTACGGTTCTCTGAGTAAGAGATGGAAAGTGCTGGGAAAGGAATGGGGTATGGTACACAAGTTGTCAGGGCTGAAGATGAGCATGTTCAGTTCCAGGGAACATGGGGTGAGTGGCTTAGCTCCTTCCCAGCCTGGCTTCACGTAGGCAAGTGAAGAGGATGAATAAAGCATCTGCAACGGTGGCAAGGCAGAGTGTGGTCTCAGGAATGCCAAGCTAAGTGAAAATTAAACAGACTCCGTGCTCAAGGAGCTTATATTCTACTTTGGAGAGAAGTGACACATGTACAAAGACTTGAAATGTATATATAGGTGTACTACATATGTGTATATACGTACATATATTTGTACTTTTTTAAACCTGATATAAATGCTGTGTATATTTTTAGATGTACTTATTTCTCCCCTGTTAGGCTGTAAGCTCACTGCAAGTAGGAATTGTTTTGTTCCTTGTACTTCACCTAGTGCCTGGCACTTAATAATAAAAAATGTTGATCAATAGATTGATTGATAATGCATGGAGGGAAAGTGGTAATAACTGATAGAGTCAAGAAAGCCTTCCTTGGCCTGGAATAGAGCTAGGGATTCCAAGAGGCAGATTTGAGGTGAGATTTTCAAGTGTGTGCAAAGACAGTGGGATGCAATGTCCTACACAGAGGTCAGTTTGACTGGAATGTGGCAGGTGTATACTTTGCAAGTAGTTTTGCGTCTGCAAGATTTATAAGGGGAAAAATCTAATATTACAATAACATCACTATTAAGGAGAGCAGGAATTTCAATCAATAGTCATTCTAACTTTTTAATTAGTAAGCAGACCACCATGCTATATAAGTGACAAACTATGAAGACTGAGAATACTTGTATGAAATTTACAACTCAAAGCAATAAAAATTAGAGCCAAAAAGAGTTCATCTGAAAGTAAGGCTAATGTAAAAACAAAATCTGTCAGTCAATAAGCTATTAAGGACCCAGGCACTGTGCTAAGTGCTGGGGATACAAAGAAAGGCAAAAGAAGGTTCCTACTCTCAATCTAACGAGAAAGACAGCATGAAAGCTATGTACATACAAGCTATGTACAATACAGGATTAAGTTGAAGATAATCAACACAGGGAAGCTCCTAGCTTAAAGGGAGACCAGGAAAGAATTCTTACAGAAGGTAGGAACCTGTTTCATGTGCAATCATCTTTTTTATTATACTATATTATAGAAACATATACTATGTTGTAATCTATAAATTGAAAACAATTTAAAAGAAAAAAAAAGAAGAAAGAAAGCCTGGGCAGCCATAGGACAGAGATGAGGAGGGAGAAAAGTTCAGGTATGGAGGACAACAGGTGAAAATGCCCCAAGTCAAGAGATGGAATGTCTTGTGAAACAAACAGCAAGAATCCAATGTCACTGGATTGCAGGGTATGCATCAGGGAGCAAGGTGTTTATGTTCATCCTTCGATACTGAAGAAGACCATACCATCAGAGAAATAATGACACAACTGGCACTTGACTTTGTTTTGAGTGAGGAAGGGCTGTGCAGGTCACCAACCTCACTTCTCCTCCAGAGTCATCTGAATCCATTCATCAGAATACCTGGAGATGACCCAGGATGAGGCAATTGGAGTTAAATGCCTTACCCAAGGTCATACCACTAGTGAGTGTCAAGTGTCTGAGATGAGATTTGAACTCAGGTCCTCCTGACTCCTGCACTAGTACTCTATCCACTGCACCACCTAGCTCTATCCAGTGCACCACTGCACTCCCCAAGGAGTAAGAGCTAAGGAAATAGAAAGGGAGGAGGGGACCAGTATGTGGAGGACTTTAAATAATAAAAAAATGACTTTATATTTCATCTTGAAGGTGATAGGGAGACAATGGGATTTATTGAATGTAAGAGGGAGGGGGCAGCATGGTCATGTCTGCAGTTTAGGAAGATTAATTTGACAGCTGAGTAGAAGATGGACTGAAATGGAGAGAAATGCCAACAGGCTGTGGGAATAGCGCAAGTGTGGATGAGGAGCATCTGCACTAGGACTGGAGCAGGGTCAGGGGAGAGGCATATGTAAGAAGTGTTATGGAAGTAAAATTGACAGGAAACAGATTGGAAATGAGTGGTGATTAGACAGTAAGGAATTGAGGATGAGATGTAAGTTGTGAGCCCAGGTTACTGGGAGGATAATGGTGCTGTCAGCAATAACAGGGAAGTTTGGAAGTGGGTAGGATTTGGGGGGAATAATAATGATGATGATGATAAATGTTTTAAAAAGAAAAAAGTTAATCTGACTTGTTAAAGTATATACAAGTTATTGTGCTGCCTAATAACTTATAATAATATGATCAAAGGATCATCAATCTAAAGTTGGAAGGGAAATTGAAATCCATCTACTTAAGCCTCCTCAGTTTATTTTTTAAAATTTATTTGTATTTTTACTTCCAAGTTCTTTCTCCCTCCACACTTCTCTCACTCATTGAGAAGGCAAGAAATATGATACCCTTTATACATATGAACTTGTAAAGATCATATTTCTGCATTAGCCATGCTCTGGGTGGAGGGATGGGAAGCAAAGAAAATAAAGGTGGAGGAAGGCTTGTCAATGTTCTGAGACCATCAGTTCTCTATCTGGAGATGGATAGCATTTTACACCATGTGTCTTTTGGAATTGTATGGAATAAGTTATGTAGGAATGTGATGTAATGCTTTCAAAAAAACCTCTCCCTCTTACTGGCCCTCCTTAACTGAAAAAGAATAAGTAGACCATAACAAATAAATAAATTGTTGGCTAAATAGATGAATAAATTACTTAGATTGATGACCAGATTTAGACTCATTTCTCTCTGACTCTAGACCCAGAGCTCTATCCATTGAACCACCTAGTTACTTCCCTTTTAGCACATTGGAGAGGCTCAAACTTTTTTTTTCCATTACATGTATTTGGTCTTGGTTTTAGGTAGCTTTTATTCATTTCTCTTTCTGAAACTATTGTTAGAGACAAAAATAGAGGAGAGAACATAGAATGCACCCCCACCAGGAATTTCAAGTGTTAACTCCAGGAAGCAGAAATTCTGGACCTTAAGACTTCACATTGGAGGAGAGAGAGGAAGGAAATATGAAAGGGGCTACCATACTTCATAATGACCTTGTTACTGTGGAGAGAAGAGTCAAACTTGGCAGGGTGACACAGGAGGAAAGGAAAGAGAGCACAAGGATGGCACTAAGCAGAAATCTTAAACTGTTAAAGAGAAAAGCATGCATATGGATAAGGTTCTGGTGGGAGGGTAGGAAAGATAGGGACCTGGCTTGTCCAGGAAAATTGTTTGTTGTTATAGGTCCTTAGTTCTTGAAAAGGACCATGACATCAGGAAGGCGATGCCATGACTTGAAAGGGAGTTGGATTGAAGTGAGGGAGAGCTGTGCAAAGTCACCAGCCTCACTTTCTCCTCTGGAGCCATCTGGGTCTAGTGGCCAGAGATGGCTCACTGGAGATGGTCCCCCTAGAAACCTTACTGTCCCTTCTGAACCTCCATTCCCTCCCCCCAGGTATACGCAAACACCCTCGGGAACCCCCAAATTACTAATCCCTTCAAGCCCAGTTTAAAGGCTAGAAGAAAACCACTTAGTCATCTATTTCTGCTCCCACCTGCTTTCATTACACAATTTGAGATAAGACTAAAAATGCAAATTCCTTGGCTTGCTTATCATATGGGTGCTCTGTGAGTTTAGGTCAAAGTTTAAGTACCGATAATCTGATCTTTCCTGTTTTGATTATCATACGTACTTGACAGGGGAAAGTTAGAGAGGAAACTCTAGCACTCAGCAAAGAAGTAATAAGCTGAAGACTGAGAAGACCAACTTTGAAGATTTCGAAATACTTTATTCTAATGTCTCAGCTCATTTGCATCCGCAAGGCAAAGAGAATGTATGCCACAGTATATGGGTTTTCAAAGTGTGGTAGATCCCTGAGTATCCCCCAAGACCCTTTCAGGGGTCTCTGTGGTCAAAACTTTTTTTTCCCTAATAGCACTCGTAAGTGTTTGTTTATTAAATACTTTTAAATTAAATTAAAATACCGTTTTCCAACTACATGTCTGTGAGACTAGGTTTCCTTCATATACTTCAAAAGAACAAATTGCAGTAGATTAAATGCAGAAGCAAATAGGGAAATCCAGCTTTTTTTATTAAGCCAGACATAAAGAGATTTGTAAAAATATGAAAAATAGTGCCACTCTTCTCCACTGATTTTTTTTTATTTTGGAAGATTTTTTTTCATAAAATAGTTATTTATGCTAACATGTGATAGGTTTGTTTGAATAAATTAATTCATATTTTTAAAATTCATTCATTTAAATTTCTAATACACTAAGTTTTGGTAGCTATAATCCATATAAAATCAGTGATTTTTAAGAGCACAAAAGAATCCTGAGACCAAAAAGTTTAAAAAACCAATGTCTGAGCAGAAACTACAGTTCTAGACACATTTCTTTTTCTGAAACCTCTTTTACTACAGGCAGAAATGGAGGGCACAGGAGTCCGATTTAGAGTTACAAGGTTTCTTAGCTGCCCAGTAGATTAGCTGAGTCAGAACTAGAACTTAGGGCCACTCCTAAGTCCAAAATATTTAGGAGCTTATGATTCAATATATCACTAGATAGAAATGAAAATTTCATACAAGAGGTCAGAAAGAAGAAAGGGTTTGGTTAAAGTGGGGCAAAGGGCATGAATTGTGCTCAGGCAGAGGCTAATGACACCATGGTATAATGCCTAGAAATCCTGGACTCAACGGTCAGGAAGATCCAGATTTAAATCCCACTTCACTAGCTGTGTGACCCTCGTTAAGTCACTTTTCCTTTGTCTGTTTCAGTTTCCTCATCTGTACAGTGAGGCTACAGATACCTTCACCTTTAAAGTCCCTTCTGGTCCTGCGTGTATGATTCTATGACAGGAAGCCTATTAGAATCATTGAGGGCAGGTTCTGGGATCTTTGAAAATCAGAGATGAAGACATTCAGATTTTTCTATGCACAAAAGAAATAGGACTCAAGCATAAATAGCTATTATCTTCAAGGGAACAGAGAACATGGGCTTGGGCAGAGGGAGAGAAAGAAGGAATGGTATTTATAAAGCATCCTCTATATGCTTTAAAAATATCATTTCATTTGATCCTCACAATAACCCTGCTATTATTATTCTCATTTTAGAGTTGAGGAAACTGAGGCAGACAGAAGTTAAGTGACAGGCTAGGGTCACATCGTTGGTGTCTAGGGGAGAGAGAGTAGAGGAAGAACTATCACTTGCAATCTAGCCTGCTTTCATCACCCAAAAATAGCCATTAAATCAGTTTTATTTTATAAGTACTTGGGCTTGCATTTTTTAGGTATTCCATTGTCCATCCCCCAATCTTAAACATCCTCATCCTTTTGATGATGACTGAAAGAAAAGTCCTTTAATGGGGGACAAATCCTTTCAGACCACAATTTCAGATAAAAGCAAATGCTTTTTGAGGTAATACATAGAAATTCATTCATACTAAAGAATAAAGAATATATCAGCAAGAATAAAGCACACTTACTATTCTCTCCGGAGAGCTACAAATAGGTCTAGGCATAAGTGGATAAATTCGTGGGGGTTGCTTGATAGCATTGCCTTGACAACCATACATAGTGTCACACTCAGTGGAAGTCCTCTCTACCAGGCTACTCCCCATGAATGGAGTCCTCACTATCCTCTCCCCTTTCCTAGGTCAGGTTTCTGTTTTTTTTAAGAATCTAGAAAAGGCGTGGAAATGAAAAACCCACCCAAACCCCTCAGAATGAGCCATTCCAAATAAAAGGGACCATTCACTCCTGATTTAGGGACTTGAACTGAGCCCCTGATATGTTTCACAAAAGGAACCAAAAACAGATCTAGGGATCTCCATTGAACATGGTCCCAGATGACTCTGTGAAATTTGTGATAGACTGCTCCCTCCACTTTGCTTTTCTTACCTCAAACCCAAAAGCCAAGTCCATTTGAATAAAATATCTCTTGCCTCCAAAAGAGAAACTCTACTTCTGCCTCTTTTTTATTTTTCTATCCATACATTAAGAAAAGTATAATAAATGGCTTAGGGTTTGGTTTGACAAGAGGTTTTATCATATTTTAAAGGCTCAGTAGTAAAGATAATTAAAGTTCCCAAATCTTCAGCTGCCCTTTTTTTTTTTTCAAACATCCAAATAATCTAATGGAGAGCAGAGAGCTAAGGAATTTACCAGTGCCAAGGAAACTCACCATTCCTGGGAGTGGAAAAATTGTGGGAGAAAAGAGGATGTCTCTAGCTTTCTTTTGGGGCTCCTTCTTGATCAGCAATGCAGAGTTCATCAAGCCTAAAGTTTTTGCTCTAGTAATCTCTTTGTGTCTACATCAGGATCTCCACAATATCAACTCCTCTGTGACTCCTTTCATCAGCTAAAGCTCTTCTCCAGTATCTTTGCCCCATGGTACTTCTCTCCTATCTATCTACTTCCCTGCTTGCTGTGGTTGGCTCCTTTCTCTTTTCTTAAGCCCAGACAAGATTCAAGTCAGAGTAGATCAGGAATTTGTCCAACAGGTCAATCCCTTTCTTCAAGTCTCTCTGTCCCTTATGGGTATGACCAAAGGTAGGTTACACTTTTTTTTTTTTTTAATACAAGGGAATAGAAAAGAAGATTATGAACACCTGAAATGGGGAGAAGGGGATACTCTTCTGAAGCTACACTAGAGATAAAGAGAGCAAACTTCACAGATATCATAGTCTTCTCCATTTACTCTTTGATGGGTCAGGGAAAAATAGAAGCGGTATACAAAGTATTTCAGATAATCTAAGTGTTGAAAGGGACAACATCTAGTACAATAAGAAAATAAAAGTACACTGGACATCATTCCTTGCAAGCGGTCATTCAGCCTTTCCTTGAAGACCTCCAGTGCTAGGGGAACCATTCCATCTGAGCCAGCCCGTTCTACTTGTGCATGGCTCTAATTGTTAGGCAGTCCTTCCATGCATCAAGGCTACATTTGCCTTTCTGCAATTTATACCTAATATTCCTACTGTTTCTATCTAGGGCCAAGCAAACGAAGTCTAATCTTCCCTTCCTAACAATAGCCTTCCATATACTTGAAGACAAGCTAAGTCTTCTCTCCTCTTCTATAGAGTAGCTTTCTCCAGGTTACACATTCCCAATTCCTTCAACTAATTCTTAAATTACAAGATCTCTAAGAGGTCCTTCACAGTAGTGATTGCTTTCATCCATTTGCTCTTCATCTTATTAATGTTTGGCTGTTAGCACCGGCAACTCTGCTTTGAATGACTTATCAAATTGTTAATTGTGTGTTTTTAAGTAGCCAATTTCTCATAAAGGAGTTGTTATGGAGTTTAGAAATGCATCAGTTTATCAGTTTATTTAACAGTATGTCTGTGATATAATAGGGAATTTTTCACCTGAGCATTTTTCAGCTACTGCCCGACGACTGAAGAAGCTCTTTGAAATCTATGTGAATGGACACAGAAAATCTCAAAAGCCAACTCATGGTAACTAAAATAACATAGGTTTACATAGAACTTTACAGTTTTCAAAGCATATTCATTACCTCATTTTATCCTTATAGCAACCCTATTATCATCTTCATTTACAGAAGTTATTAACCTGAGGTCCATAGACTCCTAAGGGGTCTGTGGATAGATTTTGATGGATCCATGAATTTCAGTGTGAAAAAGAACAAATCTTTATTTCAACATAATTTGTTCCTTTTCTAATCCTTTGTATTTTGCTTTATGCATGTAAAAATATTATCATGAGGAGCCCAAAGTTCTTACCAGGATGTCAAAGTGGTTCAGTTCACACACACACACACACACACACACACACACACACACACACACACACACACACACACACGGTTAAGAATCCCTGATTTAAACAGATGAAGAAACTAAAGCTGTTAGAGTCAAGCAACTCCCCCCAAAGTCACAAATAGTTTATGGCACAGCTGGAACCAGGCCCAAGGCTTTTGGCTTGTGGCCATCAACTCTCTCCACTCTAATGAAACAATTCTTGAGAAGAATGACATTTGAGACAATGAATAAACAAAAATATTTTTTCTAATACTTTTAGTTTATTGAAACAAAATCCATTCTCTCCTATGTTGAAAAGACAGTGTAATTAAATAATTTTAAATATAATTAATTTAAAATTTAGAACACTCCTATGACCAGAAGAATGGAAAATTTTGTCTTTAAACAATGAAGAAAGCAAAATTAATCTTATTTTTTTTTTGCCTCTAGGGAAAAATCTCATGAAAATAAAAGACATTTCAGATCAGGCCTAAACAATGCACAGCCCACTGGTCACATGTGCCCTTCTAAACAACTCTTGGCAGTCACCGCCAACCTCTAATGGTAGGAGCAGAGAACATATTCCTGCTCTGTGTGGATAATGGTAATGTAGTGATCCATCTCCCCCACTACTCTCACTTGGTCTCTCCCTCACACCCCCTTTTGCTCATTTCCTTTAACTGTTCAAAGATCTAATCAGCTCTAAGAAAATATTGCTGCAATAGTTATATAAAGGTAAACCACCACCTTTGCACCCCTCCCCCTCTCCATCCCCCAGACAAGTTTGGCAATTGGGTGTGACTTGATGGAGTTTTTCCTATATCCACTGACTATTCATAGTGAAAGAGCGTTAGGGGGAGGAAATAGCAAAAACCAAAAGAAGGTGGTAGAAGGAGGACTGAGCCTAGGATTAAGTCCCAGAAAAGCAGAATCATTGGATTTAGCATTGAAAGGGACCACTTAGGTCATCTAAATCAACTCTTGTCATTGTATAGATGAGAACACAGAAATCCAAAAGGCCATCAGGGATTCCCAGAATGCCCTTTGACTCCAAAGCCTGTTCTCTTTCTTCCATAAGGACCTGCTCTCATTTTGACTGGAGGGATTAAAAGAAATTAAACAACAGAGAAAGATCAAGAAACAAAATTGTTTTTAAAATGCCAATTAAAGTATATGACTCTTTGTTACTATGGCAAGATTCCATCCCTTTCACAGAACTCTCATGCCCTGAGCAAGGAACAAAGGAAAGAGCTCACCCCAGTTTCTGAATTTCAACGCATCCTTTAAAAACTCAAGCACTGCCTGCTTCACAAAACCTTCCTGATCCATTCAGCCATGCACTGGTACCTTTAAGCCTTGCTATGTGATTGGCCCACCTTACCTTCCATCCCCAGGTACACATTTCTCTGAAATAATTTTTGAAATAAATATTAGATTGAATTTTATCAAGCCTACTGCAAACTTTCTCTGCAGGAAAGAGAATACATCCTCTTTAATTAGGGTGGCTAGTGGGAGATCCCTCAGTGGAGGAGAAGGGGACAACTCTAGCTGTGGCAACCAGCTTGAAAGTAATCTGCAAATCAGTCTGTATGCCTTCATTGACCTGGGTGCTTTAGTCTCCTGCTATGAGAATTTAACAGCTCTTGCCAACTCCTGAAAAACATCCAATATAGTTCTGGGTGCTTAAGAAACTGAACACCTGGTTTATATCAGTTGGAAAATTTTGCATAACTCCTACACAGCCATGAAAATTAGCATGGGACTATGAGCCCAAAGCCTAAAATAAATGACACTAGATTTTAAAAAAACAATCAGGATGCAGAAGTAATTACATTAATAGAAGTTCAAAATATATGACTGGCAAATATGAGAAGTTTTGGAGAAAATTTTAGAGACCAATAAATAAATCTTTATCAACTGCAAAAGTCACAGAGATCCAGGAGACCCATGGAAATGTTTTCAGTGATGGAGGCTTTGGGTGGGGCGGAGCCAAGATGGTGGAGCAGAAGGACAACTTGTAGGAGGTCTCCCCTCGCAGTCCATAAAATACCTGTAAAAAATTACTCTAAAAAATTCTCAAGCAGCAGAAGTGACAATGACAGAGTAAAAGAGATTTCTAGCCCAAGGTAGCCTAGAAGGCTGATGGGAAAGGCCTATCACACCCAGCTTGGAGTGGTGCAGCAGGGACAGGACTGCAGCAGGCTTCAGAGTGCCACCAGCAGCAGCTGCAGTTCCCAGATTCCTCAACCCACAAACACCAGAGACAGTTTCAAAGGTCAGTGAGGAAGCTCTTTCACCTAGGTGAGAAGGGATCAGGGTCCTCCCCTAGCACCAGCCCCAGGCTGCAGTGGCAGCAGTAGCAGTGTCCATTTTGGAGCACTTGACCTAAAGATCCTGGGGCAATCAAGATGCTGATCTGGAACTCATCCCTGAGTGGCAGTCCTGGGGTAAGGAGGAGTACTGCTGTGGTGGAGCTGGTGGAGGCTCTGGAAAGGGAATTCTACTCACAGATCTGGGCAGAAAAGCCTGTGGTTTCTTCCAGACCAGAGCTCAGACCAGAAAAGGAGTAAACTCCTCTCCCTTGTTTGTGCCACCTTGGAGGAACTGAAAACTTACAGGTTGCCAGAGTATACCCTCCTCTTGACAAAGGACTCAAAAGTCAAGTAATTGACTGGGAAAATGCCCCAAAAAAGGAAAAAAAATAAGACTATAGAAGGCTACTTTCTTGGTGAACAGGTATTTTCTTCCATCCTTTTGGATGAGGAAGAACAATGCATCAGAGGAAGACCTAAAAGTCAGGGCTTCTGTATCCCAAACATCCAAATAAATATGCAGAGGTCTCAGGCCATAGAAGAGCTCAAAAAGGATTTTGAAAATCAAGTAAGAGAGGTGGAGGAAAAATTGGGAAGAGAAATGAGAGCAATGCAAGAAAAGCATGAAAAGCAAGTCAATAGCTTACTAAAGGAGACCCAAAAAATGCTGAAGAAAATAACACCTTTAAAAATAGAGTAACTCAAATGGCAAAAGAGGTCAAAAAAGCCAATGAGGAGAAGAATGCTTTAAAAAACAGAATTAGCCAAATGGAAAAGGAGACTCAAAAGCTCACTGATGAAAATAGTTCTTTAAAATTTAGAATGGAACAGATGGGAGCTAATAACTTTATGAGAAACCAAGAAATTACAAAACAAAACCAAAAGAATGAAAAAATAGAAGACAATGTGAAATATCTCATTGGAAAAACAGCTGATCTGGAAAACAGATCCAGGAGAGACGATTTAAAAATTATGAGACTTCCTCAAAGCCATGATAAAAAAAAAAGCCCAGATATCATCTTTCATGAAATTATCAAGGAAAACTCCCCTGATATTCTAAAACCAGAGGGTAAAATAAATATTGAAAGAATCCACCAATCACCTCCTGAAAGAGATCCAAAAAGAAAAACTCCTAGGAATATTGCAGCCAAATTCTAGAGTTTCTAGGTCAAGGAGAAAATATTGCAAGCAGCCAGAAAGAAACAATTCAAGTACTGTGGAAATACAATCAGGATAACACAAGATCTAGCAGCTTCTACATTAAAGGATTAAAAGGCTTGGAATATGATATTCCAGAAGTCAAAGGAACCAGAAATGGAGGCAGGATAGGATCAAGAGAAATATAGTTAGTCTTACACAACATGACTATTATGAAAGTCATTTGCAACACTATACACATATAGCCTATATTGAATTGCATGCCTTCTCAGTAGGGATGAGTGGGGAGGAAGGAAGGGAGAGAAGTTGGAACTCAAAGTTTAAGGAATGAATGTTGAGAATTGTTTTTGCATGCAACTGGGAAATAAGAAATACAGGTAATGGTGTATAGAAATCTATCCTGCCCTACAAGATGAGAGAAGATGGAATAAAGGAAGGAAGGGGTGTGATAGAAGGGAAAGCGGATTGAGGAAAGGGGTAATCAGAATGCATGGTGTTTTGGGGTGAGGGGAGGGGAGAGATGGAGAGAAAATTTGGAACTCAAAATCTTATGGAAATGAATGTTGCCCAGTGTCACACAGTGAGTAAGTAGCTGGGGTCAAATTTGAACTCAGGAGGATGAGTCTTACTAATTCCAAATCCGGTGCTCTCTCCACTGTGCCACCTAGCTGCCCATACTGAGGTTACAGACAAAATGAAAAAGCCGTCTCTGCACTCTAAGAACTTATTTCTTATGGAAGGATACAACATGTACCTATAGCATTTGCCTATTTTGTATTATCCAAACAGGTAAAACATCCTTCAAAGTACAAACTGTGGCCCAGAACCCCAAGCTTGGATTACATGGGCATGATTCCATATTGGGAGTGGCATTCCAAATCATTCTCTCCTACTATCCACTCCCAGAGTTGCCTCTGCAAAATCTCAGAATAGAACCCAAATATAGTTGATATCTAGTACCAAGTAAGTAAAAGAGTTAGACACAGGTACTCAAGGTAATAAGTGTATATATTCAATGTAGGTCAGCCTTTATTGTCATCCACAGAAAATGAAGAAAACACATATAGGACTCACAGTAGTTCATGATCAATACAATTTTCCTTCCTCTCAGATGATTCCCCCAATCTTCCTTAGGGTTCTAAAGTCCACCCAACTCATAGTTCCACCTTCTAGTTTAAACTCTCTTTGGGAGAGAAACAAACTTTGGGTTATGAGGGAGTGACCACATCACACTGAGTTCCTCTTTACCCCCAGACACTTCAATAGGCATCCAGCCATGGGATATCATACTTTAGTTTAGACTTGCCTGAAGGGAAACGTATTTGCAGTTGTTAGAAAAGCAACACTGACAAGCATATACTTCTTGCAAGGTATTGGTGCTAGGAAGGCAAGACAAAACAAAAAATTGTTCTTACCTTCACATTCTGCTGGGTAAAATTCACATCCAGGGAAAAACTAAAAAATTCTGCCAAAATAATTTGCACTTTTTGTCCCTTGATTCTAAATATTTTTAGTTTTTAAATCTCTAGAACTTTGACTTTATTTCTTCAATTTTCATTCTAATACTTACATGATGAAGACAGCCTGCATTGGCGTTATTTTGCTTACATTTTCATCTCACTGATTCAAAAAATTGAGATAAAAGTATAATTTTTTTTAACTTTGCTTCTTAAATATATGCAGTTTCGGTTCCAAAATAGTACCAAGACACTAAACAATTCAGGGACACAGAAATATAAGATCAATGTTTGAATCACAAAATCTTCAAATTTAAAACTTGGAAGGAACTTCAGCAGATCCCTAGTTTAACTGTAACATTATCATTCTAATATATTTAACATGTGATAATCCAGCCTGTAGGACAGCTAGACTCCTCTTCATGAGTTCAAGTCCTGCCTTAGACACTTCCTAACTGATTCTGCTTCAGTTCCTTATCTGTGAAATGAGCTAGAGGAGGAAATGGTCGGACCACTCCAGTATCTTTGCCAAGAAAACCCCAAAAGGGGTCAAGAAGAGCTGAAAAGGACTGAACAATCAGACTTTACAATGATCCCTACTGAATTTCATCAAATTAAATTCAGCCTCATAGTGCAGTCTGGTCTTTTTGGATCCTAATTCTGTCATTTGGTATGTTGATTGTGCCTTCCAGATTTGTGAAATCTGCAAACTTAAAGAGCATATTCTCTATCGAGTATATCCCTTTATCCAACTACTGACAAAAAGGTTAAACAGCACAGGATTAAGGATTCATCCTTTGAGTACTCCATTAGACTATATAGAAAAGCAGCAACAAATTGTCTATTACTTAAAATTTAAATAATCCATAATTAAATATTATTTCAATACTCATTTTATTATAATTTATATCTATATTTTAAAACATAATTTATATTTTATTAGAATAATTTTCTTAAAAACAGCTTCTGAACAGTCCTTCCACATGGAATCTGCTTCTCTAACCTGCAGTTTGTTGAGCAGACGTCCATGCACCTGAGATTGCCTCATCTTCCTTCACAACTGCATTTGTCCCCATTTAGAGGGCTTACTGTGGCAATTTACACAAACATTCCCTCAAAATCTCTTAGAGACTCACACAAGCCAAGATCTTTAAAAGTCAGAAGCACCACTTCAGAAATTTTCTACATAAACTTGAAATTACATTTTGAACAGACACTAAGGTATAAAGAATATAGACTCTGGAATCAGAGGATATGGGTCCAAGTCTTGACTCTGCTCTGCCTACAACCTTGGGCAAATGACTTCAGCTCCTGTTTTCTCAGTTTCCTTATCTGTAAAAGTAGAGGATTAGAATAGAAATCTTCTCTAGGTTTTTTCCTAGCTTTACTCCCAGCAACAGGAGAAAGGGCTGTCAGGAAAGGAGAGTTCTCTTCCCCTCCTCCCTTTCATTCTTCCACATGGCTCAGGAGGGAACATTGCTGGGTGCAAAGAGATTTTTCTTTTATTCACAGCTTTCAATTGCTAGTACCTCAGCCTCGGGTTTTCACTGTTGAACCAGGCATCTTTGAGAGGTTTCCTTGCAACCTAAGTGTTTTCTTTTCATAAATGACTGCTAGGGGAGCCTTTTCTATTTCTCTCCTTTCATTAGAGCCCTTGTAACACAATGGTGTGTATTTTTCAGTGACTTTGAAATAGCTGACAAGATAAGCAGAATAGCATATTTCTTAGCAATTTGCACCATTAGAGAATTGTGGACATATCTACTGTCTTTAGAATTTACAGGCTTTTAAAACATATCAACAGAATTTGTTTTTCTAACACCAACCATCAAACCTGGCAAGTCCCTTTTCTCTCTGCAGAATTGTATTTCCACCTTATGAGCCTCTATCTGAGTTCCCATATTGACTGACAGAGCTGTGAAATGACTGTGCTATTTACCAAGTAGCTGTCTTCAAGCCAGGTCACATCCTCCCTTCACAATGATTTTCCACCCACAAGAAGCCCATTTGATATGGGTCTTGGGCTCAGCTAAAACCTTAATCGCATAATGTTTCAAAATATAATTGGCACTTAGCATAGCTGCCAGAGCATGGCATTAAAAAAAGTCATATTTGTAAATACAAAAACTAGAACTCTTCAATATAAAAAACATCAAATTAGCAGAACCCAAGGAAAATCATCATTCAGGAAGGAAGAGAATGGAAAGGAGAAGATGCAGAGGGAGGAGGGAGGGGAAACATGAAGGAATGCGGAAGGAGAAGGAGAGAAGGAAAAGGGGAAAAAAGGGAAAGAAAGGGAGGGAGAGAGAAAGGAAGGAGAGAAATAAAAAGAGAGAAAATAGTCTGTGTTATTAACTAGTACAAAAATAAAATATTTCTTCATATTTTAGGCAGTTTAAAATATAAATACAGTATACATCTGTTTCTCTCTAAATAAGGAGTTAGATGAAATAAAAGCTTATGTGATGGAAACACTAAAATATGTAGTTATACACACACCTTTTCAACTTATTTTTAGTAGTTGCTTACCTCCTACCTCTTACCCTCAAATTCTCAAATCTATTTACTTTTGACAGGCTATTCTAGAAATTAGAGCATATAATATTCCAAAAATGCAAATATTGCCTTTTAAAAGGATATAAACACCCACCAACATTTTTAATACTTCTGCTCTGCTTTGTGATTTGTTGCCAACTAGCTCTATGTGTGAGTGGGTAGGTATATGCAGATATACATATATTTATATATGTACTTATCTGTACGTTCACGTATATTTAGACATCAGGTTCCCAAATCTAGTTATTTTCTCTACCCCCACCCCAAATGCTGTACAATATCCTCGAACATATGGACAGTGTTGTCATAAAAACATAAGTTTTATTAGGGTGGTTTGCATAATAAACTAATTCATGGCTACATGAAAGTGACATGCCACAGTGTCTAACACCTCCATGGAAACTATTCAAAGACAAATGGCCTGTTTACTCAAGGGGGAGGAAGGAGCTTTGGGGACTTGGAGAAAGCAACTCAGGCTTAATAAACATTTATTCTGGACAAATCTTCCAGGAGGAAATAAATAATGACAGCTTATGTTACAAAGGGCCACGGAACCAGAAAGCCAAAAAAAAAGCAGCCCTAGACTTAGCAAACTAGTTTTGAAAGGTTGTCCAGCTTTGTCTAGGACGTCGTCTTTGATACTCTGCACATAGTAGGCACTTAACAATGGCTTACTGAATATTAGCCTGATCAATTTTCTGTCATTAAGGTAAAAAAAAAAAAGAAGACTTTCTCTCTGTTTTAGTCCCTGAGCAGGGAATAAATCTTGGTAGATATGTATGAAATATTTACTTTTGTTTTCCTGTTATCATTTCACACATTGTAAGTCCACCTTGTCTCAAGTTTCACGGAAATCTCAAGAACATAATAAGAAAACAAAAAAAGAATCACCTGTCTTTGAAACACAAAAAACCCTGTGCTTCATCATATCCTCAATCAAAGCTTAATGCCACACATTGACTATTAACCACTCAAACTGATGTTCTTTATTTGCTAACTCCAAAGAGGAAATTATTAGGAGAAAAATGAAAAACCTTTATGACTAAGCCACATTGTATCATCCCATTCAGGGAAAGTGTGGCCTCAATAAAATTTCCTTAAAAGAAAAAAAAAAGATCTCTAGAGGGAAGTCTGTCTGAGTAATGTTCTGTGCTGAGAAAGAAAGGAGGAAAAAAAGATAGATTACTGTTACTGAAATAAATTCAACTAACATATTTTTAAGCACTTGCTGTGTGCAAGGCTCTGTGGTACTTGATAGAGAACTAGTCTTGGAGTCAGGAAAACCTGATTTCATTTTATGGGACAATTGGGGTTAACTGACTTGCCCAAGGTCACACAGCTAGTTAGTGTTAGGTGTCTGAGGCTGCATTTGAAGTCAGGTACATCTGATTCTAGAATCAGTGCATTATCCACTGTGCCACCTAGCTGCCCCAAGGAAAATCAGATTTCAAATTCCACCTTAGTAGCTGTGGGCAAATTATTTAGCCTCTGACTGCCTTTATAAAATGGGGGATGATAACAGCACTTACTTCCCGGGGCGGAGGAGAGATAATATTTATAAAATGCTATATAAATGCTAACTATTATTAGGAGGCAGAGATAGGTATGCATGTGTGTGTATACATATATATTTATACACAACATTACTCCGATTTCAAGGAACTTAAAAAGACACGGTGATAGGATAACAGTAACATAAGTGCATATGAGAGGTACAGGCAAAGTACAATGAGATATTTGAGGGAAGAGCGAAGAAGGAGGAGAGGGAAAGAGAGAGAGAGAGAGAGAGAGAGAGAGAGAGAGAGAGAGAGAGAGAGAGACAGATCACATTCATGTGAATATGGAGTTAATCTTGGCTTGATGAAGGAAATAGAACCTGAGTTAGAATTTAAGAGTCCATGTGAGTCCAGAAAAACAAGCCAAAAACACAGAGATGGACAAAATGGGGCCTAAAGAATTCTCTAATTTAAAAAAATATAGAGTCTGAATGTAGATTGGAGCATACTATTTGTTCTCTCTGTTTTGTTTTCTTTTTCTTTCTCATGGTTCCTAACATTCATTCTAATTCTTCTCTACAACATGACGAATGTGAAAACATGTTTAATAAGAATGTATATGTAGAGTCTATGTCATCTTGGGAAGGGAGAGGGGAGGGAGGTGGAGAAAATTTAAAACTTTTGGAAGTGAATGTTGAAAACTAAATATAAATTAATTAATTTTAAAAAGAATTCTCTAATTTAACTAGAACTCACATTCATACAGGGGAGAAGTATGAGGTAAAGCTGGAAAGGTAGATTGTAGCCAGATTGTAGTGGGCTTTGAATGACAGGACCAGTTTTTGCCTTGTTTAGTGGGGAATGGAGGAGGAATCCTTCAAGGTTTCCGAATAGAGGAGTGATATAATTTTATGTTAGAAAATATGCTTTTGAGTTCACTTAAGGAGGATTTTTCTTTGTTTCAGAAGACTCTGGTGTAGATATATTATTTTTTACTGGACCTGTGATTTTATTGCCTTAGGGAACTACCCTTGAGAAAACTATTTCTACCAATTTAAGTTGGTGTGTGTTTTGCCACTTATAGTCTTAGCTGCCTTAAAGCAGAGACTTTTAACCTCTGGCAGGCTATGTACCCTTTCTCAGAATAATGTTTTTAAATGCATAAAATAAAATAGAGAGGGTTACAAAGGAAACTAATAATATTGAAATAAAGATGTAGCATTTTTCCATCCAAGTTCACAGACCCCTATGAAATCTCTCTATGGAACCTTTGCTTTAAAGAGATACAGTTTTAAAGAAAAACAAATGCATTATAAAAGTTCAGATCTGCTTCCCCAGCAAATCTTTATGTGGCATATTTTTACTTATGCATTATTTTTGCATAAATATCCTCCTTTCCTCCCACATTAAGAAAGATAGGAAAATATTTAATTTCTTCATTTTTTATGCTTTAAAAAAGCAATTACAAATGTGAGCTGAAGCTTCTCTAATCTGAAGACACTTTGGACTAGTTAGGGTAGTCAATAGGCTAAATTAAAGTAGCAACAGGCTGCTGATTACCATTGTCTTTGTTGCTGCAGTTTTGGGGGCACCTAGCTGGCAAAGTGGACAGAGCACAGGGCCTAGAGTGAGGAAGACTCAGTTTCCTGAGTTCAAATCTGACCTCAGAATCTTAGTAGCAGTGTGACCCTGGGCAAGTCATTTAACCCTGTTTGCCTCAGTTTCCTCATCTGTCAAATAAGCCGGAGAAGGAAATGACAAACCAATTTTTTTTTGGCCAAGAAAACCCCAAATGAGGTCATGAAGAGTTGGATATGACCAACCAATAACAAAAACCATCTTTTAAAAATATTATTACTGTCTAGGCAGTGGAAAAAGATAGTCAGTATTTACTCCTCCTTCATCTTTATTTAGCCCAGCTACCTTTATTCCAATTTTCCTCCTTTTTCCCTGCTTTCCTGGGCATGAAGATAAATGGTTATTTTCACTGCCAAATGCACACCCCACCCCCCCAATAAGCTTCAGAGGTGGGGAATCTGTGGCCTTGAGGCCACTTGTGGCCTTCTAGGTCCTTGGGTGCTGTCTTTTGACAGAGTCCAGGTTTTACAGAACAAATCCTTTTATTGAGGGGATTTGTTCTGTGAAGTTTAGATTCAGTCAAAGGGCCACACTTGAGCACCTAGCGGGCCACATGTGGCCTTGAGGCCACAGGTTCCCCACCCTTGATTAGGTTTTTAAGAACTGAGTCCTTCCCTGAGTGAAACATGCTTAACCTTCATACCTAGAACCTTAGGAAAAGAAAATCTTAAATATTAAAAACTACCTTTAAGTTGCTTGCAAATCATCTCCTTCCCTTCTCTCATGAGTTCTTTCACAACCCAAAGTTAGGAACATTTACTTCTGGATTATTCCCAGTTGTTTGTTCTTAGCATTTAGGCAATATGACTGACCCTGGGTGTGAAAAGCATAGAGATTTGGAATGGGCAGAAACAGCAAGGAACATGGTTTGGCTGGCTGGAGATATTGCAAAGGGGAATAACGTGAAATACATCAAGAAAAAAAAGACGGAGCCTCGGCTTCAGGGATTTAAATACAAGCTAGGGAGTTTCTATTTTGTCCTAGAAGAAATGGTGAACCCTTGGAACTTCAGCAGGAGAATGCTGTAATCAGGCCTGTGATTTAGGAAGACTATTTTAGCAGCTGTGTGAATGACAGATTAAAGAGGAGAGAGACTGTGCAGGGAGACCTATAGGAGGCTACTGCAATTATCCAGATGGAAAGTAACAAGGGTCTGAACTAGGGTAGCCCCACATGAATGAGAAAAGGATGGACGGGAGAGGTATTCTGGATGCAGAATTAACAAGACTTAGCAATTGATTTGACAGAAGGAGCAAAAAAGAGGGTGGAGTGAGAGGCTCTCCAAGGCTGTGAATCTGGGTGACTAGAAAAAGGGCATCACCCTTGAAAGAACTGCTAAATAGAAGTATGTATAGTATGGTTTTATAGACGTATGCATAATTGTGTCTAATGGTAGCCATCGCTAGGAAGGGAGGTGGGAAGGGATGGGGGAAAGTATAAAAAGTACACGGCAGAGAATAAAAACATTGTAGAAAAAAGCATAGAAAGCAGAGTAGCTTTGAAAATATGCAGCATTTATTATGTGGTTTTCAAAAAAAAGTAAATGAGGTGAAATGTAAATTCATGGTTTTAAATTTTAAAAAAGAAAGAAAGAAATAGAGAGGGTAGGAAAAGGGCAAATTTAGTAGAGGGAGATAATGAGTTCTATTTTGGACAAGATCTTAGTTTTAGAGCTGGAAGAAACCTCAGTACAATCCCTAGTACAATCCCTCTCATTTTACAGATGGGGAAACTGAGGCCTAGAGAGCTTATGTGACTTAACCAAGGTCTTATAGCTTACAAGTATCAGAGGTGAGATTAGAACCCAGGTCAACTAGTCTCCAAGTCCCATTCTCTATCCACTGCACCACGTGGTTGAACTTGAAACCTCTATGAGACATACAAGTAAAGATGTCCAGCAGGCAGTTAATGTGAGAGTAGAGTTCCGCAGAGTGCTATAATGGAAATTTAGGAGTTAATTGTCTTTGTTGTACAGTTGCTCATTTGTGTCTGACTCTTTGTGACCCCATGGGCCATAGCACAGTAGACCCTGCTATCTTCCACTATCTCTTGAAGTCTGTCCAAGTTCATGTTTGTTGTTTCCATATCATCTATCCCTCTCATCCTCTGCCATCTCCTTTTCCTTTTGCTTCAATCTTTCCCAGCATCCAAGTCTTTTCCAATGAGTCTTATCTTTTCACTATGTGGCCAAAGTATTTAAGCTTATGTATTTGACCTTCCAGTGAATAATTTCTTTAAGTAATGACTGATTTGACTTCCTTGTTGTCCAAGGGACTCTCAAAAGTCTTCTCTAGCACCACAATTTGAAGGCATTGATTCTTTGGCACTTAGTTTTCCTTAAAGTTCAACTGTCATAGCCATACATTGCTACTGGAAAAACCATAGCTTTAACTGTATGGACCTTTGTCAACAAGGAGATGTCTTGGCTTTTCAGTATGCTGTCCAGATTTGCCATAGCTTTCCTTCCAGAGAGCAAGTGCTTTTTTATTACATGGCTGCAGTCACTATGTGCAGTGATCTTTGAGCCCAAGAATAGAAAATCTGACACTGCTTACAGTTCTTCTCTCTCTATTTGCCAGGAAGTGATAGGACCAGTTGCCAAGGTCTTAGGGTTTTTTTGATGTTAAACTTCAAGCTAGCTTTTACATTCTTCCCTTTCTTTACTCTCCTCATCAAGAGACTTAATTCCTCCTCACTTTCTGCCATCAGAGTGTTATCATTTGCATATCTGAGATTGTTGATATTTCTCCCAACAACCTTAATTCCAGCTTTCGATTCATCCAGCCTGGCATTTTGCAAGATGTGCTCTGCATATAAGTTAAATAAATAAGGTCACAATATACATCTTTGTCATACTCCTCTTCCAGTCTTAAACCAATTAGTTGTTTCATGTTTGGTTTTAACTGTTGCTTCTTAGCCTGTATACAGGTTCCTCAGGAGACAAGATGATTTGGTATTCCCATCTCTTTGAGAATTTGTCATATTTTGTTGTGATGCACAAAGTCAAAAACTTTAGTGTAGTCACTGAAACAGAAGCAGATGTTTTTTTCTGGAACTCCCTTGCTTTCTCCATAATCCAACAAATGTTGGCAACTTGTTCTCTACTTCTCATGCTTCTTAAAAAAACAGCATGCTCTTCTGGTAATTCTCACCTCACCTATTGCTGAAGACCAGATTGCAGAATCTAAAGTACACGTATAGAGATGATAATTAAAGTCATGGGAACTAATGAAATCATAGAGAGAAAGTAAAGAGAAGAGAACACAGAAAAGAATCCTGTAGTACGTCCACAGATGGGGGGAAGAGATGGATGGTGATACTACTAAGAAGAATGAGAATTCATCAAACTGGTAGGAGAACCAAAAGAAAAAAGCATTACAAAACTTGAAGGGGAAGAGAGTTTCCAGGAAGACAGAAAGGTCACTGGGGTCAAAAGCTGTAAAAATATCAAGAAGGATGAAGATTAGAAAAATTAGATTTACCCATTAAGAGATCATTGATAACACTGGAGAAAATGGTTTCAGTTGAGCGGTGGGGTCATAATTCTGATAGTAAAGGGTTGAGTAGTGAGTAGGAGGTGAGAAAATAGAGGCACTAAGTAAGAATGGCTAAATATCATCTTTTGTTTTCTGTACAAAGAAGTAAACACTCTCCCTTAAAAAATAATTGAACCATTGGGTCATTCTATTGAGTAGTTATCCCCTTCATCAACCATTTGTGATTCTGGGGGATCCAGTCTTTAATCTAAACAATCCACCTAGTCATTATCTTTGCCAAGCAACCTGACTGGCATCTTTTCATGAGGTAAATAGTCTCCAGAGTAGCTTTCCTCCAACCACTAAAACCTCACTCACCTTCTGCAGAACTCTTCATAAAATGAACAGCTGTCATTTCCTTAGAACTTTAAGGTTTGCAAAGCTTTTTCTGATAACATACCTAGGAAGAAGGCAGTGCTAGCATTATAAATTTTGTTTTGCAGATTCATTTACCAATTGATCATGCAGGGTGAATATAAATTTCTGGTTTTCACACTTTATTGAAACCAGCATTCTACCGTAAAGAACACCCCTCCTAGTTCTCTAAAGTTGGATATGTCTTCTATGATTTTCATAGATGCCTCAATTTAATCCAGGCTCCCTTGTGTCTTCTTCATTCATACCATTGTATTGCCAAAGTCTGCAATTATGGTTAATATTTTCTGTTATGGATATTAAATTTATAGTCTGGTGAATGTACATAGGATCATTGAATTTCAAGATGGAAAGGTGTCCTTCCCTTTGACTTGTCTTTGTCCCTGCCCCCCCAACCATGGATCCATCAGGCCAGCCAAACAGGAAGAATGACTTGACCTTGCATACAACTTGGATGAGCAGGGAGGCACTAACTACAAGCCTTCTAGTTAGTGAATATCTGGAAGATTTCCAAGCTTTGCCATCTTCTTTTCTGTTAAGTCTTCTAGAGCTCTAGGTACTGTAATTTATCCTCCTTCTGGATCTTCAGGACACTCTGGGCCTTCCCATCTTCCCAGCTGCTTCATCCTTAGAACTTTAGAACCTTTCCATCTACCCTGCAGCTGAATTATTTTATATGCATTGTCTCCCCTAATTAGAGACTTAGTTCTTTGAGATTAAGAAATATATAGCTTTTTCCCATTTATTTTCTATATATTTTATATAATATTTATATATTATAATACAATATATTATGTTTTATATATTATATAACAATAAATATATTGTGTATAATATTTATATATATATATCTTACAAATTTCCTATTAATTTTCCTCTGGTGCTTGGAACATAATAAGCATTTGATAGATGTTTTTCATTCATTCACTTATTTCTACTATTTCAAAGTACATTGAAGGAAACAGGTCCAGAAAGGTAAAAGTGATTTGTCCACACAATTCTAACAGAGCCAGAAATTTTGATTCCAGATCCAGTCTTGTTTCTGCTGTACTATTCTGCCTTTCTCTCCATAATGCTTTTGCCAATTCTGGTGGCAGGGCACCCTCCTGAGTTATAGTTTTGGAGGGCTTCTCACACATACAAACTCTCTTGCTTGTACAAACCCAGAGAAACCCTAGCAATATCAGTATTTGGCTCATTTTATTCTCCCCATAGGGGCTTTCAGGCCTCTGCAAGTGCTTAGGCTAAAAATAATTCAAATACAAGACAACAAAAACACAGAAAAAGATCGTACCTGTGACCTTTGACTACATAAAAACTCTACTCGCCTTTGGGGAGTGTGTCACATAGCCTCCCCTTTCCTCCCCTTCCCTTCCCTTCCCTCCCCTTCCCTTCCCTTCCCTTCCCTTCCCTTCCCTTCCCTTCCCTTCCCTTCCCTTCCCTTCCCTTCCCTTCCCTTCCCTTCCCTTCCCTTCCCTTTCCTTCCCTTCCCTTCCCTTCCCTTTCCTTCCCTTCCTTTCCCTTCCCTTCCTTTCCCTTTCTTTCCCTTCCCTTCCTTTCCTTTCCCTTCTTTCCTTCTTTCTTTCTTGTCTCAGCTCTGAAGCCCATGGAGTAAACAGTGAAGGATCCCTGCCCAACCTCCACTCAATGGCTGGTTTTGGACCTTCCTGGCTTTGAGTGAATGTCAATGCCCCTCCCAGAGTGATTTATCTATTTAATTTTTCTTTTCTATTAAAGAGACCATTCCCCCACTCCCCACCTTTTAAACTGATCTGTTCACTGAATGGGCCTTACCTCACTCTATGTGAGTACCTTAGCCTAAAAGGCCAAGGTCTCCCATTGCATCCTGGGTTGTGTCCAGTTGTTCTGATGAATGGTCACTGGAACCAGATGGCTCAGGAGAAGAAAGTTAGACTAGTGACCTTGTACAGCCCTCCTTTGCTCAAAACAAAGTCAACTGCAAGTCATGTCATCATTTCTCTGATGTCATGGTCCTCTTTGAAAACAAAAGACGAACACAACAACCTGCCCTCAGTATCAATGTAGTCGCTATAACTTAGAATTCCAGTGAAATGGCTGTTTTTAGAGATTTTGCACTATTTTTTCTTATAACATCAAGAACAAGGTCATAGGGCTTGTTCATCCTCACTGTGGATCTATGCCTTTTTACTCCTTAGTACTCATGGTTTCTTGATGCACCAATATCTCCCATACTAGGTTTACTTCTCTCTATTGTGACTCTATTACCACTTCATTGTTTCCAAGTGGTTCCAGCTCTTCCCCCTTCCTGAAAGATGTGCAAACCTTTCTCTGGTTCCATGAGCAAGGGCCACTTGATTGTCCTCAGGGAGCAGCCAAGAGAGTTCCCTGTGAATAAAAGGAGAATGGACTATCTACATGTCTGAGGTTTGAAACCTGCCAGGCCTAGAAGCCTGAGGGCTACCCGAGTCTTACCTTACCTCTATCGGAGGTCTTCGGCTGGCCAAACCGGATGCTCATATGAGAGAAAGGACGTTCCAGAGTCGAACAAGGGTTGAGCTTTATTTCAGGGTCTGGTTACAAGTGCAGGGGAATTCTTCCTTAGGAGAGAGAGAGAAAGATCTCCCAAGCAGGCAAAGATCTTACAATAAGAGATTGGAAGTAGAAGTATAAGTGGGGAGAGAGGGGGAGGGGAGAGAAGAGAGAGGAAAAGCGGAGCCTTGTGTCCTCACATGTGGCCCCTCCGCCCAAGAGAGCTTTCAGGCTTTCCTGATCCTACTTAAGCTCTCCAGCCGCATAGTTTGCATCTGAATACCATGCCTGTTAGGTAACTAGATGTGCCCAGATCCGGGACAATCTCGAGGGCGGGGAGAGCTCTCTCCCATCACGTTTCTCACGGGAAGAGGCGGAAATACACGAGATAGCTTGGTTCACCTCGATTCCCAGTCGTTTCCTGGGGGGGGCCTCGTGAGAACTCTAAGATTTAGAAGTTCCCACCTTTACCCGCCCGAGACTGTCCACATGGAATTGAGCTTCCATCCCCAGCAGAAACCCCCACTTAAAGTCACATTTTCATGATTTACTTGCTTTAGCCTAGAGTACAATGGAAACAAACTCACTCATTTGTCTTTTAGGAATTTCAGAAGGCCCTAATTTTATTCATTTCATGAAAGCAGTTTAGAGAGATGTTTCTCTCCTCCTGGAGACAGTAGAATAGAAAGGCAAAGAATAAGAAGCGTTGTTACTGCCTATGTGATGGTGCTTATCTGACCAATGGGACCCTTGGAAATGTGACAATAACCAGAGGAATGGGATGCAACAATATGGAAAGTGCCAAATAATCAGCCTAAGCAGAAGCACATCACTTCTCATTTATGCATCACTCCTCTGGCCTCCATCCATCTGTCTGAAAGACAAAGGCAGAGGTCTTTGCTAGGTCAAGAGTGTTGGAGATAGCACTTAGCAGGGTCGAGTCAGATTTCTGGAGAAAGGAGACAGTTCATACATTAAGTGGTATCTCACACAGGCATGTAAAAATATACAGGCAGCTAGAGAATCCAGGTTACACCATCTTACACCATCTCATCCCCAACTTTTTTTCCTATCTACATATTTCCTAAGAGTGAGAAGACAGCTAACATGTTATAGCCCAGCAGCTTGGGTCATGACAATATATAACTTCTAGATCTGTCTTTCAGAGTTCCTTCAAACCTGCCCCCACCCAAACCTTCAGAGGGACTGCTTGAGCTATAGTCATGCACATGCCCACCACGAACCACAATGAAATGTATGCCATGTTTTGTACTAATGAGAACAATCCCTCTTGGATTTGTCTTTTATAGTAATCACAGAAACCTTTCTTAATCAATAAGAAAATAGCGCTTCCACTTTGTAACTGTGTTCGATTTATATGAAAAGGTTACAAAGGACAATCTAGCACATGCACATTGCAGGCTACGATTATCTCCACGGTTCTGCCAACCCCCCAAACCACAATCTCACTACGTGGAAGCTGTATCTCAATAGTAAACATAAGAGAAGCTTTCACAACAAATTCTGTAAGTACATTCATGCTATCCACAGAAATATTACATTCAATTAGGAGATCCTGATTGGGGCTACATGCAGCTGCTACTGTAACTAACTTTCCCTTTGTTGTACATGTTATGTCAGACCCGAGGAATGGTCATTAAAGGGGCATGTGCTGGTAGAAATAATCATACCCTGGACTCTGGAACTTGGACAGCAACTGAAAAAGAAAATGCAAAATTTCTCCTGCTGCATAGGCAAAGACAGAGGAACAAACTGTGCCTGAACCCTTATTAATACTAGTTTTCCACCCACTCTTCATTTCAAAAGAAATTCAGTCTTTCCATGCTCTATTTATTGTCCAAGTAATTTTACTCGTTTCATGAAAGCAGTTTAGAGAGATGCTTCTCTCCTTCTGGAGACAGTAGAATGGAAAGGCAAAGAATAAGAAGCTTTGTTCCTGCCTGTGTGATGGTGCTTACCTGACCAATGGGACCCTTGCAAATGTGGCAATAACCAGAGGAATGGGATGCAACAAAAAAGAATGTAATTCTGATGAAAATAACTAAGAGAGAAGTCAGTACCACAAGTGGTTTTTCTGTGTAATATATATATATGAAGGTGGTAGGAATTGATGGTTAGGATAGAAATTATTATATAAAACCTTTTCCAATATGTAAATGAAGCTGCAACCTTTCTTGATGTCTATAATAATTTTTTTAAATGAGTTTACTTAAATAGCTTTCAAAGAATTTGATCCCTTGGCTCTCTTATGCACCTTGATGTATAAAAGACAGAATTCTGATTCTGCATGAATCAGGCAGTCAGTAATCATGTATTAAGCACCTACTATAAGACAGGGACTGTATTAAATGTTGGGAATACAAAAAGAGGCAAAAGACAGTCCCTGACCTCAAGAAACTTACAATTGAATAGATTAATATTGATATTCATAAAACAAGATTTAAGGAAAGAACTGTGGTAAAGGAGCAGAGCATATATGGTAGAGCTACCCATGAACATGATGTAGAGATACTGAATAAATCACATGACTCTAAAATGAAACCAATCCAAATCTCAGTAGAGTGTTATTATATAGTATACCAAGACATGATGATAACAATTCATGTTTACTTAGTGTTTCATGGCTACAAAGCACTTTTCATCCATTATGCCATTAGTTCTTGCCAAAAATCCTGGGAGGTAGGAAAGTGAAGTATTAATACATTTCATACATGAGAAAACTGAGAGATTAAATGATTTACTCTCAGGCACACAGCTAGTATATTATTTTCTGGTAAAACAGGCTTTCCAGGACTTAATACCATCCTGCCAATTTATCTTTACAGTGAAGTAAAGAAGAACAATATCCATTCCCCCGGTAGATGAAGGGCTAAAGATATTAACAAGCAGTATCCAAAATAAGAAATATAAATTATCAACAGCCATGTGAAAAAAAAGTTTCATATTATTAATGACAAGAGAAATGCAAATTAAAACAACTCTGAGGTTCCACTTGATATCCATCAAACTGGTAAATTTGATGAAAAAATAAATTGCTGGTGGGGATTTAAGAAGGCAGGCATAGAAGTGCACTGTGGCAAATTGGCCCAACTATTCTGGAAATCAATCTGAATGTAAACCAAAAAGTAATTAAATTATGACTTTGACCTTTGATCCAGTGATATTATTATTTATTAGGCACATAACAAGAAAAGGTCAAAGACAAATGCAAAGGGCTCAAATATACAAGAATATTTAGAGGAGTACATTTTCTGGTAACAAAGAACTGGAAACAAGTGGATGCCCTCCAATTAAAGAATGACTAAATGCATTATAGTCCATGGATATAATAGCATATCACTATTCTTTCAGAAATGTTGAAAGAGACAAGTTTATGGAAACTTGGGAAGACTTGTATGAACAGATGTAGAGGGAGTTATCAGCAGCAGGAGAACAAGGTATCTAATGGGTACAATAACGTCAAGAAAAACAGCTTTCAAAGAATTAAGAACTCTGATCAATGCAATGATCGGTCATGACTCCAGAAGATAATGAAACATGTTAACTACTTCTCTGCGGAGAGGTAATGGACTTGAGGTGCACGATGAGGCATGCATTTTCTGATATGTGTGTGTGTGTGTGTGTGTGTGTGTGTGTGTGTGTGAACTTGTTTTGCTCAACTAGATTTGTTACAAGGGAGAGCTTTTATCTTGGGGATAGAGAAGAGTTGTAGGTAGGTAATAATAATGGTACCAAAAAAAAGAAAAAAGAAAAGTCAATTAAACATTAACGTTTCACAGAAAAGAAAAGGAAGAAATTCTGGAGGAGAGAGGACACAGACAAGCAGAACTGGTTTTTGGCTATCATGTTTAACTTGATAATTTTTTTAAACTGTACATAATAGTTCCCAGTTTCATACACAATCCTCTTTTCCAGTCCTTTATATTTTGAAATGTGTGTTTGTTGATTTTTTTTTTTAGTTCCTAATTTTAGAAAAAGAAAAAACTTCCTGCTACAATGGAAGCACTTACTACCTGCCTCTGACAAATGACTTTTTGTCTCTGGGCTTCAGTTTACTCAACTACCAAGTGAAGGGTTTGGATTAAATTATTTTTTCTCCAGTATATTAGATTATAGGAACATAGATTTCATATTAGAAGGAATCTTAGAAGCTACTGATTCCAATCCTCATTTTATAGATGAGAAAACTGAGGCACACGAGATGAAGTGATTTGTCCAAGTCACATAGCTAGTAAGTGTCTGAGATTTTAAGTGAGTTTTGCCTGATTCTTAAGTTCAGTGCCTTAACCATTATGCCAAGGTGGCTACTGGGGACCTTTCTAGTTCTTAACCTATGATCTAGTATACCTGAGAAAACAAAAATACAGGCATTATACTTCCAGAAACAGTCATGCCTGGAATCCAAATTCTAGAAATACTTCATAGCTTTAAAATTCAAGAAGACAAAGACCCTGCATGAAAACCTGTCTCCAAAATTATAATTCACCAAAGACTTCTTTTCTATCCCTGGTAAGGTAGAAGAATATAACACATAAAAATAATGTGTGCTCAGGAGAGGGAACACGATTTCTGTAAGAGGAGATTGACTCATTAATATGCCAGAGTTCCAACACGAGATCAGTAAGCATTGAAAAAGAGGAACCCAAGTCCTTTGTAAATGTTCATTGCAAAGACTATTTGAAAAAGAAGTAAAAAGCAAAACTGAGATTTGAGGGGACACTTTTTCACCTGAGAAATGGTTCAAAGGCAGAAGACAACACATAAATCTCAACAGATATTTTCCTGAATAGAGAAATGTTAATGGTAGGTTAGTGAAATCATCTGGGGATCCGTGCTAAGGTTATTTTTATTTCAGATTCTTGTAACATTTCTGGATGAGAAAAAATATAAAAGTTCATATGTCAATGTAGAATGCATTCTGCGAGTGTGCAGATGCAGGAAGTGAAATTTTTAATGACTAAAAATAGATGTCAGGAAGTCTTCCTCAAATATAGGTAAAAGAGGGGCAAATTGACTTCAGTCTAGATGACTAAGGCACTATAGCTAGAAAAAAAATAACTAAAACATGCTCATAAGATTAATAGTAACTATTAAAGCCTGGAAAAGAAATCTAGATGGACTGTGGGTAATTTCCTCAAGATATCAACCCAATGAACTGTAATATTCAAAAAGGTCAACCATATTCCAATGTTAGCAAAACAGATCTTGAAGCAGAAAAAGGAACAAAACAGAAAATATCCAGGATAATTGAGAACAAATTCATCAACTTAAAATTAAAAATTGATCAACAAGCATTTTTAAAAGTACATTTTTATCGATCTTTTTTTATATCGTCTGCATTTCACCACATCCCTCTTCCACTCTTTCCCAAAGATAATAAGGGATTTTAAAAGAGGAAGAAAGAAAAAAAATTATATAAAACTAAGCAACCTGACAAAAAATCTGGTATTGTATGCAGTATTCCCCATCCCTGGGCCCATCTCCTGTAAAGAGGGGAAGTTGTCTTCTCATAGACTAAATGAGATAACGTATGTAAAATCCTTTCAAAACCCTAAAGAGTATTTACATGCTATTAGTAACTCTTGTTTGGTCATTATAAACTTCCTGGCTTTCAATTTTTATTATCTTGTTATTCTTTCCATTTACATTGTTGTAATCATTGCATATTTTTTCCCTCGATTTTGCTTCCTTCACTTTGTATCAGTTCATATGTCTTTCCATGATGCTTGTGTTCATTATGTTCACTGTTTCTTACAGCCCAGTGGTATTCCATTGTACACCTATGTCATCATTTGTTTAACCAGTCCTCCATCAATAGGCATCTATTTTGTGTCTAGTTCTTTTCCATGACAAAAATGTGCTGCTCCAAATATTTTGTTTGCATAGGGCTTTTCTTTTTATCATTGATATCTTTCAACAATATTTATTAAGTACTTATTATGTGCCAGGCACTATGTGATTTGGGTCACAGGAAGTAGGGTGGTTTCCTCAACAGAAATAAGGAAGTTTGTGTTCAATAACTAACTTTAATAGACTTAGCTCTTCTCAGCAATGCAACGGTGTAAGACAATTACAAAGGACTCATGATGGAAAATGCTATCCATATCCAGAGAAAGAACTAGGGAGTCTGAATGCATATCGAAGCATACTATTCTTTTTTTGTTTTTTTCTTGTGGTTTTTCCCTTTTGTTCTGATTCTTCTTTCACAACATGACTAATGTGGAAATATATTTAATATGATCGTGTATGTATAACCTATATCAGATTGCATGCCATCTTGAGGAAGCAAAAGGGGAAATTTAGAATTCAAAATCGCATTAAAGTGAATGTTGAAAACTAAAAAGAAATAATTTTTAAAAAGAAATAGGGAAGTTTGGAAGAGGAGTGCTTTTGAGTGGGAAAGGTGAGTTCTGGTATGTACATAAAGACACAGAAAACAAAAATTCAGACTCGTGAATGAAAATACGAAATCTGAAAATGGACAGTTATTACACAATGAAGAAATAAGCATAAACATTCCCCACAAACTAGAATGCTAGAGAGAAGAAGCTTTCCTTAAAAGATCAATGGAAGCAGAGCTCTAAGACAAGTAAAAGTGGTAAAAGTAAGTAGGAAACAAATGAAATCTGGCACCCCCCAAGAAGTTGTATTGATCAAAAGTATAAAGACATTAATGAATCATTTAGCTATATTCATAGTTGATAGATCCCATATGAGCCACTAAAGAATGCTACCTCTCAATACTCCCTCTGCTGTGGCCTTCTAAAGTCATGAAGTAACTTGGAAGGAATCTGGATTTATCTTAGTAGAAGGCAGCTAAGTGATTCTGTAAGTAGACAAAAAATTGGGCCCAGAATCAGAAAGACCTGAGTTCAAATCGAGCCTCAGATACTTACTAGCTGTGTGACCCTGGATAAATCACTTAATCTGTTTGCCTGAATCTACTGGCAAAGGAAATCACAAGCCAAGAAACCCTCATGGGCAATATGGTTCACAGGGCCCTACAGAGTCTGATACAATTCAACAACAGTTAGTAAACCATTCTTTTAGTAAACCACTCTGCTATCCCATCTCACCTCTGGACGTAGCTCATCAGTTAGCTCCACTTTATGGACCTGGTATCTCTAGGATTCCTGAACTCACATCTGCCTCCAAGCTTGGACATATTCATTTTGAAGTTAATATTTGGTCACTTCAACTCAGAAAAGAAACACAAAACAGAAAAAGTACCTAGGACTCTGAGATCCAGTTTCAGCCTCTCTTAGGCCTGACATGAATTTTTGCTTTCCCCTGCTCATGGCCACCCTATGACTATACTGGGGAAAAGGATGAGCTTCGCTTTCTCCATGGCTCAAGAGAAGTCTCATGGTTATAGGATATGAATAGGCAATTTTCCAATGAAGAAATCAAAATAGTCTAAAGTCATATAAAAATGCTCTAAATTATTATTGATTAGAGAAATAGCAAATTAAAACAACCTTGAGATATCATTTCATACCTGCCATATTTGGTAAAATGACAGAAAAGGAAAGTGACAAATATTGGAGGGGATGTGAAAAAATTGGGACACATTCATTGTTGGTAAAATTGTGAACTGATACAACTATTTTGGAGAGCAATCTGGAATTATGGCCAAAGAGTTATTAAACTGCCAATACCACTAGTTGGTCTGTTTGCAAAGATGGTTAGGGAAAAAGGAGAAGAATCTCTATGTTCTAAAATGTTTACAGCAGCAAAGAACTAGAAATTGCAGGGATGCCCATCAATTGGAGAATGGCTGAGCAAGTTGTGGTATGTGATTGTGATGGAATACTAATATGCTCTAAGAAATGATGAACTCGATGATTCTAGAAAAACATGGAAAGACTTTCACAAAATAATGAAGAGTAAAGCAAGCAGAACTAGGAAGATATTATATACAGTAACAGCAATATTATTTTAAGGATGACTGAGCAAATAAGTTATTTTATTATATTATTATAAATTAAACATAATATATATTATAAATACCCAATATGAAGAAAGATATGATCTGCATTCAGAGAAAGAACTGATAAGTAGAAATACGTATAAAACAATTATATATGTGTGTGTATGTATATGTATATATGTATACCTATTTGTGTCTAATGGTAGCCATCTCTAGGGTGAAATTAAAGGAAGGGCAGGGAGGAGGAAAGAAAAAGAAAGGAAGAAAAAAAGAAAGAAACAAGGGTAAAAATTTTCATGATAATTTTGCTATGTATTTGAAAGGAAGAGCAAATTGTGCATAGCAGATTTGTAGTTTCATGTGTAATCATCTTTTTTATTATACTATGTTACAGAAATGCCTGTTTTATTCTATAAATTAAAATTTTTTAAAAACAAGTCTCTGAGTTACATGAAGCCACTTGGATGACAGAAGACAGAGAGTGTCAGGAGTAGAGTGGCATTCCTTTTACAAGGTTCACTGACTCATCGTCTCTTCCTACTTAGTGGCCAATAAGATCATTGCTTCATCATCCTCAGAGTCCCTTCTATTACTGAGTTGTTGTTGTCTTTGTGTATGTCCTTCGTATGACCTCAGAGAAGTCATGACATGACTTGCACTTGACTTTGTTTTGAGTGAGGAAGGGCTGTGCAGGTCACCAGCCTCACTTTCTCCTCCTGAGCCATCTGAATCTAGTGACCAGATATTCATCAGGAAGACTGGAGATGGCCCAGGATTAATTGTTTCTTTATTTACTATTTAAAGGGGTTATCCCCTGACTACTTTTTAAAGGAGTCTCTTCACTGAATGGGCATTACCTCACTTTAAGTGACTACCTGAAAAGGCCTTAGCCTAAAAGGCGAAAGTCTCCCCTTGCATCTTGGGCCATCTCCAGTACTGAGTACATATAACCATTTTGGCTATGACTCCATCATAGTCAAAACACCTAAATGTTGAATTGGCAGACATGGTTGACCAGAAGTTGGTGGGGAAGCTCTGCATATTCTCTATACCACCTCCTGCTTATATTAATGCTAACTTGACATAGCTTCACTTAAAAGTTATGGTGAATGGGTTTACTGTACACATCATCTCCTCCCTGATACTTAGCATCTGGACAGACGACATTATGCTCATTAAGACATATTCTACTTCCACTCGTTCCCAAAATGCTCATAGGCAATGCCATCCCTCTACTTTTCCTAAATATCAGGGTCCAGTGTTGCCTTAATTTTTATCTTCCTCATCATAACCCTTGCCCTTCACAAAGATGCTGTTCCTCCTAGGGTTCATATCTTAAGCCTGCTCCCCTTTATCTCTTGCCAGTAGCTATAAGTGATCATCACTTTCATCTCTTTTTTTTGTATCTTCTCTGGTCCAAGTAAATTCTTTAGAAGGCAGCCAAACAAAAGTTAGAAGAATTATAAAACAATTATAATGACTTTTCAAGAGTCAACATACATCTTATCAGGCTATCCTTTGAAGTGACGTGGTTCTTACCCAGGTCTATCTTGCTCCCTCTTTGGTCACTACTAAAACAAGGAGATATTAGAGTAATATCCACACCAAAACTTTTAAGGGTAAATATATGATTTTCTACCAAAATGTTCATTAGTTAAGTCAGTATCAGAAGTTAGATACAATAAGCCTTCAGTTTTCTGGAATCCTTGATGAACACTATTATTCTGTACATTTATACATTTGCATGCAAAAGTTCTAAAATTATATTATGTATTTCTTTGCCTACTTAAATAGATTATTGAATGCAATTTAATCTTTTCTTGATTACTCAGAATGATCATTATGAATGTCTTGTTGTATTGGGCTATAATGAAGTGATACCTTCAGGATTTACTGAATTATATAGAGAATTCTGATCCTGCACCTAATGACCTCATATTGGTGTGATTTTTGAATTCTTGGATCTCCTTTTTATAATTTTTCCTGTCTTTCTTGTCTTTATAAGGATACAGATAGAAATTGTACCTGTGACTTCCCTGGTATAGAAAACTCCCAGAGGAGAAAATGCCACCTATGTTACAGGTGGGCAACTTCTCTGTCATTTTTAGTTTTAAAGGATTGACTGGTGCTCTGGAACGTTTAAATGACTTGTCCAGGCACACATAGCTGGTTGGGACTTGAACCTGGGTCTTCTAGGCTCTGAGGTCAACTTTGTCATTAGCCTCTATCATTAGCTATTCATTTCTTATGACTGTTGCTATACCTTCATTCCCTCCACTTCTAATCTGCTGTGAGTGAGAGACCAGGAAACTCAGTTTGTTTGAACTGTGAATAAAATAAGCAAAAGTAAGGGTCTAAAGGGCTTCTCAATGAGTAAACTCGAGGCACTTTTAGAATATAGACTTTGTGGTATTTATCTTGGCATCTCACACATCTTTTTTTTTCTTTTTACTAATTTTATGGCTCTCTGTTGTATTATGGATAGATTAGTTTACTAGGTAGTTAATGTCTGGATGGGTGAAGTACCACCATATTAGGTTAGATTGGGGGTTCCTAAACTTTTTTGTTTGGCAGCCTAGTAAAACCCTTACCAGAGCAATGGTTTAAATGATTAAAGGAAATGCTAAATTTCAGTTAGAGGTTAATGAAAACAAAGATGTAATTTTTTCCCATTTGAGTTTATACACTCCCTAAAATCTATCACTGAACCCCCAGGGTATGAATTCCTGAGCTAGATGGATCATTGATCTGGCTCTGTAGAGCATTTCTTATATCTTAATGTTACTGAATTTTAGTCATCTAAAATATGTGATACAGCAGTAGTTACTGTTTACTTTGGTGGGTTAGGTAAATGGTGGAGTCTGATGATTCCTGATCTTATGGAATAAAAAAAACCAATAATAACCATTCTGAATAATTTTTAATGACACAAACATTTCCAGATTCAATAAACACATAGATTATATTGTTATATAAGTGAAACATGTTCAGGGAGGATTAGCACCTATGGTGTGAGGACTTGCTCAGTCCTTTCCAGGGCTGCTCATCCACCTTTGGTGTCCACCTGTCAGCCAACTCTCAAGTGTTTGACTCCAAGAAGCTGTAGCATGCGCAACAGTCACACTCCAGTAAAACAGTCTCACAGACAAGCTTAACAAAGCATGTGAAAACTTTCACTGGTGGGATAGGTGCATGAGAACAATTCGTTCCAAAGACCATTAAGGAAGCTGAAGCAGGCTCTGTGGAGTGCTTAGAGCTTGGTTAGACACTGAGGACACCATGGGGATCTGCATGCCAGGTCATTGCCAGTCTTCCTGATTTTTGAATTGCCACTGGAACTTTGATGACTCTAGAAAAGAGAGGGATTCTGATGACTTTGTGCAGCTCTGCCTCACTGAAATACATTTCACTCCCAAGTTAAGACATAACCTGTGATGTCATTGGTCCTCTTCCCAAAGAAAGAAAATATCAAAAACACTTAGAGTGGCCAATGCTGCCATCTTACCTCTTTACCCTGCCCAGAAATGCCCTGTCACAAGGTGGGGAACACTGCCATCGAACAGCAGACCCCCATTTCTTGAGTAAGTCTCTTCATTGGCTGCCCTACTCGAAGGACAGAAAATAGCAGTCAATGTTGTCCCTCCATAGCCTCTTAGCTTATCATAGATGAATACCTTCATCAGCAATTTCATGAATTAACACTTTTTCCCCCTAGGAGAAATACCTTCCTCAGCAATTTTATTTCCTGAAAGTGTTCCCTCTAAATCTTGACTTTTATCTTACAAATTCCTCAGGCTCTGACCATATCTGAGTTCTCTTCTGCCTCTTAGGACTATTTCCAATAGTGAGTCTTGCTCCTTTTCTGGTCCTGTCTACAAGATATGATTCCATACTGCCACTAAAGTCAAGATGCAATGACAGTAAGTTCATTCATCCAATGAGGTTCTTTACCTCACTTTCATTCACCATACTTATCAGATTAGTCACCAAATCTTACTGTGTCTGCTCATCCATCCCACCTAAATCAACATAGTGATAGTGACTATCACAGTCACAGACTATAAAGGACCACAGTCATCATGTATCTCCATTTACACAGCAAGAGCCCTAATTTAAGTCCTTACTATCTTATCTGTACCATGGTCAAAAGCCTCCTATTAGCCTTTGGGATTAAATAGAAATATCCCTATTATCTCTGAAATAAAATATAAACCTCCATATTTGGCATTTGTCTTTATTTACAACGTGACACCAGCCTTCCTTTCTAACCTTTTCACAGATTACTGCCCTCCATGCCTTCTATAGTCCAGTCATACTAGCTGACTTACTGTTCCACACATTCCCATCTTTATACTTTTGTACTGTCACTTTGTCATTTCAGAAAACCCCAGGAGACCCCTGACACCTATTTGAACAAACAGCATTCTCTCAGAATCTAAGATTTTTACATCTAACCTCTAAGAATTTCCAAGTGTCCTCTCAACCTACTCCCAGGCCCATTATTTTCTTGAAGACAGTGAAATTAATAAGATAATCTCTCAAGGCAGAATTTTGGCCAAAGATTGCATGATTTTAAGTATGACATACATAATATTTTGAGTTTATCCCCACTGAATTGGTTACTTTTCCTCCTGACACTTTCTGGGTGTAGCCTACATGATTTGGGGGGGACCCCACCCCAACTCCCGCTCACATTGACAAATTGGGTCCCCAGAGGGCAATTACTTGTCTCTCTCTTACAAATCAGGAGTTCACTATCTCCTTTCTATCTCAGTCCCTGAGGTAGAAATGGGTTTAAGCTTAAAAATTTGCTTCCCAACATTTCTTGCAACACGAGTTCACTTCCAGGTGTGGCCTGCACATGCAGGCACTCCTTTGCTTACAGGTCACAGTGCCTCAGCTGCTAGGTCGGTTGGGGTGGGGCTGGACTGGATCTGGCTGGCTGATCCCTCAGGGCTGAGGGAGCTATGAGCATTGTCAAACTATATTAGCTTTTCTGACCTTTAGAAGCTCACAAGGTCATTCACTCTCTAATCCTTCACCTAAAAACAGAAAAGAATAAACACCACAGGGGCTGAAGCAACGGCCTGGTAATGTGTTCATGAGCCACGTCTCATCCTGGGAGAGGAGAGTAGATTGCTGGCACCACCTCTCTCTCCCCGCCTGGAGATTTAAAGGAGTCTGGGCCTCTATCACCACCAGGAAAGAGGGATTTTCTCTATTGGGGCCTTTTGCATGTACCCTTCAGTTTTAACTAGGTAGTCAACCAAAAGGTCTTTTCTTCACCTCAGTAAGTGGACAGAACACAGTCCCAGAACAGCTGAGCATGTTCTACAGGGGAGAGCCAGGTACCTCCATTTCTTGTAATCACGTACTTTCAGGATCAGATTCACCAAATATCCACATGGGTTCCCTACACATGCTCTCCAGGCCCTCGTAGAACAGTCCTCCCTTACATGTGTATCTCCACACGCAAATAGCTACGTGATAATAAGAACAATGATAATAGCTATAATTTATAGCTTACTGCGTGTAGTCACTGTGTTAAGTGTAAGTATTGTCTCATTTGATCCTTACAACAACCCTGGGAGATAGGTTATTGTTATTTCCATTTTACAGATGAAAAACTGAAGCAAACAAGGGTAAAGTGACTTGCCCAAGGTCACGCCAAGTCCTAAGCTCTACCCACTGCTTTACCTAGTAGCCTAAGTCTTCAATCCCCGTGAACTTCCCAAGTATTTTCTTCTACTTAAAAAGCTAAGAGCTCCTGTATTTTCAGACTTCTCTATTATATCACTGATTGGAGTAGGCAACCAACGAATGAAAAATATTTCTAACTATGTAGATTTATTATTGGTGTTTTCCCTTTGTCATAATATGCTGAACTAAAGTGAACTAAGACTAAGATATCTAGTGGTTATTGATTTAGGCTTGTCTAATAGAAAGATCCTTGAACTTGGAATCAGAAAACCAGATTTCAGCTGCCAGTTTTGCAGTTTCATAGATAGTAAAGGTGAGCATTTCATGTCACATCACTGATAACCTTTACCTCTCTTATCTATAAAATGGGAGCTCTAATGTGAGAGGTAGTGCATGAGCAGTGTGAGAAGTAGCCTAGTGGATTGGGAGCCAACCACCACTGACATGTACTAACTATATGACCTTAGAAAAGTCACTGGATCTCTCAGTGCTCCCAAACAACTCTTAGGATTAGAAATCAGTAGGACAAGTGCTGATCTATATTTGTAGAGAAAATTTCCTCACAGGAAGCATCCTATGTCATTGGAATTACAGGACTGGTTAAAAAAAAAGTCAACAAACATTTATCAAGTGCCTACTATGTGCTAGGAAAAATACAATATCAAACTTAGAGGGCTGTTGTGAATAAAGCCTTCAACTATATAATGTGTTATAAAAATGTCAGGCAAGTCAAGTGTTTCTTAAGTAGCTACTTACTATGTGTCAAGGATTGTGTTAAGGTCAGGAAATACAAAGAAAGGCAAAAACCAGGTCTCAAGGAGCTCACCGTCTAACGCAAACAGGCATGTACAACAATAGAGAGAATAATTTGGAGAAAATAAACAGAAAGAAAGCACTAGATAAGGCAAGGATTTTTGTAGAAAGGAAGATTTTATCTAGGATTTGAAGGAATCCAGGTAAGCCAAAATAATGATAACAGTAAGATAAAATGAATGGGATAATATGTGCCAGGTACTGTGCTAGGTGCTAGAGATGCTAAGAGAAAACTTAAACGACCCCTGTCCTCAAGGAGCTGACTTCCTATAGGGAGAGACTCCATCTCATCTCTATATAATAAATACTATACACAAAATAAAGTCAATGTAATTTACAAGGGAGACATTAGCAATTGGGGGATGGTCATGTGACTCGAGTTTTGCTTTGAATGAAACTAAGACTTCTTAGAGGCAGAAGCAAGGAGGGAATTAATGCTAGCCACAAAACGCATGGAAATGGGAGATGGAATAGTGTCTGTGAGTAGCAATGAGAAGGCCAATCTGGTTGGACTACAGAGTACATGAAGGGAAGTCATGTTTAAATCTAGAGATGTAGATTGGACTCAGATTGTGAAAAGGTTTTCAGTGAGCATTAAAGAAATTTGTATTTAATCATTGAGGATGTCCGCCAACCCTGACCCTGTCTTAGCAAAGTGTGGAGCACATAGTCAATAGTAAGTAAATAGTTGTATGTTGATACAGTCATATGTAAGGCACATTGACAGTAAACTGATTCTTTTAAAAATTTTAAGGCTTTTTTGGTCTTTTAATGCACTTGAATAATTTTATATAATTTTATAATTACTCTATCTTACTGCACCGTGTTCTTTCTTAGGCAATTATAGGGCCATGGATTTCAAGCTAGAAAGGACCTTAGAATCCACTCATTTTTATAGATGAGGAAACTAAGGTACAAAAGAATTCAAATGTCTTGCCCAGGGTCACACAGGTAGAAAGCATCTGGAGCAGAATTTGAACCCAGATCTCCCTGACTTCAAATCCAGGGCCCTAGCCACTATGTCAAGCAATACCCCTTATATTATTGAGGTACTAGGGCACAGCTTCATATAACGAGTTTCCACAGGCCAAGCATCAGGCTAATAAAAGGAGAGATCAATCAATAAGCATTTATTAAACACTTACTGTAGAGCATGTCATTTCTTTAGTCCTGGTTTGATATTTTATTCACCAGACCAAGAAATGCTACTCTGTGAGCATTGCTGTGATAATACATAAGTAGAAACAGCAGTCCCTGGGAAAGATCACAGATCAGGGTGTGGTAAAAATCCCAAAATTGTGTCCCTCCCTTTGTGGGTCAAGCATCTGGCAACATCCTACAAATAGGTTCTCAAGCCAGGATCCACTGCATGGAGCTCATCAGTTCTCACAAAAGCTACCATGAGATTTTGGCAGCTGCCAATTTTCTTTTGTAAAGTGGGTGTTCTAACTCCTCATAAAAGTCTTCCCTCCCACTGTATTTTTTTTCCTCTCTCCTCCCTCACACTCCACGCCCTACTGCACCCACCCTCCCACTTCTGCACAAACACAACTACACTCACCCCTCCCTTATATTTTACACACAGCCCCCACCCCTCCTCCACCTCTGCACACACCCACATACTCTCTTTCTCAAATACTTAATCCCTTTCTCCTTCACCCCATGCACCCAGATATCACACATACAGTTATCTTTCTCATGCTCTCATTCTTTCCATCTCTCAACTTTCCCATAACCCTTGATCTTACCCAGAGCCTCACTATCTCCTCTTTATCCCACCAGACTGATACCCCCTTTAATTTCCTCCGTAGGTCTGGGACTCCTGAGGCTGTGATGCTGATTTAAGGATTCATACCCTGAATATCCCAAATCTGGAGCTGTCACAAGCAGGAAAAAAGCCAACATGCATGTGCCTGCCTGCTTCTCTCCTTCTGCTAGATTAGGAGGTAGCCTGGAAAGAAGTTGGCATTCAGCCATATTTTTGTGAACTAGAAAACCTCCTCCTTTTCTCCCTCTCTAACTTCCTGTAGGAACCATGCCAGGATCTACAGTGGCAGCAGCCAACCTCAGTCCCCTTTTCCAGCCCTGCTGATAATTCTCCTGGATATTTCTCAAACTCTATGCAGTATAAGGTCTGCAAGAACAACTGTCTAAAGAAAGGCGCTTTAGCCTTTCCAAATGACCATGATGTCGCTCAATTTTGAACTGTATAGCAGAGGAAGCAAAAGGGGACACTAAAGGTTGGAATGTGATTAGATTCAATTTACAATTCACAAAAACAAATCTTCAAAGGAGTTATTCTCATAACACTTATTGGTCAACATGGTGAAGCCTATTAAGGTCTAAAAGTGGACAAGCCACACAAAGTAGACAAAACACCATTGTTTGCCAGCTCTTCATCTGCCATAGTAGCTGAGTGACCCACTAAGACTTTAATCTCTTTGGCCACATAATTTCCCACCACCATCTATATTGTTTTTCTTTTTTTCCTTGTTGAGACTGCTGGGAATATAATTAAAGGCATAGGACAGCGTAATTATAAAGACAAATGTGTCTCCCCTCTTCCTTTCATACTAAGGTCGTTTGTAATTTTGCTGAAGGACATTCACTTCTGTTGAGTGTATGGTCCAACTTTTAAAAGGACAATTATTATTTTCATTAAGTAATGTTTTTCAAGCTAAATACTAAACACAATCTGCAGCACTATAGTGAAGATAATAGACTTTGGTGGATTTGCAGCTTTATCAATGAGGGTCTTCCCTCCAGTAACGCAGATGAAAATCATCCTTCCCCTTTTTGTTCATGTTTTCTTAGAAATCTTCCAAGGAACTTTTTCTCTTCCTATCTTGAAGGTACCAGTATGTTGGGGCAGCTAGGTGGTACAGTGGATAGAGCACCAGTGCAGGAGTCAGGAGGACCTGAGTTCAAATGTTATCTCAGACACTTGACATTCACTAGCTGTGTGACTTTGGGCAAGTCACTTAACCCCAATTGCCTCATCCTGGGTCATCTCCAGTCATCCTGATGAATATCTGGTCACTGGATTTAGATAGCTCTGGAGGAGAAGTGAGGCTGGTGACCTTCACAGCCCTCCTTCACTCAAAACAAAGTCAAGTGTGCAAGTCATGTCATTATTTCTCTGATGGCATGGTCTTCTTCTTCAGCAATGAAGGACGAATATATCAGTATATTACTTGGGCTGTCCATCTCTTGTCCTTTAACCTCGATATATAACCAACTCACCTCTTTTTCTGGTGGTGCATACCACAAAATCAAAGAATCTCATAGTTGGAGGTGATCTCAGAGGTCATCTGTTCTAACTAGTACTTGACTAGTACCCCAATAATCCAAATACCATAAATTAAGCACCTACTATGTGTCAAGCATTGCACTAAGTACTGAGAATACAAATTAATAAAAAGGAAGATAGTCCTTTCCCTCAAGAAGCTTACAATTCATCTACGGGGGGGGACAATACACAAAAAAGAGGCAGGAAAGGGGGGAGAAAATGGGACACCAGAGGGAGTCTTGTTTCATGTAGTTGAAACAGGCAAGGCAACAGATTCAAAGTGGATTGAGCTGAGCCCAGTTTCTGCCTTCTCTAAAAGAAGGCATTGGGAGGAGTTTAGTACTCTGCCCTGCAGCCCTCCAATCAGAGAGGAGAAGAGAATGAGGGAGGTGTTATCAATCAAGGCTTGAGCCAGCAGCATGGTGGTGAGTTAAGAACTAATGAACAGGTTAGCTAGGTGGTGAAGTGAATAGAGTACCAGCCCTGGAGTCAGGAGGAACTGAGTTCAAATCCATCCTTAGACATTTGACATTTACTAGCTGTGTGACCTTGGGCAAGTCACTTAACCCTGACTGCCTCACCTCCTCCCCCTCCCCCCCCTCCCCCCCCAGTAATGAGCTTAACTTGGGAGGAACACCTTGGAGTTGAAACCAGGCAGGGCAGCAGATATAAATTGGAATACCTACAATGTCCCTGGAAAGGGATCATCCAGCCTCAGCTTATCCTCACTCAAATCAAAGTCAGCTGCAAGTCATGTCATCATCTTGATGTCATGGTCCTCTTTGAGAACAAAGGACAAACACAACAACACAACCTCAATAATGAACTACACACAAACTGCCATTGGTAACGTACTTCAGGTAGAAAGGCTTATTAATGAAATAGCAAAGATAGAAATATTTCATTTTGTGGTAGGTGTCAAGGGATAAAAAGGAGGAGAGTCGAGGGATAAGGAGACTAGCTGGAGAATAAATATTAACTCGGGGAAAATCTCAGGGTGAGATGAGCTTTTAAAGGATGTTTGAATGAACAGCCTTGTCTCCTTATCTTGTGAACTGTCCAGTGCTTTTGCTTAAATAGCAATACCCTCTCGGAATCTTGCTCATTAAATTTTTGTGGTGATGGTAGTAGTCACCGGCCAGCAATCAATCAATATGTCTGAGGGCTCGAGGTGGTGCTTATTCATTCCCTTGTGGTTTTAGCTGATTAGCGATCAATAGGTTTTCTTTCTGTTCCTCATAAATAACACTATATCTGTGGTGTCTATGCGTACTATCTCCTCACTTGTACCTCTTAGCAGCCCTCATTTTCTTTTAGCCTCTAAGCATTACCTTCTACTGGAATCCTTTCTTGATCCTCCCAACTGCTAGAGCCTCTCCACCCTCACTCCCTTGCTCCCAGCAATCTCGTATCTATGTATAGACAACCGACGTTGTAGTGGAGCAAAGTGCTGGGCACATATGCTCTTTTTCTTTCTTTTTTTAAAAAGGAAAAGTGAGTCTCTTCTAGAATCTATGCCTTTTCTTCCAATGAGATGGCTCCTGGCATAACCTTCCCCTTTATCTTTGCTCTCTTTTCTCTCCTCCTCTCTTCAGAAGCTGAAGTTTTGTCAGAGGCTCTTCTGTTTGAACCAATCTGGTCCTCATTACAAAGAACACACATACTTTCAGCCCAGTGGGGATGTCATGAGGCTATGTTAATCCCTTTTACTGCTATATATGGAAACTTAAAGGTATATATTATTAATAAAAATTATCACCAGGAGATTCTTTTTCACTCATGTCACTCAAGTTCCCAGTTTGGGAAACACTAGTTTGAGCAAAAATATAGATTTCCAAACTGCTTAAATCATATCTATTAAATCTAGACATTGGCATCCCTCCATTTGCACTCTCCGTAATAAAAGACACACATGAATCAGGAACAATTAAGATCAATAATATCATTATCTAGAGAGTTTTAAAATCTCCTGCTGTAACAGAAACTCCACCTGGATCTCTAGCCTCTCTCAGGGGAGGAGAGAATGTTGTTCTCTTCTGATTCACAAATCCCTAGATTCCTAGCTAGCCCTGGAACACCTTCCCTTCTATCTACAGAAGAGCCAGCTCCTCTCAAGGGCTCTGTTACATTCATATTTATTTTGTATATTTTTATTTGTCCTTCATTTTTGAAGTGGACCAATGGCATCAGAGGATGATCTCCTGACTCTTGGGTGAATTGGATTTGTGTGACAGAGTTGAACAAAGTCATTAGCCTTACTCTTTCCTCCAAAGTCATCAAGGTCCAATGGCAAGACAAAATTTAGGACATCTTTCAATGGCCCAGAAAGCAGTGGATAATTTTGGTATCTGTGATGCATGACCAAGCTCCAAATACTCACAGGGTCTGCTTCAGCTACTTTCACATTGGAACAAATTGTTCCCATCCATTCATTCCATCAGGGGAGATACCGCCCACCCACTCACTGACAGGTTTGTGGCCCCATGGTTACCCTCAACATGGTTTAGTCCATCTGCCCAAGATGGTTTACTGGAGTATGGTTGCTGTACATGCTATAGCTTCTTGGAGCCACAGGTGAGAGTTGGATGAGAGGTGGGCACCCAAAGGTAGATGAGCAGCCCTGAAACGGGTTCAGCAAGCCCTCATGCCAGAGGTGCCAATCCTCCTTGAATACCCCATGCAACCTATTTTGTATGTGTTTATATAGGTACATCTCCCCTATAGAATGTAAGCTCTCATATCGCTGCTATTGCTTCTTCTTCTTCTTCTGTCAATGCCTGAAATGTAGTAGGTATCAATAGGAAATACTTGTTGATTGATGCACTAGAACATTCTTGGTGAGTTTGTTTTACCATTTGAAGGAAAAGAACATGAAGAGGTTATGGGAAAAGTTGGCCTAGATAGTGTCATGGATCCCTTTGGTATTCCAGTAAAACCTATGGATTCCTCTGAGTAATGTCTTTGAATAATTTAAATATATAAAATTATAAAGGAAGCCAAATATATTGAAATATATTTATAAAAATATTAAAAGAAAAAGTTGATAGAACTTAAATTAAGATGCCCTAATCTAGATCCTAAATTTGTATTGTTAAAGCAAGACTAAAAATTACACATCGGTAATAGATAGGATAGTACCATCAATCCATAGACTTTTAGTTTACTGCCATGTTGACATCACACAGTATTTGCTCCTCAGATAATAGGTTTAATTTCTTATTGGGATCCTTAACTTGTCTTAGCGCAACTCTTCTCTCAGGTATATCTCTCAACAAAATTCAGCACTATTCTTTTTCAAAACAATCATCTATGAATTAGACTTTGTCAAGAGGCCAATAGGTTGCTATCACCAAGAATATTCAAAACAAACAAAAATCAAGTCAACACACCAGACCCCCCCAGTAATTTAGCTACTTCATCTTCAACTCAAAGCATTATAGAAATGCCTATTTGATATTCCTGTCTCAATTTCCTCCTCTCTGTAAAACAACTGACCTCTCCTATACTTAAAACATTCTGAAATACAAATATACACATCTATACCAAGAACTTTCTACTGTAACACAAACAAAGTGGTAAAGTGTCTCTCCCTCCATTATAGTGCCTTATAGCTCTTACTTGGCTATGTGGATACAACTCTTTGGGCTGGTTTACTCATGCAAACCTGATCTCATACTGGTAATTCTAGATTTACCGTCATATAGTTATATTCAATTTTTCTCAAAGCTTTAGGGGTAACTAAGTTTGGAGGAAAATATACTCCTTTTACTCAAAACCTTAGCTCTTAAGCCCCTACCAATGCACTTCTATTTACACAAACCAGCTATTCACTATGATACTTTTAGAGCTTAAACATAACACATTTACTTAGCATACCATATTTAGTTAGCAATAAAGCAAAAAAAAAAATCACAGATGATACATACTAATCAATGCCTAAATCATCAAGTACATCGCAAACCATATGTAAATTTGGATGTCACTCCTCTGCCAATGTACTCAGAAGCTGTGGGGAAAAGTGGATATACACTATCATGAATCTGGAAGGGGAGAGTATAGCAGACAAAAACTTAAGTGCTCAGGGTTAATTCATAACTCTGGACCACAGACTTTGATGTGATCGGTCCAGTGAGGACTTCCTGCACCACATGAAGTCATTTTGCTGCCAACAACTTACCTGCTCATCCTTACTTCTCTCCAGCGAGGCAGCTGCCTTTCTGTACAAATCAAACCAAGCAGTATTTACAGGGTGTTTAGAACGAATTACCTCTTCCTTGGGATAGCAGTTCCCTTAAGTCAAAGAACTGCAAAGCTCAGTGGCTGTCATTGGGCTATAAAGACCAGACTACTCAACTATTCATTTACCAAAATGTTGCAGAGCTCACCACAAACAGCTTGAAGAGATTGTCTCTCTAGGCAAGACAAACCAGCCTTGCCAGCTCTTTCTACACAGCAAAGAGGCTGTAAGACCCCTTTCTGCTTTCTGCTTTCCCCTCTCAAACCAGAAGGGGCAGTAAATGAAGACAGTAACTAGAGAGTACCTTTCTTAAACTCTAGGTGGCACTAAAGGGCAACCCAGGGGTATCCCAATCTTGATTCAGTTCTCAAAGCAGTCTAAACTGTTTTTCCCATTCCCTGTTGTTTCTTCAATCTTTACTTGCTTTCATGTCAGCCTCCTATCTCTTAGACCTCTTATGTCCTTCAGTGGCTTCAATTAAAGCTTCCTGCCACTGAGTCACCTTTCATTTAAAAAGTTAACAACTCACCAAATTTCCCCTTATTGATATCAACAATCCTTTTTAACATACCTGTTCTCTCTCTCTCTCTCTCTCTCTCTCTCTCTCTCTCTCTCTCTCTCTCTCTCTCTCTCTCTCTCTCTCTCTCTCTCTCTCATTTTACACCCTTAAGTTTTGACCCAGCTATATACAAATGCTGAAAAACCATGATGCCCTCTACCTATTAATTTCCCATGTTCTATTTTGTGTCTCTGAAACTGTTTCTTTATACTATTTTTCTACTTTTTAACAAATTATCAAATTCTTTAAGTCCCTTCAAACCATGAAACAGTTCATCTGTAACTGAGGTGATCTCCTACATCTTTTATAAGATGATTTCAATTTTTATGTACATTTCACAGTCCATTTTCTGTCCCAAACTTCTCAAATTCCATATGAAAGCTATTTTTCTTTATAAACAGATTTTGGAAGTTATTAAACAAAAGTTCTTTTTCCAGACATCAAAAAGTTCTTCTATGACCATGGCAATGTCTTATATTCTTTATTAATTGATTCAACTCTTTTCTTTTACACAAAAGTTTTTTTTCTGTCCTTTTCACCATTAAACTGTCTCATCTGAAGACGATCTTTAGGGACTGTATATGAAACTTGATTAATTGTAATAAAATGTTAATATGGTAGTTTTCTACTGTATCAATGAGGTAGCCCAGTGGATAGAGTGCCAGGTCTGAAGCCCAGAAGATCTGAGTTTAAATCTGGCCTCAGGCACTTCTTAGCTGTGTGACCCTGGGCAAATCACTTAACATCTGTTTAGTTTCCTTATCTATAAAATGGGGATAGTTGCGATGACCAAATGAGATAATAATTGTCAAGCACTTAGCACAGTGCTAGCACATAACAAGCACCATATAAATGTTAGCTATTATTAATATATAGCCAGCTCCCAATTCCTCATCCATCATTTTCTCTGGCAATGGGAGTGAAGAATAATTCATGTTAACTGGAATTGTAGATAATTTGAAATCCACAGAAGATGCCCTGATGTTGTTGTTCAGTTGTGTCTGACTCTTCATGACCTCATTCTGGGGTTTTCTTGGCAAAGATACTGCAGGGGTTTGCCATTTCCTTCTCCAGCTCATTTGACAGATGAGGAAACTGAGGCAAACAGGGTTAAGTGACTTGCCCAGGGTCACACAGCTAATAAGTATCTGAGGCCAGATTTGAACTCGGGAAGATGAGTCTTTCTGCCTCTAGGCTTGGCATGCTACCTACTGTGCCACCTACCTGCTCAGGAGATGCTTTAGCCTCATTTAAAATGTTGATTTCATCCTACAAACCCCTCCACACCTTTTTGTTACTCACTAGTAATGGTTTGAGTTTAACCTCGTGTCCTATCCTTTGTGCCTTCCTCTGTGGAAAGGTCATAATGAAAAATAAAATGGTATATTAGAGAGATAGCAGAAGAAATGCAAAATGCATCATATTAAAAGGAAATCTCAAGCTTAGTAAAATAGGAGAAAAAATGGTGGGGAGAAGATGGATATAATTTATCATGCCAGGATCTTTGTGTCTTATGCATAAGCTTTGAGTGATAAACAGCTGGAAAAATCTTTGAGTTAAATAGGTATAGGGTGTGTGTGTGTGTGTGTGTGTGTGTGTGTGTGTGTGTGTGTGTGTGTGTGTGTGTGTGTGTGTGTGTATACAAATCTCACATTGACACTTTGTGGTCTGAATTCTAGTACTAATGCTCCTTCCAACCCAATTCAACCCAATTTTCCTTTCATAAGCACATCTGTCTGAATTACTCTCAAATGTGCTTAAAAATGTGCTTATCAACTCCAGCTTTTAAAAAAAGGATAATTGGGTTCAGAAACTTTTTACCCCCTGGGAAAAATACAAGGCAGGTTGAATGGCAAACACTCTTGTCTATTACTATGCCTCAAACTAAATTTAATTCAGTTTCCTGTAATGAGGATAAGTTCCTGAACATGGAAGAGGTAAACATGAAGTCTATAAAGTGACATGAACAAACTTTACAAAATGAAACAAAAAAGAAAAATACAGAAAAATCTCACAAGTTTCCAAGGAAGATCTATGATTTCAAGTTTTGTCCCTGGAAACAGAAAGAGTTCCTTCTCCTTTTAAAGGACAAAGAAGTCTAAGGAGGTTTTGTACCCCAAACCCTTTGTAACCTGTGCCCTTGACTAGCTCTCTTCCTTAGGAATTATTATTTGCCACAGTACTCAAAGGTGATGATAATTTGGAGGAAAAGAGAGTGCTAAATTCGGTTACATCCTCTTACCAGGAGTCTTGGGTGTGTGCTCTCACAATGGAGCAGGAAGCTACATGCTAGGATACAGATAGGTAAGGCACAAGATCTGTATGTTGGCATGTGGGTCTGGAAACTTCTTGGTTGCCCTTGTGAAACTGAAATAAGCATGCACATAGTACAGCCCTTCTTCAGGGGAAGGAACAATCCCCCAAGGTGTACTATTAAATCCAACCCAAGCTCTGTGCATGACTCTGGATTCAAATTTCCTCCTCGCCATGGAAAGAAATGCAGTCAACAGTGGCCTGATTGGAGATAGGCTTGTGATCACCATGTGACTGAGGAACAGCTGATTATTAAAGTTGGACTTCTGTGCTGCCATGTGAGAAGCAGAGAAAGGAGGTGCTGCCATCTGACACTGTTGGATCAGTCTACAAGCGCAACCCAGATCAAAGAGGAGAGAGGATCCTCAGTCAAAAAGCTCAGAGTTACTGAAGATTTCTTTCATCACTAATCAATGCAGAAAGGAATATTTTTATCTTACCTCTCTTTTCTTGATTTCTCTTGGTATAGTCCAAGACCTGGAGTTCCTAGGCATACATCTCCTTATTATTCCATCAGTAATTGCAGTTAGTTTGGGAATTTTCTCCAATGACAAATGGAAGGAGGTTTTGGAGAGACAGCTGAGGACAGGTGATTGCTTTGATCAATAAACTATGTAGCCATAGTATGTTGAGTACTTCCTGTGAAAGTGACTAAATGTGACCTGACTCCAGGCTCAGTGCTCCATCAACTGACTGAGCCACCTAGATGCCTCCATACATATAACTTTAGCATTATAAAATTTTGTCATTTCTAAACACCTCATTAACATTTGTAATGAGACAGCATGATTCTCCCTCTTCATTGTTGCCGCTCAGTCATTCATTCATGTCTGACTCTTTGAGATCCCTTGAACCATGCTGTCCATGTAGTTTACTTGCCAAAGATACTGGACTGGAGCAGTTTGCCATTTTCCTTCTTCCCTTCTTCTCCTCTCCCCCAAAATGGAACACCCATTGGATTTTGCTACTGACCATATACATAACAAAGGCAAGGATGCTAGTTAGGTAGGCAGAGCACAATGACCTTTCATACTTATCTCACATTTTTTTTTTTAGCAGGGGAGAATCAATTTCATTTGCTCGAGAATGTCTAATCTTAGGTAAGATAGATGTCTGGACCCAGGGTGATGATCTCTGCCCAGCCATAAAAGATAGCAGAATAGAGTTAATCAGAGCTTAAGGGCATTTCACTTGACTTTCCTTAGCTGTCAAAGCTATGACTAGAGGACTATCTGATTTCCCTTATCATGAAGAAACTCTAGACATTTTTCCCTGGCTAACTAGATCCAAAATGGCTTTCAGGTGGCCCTGAAGAGATGAATCCTAGATGCTGATAGCAGAGAGCAATGCCTATTTGATACTGCATACCCAGGAACCACAGTGAGATTCGCAGAACAGTGTTCAACCAAGACTACATGTCCAGCAGTTACCAGGAGAGCCAAGGGGATTGGTAGTGCAACATGACCAGTGGACATCAAAGGAGAGAGCAAACCCACTGAGAGCAGAGCAGTGATACTACCAGAAGACATCAGCATTCTTGACTATCAAAAGTATGTTGTTCTGCCATGTTTGTGCTCTGGCCACAAATGTTCCTTCTATCTGTGTTTTTTATACATAGCCACTATGATATGCATATTTGTTGGCTAGAGAACCCTAGGTCTGGGGCAGAAAATATTCTATTGAGATTTTTCTTATTGTTATTTCATTAAGTGTGTTCATCCTTCTTTGCTGAAGAACACCATACCATCAGAGAAATAATGACATGACTTGTATCTGACTTTGTTTTGAGTGAGGGAGGACTGTGCAGGTCACCAGCCTCACTTCTCCTCCAGAGCCATCTGAATCCAGTGACCAGATATTCATCAGGATGACTGGAAATGACCCAAGATGAGGCAATTGAGGTTAAGTGACTTGCCCAAGGTCACACAGCTAGTGAGTGTCAAGTGTCTGAGATAAGATTTGAACTCAGGTCCTCCAGACTCCTGCACTGGTGCTCTATCCACTGCACCACCTAGCTGCCCCATTTCATTAAGTGCCTTTGCTTTGAACTACCGCACCTTCTGCATTATGAGGGAAAAAAATAAACAAACTTATGGTGCTTGTGGTCTATGTTTTTGACTGGAAGGAAAATCATAGAATTCCTTGTATCTGGGGTAGACAATCAGGGCACCCCACATGTGAGAAGATGGTGCCTCAGGTGCATACATTATTGGCTAGTTCTCACTTTGTCCTTTAGAGGAATTGTCCTTTCCCTCTTCCCCTAAGTTATATTTCTAGGTAGAAATTGAATCCAAAAGACCATTAGATTTGCCCAATACTGTGGAGAGAATAATCACTGAAGACACAATTAAATTCATGCTATTTCGAATTCATGGTATGATTATCTCAAAATGAGGGAAAGGATTGCTCAAATTTAATAAATCTAGCAATGAATGGAAAAAAAATCTTATTTGAACACAAGGGTGATGTGAGCATTAAAACTTAAAAAGAATAAGCAAGCACTGGGATACCATGATTTCCAAAGAATCAAAATTGCTGTTGACCCAAAAGGAAATTGACAGACATATGGTGGATGTTAAGTAGGTTATAGTGCATTACCAATGAACATTTGCATGCAAGAAATGGCATTAATTTATGTATGATCAAAAAGGAAGTGGACTGGTTACTGTGAGAAGGAAGGATAACAGATGGACATCCTGAGTGATGAACTGACAGCCCCATAATGTTAAAAGAGCTGGAGCAAGGCTGCCGGTATGTTGGGTGGATGCCCCATAGAGTGATAGGAATACATAGACAATGGATCCACAAGATAAGAGGACTGAGATTGGATGAGATCTTGACCACTGGAAGAAATAACCAACTCAATGAGATCATAGAATGTGAAACTATTGAAACAGAATAGCACCACAACTTGATAAAAGCTCCCAATTTTCCATGTTTTGGTACATATGTATCTTGTTTTAACTTTGTGAAGCTGGCAGTGGGAAGATCTCTTCTGCTACAAATGCATGCATATACATGTGCCCACACACGTAAATAGAGTTATGCGTAAACACATGTGATTTTTATGTGTGCCTGTACATACAAAGGTGTATTCTACTGCCCAATGAGTCTACATACATAGATGTATTATACACATGTATATGTATATCCCATCCAAGAATTCCTATGTATATCATATACACATATAGGTATTCATGTTATCCTAAAGAATCCATGTATACATATATATCTTCCTGAGTTCAAATCTGGCCTCAGACATTTCCTATCTGTGTGACCCTGGGTTAGTCACTTACCCCTGCTTGCCTCAGTGACCTCATACATAAAATGAGCTGAAGAAGGAAATGGCAAGCCATTTCAGTCTTTGCTAAGAAAATCCCAAATAGGGTCAAGAAGAGTTAGACATGACTGAAAACAACAAAATAAAGTTGATTGATTGATTATGACTTTACTCTCTGGGCAGCCCAGTAGTTAGAGCACTGGACCTTGAGTCAGGAAGATCTGCATTCAAATCCAGTCTTAGACACTTACTAGCTGTGTGATCCTGGGCAAGTCACCTTGTTTGCCTCAGTTTCCTTATCTGTAAAATAGGGATAACATCACTTACCACACAGGGATGTTGTGAGGATCAAATGAGCATTCAGCACTGTGCCTGGCACAGAGTAGAACTATATAAATGCTAATACCTTTTTCTTCTATCACAATTCTTATGACTCTCCAAATAAAAACTCACTTACCAGGCCACTATTCCCCTAAGTATGCAGTCTTCCCTATTACAGAAGCTCCTGGAGGGTACAACCTCACTTTTGTATTTTATTTTCCAGCTCCTAGATGAATGCCTGAAGCATAGTGGGCATTTAATGAAGATTCCTCATTCATTCGTTCAAAGCCAGCCTTAAATTGTAATGCAAGAAGGAAGAGAAGAGTTCTAGTCTGGGAAAGGGACATCTGGACCCCGAATTAGGCTCACCCTTATTAGGATATAAGCCATTGTTTCAAGTTGATAAATCTCTAAGGAAAGAATTTCAAGCACTATCACAATAGGATTGAGAATATTTTATTTTTAAAGCTCAGTCCCATCCTAGGGCTTTTCAAATCACACCTAAACTTCTCATTGGGAGTCTCCTAAATGGTAGTGCAGCAGCTGGCATTGCTTCCCAGAAGAGATGAGCACCTTTGAGCTCCTGATCCTGTTTGAGTCATGGGCCCTAGAAGGGTTCTGATATCCTTAGTTAGATATCTTATCACCCTGGTCATTGCAGCATTTATCATTCACATTGAAATAAGGGTTATCAATAAAGACAACCAGAGTCCCACCATCTTATCAGTGCACCACTTCCATTTGAAATGTGGGGAGATGTTGAGGCAAGGAGTAAGGTGGTAGAGGGAGAGAAAGACTCTTCTTATTATGAAAAATTCTCCCCCAAACTCCTATCCTATTTCAGGAGGAAAGGAACACCTAATTATTGTACATGAGTTTGGGTGTTGATAGTGGGGGGGACATTTCTTTACCAAACAATTTATTTGTAGATGAAGCTTCTCAAGAAAGAACACAATGGTCATCACGCACATTACAGTTTTTTTCTCTCTCTCTTTCTCTGGGCCATTCTTCTGCTTGTCCCAGTAAGTGTGGGAGTGAGAACAGGTCCTAGCAAGTGAATGAGATAACAAGTGAGTAGGTGGACAGGTGGGAGAATAAATGGGAAAGTGGGTGTGTGGGATGGTGAGCTGGGGAGAGCCAGGCCTGAGGAGAGGGCCTGGCAGGTACTTAAGACCAGGTGTGGGAGAGCTTGGGAGAGGGTGATGAGTGAGTAGGTGGGTGAGTGGGAGAAAGAAAGTAAACCCGAACAAAGGCTACCTTTCTCAAAGTAATTTGAAGCTCTTAAGAGATTCTTTCTTTCCACCAAATGTTGCATTAAAATATGGAGATTTTGCGGTTTCTTTCAGGAGACAATAAAATGTGAAATCTGCTTGCCCCAAGGTCATATAGTATTTGAACTCCTTATATTATAGATTGGACTTTGTATTCTATTCCAAATATAATCCTTTAAAATATTGTAGGTGGTTTTTTTTTGTCAATGCAGCAAACACGGTATAGTGGGAGATAAGTGGAATTTGAGTCAGAAGATTTGGATTGGAACCTTATCTCTCTGCCGTGTGTGTGTGTGTGTGTGTTTGTGTGTGCATGTGCGTGTGTGTGGTACATATTAGCCTAAAAGAAAAGTTTTTAGGCAAGTCTTTTAAACTCTCTGAGCCTCAGTTTCCCTCCTACCTTATAGGATTATATTGAAGATCAAATGAGATAGCATTTTTTAAAAAACCAAGCACATTGTAGTCTGTAAAATACATGCAAATGTAAGGCATTGTAGTTATTTAACTTCCTGCCTACCTTGGAAAGTATACATAAGGAGTGAAGAACTTTGGAATTGATTGTGAGACATGGGAGACACTGGCACAGGACTGTCCAGCATGGCATGCCCAAGTCAAAGGAGGTGCTGTTCTCTATCAGCAAAGAAGACTTGCAGTAGTTCAAAAGAAACATGAGATATGTAAACTGAGAGACATATCCACTGCAGATGTTCTTACGGACTAGTTGTACCTGACCTATGGTAGAGCCACAAGAGCACACGCTGTACTTTGACTCCAACATAGTGATGTTGTTTTGGTCCTCTGAGCACAAAGGATAACAACCAACCAGCATATGGACTGAATCAATCTACACAGAAATCAAATGTATCAACTCTCATTTCTCTTTGTCTATTGAATTTCTTCCTACTCACCCTTTAAAGCCTAACTCCAATTCCACCTCTTTCAGGAATCCTGCCTGGAACCACCCACCTTCCAGGTGGTAACAACTCCCTCACCCCCCATCACATTGTTTTATACCTTTCTAATGCATTTATCATGTTATTATTCATGTGATATCTCAAGTACCCTAAAGTGTGACCTCCTAGAGGTCAGATCATTTCATCCCTTCTAAATTTTGTGCTCCCCCCAGTCCCTAGTACAGTTCTCAGTATAGGAGCTTAAGAAATGTTTGCTGCTGCTGCTAGTGTTAACATTTTACAAAGAGATAAGTCTTCGCTTTTATTTTTCTTTTTAACATTCAGATTTCACTTAAAATCAAAGGGGATACTTGCCGAGAACCAAAATTTTAAAATTCAATCAAGCTTCCTGAAACCAAAAAAGAAAGAAATCTAACAGATATGTAAAACAATCATTATATTTATTCTAATTTCTATTACATTTGGGAAATTATGCCAAATGCAATTTTAAAACATTTTTTTTTTAAATCACATCTTCAGTCAGTGTTCTTTCAGTGTCTCTAGTCAGATATTCCAAGATGAAACACAGGACAGCAGAACTGAAAAAAACATGGTGCCAGGTAGCATAAGGCCTGAGCCTATCACTACAGGCATTGTTTATTCTGCACACGAGTCGTCATTCAGAGGCTCTTGGTCCTGATTTGAGGTAGCTTAGGGATAGAAGCTAACCCAGGAATGAGATGTAACTAAAAAGATGCCAAGGCCAATGGAGGCATAACTGAAAATCTAGGGTGGAAACTAGAAAACAGAATTAGGCAGAGGCCCAAATTTTGTAGAAGAGAGAGGGTTAGATTTTTTTCTTGAATTTCAGCTAAAACTAGATAGTACTTAAGTAATGTGAGGACCATTTTTTCTTTCCTTCTTTCCTTCCTTTCTTCCTTCCTTTCTTTCCTTCTTTCACGCTACTCCTCCCCCCCGGAAATGGACAAACTAGTGACATATACATATATAGTTCAGAGAGAGGAAAATACAACATCTCCCCAAGTATACAGAATGAAATTATTTCAATAGCCTAAGAAGTCCCAGGATGTAGCCAGGGTGAGGTGGCTAGGGCTTCTCTTCAGGGTGCCTAACACCCAGGGGAGTGTGATTCCTCCTGGAGAAATCCTTGAGTTTCTCTGCCAGTTGCACAGTAAGGCTCATTCCACATCTCCTACATGACCACCAGCTCTGGGCAGTCACTTCTCAACAGTCCCATCACTATTTCACCCATCACTTCGATGGTGCTCTTTGGTCAGACCAATACATAGCAGGTGTTCTCTTGTATCCTATGAATTTTGTGGGGAATTTGGTGTTACTTTCAATGGTATTAAATCTGATGTTCTGTGATATATTCCTATGCCTCCTATGTTATTTCTTTATCTGGCTATTAAATGTCTGTGGGGGGAGAAGGGGGATGACGTATATCATTAATACACATTCTCTTTCCTAACAGATGTGTTACAGATACCTAGTACAGTTTCAGTAAACCTAGAACAACCATTGGATGCCCCCTAGGGGACACCTAGAAGCTTTTCTCAGGAGACCCCAAACAGGAGCACAAAGAGTTGGACATGACTGAAAAACAACAAAAAAACTGAATAATGACTGAATAGCATATATGGAAGCCAAAAAGTTAATGCATGGTGGGCTGCATCTGAGTTTCCAGGATGAGGGAGGTGATAATTCCACTGCTCTCTGCTTTTGTTGAACTTCATTGGTTATAATCATGTTCAGTGAGCCATGGGTTAAGAAGGGAATTCATAAGCTGGGGAGCTTCCAAAGGGATGGGGTGGTGGTGACAGTGGGGAACCGAGCCAAATGGAGGCTTTAACAATGAAATCCCAAATAATGATTGGGTGAAAGAATAAATAATACAAGCAATCAGTAATTATGTGAAAGAAAATGATAATGATGAAACAACATAACAACATTTCTAGAATGAAGTTAAAGCAGTCTTCATGGGGAAAATTATACCCCTATAAATATGCATTAACAAAATAGAAATGGAGAGCATTAAGTAACAATGAGTAACAATGAACCTACAATAAGCCCAAGGGAGGATGTATTAAAAATTAGAAGAGAAATAAACTGGAAATAAAAAACTATGCAAATGATAAAGTGAATTCTTTGAAAAAACTCTAACAAAATTGATAAACCTTTAGCCAACCTTTAAAAAAGGAGGCAGAAAATCAAATCAATAAGAGTAAATGAACACAAAGATATCATGACAAAACCAGAAGATAGAAAATGAATTATTATGCACAACTGTATACGAACACAAAAGAAATGACAAAATACCTTCAAAATATGAAATAATTACCCTAATCAAACCAAAAAGTCAATAAACATTTATTGATTGCCCTACTATGTGCCAAGAAATCTTAAGTAATCCAAAAGGAGACAACCAGGATGAAAGGGGGTTTCAAGTTTCTGACTTAGAAGAACAGGTTCAAGAAACTTGACAGTTTAACCTGGAGAGGCTAGGGATGGGAAAAAGGGAGGAGGTCACACTTTAATCATATTCAAGTATTTGAAAGGCTGTCACAACAAAAGGGATTAGACTTCTGTTTGGACCCAGACGGCAGGAGCAGGAGCAAAGTGTGGAAGTAGCAAAGAAAGAAATTTAATCTTAATGTCAGGATAAACATTCTAAATCAATTAGAGTTCTCCAGAAAGTGGAACGGGCTTCCTAGAGAGGGGATGAGTTCTCTGTACTTGCAGCTCTTCAAGCAGAGGTTTGTCAGGTATGTTACAGCAGAGAGCCTTCATGTGTAGGTTGTGCTAGGTGATTGCCTGGGTTCCCTCCAAACTCTCCAATTCTATGATTCCAAGCTAGTAAATGCAACATACAAAATTTGAACCCAAGTTGGCTGATTCCAAAACCCTCTTTCTTTTCACTGTTCTATACATCAACTCTGTTTTAGGCAGTCATTTTTACCTTGAAGGAAGGTAGGAAGGTAGGAAGGAAGGAAGAAAGGAAGGAAGGAAAGAAGGAGGGAGGGAGGGAAAGAAAGAAAAAGAAAGGATGTAAAGAAGAAGGAAAGAAAAAAGAAGAGAGAAAGGAAGGGAGGGAAAAGGGAGGAAAGAAAAGGATCCAAGATTTAGAAGAATTTTAACTAACTTGGTTAATTATCACTAAGCAGGAAAAAAAAGGAAAGTCAGCAGAACACTAGACATGGGTGTTTCCAGTGACACACCTGCCCTGTGGTAAAAGTGGGCAAATTCTAACCTGCAGCTCTGAGGCCAGAAATAGGACTCTGCTTCCGCCTTTCCTTTTTGCTGCTTCTTGGAAGTGGGATAACCTACCCTGTCTCATCATTTCAGGAGGCAGGCACCCTGAGGAGATTAGAAGGGTGTAAGCCCATTTAACTCTGATAGCTTATGGCCATGGAGAGCTGTCATGACTCATTCAGCTCCACCTTTCTTTTTTTCTGTTCTTTCTTCCACTTTTTTACTTCTCTTAATCACTTCGCAGGGTGGGGCCCCTCAACTACATTTTCTTTCTAACCCTATGTCATATGAAATGTTTGTTATTTATGAAAGTTGGTTGATTAAAATGTCCTTTGAAGTATTTTGATGAAAGATGTTACTAAAAAGTCTCCTAAACAAGAGAAGCCATCTCAGGGAACAGAAATACTGGGGGTGGGGCAGTTGGATCCTGGTTCTTTTACTAAGGACCTGTGTAGCCTTGAGCCAATCACTTTCACTCCTTCTGACTCAGTTTCTTCACCTGTAAAGTGAGGAGGTTGGATTATAAGACTTCTAAGATTCCTTCCACACTGTAAGTATCTAATATGTGCTTTGTTTATCCATCCATTCACTTCAGCTCTAAATCCTATATAACCTTAAGGAAATAGAAGGGAGAAAAAGCAAATAATTAAGGTAGGAGTGTTTGGCCTTCTGATTCAATATGGAAATACCAGAGAGAATAAATAGATTTATCATAGCTCTGCAGAGAAGAAAATTCATTTATAAAGATATTTCCGGTTGCTATTTTTCATTTCTAGCTTTATACTCAGTAAAGGTTTTGGTAGGTGACAAAGAGATCAGTATTAAGAAAGACAGAATTCTCATATATAAAAAGAGTAGGTTGAACAAGATGACTGCAAAGGTTTCTTCCAGCTCCAAATATTCTATTTTAAATATGATAACCATAAAATTACTATGTTGATTATCTTCTTGGCAACTTGCTTAGTCTCTTTCATAAAGTTAGAATCTAAAAAAAAAATCTATGTATTAGTCAAAAAATCATGGAGTATTTCAGACTGTGTAAGCAGTTGGGTGGCTCAGTCAATAGAGTTCTAGGACTGGAACCAGAAAGACCTGAATTCAGATCAAGCCTTAGATACTAGCTATGTGACCCTGGGTAAGTCACTTCACCCCTGTTTGCCTCAGTTTTCTCAATTGTAAAACTAAGATCATAATAGCATCTTTCTCCATAGGTTATTGTGAGGATCTAATGAGATAATATTTGCAAAATGCTTAGCACAGTGCCTGGCACATGGTAGATAAATGCTTATTCCCTTCAAATCTACTTTTTCTTCCCTTAATCACAAAGACCCTGCATGAATCACATGTGAAAATACAAGTAATTTCAGGTAAGCTAACTCAACAGCATTACTCAAAATTGACAAATGCAGTGGGCTAAAGTATTTATATTTCTTCATCCTCAAAATACTCTTCTAACAATACTTAGCTAATGTAGAGATGAATGAATAAATGAAAATGCATTAGTTGCTTACTAAGTTCTTGGCACTGTGCGGACAGGAGATTAAAAAGCAGAAATGAGACAATCCCTGCCCTCAAGGAGCTTGTGCTGTATAATAGAAGGAGACAAGACATGGTAGCGGGGGAGTGAAGTTTTGCTTGGTGAGTCACAAGAATGATGAATTAAGCAATGTCAGCTCATTGTCACGTCCCTGCCAGAAGCAATGCTAATACTGTTCCTAAAGCAAAAGGTAGAAAGGTTGGGGGAAACGTGTCTACGAAGTACAAAGCAAGATGTCCTGAGATGTCCAGTGTGAATGAAGCTTGTTCTAGACCAGCTAGATAGATTCTTTTATTCCACTTAACTGTTCATTCACTAGCCAATAAAGAACCCACAGTGTTATAAATGGAATAGTTTAACTCATCCACAAAATTAATCTGGTTTTGCTAAGGAAGCAAGATGACCAAAAAAATAAAACTGGTAGAATTTTTATCATTTTTCCTTCATAAAATAATGGATACTTGGTTGCAAATCTCCTAGTAGCTACTCCCACTTCCTCTGCCATTTCTCTCCCACAAATGACCCCCAAATTCAACATTCATGATGCCCAGCCGAAATATATAATATTGCATCTAACTAGGTAATTCATCTAGACAGAGGGAAGAAGCTAGGTGGATCAATGGATAGAGTGCCAGGCCTGGAGTCAGGAAGACTCATCTTCCTGAGTTCAAATCTGGCCTCAGACACTTCCTAGCTGTGTGAACCTGGGCAAGTCACTTAACCCTGTTTGCCTCAGTTTCCTCATCTGTGAAATGAGCTGGAGGAGGAAATGGCAAACCACTCCAGTATCTTTCATGAAGAGTTGGACACAACTGAACAATGGGGAACATGAAGAGAGGACACCCAGACAAACTAGAACAAAGCAACAATCTTTGAGACTATACAGAATTGCTCTTCCTTGAGCTCTCCCTTTTCTAGCTGAACCTTTTTAATTGATCATGATTTATTTTTAGAGAAATGAAAAGAGGAGAATTAGCTAAAGAAAAGTCCCTTTCAATCTCTAAAATTGTATCATTCTAAAACTCAAGAAGTATTGAGATAATGAGAGTTTAAGTAATTCATCCTAGGAACTGTGAATGGATGCTAAAGGAGAAATCCCCTGTTTGAAATTAATTAAAATTCTCCTGAAAAAGGCAGATTGGAAAAGGACCTAACTTAGAATCAATTCAATGTTCAATAAACATTTATTAAGCACCTATTTTGCGCCAGGCACAGGGTTAAGCATTGGAGATACAGGAAAGAGGCAAAAGACAGTTCCTGCCCTCAAGGAATTTATAATCTAATGAGGGGGACAACATGCAAACGGATATATACAAAGCAAGGTTTAGACAGGATAAATGTCTTTGTCCTTCGTTGCCAAAGAACACCATGCCATCACAGAAGTGATGACTTGACTTGCACTTGACTTTGTTTTGAGTGAGGGAAGGCTATGCAGGTCACCAGCCTCACTTCTCCTCCAGAGCCATCTGAATCCAGTGACTGGAGATGACCCAGAATGAGGCAATTGGGGTTAAGTGACTTGCCCAAGGTCACACAGCTAGTGAGTGTCTGAGTTTGAACTCAGGTCCTCCTGACTCTTGCACTGGTGCTCTATCCACTGCACCACCTAGCTGCCAGTAGACAGGATAAATAGGAAGTGATTAAAAGAGGGAAAGGATTGGAATCAAAGAGGGTCCAGATCCTAGCCATGCCACTTAACTGTGTGTGTGTGTGTGTGTGTGTGTGTGTCCTTGGAAAAGTCAGCTAACCTTTCTTTCAGTCTTAGTTTTTTCATCTGTAAAATGGGGAATGGGGGGTTGGACTTGACGTTCTTTGAGGCACTTTTTAGTTCTAAACTTTTTTTGTTATTACCAATTAAAGAGTCATGGCAACAGTTAAAAGTAATTCCCAGCCCAAATGCTTATTTTATGTGACCTTGGATAAAGGGGAGGGGAGGGAGTGGACTGCATGGTCTCCGAGGCTCTTTCATCTCTAAATCCTACGATAAAGGGCAGGGAAGTGGGGGGGAAGGGGGGGAAGACTGGAGTCTAGTGGAACCTGGTTTTTCTCTGAAAGAAAGAAGTCTTAGACTGGTTTCACACAGCAACACCCAAGACCATAATAGCAGAAAATTCTATTGGAAAGCTTCAATGTACAAAGTAGCAGATTACACAGTTCTCTAAGTGAATGGTGGTAGAAACGATATCTACGGAAGCTATCTACACAGGAAAGGTTAAAAAGAAAATGAAAATGAGTGACGGAACTCATACGGTGCAATAGTTAGGATGAGTTCATCAGAGCCCCAGGACCCATTTTAAAAGTTTTTTTTTATGTGTAGTGTCTAAATTCTTCTTGTAGCTAGGTGGCACCATAGTGCACAGAGTTGGGCCTCCAGTCAAGGAGACTTGAATTCAAATCTGAACATTTGAGGACAGTTAGGCAGCGCAGTGGATGAACCACTGGCCATGGAGTCAGGAGGATTCAAGTTCAAATCCTGTCTCAAACACTTACTAGCTGTGGAATCCTGGCCAAGTCACTTAACCCCAAATGGAGATGTATGATTTTGGGCAAGTCATTTAACCTCTGTCTTGGTAATCTCAATTGTAAAGTAATAACAGTGCCTACTTCCCCAGGTTTGTTGTGTAGATCAAATGAGACAATATTTGTGAAGTGCTCAGCATAGTGTCTAACGCAAAGTAGGTGATACATATTTATTCCCTCTCCCTCCCCAGTCCACTTGTGTTTTTGTGTCTTATCCCCTTACGGAAATATCTAGTCAGTCAATGAACATCGATTAAGCACCTACCAGTGTCAGGCTCCACACTAAGTTCTAAGGATACAAAAAAGACAAAAGCAGTCCTTGATCTTGAGGGATCCACGGTCTAACAGAGGAGACAGCATGCAAACAACTACGTACAAACAAGCTATGTACAGGACAAATTGGAAAAAATCAGTGGAGAAAAGGCACTGGAATTATGGGAGATCATGAAAGGCTTTCTGTAAAAAGTAAGATTTTTGGCATGACTTGAAGGATGCCAGGAGGGGTAGAGATGAGAGAATGCATCCAAGTTTAGTCCTTGACTTTTAATTTGATGCATAAGTTCTGAAAATAGATAGCTAAAGAGGGGGAAATAATGACATATAATCTCTGTTATCTTAATAGCACTTGCAAGTTGTACCAAAATAACAGGCTCAGTCTTTTATCAAAGAGCATACAGTAGTAGACGGATGTTTGATACATACTGTAGCACCTGGGAGTTACACTTTATATCTGATTCATCTTGTCTGATTGTAACGCTGTGACAGTTAATGAAAATTAATTAGCTCTGAAGTGCAAAGAGCTCTAGGAATAAGAAAGCAGAGGCTGGAAGTCAGATTGTGACTTCTTTCACTAAAAGTAAAAAAGCTGAACGAAGGAACTAAAACATTCAGTCAAAATAACTCTGAAAAGGTTGCTTTACACACACAGACAGACACATAAAAACATTTCTGTTAATAAACATATTGTCATATGGTATCAATATAAATTACTTAATAATTTTGTAAACAATACAATATTTTCATTTTGTTTAGAGATTTGTCAAAACTGACACCTACTATACAAATATGAAACTAACAAAGATCTGGAAGTGAAAATATCCCTAAGAAAAAGAGGAGACAGCAAAACAGTGTTCCAAAGAAATAGTCCTGGTTATTCCAGACATAGTACTATAAGGGACTGTAGAAAATGTCTAGTCCAAGCCTCTCATTTTATGTCTCAGGAAAATGAGGCCCAGAGAGATTATATAAGTTGCCCAGGCTCATAGCTAGTTAGTGACAGAGCCAGGAATACATATGTATATATTAGATCTCCTGATTCCCAGTTCAATTGTGGGCAGGTTTTGTTTCTTCTTTTTTTTCTTCTGCCAGACCAAGCTAGTTCTCCTAACAGTACAAAGTCTTAGTGATCTCTAAGAAAAAAAAAAAATCATACCTGAAGGTGACTTCTTAAAATCAAAGAGTTATTGTAAAAGAAATAAAAAAATGATTAATAAAATAAATAGTATGAATAATAACTTATATTGTTTTGAGGGCATAGAAGTTCTGTTCTGTAGGGGAACCCAAAAAAAGATGAATTGTAGGCACTCCCACATTTGACTGACAGGGAAAACTTAGAACCCTCTGCTTGAATACCATGACAGTGACAGACTAGAACTATCCTTGAGAAGGCCTGGCTTTCTTGAAGGTTGTGATGGGAGTGGTTCAAAAATATGATCTAAGGCAGGGATGGAGAACCTGCAGCCTCAAGGCCGCATGTGGCCCTCTAGATTCTCAAGTGTGACCCTTTGACTGATTCCAAACTTTACAGTTAAGGATTGCACTTAAGGACCTAGAGGGTCACATGTGGCCTTCAGGCCGCAGGTTCACCACCCCTGGGATACTCAGAAACCTAGTCTAAACCCCTACTGCTCATTTGCCATCACCAGCTTCCCATGCCACCTTCCACATTCCTCTTTTTGAAATGACAACTTCATTAATACCTTGAGGATGACAATTCCTCTGCCCAGTTACCATAAAAATTACCACCACTGCTCTCTATGAGCCTAGCTTCTTAACAGAGAAGTCAATCCTTTCAACTTTGAAACTCCCATCCTGGCGTTGAATTGTCTCGATTGGTAAATTAGTACAGATAATCTAGAGCACTATATTTAGAAAAGACCATACTTCAAATCTGACCATTCATTCAAACCATCTTACCATATACTACTGCATTCAGACTTACCCCAAGAACTTCACCTTCTTATTCCAGGAGCAGTAATCAAGTCAGTACTCTATTTTCTACCGGAGTGGTGTCAGTTGACTGCTCTATGAATCAACCAACTACTCCTGTGTCTTCCCAGGCCAAATCTTCCTTTCCTGGCAATCACTCCCTTATACATGTTGCCTTATCCCTAGTATGTAGTATAGTGCCTGGTACAAAGCAAGCACTTAATATGTGCTATTTCATTCATTCATTTATTCATTCATTCTACTGCTCTAGACCAGCTCTTCTTAATCTGTGGGCTGCAACCCATGAAAAATTTGGCAATAGTGAAAGGTTTCGGAATGTGCAAAAATCGAAAATTAAAGAAAAGTCAAATGTATAATGAAGCTGAGGTGTTTGAGGCAGCACTTCTCTGTGCTTCATGGGGCAACTTCACTGCATCCTTGGTTCTAAACACAAAGCATGTGCACTTTGCACTGTGCATGCCCTCAGGCCACACAATGCCAAGGAATGGGGTCCAAGTGGAAAAAAGTTTGAGAAGTCCTGTTCTAGACTATAGTTCATCCTGTCCTTTTCTTCCCTGGTCTATAATCTACCCTCAATGAATGCAAAAGCCAATTGTTACCGGTGGCCTCTGAGATTTAGCAGGTATTCACTATAGGTACCCTATCCACTGGGAATGTCTTGACAACTTCAGGCTTGATTTGGTCTAGCCTAGCTCTTGGAGTGGTACACATTTTCAATCAAATCAAGTCTTGTGTAAGGTAACCCAGATCTGCACAAATGGTTAACTCAATTCAGCATTTACTAAGAGCCTGCTGTATACAGAGCACTGTACAAAACTCTGGGGGAGATTCAGACACAATCTTTATCTTTGTTGAGTTTACAAACTTGATTTCTATTCATATCACAGAGGTAAATTTATACTGAAAATATGGTCTGGTCTTGGAGAAAAATAACACAACACATCAATGGATTTGGCAAAAGATTGCAAGCTTGGCTATGGACTGCTTACTTGTCCTGATAAATATGTACTTCTTTCTAAGCTACCTGCTGACTCATGTTAGGACTTTCTCTACCATACCACAGAAAAATCTTTTCACCCTGGAAGCACACACACATTGTGGCCTCTCTGCCTGATTAGTTGGCTCCTCCCCAAACCTCTAATTTAAGGAAGAGGCCCAGTTCAACCAAGTCTTCATTCCTGTCCAGATTACATTCCTGACTCATCTTCACAGGGTTTCTTTATCATGACCCCACACCCTTATCCTTTTATACTTTCATTTTATGTTATTTTCCCCTACTAGAAAGTAATCCCTTTCAGGGCAAGGACTTTCTGCCTATATTTATATATCTAACACATAAGCTCTTAGTAAGTGTTTGTTAACTTGACTACTTGAGTTTGCCTTTGTGGAGAGAAACTAGGATTGACAGACTACTAATGTACAAAGATCAGTGATAGAAACTGAAAACCAGTGTTATAGGGTTGGTCCTTAGTTCTGAAAGAGGACCAAGGAGGGTGATGTCTTGACTTGCAAGTGAATTGGATTTAAGTGAAGGAAGGCTGTGAAAAGTCATCAACTTTACTCTTGTCTCTAGAGTCATCAGAGTCCAGTGGTAAGATACAGGTCAGGATGACTGGCAATGGTCTCATGGCAGGGTGAAGGGGGAATGTTGAAAGGAAACTCCTTACCATAGCTCCTTTTTGTTTTGCTAAGTGGAGTCCCTGGGATGATCTAATATTTTGGATTGAGAGGTACTGAGAAGCAGCAGGAGAAAGGGGGCTTTAAAGTCAGGCTTTAAAATACCTAAGGACTTCTCCAACTATCTGGCTGGCTGGGTACAGCTGGCTGGGGCAGGTGTGGCAAAAGAGCAGATTTTGATATCAAACTGGCAAATTCCTAACTATTAGAACCACAGGTAAAAATCAGCTAATGTTGGCAGATAGCAATAGCAGTAACAGCTTAGTGAAGAAGCCCAGTCAATGAGTAGAGGTCAATGGCACCTCATTTGACTGGATGCTAACCTGCTATTGGGGAGCTCCTGAACCTAGAAATCCTAAGATCCTCTTGGAAAGTAATTTCTCCTACTCTGGTCCATGTGACTAGAAGTCAATAAATCAAGAAGCAAGATAAAAATAAGATACAAGCTTATCTTCATAAGATAAAAAGTTTAATTAGTATTATGTTGAGTTATAGGTACAGGATATTAAGTGATTTGAGGGGAGAATATCTTAACCTTGGGGTTGTAAATTGTTAACCTTGATGTCCTAGGAGTCAACAAAGATCAAATTTATTTTACTAGGGATGATTCTCTGTGGTTAAAAACCAACAGACTATCATCAAAATCTTTAGTTAATTTCAGCAGAATGTCAAGGTGAGACTGGAGGTCTCCAAGATAGTGGAGGCCTCCTTCAAGTTAGAAGCAGATGGTCAATCCTGTTATTGAATAAAATGCATACTGGGGGTCTGTAGCTCTTTCTTTGACTTCTAAGTCTCGTTTTTCCAGGGAGATATTTCTCCCAAAATCACAACATAGGTTTTACTCATTTCCTTCCTATCACAAAGTACCTCAAACCTCAAGCAGATGCTAGGGGACCCAAACATAAATGGGAGACCTGATTATTACACAATATAATTATACATATAATTTGAGACTATTAAGTTAAAGGATCAATTTATTTCCTTTTACTCATCAAATTTTTTTCACAAAATTATAAATATGACAACAATTATTTCTCAGGCACTGACTACCTGCAGAGTGCTATGCTATACCCTAAGGAAGATTCAAAGTTTAGATAGTACCCAGTCCCTACAGGCAGTAGGTAGGTTAAGGCACAAACATAAAGGTTTAGAATACACATTACATAATAACCTCATTAGAGAGTCACCAAACAAAATTCTATGTGGGCTTTAAGGAACACATCATTACCACTGGGAATGGAGATCAGGGAAGGCTTCCTTGAAGATGTAACATTTTAATTGGCCTTTAAAGGGTTGGAAGGAATTCAACAATCAGAGAGGTTCAGAGAAGGTATTTAACAAACAACCCAACAAAGACAGAAGTGTGAGAGCACAGTGTATATGCTAGAAGGAGTGGAAGGGAGTGACATTTAGGCAAAGCTAGAGAAAAGGCAGGTCAGGGTTATGGTAGGTTGGGGATTACTTGGATATTATAAAGAAATGTATCTACTAGAGCAGTGTTTTTGGACAAGTAAAATGTCTAGATTTTGTGAACTTCTTGAGGGCAGGGACTATTTAATTCAATAATAATAGCTAGCATTTATATAGTTACTATGTGCTAGGTATTGTGCTAAGAGCTTTTTTTGTTGTCATTTTTCAGTTATATCTGACTCTTCATGACCCCATTTGAGGTTTTCTTGGCAAAGATACTGGAGTGGTTTGCCATTTCCTCCTTCAGCTCATTTTACAGATGAGGCAACTGAGGCAAACAGGGTGAAGTGATTTGCCCAGAGTTACACAGCTAATAAGTATCTGAGACCAAATTTGAACTCCGGAAGATGAGACTTCATGACTGCAGGCCCAGCTGTCCATCCACTGTACCAACTAGCTGCTTCCATAAACACATTTGATTTTCACAATCACCCTGGGAGGTAGTTGCTATTATTATCTCCACTTTGTAGGAAACCAAGGCAAAGAGAGATGAAGTGATTACCCAGTATCAATCACTCAACATTTATCCAGCGCCGACTATATGCCAAGAACTGTGCTAAGTGCAAAGGATACAAAAAGAGGCAAAAGGCGATCCCTGCCCTCAGGGGGCTTATGATTTAAGCTAAGTTTCATACAGCTAACTAGCTGTCTAGTATCTGAGGCTGCATTTGAACTCAGTTCCTTTTGAAGTCAGACCAGCACTTATCTACTGTACCACCTAGCTACCAATTTTGTCTCTGAATTCACAGAACATGGATAAACATATTGTCTTTAGTAGACTACATTGCTCTTGCCTAGGAACTTGAGGGAAAGAGGATTCAGGGGTGAGAGGCACAATTAAGCAATCAACAAGTTATTATGCACCTGCCATGTACTAGGCACTGGGAAACCTGAAAGATTCTGACCTCAAGTAGTGTACATCCTGTTAAGGGAGACAACACGTATATGAATATAAATACAAGGTAGTTAGGCAGGGCACTAGCTGGGGCTGGCTGGATGATGGGCAGTATTTCTAGTCATGCATCAGGAAAAGATTTGTTAGAATGATGCTTGAGCTGAGTGTTGAAGTGAGGAGGGATTCTATGAGGCAAGAGGAAGGAGGAAGGGCATTCCTGATACCAGAAACAGCTAGTACAAAAACATTAAGACAGGAAATGGAGGCTTAAGTCTGAAGAACAGAGAGGACAGTTGGGCAGGACTGTAGTTTACAGGAAGAAGGATGATGTATAAGGAAGCTGGGCAAAGTTAAATGTTTTCAACGAACAAACAGCAAATTAAAAAAATTATTTTTTAAGTAACTGAGTTTTCAAAAAAAAGGACCTTTGACACTGGAAGTTTTGCTGACCAGTGTCTAGCACTTAGGTGGCTAAGTGGATGGAGTGCTGGGCCTAGAGTCAAGAAGTCCTGAGTTCAACTCAGACCTCAGACGATTACTAGATGTGTGACCCTGGACAAGTCACTTAACCCTGTATCCTTAATTGTAAAATGAGCTAGAGAAGGAAATGGCAAACCACTCCAGTATCTTTGCCAAGAAAACTTCAAAGAAGGTCATGAAGAGTGAAAAACAACTAAAAACTGAAAAACAACTGAAAAAAAAAAGCCCAAGATTTCCAACTGAGAAGCACCACACTAGATTTTAAGTGCTTGGAGGAGGGGGACCAGATCTTACTTCTCTTTGTATTACCCATGATGCTTAAATACTATAAATACTCAGTAAATGCTTGTTGAATAAATCTGTTCTGAGACAGAAAAGAAAAATCCACACTACCTAACTACTTCTAAAAGCTTATCTATGTTATAGAAACAGGTTCACTGCTCAAAAATTAGTTTTTAAACTTTTGGCATTTAGTCTTTATCCAAGATGATGCAATAATAAATATTGTAACTTCAACACTCTCTGAAATACATGTGTTTTTTTTTTTTAATTAGCAGCCTATGGTGAAGTGGGATGATTCTACTCTATTCATAATCTTTGACAAATATTTACTAGGCAAGCATCCACTATGGGGATGGCACACTATCAAGCACTTTAAATATCCTTTCCTTATTTTTTGGTACACTGCCTTGCTGCCTCCCACTCTACTGCCATTCTAGGCACACCTCCATGAAAATGATTTTGTTTTTCAATCTATCACCTGTTTCTTTTTTGTCATTCTCCACTGTGATATCCTAATTCTAAAAATTATGTAAGTAAATATGGCTAGACTAAAAAGTTACCCACCCCAACATGTTATAAACACAGGAGACTAGCCATTGTATAAGAAAATTCTACTGCTCTGAAGCTAGCTTGTTATGTTACAACAGAAAGAGCACAGAACATGCAATCAGAGGCCCTAGGCTGAAACCCTGACAGGTGTGACCCTGGGCAAGTCACTTCACCACTAATCCCCAAAGAGCAGCCTTCTTACCCCTTACTGCCCATCACATCCTCTTGGATCCGCTGATACCAGCCCCGCCTTTGCATTCTCTCTGGCTGCCCCCCATGCCTAGCACACTCTCTACGGATCTCCCCCTCTGGTTGGCTTTGTGCAGAAGTTTGAATGTTATCTTCCCCATCAGACATCAGCTCCTGGAGGACAGGGCTTGTCTTTGGCCTCTTTACCTTCCACGTTGAGGACGGTGCCCGGCACATGGTAATGGATCATTGTTTATTATAGTAATTATATAAAATTGTTACATAAGTTTATATTATATAATTTATTCATATTATGAATATATATTACATACAAATTATATTAAAAAATAATAGTACTCCAGTAATCAGTCACGTTTGTCTAGTGAGCTCCGGCGCTCGTGGATTGATCGGGGAGCGTAAGTTCCTGTGGAATTCTAAATATATGACCCTAGGTGGAGGTGCAGCAGTAAAAGGAAGGTGCGGGGGTTTTATTGAGGAATAAGGAAAGAACAAGACAATCCTAACAGGTGGAAGTGGGCACGACAAGGTGCCAGGCTGCTCCCGGCACCACCTCGGAGGGTGGCCGCCGGGGGAGCCACGCGGGGCTCGCAGCACAGGAGGCTGGGGCTCTCCGCGGCCAGGACCCAGGAGGGCTAGCAGTCTGAGGCCAGGACCTCGGCGAGCGCAGGGACCAGCCCAGTCCGGCCTGGGCCGGGGTAAGCAGGTGGGGTGGGGCGGAGCTCCTGGGGGCCAGAGCGGCCAGCAGAGCCCGGGGCCGGGGGAAGCCGGGCAGATGCCCGCCTGGGGAGGTAAAAAGGGCGCCACGGCAGCGGCGGCGGCGGATGGGCGCGGCCGGGGCGGGGCGGACCCGGCGCCGCAGTCTCTCCCTGGGGCTCACCCGGGAGCCCCCTCCCCAGCCAGTCCCTTCCCCCCTTCTCTCTCCACTTCCGCTGCACCAGACCCGGGTGGTGGCTCTGCGAGGACGGAAGGAAGATGCGAGCCGGGGGCTGAGGAGAGGAGGAGGAGGAGCAGGAGCAGGCCGAGGCCCTCCGCGCTGCGCCCGGGCGCACGATGCGCCGGCGCTCCAGGCCGCAGATGCAGCCGTCCCTCGGGCGCTGGCTGCGGCTGCTCTGGCTGCAGCCCCTGGCCTTCCTCCCCGCGGGCCTGGCGCAAGGGGAGAAGGCGGCGGCGTTATCAGGTAACCGTGCAACCTTGCTCGTCCCCCCGCTCTTTTCTGGCCTTCTTCCCCCCTTTCTCCCTTCCGCGCCAGGAGGTTTTGGCAGTTGTGCGCCTGCCCCGGCCGTGGGAGGGGAATTTTCTCTCCCAGGGGAAGCCCAGCCCCCGGTACCAGGACTTCTGGAGGCGGGCCGGTCTGGTCTAGTTCTGCCCCTCCTCCCCTACCTCGTCCATTTCCCTTCTGGCGGTGACCCCCGCCAGATGTGCTGGAACACCTGACACGGCTAGAAGGCGGGGTGCAGCCCCCTCTTTTTTTCTCTCCTCTCCCTCCTGCAGTCACACGCTCCACCCACACGCCATCCAGCCCTTGCACGGCCCCTCAGCCCTTCTCCTGTGTTTCTCCCGAGCCAGTTTTTTGTTTGTTTCCCTTCAGTCTCAGAAAGGCTGGGCTCATCTTGCCAAATGTGGTGTCACCTTTATTAACAGTTTCACCGTATGTATGTATCTGAATCTTGGAGGCCTGGCTTCCAGCGACCTCGGTGCAGCGTGGAATGAAGACTCCTGGTTCCCTCTTAGGTGTCCCAAGAGCTTTCTCTGCCCTGTGGCCAGGGAGTCCAGGACCGAATAAATATTCGTGTTCCGGACCCTAGACCTGTAGTTCTGTAGTAGTGGGGCCTTGCAGGCTTCTAGCCCGGTTAGTTTTCGTTCCCACCCAAGTCCCGGAAACCTCATTTTTTCTTCTTCACTTTTGAGTGGGGGCTGTGTTCACCAGATTCATTTTCTTATCATTCCTGAGAATCAGTTTTTTCATTGTGCTGCAGCAGTATCGCTTTTGATCACCAGGTTCACAGTTCAGGCAGTGCCACTAAATTAATCTTGTGATCTTTAGCAACTCACCTAAGTCTTCTTGGGCCCCTCTTTCTTCATCTCTACAATATGGGAGCAGAATTAAATAATTATTACCATTTTCAGCTCTTAAACTTTTTTCTTGGTGATTTATTCTACTCACCTATTTCCCCAGAAACCCCCATCCCAAGAAATGGGGAGCATGGAGGCCTCCACAAAGCTACCTTATATGCTGTCAGCTAAAGGGAAGAGCAAGTGATTGCCTGGCATTAGAGAACAGAAACTTCAGGTGGAGAACCACCCACGATTTTCGGCCAATAGATGGAGCCCCTAGAACTCTGAAGTACATAGTTGAGATGTCCTGAACATCCAGTCAGTGAAATTGACGCTGTCAGTTTCCATTTCTTAAATCATGCAAACTTTTTTCATTGACATCTCTGAACTGAGGAAGTCTGTTCTTGATAAAAGCAGGTCTCTGGGCACATCAGTACATATGATAATTACAGTCCCAGTTTCATACTTCCCATAATAGGTCCTCTGGAGAAATAGAAATATTTAAAGACATCTGTTTAAGCAGGTCAGAGAGAAGTCATAGAGATTGTGAAATATAATTTAGTGTGAATTGATCCCATTTGCCCTCTTGCTGTTTGAACCCATTCCATCTCTTCTTAATTGGGACAAAAGACCAGTAAATTCTTGTTCCACAGTGAAACTCTCTCTGCCCCCCTCCCCACCAGTGAAGAAACCAAAATATTAACTGTTAGATTCATGTTTTTGACTTGATCATATTTTGAAATATCTATTTCACACATAAAAGAAACTTACATTTTATGGAAGTACTTTACTGAATCATCTGAAGAGGCAAGCTTCAGGACTGATCTTGGAGTCACAAAGAGCTGAATTCAACACCTGTCTTTGACACATTAGCTATAGGATCATGGACTAATATCATTTAACCTCTTGGTTTAGACAGCCACTCTGGAAGAGTGAGGCTGAGGACTTTTCAACGCCCTGCCCCACTCATGTCCAGTTCATGTACAAGTCAAGACATCACCTTTGTGACATCATTGGTCCTCTTTGAGAACAAAGGATGAACAAGAGCAAATTCCGTATGAGGTGCTGCTGAGTTGCTGATTCAGTGGAGTGAGTTTCCAACTGGAGTTCTCTACACCCATAAAATCATGATTTCTGCACCAAAAAACTGTCTGAAAATTTTTGGGAAGTAGTTTTAAGGTTGTCTAAGACTTGGAAGGTATTATCTTTTTAAAAAAAGATAAACCAAAGCTACATATTACTTCTGGAGTTTTGACTGAAGCTTTGTTGTTTTGAATATAAGAAATATAGAGCTGGAAGGGACCTTAGAGTCCATTCAAACCAACTTTCCTCATTTTATGGATGAGGAAACTGAGGCACAGGGAGGTTAAGTCAAGGTTAAATCTACAGGTATTTATGTTTGTAAACATACTCCTGTGAGCTCCTACTGTGAGTCAGGCACTGTGCTAAGAGGTAGGGATACAAAGAAAGACAGAAACCAGTCCTACCTCCCAAGGAGCTCACAGTCTAATAGGGGAGACATGCATACGTATATACAATATAGACAGGATAAAGAGAGATTATTATTGGGGATAATCTCAGTGGAACAGTACTAGCATTAAGGTAGATCAGGAAAGACTTTTTATAAAAAATTGGATTTTAGCTGAGACTGTAGAGAAGCCAGGAGATGGAGATAAAGAGGTAGCGTCTTCTAGGTATAGAGTACAGCCCCTGAAAAGACAAGGAATCCTGAGGTAGAGTGGAATATGGGAGGACCAGTAAGCCAGAAGGCCAGCGTTGCTGGATCTCTGAGTATGTAGAGGGTAGTAAGGTATAAGAAGCCTGGAAATGTAGGAAGGGAACAGGTTATAAAGGGCTTTAAAAACCAAAGAGAGGATTTTATATTTGATCCTGGAGTCACTATACTTGACCTTTGCTTTAGGAAGATGAATTTGGCAGCTGAGTGGAGGATAGACTAGAATGGGAGAGACTTGGGGCAGAGTAGAAGGGTATTGCAATACTCTAGGCTTGAAGTAATGGGGGCCTACACCAGGATGTTGGGAGTATCCATGGAAAGAAGGGGGTATGTACAAGAGATGGGAAGATAAAAGCAGCAGGATTTGACTACTGATAAGATTGGGTGATGAGAGAGAGGGTGAAGAGTTGTTTTGAGCCTGAGTGATTAGGTTAAGTGACTTCTAAGGGTCACACAGCTTGAACCCAGGCTTTTCTGACTACAGTTTTAGTGTTATTACTGCCTTATAAATGAAGAAAGTGCTTATGGGGGAGAAATTATCACATATTAATTAGCTGGTGAGATCTGTTTCTGAAAAATTACATGAATCATACAAAAATGATTTAGGGAATACCTTACAGTTTGAAGAAGTACTGAAATAAATAATTTAATATGAAATTAATTATATCAATTTTTATGAGATGTTTTTAAACTGAGGTACATCTATACAAATAAAAAATCAGCTCTTAAGTAAGACTTAATGTAAATCTTAAGTAAGACTTTATGAAAGGGTAGCCAAAGAACTAAGAGGATGAGATGTGAGCTATTCTGTGGCTGATCAGACATCCATGCTCTGTGTAGAAAGAACATTGGATTTAGGCATGGAGGACCTTGGGTTGAAATCTCATCTCTGCTACTTACTCCTACAACCTGTGTAGCCTCTGACAAGCTTGTGTCTCAGTTTCCTCAGCTCCTTGCCATGTCTAAATTGTCTGATCTCTGATGTGGACTTGCTCGGACAAAACCTCATAAGGATAGCAGCTAGGGCTGTTCCATGTAGGAATATTGTAACCACTTTGAGGTGAAAAATTCCATTCCTGGATTCTGCAAGATAAGGCCGAGACACGATTTCCCCAGATCTTTTGAAAGGATCTGATTGGAAGAGCCACACAGATAAAGATCTTAGTTGGGTAGAAAATAAAGGGAATGGGTCGCTAGTCTCAATATCAAAGGGAAGTTGTGCTGATTCTTATCAGACCTGACATGCTCCTAATTGGATGATCATTTTCTTTTGGAAGTTGTTTTTCCTTTCTATTTTATTTTTGAAATTTGTGTTATTTATGCTTTGCTCCTCAAACATACCAAATGAGCTTTCCCATTTAACCAAGAAAAACAGTTACTGATTGTGTTTGCAACATTCCAAACCTACAGAGGCAGTTGGGTGGTGCAATGGATAGTATGCTAGGCCTAGAGTCAGGAAGACTCAAATTCAAATGTGGCTGACGATATTTAATAGCTGTGCGATCCTAGGCAACTCATTTGACCTCTCTTAGCCTCAGTTTCCTCAAATGTAAAACAGGGATTTTAATAGCACCTTAGTAGCATTATAGCCTCCCCAGAGCTATTGTGAGGAGCAAGTGAGATAATATTTTCAAAGCGTTTAGCACAAATCTTGGCACAATAGTAGATGTTTAATGAATGCTTGTTCCCTTTTCATGCTTTCTAGAGTCCCCCAGCTCTCTGGAGAGAAACGAGAGATGCTTTTTCATCTCTGAGTGGTCATTTCATAGCATAGAAGTATTGGACTCGTTAGAATACAAAGCAGTTTTAAAAACTGACTTGAGACATGACTTCCATTCACACATTAAAATCATGAGATTATGACAGATGTACCTATGGAGATAACCTTGTTCAGTGATCCCTTCAGTACTGACATCAAGTGAGGTGATAAGGACATTATATATTCGCCTAAGGAGTCTACCACTGGCATGGAAAATGTCCAACCTGAAGGCTAAATAAAAATATTCCTTAGTTTTTTCCTTTTCTTTTTAAATTTTTAATTGATATATCTTGGTTTTATATTACCTACATTCTCCAATATATTTCTCCTTCTTTCTCTTCCCAGAGAGCTATCCTCTATTAAAGAGTATTTTAAGAAGAGGAAATTAAAAAATAATTTCAAAAAAGCTAACACATCAAGTCTGACATTATACGCTGGGTTCCATATTAGTAGTTCTCACCAAAAAGAAAGATACATTTTCATATTTCTCCTTTGGAGCCAATCTTATTAAAATGTCCCAATATTCAGTTTCAATTATTTTGTTGTATTTTCCATTTACTTTGTTGTAATTATGGCAAGTATTATTTTCCTGTTCTGCTTACTTCCCTTTGCATTCATTCATATAAGCCTTCCCATGTTAACTGTTGTTCACTTGTGTCTAACTCATCATGCTCCCATTTGAGGGGTTTTCTTGACAAAGATGCTGGAGTGGTTTGTTATTTCCTGCTCCAGCTCATTTTGCAGATGAAAAAACCAAAGTAAACTGGGTGAAGTGATTTGCCCGGGGTCACACAACTAGTAAGTATCTGAGGCTGGAGTTGAACTCAGGAAAATGAGTCTTCCTGACTCCAGGCCCAGCACTCTATTCATTATGCTACCTAACCGCCCTCTCATACATCTCTATATATCTGCAAAATAATATCCCATTACCTCCATATGCCACAATTATTTAGTTATTCCCCAATTTGTTTAGTTATTCCTCAGATCTTATAAGCATCGACTTTGTTTCCATTTCTTTGATATGACAAAAATTGCTTCTGTAACTCTTTAGTTGTATGTGGAACCTTTTTTTTTTTTATTGATTTCCTTGAGATATATGTTGAAAAGTAGTATCTCTGAGCCAAGAGGTATGAACATTCTTAACATAGTTCCATATTGTTTTCCAGAAAGATTAGTCTAATTCATATAGGGTGTCTGTTATCGGGCCTGTCTTTGTACCACTCTTCCAACCGTGATTATTCCCAGATATTGTTGTCTTTGCCAGTTTGCTACGGGTGAAGTGAAACCTTAGAGTAGTTTTGTTTTGCAGTTCTTTGGAGACCTGTTTATTCAGATCTTTTCACCATGCATTGACTTGGGAATAGTTTTTGGCCTTATATATTTGTTTTAATTCCCTGTATTTCTTGGGTGTTAGACCCCCATAAGATATATTTGATGCTAAGATATTTTCCCTGTTGTCCCCTTCTCTTCTCATCCTAGTTGCATGAATTTTGTTTGTGCAAAAGCTTTTCAATTTTGTGCAAATAAAATTACTGATTTCATTTTTAGTCATGACTTCTACCCACATTTAGTTAAAAGTTTTCTCTCTAGCCATAGCTATGTAAGCCATCTGATCTGCTTCTTTTTATCATCTGATATTTAATGTCCTGGTCACGTATCTATTTTGAGCTCATTGTGATTAACACATTCATATATATGTATAGTGTCAGATGCTGGTCTAAACCTGGTTTCTGCCAAACTGCTTTCCAGTTTCATAAATTCTTTTTAAATAGAGAATGCTTCTTCAAGTAATTTCTGTTCTTGAATTTATTTAATATCTTTCAAGGGTTTTATTCCATGATGCATCAGTCCTTCCATCTGCATTTCTTCTAATTCTTATGTTCTTTCTTGTGATCACTCCTTTCTTGTTCTTTTACTATAGAGTGCTTTTTAAAACAATGACCTCTAATCATGAAATTATTCATTTCATTACTAATTCTTCTCATGATAGTTGTACTTGTTTACCTTTCTTGTGTTCTTGTTTAGACTGTTTGTAAATCAAATACTTTGGTTACATCTGTTTGCTTATTTTATTTATTTATAGGAATACGTCAGATGTATTTTGTTGAATTCCTTTTGTTGAATTTCCATCTTTTTTCATTATTTATTAGGTTCAAGTTTACAGGGAACATCATTTTAGATTGTGTCTTAGGTTTCTTTGCCTTTCAGTCTATACGATTCCATTCCTTTCCAAGATGAAGGCAGAATAATCTTGTGTTATTTGAGATTTTTTTTCCCGTTGTAATTGAAGATCTTTCTCCTGGCCACTTGCAAAATTTGTTTATCATTGAAATTTTTAACCACTAAATATCAAGGAGTTTAAAGTGTGATTTTTTTGGTTTTTGTCTTTCCTGGCAGCTCACTATAGATTCTCTCATTCCATGCTTTGTTATTTATGTTCAGAAGTTCTGAGTGGTTTTCTTGTAAGTTTTCCTTGCAGTGAAGTATTTGATTTTCTTTTTGTTTTTAAATTTATCATAGGATCTTAGATCTAGAGCTGGCAGAGACCTTAGAGACCATCTAGTCCAGCAATCTCATTTTGTAGATAAGGAAACAGGCCCAAGGAAGTTAAATGCTTTGCCCATGTTCATGGGGAAGCCTATCAAGAAATAATTTTATTATTTTTTTAAAGGGAGATAAATGAAAGTTAATAATGGGCAAAAAATGTATATCTTGGCTTGGTGCTTGAAATAAGCAGTACGCTGGGCCCAGAAACGAGTAGGAAAAAGAGATCAGTTTAAAACTCATTTGAGAATTTGTGTGATACTGTCAGTGATTTCAGACTGCTGGCGGCTGCAAAAGCTCATCTCGTTAGCACCAGTCTGCCCCAGTGGTAACATATAGCTCCAAATCATGGAACAGTAAATTCTCAGAAGAATTGAAATTATAATTAACCCAAAGGTCAATAGAAATACACGTAGTGGGAGTGAGAAGGCTGCAGCATGTTACTAACAATGACTTTTTGGGAAAAATAGTATAAAAGACGTTATTGAGTAAGTGTGAGGAATTTAGGTTAAAGGTGGTCCAACTCCTTAAAATAATGGAAAAATGATTTCAAAGGTAAAACAGCTGAAGAGGTAAAAGGGAATCTTCATCTCTATTTGGAGCAGGTTAGGGAGGAGAATATGATGGAAGGAGTTCCTTTGAAGCGTTATAAGTATAAGGTTCTTCTCATCGAGGTTAGAGATGGACTATTTGAAGAGGCAGCAGCATCTTCTTCTCTAATGATGTAGGTTCAGATGCTTTGAAGAGAGGAGAAAAGTATCTAATACTAGTCAGAAGAAAGAGAGACAAGGTGTTGTGATTGGCAACTTTCTGCCGAGGGCTATTAAAACAGCCGTAACATTGAACTGACCTAAATGATAGGCAGGCATGCGATCTTGCCAAAACATTTATTTGGAATATAGAATCATAGGTTTAGAACTAAAAGAGACTTTAGAGGCCATGTACTTTAAATCATTGTACAGATGAAGAAACTGGGACTCAGAGAGCTTTTGAGGGAAAACTCCCCAGGTTTGGGTAGATATTACAATTAGTACCCCCTTCTGATGATTCCTGCAGGAACAAATGGTATCACTAGAAGTGATCTCAAAATCAGTGCTAGGAATTGTGAAGTCCTAAGCAAGTAGCTGCAGACCTTAGGAGTACAGACGTCATTGTCATCACTGCATCTTATTAAAAGACCAGGCTTTAGAAACAAAGGGTACATTTGACATATCAGTAGCACAGTAAAAAAATGGAACCAGAGAATGGGATTTTTGGATAGAAGAAATGATTGGCTCTTATGAAAGGATGGAGTCTGTCTAATGAGGACAAAATACAAATGTTTGAATGGGAAAATATGGCAAATTAATCAAGAGACATTTAAATTGTAAAGGGGAGGAAGAGGGAGAAAACTGTTCTAAATGTTTGTATGTATGTGTGTGTATATCTACTTATCAGAGAATAAATATTATAGTACAAGAGAAAATGGATAGAGAGGATCAGTAATTACAAGAGAAATGAACCAGAGATCTTAATGAAAGGAGGCAAATTTTACATCATGGTTAGATACTTGATAGGATCATAGATTTAGAGCTGGAACCATAAAGGCTATCTAGTCCTGTCTCCCCTCTCCCATCCTCTCATTTTACAGTTGAGGAAACTGAGGCTTAATTTAAATAACATGCCAGAGTCACATAGCTGGTAAGTGCCAGAAGAAGCAGTTTTTGAATCCAAGGTTTCATGATTCCAATTCTAGCTCTATTCACTCTGCTGCTGTCTCTAGTATGAGACTCATGACTGAAATATCACTATAGAAAAGATTATTCCGAAGAAGTAAAACTGATAAAAGAAGCATTGGCTTAGTATTATATAGGAAGATATGCTTTTGAGGAGTTCAAGAATTAGAGGGATAAATCATCCCAAAGATTTTGTTAACTGAAGGTTAGTGAAGAAATGATAATATCCAAATGGTGGGAACCTTGGAAGGAACAGCTCTTCCATCTTAGAGTTTGTGGTTGAGGAGCAAAGACAGTCTGGCCCCAGGCTGAAAAGCTTTCTGTATTTTGAGAGAATAGATTAAAAGATTTCAAAGAAGAATATAGCTTAAAATTACTACTAAATTATCTGAAAGGAATGGAAGCCATTTAGAATGAACTTCTGATGACACAAATTATTCCAGTTAAGAAGGAAGTGGAGCGATATCTCAACATTAATAAGCATACATAGGAAATTTATTGACCAACTTCAATTTTTAAAAAATGTGTGTAGAAGGTAGAAACAAAAACAGGCAATGGAGGATTGATACCATCAAGTAGCAGCATCTTTTCAGAGCATTCAGGAGTACTGAGACTATAAATGTTACAGACAATATCAAGGGCTTTTTTTTTAAAGCCATATTAGGTGTAAGAAGAGGTAGATGGGATGATAATAGGTAACAGAGAATGCAGACCTACTGAGTGCATATTTTGTTTTTCCTTTCCTTGGAAAAGAACCAAGAAAGTCCTTCAGTAGGCAAACATCTGAGTTCTCTCTTAGGTAAATGGATTGGGTAGGCAAAGGCTATAAAAGCTTATAAAACACACACACAGTCACGTACACTCACACTCCAGAAGGGGAACTGAATACATAAAAGAAGCAGTGGCATAGTATTACATGCTAAGAAGATATACTTTTGAAGAAATATATGCACTTGTGGGTGAGACTCACCCTTAGATGCTGCTAAATGGTACAAGTGAGTATACTGCTAGAGTCAGGAAGATCTGAGTTCAAATCCAGCTTCATGATAAACACTCTTATTTAACTGTGTGACTGAAGAAATCCCTCATTCTCTGTTGGCTTCAATTTTTTCATCTGTAAAATGGATATAATAAGAGCACCTACCACCCAGGGTTGTTATGAGGATAAAATATTTATAATACTTTGTAATAATATTACAAGTAATTTGTGATGTTGATAATGTTAAAACTGGGCATCTAATTAGCGCAGTAGATAGAATACCAGGTCTAGAATTAGGAAGACTCATCTTCCTGAATTTAAATTCAATCTCAGACACTTACTACCTGTGTGTGACCCTGGGCCAGTTGCTTAACCATGTTTGCCTCAGTTTCCCCATCTGTCAAATGAGCTGGAGAGGGAAATGGCAAACCACTAAAGTGTCTTTGCCAAGAAAATTTCAGATAGAGTCATGAAGAGTCAAACACAACCGAACAATAAATATTACAAATATTAACATAGGTCAGGCTAGGCAGTATGTTGTGGAGGCCTGCTTTACATTCTCTACATTTTTCATGGACCACATGAAATCCTTTAGTGGGCTGCAGGCGGCACACAGGCCCAATGTTATGTAGGCCTGACATAGGTAATACTTATAAAATGCTTTGCAAACTTTAAAGTGCTGTATAAATGCTAGCCAAATAAATAAATGTAAATTTATTTATAAAATCTTATAGAGACTTCTGGAAGCTAAGAGGGCAAAGTAAGCAGTGAATTGCTATAACTTTCCTATGTTTACCTCTAAACAACCATAAAATAGTACCCCCAAACAAATCCTGGAACAGCAAATTTAGCAGAAAGATGGAGTGAAACAATCTTTGAGCTCAAGAAACTTGGAAAATTAGCAGGAAAGGTCTCAGGTAAAATGGGAATTGTCCAGAACCAGAAGTGTCCCGGGAAGCTAGCAACAAGCTCCACCTCAGTAAACCAGTGGGAGATCCTGAACCCCAGTGTGGTGCAGCAGGCAAGCACCAACACCATGTGGGGAGTCTCACATGCCTCAGCATAGATAGATACCAACTTGAGCATCACCATGTACTTCGGCATAACCCTAGGCAAACAGGCGGCCTTCAGCAGCCAGACCTCCACGTGCTTCAGTGTAGCTCTAGGGAAATGCAGAAACACACCACCCACCTCAGTACATACCAGACACTAGCACTAGGACCCAAGCTTAGAACCCAGATTCCCTACTTCTCCCAGCAGTGCCAGCTACCCCCACCCTCGCCCTTCAGTGCAGCACCAGACATGAGGGTTCCCCCATGGGCCTCAGAGTAACATCAGTGCAGTACCAGGTAAACAGCCAAGGCTTGCAGCCCCTGGTACGAGAAGCCTGAGACAGTGCCCCTTCCACCCCAGGAGTATAATTCAAATTTAAAAGAAAGGAAAAAGGCCAAAAAAAGATAAGCAAAAAAGAATCTGACCATAGAAAGTTATTATAGTGACACAGAAGATCAAGACACAAACTCAGAAGAGGACAACAGTGTCAAAACACCTATGGGCAAAACCACAAAGAAAAATAGAAAGTGATCTCAAGCCCAGAAAGAACTCATGGAAGAGCTCATAAAGGAGCTGAAACATCAAATAAAAAAGGTAGGAGAAAAATTGGGAAAAGAAATGAGAGTGATGGAAGAGCATTATGAAAAAAACAGTCAGCAGCTCGGAAGAAAACTGCTTAAAAAGTAAAATTGACCAAATGGGAAAGGAGATACAAAAATCCACTGAAGAAAACTTCTTAAAAAGTACAATTGGCCAAATGGAAAAGGAGGTAGCAAAAGCTAACTGAGAAGAGCAGCTCCTTAAAAGTTAGAATTGGGCAAGTGGAAGAAAATGACTGTGAGACATCAAGAATCAATCAAACGAATTCAGAAGAATGAAAAAGTAGAAGAAAATGTAAAATGCCTTATTGAAAAAACAGCTGACCTGGAAAATAGATCTAAGAGAGACGGTGTCAGAACTGTTGGACTACTGGAAAACTGTAATCAAAAGGAGAACCTGGACAGCATCTTTCAAGAAATTGTCAAGGAAAACTGCCCTGTTATCTTGGAATCAGAGAGCAAAATAGGCATTGAAAGAATGCAATGATCACCTCAGGAAAGGGATCCCAGAATAAAAAATCCAAGGAACATTATAGCCAAATTGAAGAACTGTCAGGTCAAGGAAAAAAGTACTGCAGGTGGCCAGAAAGAAACAGTTCAAATACAGGGAGCCACAATCAGGATTACATATGACTTGGCAGATGCAACATTAAAGGACTGAAGGTAATGGAACATGATATTCCAGAAGGCAAAGGAGCTAGGACTACAACCAAGAATCATCTACCCAGCAAAATTAAACATAATACTTCAAGGGAAAAAGTGATCATTCAATGAAATAGGATTTCAAACTTTCGTAAGGAGAAGACCTGAACTGAACAAAAAATTTGATCTCTAATATCAAAACTCAGGAGAAGCCTAAAAAGGGAAAAGAAAACATAAGAGATTCAATGGAGCTGAACTGTTTACATCCCTAGATGGGAAAATGATACTTTTAATTCTTAAAAATTGTACCACTCTTAGTATAGCGAGAAGGAGTATACGTAGAAGGTATAGGTATGAAGTGAATTTGAGGGAATAACATAAAAATAATTAAGAAATGAGAAAGAAGGAGTATACTGAGTATAGAAAGAAGGGAAAGGTAGAATGGAGTAAATTATTTCACATGAAGAATCATGAAAAACCTATTATAGTGGAGGGGAAGATGGGAGGATGGGTGATGGACATTGCTTGAAATTCTCATCAGTATTGGTAATAATATCAAAGATAATAATATACACAATTAGTTGAATATAGAAGTCTATCTTACCTGACGGGGGAGAAGATTAAATAAAGGGGTGGGGGGAACTGACAGAAGAGAGAGCAGACCGGGGCAGTAGACAGAAGCAAATTGTTGAGGAGGAAAAGGGTGAAAGGAGAGAGAGGACAAAAAGGAGGTAAAACAGGATGGAGGGAAATACAGAGTTAGTAATCATAACTGTGAATGTGAATGGGATGAACTCACCCATAAAATGGAAGCAGATAGCAGAGTGGATCAAAAACCAGAATCCTACAGTATCTTGATTACAACAAACACACTTGAAGCACATACACAGTAAAGGTAGGGTCTGGAGCAGAATCTATTATGCTTCAGCTGAAGTAAAAAAAAAGAGGTAGCAATCTTGATCTCAGACAAAGTAAAAGCAAAAATAGACCTAATTAAAACAGATATAAATATCAAAGATAAAACTGACAGATATTACATCTTGCTAAAAGGTAGAATAGACAATGAAGTAATATCAATATTAAACACATATGCACCAAGTGGTATGGCATCCAGATTCTTAAAGAAGTTAAGTAGTTATAGATTCATGACCAAACAAGAATTAGAGAACATTACAGGTAAAATAGATAATTTTGATTAAATTTAAAAGCTTATGCACAAATAAAACCAGTGCAACCAAGATTCAAATTAAAACAGAAAGCTGGGAAACAATCTTTACAGCAAGTTATCTCTGGTAAAGGCCTCATTTCACAAATATATAGAGAACTGAGTCAAATTTATGAGCTATTCCCCAATTGATAAATGGTCAAAGGATATGAACAGGCAGTTTTCAGATGAAGGAATCAAAGCTATCTATAGGCATAAGAAGAAGAGTTTTAAATCACTTTTGATTAAAAAAATGCAAATTAAAACAACTCTGAGGTACCACCTCACATTTATCAGATTGGCCAATATGACAGAAAAGGAAAATGATAAATGTTGGAGAGGATATGGGAAAATTGAGACACTGATTAGTGGCGTTGTGAACTGATCCAGCCATTCTGGAAAGCAATTTGGAACTATGCCCCAAGGGCAACCAAACTGTGTGTATCCTTTAATCCAGCAATACCACTAGTGGCTCTATAGTGCTCTAAGTATTGAGCATTATAAAGTCTGCTACTTTCAGGTAGGCCAAAGATTTAAAAGTGGCAGTCTTGTATTCTAACCTCCCTGTTTTCAGGTCCATGAGGATTTTATATTCTTCTCATAACAACTGAACTATACCCTTCTAATGTTCTTTCAAGGACAGGATTTTGATATGCTATCTTCAAATAATTCAAGTTGCAAATATATTTCTGTGGTTTCATTTCATAAAGAATAAATACATTAAGTTTCTCATCTTATTTCAAAGAAACCAGAAACCTCTCTCAAGCTTTTCTTTCCAACATGCTTAAACTTTCTTCCTTCTTTTTCTTACATACCTCTCCAGTGGTTTTGAAAACCAAATCTTTCTTATTTCCTTCACATTTTTCTCCTAAACTGTCTTTTACTTGCTCAACTCCTAAACTCTGTATATTTTAATATTGTCTCAGACTATCTATAGATTAATCTCTATGCCACTGAATTTCCCTTTTATAATTTTAGCACACATTGTTAAACAAAACCAGTGATTTACTAAAACTTTTATTCCCTAAGTTGCATGGTTTATTTCAACTTAGGCAGCTTTACCATTGGTTTACCTATAACAATTAAACTCTGTTGAATTATTGCTAATTAGTGGCAATTCTGTTAGTCTATAGGAGGTGAAGGCACCTCATGTTTTTTTCAGTGTCCCAGAAGGGAAAAGAGGAATGTACTGCACAATCCTAGTCCTAATCCTGGCTGCAAATTTTCATTAAGATGTTCTTAGCAAAAAAAAAAAGGGGGGGGGGGAGATGTTTTTAGCAATTAAAACCTTTAATAGCTTGCAAAAGCCTGATCTTTCCAAATAACAATTAGGTTCTGTTATATTATCCACAGAAGTAACACTAAGTTTTTTCCTAAATTAAATTTCATTTTCATCCAAGTTGTCCCCTTAAATAAGCTTCTCTTTTTTTGTGGGCAAGAAACAAGATAGTTCTTAAAAATTCAAAAACTTGGTTTGACATTTAGGCCAAACTGACTTCCCCTTCTTTGACCTCCAGCCATATGATGTTGACTAACTCTCATATACATCTATGGTGATCCTCCTAAATTCATCCACCCTTCTTGTACCACCTAGGGCAGAACCAGGAAAGAGTAAATAGGTAGTTCCTGAGTGCCATATCTATTTAAAATGTAAGCTGCAACCTATTTTTTCACTTTTAAACTTCAATGATACTGTTTCCAAACCTCCTTCTTTCTAATTAGCGAAATGACTGTCCTCTCTTAGCTGTAAGACAATAACTCTGACAAAAAAATAAAGACAATAAATCTTCAGGGGAAGAGTGATTAAAATGTCCATTTAACTTTCACAATTATGTTCTTAAATTTCCTTAAAACAAAATGTTAACTCGAAACTTGCTAGAAAAGTTTAGCATTTATAAAAAACATTCAAACCACATTTTGGAAATTCACAATAGAGAACTTACATTTTAGTTACAAACTCAGTTTCTTACAAATTTATGCTGTCATTCCTATAAATTGGGAGAAAGATCCTACTTTTCTTTTCTGTGTTTCTTGTCTCCCTTCTAACGTGGCCAGAGTTAAGAGATGGAGAATTTTTTTTCCCCAAGGAAAAGTTTCACTTTACTCTTTATTTTTTTCACTTTACTCTTGCTCTTCAGGAAAAAAGCTAGTTTGACTTTTAAACATAGATAATATTTCAAAAGAGACACAGAAGTGCTTACTGTCACAGTCTATCCTTCACTAGAGATTTATGAAGGTTAATCTTCTGGTCAAGCTGTTTTAAAACACTGTCCTTCTGGCTCAAAGCCCATATTTGAAAGCCACCCAGAAGTACATACTAAAAAGAGGGCTAACATCAAACAGGTTCCTGTTCTCAGTTGGTTTACTAGATGTCTCCAAAATATCATGCTGTAGATACAGAGAGACACACAGATGCAAAGACATGGGGCTCCTAAGAAATTAATGTGTGTAGAAGATCCCTTGTGAGGATGATTCTGGGATTTTTCTCTGTGTATTGTATTTACCCTTTTCCCCCAGTTTCCCGTGATGTAAGCTGAGGGCTCTCCTTTGAAGAAAGAGAACCTTCCCCTCGGTATCCAGGGGCTCTCCTAGGAGAATGAAAATTCTCCCAGGATTGAATTCTTCAAAACTTTAGTCCTTCCTCAAGGCTTCTTTGAGGAACAAAAAAACTTCTCCAAAACTTTAAAACAAAACTCTGAATTTTAAGCCTTGAAAAACCAAGGTCTTAGATCTTCCTGTAGTTAGACCTAGGGGATCTCCATGAAGAACCAAAAAAAAACTTCTCCAAGGAAGTACCTAAAGGGTTTTTTCAGGTCTTTATATGGCCAGTTACTTCCACATTAGCACACTGAACACACCCAAGGAGTGCTAAAATAAAAGGTTGAGGAGAGGGCTCCCCAGAGGACTTACGGGGCATTAGCCTCTTTCCTTTGATCCCACTGCTGCTACCAGTTGCTTCAATAAAATTAATAAAGGTAAATTGAGATACAGAGTTCCAACTTTTACCAATTTATTAGCAGGACACAAACCTGTTAATAAAGTGGATCAAATAGCTACCCCAGGCCAAAAGATCCAGAGAAGGATTCTTGTTATAAACACAGAACAAAGAACAGAATAGGGTAGTTGAGGAAAATAATACAGTTGTTTATAGGGTTGGAAGCATCAAGGGGTTGAATACAACATGATTGGTTACATAAGAAGAGTGGACCAACACTTATGTGGGGCTTGCAATCCCTGCTCTTTCTTAGAGGAATGCTTTATTTATTCATGGGACCCATCTGCATCCTGAGGCCATCGATAGTGGACCAAAGATGGCAGGAGATAAGGCTCTCTTTAATTGGGGAAGGATAGGCAAGGATGTACCAGGTTAGCTTGTAGGCCTTCAAAGATAGCAAACACATGTCATGGTGAAGTTTTGAGGAATAGCAAGTTTTCTTTTAACTAACACAGAGAAGTGGCTAAATTCCTTTTACTAAGAAATGCTCCCTGTTTAAGTGCACTTGCAAGGTTACAGATAGGGAACCAGACTCCCTAATGTCCACTTGCATCCCTTAAGGACAGAAGATTTCCTTGAGGCAAGACTAGAACAGTGATTATCCAGAGAACTGAACCTCTAAACTTAGCTGTTAGGCAAAGAGACAAAGAAATGTGGCTTTGAAAAATCACACAAAATGGTACAGCATTACAGAATAGGATTAATTATACAATAGAATCAATTACAAAATGATACAGAATTAATTTAATTTTCTCACTTTTGTAATTCTTCTACATTTTTCTACAAAGAATCCACCCAGTATACTGTTGGCCTTCCTATAGATCCTTGGACATTTTGTGAATACTAAGGGAGCAACTAGACTGTCTTATCTGTTATCCCTCACTTGTACAAACAACTGGCCCAATTCCTTGTCTAATCAGACACTTCTTTTTTTTCTTTCATTTTTATATTTCAGTTCCAAGTCCTCTGCTTCCCTCCAGCCCGTCCTCCATTCATTGAGAAGGCAAGCAGTAGGACACCTATTACACCTATAGGTCACCTCTCAAGAGTAGGACTTACTATTTTCTCTAAGACTGATGTTCTAAGACTTAGAATCATAGACTATTATTGGGAAAACATTGGTATTAAAAAGTGAGAATCTTTGCTTGAGAGAACAACTTTGGATAGTTAAAAGCACTGCGTGATTTCCCAAATACCGTCCATCCTATCCTCTTTCTTATATCACAATTCCAAGTTCCCTATCATCTCTCTTTAGAAAATATGTATGTATTGGTTTACTACTATATGTATTGGCATCTATATTTGTGTGTGTGTGTGTGTGTATACTGGTACATTAATTCAGCAGACTGACCATTCAACTGCATATTGCAATCTGGACAGTAGACATTTTTCATCCATTTGATTCCTGTATGAATTTTAGGTCAGTCTCTTGAATAATCATGGACCTCGTTGAGGAGATGCTGTAATATTCTGAGGCTTGATGTAATTAGCTCAATGTCTTCTGCAAATAGGAGCATCTTTAAGTCTTTTTCATCTATAGGGAATCCCTCTTTCATTTGTGGCTTTGAAGGCTATGAAGGCCTTCCATCAACAGTGTCAGAAAAATGCTATATACATTACACTATCTCACTTGATAGTAATCAGAGGGTAATTGAGCAGTTATCTCTGGTTTCACATAATAAAGAATGTTGTATGACATGCATGAAAGACTCCTTAGGAGAGAGGCAAAACCTTTACGGCTGTATATTGCTCTGTGAATCAATACCTTTTAGGAGATCAGGAGGAATTAACAAATAATAAACCCAGTAGGATTCTCCTGCTTTTGTTACCCTGACCTCTAACCTATGCCACTAGAGCCCATAAGCCACTCTGCTCTGCATTCCCTAGGACCTAGCATCCTTGTCTTCACAATTATTTTCCTCTCTTCCTTCACTTCCCCATGTAATGGCTCTTAGCTGAGAACCTTGCTTCATATTTTACAGAAAAAAGGAGGCTCTTCACTGTAAGCTCCCCTCTTTTACTTTCTTCTTCATTTCCTGTGACTCACATGCCTGTCTTCTCCTTTGTCCTTGTCTCACAAGATAACACAGCCTGATTCCTTACCAAGGCTAACCCCTTTACCTGCTCAAGTGATCCTGTTCCATCCCCTCACCTCCAACAGATTACCCTCTCTGTTATCCCACTCTGTCACTTACTTTCAATCTCTTCCTGTCTACTGGCTCTTTCTCCCCTGCCTGCAAACCCATGTCTCCCCAATTCTGAAAAAAAGCCTGACTTAATATAGGTGTCTCCACTTTCTCTCCTCTCACTCTCTTACAGTCTGGCTTCTGATCTCATCATTCCACCTAAATTGTGGTCTCCAAAGTTAAATTGCCAAATCCTGTGGCCTTATGTCATTCTTCATTCTCCTTGACCTCTCTACAGTCTTTGACACTCTTGATCACTCTTTGCTCCTTGATATTTCCTTCTTTTTTTCAGTCTGTTCTCCCACCTATCAGACCCCTCCTCAATTTACTTTGCTGTATCTTCTTCCAGCTCATCCCCTGTAGCTTTAAGTGTTCTACAGGGCTCTGTCCTGGGCCCTCTTCTTTTCCTCTATACTCCTTCACTTGGTGATCTCTTTAGTTCCCATGGCCTTAATTACCTTCTCTGTTCTGAAGATTCTCAAGTCTGCTATCCTGCCCCAAGCTCTCTGCTGACCTCCAATTTCCCATTTACAATTGCCTTTCAGTAGTCTCGAATGGGATGTTCAGCAGACATCTTAAATTAAACAGGTCCAAAACAGAACTCATAGCTTTTCCCCAAAACCCTTTCTCCTCTCCCCCCTCATTATTGTTGAGGGCAAAACCATCATCCCAATCTCTTAGGCTCAAAACATAGGTGTCATCCTTGACTCCCCCTTATCTACCATCCTTCCTATCCAATCTGTTGCCGAGATCTGTCAGTTTCACTTTTAAACCATCTCTCCAATAAGCCTTTTTTCTTCTCTGACTCCTCTGTCTACTCTGGTGCAGACTCTCATCACCTCAATGCAGTGGGCTGCTGGTGGGTCTGCCTGAAGTGTCTCCCACATCCAACCGTCATCAGCCATCAAAGTGATTTCCTAAAGTATCCGTCTGACTGTGTCACTCCTCTACTTAATAAGCTTGATTTCTTCCAAGATTAAATACATAGTGCTGGGGAGTTTGGCATTCAAAGCCTTTCATAACCTAGTCCCCTTCGACCATTCCAGGCATTTTACACCTTACTCCCCACCGTGTACTCTTTGATTCAGTGACACTGGATCGCCTTGCTGTTCTAGGAACAAAATATTCCATCTCTTGGCTCTGAGTATCTTCTTTGACTGTTACCCCTGCCTAGAATGTTCTCCTTCCTCATCTGTGTCTACTGGTTTCATTTAAGTCCCAAATAAAATCTTTTACAGGAAGCCTTTCCCAGCACCTTTAATTCAATTGTCTTCCCTCTGTCAGTTATTTTTTATTTTTCCTGCATATAGCTTATTTGTATATATTTGTTTGCTTGTTACTTCCCCCGTTAGATTGAGTTCTTTGAGGATATTGGCAGTCTTTTGCCTCCTTTTTTATCCCATCTACTTAGCCCGCATGGCACGTAATAGGTGTTTATTGACGAACTGTCTTCCAGCCCCTTCTGATTCTTCAAATAGCACTTCAGGGTCCGATTTGAGTCCAAATTTGGCAAATCCTGTTACAGTGATGGAAATAAATTGATGTCGAAATGAAAATAAATTAGTTCCATTTTCTGTTTGTTGTCCTTTGACCAGGAGTTTCACCTACAAATGTTTTAGTGATGATGTGGCTCCTTTGAGTTCCACCAAGCTTTCTGTGGAACTATTATCATTTCCATGGAGACTGCCTTCCTGTTAGGAAGGTATTGGTTTGATCTCATGAATTTAGACACTGTTTTTGTGAGTATAGTCTACAGCACATCCACAGACCTCCTCCCTTGTACCGTTTTTGTTGGTGGCTTTCCATAAGCCTCTATAGATAGTCTACTCACCATATTTCAATCATGCAGATATCTTATAAGAAATAGTAGTCACATACTTCTGAATAGTACTGACCAGTTAAGGAAATCCCTTGATTTAGAAAGGAAACATCAATTTTGGTACATTTTCAAAAATAAGATATAAGTATAGATTAAAAATATGTTGTGTTACCACAGGCTTCTAGAAAGAAGAAATGGAAAGTAGATATAGTTGGCTAATCATTATGGTAGCAATTTTCATAATTAGCTGTGCTTGTGACATATTTCATATTTGAAAAACATGGTGTTGTTATTATGACAATAAATTGAGTAATGTGAATAATAAGGCTTTATTAACATGAATGAATAGTGATGGTAGACAAATGCGTCTGGACAACCCCTATGAACCAAAAAAGATTTTTTTCCTGTCATTAATCTTAACCATCATTTTTCACAACAAAATAGGGACAACGTGGTATGCTTAGGAAAGATTGATGTATTTTACAAGCACAGGGATTTGTGGTCAGTCAGTTAACAAGTTTTTTTTAAACCCTGGCTACTTGTTGAGGATTCAGATACAATAAGTGAGACCATCCTTAATGTCAAGAATCTTACATTTGAATGGGGAAAGATATTAGGAAGTATATAAATAGAACAAATACAAAGCAAATTAACATAATTAAATACAAGGTAACTTGAGTTCAGAGATTGAGGAAAAGTTTCATGTAGAAGATGATACCTGACTTGCATTTTTAATGAAAAGAAGACTTTTTTGAGTTTGAGATGAGAAGGGAAGTACATTCCAGGTATGGAGGACAGATGGAGTGCTTTGTGCAAGAAATAGGATGAAGAATTGAAGGTAAGGAGAGAGACTAGGTCTGCATATATTAAAAAAAACTGGGAGTCATCAGCATAGAAATGATCGTTTTACCTATGGGAGCTAATGAAGTCACTGAGAGCCTAGAGAAGAAAAAGCTTTGGATAATACACACAGTTTGAGAGCATGGCTTGGGTGATGAACCAACAAAGGAGCCTGAGGAGGAGCAGTTAGGCAAGGTGGAAGGAGAACAAGAGAGCATTGTCATGAAACCCATAGAGGAGAGAGTGAAGAGTGAGGTGGACCAGGTCGGTTAAAAGGTCTGTGAAATGGTGTGGTTCCCAAAGTCAAGGGAATAAAATGGAACATTTCTTAAACATTTGAATTTGATTTTGTTTCAGTTCCTGGTTTATCTCTCTTCCTCCTCCCCAGCACCATGTAAAGTTCTGAAGGAAATGGATATAATTAAGAGTTCTCGATCAGTCTGTTACTGCTACAACCGACTTGCCGAAATGGAATGGAAGTGGAAGTACATTTGGTCAACCATCCAGGTAAGGCTCTACCTTTACATCATAAATGCAGAGAGATGAAATACCAAAAAAAACCCCCAAAAACCAGGAAATGAATTTTGTAAAAGGACCACTTTTTGGTGTTGAAGATGTATTGCCAAGTTTGCGAACAAACTTTAGTATTTTGCTGCTGACACTTTTCTCATACTGGGTCTGCCTTACTCCCAGTGCTAAAGAGTAGCAAACAGAGAATACAGCATACATTGGTAGCAGCAGAATTATCATGAGTTCATTCTTACGGAGCTGTCCATCACCATCTGCCTTGCTCTATAACAGATGAGTCAGGAAGAATCTGAGATTTTGATACTGGTCCCTTTCTAGTAGGCATGGGAAGGAAGGGAGAACTGGTATTTTTTTCTTCACTTAAAAAATGATGCAATTTCTACTTTTTACATTATAAAAACCATCAATCCTGCTCTTTTACAGACCTAACAGTGCCTCCCATCTTTTATTACCTGGTGCTATATTGATTAGCTAAATTATCATAAAAGGGAATTCTTGCCTGCAGTGTATGTCCTCTTATTAAGCATATGCCCTTGAAAAATTCCCAGAATTTCAGTGTTATGTTACCATATTTATTTTCTTCCTAATCATTTGATCCTGGATTCTCTTTGTAATGTTCCATTAGCTTCAGCGTTATTGGCTTCTGTTTTAAAGAAACTGACAGCGCTCTCTCTCTCTCTCTCTTTCTCTTTTTCTTTCTCTTTCTCTCTCTCTCTTTTTTGATAGGTGAAAATTACCAGCTCAGACATGCTCAGCATTGTCTTTCCCGTGGAAGAACATGATTGTCAATATCCAGAAACTATCCTTGCTTTTATCAAGTGTACAATATATACCTTTTGGAAACCAACGGAATCTAATGATATAACCATTAATATTAATCCATATGAGAAGTCCATGTGTTTCTATGTGAAGTCTGCCAAAAACGTATTTGTCTATACATTGAGGGTGAATCGAAATAGTAAGTTGAATTTTTTAAAAACTAACATACATGATAATGGTAATATTTATTCCATCATTTTATCATAATTAATTGTCTATATTAAACACTTAGGAGGTAATATTTGAATACATTTTGCCCCAAATCTAAATGTGTTCTTGTTTTGTTTTGTTTTTTTAGTGGTGGATACAAAACTCTTTCTTGTGTTTGTGACAGGAATATTCCTGTTCTTTAAAGCAAAGACCCTGAGTAGGTAAGTCAAGTTTCTTGACTATCTTTGTCAATGAGCTTAATTTGGAACTTTAAAAAATATCAGTAGTCTTTATTTCATCAATTTCACATTTTCCAAAATTCATTTAAATTCAGCAGACTTTTAAGTGCCAACTGTATACGGTGGTATCACTGTACTAGGTGTGGATATATTTTGTCACATCCAGAGCCTCACAGTGACTTTGCGATTGCTTCTGTGTGCTTTAGGGAGCTGTGTTGCCTATTTTTCCTCATTTGCAAATCTTCCTTAGTACTCATTCATTCACTTCCAGAGAGGTAAATTTTCTTGCCCATGATCATAAGGATATTGTCAGAATGGTGTCTTGAACTCAATTCTTTTTGAATCCAAGTTCAAAACGTGTGTGTGTGTGTGTGTGTGTGTGTGTGTGTGTGTGTGTGTGTGTGTGTGTTAACAATGAGCCAACACTTATTTGGGTAAAGGATGAAAATTTCTTCACCACTCCTATTCCTTTACTCTTTATCTTGCCTATCAGGAAATGAGCTGTTCCACTTAAATATATTGTATAAATAATTGGTCTTAAAAGACCAGTTTTCAAAAATTTAACCATTTTGGAGGTAAGTCTTTGTCAAATGATTGCTTATTTTCCTGTTTTACCAAACTGTCAAGGGAATCAATTATTTCATAGTATATTTTCACAATCTATTCATTCTTTTAGAGTTTTTGGACCCTATCAAAATGGTTCCATGGTGCTATGCTTTTATAATTATTTTGTGTATTTTTTATAATTCTTCTGTCTTCTCCCTCCATAGTTGGGTATCACTTCCTGTCAGCATATCCTTATGGCTTCTATCTGATGCCTATTTCATATAGAGTTCTTAAGTCTTGAATCAGTAGAGTTGAGGTGGATTCTATGCCCATCTATCCTATGGAATAAGAATATAAACTGTGTGATAACTACCATTCTTTTCCCCGTCACTACTAAAAGATCTTTTTGCTTTTGGGTTTGGGGTGTATGTAATAGATGACTGAGTTTGCCTGAAACCTGAGCTCTGAATAATTGGATGTAGTTACATTATGATCTCAATCCTCAGCCACTTCTTCTAGTGAGAGAACTTGCCGTGCTAATATTTTAGTTCTTAGATGCCCATCCTCGTTAATATGTTAATCAATTATGAACTTTAACTCTGTCTCATATTTCATTTTAAATATGTGCTGTATTATGCATCAATAATATATTTCTATTTAACATATAAAATCACAGGGCTTATGCAGAGGCAAGCAAATAATAAATTTCAGTCACTGGTCATATTCCTATTAAACAAAGAGAGACATATTTAGTACGATCCACCACCCAAGGGTGTAGCTTTTTCTTTTTTTAGCATTTTCTTTTTGACTACCTGAATATGGTTCAAATGTCTGTGTTTTATGCTTGAAAATAACAGTTATCAAGTAAATAGTATCTGACTGTTCGTCCTTGACAGGAGTACTATTTTCTATTATTCTGCTGGAACCATGCTGGGCATTCTTATGACCTTCGTCTTTTTCCTGCTGTTCATGAGAAAATACATTCCCAAGGTAGGTGTGCTATTTATAAAACTAAAAATGGAAATCTTGATGTGCTGAGCATCAGGACCTATATGGGGAAAGGTTATTTCATTTATTTGATCTTATCAGTTTGTAATTTTGTACTGTGTTGCCTCATTCTAGAAACTCTTTAAAATGTGTGTGGATTTTCAACATATATGGTAGAAAATCTCATTATTTTTTAGCAGCTGAAATAAGTTTATAGTTTTGGTATCCTTTTTGATACTCTTATCTTACAGGTAATCCTTTTCTTTTCTCTTCAGATAAAAATTAAATTATATATTACAGTTCTTCCCCATATTGAAAAGTGCGGGGCAAAGCACAGCATCGTCACTTTAAGGTTTTCAATTACAGATTTCCCACACCAGGCCGTGTTTTCCTTGGTATCATCTCACAGCACATTTTCATACCATCTTGGTATGGGTTTATTTAGCAGTCACCGTGTCTTCATTGTTTGAGGGGAGGGGGAAGGATTTGATATCAAAGAAACTGAGTTCAAATCCAGGTTCTTCCACTTAATCCCGTTTGACATTGGATGAGTCACTCCACTTGTCTGGGCTGTACAGTCCTCATCTGTAAAATTTGGCGTTGGATGAGATCAGGGGTTGTTAACTTTTTCTGTGTCATGGATCCTTTTGGCAGTCTGATGAAATCTATGATTCCTTTTCAGGATAATGTTTTAATTGCATAAAATAAATTACATAAGATGACAATTATATTGATTGCAACACAATTATATTGAAATATAGTTATCCAAATATTTAAAGAAAAAAAACCAAACAAGTTTCCAGACCCCAGGTGAAGTATCCAGGGATTAGGCAATTTCTAAGGTCTGAGATCAGTCTGAGTCTGAGCTTCTGTGGCCATTTTGTAGTTAGTTCAGTCAAGGCCCTAAGAGACAGCATTTGTCTCATTAAAGCTGATAAAACTTTGTCTCTGTCCTAGTTTAGATTGAGACATCAGGGGATCCTGTAAACTCATTATTGTAGGCATTCCTCCAGCAATGCAGACCACAAGCCATTTTTGCTTTCTCATCCAGGGCTAATCTCATCCATAAGTTCTGCAACATGGGTCATCCTCCCAACGTGCTGGTGGTATTCCTCTAGATACTAATGCCGTACCTGGGCTGTCTTTCAGTTATCCTTTGTTGTCCCTGTATGATTACATACGTTTCTCTGATGACATCTTTTATGCAATTTCTGCCATTTAATTCTTCATGGTTCATGTGTTTTGTAGCCTGCTTGTGCCCACTGGGTACCATCTGTTGCCCTTTGGTTTTGGAGATTGTAATATTCCATGACTCACAACCATATAGTACAACCTGAAGAATATTGTTTGAACAAGTTAAACAAAAGAAGCTTGAAGTCATTAAAATCCCTTTGTAATTGACCATGCTTCTTTTCTTCTTCAGTCTGGGCCCATTTCATTGTCCATTTATGGTATATCCCCAGGATATCACTGTTAGACTAGTCAGTGACTCAGTCAACAAACATTTGTTAAACTATGTGCCAGCACTGTGCTAAATGCTGGGGACATGAGGAAAGTAAAAAAAAAAAAATCAGTTCCTATCCCTCAAGGAACTCACATTCTAATGGTAGAGACATGTTACTGTCTAGGTATATGCAAGATAGCTACAGATTACTTGAAAGAAATCTGAAAGGAAGAAAACCTAGCAACTGGGGAGACCAGGAAAGGCTTCTTGTAGAAAATGGAATTTAAGGAAACAAGGGAAATCGTAAGAGGAAGAGATGAGGGGACAGAGCATTCCAGGCCTGGGAGGTAGCCAATGCAAAGTCAAAGAAATGGAGCTAGTCATTGGATCAGCATTATGCAATGGTGATTCACCATCCTCAACCAGTTTTATGTAGCGTAGCCTGGAGAATAGATATTCCTCATCAATAGAAGACTATGGACAGTAAGGACAAATTCTGTTTAGTGATTATGAATATCATATAGGATGCTTTGCAGTGGAGCTTGATACAGTAAGCACAATATCATCCAAAAGTAGCCCTTTGAGGAACTTACTCTCTAGGGAACCCCTCTTCCATTTAGACTCCATCTTGGACATCTTTCATGGTGATAACCAATTCCTTTTGCAAACGTTTTTATTTCTTAATGCCCCTTTTAATATGAATTATTAGAGGGTTGTCCACCAAAGAACTCTTTAACTACATTCTTTGTAGAATATCATATTAGTCTGATGTAGACCTAGAGGACATCTTTTGGGAAGAGAGTCTTCATGGCTTTGTTCCATCAAAATACATTCTTAGCATCCATGAACAATGGGTACATTGTGACCTTTATATGTCTTCCCATCCGTTGTAATGCAGTCTAATGGACGGTGGTTGTCATTTAAGGATGAGTAAATTGGAACCTTTGTTATCTCTTTCCTTCCACACACAGTATAGCACCTTTGGGGCCCTCATGATTGGTTGCTGGTTTGCTTCATTTTACCTCGTATGCCAGTTAATGGAAGAAATAAAGTGGCTGTGGTATGAAAACATAACGTATATATTAGGTAGGTAAATTGAAAGAAACATATAGACCCTTACATTTGTGAGACTGAAGAGCATGCAGAGGGGTCATCCTAGTGACAGTTCTGAACATTAGAAGGAGGCGAGTTTTTGAGAGCCTTTGATACTTCAAGGAGCTAAAGTCTCGTGGAGAGGGGAGAAACCGAGGGGAGGAACTCCCTTTGCTAGCACAAGCCACAGCCTTAAATTTAGGAAGCTGTCTGCAAGAGTTGCTGTGGCTCTGCAGTCATCCTGGGGATGAACCTCTCCTAGAACTTAGTCTGGTCTTCAGACCATACACCCACACCCACACACCCCCCAACACCCCTCCACACCCCCCACACAGAGTCTATTAACAAGCCAATGCAAGAAGCTTTTCCTTTTCAAAGTGGGTAGGACTTGCCAGTACTTGACATAATCTTTGAGAATCTAGGCCTTCTTTTATGCCAGTGTTGATTCCATGTTGATGCATTGGAGTGGAAGGGTCTTTAAGAGTCCTGCCAGATTTGTATGCATGTGTTCCCAAAGTCAGAGGCTATTTTCCTATACATATCTTCTACCAGAAAGCAGGTTTGTTTGTTTTTTTCAGCGTTTGAGTACAATTAACTAAAACGCTAAACTTTCTGCCTGCCATATTAGAGCTGAGCTCCAACCTCAGTCCTTGTTGTAGTTCAAAATGCTCCTTGTAGTGTGACTTTTTTCCAGTTGACCTAGTATGAAATCATAGCTCACACTTATGCAGTTTTGTTGACATCCTCTTCTGATAATGAAAATTAAATTAAATTTTACTTCTTAAAAAAATGAGAAGCTGCTTAGATGCTTGCCACTTATCCGGCTCCCTGAGAAATGTTCCAAGTGAAACACCTCATTCAGAGTCTTCCCTGAAGGAATCTGTTAAGTACCTTATCTCTTGGGTTGGTAGCCCTGAGCTCTTGAAGACTATCAGGCTGGAAGCAATTATTAAGCACTTACTGTATATTGAGTATAAGAAGTACAAAGTAATAAAAACAAAAACAGTTCCTGTTCTCAAGGAACTTACATTCTAATAGGATGGCAGCCTTTGCCAGCTGACACAACTTCTGGAAATTCTTATCAATCTAGAAAAACTTCAGATATGACCCATGGGATAGGCCATATCACAGGATCATGGATATAGAAATGAAAGAAGACCTTTGAGGTCATCTCACTCATTTTACAGTTGAGGAAAGTAAAGATCAGAGGGAATAAATGACTTGCCCATGGTGGCAAAGCTGAGATTTGACCAGATACTCTGATTCTATGACTAGTGTTCCTTCCATCACACTACACTGCCTCCCAAGTGTATATCTGTTGTCTAAGGACCATCCTAACTATTTAGAGAAGCTCGTCACCATGAGGTTGGTCACCAAGTAATGACATTTTTTTGACCAAAGCAACTCAAGAAGACAGTTCCACCCAAGGCATAGATTGCAGTTTGCACTGGGAGTGGGAGAATTTTCCTACACTAATGAAATCCAAAGTACTGATATGAGTAACGAGCACAGTCCAGAATGGGGGTGGGGTGGGGGGATAGTTTTGGGCATTCACACAAAAAAGAAGGTTCATTTGTTGGGTTCAGTTTTTAAACTTTTGAATACTTTAAGCACTTAACTTCTTATATGAGAATTTAAGAATACTTCAGAAGGACCAAGCTGCATCCATGGATGTGGTGAATTGTTTTTTAATCCATAAAGCACAGAAAATAAGAGAGAGGATAAACATTTTTATTTCAAAGTAAAATTTAATAATATTTTCATGTCACTTGACACACCCGGTTCTCTTACTATTAACCCACAACTCTGAAGAGCAATTTCACCTTCATATTAATGGAAAAAAAAAAAACTTGGGGATCACAAGGGGTTGTTCCCCAGAACCTTCAGATTAACAAGTTTCTTGGCCTGAGAAATAGACTAAGATGTCTTCTGGCCCAGAAAACTTCTGAAATGATTGCTAAAATTTAGCTGTGCCTCTCAGAACAGAGAGCCAGTAATGCACTTTCTACCTTCATGATTCGTTTCACCTGACAGTGACAAAGGAAAGTAAAAACACGGATTTCCTACTGTTATGCTCATGTGTATGGTGCCATCTCAAACATGTGTCCTTTAAATGTAGTACCTGGGGTTGAGTTTTTCCCATCATTTTCCAGGTTCCTATCCTTGTGCTGATTTGTCTACCCTTTCATGTTTTCCCAGGCTACATTCTGATCATGGGATCTGTCAGCTTTGCTACCTGTTATAGACATGGTCCTCTCGTCAAAGAAAGGAGCATAAATCTCTTGCTGTGGACATTGCGGTTTTTATCCTTGGTCATGATTTACTTTGGAGTCACCACAGCCCAGGTGGCCTATGCAGTGATGGTTCTCCTGATTTCCTCTCAGGGTCTACAATATCCATTCAGAGCTTTCTGCAGTGTGGGCAGGTTAGTTTATCACTCCAGTGAATGTGAACCATAATTGTAAACCATAAATAGTTTGAAAATATGCATATATGTGATATATTATACTGCTTTGTCATGTATGTATATATGTGTGTAAGCACACACATATATACATACATATTTGTTTTTCAGTCACGTCTGACTCTTCATGACCCCATTTGGGGTTTTCTTGGCAAAGAGACTGAAGTGGTTTGGTGTTTTCTTCTGTTCATTTTACGGATGAGGAAATTGAGGCAGACAGGCTTAAGTGACTTGCCCAGGGTCACACTGGTAATGTCTGAGGCATTTGAACTCAGGAAGATGAGTCTTCCTGACCTCAGGCCCAGAGTTCTCCCCACTTTGCCACCGTATACACACTGACATATTTGCACACGTATGTGGGGGGAGGGGACAAAGAACCTATTCATCAGCATAATTATCCTCCCTCCCTTCTCTTACCTTGATATTGTCACTCTAAAACTGCAGGAAGTAGGGGAGGAAATGCAGAATTTGGTTCTGTCCACTGCTCACCTTTTTATTCAGTGTGTTTCTCTGTTTACTAAGGAATTTAGTCTCATCCAGAATGCTGGGACAAAGTTATCTGAAATCTTTCCTTCAGCAGCTCCTTTTTGCTTAAAACTGATGAGTGCTTTGAGATCAACATGTGTCCTTCTGAAGGAGAAACTAATAGGGGGAGATTCATGTTACAAGTAATTGAACATTTAATAATTCCTTCCCTTTGAATTTTAGGTTTGACCTTTAATCACTTGGTTGTGATTAAAAGAACATAGAATGTACACTGAGAAGAATTAGGTTCCAGCGCTGACTCTGCCATTCTGACTCATGACCTTGGACAAATCTGGGGATTTCTCTGGCCCTCCATTTCCTCATTTATAAAACGAAATTGGATTAGATGGTCTTTATGGCAGCTAAGTGACATAGTAGATAGAGCACTGGGTTTGGAATCAAGAAGATTCATGTTCCTGACTTGAAATTCGACTTCATACGCTTCCTAGCTGTGTGACCCTAGACAAGTCACTTTACCCTGTTTGTTTCAGTTTCCTCATCTGTCAAATGAGCTGGAGAAGGAAATGGCAAACCGCTCCAGTATCTTTGCCTAGAAAACTCCAAATGGGGGCATGAAGAATCAGACACAACTGAATAACACAGCCATGCTCCGTTTCAGTTCTAAAATTAAATGAATCAGTGATTCAGGCAAAGAAAGACAAGGGGGCTAGTGCATCCCCTGCTGAAAGCTTCCATATCCCCATGGGATCAAAAGAACACGAACAGCTGTATCCTTAATCTAGGGCAGCAGTCCTCAAAGTATGAATTAAGGGCCCCTGGTGGGTCCCCAAAATCCAAGGTCCAAACTATTTTCATAATTACACTGAGATGTCTTGTAATAGATATAACATACATACAGAAAAGCTGTTTGGGAGGCCTTCAATCATTTTTAAGAGTGCAACATGGTCCTGAGACCCAAGAAGCACTGGGCTAGGTCATGTAGGGGAAAGATAGACACAGTGGGCGGGGAGATACTGAAAGGGGGTGTGTGTGTGGGGGGGGGGGGGTGTGGGTGGGGGTGTGTGTGTGTGTGTGTGTGTGTGTGTGTGTGTGTGTGTGTGTGTGTGTGTGTCCTGACTTCGGATTTCATTGCTATAGGGGACTCCAAGTAAGAAAACTGCTTTTATGTATCATAGGCACGATCTGAACTCCTAGGTCTTCTGGGTTCCAAAGCCATCTCTAGCCATGATAACACACTGATTCTCCTGCTTTCTCGCTTCTCTCCTTTTTCTTATTTCTCTCCCTCCAGGTAGGTGGGTAGGTAGATAAATAGATAGAATTGATAGATAGACAGATATGATAAGTAGGCAGATAGATGTATAGCCAAATAAATGATGAATGGATGGATATAGCTACTGATTGGTGAAAACACACGCACACACATACACACACACACACACACACACACACAGCCTCAGAGCCAGAACAATCCTATGCCAGTCATGTTTCTTCACACGTACACTGCATAGACACACCAGTGTTGACAAGTCACTTCTCATTTCTCTGAGCAGTTCCCCTAAGACTGCAGGTTGTAGAGATGGTAGCGGCTATATTGTTGGAGAGCATTTCCTCCATGTAAGAATTCCCTATACCAGTGACATCACAGGGTCCATTCTCTAGTCTATAAACATGCACACATATGTCTGTATATAGCTCTTTCATAGGAACTTCAAGTCAGTCAGCACCAAAAAAAAATGTAACTGAGTAAATACATTGTTGCAATATCTTATGTAAACACAGCTATGAAAATGCTGACCTGACAAATTATTCCTCACTAGGATTGTTCCAATTTGTGAAATGTGTAATATTAAAATACAGGACTGTTAGTGCTTTTGGCATTACAGTAGTTTGCCTCACCATCCCATTACTTATTTAGGTATGGTTTTGATCATCATGTTTATTCAGTTTTTCATTTCACTAATTTTATGTGAGCCGCTAGGTGGCTTAGTGGATAGTGTTGGTCCTGGATTTGGGAAGACCCAAATTCAAATACAGTCTCAGATACTTACTAGCTGTGTGACCCTGGGCAAGTCACTTAATCCTGTTTGCCTGAGTTTTCTCATCTGTAAAATGAGCTGGAGAAGGAAATAGCAAACCACTCCAGTATCTTTGCCAAGAAAATCTCAGATGGGGGTCATGAAGAGTTAGACATGACTGAAACAACTGAACAACAACTTCTGGAAAGCCCAGGTGAAAACATGAGAACCTATAGGATGAATCTTGTGGCTTGCCACGTTCTATTTAAAGGTTGTTTTGAAATAGAGGGTTTTTTTTTAAAGTTCTATCTATTATAAGCATTATCAAGGAACTTTTTCCCCTTCCCATTTCCCCTACCAACTATAGGCTATTTTTTTTTTTTAACAAATGATTATCATGTACTTACAAAAAGGAAGAAAAGATAAATTAGTCTTTGTCAAGCCTGACGGAAACAATAAGAACATTTTAAAAAACTTATTGACTCTTGTAATTGATAACTTCTAAACCCGATCATTGCTAATTTTCAGTGTCCCCTTCAAGCAAACTAGATTGTGGCCTTATGCCTGTTGGATGTGGAGGACACACAAACATCTATCCCCTTCTCCCCTCTGCTGGCATTACACAGGCTCACTACCACTAGGTGGAGGCTCTACCCCACAACATTCTCTAGGTCTGTGCCGAAGAACTTAACGGTGGAATATTTTTTCCTACTACCTACTTGTTTCCTGAATAAAGATTTCCTGAGTGTCCCATTTCTCTGGTGCTGCTGGCCTATTTCTTTAATACTACAGGAAAGAATCAGATAGTATATAGTAGAAAAACCCTTATTTTAAATTTATGATGATGAGAAAAATCCTAGAGGAAGGAAATTCTATATTTTCAGAATCTGTGCTTAAAGAATAAAATGAAAACCTTCAAGACCTCATTTGTTTATAGGTTAGGCTACGGTGGTGGTGGTAGAGACAAAAATATAAGTAGGATCCAAATTCTCTATCTGGTCTGAGACTCTGAAAATCTTAAGATGATACACTCATACATACACACAAAAAATGAAAACTATAGATAGAGGAAAACGGGGGTTCTTAACCTTGAGTCTGTGAACTTTTTTTTAATATTTTAATATTTTGACAACTGTATTTCAATATAATTGATTTTCTTTGTAATCTGCTATGTATTTTTTTTTTTGACAGGGTGTCCCAAAAGTCTCATTGAAATTTTAAGCATGAAGACTTTTGGAACTCCCTGTGCATTTAGAAACTTTATGGAAAAAGGTCCATGGGTTTCACTGGACAGCTAAAGGAGCCAATGATACACAAAAAAAGATTGCAAATATATAAAGGTAGTTAAGGCAGAGTTGGCAGAACTGACAAATGCATTTTCTTGAACTTCAGAAGACTGATCCTAACTATTCAAACAAGTCTTTGGAATAAGAGCTGACTTTTCTTGATATAACATTGTAAAGCTGACGAAGTCTTCTATGGTGTTTGAGCCTCTGTGAGGAACGCAGGACAGGTATTTTTCTCAGTTTTTCAATCTTTTTCAGTCATGTCTGACTCTTCTTGCACCTGTTTGGGATTTTCTGGCAAAGATACTGGAGTGGTTTGCCATTTCGCTCTCTAGCTCATTTTATAGATGAGAAAACTGCGGCAAATAGAGTTAAATGACTTGCCCAGGATCACACAGCTAGTAACTGTCTGAGGTCAAATTTGAATTCAGGAAGAGGACTCTTCTTGACTCCAGGTCAACACTCTCTCCACGGCGCCCTCTAGCTGCCAATATTCTCATTTTACAGATGAGGAAACTCAGAGGCAACTCATCAACTAACTCATAGGTAGGGTCAAGAGTCAAACCTAAGTTTTTTTGATTCTATTTCCAGCACTTTATATTATGCCCAAAATGCCATCCATACGGGTCATTAAAAATAGTAGAAGAAATTATATATAAATTACACTTTCTATTTAAAATATATGGCTTGTTTTTGTCATTTTAGAAAAATCAAGGAATATTTTAAATCAAAAAAGCTTGTGATTAAGCACATTACTGAAGAAGAATTCAGAGAACAAGCAGAAATCGAGACGGCCAGAGCGTTGCAAAGGTTGCGTGAGTTTTGCCACAGCAAAGACTTCCCATCGTGGCTAACTGTATCCAGACTCCAGTCCCCGAAAAAGTAAAAGAAAATTCTCTCCGTCTTAATAGTTTTCTTTGTTGCATAACTGCTAGGATTGCCTTCGAGGGTCCCTCAAGGTTCTCCTCTGACTCTTGAGCCTACGATTCTCATTGGATTGGTTAGACTTCTGTGAACATTATGGTTTGTGGAATATAGCCATTTCAGATAGAAGATGTAGACTAGATTATTAGCATGCCCAGTATTTTGCTTTCCATTTAAAGGAGAAGAGAACAGATTCATTCTTCCTTACATTCCTTAACTTACTTGACAGAATGGCCCCCGGCAGGTTAAATATTGGTTTGATCTGCTTTATAGGCAAGATTTTAAAAAACAACTTTCAAGTGAGAAGAAGTAAAGTTTGTGGGATTTAAAGACTGCTACCTTCCTGAAATATTGGAAATTATCTCTGAATTCACAGTGAATCATTCTTTCCCCTTCTCTCCCTTCCCCCAACTTTCCTTTACCTCTTTGGTTCACACTGAATGTCAAGACATTAAAATTAAATAAAAATATGGACTGAAATTTCATTGGCATTAGGAACTTCCCCAATAGAAAAAGTCCTAATGCAGACTGGCACCTGCTCTTGGAGATTTTCCTGAGGTCCCTGAAATCAAATCACTTGCCTCGGTTCACATGTCCAGTATGTCAGAGGTCAGGTCGCTATCACTTTAAGGCCATCTCTCTATCCACTGTGTGTTGTTAATTTACTTTTTATTTTTCAAAAAAGAAAAAAGAAAATAGAATGAAGCTAGTACATTTGACCGTCTTGCATATTAATGTTTTCTGATGCTTCCCAGAATGCGTTTGTCCATCAGTCACATCAACATCTACAGTTTTTTACTCCCACCACGAATGCTCTTTAATTGCCACTCTAGATTGACACAAAGGCAAATTCAATTAAAAGATTGTCAGAATATTCAGAAAAACACATTGTCTGCTGAGTAAAACTTGCTGTGCAAATGTTAAACCTTGTTTAAAAAAATTTTTTTTTGGTAGGTTTGCAGAGTTTGTTTTGGGAGCGAGTCACTTGTCACCTGAAGAAGTCAGAGCCCATGAAGAACAGTATGGAATCGGAGGCTGGTTCTTGGAAGAGCAGCTCTTTAGCTCTGGAGGTTCCCAAGAGCCCAGTGTACAAGATGATTCCCCTCAGGAAGAGGAAGTAATTGAAATTCCAGGGGTGTATCAAAGGGAGGAGGAACTATCATAGGGAAACCGAGGCCACAGATGGGTCCCAAGAGAAAGGGAAATTAGACATTATAAATATCTTTTGTGCCTGGAAGTCATCCTTGCTGGCAAGTTCTGCTGCCTCTCCTGCTGTAGGTGACAACCAAGATTCTTTGAAAGATTCCTTCTGAGTTTCCGAGAATGGAAAGTCTTCCCGGGAACAATGGGAGACTTTCTTTCTGTTCCTCAGGAGGTCAGCCAGCATGAAGAGGTGCCTTTTCATTGTTGCATTAAATTTTCCTCTTGATCCTCACAGTGAAAGAGGCTGTCTTCTTCTTCCAATGATTCTCAGGTCTCAACTAGAGGAAGGGACCATTGATAACGTGACAGATGAGCTTTATACGCTATTCCTTATTTGATATTTTGGTTTGTTTGGTTGTTTGTTTGTGTGGGATAAACATCGATAACTTTGAAAAAGGGAAACACATTTTCCTATTTATTTTTTAGATTTTGATGATATTTTCATGGAATATAATTTCATGACATCAAGGTTACTTTTTATATTTTACTTGAATGATAATGATTAAATAATGTTTGAGTATGTTTACCTTCCAATATTCAAATCATTTATTAAGGATTTTTTTTTTTGAAGAAGAGTGGTAGAGTGGGTAGAGAAGTAGCCTGGAATTCAAGAAGGTCCGAGGTCAATCCCACCTTTTGCACATGCTGGCTGTGTGACCCTTGCCATGTGACATAACCTCAGGGCCCCAGGGAACTCACTGAGACTGAAGGTGCCAATCTGCCTCGATAGAGGAAGCTTCTTCACGTGGGAGTTCCCTGTGCCAATGAAGTCACAGGTCTGTCTGTTCCTTGCCACATCCTATTTTTGTAGTAGCACCTCATGGATCTGTGGGAAAAGACCTTTGTTTTTGATTTTATGACATTAAATCAGAGGGGGAGGAAAATAAATGACAATGTTTTTATAGGAAGGAGAAGAATGCTGTAACTGAAAAAAATTGTCCACAGGGTAATGGTCCAATAGCACTCAAATACATTAATTCTCTTTCAGCATTTGTCCTAGACTTTCTGATCTAAAATTCACAATTACTTTCTTAAGCATTCTTAAGGTATCATTTCCTCAGGAAGGAAGGACAAAAAGCAGGAGTGTGGTAGGGAAAATTAAAGCTGTGTTGCATCACTGAGCCAAGTCAGGGTAGAATTTTACTCTTGTGGTTAATGGCATAGGACCCAGAATGGGGAACTAATGCAGAAATGAATTTTTAAATGGTATTTCTTCAGCAAAATTGATTATTGCTTTCTACAAAACTTTTGTTATTTTTTTGATGATTTAATATTTTATTTTCCCTTCAATGACATGTAAAAACAATTTTTAATGTTTATTTTGTAAAATGTTGAGTTCCAAAATTTCCCCCTCCCTCCTTCCCCTCTCCTCTTATTGAGAAGACAAGCAATTTTATATAGGTCATACATGTGCGATCATGTAAAACATATCTTCATGTTAGTCATGTTGTGAAAGAAAACAGACCCCCCCCCCCCAAAAAAAAGACAGAAAAATAAAGAAAAAGTATGCTTCGATCTGCATTCAGACTTCACCAGTTCTTTCCTTGAAGGTGGATAACATTTTTCATCATGAATCCTTCAGAATTATCTTGGATCATTGTATTTCTGAGAATAGCTAAGTTATACATAGTAGATCATCATACAGTATTGCTGTTACTGTGTAAAATGTTTTTCTGGTTCGGTTCGTTTCATTTTGCATCATTTCATGTAAGTCATCAGATAACTTGTAATTAGGTAAATTAGCTCATGTCAAGCACACTCAATTCACTCTTTTCTGTGGTAGCCACTTAAACCAAAGCAAGTATTTTTTTCTTCTGACATAATCAATACAATCTGTTTCAATGACCATTTGTCAGTGTGCATAGGCACGGAACCATTGGAGTCATTGCCTTAGTTTTAGACACAAGATAAGACCAGATGATCTTTTTTACAAATGTATTTTCTGGTAAGATGTTGTAATTGTCTCCTTTGCTTGAAACAATCATGAACAAACACCTTGATGGGAGTACATGGTGCAATTCAGAATACTCAGGGTACTGTGACTAGTCTAAATAATTGGACTATATTATAGTCATTGGTAATATCTGGAATAGTACCACATAAGGACCCTCCTCATCTCACCTTCCCTCAATCGATTTATTCCCATAACATCACCTGAGACTTTGGGAAAGGACAGAGGAATGGGTTTGAGAGGGTAGAGAGAAAGCCCTTTAGTTTCTGGGGGGCTCGTTAAATGGATAACTATTATGACAAGGTTTACGCTTTTGAAGCTCTGAAGTAACAAAAAAAATTTTTAACATTCTTTCAGAGAGCATTTTTTATTGTTACCTTTACTTGAACAAATTTACTTTGATTACTATGAAAAGTTGGATAATTAAAATAAAACATGTGATTTTATATGCGTGTTGATGTATTATGTGTTTGCTTGGGCTGAAGGTGGGGGGCCGTTATTTTCATTCTTCCATTATGACTCATTTACGGATCACCCCCACACCCCTACAAAAAGCCACGGATAAATAGTCTTAATAAGGGACCTTACTGATAATAGTGGAAGGCATAAATGACCTTTTGAAATAAAGATCGCCACCTCCACCCTTCACAGGTGGTTGAAGCTCTTGGTCCCATTTCTTACACCACCACTGAGGTATGCAATTATTCAGCAGAACCAAACCCTTCTAATGTAATGTTGCTTACACAAGATGCCTCACAAAGGCTCATTGTGGTTAATGAACTGGACTGTTTAACACAAAATGTGTGGGTAGGCTGTTGCTTAGGTGGCTGTGTTTAAACAATTATGTCACTGAAACATTTTTTAAACGTTCTTAAAATCTATTTTACATGTCACCAAACTGTTCTGTGAGACAATTGTCTAGTTTACCAATATTATTTAAGACAACTCTCGAAGGGTATATTCCTTTGACACTGGGTAGTATCTTTATCATCTTTTATTTGTCTAGAGCACGGACTCTTAACTATTTGGCATTTTGGCAAATTCTCATAATGATGGTTTTGAAGTAATAAAGTAAAATATGTAAGATTACAAAGGAAACCAGGTATATGGAAATTGCTATAAATTTTTTTTAAATTCACAGATCTTGGGTTTAGAGTCATCCAGATATTTGATATGTTTATAGTTTTTGGATACTAAGTAAAAGATGAAAATGTAATATACCTAAGTTGTAACTGAGAAGGAAGATAAAAGGTGCAATAATGAGGCAGTGTGATGCAGTGGAAAGAGATGGGTTCAGATCCTACCTCAGACACTCTGTGTGTGACACAGAGCGACTTAACATCTCTGGACCTCAGTTTTCCGTATCTGTAAAATGAGGATGTTGGACTAGATAAACTCTTAGGCAGGTTTGTGTTGGTGAAGGTTTATAATTTGCTCTTCAGCAAAAAAAAAAAAAAAAGTGCATGACAGTTTAAGCTGAAGTTTCATTTTTAGCATTTTCTCCATCACTTTCTTAAATCTACACAACAATAAATTAAACCTGGATTTGTAGCATTCACCAATTTGTGACGTGTAAATGCTCACACGGAAAATTTAACAATTTGTTTTTAGAAGCTAGTAGGAGCTGGCTCCAGCAAACGACTTCTTTTGGGTACTTTCCAAATCTAGGTCTCTGAACTTATGGTACTATAACCCTTGGCACAGTCGTCAGTAAACTTATTAAGCAACTACCAGCAGCTAGTGGCTTAGTGGATAGAGCACTGGGCCTAGATACAGGAAGACCTGAGTTCAAATGTGACCCCAACACTGATTAACTGTGTGACTGTAGACAGGTCACTCAAGGGACTCTGTAAAATGAGTGGGTTGGACTAGATGCCATCTGAAGTCCCTTCCAGTTCAAAATACGTTAGAGAATCACAGGCTATAAAATCTGGATTATCTAGAAAGTTTAGGGAAATATGTAGGATAATTAGTCCGATTAAGAAAGTCTCATTGGTCTTGGTCAGAACCAAGTTTCTGAGGAGCCTGGCTATGCTAGCAAGAAGCCTACCTTTCCCCTGCATTTAGTTGAAAATCTTTCTAAAGCACAATAGGCTTTTCACTGTTAGTAGTAGTTAGGTGGCACAGTGCCTAGAGTGGTAAGCCTGGAGTCAGGAAGACCTGAATTCAAATTCAGCCTCAGACACTTCCTAGCTGTGTGACCCTGGGCAGGTCTCTTAATTCGATTTGCCTCAGCCCCTCATCTGTCAAATGAGCTGGAAAAGGAAATGACAAACCACTCCAGTATCTTTACCAAGAAAATTCCAAATGGAATCCAACTCTTTGTGATCTTTGCTATTTCCTTATGATATGAACTCAGGCCTTGCTGACTCTAGTTAGGCCTGGCACTCCTTCCACTGCTCCACCTACCTGCCAGAGTTGTCCTAAGGTGGGTGAATAATCCATCCAAGAATAAGGAAGAGCTATTTGTAGTTTATGTGTATGCAGATCATGTGTTTAGGGTCATAGAATTTATAATGGGAAGGGACCTTAAATATAATTTAGTCCAACTTCATCATTTTACCACTCAAACGTTTATTTAATGCCTACCATGAGACAGGCACTATGCTAAGTACTGGATACAAAAAGAGGCAAAAGAGGGTGAGTCCCTGCCCTCAAGGAGGCTGAATAGAGAGGTTCCAAAGGTGCCCAAGAAGTGGTAAGTAGCAAAACCAAAATTAGAACCCAGGTCCCCTGGCTCCCAGACCAGAATTTTTTCCATTATACCATGCAAGTGTTTTCATAAACATTCCTTATATGCATCTAGTTTTAGGTTTGGGCATAAATAGTCATTTGCATGTTGTCTTTCCCATTAAACGATGAGCTCTTTGAGATCAGGGACTCTTTTTTTGCCTTTTCTCATATGCCCAGATCTAGCACAGTGCCTGGCACACAGTAGGTGCTTACGTGGCTCTAACTGACTGATATCATTATTATTATTAAAATGAGATGGTTCTCTGGGAGGGAAGAAGGGAGAGGAATACATTGGGAAATACAGGTGATATTAAAAAAAAAAACATCATTGGGGGAAAGAAATAAGTACTTATGGGTATTCAGGGAGGACTAGCACCTCTGGTGAAAGCTTGCTCCACCTTTGTTGTCCACCTGGCACTCAACTCTTACCTGTGCCATCAAGCACACACTGTGGCCACACTGCAGTAAAACCATCTTGCCAGGCAGGCTAAACCAGGTTGAGAGTAACCAATAGGTTTCAAAGGAGGTATCGACCCCAAACACGTGAAGATTTTCCCTGGCTTAACTGGTGGATGAGAACAATCTATTCCAATGGCAGCCAGAAAGGTGGCTGAAACAGGTGCTGTGGATCTCTTAAGAGTTTGGTCAAACAGTGAAGATGCGAAAGTCATCTGCTGCACCCTGGGCCATTGCCAATGATCCTGACTTCTGTCTTGATGCTGGACTTGATGACTCTGGAAGACAGTCAGGCTGATGCTTCTGTGCAACTCTGCCTCACTTAAATCCAGTTCACACAAGACATCACCCCATGATATCACTGGTCCTCTTTAAAAATGAAGGACAAACAATTATATGCTAAGCCCTTTACAAACATTTCATTTAATCTTTAAAAGAACCCTGTGAAGCAGGTGCTATTTTTGTCCCCATTTTACAGTTGAGGAAACTGAGGTAGGCTGAGGTTAAATGACCTATTCAGGATCACACAGCTAGTGCGTGTCTGAAGTTGGATTTGAATTCAAGTCTTCCTGACTCCAGGACCAGTGCTCTATCCACTGTACCACTCGCCTAACCCTAATAAAATAAAATGCATTTTTAAAGAAATCAAATGGTTGTGACAGTTGATTCCAAATGTTTTAGTAAAACTTGGAAGTAAAAATAAATTGAATTTGCAGAATTTAATGCCTAAGAATTTTTTCTCTATCTCAAACCCACCACGTACACTCTGAAATCAAGTCTGTTTTCTTTCCCCTTTAACTAATTTTGCTTTGTAAATACCCACAATTCTTCCCCATGATCTTTCTTCTCCTAGGATCCTGTTTCTACCTGATTCATTCAACTGCTTACTTTCACCATCTAATAACTACAGTACATTTTGGAACACAAGATTTTCCTAGAGTTTCTAATGAAAGAATTATTTAGCATGTCTTGAAATTTAATCTAGGTAGCATAGCAGGTAAGTGCACTGGACTTGGAGTCAGAAAGACTAGACCTCAGATTCAGATACCACCACAGAAATTTAATAGCCATGGGGCCCTGGGCAAACCACTTCTCAGACTCTATGTCCTCATCTGTAAAATGGGGATAATAGCACCTACCTTGCAGGGTCGTTGAAGATCAAATGAAATAGCAAGTACAGGGATTTGAAAACCTTAAAGCTCCATATAAATACTAGCTCTTCCTATCATTCACTCTCAGGATGGGAGAGAAATCAAAGGATGTGTTTGTAGATTATTACCAGGTCCTGAGATCTAGAAGTCAGAGCCATGGAAAAATGGCAAGCTGTCCCATACTAGGTGGCTTATTATATGCCACTGTCTGTCACTTAACTCCTGGGTCTTATCTATCATCTGTGGACACGCTATATTGAATTACATATCTCTCCACTTAGATCTCTCCCCCAACATATTTATTTTCATAGAAAGTAAAATGATCCCCCTCCTCCTTTAGAAATCATTAAATACCGCAAATAGCAAGGCAGCTAGGTAGTACAGTGGATAGAGCGCTGGACCTGGAGTCAGGAAGACTCATCTTCCTGAGTTCAAAATACTGCCTCAGACACTGCCAAGCTGTGTGATCCAGGGCAAGTCACTTAACCCTGTTTGCCTCAGTTTCCTCATCTGTCAAATGAGCTGGAGAATGAAATGGCAAACCACTCTTAGCCAAGAAAACCTCAAGAACAGTGACAAAGAGTCTGACTCTGAAAAATGACAACTAAATAAAGCAAATAACAAAGGCTTCAAAAAAACAGAATACAATTTGTTCTTGCCAAAGCAAACATAGAGAGGCAGATTTCCTTGTCCCACAACTTGTCCATATTCTGCCTCTTCCTGCCCAGTCATCCCACCTTCATAGCTCTGGGTTGGTTCAAGGGGTCACAAAGAGTCGGACGTGACTGAAACAACTGAAGAACAATGCAAGCCCATGAACTGAGGGGTAATTCTCCAATATTGCATGAAACAGTATGAAATAAGTAAGGCAGTGATTCTGAAACCCTGATTTTGTAACATTTCTATGTATTTCCAGTGATTTAAAGAACTAAGTCGCAAAATGTTCAAAAATTAATTTGAATTCACTTGAACGTTAAAAGTATGCCACTGAGGGGTGGGGGGAATGGGAGAGAAACATTCTGTCACAAAATCAAGTAAAAAGTTTGGGTATTAACTCCTAAAAGGCAATTACTGCCCTGTTGAGCAAGTACTGGCATCGACAATCTCATTGGAAAGTCCAGTTGGAGTAGATGTTTTTTTAGTCCATGGAGATTCTTTTACGTATATTTGGCCACATCCGAACCATTTAACAGGTATTTTAAAAATGTGCATTTATTTTTATTTTTCCAACATGTCAACGGTGCATTTCCAAAACAGCAGGCGTTTCAAAGGAATAAATCAGAAGTGTAAACACAGAATACGGTATAAGCTATAGACTTCCTACAGTGTGACAGTCCACATACTGTACATTCAGAGGTGAGGTGAAGCCCATCACCTATTTCTTCATTTCCATAATTATATAAACACAATAAATACATCTGATTTTAAAGGTCACTTAAAATGAGTCATGATCGTTTACAGTACAGTACGTTTTTTCAAGTGCAAAAATAACTAGTGGCTAGTTCTATTTCTCGCAGTTCTTTAGCTTTTAATGCTGTGTTTCACTGTGAAGCCAGACATTCATGGGCAAACTCCCCCTTCCCTCCCACCCCCGGGCAGCAGGTTAGGGAAGACCCCAGACTTAACAGTTACACCAGAGGACCAGAGAGGGTGGAATGAGTCCTTTTTAAGTCTGTTCCCTTTGTCTATACTCCTGTGTTGAATTCAGAGCGGACTTGGCTGTGAAAAAATCCCAGCTTAAAAAAGTAGCTGATTTTTATTTACAGCAGCGTCTTCCACCTCCTCCCCCCAAGTCTGGCCGCTAACTTTAGCCTACTATTCAATCAGCAGTCTTGGTGTGGGGTACTCATTCAGCTAGAGTTCTAGCAGCACAAGTGGTAATGTCTGAAGATGCAAATACCAGTATCTGAACCTTCCAGTGTCTGACTATATCTAGACTATAAAAATGTACTGTGACTTTGTTTCCCTACTTTGTGTTATATGTTATTTTCATTTCCTTTTTTTTTTTTTTTGCTCCTCATTCCCTAATCCCTTCCCCCACCAAAGGGAATGGAGAAGGAATCCACAAGCACCCAAAAAAACATGATATAATAATTTCTTATTAATTTTAACCTCTTCCCAGGCACTTAATTTCTTACTGTCCTTTATAAATTGCCTCCACAGTACTGCTTAATTAAAGAAACCCTTAGGAAACTAGATGAATTTTTTGAAATTGCATCAGTTTATTAGGGCTTTTGTAAACAGTAAGAAAGGCTAATTTATTTTACAAACCTACCTAGTAACCCTTGTCTAATAAGCTACAGCATACTGAATTGGTTTATCTTAAATAATCCCTCATTTCTGGCCTTTCTTAAAGCCCATTTCCAAAAACTAAAATAAAATAAAAAACTTTTTTAAAGCTCAATTTAGCTTGCAGCAGCTGATGGCAGCTTTACTTCTCAAAACTCTAACTATTACTTTATACACCATCCACCTAGAAAAATATATTACCTAAGGATATTCAAAGTGTCTGGTGAAACTTTTTTTTTCCTTTCTTATTTTCTTTTTTTACAAAAGAATTTCTGTTACTAATTTTCATCTGGTTCCTCCTTTAGTGTTTCACATCACTTTCTGTCATGATGTTTTTCCTCAAGAGAAAAATAAATTAACTACATCTTATCTTATTCCAATTTTTTTTCCAATAAGGATGAATTCAAATATTCAAAAATTCAAATAATTGATCATAGAAGGGGGCAAATTATAAAAGCAAACGACTTGAAGCACTTTCCCTCCTCTTAACGTAACTGCTGGTTTCAACTCTTCTCAACTTGGCAAAGAAATCTTGTGACATAAACCGGACTTTTAGCAAAGGAGCTGAGAGTTCTCTCTCTAATTTCTTTCCAATCCATAATCTCCCAAAGAGATTAAATTTCCTTTCCAAATATGTACTGTAGTTAATATGCATTTTCATGTTAATGACTTTAAACATTTAAAAGCATGTGTTGCATTATATTATAATCTTTAAGATGAACAGAGGCCTAGGTTCTGGGCCCCTCCCAGGGCTTCTTAACAGAGGCCTCAGAGTTCCTTCCATGTAACATGTAAAATGAGAGGGTTTTGTCTCAGTGTGTGCTAGTGGTGGGTTGAGGGTGACTATCCTTGGGAAGGTGTTCCACTACAGAGGATGCAGCAGGATGAGCATGACCATCCTTGGGAAAGTCATCTGCAAGAGAGGAAGCAGGGTTGGTCTGGGATGCCACTTCAGGGGTTGGTCCATCTCCTGACAGGTTGGAGTTAGTCACACTTGGGGAATGTCTCCCAGTGTTAGACGATGAAGTTTCCTGGTTCTCACTGGTCCCCTAGAGAAGAGAAAACAACACATTGTAGAAGGAGAAAATAGTCCATGTAAGAGGATGCCTGCATGACATCTCACAAACTGATGGCAAATATATCTAGGCATCCCCAGGAATCATGTACGATCCTTTTCAACGGGGAATGTGAAAATGGGTGGCAGCCCTAAAGTGGTGAGTGACTATGAGTGCTGAAGAAATAAGGTAAAATGGCTTACCTTTCATTTCTTTTCCTATCTGCCGAGAAGCCGCATGAAAAACATAAACACTATAAGTAGACTTATTCTTGCATACAAACCAGGCTGTTCATTATTAATGAAATGCCCGATAACATTGTACTATATTATATAATCATGGAGCACTGGTACTAGAAGGAACTTAGGAAGTTATCTAATCCAACACTCCCCCCCATACCCCCTTTTACAGTTGAGGAAACTGAGGCCAAGGGAAATGACATGACTTGCCCAAGGCCACACAGCAAGTCATTTCTTACTCTCTGTGACATCAGGGACAGAAACATGTCTGTGGTAGTTGAAACCTGTTCTCAGAATTTCAGAGACCACATTTTATAAGAAAAGCACTTGAGAAAAAGGGAGCATCTGCTGGTAGAAATTTCCACAAAAGGTCAGATTTGTTTTTATATCATAAGACACACCCAGAACAGCAAACTGCCCTCTGATTCAGTGCCTATGAGTTTAAAGGGGCAAGTTCAAGATCAAGACAAGAATTCTGGATCTGTCACAATTCAATAGGGCTGCAAGTGTAGCAATATGGTAGAATGGTAGAATTGGGGTTCTGTGGCTGATTAGTCTGGGTAATCTAAAGCGCTAATACCTTGAAACAATGCCAATTAATTTTCCCAGGATCATACCAAGTTGATCATGAGCCCCTAATTTAATGTAAAGATTGACTTTTTTTTTTTTAAAAAGGAGCAAATGATATCGTTGGGCTTTACCGTCTTTGTAGGTGTGAGACCTATAGTATCACAGTTTTCAGGGACGGAAAGAATGTTATGATGAAATGGGAAAGGCATAAATGAAAATTAACAACCAGGACAATTGTGTGAAGGGTAGTTAACAAATCTCCTACAAGATGAAATGCCCCCTTTTCCTCTTCATTTCTCTTTCCCCCTGCCTTCTCTAAGTATCCTCTGAAGTCACTCTGAAGGTTGGTCCAACATTACAGCATTTACAAGGAGAAAAGTTAAAGGGGAATTACTGATATTGGAAGGAGAGAGTGGGAAATCTTTTGGCAGGGCTATCAGGATTTTTAAAAAAAATTATCTACAAATCCAGAGACAGAGATAGCTACCCAGTCATCAAAGGTGCCCAGTCATTCTGACTTATCTTCACTTGGGAAAAATATAGTTCCAGAGTCAAAGAAAACTCATACTCTGGGCTCCTTTGATCCCTTCCCCTGTCTTTGGAGGTTGCCAGTGAAGCATCACTTATACCAAGTCAGGTGAGGTTCCTCGAGCAGGACCCATACATGGGTTCTTGTGTTGTATCCTTTTAGCAGGGACCATAAAAAAATCTATCCTATCCCTGCAATGACATATTCCAGCACTCGAAAGAACACAGAACTTCTGGAGATTTCTTTATTTAAAGAAGATGAGAGGAAGTAATATAGTGGATAAAAGGCTAGCCTTAGAATCAGGACAATCTAGGCTCAAGTTCTACTTTTGACACCTAGTAGCTGTGTGACCATGGGCAAGTCATGTAACCTTCTCATTTGTTACAGATGAATTGCCAATCTACATTTCCTGTAACAGGAATTCCCTATATGGATGGAATTTTAGGTCTATAACCATGTCTCGCCATCCCCCCACTGCCTTGCCAAAATGAAAGAAGATGTTGTAAAACTCAGTTTCAAAGTTAATGTTAAAAAGGGAACAATCATTTTAACATGGGAAAAAATAAAATATTATATTTAAAATTATATTTATACAAATATATACATAGAAATATAAATATATTTAAAATATTTTATTTAAAATTATATTTTTTTAAAAAGAAGGCAGTCATATTTCTAGTATAGGGAGCATTTTACCTGCAAAGGCTGAATCTCAGAAGCCCGGCTCATTCTGGTTAGTTGCATCATCTCTTTAATTTGATAAAGCGCATAGACAAAAGTAACCCATGGAGAAGAGCTGACCCCCCATGCAGGCTTGTTCACATCTTCCTGTTCTTCCTGGTGTTTGGTTTTCTTGGGAGGAAGTCTGGGTTCGAGGCGAGGCATGATATCTTCTGTCTGCTGCTGCACCAAGTCAATAGTTGCTATGGGGACGGGACTGGAAGGAACAGGAATCCTTTCCGCCAGCATTGTCTTATCTGAAAGAAAAGTGAAGTTGAAACAACTCTGAAGAGTTTTCTTTATAGTGTAAGTCAAGTCAACAAGCCTTCATTAAGTGCTAACTATTTACCTGGCACTGTGCTAAGCACTGAAAATACAAAGAAAGGTTCCCTCCCTGCCCCCTTCCCCCCACCAATGGCTCTGTTCTCAGGATGCTCACAAACTAATGCGGGAGTCAACGTATAAAAAGTATGTGCAAACTGTATCCCCAAGAGATCATAAAAATGGGGAAAGGACCCACATGTACAAAAATATTTATAGCAGCACTCTTTGTGGTGGCCAAAAACTGGAACTCAAGGGGATGCTCATCAACTGGGGAATGGCTGAACAAGTTGTGGTATATGAATGTAATGGAATATTATTGTGCTATAAGAAATGATGAACAGGAGGACTTCAGAGAGGCCTGTAAGGACTTATATGAACTGATGCTGAGTGAAGGGAGCAGAACCAGGAGAACTTTGTACAGAGCAATAACCACAGTGTGTAAGGAATTTTTCTGGTAGACACACAATGCAGTGCAAGGATCTAAAACATCTAGGACATCAAGGATCTTCACAGCAACGCAGGGATCTAAAACATTCCCAATGGACTCGAGGCAAAATGCCATCCACGTCCAGAGAAAGAATGATGGAATTGGATCACAGAATGAAGGAGAGTATTTTCTCTTGTGTTATGTTTTGTTTCGTTTGGGTTTTTCTCAAGGCTTCTCCCATTCATTTTAATTCTGCTATGCAACATGACTAATTTGAAAATGCATTTAATAAGAATGTATGTGTAGAACCCATATAAGACTGCATGCCATCTCAGGAAGGGAGTGGGAGAAAATCTAAGACTTATGAAAGTGACTGTAGAAAACTTAAAACAAATAAATTAATAATAAAAAAGTATGTGCAAACAAAATATGAAAAGATGAATTGGAGATATCAAACAAGGAAAAGCATATCATTGAAGGGGACTAGGAAAGACTTCTTGCAGAAGGTGGAATTTTAGCTGGGACCTGAAGGAAGCCAGGAGGGAAAGAGGAGGAAGGAGAGAATTAGTGTAACTTGCACACTATACTCAGACTCCCAGGTTAATAGGATTTGCAGCATGCAACATGTTTTCACCAAGTAACTCATTTGTCAAGAATACATCATTGAGGTTACAAACTGGGACTTTTTCCTATGGAAGCTCTATGAACACATGGAAGTCTGATCTCCATTTGACTTGATTTCAAGAGGACATCTGAAAGGTAGTTTCAGGGAATGATGTTGTGCTTTCACGTCACTTTTGTGAGACTGTTCCTCTGAATTATTATTCACATTATCAAATATTATTTGATACATGGGAGGGGTAGGGGAAAAGGAATTCTTATTGGCTTGAACCAAGGCTGTGCGGGAGCTAGGCGATCCAAGTCAGGTCTCTGAAAAAAACAGGGTTTTGTCTCTCTTGCTGAATTAAACTCTGTTAAACTCAGTCCCTAGGGTTTCAGTAACATTTCTGGTTCTCCAAAGAGAAATGTTTCAGTATATCTGACAAGAGAGGTTGAGAAAGATGGCCAAAAAGAAGTGAGCTCTGTCCTAGGACCCAGGAAACAAGCAGTTTTATCCCATGGCCTGACTCATGCTTTATAAGGTGCATATGATATCAATAAAAAGCATGATATACCTTAACCAAGCCTCCATATTGCTTTTTATAGAGGCTTCATCCTGCTTAAAACTTCTATTTAAGACCTGGTCCCAGGACAGGATTGAACTTCAACCAAAAGTTCATAACTTTTAAAATAAGGTTGAAAGGCAGTGTGTAATACAATGGGAAAAAGCCTAGACCTGGGAGCCAGAGGGGCAGCTAGGTGGCACAATGAATAGACTGCTAGGCTTGGAGTTAGGAAGACTCGTCTTCCAGAATTTAAATTTGGCCTCAGACACATCCTAGCTGTGTGACCCTGGGCAAGTCACTTAACCCTGTTTACCTCATTTTCCTCACCTCTAAAATGATCTGGAGAAGAAAATGGAAAGCCACTCCAGCATTTTTGTCAAGAAAGCCCAAAAATGGTGTCACAAAGAGTTGGACATGAACAGCAATAACACACAATAACTGGGAGTCAAAAGGCCTGGTTTTGGATACCTGGCTCAATCCCTCATTAGCTGTGCAACTCTGGTAGTCACTTCATCCCTACGAGTCCTCATTTTTCCTCATCTGTAAAATGAGCACAATAAAGAGACCAGGGTTCTAGTCTCATTTCTTCTACTAACTCTCAGGATGATCTGGAAGAAGGCATTTAACTTCTGCCTAGGCATCGATTTTCTCAACTGTAAAATGAAATTATTTCGAAGGGTCTCCTTTCAGTTATAACATTCCCACGATGCTGATAAACTCCTGTCCTGCCAACTTCATGGGGTTAGTGTGATGATCAAGTGTGATAACATTATCATAAAAGCACTTTGAAAATTGCAAAGTGCTGTATGAATGATTATTAAAGTTGTATTTTATTTTTTTCAATGAATAAAAATCTGTTTTCTCTCCCTCCCAGCCCCCTCATTGGGGGTGGGTTGAGGGGAGGCCTCTGGTAACAAAATATAAATACTAAAACTAAATAAATTCCCACACTGGCCCTGCTCAAAAAATATACATCTCATTCTGCATCCTAAGTCTAACACCTTTTTTCCAGGAGGTGGATAGCTGCTTCATCACTGGTTCTCTACAGTTATGGTTGGCCATTCCTTTGTCGCTTTCGGAGTGATTTGTTTTTATAGTGTTGTTGTCATGGTATGATTGTTCCTGTGGTTCTGTTTCTTTTACTCTGAACTAGCTCATCTAAGTCTTCACAAGCTGCTCTGAAACAAACCCTCTTTTACAACCGGGTTTCATTCTATCGCTAAGGCAGTGACATACAAAGGACAGTGAGAACAATGCTATTCCCCTCTCGACCCTAGTGAATGACCTCCAATATTTCACAACCTTATACACACATCCCTTTGATTCTGTGCTAGCTTCAATGCACTAAAGAAATTTAAGATCTCTCCCAATCTTGTTGTTGTGGTAGTTCAGACGTTTCAGTCATGTCAACTCTTTGTGACTCCATTTTGGGGTTTTCTTGGCAAAGATACTGGAGTGGTTTGCCATTTCCTTCTCCAGCTCATTTGACAGATGAGGAAACTGAGGCAAATAGGGTTAAGTGACTTGCCCAGAGTCACGTCTAGGGTCTGATTAGAACTCAGGAAAATAAGTCTTCCTGACTCCAGGCTTGGCACTCTATCCACTGTGCCACTTAGCTACTCAATCCTACTCAAATCCAAAACGAAAATTTCTTTTGAACCAAGAGTCACTTAAAACAAAACAACTTAGTCTGACACTAATTGATTAGTTGACCCTTAAGGTCCTTTCTAGTCCAAAATACTATGGATGAGATAAAATGGTGTAGTGCAGGGGTGGGGAACCTATTGACTCAAGGCCCACATGTGGTTCTAGGTCCTCAAGTGCAGCCCTTTGATCAAGTCCAAACTTCACAGAACAAATCCCCTTAATAAAAAGATTTGTTCTGTAAAACTTGGACTCAGTCAAAAGGCTGCACCCAAGGAACCTAGAAAGAATGCCACATGTGGCCTGAAGGTTACAGGTTCCCCACCCCTGGCTAGTGGATATATTCGCTAATAATCCAAAAATATGTCAACATACCAATAAAGACACATCACTGGATTTGGGAAGTATCAGGGATACAAAATTTTTTTAGATAATGTATTAGCATTAGCCTGTCTTGGTTCCTAGGAGCTATGCAAGGTTACTCACGAGGCCCAAGCATTGAGAAGTGGCAGCAAGTACAGAACACTCACCTTCTTCCTCGTCTGGGACTGCAAGCCATTGTATTAGGGCAAAGAGCAGGAGGATCACTAGGCAGGCCATTCCAATCCCTCTGAAAGTTGCGGCAGCACCTGTAAAAATTAGTCAACAGAACTCTTTGAGATAAGGATACAGAGCAGGGATGACTACATTCCTCCTGATATCCTCCTGATATCCACCGATTGCACAGAGTGAGACAAACTTAAAGAGGAGAATGCTTCAGAATGATAGAGCAGAAAATGGATCAGATGAGGAGTCAGGGTCCTACTTCTGAGTGATTTGCAGCAAACCACTTCCGCTTTACTGGAATGAGTTTCTCATCTGTAAAAAGAGTCACACAATGATTTCTATGATTCTCTCAATCTATAAGAGTATTCTTCTGACAGATCCTCAAAGTGTCTCTGTCTGTTATCTACTTGAGATGGCAAGGAATGTACTCACAGATTACAGGATTGAGATGCCCCAGTTTTGATGAACTTTCACCTTCCATTAAATAACTTAATAATCAAGATTCCTGAAACAGCAATTTTCATTCTACCACTGCACATATGAGAGGCTCACAGTCAGGCATAGTAGTTAGACAGATGATGTCAAAGTCAGGAAGACCTGAGTTGAAATCCCACCTGGTCAAATACCAGTAGAATGATCCTGGACTAATTAACTTCTCTGTGTCCCAGGCACATGCTTTAAGGCTATAAATTGCAGAAGTTGCTAATTTGCATTAGTAGAGGGAGTCTCCATACCTGGAGTTTCCTATACTGCTGTACTCCAAAGTCTAAACAAAATAGCATAGCACTTTAAGATTTACAAAGTGCTTTACAAATATTAACTCATTTTATTCTCACAACAACCCTGTGATTATCTTCATTTTGCATATGAAGAAACAGGGGTAGGCAGAGATTAAATGACTCAGCTAGTTTCTGAGACTGTGTGTCAACTCAGGTCTTAGTGACTCCAGGCCCAGTTCTCTATCACTTCCCCCATCCAGCTGCCACCAAAAATTGCCTAATGTAGTAGAGCTGACAGATCCCCAGATTGAACACAACAATAGGACTGTGGTACCAGAAGAAATTGGGATTATGTAGGTTTAATTTAAACTCTAACTGAATTGCAGTGTCTTCTTTGTTTCCCCCTTGTATGCTTTGAACAGTATGCAAGGCCACCTTAAATCAAGCCAGATGAACACATCATTTCTCGGCAGGGACCTCCTTATATCAGGGAGGTATACAATTCAGCAATAGCTTGATCTCACATGACTCATCCTTAGTATGGTTGGGCAGTGGGGAGCAACTAATAAAAAATTAGCACCGTGCATTAGCAAAAATCCCTTAAAATTACACTAGCACAAAGTATGTCAAAAGGGCATTTTTAACAAATGTATGCCAAGTTTCTGGTCTGGAAAATAAATGAGAAAAAAACCCCCAACCCGCTAATAATTCATGGGAATGTCTCTAAAAAAGAGTAAGCCTATTACTTACCGAAGTAATTGACTAAAACTCCACCAATCATAGCTCCGCATCCTCTTCCCAAACCCAGATGAAGTCCCTGGAGAATTCCCTGTGCTGACGTTCTCAATTCTGGAGGCACAGCTGCACTAAGATAGGAAATGCAAGCAGCCCAGATAGCTGCATGGGTCACCCCTAGGGTAAGAAAAGAAAATAAGGTACAGTTATCCCCTTCACATTGCTGGGGTTAGGAGTGTGGTGACCGCCACACCCGTCTGGAAAATCCTAGCAAAATTTTTTGGCCCTCCCTTCATATCAAAGAAGTCCAAGTTTTTTCTTTTTCTTTTATGAAGTGTTTATGGTACCTTAATGTAAAATTTGGATTGATATTATACAATACTGTGCATATATTTTATGCATTTCTGAGTTTCTAAACTTTTTCTGTGTAGTCCGCTGACCTTCATGTGTCATCTGTGGCTTCTGCAAAACTCCCTCAAATTCCCATTTAATTTCTTAAGCCAATGTGAGATATATCACCTCGATGGGGAAAGTTATGATGTGGAAAGGATAATAACTATACTGTCAGACCAGCACTAGTGGCCTCCAATCAGCTGTTTTGTGAAAGGTATTGTACCAGATACTGGAGACAGGAAGATAAAAGTGAAACAGTTTTAATTCCTTATGTCTCCATATGTTCGGAATTTTAAAGAGTTCTGAATAAACTGCTAAGACGCTTGCTTGATTCCTGCATGCTGTTCAGTCATATTTGACTCTTCGGGACCCTGTGAACCATAGCACATGAGGCCCTTTTTGTCTCTATTATCTCCCAAAGTCAGTCCAAGCTCATGTTCATTGCTTCCACGACACTGTCTATTTATCTCATGCTCTGCCATCCCCTTCTCCTGGTGCCACCCTCAATGTGCCCTCAATCTTTCCCAACGTTAGAGTCTCTTTCAATGAGTCCTGTCTTTTCATTATGTGTCCAAATAATTTAAGCTTCAGTATTTGTCATTCCAAAGAATAGTCTGAATTAATTTCTTTATGTCCTGACTGATTTGATCTCCTTGCTGTCCAAGGGACCCTCAAAAGATTCTTGCATATAAGGAGACAATTTTATTCCTTCCAAAGTTTATCCAGTTACATGCACACCTGTGTATGCATCACCAATAGAAAGACTTTATGACTTTCCCAGATGTTGATGGCTGTGTGAGAATAGAAGCTGAGAAATAAAGCTGACTTTCATAGACACAAACTTAAAGGCCACAGACAACTGCATCCTGAACAAATCCGCCATAGCATAATAAAAATAAATAAAATAACATATAATAATAAACATAGAACTAAATAAATAAAAAAAGGAAAAAGTATACTATAACTTCATAAATGTGGATGAATTCTAGTAATTCAAAATTTTCAGTAATGTAAACTGCTGTATCTAAATCTCCTAAAGGATTGGGACTAAGTCTCACAAACTAGATTTGTGATTGCCCTCTACGGGCTCTGATATCCTCATATGTAAAGTGAGGGGACAGGGCTAGATCAGGAGTCTTAAATAAAGAGGGACTGGGAGTAGTCTCAGTCATGTTATGAAGCCCTCTGACTCTGCCCCCCTTTTTTAATTCCAGCACAATATGTAATCAGATTTACAAGTCTTTGCTAAGAGAAGCAATTGTAGTGACAAACAGATGTATGCTATAAACCTAAAATTAAGACATATCATTTCAAGTCTGAGATCAAATGGCTGGTTTACCACCAATACGCCCTCCAAAAATCTATGCTTGAAGTAGCAAAGTAGAAAGGGCACTGGAGTGGAAGTCAGGAGAACAAGTTTTTTAGTTTCAGTTCTGCCATTAATTGACTATAACCTGGGGCAAGTCACAACCTCCAGGAGTCTCAGCTTCTCATCCATAAAGTGAAGGGACTTGGACTAATTAACTAGAAGTTTCCTTCTAGTGCCAATGATCTAGAAACTTTATTTCTTTGTACATTTCTGTCTCATTTAAATCCAATTCACTTGCACTTCAAGACATCACCCTCAGAAATGAAGGAGGAACAACTCACTTGATTTATATAATGACCATGACAGAGATGTGTACTAAGAGTGCTTAATACTATTTAATAATTATCATGAAGAATCCATTATGATGTTCACATTGAAGAACTCTACACTGTTAAATATTAATGTGGTTCTTTTCTAAGTAACAGGGAAAGCAACCCTTTTATTCCCCTTTGTGGTTCCCTGTGTAGGCATTTTCCTTTACGGTAGACTTAGTCTGACCTACTTAAGAGTTAGAAGACCTGGGTTTGAATCTCATCGCTAACACTTCCTAGTTATGTGACCCTGTGTGATCCAATTCTACTTAGAAAGCAAAATGGAATTATGCTTTTAAAAAAAGTAACTAAAATGTCACTTGGACTAAAACATCCCACTGCTAGCAAATACCCCAAGAAGGGAAATGGCTAAAAGAAAGTTCCTTACACATGCCAACATATTTAAAGCACCACATTTTTGTCATTGCAAAGAATAGGAAGCAATGTAGATGCCCATCCTTTAGGGGAATATTTAAACAAAACATGGTACAAGAATATTGTATAATGAAATGTTACTGTAACATAAGAAAAGATGAATGTGAAGAATACAGAAAAAACATCTGATGAAATGAAGCAAAGTCAGGAAAACAAAATATACAAGGACTCCAACTATCCAAACGAAAGGAACAACAGGAAAAAATAAGCGTAAAAAAAATAAAAAATAAAATAAAAATTGAAAAAAAAACAGTAAAAATAAATGCTGTGAAATTATAACGCCCACGTTTGGTGAAAGAAAAGAGATATGTATGAGATGGGACCACCCTCCTTTTTCTGGAGAATCAGAAGACTGGGATTATGTAAAACTGTATATAATATCAGACTTGGCTGCTACGTATTGGTTACTTTTTCTGAACTTTTTTCCTTTTTAAAAAAATTCTTTGTTAGGTGCTTCTTTGTTGTATGAGACAGCTCTCTGAGAGAAGGAGGCATGTATGGGGAAATTTAAAGGTGATTTAAAGATATCAATAAAATTTTGAAAAAAAATGAGCAGCAGCCTTTAGCACCAACCGTAGAGAATGCATTTACTGTATCAGTGCTAAGCAATTATCATATGTTGGTCAGACTATACAAACCCAATATTTCTTGGCTGAAAAGGCTACCAAGGGCTTACTGATTTTATCACAACTGTAATTTTTTCTTTTAAACTAAACATATGCTAAATATACTACTGCTTTTTTCAAAGGTTGAAAGTTACAGAAATTGTCTGCTAGGTATCCAATACCTAGGCAAAAATGATGCCCGAACGATTCACTTTTCAGAAAATCATCAAACAAATTAACCATATCCTCCTTCTATCCCTGGACAAAACACATACCTTTGAATTTTTATTTTATGAGTTGTCTGTTTCAGGAGTGAAATGGATATACTACAAACATGACCCCAATGCTTGTATTCATAACTTAGCCAAGGTGGGAATAACTCTTCATTATTTTCACTAAGAGAATGAAGAATCATCAGCAAAGAAGTATTCTCCATGGTATTAAAATACTGTTCAAGATCTAGGGAGTATAAGACTTCAAAAGGCCAAATAATTATTTCTCCATATTATTTCTATAGGAAAGGTGAAGAGCTTTAATTTTTTACCAATTCTATTGCTTTCCTAAATCAAATAATTGATGAGACTTCAAAATCAATACACTGGAAATCAATTTGTAAAAAGTAACATGTCCTAGGATTATAGATCTAGGGCTAAAAGGCCCTTAGGGTCATCTAGTTCAAAGTTCTCATTTTACAGATAAGGAAACTGAAGTAAAGAGAGGTTAAATATTTTGCCTAAGGTCACGGAGGTAAAGCATCAGAGCCAGGATTTGAGTCTTGTGGTTCCCAACTTCAGTCCTTCAAATTCAGTGTTGTTCCCATTCTACTACATTGAAATGAGTCACATTAGGCTAAGAACCAGACCAAATGCTTCTGGTTGACTTTGAAAATGTCTCCAAAGAAACAAATTACTTCCAAACCAAAAATATCTAAGATGTTCTTTGGCATACTTCATAAATGGAAATCAGTATAATTTGTCTGTTTGATTAACTGCAGGCTCAAGGACTGCACAAAGTACCTAAAAAAAGATCATGTACCTATATGAAAAGTAAGTTTGAACTCAACACATATTTTTACTAATCACCTTCACTCTGCTACCTCTAGGGATTGAAAAATGGCATAGTCCTTCTCTATAAATAAATCCATAAGGGGGAATGAGACATGTAACAAATAATCAAATAATACAAATTTGTTTTTGAGTCCTTTCAGTTATGTCTGACTCTTTGTGACCCCATTTGGAGTTAGACAGGGGTAGGGAACCTGCAGCCTCAAGGTCACAAGTGACGTTCTAGGCCTTTGGATGTGGCCTTTTGACTGAGTCCAAGTTTTACAGAACAAATCCTTTTATTAAGGAGATTTGTTCTAGGAAGTTTGGATTCAGTCAAAGGGCCACACTTGAGGGTCTAAAGGGCCATGTGTGGCCTCCAGTGCCACAGGTTCCTCACCCCTGATTTAGAAGTCAAACAAAGCAGCCTAAAAGATTCAAAGAGGGGAGAAGCAATGTAGCTGGATTAAGCAAGGGAGATTACCAGGAGGAGACTGTACTGGAACTGGGCCTTGATGGATGGGAAAGGGCTTCAGTAGAGTTGCGGGGGAGACTATACAATCCAGGCCTGGAGGATGGAATTCACAAAGCCAGCAAGGCACAAATGGGCAAGATGAGAATGGGGAATAGTGGATCATTCCGTGTGGCTGGACTATAGACTATGTGAGAGGAAGCATCATGAAATAAGCAGAAGGCCTGAAATGCCATTCCGGACTGGTTTTGTCTTTTCCTCAGCAGGCAATAATGTAGAATCACCAAAAGTTCTTTTTTTTTTTAAAATATTCATCCATCTCATTTAGATTATCGAATTTGTGGGCATAAAGTTGGGCAAAGTAGTTTCTAATTATTGTTTTAATTTCCTCCTCATTGGAGGTGAGTTCACCCCTTTCATTTTTAATATTAGTAATTTGGTTTTCTTCTTTCTTTTTTTTAATCAGATTGACCAAAGGTTTATCAATTTTATTAGTTTTTTCATAAAACCAACTATTGGTTTTATTTATTAATTCAATAGTTTTCTTAATTTCAATTTTATTAATCTCTCCTTTGGTTTTCAGTATTTCTAATTTGGTATTTACTTGGGGATTTTCAATTTGTTCTTTTTCTAGCTTTTTCAACTGCAAGCCTAAGTCATTGATCTCCTCTTTCTCTATTTTATTTATGTAAGCATTCAGAGATATAAAACTTCCCCTAATAACTGCTTTTGCAGTATCCCATAAGTTTCGGTATGTTGTCTCACTATTGTCATTCTCTCGAATGAAATTGTTGATTGTTTCTATGATTTCTTCTTTAACCCAACCCTTCTTTAGAATTAGATTATTTAGTTTCCAATTGATTTTTGGTTTCTCTTTCCATGGCCTTTTATTACATGTAATTTTTAATGCATTATGATCTGAAAAGGATGCATTGATTATCTCTACCTTTCTGCACTGGATTGTGAGATTTTTATGTCCTAGTACATGGTCAATTTTTGTAAATGTTCCATGTACCGCTGAGAAAAAAGTATATTCCTTTCTATTCCCATTTAATTTTCTCCAAAGATCTATCATATCTACCTTATCCAGAGTTTTATTTACCTCCTTAACCTCTTTCTTGTTTATTTTGAGGTTGGATTTATCGAGTTCAGAGAGGGGGAGGTTGAGGTCCCCCACTAGTATAGTTTTGCTATCAATTTCTTCCTTCAACTCCCCCAACCTCTCCTCTAAGAATCTGGATGCTATACCACTTGGAGCATACATGTTTAGTAATGATATTGCTTCATTGTCTATGGTGCCTTTTAGTAGGATATAGTTTCCATCCTTATCCCTTTTGATTAGATCTATTTCTGCTTTTGCTTTGTCTGAGATTAGGATTGCTACTCCTGCCTTTCTTACATGAGCTGAAGCACAATATATTCTGCTCCATCCTTTGACCTTTATCCTATGTGTATCCCCCCGTTTCAAATGTGTTTCTTGTAAGCAGCATATTGTTGGATTATGGCTTTTAATCCATTCTGCTATCCATCTCCGTTTTATGGGAGAGTTCATCCCATTCACATTCACAGTTATGATTACAATCTGTGTATTTCCCTCCACCCTCTTTCCCACCATTTGTGCTTTTAACTCTCCCGTCTCCCTTCCCCTCCTCAATAGTATTCACTTTTCTCCCCCTCCTCCTGCAGCCTTCCCCTCCTTCTTTTAGCCCCCCTCCCTTTTAGTCCCCTTTACTCTTATTGCTTCTTTCCTCCCTTTTAGGCACCCTCCCCTTTCTTCCCCCTTCCCCTCCTACTACCTATAGAGCTAGTTAGGATTATCTGCTTAAGGTTATTGTTCCCTCCTTTGAACAAATCAGATGAGAGTACCTCTCAAACAATGCTCATCTCCCTCCCCTCCTTCCCTCTACTATAGTTTTGTACTTCTTCCTGTGATATAATTTGCCATTTTCTGCTTCCCCCTTTACACACCTCCTATTACATTCCCTTCTCATACTTAAATCATATTTTTGACATGACATCATTTACTTTATGCCCATTCCCTCTACATATATCCCTTTTATCATAATAGCTGCACAGTTCTCAAGATTAACAGGTATCATCTTCCCTTATAGGAAGGTAAACAGTTTGCCCTAATTGAGTAGCAAGTTTTTGTTTTTGTTTTTTCCCCTCTGTTTACCTTTTTATGATTCTCTGGAGACCTGCATTTGAAGATCAAATTGTCTATTGAGTTCTGGTGTTTTGGTCAGGAAGCTCTGGAAATCCCTTATTTCGTTGAATGACTTTCTCCTTGCCTGAAATGTTATGCTGAACTTTGCTGGGTAGTTGATCCTTGGTTGAAGTCCCAACTCCTTTGCCTTACGGAATATTGGGTTCCAATTCTTTCGATCTTTTAATGTAGAAGCTGCAAGGTCCTGTGTGATCCTGACTGTGTGTCCTTGATATTTGAATTGTTTCTTTCTGGCTGCTTGTAGTATTTTCTCCTTCACTTGATAGCTCTGGAATTTGGCAACTATATTTCTTGGGGTTTTGAGTTTGGGATCCCTTTCGGGAGGGGAACGGTGGATTCTTTCGATGACTATTTTGCCCTCTGAGTCTAGTACTTCTGGACAGTTTTCCTTGATGATTTCCTGGAAGATATTGTCCAGACTCTTTTCTTCATCATGGGTTTCTGGCAGGCCAATAATTCTTAGATTTTCTCTCCTGGATCTGTTTTCCAGGTCAGTTGTTTTTCCAATTAAATATTTTACATTTTCTTCTATCTTTTCATTCTTTAGATTTTGTTTGACTGATTCTTGTTGCCTCATTGAGTCATTAGTTTCTACTTGCCCAATTCTAATCTTCATCGTAGTGTTTTCTTCAGTTAGCTTTTCCATCTCCTTTTCCATCTGACCAATTTTTCCCTTTAAGGAGCTATTTTCTCCATTTAATTTTTGTACTTCTTTTTCCAATCGACCAATTTTCCCAGTTAGGTTTTGGGTTTCCTTTTCCATCTGATCAATTTTCCCAATTAGGTTTTGGGTTTCCTTTTCCATTTGATTAGCTCTTCCTTTTAGGGAATTATTCTCTCCAGTTAATTTTTGAACTTCCTTTTCCATTTCTTCAATTTTCTTTTTCAGGGTGATGTTCTCATCAGTGAATTCTTTTTTTATAGTTTTAAAATCATTGGCCAGTTTTTCTTTTATATCCTTCTTCAGACGTTCCAGGTAATCTAGTTGTGCTTGCGAGAAATTCATAGTCCCATCTGAGGTTTCAGATGGAAGTACAGTCTCAGCTCTAACCTCTTTGGTGTTTGTGTTTTGGCCCTTATCCCCATAGAAAGATTCTATGGTTTTTTCACTTTTCGTCTGCTTTTTCCGATTCATGATGTTGGCTGAGTGTTGTAGCTTTTGGTTCTTTCAGTCAGAAGGTACAGATCTTTAAGTTGAGCTGATGTGTGTCTAGGCTAAAAGCAGGCTTTTGTTTTTTGTTTCCCCGATCAACCCTGGGGTTAGCTTGTTAGGTGTGTGGGAGGTGTGGTCTGGTCTCAGGCTATCTCCTCAGCTGACTTGAGGCAAAGGCAAGGTCAGGGGATGGTAATCCCAGCTTCCCTATTGTCTTCCCTTTTCCCCTGGAGGGCTGGGGCACGCCTAGAAGCTAACGCGTGTTCCCGCCCCTCCTGGGGCTCGTCTCCCAGCTCTGAGGCTTGCCTGGGTCTCAGTGCGAATTTTCTCTGCCCTGGGTCGTCTGTCCCTCCAGATCGCCTCCACCACAGTAGGAAGAATCCCCCTTTGCCACTTTTCCAGCCTCTGGTGTTATGAGACCACCCGCCCCCTTCTGCTGTTCCCGCTGATCCAGGATTAATCTGGGGAAGAATTTTATGGTTCCCTCAGGGTCATCAGGGGGGAGGAGAGAGCACTTACTGATCACTCTGCCATCCCAGTTCCTGGAAGTTCAAGTAGTGACCCACCGAAGTCCGTCTTCAGGCTGAAGATTTCAAGGACTGCTGCGCTGATGTCTGGCACTCAGCGGCTCTCACCGGCTCCGCCTGGCTTATCTCCTGCTCCGCTGGTCTCGCCCGCCACTCTCGGGCTCCTCTGGTCCCCTCCGCCCTGCCGCGCTGACCGCGCTGCGCTGTGCGCCGGGGTCTTACCCCCGCGGAACAGATCCCTCCCGTGGACCTCGGTCCAGCCTGGGCTCCGAATCCGTCAAAGTCCGTCACCCACTGGATTTTACACCTCCAAAGTCTGGTCAGACTCTCCCCCCAGATATATCCAGAGGAGTTTTTCCAGGAGCTTAGGTGAGTCGTTGCTTTCACTCCGCCATCTTGGCTCCGCCCCCATCACCAAAAGTTCTTGAGAGTGATCAATTCATACCCATGAGTGATGATAGAGAAGGGGAAGTTAAAATGTATGCTACTGGTATAAACAAAGATGAAATAAGGATCTTTGTCTAAATGTGGAATGTTGGATATACATAATTTTTCTGACCAAAATAACAAAACAATTTAAAAAGCTGGTTTCCTTTAAGATAAATAGTAAAACACCCTGTGGGTGATATAACTCAGTGTGAATTTCAAATCCACTTAAAATTTATCAGCAACTGAAGATAGAATTTACTCTTAATGGATGGCTGATATTAACTGGCCATTAGAAAAGACTTTGCAGTTGATTTCCAATGCTTAATGATCAAATTACCATCTTGGTTAGGTAATTGAGAACTGTATCACTTGAAAGGAACTCTGACATGATAGCCTGGGATGCAGTGAGTAAATTATTTCTCTTCCAGGATTGTGATTTATAAGTATAGATAATACAAAGTGAAAGGAGAAAGACTAAAGCTTTAAAAAAAAAAAAGGGCTAATTATGCAGTAAGTTATTTTTCTCTGGCCGTAAGTGGACCCAGTTGCCTAACCACGCAAGAAAATGAGAGAAATCATGCACAGCATCTAGAAGCCTTTTTATGCTACAAATATTGAGAAGATACACTGATTTTTAAAAAAATGTAATTTATCAGAAAATTAACATTGAATATATGACCCACTAAACAGTTTTAGTAACTGTTTAACAATTAACTAATTTAAGTAACTAATAGCAATTAACTATTAACAAATTAATTTCAATAGCAGGCAGCATGATATACCAGATAGAGATGATGAGGATGGGATCTGAACCCCCAAATGGAAAAGTCCATGGACTTTCCTACGTGGCCCAGGTCCCTGGCATTCGCTTGGGGCACTCAGCCCTTCTGGGTTACCTCTGTTACCTCCTGGTCACCTCAGATGACTTGGCCACTCCTAGGTCCTTCCCACAGTCTTTCTGTATATAAAGTCCTTCTTGCCCCCCCATTAACCTCAGATTCCTTAAGAATCTGGCCCGCTTGCATTAGTGTACAAATGCTCAGTCCTTAAGAGTCTGGCCCATTTGTAGTCACAAATATGTAAAGATTCAATCTTGTCAATACAAATGTCACAACAAGGTGAATTCTTAAAATATTGCCCACCCAACCTGTGTATATACTAGCTGTGTGACCCTAGACAAGTCACAGCCTCTCAGTGCCCCAGGCAGTTCTCTAAGATGATTGGTTTCATAGCAGCTGAACAGCTGTCATTTGCATCAATGGAGGAAACAGCTTCACCTGGAAGTCCCCCATACCAATGACATCATTGTTGCTTGCGGTTTGTCCCTCATTCCAAAGAGGGCCATGACATCAGGAAGGTGATGCCATGACATGTCAGTGAATTGGATTTAAGTGAGGGAGAGTTGTGTAAAGTCACCAGTCTCACTTTCTCCTCTGAAGCCATCTGGGTTCAGTGGCCAGATATAGATCAGAACTGGAGATGGCCCAGGATACAGTGGGAGACTGTGGCCTTTTTAAACTAAGGTCTCAGTTTGACTGAGGCAAAGCCTATTCAGTGATTAATACTAAATAAGAAATGAAGCAAAGAATAGTCTCTTTAAAAAAAAAAATAAATCTAGGAGGGGAAGACCTCAGGGTTTCTGGCCAAAACAAAAATAATTTCTATTTATATTTGTACTGAGCCAATCAGGGCTTGGCTTTGGGACTTATTATTGTCCAGTCAATGAGAGCCAGGGTGATTTGGGGTTAAGGCTAGTCTTTAAGAGAAAAGAAGAATCATAGGTTTGGTCCAAATCCCCCCCCTCTAAACTTCAAAGCAAGGTATCATAATTTTCAGTCACTCCCTAAATCCCCATTAGGAATCTTTCTTCATTTATTCTCATTCATCTTTCTTCTTATGTAATCATATGTGAGACACTGACTTCTATTTTATCCTTGATCCTATCACCGTAAACCTCCTTCAACAGTTTGCCCCCATGATGATCTCCTCTCAATAATCTTAATCCTCTATCAGTTCCTTCCCTGCTGCCTATAAATATGCCCAAGTCTCCTCATTTTAAAAAAGCTCTCACTTGATCTTGCTGCCCCCAGCTCTTCTCCTGAATCTTTCATCCTGCTCACAGCCCAACTTCAAATAAAAAAAGAAAGCTTCTCTTCTTGGTGCCTCCACTTCTTGCACTCCTCAGTCCTTTGCAATCTGTTTTCCAACATTATCGTTCAACATAAACATTTTCTGTCTCTCTCTGAACTTACCAATGACTTTTAAATTGTCAAATCTGAGTGCCTTTTTATAATTCTCAACTTTCTTGACTTCTCTGCTTCATATGACACTGGTAACCACCCTCTTTTCCTGGACACTCTCTCTTCTCTGAATTTTCATGGAACTATTTTCTTGGCACATCTCCTACCCAACCGACCACTCCATCTCAGTTTACTTTGCTGGGTTATCATCTATATCACAACCTCTAACTGTCAGTATACCCCAAGGCTCTGTCCTGAGCTCCCCCTTTTTTCCATTCTCAACATTCTCTTTCTTGGAGACCTCATCAGTTCTCATGTGTTTCACTGACATCTCTATGTATATGACTCCAGATAGAGACAACCTAATTCATCTTCCTCAGATCTATATCTATCTATCAGATATCACATATCTGTATATCTAATAATATCCATATCTACATAATATCCTAAAGAACATTACAAACTAATTGACCCAATAGGCATATCAAATTCAACATGCCCAAACAAAAATAATTACCTTCCCCCAAAAAACCACTCTTTCTTCTGAATCTACTTCTGTAAAGAGTATCTACCATCCTTCCCCTCCCCCAAGTTTGTAGCCTTAGAGTCATCCTCAATTCCTCACTCTCCCTCATCCCCCATGGCCAATCAGTTGCTAATTCATGTTGATTTTATCACCACAATACAGTTCACATTCACCCCTTTCACTCTATTTCTCATGGCCACCACCTAGTCCAGATCCTCATCAACTAACATTTTTCTTCAGTTCTTTGTACATGGTAAACATTCAGTAAATGCATTCTCATTCATTCAGTATCTATAAGGGCAAAATAAATGACATTTGAACCATATAAAAGGGTGGGACAGGAGGAAAGGCAATGTGTTACACTGGACATGTCATTTCTGCTCTGGGTCTCAGTTTTCTCGCATGTGAATTAAATCTCTTCCAAGACCAAAACAGTTCAATTTTATTTCAAATAGCTGGGACTCTAATGGGAAAGATAGGTTTTCCATTGACACGGATCATTATCATTTCATGCCCTAGGAGACTAAGTTCCTTTGGACAACACAATTCACTCCCTGGTGGTCAATGTTCTTGTGAAAAGCCTTTCTGAACCTGGCTAGTTTGGTTCTTGGACACAAGTCTTTTAGCCAAGACTACCCAAAAAACCTCCTCAAGCTTAGAAGTATCTGGAATCATACCGCCTTAACAGAGTCTCCCTCTCTGACAATCTTCCTGCAGCTCTGCTGTCTACCTTCCCCACCTTTTCCAACACTTCCTTATGTGTTATCATCCCCCATTAGAGGGGCAGAGGCTGTCTCTTTTGCTTTCATTTATATGCTTGGCACTTAGCACAATGACTGGTATGCAGCAAGTGCTTTAATAAATCCTATGTCTAATTTTATATGTAAGGAAACTGAGGCCCAAGGAAACACAGAAAATTAGCAGCAGAGTCAGAACTCAAATCCAGGTCTTGTAACTCCTGGTGAGAGGTCTTCCCACTACACTAAATGGCCAGAACTTACAATCCTTTTATGGCACAACCTTTGAGAACCCAGCTTTGTTTCCATTATACAATAAGACAATGAAATAGAACTTCATTGGAGGTGATCCTGTATTATGGAAAAAAAACAATTGCCTTAATGCTGCTACCTGAAAACAACTTCAGTTCCGAATATGAGTGGCAAAAGACTATATACTAGAACAGGAAGGAAAGTGGAGGGCATTTTGTTCCTCATTACAGTAATGGGAGAAAGTAGCAAATGATCATATTGAAGGATCATAAATAAGGATGCTAATTTATTCAGTGACATGAGTAAAATGTGATTTTACATTTTTCAGATGGACAGACTAAAAGTCTTGAGGGACTACAGACGCTAAGAACATTGTACCCTCAGCTATCAGTGCTCATACACAACCACCAATGACTCCCTCTGAAGGAAGGACTAGGTCAGAACAATTTCCTTTCACTGGGTGCACAGGTCACGAAAAAAAATAAATAAAAATCCAAACCATTCAACTATCATGACTGGTACTACTACATGGCATTTTTTTTCTACTTCAGCAACATTTTTTATTTGAATTTTTATTTTATTAATCAGAAGGATCCATATGTATTTGAAAAACAGTGATACATATATGTGCAAGATATTATTCTGTCTACAGAATGCATACTTGCTTATTTGTCATACTGAGCCATGCTGCATAGTTTGTCACAGTCAAATAAAAGTTCAAAATGATTATGCTTGGTGCCCATATAGATTCATAAATAGCTCGAAATAGCCTGGAAGCTTCCAAGAGGTCTGCAGGCCAACAGATTGAGAAGCACTCTTCCAAATTAGGCTAATCTCCCAAACAAACCATTAGTTGAACAACTCTACATTAAAAATACAATATTTTTGTCTATTTTAATATAATTCACTTTTTAAATTCTGAACTTAATACCAAATAAGATGAACATTTACATAAAATACACAGCAGAACAGAAAAGACTGCACATGCAGCTGTGAATCTGTATTGTTCTTTTACTAAAGTATACAAGAAACCCAACAGTTATTTTCTTTTTTTAAAATTGATTTATTAGTATTTTATTTTCCTCCAGTTACATGTAAAAACAATTTCCAACTTTTTTTTTAAACTTTGAGTTCCAAATTCTCTCTTCCTCCCTCCCGACTCTGCTTCATTGAGAAGGCAGGCAATTCAATATAGTCAGCAGTTATTTTCAGTTGTTTCATCTGTGTGTTTCCTCCAAACCTTCTTTCTGTTTTCTTCTGCACATTTTAAACAATGCTTTAATGACCCTTTTTTCTCACCTTTTAAAAATTTTATTAACCCCATCGCTAACTCCTCCTCCCCCAAGTTCCCTCCACAAACTGAAAGAAAGAAAAATAAAATTCTTGTATCAAATATTCATAAGCTAGAGAAACAAATTCTAACATTGACCATTTTTTTTTTAAAGGCCTTATTTTGCACTTAGAGTTCATCACTTCTCTGTCAGGAAGCAAACGGCACGTTTCATCACCCATCCGCAGATACCAATTTAAAGACCCAAGGAAGCTGAGAACCCAAGTCTTGTCTCCTCCCTAAGTGCTGTTCCCTGAAGATTAGCTTAGAGACATAATGGGAAGAAAACAGACACATATGCAGACTACCACCGTCAAGAGCCTAACCATTTGGTGTGTGAACAACTCTAGTTTCTGATTCTGCCTGAAAACAATAAAACATACCATGACCAATAAAAACCCACCCTACGGGAAATGCTAAATGCCTGTTTGCTTTGTTTTTCACAAAAAGAGACAGCTTGGCTGGATGGCTCATCTCAATAGCACTAATTTCTCGAAATCTAAAAACGATGAGCAAGAATCTGTCTGGCCCAACAAGGGCAGAAATAATATTCATCTGCTACCATTTGTCAACACACTCACTCCATTCTCTCCATAGTTTCCCATTCCTCTCTTAGCTGTTAAAATGTCAGGTGAGATTTATTAAAAAAAAAATTTTTTATATGCTGGGAAAATATTTTCTTTAACTTACATGCCAATATTAGTTTCTGATTCAATGGCAGCCATCTCACAACTGCACAATGTGGGTCTATAAAGAGTGTACTAATGCAATAAGTGCTTCACATTAGCAAGATGAAACCTGCACACCTGAACAGGTATGCTGATTTCATGCTGGGACAACGGCTCTTTTGGCAATCACGTCATGGCGGGGAGGGTTGTGGCCTGGTGGATTGGGCAATAGATTTTCTTTTCCCTTCCCAATTCTACTGCTGACTTAGAATCACAAAATTCTCAAGGTAGATCAGACCTTAGAGTATGTCTAGCTCCTCATTTTGCACACAAGGAAACTGAGGCACAGGATACTCAACTGACTCAGTCAAGATTACAGAGAAAATTAGTGGCAAAGCCGAGACTTGAATGCACAACATCAGAATAGGGAACTGCTGGTGAGGAATTTACATTCTCTGCAATTTATAATATCAGGAAGTTGTCTCGGTGCACAGAGATATCAGCTGGATCTCCCAGAATCACAGTCAGTATAGTATGTGTCAGAGGCAGGTCCAGAGACCTTTCTACCACTGTACCAAGCTGTGTTTTGCGCCCTCTGAACAGGTATGTAATTACTCAGTCCCTCATGCAATGATCTCAGAATTAGTTGTAATGGGTTTTATTCTAAGAGAAACCACTGACCCAACGAACAACAATTTCAAGCCACGCAGGGCTTCTACAGAATGTCAGTGAATAGAAGCCCTGCCAGGTCCACCTAGTGTGCAGCAAGCTGTCAGAGGCTGGTCTTTTACCAAGCTTTTGCTTACAAAGGCAGACCGTGAGACAAAGAACAGATTATGAGCCCAAATGTCCAAGTCCCAAACAGCTACAGAACCTTCAGATAATTCTAGAAATAGCAACAGAAGAAGTTTACTTGGTGTATATATAACATAGGAAAGTAACTGCTGATTATATGCTGGTCATTTTACATACAGCAATAACCCCACGCACACCGAGAGGGAGCACTGTGGGTAAAAAGACATAAATAATCTTGGAAGATGGAATTCAGAGAATCTCTGAGTATCTCAGGGACCATCTAATCCAACTCATACATGGCCAAGAATACCATCTATAACAGCAAATGCTGGGGAATACACTATTAAATTTACTGTTCAATTATTTCAGTTGTGTATGACTCTTTGTAACCTCATTTTGGGGTTTTCTTTACAAAGATATTGGAGTGGTTTGCCATCTCCTTCTCTAGATCATTTTACAGATGAGGAAACTAAGGCAAATGGGGTTGTGACTTATCCAGGGTCAGATAGCTAGGAAGCATCTGAGGCTAGATTTGAACTCAGGAAGATGAGTCTTCCTGACTCCAGGCCTGGCACACTATCCACTATGCCACCAAGCTGCCCCACTACCAAATAGGGAGATCTAATTTGTAGAAGTTTTTTGTTTGTTTGTTTTGTTTTTACATCAAGCCCAAATCTGCGTCTGCCACACCTACACTCTATTTTCTGTTCTGTCTCCTGGGACCAAGCAAATTAAGTCTAATCCTTTGATTAAAAAATAAATGGATTAGACTTGGCAACCATCAACTTGGTTGTGTACTATCTCATTTTATTTTTGCTTAGGTTGTGTTGTTTTTTAAAGGACATATTATAACAGGGAAGAGGAAGAAGGCTTAGGTTCTGTGATCAGGGTGGATAAGAAGATAAAAATGGACAAAGTGGAGAAAGGAGAATTGCTTCTTATTTTCCTTGTTTCCTTTGCCAAAGAGAATGGTCTTTAAGCTAGAGACTAAAATAAAGTAAAAATGCATAGAGATTTAAATTCCAAGAGAAGCAGGGAGATAGAAAGAGAGTATTGCAGGATTACAGAAGGGCAACTTTCTTCCCAATTTCAAAAAAAGTTTAGAAGATGAAGCCTGAAAACAAAGCTCTTGATCTTGATTCCTATTAAGGACAAAAATTCTAGAATGTAGTGAAGGATTGATGACTATCTAGAAAAGAAAATGGTGATCACAGGGAACCAGTATGACTTCATTAATAAGCCACACTAAACTGGGAGTACCAGAAAACTAGTTTACTTTGATTTTAGCAAAGCATTTGACAAAGTCTCATGTTTTTTCTTACAGGCAAAATGAGATTTTATAGAGACTAGAAATGTCAAAAGATTTTAAAAAATAGTTGGGGCTTTTGTTGTTGTTGTTGGGTTTGGTTTTTTTTTTTTTTAACAGTTAGGTGAATTCAAAAGTGGCTGAACAGCCAATCCCAAAGGGTGGTCATTAATAAATGATTCAATGTCAACTTGGAAAGAAGGCTCAAATGGCATGTTCCAGGAATCTGTGATTGGCCCTATGATGTTTAACATTTCTATCTGTTTTAAATAAAGGCATAGTATGCTTATTGAATTTGCAGATGATGCCAAATGGTCTTGACTGAGTCAAGATCCAAAAATCTAACCAGGCTAAAGTGTTGGGCCAAATCTAATAAGGTAAAACTGAATAAGAATAATAAAATCTTGCATTTGGGTTAAAAGAAATCAACTTTGCAAGTGCACTATGGGAGAGGTATGGTTATATTGTAGTTCACCCAAGTCTAATTTGGGGTTCTCATGGAATGTAAGTTCATTAAGAGTCACTTGTGTACAGTAACAGCAAGAAAAGCTAATATGATCTTGTGCTACCTTAAGAGAGGCCAGATAGCCCTCAAGCCTAGGAAGGTGACAGCTCTGCCATTCTCTGTCCTGGTCAGACCACTTCTGGAACACTGTGTTCAGTTCTTGATATCTCATTTCTAAGAACATTGATTGATTGGTAAGTTGAAAGAGACCAGGGGAGGACAACTGGGATGATGAAGGATCTCAAGATCATGCCATATGAAAGCATGAATTAAAGAAATTGTGGATGTTTGACTGATAGGTAAAAAGACATGATAATTATCTTCAAGTATTAAGTGCCGCTACTAGAAGAGAAATTAAATTTGTTCTGCTTGACTCCAGAGGGCACAACTAGAAGCAGTGGGTAGAGGCTGAAGAGGGGCAAATTTAAGCTTGTTAAAAGAAAACATTTTGTAACAATTAGAGCTATCCCCAAGAGGCCTAATCTGCCTCAGGAGGTGGTGGATTTCTCCTCGTGAGACCTTCAGGAAAAGCTGGGTGGCCACTTCTCAGCTATGGTGTACAGAGATGCTAATTCCAGTAAGGGTGGGTGGCTATTTAATAACAGCCTCAGAAATACCTTCCAACTCCTAGATTCTGTGAAATAAATCCATCAGGTGGATAGGGAGAGAGCTGGGGAAAGATGGGAGAGTGAGAATGGGACCCAAACTTCTGAATCAATTCTACAAATTTCAACTCACATGGAAAGATACATACAAACACATGTGAGTATACAGAGAGAAGAGAGAAAGGGAGAGGGCAAGATGGGGAAGAGACAGAGGAGAGACAGAAGAGAGGAAAAGAGGAAAGGGAAGGGGAAGTAGAGGAGGGGGAGAGAGGGAAAGAAAGGAGAGGAAGAAAGAAGTGGGGACAGGAAAGAAGAAACAGAAGGGAAGGAGGACAGAGGAGAAGGAAGGGTAGGAAGAGAAGGGAAGAGAAAGCACCGGAGAATCATAATGAAATGATTCTTTCAGAGAGACTATTATGAGCAAAAAATGTCGCATATTTCCTCCACAGCTGATACTCCGACTTATAATAGAATGGCAAGATAGCATCTATACTGCATAAAGAGACTTAGGGAAGACATGATCAGCAATAGTCTAGGGCAGGTAATCTTAACCGTTTCTGTGTCATAGATCCCTTCTCCAAATAATGTTTTTAAAAAATTGAAGGAAGTAATAAATTTCAATTAGAAGTTACTGAAAATAAGATGTAATTTTTTTCCCACTCAAGTTTAACTACCACAGGAAATCTATCCATGGACTCCGGGTTGAAAATTTCTGATCAAGGAAATAATATGCAGAGTGTGCAGCAAGAGACATTTTTAATATTATTTTTATTTATTCAGTGACTTTGCACATGTTAAAGCAAGAATTGTATTATGCTATCCCTCGTAAATTACTAAACTGTACCTGAAAAAGCAAGTATTTTGTTCTACTACTCTACCTCTAAACTGAAATAAGCTACTCTTTTGAGACATGAGATTGTGTTAAGAACTTCATCTTGGAGGCAAAGCAATTTAAAAACTTCTAGAGTCTATCCTAGCTCAGGATTCTATTTCTGGATTTTTTTTTCAAGTTTGTGGCATAGTTTGATTTTTTAAAATGAAAATGTTCATATTGTTCTTTAAATTTTTTTGAAAATTAAAAACAAGTATGTCTGCATCAATATAGTAAAAATTATGATGCTCTTTAAGTCATTCTACAGATTGAGTGCTATCTCAAAGAGCCAAAGGCACTTTACTGAATTAAACAAAACACTAAAAAATTATTTTTAAGAGTAAAAGGTCAAAAGATACGGGGGTATAATGCAAGGGATATAATTTTTTACTAAAGGAGAGTGAGTGCTTGTCCACGACCAGATTTTAAGCAGCAAATGTTAAAACTAGCTGATACTAGATAAGAAACAGAAGTATGCTACTAAAATAGCCTAGACAAGCAAGACCTAGAAACAGATGTGCACAGCGGTTGAGAAAACAAAGAACACAAACTACCAATAGTAAGAATCTTTATTCAGCAAGAACTGGAAAACAGCTTGACTAAAAATAGTTTGAGAATAGTGTCTTATCCCAAATATCACAATAAATTCCAAATACACAAATGATCTAAACATAAAAAGTCATGCCAAAAAAAATAAGAAAAGCAGGAAAGGTTATATCTGTCATAACTACAGATCAGAGAAAAATCATAATCAGCTATAGTATAATTACATAATATATAAAAGTCTTTGCACAAATAAAATCAATGCAGCTGGAACCAGAAGAAAATATATGGATTGGGAAAACATCTTTACATTCAATCTCTAATAAAAGTTAAATACTCCAAAAATACATAGGAAAATGGTACAAATCTGAAAAATTAAAAGCCATTCTCCAAATAGACAAGAAGACAAAGGATACAAATAAAGTTTTCAAAATATGAAACAGAAACCACCAGTAATCCTCTGAAAAATGTTCAGAGAAATTAACTACAACTCTGAAATATTACCTCATCTCTGCCCAGTCAGTAAAAATATGACAAAAGATGAGAAACTCAATGTTGGAAAGCCTTGTAGAATGGTAGAAATTCAAATTCCCTGCTTCTGGATCTGTAGATTGGTTCAGCCATTCTAACAAATAATTTTGAATTGTATAAGTTACTATACTTTTGAAGAGATACTATTCCTGGGACTCTGACCCAAGCAGGTTTCTGATAGCAAGAAAAGAGTCATGTGTGCCAAAACAAACAGAAAACACTTATTATTTCATGTTACCAAAAAGCCAAAAATAAAATGTGTGACAGATAATTGAGGGACAATTGACCAAAATGCAGCATATGAATGTCATGAAAAAACTACATTACTGTAAGGAATCACAAATATGAAAAACTCACAGAAACATAAGAATACTTGCATAAAGTGATTCAGGATGAAGAAATCAGAGCCAAAAGAACACTATAGAGTTACTAGAACCATATGAGTACAGATAACAGCAAGAGACAGCGAAACTGATGAAATATTATAGCCAATGATGCAGCATGTCATAAGAGAGAACTACCTATGTAACAGTCTTCAATTCTAAATACTTTAAAGGTGTAGGTTCTGTGCAAATAATTCAACCTCTCAGAGACTCAATTTCCTCAGTTGTGAAATGGGGATAATAATGGCTCCTACCCCATAGGGTTGCTGTGAAAATTACGTGAGATAATCCATGAAATTGAAACTCCAAGGTCCTATAAGTGTGAATGAAATTAGTGGTAGTTCTTGCCTTAAGGAAAGTACAGTGCCATAGTGTTGAAGTGAAAGGACACACTCTTTCTGCTAACAATTGATGAACTGTTTTCAGAGAATGAACTTGTGTGTTTGTTTGGGTATCTGCAAAGGATCTTTTGTGACAGTTTTTTAAAACTCAGTTATATTGGTGAGTTTAAACAGCTATTAAGTCAATCAATAGGTACTTAATGAACAGCAATTGTATGTCCAGCATTCTGGGGGGCATATAAGTATAGGCAGGAATCACTGCTTTCAAGAAGCTTAGAATCAAATGGGGGAAAAACTAAGATCCATAAAACAATGAGAGAACATTGTGGTCCTGATTGTAAATGCAAAAGGAGTTTAGAGAACGGAGATATTAGCATAAGATGGAATAAACTGAAAGAGGACTCATAGAAGAAGTGAGGTTTGACATGGGTCCTAAAGGATGATTATTTTTAAAATTAAAAAAAAAACTACATCATGACTTTTTTTTAGCTACAAAAGAATATCTACTGATCGGGGTCAGCCTGTATTATTCGCTTTGCATATTGATGTTGCATTATGGTGATGATACTGAGAAAATTATTCTTAAGACTAGCTCGTAAGGGCAAGTCTCCTTTCTTTCAGTTATCAATTGGAGAGCTCTGTTTAGAGCATGTGCCCGTTTAGGTATAATGCAGGCTGCTTGTCAACAAAGGGTTGCGACAGACCTTTAGCAGCAACAGCAGTATTTGGGCACTTTGCAATATGGATTGTAAGAGACATGGATCATGGCTAGAATTTCAATTGTCAGGGATGGTGGGTTGAACGGCAATCCTCCTAAGAGCTCTGTATGCCCTCCAATATGGCATAGCAAAGAAAACACGATTCTTCTTAGCCTGAATAAGCATGCTAAAGATGATGGATCTAATGCTTTATAAACGTCAGTTGGAACCCTCCTACTGCTAACATTAAAAAACCATATGTCATCAAAATCTTAACTCTACACTCACTGATGCTGAAACTTGTATCAGTAATGGCACCAGTGTCCTACAGAGAAACTGTCCTTAGTGGATGGTAATAAGAACTGGGGGCTGAGCTTGGTTTCACTCATCATTGCCCAAAGCACTAATTTAAGTAGCTTGCAAACATCCCCTAGGTTGTGGTAACCTTCCTGCTGGAAGGGGGTCTCTCTGACTCAAGCCTCTCATTACAAATCCATTTTAAGGAGCAAGCATCATTTTCTTTCAATGATCTTTTGAATGGGTCATTCCTGCTAGCAGGATCCCATGGAGAATCATCATTGCTTTTAAAGTAGGTGGTCAAAAGAGACTTGAGTAAGCAAATAAAATCAGACTTTAAATTCCTGACTCTAGCTAAAGGTATTTAAGTTTTTCTTGCCTCTGGTGTCCACTTCTCCTCTGTTAGCTCACTTCTTTAATACTATTTACTGGATGTTTCCAATACATAGTTGAATATACCCTACACACTTAAATGTTAACTGTCTTTTAGCATATAGCAAGAAGGTGATGTGAGTCATTGGATGTGGGAAGACAGTGAAGCCTTACAACCAACATTATTATATAACATTTATTATGCAACAATAAATGTATAAGGATAATGAGAAATTTCATTTGAAACATGAGACTTTGCCAGTAAGAAATCAGGAACTACGAAAGACTATTTTTCAGTCCCTATAGATTGCCCTTAATTTATCCCCTATGTAACTGCCTATTAAAAGCAGAGTCCAAGGCAGCAGGAAAATCTGTTTTCCCTCCATCCTCACCTACCAATTATTACACAAACCACCTGAGAAAAATCACTGTCCTGAAAGAGTGACATAGTAGAACAAGGGGTTGGATTTAGACATAGAAGTGTGGGTTCAGATATTAGGCCTACTACCTATAAGCTCTCATGGCAAGTCACTTAAAAACTCTGGGCCTCAATTTCCTCATCTGAAAAGTAAGAGGATTGGACTTGATAATCTCAAAAGTTACATCTACCTCTAAATGTATAGTCTTACAAAAAATTGACAAGAGGTACCAGAAATAGAGGGTGATCAGGAATGCTATCATTATGGTCATTTGCAACACTAAAAGTAAACTAGTGGCAACTGGGGACATAGAGCAGCTATAATAAGAGTCAAAACCCTCCATAACCTAGACCTTTTCTCCTCATCTTTTTACACCTCACATACTCTTTGCTCCATTGTCAACGACCATTTTGCTGTTCCACAAACAAGGCACTCCAATCTCTTACCTCTGGGCATTTTCTCTGGCTGTCTCCCATGTATGGAATGCTCTCCCTCTTCATCTCCACTTCCTGGATTCCTTTAAGTCTGAACTAAAATCCTGTCTTCTACAGGAAGCCTTTTACATTTTTTTTTAAATTTCATTTATTTATTTAAAGTTTTCAACATTCATTTCCATAAGATTTTGAGTTTTAATTTTCTCTCCCTCCCTTGTCTCCCCCTAAATGGCATGCAGTCTGGTACAGGCTTTGCATATACATTCATGTTAAACATATTTTCATGTTAGTCATGTTGTAAAGAAGAATTAAATTCAAGGGAGAAACCACAAAAAAGAAGAGACAACAACCACGAAGAGGGAGAGCAAATGATATACTTCCATCTGCATTCCCAAGTTCTTTCTCTGGATGTGGATGGCATTTTCCATCACGAGCCTTTTGGAGCTGTGTTAGATCCTTGCATGGCTCAGAAGAGCTAAGTCTATCAAAGTTGACCATCACACAATGTTACTGTTTCTGTGTACGATGTTCTGCTCACTTCACTCAGCATCAGTTCATCTAGCTCTTTGCACGTTTTTCTGGAGTCCGCTGCTCATCATTTCTTATACAACAATAGTATTCCATCACATTCATATCCCAGAACTTGATCATGTGCATCCCCTCAACTTCCAGTTATTGGCCACTGCTAAAAGAGCTGCTATAAATATTTTTTGTACATGTGGATCCTTTTCCCATTTTTATGATCTCTTTGGAATACAGACCTTGAAGGGGTATTACTGGGTTAAAAGGTATACACAGTTTTATAGCCCTTTGGGCATAGTTCCAAATTGTTCTCTAGAATGGCTGGATCAGTTCACAATTCCACCAACAATGTATTAGTGTTCCAATTTTCCCACAACCTCTCCAACATTTATCATTTGCCAGTTTTGTCATGTTAGCCAATGTGATAGATGTGATATGGTACCTCAGAGTTGTTTTGATTTGCATTTCTCTAATCAAGAGTGATTTAGAGCATTTTTTCATTTGACTATAGATCGCTTTAATTTCTTCATCTGAAAACTGCCTGTTTATAACTACAGAAAGTCTTTTTGAACTTCCCTTAATTCTAGTGCCTTTCTTCTCATTATTTCCTTTCTATTCTGTACATAGCTTGTTGGTACGTATTTGTTGTCTCACCCATTAGACTGTGGTCTCTTTGAGGGCAGGGACTGTCTTTTGTCTCTTTTTGTTAGTCTGGCACATGGTAGATGCTTAAAAATTGCTTATTGACTGATAGCTATAATAGATCTTCAGTTTTCACCATTTCCAGGTGCCAACTCCTGGGACAATAGATCATCAGATCTGGAGGTGGAAGAGCCCTAGAAGTGATTTAGTCAAATTCCTTCCTTTTAGAGGTTAATAAACTGAGGTCCTTACTACTCACAGACGGTAAGTGGAAATGCTGAGATCCACCCTCGGGTTCTATAACTCCAAAATCAGCATGCTCTCACTTAAATTATTATAGGGTTTATATGGGGGGAAGCGTGATGATGAAACAAGGAATATAAGTACCACGAGCTAATCATTTTTGAGAGCTTCCAATATGCATGGATGTATGGAAATGAAGTCCAGGGGAAAATAATGTTTATATCTTCCACCAGAGATCATAGGGGAATTCTCATGATCTGGTCCTTCCTTCCTGATGCTTCAAGACTTCTTGGTTACATAACCTTTGCCATACTGTAAGCCAAGATACAAGGGGCACCCCCATCCCCATGAATGGGACAGAGAGCTCCTTGAAGCGAAAAACCTCTAGGATTTGTTCATATTCTATTTTCTTTTCTGAATCTTAATTAAAACTATTTTTTAAAATATGACTCGTGATTTCATTGGTCTAGAAAACTCATGGAAAAGGAAAGTTCCTCTACCAATTCAAAGCTAAACCAGCTCAGCAACTTTCAGTCTTAGAAAAATTAGCTGGGGCATTGAGGGGTTAAGTGTTTTGGCCACAGTTACACAGACCTTTATATACCAGACGGAGGGCTGAAACACATACCTTCTTGGCTCTGGGGCAAGTTCTTGATCTACTATTGTGGCATCTGCCTCTCTATAATGCAAAAATTTATTATTGATAAACAATTAAAAAATAACAATAGGTCTGGAAGGGATTTGAAAGCTATCTAATGTTTGTCATGAAGGGACAATTCAGACCAACTCAGCTAACCTCTTTATAAAAGGTCTTCTATAGTCCCACAACTCATGCTGTGGACAGATGACCTATAACTTTCCATGATGTCATCAGCAGATCAAAGGAAGTCTGAGGGTTTGGGTTTGGTTCAGCCAAGTGGGTCCACCCTCAGTCCTTCAGGGAATGGAACCATTTTGTCCAGTCTGAGACACAAGTGGCTTTGTTGAAAGCTGTCACATGGAGCTTTCTGTTTGAATCAGCAGGCACTAAGGCCTGACTCCACATATTCACGGAACCTCCTTTTAATTGCTCTGTGTCATTAAACGGGGTTCTACTGGCACTAGATGAACGAGGCAATGACCCCACCAAATAAAACCCACATTATTTATAAACTGAAATCCAGGGAAGAAAATGTAAGTGTAGGAAAAAGAATTTCTTTTCTAAAGTTTTTTTGTCTTTTCCCCTAATTCATCACTGAATAAAAACTTATCTTTGGGCCCTGGGTATCCCACTGGAAATATTACTTTTATAAAACATTACCTGCAAGCCGTTTGAGATCCCCAGTAAAAAAAAATCCAAGTGAGAAATTAACCAAGAGACCATAGCATATTTCTTTTCCCCTTCTTATTCCTTGTCTACATCAGTTAAGCAAAATTGGAAGAGGCTATTCACCTTTCATGACTAACATAATCAGTTATCCCTTCTTACACAGTTCATGTTAATTGTTTTAAGGGTAGAAAGTCCTAATGAGGGAAAAAAGTATGGTCTCTGCTCTCCAGGAGTCTTTGCCAGCACTGTATAGGTTCTAACATACTATGGCAAATCAATCAATGAATGCACAAATGGCAAGACAGCTAACAGTATTGGGCCTGCTCCCCTGTAATACAGTGGAAAGAATGTAGGCCTGCTTTGGAGTCAGAAGACTGAGAAATAAATCAGTTAGTCAATAGTGAGTTGATCTGAGTTGATCAACATTGATTAAGCATCTACTATGTTCCAGGCATTGTGCTAAGCATCGGAGTTATAAAGAGACGCAAAAGGGAGTCCCTGATCTCCAATGGCTCACAGTCTAATAAGGAAGAAAACATGTAAAAATAACTATGTAAAAACTATGTAAAAACATGTAAAAAAAACATGTAAAAAAAGCTATGTTCAAGAAAAACTGGAAATAGTCAACACAGGGAAGGCACTAGAATTCAGGGGCATGGGGGAAAGCTTCCTGCAGGAGGAAGGATCTTGTGGTTGTTCATCCTTTGTTTTTGAAGAAGTCCAATGACATCGTGGAGTTATGACTTGACTCATCTGTGAAGCAGATTCACATGAGGCAGGGTTGTGTAAAGTTATCAGTCTTACTCTCTCTCTTCCAGAGTCATCAAAATCCATTAGTAAAACGAAAGTCAAGATGACTGGTGATGGTTCAGGATGCAGTGGATGATCTTAGCATCTTTGATGTCTGACCATGCTCTAAGAAACCCAGAGTGCCTGTTTCAGCCACCTTCATGGCCACTGGAACAAACTGTTGTCATCTGTCTATTCCACTGGGTTGGAGTCTTCACATGCTTGGAATTGACATCACCCTAACTCACTGAGAAATTTGATGTCTCTTGCTTGGTTTAGCCCAATTTGGTTGGGTTAACCTCAACATGGCTTAACTCATCTGCTGAGGCCTTTTACACTACACATGCTACAGCTTCTTGGAGCCACAGGTGAGCTGGGTAATGGGTAGACACCAAAAGTGGATGAACAGCCCCGAAAAGGGGTCAGCAAGCCTTCAGACCAGCAGGGGTAGTCCTCCCTGAACACCCATACATCTTAGATAGTACTTAAAGGAAGACAGGGAAGCTAAAAGGCAGAGATGAGGGGGAAGAGAATTGCTCACACTGAGGGCAGTCAGTGAAAATTCCAGGAGTTAGGAAATGGAATATCTTGTTCCAGCAACAACAAGAACCCCAGAATCAATGGGTCACAGAGTACAAGAGAGGGTATAAGGTGCAAGAAAACGGGACAGGTAGAAGGGGTAGGTTATGAAGGGCACTGAATGCCAAAGAAAGGATTTCATATTTGATCCTGGAGGTGACAGAAAGCCATCGCAGTCTGTTGAAGGGGTGGTGGTATAAATATGGTCAGATCTGAGCTTTAGGAAAATCATTGTGATAGCTGATGGACTCTGGAGTAGGGAGAGACTTGTGACAGGTAGAACAATGAGGAGGCTATTTCAATAACCTGAGTGAGATGATGAGGTCTGCACTAGAGTGGAAGCAGAGTCTTAAGGGAAAAGGCTTATAAGAGACATTTAGTACCTTTGTAACACTGGGCAAGTCACTTAAGCTCCATGGGCATCAGTTTTCTCATTTTCAAAATAAGATGGTTGTATCTGATGGCCTCTGAGATCCTTTCCATCTCAAGATCTATGATACTATGATGCTTAAACATGTGAAAAGCTCCCTGAAATTTGTTGTAGAGCATTATGAAGGAGAAAGAAAGAAGAGTCCTGCGGAATCCTGCCATACGACCCTTTTGAATGAATCTTTTCAATAGTACATTACTGAGTGCTTTGTTCAGTCTTAAATAACATGTGAACCAACTTTCCTTCCTTCCTTCCTTCCTTCCTTCCTTCCTTCCTTCCTTCCTTCCTTCCTTCCTTCCTTCCTTCCTTCCTTCCTTCCTTCCTGCCGTCTGTCCATCCTCTCCTCCTTTCTGTTTTCAGAAGTTATATGCCAGTTTCTCCTAGATTCCAGTTGGACGCTATGCATGTCAAATCTCTTGAGACAAAACAGTGTACCAAATCAAAGAAGGGAATTCAGGCTAGAACTTCTTTTAAGGTACGGGAAATAAATGCTGAAATTGAAACATGATTAATTTTCTGTTTAAAATTTTAGTTATAAATCACCAGGTGGAACTGAATAATACTTGTGTGCATAAGGTGGATAATTATTGGGGGGAAGGGGAAACTTTTTCCTCTAAGTACATTTAACCCTTTAAATTAATGCAAGTTTAATCCACTCTATTTGAACAGTACAACTACTTGGTCAGCTGCTTCAGATGAGGGCATATACAACTGCTACACCTATAGACTTGGTCTACTGGCCAGAGCTCCCCAGTCTTTGTTTAATCACAAGGGTGTGGATCACATTTAGCTTTGTTTAGATCAACAAACAGAACAGTATTCAGAGCAACTGCTGAACCAGCTCCCTGACGTCATCCTTTTCCATGGCAACCACTGTAAAATCATATAAAACAGTGGGTTCTTCCTGCCTTTGTCTAGTCAGACACACAGAGCTACTGAACTTTTTAATGATCAAGACTCAAGGAAGCAGATAAATAATTTAGGGGGTTGGTTTTTTGCAGAATATTCCTCATTCTAAATGTCTCTTACCTTGAAGGACTTCCATTGGGAGAACAGTCCAAGCATTTTCCAAATAGGAGATATAAATATAACGAGCTGTATTGCAGGCCAGGCCAATATACAGAACCCTAAAAGAATAAAATAAATAACGAATAAGAAGAGGCAATATAAACTAAGATCAGGGTATGAGGCCAACCATGTGCAAGAATCATTGGTTTTCTTTACTCCAAAAACTCACCACTGACAAACTTAGACCCATCCTAAGCTAAGGAGCTGGAAACTCCTGGATTTAATCATGATATCCCAAGAGGAAGAACACTGCCTCTAACATATCTGCCCTCAGCCTTTTCAACATGCTTGTTAATATAAAGGGGAACATCTTCTTTCCTGAAACTTAATTAGCAGCTAGGACGATGCTTTTTTAAGGCAGTCTGGGCATTCTGCCATCAGTAATGACATTATTGGCTTTCATCCAGTTGGTTGTAGGGTAAATATGCATAGAACTGTAGCCAATTCACTAGATAGTGGGAAGGGCATTATTAAAATGAATATATATAATATATAATGTGTGTGTGCAAGCACACACACACATACACACACACACATACACACTATGCACTTGCATACAATACCTAAAACAGTCATACCACAGTACAGAAAGAATGTTCGATTTGGAGCGAAAGGATTTGAGTTCAAATCCCAGCTCTGACGAGGTGAGCAGTCAGTCACTTAGCTGGTCTAGACCTCAGTTTCCTTGCCAGTAAAATCAGGAGGTTAAAGCAGATGACCTCTAAGGTCTTCCTTCTAATCCTAAATCTATGAACCTAATAAAACCACTCACCAAAAAAAATTTAATTTAATTAAAAAAATAACTTAGTGAATTTTTATTGTCTAGTGAGCAAAAACGGTATCTGAAAATGACAAATTTGCTCTTGTTTCTATAATCTATAAATATTAGAGAAGTCTCACACACACAAAAAAAAGCCTTATCTTGATTACAAAAGGCTTATAAAATTGCTTAAGAAAATGTACTTGAATTTCCAATCCTTCACTCCCCCTAAAGAGTTATCCAAAAGCATAGAGTTACTATCTGGTTTTCAACCAGACCAAACTGGTTTGGAAACAGGTAATAGCTGGAAGGTGAGATTTAATTTCAGGAGAAAAACTCTAGGGTTAAAACTCAGTCTTAGTGAGCAAGATTCTCCTCTTAGCTCCTCTCTAATTTCTGCTGATTTTTCTAACACCTATTATTTTCCTGTTTCTGAGCCTTGGGAAAGAAAAGCTAGTAGGCCTACAGGGAAAGTTGTGGCTTATATAGGCGATTTATTGTTTCTTGTTCAACTGGGAATCGTATGGGAAAATTGTACCTCTAAACATGTCTTCCCTTATGTTAAGTTATGTTATGTTAAGTCTTGCCTTGGCTCTGTCCTCAGCACAGGGCCAAGGCAAGGAATCAAAATGAGGCTCTTGGCTAGCAAATTTTAAGTAAATGCAAGAAGAGAGAGAAGAAGAGAGAATGAGGTACAGAAGAAGGGCTACCGGTCAGGAAACAGCTGTTTCAGAGATTCAGGCATCCTTCGTGAGAAGAAGCAAGACCTGTACAATGTGGATATCCCAAAACAAATATTGTATCCGGTTCTTTATACTTCTGTGGTCTGGGCAGAAGATACCACAGCCCTGCTTAACAAAATGTTCAATGTGGCACACCAGAACACCTGACTTGTAAACTTTCCTTTTCCAAGAGAACAAAAACCTAAAAGATATTACAACACACGTAGAACACATTGAAAATGTGCACGCACATTTCACTGGCTCTGACCCCTAATTAGTCCAGTTCAAAACTAGCTGCTCCCTGGCAATAGTTTTCTCTTAGGCTATTAGCAAAACTGGTTTTGCAACCTATTCCTTCCCCCACCCCCACCTCCCCCTTTTTCACAATGTCCATCCTAAATCTTTTTTATGAGCCCTCCTCAGACTCATCGTTGCCATGACTATGGTCTTTCAACCCAGGCTACAGTCCAAAGCTCCTGACCTAAGGTAACCTGCTTCAGGTCATGATGTTGCTCAATCTATGCCTTCAGTCCACAATCCATAGGCACTGACATCTAGGACTATCTTATCTCTGGGCATTTATGATCAATATACCAGATGACTCAGCACCCAGCATGTTCTTCTCTTCTTTGTCCTCTTTCTCCATTCCTTCTCTTCTGATTGACAGTATTGTAGAGGTGACCTTCAAGCACAAACCTATTGTTCTAGAGAAGGAAGAAGTATCCAGGTACTCTTTTATTTTCTAACCAGAAGGATCCTGAGAGAAAACAGAATTATATAATTGATGGCAGGTGGGTGGGTGGAATATGGCCCCTGCTCCATGCCAAGAATTTTGCCTCTGAGGTAGATAGTGGCTTGTTCCAGGCATCAGAGGAGCAAAGCAACTGCACTGACGCATGGCAAGGCACACAGAGATCTGCTGGGCAATGACTGAGAAACAGTTCAACAACCATGGGGCCATCTTTTAAAAAAACATAGGTTTTATGAGTTGTTGTGGCCAAAATACATACCAATCCCTTAGTTGCCAACTTTTTGATGAACTAGATGAAAAAACTAAAGTGCAGAGTGATTAATTGACAGGCCCATGATCACATGGCCAGTAAGCAGGACAGAAGGCTCAAACCCAAGTCTTCCAACCTCTGAAGTTAGTGTTCATCCCATTATATCACAATTACTTCCTTTTTCTGTTACCAATTTTTTAAACAAATCTAGTCTAGTTTATGTTTGGTATTGTCCACATTTTTGGAATTAGGAATTAATGTTAACTATATATTAGGAGAGAATGCTTAGATATTTCAATGCAATGAACCATTTAAAGGTTCAAGCTGCTAAGGGAGTTACATGAAAGAATGCTTTTTTTGCCATTAACACCAAAGAGATTATCACATATTCCCAAAGGGGGAAAAACAGTAGTTTAAAAATGTAGCTTTAAGAACTATGCCAAGAGTCTTTAAAGATTTATTTTTTGCTCTTTAGTGCCTTTCTAACTACAACCAAGAGAACTTCAGGATTTTGGCTTAGCAGAAAATTTGAATATGTTGAAAATCATAGAGTTTGACTAGGTAAAACACAACTGTTATGGAAATAAGAAATAGTTATACATGAATTACATGTATGTATGCTATGTATGCATATGTATATATGTATGAACAAACAGAAAAAGACCCAGAAATATCACAGGATGGTAAAAAAAAAAAAAAGAATGAATGCATATCTTCAGCAACTGGTGATTGATCCTTACTGTGAGGTTAGAGATAAAGAGGTTGTGGCATAGAGAGGTCAACACTTGAAGGAATTACCAGGTGCATTTTTGCTTCTCTGGGAGAATTCTAGACAACGGGAGACAGAGTATAACAATTGTGTGAAACAATGCCTTAACACCATGTTGAATGGGAGGGGCAGGAGAAGGAAATATAATTTAATTTAACCAGATGTTACTACTCTTTGGTACCTTTCCTTGCCAGAAATGTGAGAGACCACATAAAAGTCATGGAGTTCTAATCAAGGTGGCATTTTCATGATTTCTCAACCCAGCATGCCCAGAGATAACAGGCTTAGGAAGGTTCAATTACTTGCTCATCTATGGTCACACAGCTAGTAAGTGTCATAATCAAGATTTTAGTTCATGCCGTCCAAATTCAAGTCTGCAGGTCTTTCTGTCATCCCATACCACCACACCCGTAGCCTGACTGATATTCTAATATCATTTAAATATGATAAAATATAATATTTTAAAATATGATATTTTAGCATCAGGGGTATCTTGATCACAATTCTTTTTTGGTCATTTTCAACAGTCTATTTATGTCCATCCCTGTTGGGGTACCCACAATTTTCTTCTTCAGAGACAGTAGTTATGATTCATAAACATATAGAATCATCAGAAAAACACACATAAAAAAAGATGGCAATTAGGTTGCACGTGGATAGAACACTGAACCTGGAGTCAGGAGAACCTGTTTGACTCTGGGCAAGTCACTTAACTCTGACTGCCTCAGAAAAAAAAAGGGTCTTTGGTTCAAGAGGCAGTTTGGGATTACTGAAGTATCACATGACTTGCAATCCAGTTTGCAACAGTAGCTAGGTGTTGCAGTGGATAGAATGCCAGGCTTGGAGTCAGGAAGACTCAACTTACTGAGTTCAAATCTATCCTCAGAGGCTTACTAGTTACATGACACTAGGCAAGTCACTTAACCTTGTTTTCATCTGTCAAATGAGCTAGAGCAGGAAATGGCAAATCACTACAGTTTCTTTGCCAAGAAAATCTCAAATGGGGTCATGAAGAGTTGGACAAGCCTAAAAAATGACTAGACAGCCCAGTCTGTTCTCTCCCTATTATTTGATTCTAGGATCAGCTGATTATTTAGCTAAGAAACTTGGTCTAAATTTAAATTTTCAGCAATATTTCACAAGCAAATTATTACAGGTACCATCACTTTCCAAAGTAATACAAATGTGGAGATGGAAGCTATACATATATATGTGTATATATATAATATATATATACACATATATATACACACACATATGTATATATATATATATATACATATACACACACACATACAGTATACATATTTATTTCTGTGTTGGGATGATGAGGTTATTATTAAAGAGGAAAAACAATCTTCCTTGGTAAAAAACCCTGCATGACTTTTACTCATTCCTTATGACAGTGTCTATAGTTTAGAATAAACAGACCGTTGACTTTGGTCAGTGAAGGTGGAGGTGGGCATGGCAGGTAATGACAGCAGTCATCTGTAAGGGGTTAGAGGAGGTATGAAGTAGAAAACTGTGACACCCAAAATAATCAAATGAAGATCACAGCTAATATTAATTAAGCCCAGTAAATGAGATTATGTAAATAAACCCTCTTGTTCCACAGGAGGTGGGTCTGTGCCTAATCTGAGGCCATCTTTAAAAGTGTAGCCCAAGACAAATGGCCCTTTCCTCTCCATTACCCGATTAGCCTTGCTTCTCAACAAGCTGTCTGCAACTCAGCACTGAACACCCAAGACATATTGTTTGATCCTTCCTTTTCTAACTCCCTCTTATCCTTCTTGTAATATATACAATAGAATATTCATTAATGATTCATTTATAATCTAAGGATTAGCACTCAGTTAAAGCAAAATACACCTTTCTTAGGCTGCTAGTCCAACTGTTATCTATTTGAATTATAGTCCTAATTAGCTAATATTCTAAAATTCTACTTTAGAAAAATGTGCTTTCCATGGGAAAATGATGCTGTGGGCTCCCCAGCAGTAAGACCTGTTTTTTAAAATTGTTTTTCTAGTGGTGGTTATGAGTAGGCATGGGGCTGTCCATATCGTCTTCCAAGCCAGCAGCAAGCATTTGCAAAGCCTCATTATTTCTGTGCTATAATCAAGGTGTGCCAGCTTTTTTAAATGGCCAAACTACTCTGCTAAAATATCTGGATTTTTTATGATAAGATAAAATGCATTGTATTTGCATAGCACTCTTTTTGTCATTGTTTAGTTATATTCAACTCTTCAGGATGCCATTTGGGGTTTTCTCAGCAAAGATACTGGAGCAGTTTGCCATTTCCTTCTCCAGTTCATCTGACAGATGAAGAAACTAAGGCAAATAGGGTTAAGTGACTTGCCCAAGGTGACACAGCTAGTAAGTGTCTGAGGTCATATTTGAACTCAGGACCCACTGTGCTGCTTGGCTGCCCTAGCAAAGCACTCTACAGTTTTGCAAAAGGCTTTCACACACAGACTTGTTTTGTCCTCTCTAACAACTCTGTAAAATAGGTGGGAAAGGCAACATTTCATACACACACACACACACACACACACACACACACACACGCACACATATTTTAATGGAGGACACAGACATTCAAAGAGGTTGACAGACAGGCCCCAAATAACCAATCTAGTAAGACATGAAGCCAGGACTAGAACTCCGGTTTTCTGATTCTCATAAAATGGGATAGTGTTTATTATACTATAATAAATGTTATAAATTTGATATTTCTAGAAGTTAAAACGTTTTAATGAGTAGAATTTTTATAGTTTCCTCTGATAAAGGAATATTCCCCACACACATATTCTAGGATTTTGTTGAAGTGGGAATTCCTTGTAGCTACACAACACAAGCTATCTATAACACAATGGTTAAATCACAGACACACTAGGGCACTGAGAGGCACTGAGAAGTTATTTGCCCTGGATCAACAAATAGTAGATATCAGAGGAGGACACAGGTCTACGAGGACACAGGTCTTACTACATGCTCGCTCTCTCTCTCTCTCCCTCCCTTCCTTCCTTTCTTCCTCCCACCTCTTGGTCACAATTCTTTATTGGTAACTTGTTGCAGCTTATTTAGAACCATCAATATTGCATCACCAATTTTTTTTCTTCAGCAAGTGTGGTTCTCCATGATTCACACACAGATGGCCTCACTAGCCTCTAGCACAGGATACTGCATTCTAGTACACTACCTCTCCTGCAGACTGTCCTCTTCAGTGCTTTTTTTCCCCACAGTATGACTGCATTGAGTGTCAGCATTCTCTCACCTCTGCCTTCTGGAATCTCAAGGCTTTGAGGTGCTTTAAAAAAAAGAATATCTCTTTTAGCTTTAAAAAGTCAGGGGCCCAAGGCATGAAATAAGTGGGCTCTTAGCAGTCCCACTTAAGTCCAGAGAACACTGATTTCATGGCTAGGTTGATCACAGATTGATGAGTTTTATAGCCACAGTAGCCCACCAAGAATGCTGACTAAGGCAAATAATAGCTGAGTCTTTCTGCCAGGAAGAAGCTAAAAAATTCTGAACTGAATGGGAGCTTGGAGGTCATCTGCTCCAATTCCCTTGTTTTACCCTTGGGGAAGCTGAGGCAGTAATAGGGGAAATGACTTGACCAAGGTCTCAGAGGCTGCAAGGAGGAGAGGCAGGATTTGCAGCCAGGATCTCTGATTCTTAATTTCAAGGAGGCTCATCCTAGTTCAGTAGGACCCACACAAAGAAAATCATGTCTTTGAAGTAAAATGAATGTTAGATCAAATTCACTTTGATAACAGTAATATTATATTATGTTGATATGAAAAGAATTAATTTTCTGGGAGTGTCATTTTCACAGGATCAAACCTGGAAGGAATCTGAGATACTATCTAGTATAAGACAATAATACTGATCAGAAAATTGCGGCTCAGAGGGTTTAACTGACTTGACCTGAGTCATGCAGGTAGTAATAATTGGGCTTGAATACAGAACTTCTGATTCTAAACCCAGTGTTTTCTACAATACTGCGGTGTTTCAAACATGTATACGTCTTATCCAGGAGACAAATTTGGGGAACTAAATACTAAAATTTCCCCTAGCGAGGGTTTAATTTAACACTGGCAGGTCACCAGGAAGGATTTTTCTAAAGAGTTCCCTTGGCAGGATAATGTTCATTTGGGTGTTAATGAGGCAATTCTTTCAAAAAAAGGAATACACAGCTCAGCCAATTGTTTGTTAAAAATAACTCATCTGGTTTCAACTGTATCGTGGTCTGTTTGTTTCCTTCCTCAGTCTATACACAGTAGCTCTTATTAGGTACGTCTTTAGCCATCCAATATAGCAACTTCCTTTGGTTGTCTCCAACATCCCACTCTTCAACAACACACCTTTCTCCAGATTCACACAGATACCTTCGGCCATCTACCCCCCTTTCTCAATCCCCAATAAAGTCAGTCTATTCACTCAACGCAAGAGATGAATAAAAAATCAAAAAAGAATATCAAAGATGTCATTCTTATCTTTCACAATATCCTTATCAACCCCAACATAATTATGCAAACATAATATATAAATATGCAAATATAAACAAAATATAAGTGATGTAATAGAAAGAGCTCTGGACTTGGAGTTAGGAAGACCTGAGTTCAAATTCTGCCTCAGATTATTAGTAGCTATATAGCCCTAACCTCACTCTGCCTCAATTTCCTTATCTGTAAAATTATGATAATAATAGCACCTACCTCAGAGTTGTTGTAAGAATCAAATGAAATAATATTGGTAAAGTATTTCAAGAACTAAATTGAAGGAGCCACATAAATGCTAGTTATTATTATAATTATCATATATATATATTCTGTCCACATCTGTCCTCTCACAACCTCAGGATCACTTTGGGAAGTGATGATATCTAAAGTAATTTGGGGGGTTAAGTTATTCCTCATAATTTAATTTTTTAGATAATTGCATCTTAGTTTTTGTCAGATTAATGGAAAATGGAGAAATTTATGATCCAACAAGAGTACAGAACATCATGAAGTGCAAAATGGATAATTTTGATTACATTAAATTGAAAAATTTTTGCACACACAAACCCAATGCAACCAAAGAGGGAAGCAGAAAACTGGGAAAGAATTTTTGTGACTAGTGTCTGTGATAAAGGTCTCATTTCTAAAATATACAGAGAACTGCGTCAAATGAACAAGAATACAAGTCATTCTCCAACTGATAAATGGTCTAAGGATAAGAACAGAGAGTTTTCTGAGGATATAGTCATAAAAATGCTCTAAATCACTACTGATTAGAGAGATGCAAATCAAAACAACTCTGAGGTACTATATCACACCTATCAGATTGGCTAGCATGACAACACAGGAAGATGATAAATGATGGAGAAGATGTGGGAGAGTTGGAACACTAATTCATTGTTGGTGGAGCTGTGAGCTCATCCAACCATTCTGGAGAGCAATTTGGAACTATGCCCAAAGGGCTACAAAGATGTGCATACCTTTGACCCAGCAATATCGCTACTAGGACTGTACCCCAAAGAAATCATAAAAATGGGAAAGGGACCCATGCGTATAAAAATATTTATAGAATCTCTCTTTGTGGTGGCCAAGAACTGGAAATGGAGGGGATGCCCATCAATTGGGGAATAGCTGAACAAGTTGTAGTATATGATTAAAATGGAATACTATTGTGCTTTAAGAAATGATGAACAGGAAGACTTCAGAGAGGCCTAGAAGGACTTAGATGAACTGATGCTGAGTGAAAGGATCAGAACCAGAATTTTGTACACAGCAACAGCTACAGTGTGTAAGGATTTTTTTTTTAGACTTAGTACGTCACAGCCATGCAACGACCTAAAACATTCCCAAAGGACTCTTGAGGCAAAATGCCATCCACATCTAGAGCAAGAGCTATGGAACTGGATCGCAGAATGAAGCAGAATATTTTCTCTTGTGTTATGTTTTGTTTTGTTTGGATTTTTCTTATGGTTTCTCCCATTTGTTTTAATTCTTCTATGCAACATGACTAATGTGAAAATGTGTTTAATAAGAATGTATGTGTAGAATCCATATAACACCGTATGCCGTCTCGGGGAGGGAGGAGGAGAAAATCTAAGACTTATGGAAGTGATTGCGGAAAACTGGAAACAAAAAAATTAATTTTAAAAGATAATTGCATCTTAACTATGTAAGTGCAGAAACTTTTAATTGAAGCCATTTGTTGAAGGAATCTTTCCACAATGCACTATGCTCCTGCATTCATGACATATTCTATGGAGATCTTAAGCATAATGTGGTATGGTGGAGAGAGCTCACTTGAAGCCTGTAAGATCTAAGTTTAAATCTTACCTCTGATACTTTCTGGCTGTGACTCTGGGAAAGACATTTAAACTCTTAGTACTCACTAAGCAACTTTCTAAGATTGTAAAATACAGAAATCAGTTATAGTCAATCAGTAAACATTTAGTAGTGCCTATATGCCAGGCACTATGCTAAGCACTGGGTGTATAAAAAGAGGCAAAAGACAGTCCCTGTCCTCAAGAAGCTAATGGGGAGACAATATGCAAACAAATATAGACAAACTATATATGGGATGAATAGGAAATAAGTAACAGAGGAAAGGCACAAGAATTAAGAGGGGCTGAGGAAGGCTTCCTGATAGAAGATATGATTTTATTTGGGGCTTACAGGAAGGACATCAGAGAAGTCAATAGGCACAGCTGAGGAGGGAGAATGTTCCAGGCATGGAAAGGGAAATGGAGAAAATGCTTGGAGCCAAGAGATAGAATGTCTTGTTTATGGAACAGCCAGGAGGCCACTGACAGTGGATGGAAGAGTATGTGATGGGGAATAAGGCATAAAAAGAATAAAAACGAAGGCTAGATTATGAAGGGCTTTGAATGACAAAGAATTTTCTGTGTGATTCTGGCAGTAATAAGGAGTCACTGAAGTTTACTGGGGGGAGGCAGGGTTGTGACATAGTCAGATCTTGAAATCCCTTTGGTGGCTGAATAGAGGATGAATTGGAGTAGGGAGAACCTTGATAAAGACAGACCCACCAGCAGGCTAATGCAGCAGTAAAATAGCCTACACCAGGGTGGTAGAAGTGTCAGGGGAGAGAAAGGGGAATACTCAAGAGATATTGCAAAGTGAAATCTTTGACAACATATTGGATATAAGAAGGAGGGAAATAGAGAGTAGTCAAGGATTACTGCAAGGTTTTAAGCCCAAGGGACTAGGAGGATGGTACTGTCCTTTATAGTAAGAGGAAAGGAGATGGAGACAAGGGAAAAAAAAATTCAAGAGGAAAGATAATAAGTTCCATTTAAGTAAGCCATGTCTACTGGACATCAATTTTGTAGAGATGCAAGATTGGAGGTCAGCAGGGAGGTTGGGGTGGAATAGACTACAGAATAATCAGCGTAGAGATGGTAATTGAATCCATGGAAGCTGATGAGATCACCAAGTGAAGGAATACAGAGCAAGAAAAGTCGACCGCCCAGGACAGCATCCTTATGGGCACCTGAGGTTAAAGGGCATAATCTGGATGAGGATTCAGCAAAGGAAACTGAGAAGGAGGGTTAGGAGGAAAATCAGGAGAGAGAGGTGTCCCAAAAATCTAGAGAAAAGAGAGTATCAAGCTGGAGAAGGTGATCAAGTGTCAAAAGGCTGCAGACAGGTTAAAGAGAATGAGGTTGAGAAAAGGCCATTGGATTTGGCAACTAAGAAGTCATTGGTAACTTTGGAGAGAGCAGTTTTGGTGGAATGATGAGGTTGGAAGCTAGACTGTAAAGGGTTAAGAAAAGAGTGAGAGGAAAGTGAAGGTACCTATTGTAGACACCTTTTCCAGGAGTTTAGCTACAAAGGGCAGAAAAGATATATATAGTAAAGATGGTATGGAAGGATCAAATAAGGATTATGACTGCAATATTCATAAGCTACCATTGTTCTAGTGTCTATCATAGATAATCACATTATCTCAAAGTGTAGAGGTAATTATACGAACAAGAGCTCACATTTATATATACTGGATTCAGTTTTTCAAAGTAGTAATTTTCCATAGTGGATAGAGAGCAAACCCTGGAGTCAGGAAGTCCTGGGTGAAAATCCTGAGTCATTATTCAACCTTTCGGTGACTCCAGGCAACTTTTTTAGGCTATAAATTGGAAAGCAAATGCTGAAACTGCATTAGTAGAACAGATTTCCTCAAAGGGAATTCTCTACACTCTGTACAAAGAACTCACAGGAATGGTCCATAAAAGGAGGGGAAACTACTAGGAAGACTTACAAAGCACTTTCCTTACAACAACTCTGTCAGATAGGAATGCGAGACTATGACTCTCATCTTTTTCAGATGAAGAAATGATCTGAACCCAAAGATTCTGGGAAATCCTTTACATTTTTTGCAGGTCACCTGAAATCCTTTGGCATGCCATAAGGATTTCCAACATCCTTTGGAGGACCACAAGTTGTGTAGTCCTGGTTCAGATCTTTCCAGCCTCCCACTCCAGAACGCCTCCCCCTCCTCCAGACTTCCTAGGTCATAAATAAGGACAATTAAATTTAAAAAAAAATTTTTTTTTAATTTTTAATTTAAATTTAATTTAATTTTAATTTTCAATTTAATTTAAATTTAAAAAATTTTTTTAAATGAGAAAATAGCTCCCAAAGAAAGACTGAAACTCTAAATTACTTAAATTTTGGTAAAAGAACAAAATATAAAAACATTAATATAATGTTTATATAATATAATAATAAATTAATATAATGATGAGTAATGACTCATTTGTTCCAGGTCTCCTTTGGTTCTCTTTTCTATTTATGTTGCTAAGATTACCATTACATAGTGAGCAAATTTAAGGAATTCTGAGAGATTCCAGAATCCATAAAGATACTGTTCACTGCCTATCTGAAACTCTGTTTCTATACAAGATTTTAGGTGATGATTATTTTACTGACTGCACTGATGTGTCTAATTTTCAAATGGCAATTTTTTTATTTCCCCCCTACTTAACTGTATTTTATTTTTTCCAATTGCAAGTAAAGATAGTTTTCAACATTCACTTTTGTAAGATTTTGAGCTCCAATTTTTTTCTCCCTCCCCAGGATGGCAAGCAATCTGATATATATGTACAATCATATTAAACATATTTCCACATTAGTCATGTTGTGAAAGAAAAATCGGAACAAAATGGAAAAACCATAAGAAAGAAAAAAAGTGAAAATAGTACAATTTAAAAAATGTTCTCATCCCTCTTTTGGGATGAGCTGCTCTCCAACAGTATGTCTAGGAGGGAGAAGGGAAGGAAGATGCCTCAGCGCCCAGCAGAGGGGAGGCTGAACTGCTGCCTAGTCAACAGAGGAAAGCATTAAGAGAGGGGGATTATGGAGGGGATTTTCTGTTCTTGTCTCTCCTGCACAAGCATTCTGCAGACCCATATTTATCATGTTGGTCCAATGAGTACACATTAAGGCAAATGGCTGTCTTTAGAGTGCTTAACATAAAAACCTGGAAGGGACAATGTGGGTGGCTCAGAACACTGGAAAGACCAGAACTCAGTCCTCAACTGACAGTAAACTTGTTCTATGATCCCAGCTATGAAATGAATTACCTACAGGACCTGAGGCAAGACACTTAAGCTCTGCAAGTCTCAGTTTCTTCATCTGAATGGGAATAATCATAATCTAAACCTCACACGGTTATTGTTAAGAAGGCATTGCAGAGGACTTCTTTTTTGTGCACCTCAGATACGCTTTCTTTACAAAAACATGCTAAAATGATTATCCTTAATTGGGTTGTGGGGCAGCTAAGTAGTCTAGTGGACAGAGTACTGGAGTTGAAGTCAGGAAAACCTGCGTTCAAATCCTGTCTCAAATACTTAGTAGGTGTCTGACCCTGCACAAGTTATTTAACCTCTATATGTCTGTTTTCTTATCCACAAAATGAGGATAACGATAGCGTTTACTCCACAGGGTTGTTGTGAGGATTGAATGAGATGACATATGTGCAGCTTGGCAAGCCTTAAAGCACTCAACTTAACCATATACTTATTCTAAGTGTTAGCTAGCAAACTGCTTAACAAGGGCTGTGATTTTGCACCTGAGCTTGTCGTAGGCAGTAAAAGAAAACCTGGGAGTGTAGCTCTAATTGTAAGAAATTTTAGGTTATTTGATGAGAAAACCACTGAGTCAAAGATTGTTATACCGCATGGGTGAAATATCTAGGTGAATTTTAACTAGTTGGGTATCAGACGATCTATATAGAGAGTCTCACCCTTGGCGAAAGAGACAGAAAGTGTAGCCAAAGGAGCGCTGAGACTGAGCTCTGGAGGTCTGGGTTTCAGATCCTGACTTTCACTCAATGAATTCTATGTGACGATGGGGTTTATACTCTATGAGAATCTGTTTCTTCATCTGGAAAGTAAGGATGGTATTTGTTTGGTCTGCCTCGCAGGGTTATGAGGAAAACATTTTCAACAACTTCGAGTTCTATACAAATGTAAATTACTAATATAACTACACTGTGGTACTTAAAGGACTTCTTAATATGGAAAAATGATTTTACGGATACCCCATCTAAAGCATTGGCTCTGATACACACACATTATATATACATGTATTTTATTCATTTATTTCTTTTCCCTAGCAAAGGGGATAAATTTACACTGAATTATTGACCAGTCCTCCTTTTGACCAATGATATTCATTTGTGAAACAAGAGTGAGCACCATTAAAAAAAATTACGCTAACTGGCACAGAAAATGGTCCAGAATTTTCTTAAATCAGGAAGCATTAAAAAACAACACTCTACATTACTCACTAAAATTTAATTTTGCTCTTCTGAACAGCTGCCAAATTAATATTCCTAAAGCAGAGGTCTGCCCATGTCACCCCCCTCAAGAAACTTTAGTGCTTTGCTCTTGCCTGGAGAATAAAATGCAAACTCCTCTCTCTTTTAAAGGCCTTCACAGCCAGGCTCCAGATTTGTTTTCCTGATTATGTGTTGCTCCCCCTCACAAATACTACATTTCTGCCAAACTGGACTACTTGCTGTCCTCCATACACATGTCACCTCCCACCTCTTAGCAGAAGTCCTTCTGCATCCCTGGGATGCCCTCCCTTCTCACCTCCGCTGAAACCCTGACTTCCCTTCAGTGCTTGACTTGTGTCATTTCCTTCAAGAGATCTTTCCGGATGACCCCAGTTATCAATGCCCCTCACTTGAAATTACTCTGTATTTATTGTATATGCAGAGAGAGACATATATACATATGTACATACGTACAATGTCCTAAAAGTGTTAGCACAATAATTGCACATATATAATCTATATCAAACTGCTTACTTCTTTTCAGGAAGGGAAATGGGGGAGGAGGAGAGAAAGAGCATTTGAAACTCAAAATTTAAAAAAATGAATGTTAAAAATTGTCTTTACATGTAATTGGGAGAGAAATAAATGACAAAAGTCTTAGCGCAGTTTTAAGCTACTAAAACCTGAAAGCTATTAAATCTTACAACTGCTCAGTATATATTGTATTTACTAGTCTACGTACAAGTTCCTTGAGGGGCAGCGGCTGTATGTATTGATATCCGCAGCACCTAGCACAGTATCTGGAATGTAACAGGCAATTAACGTTTGCTTGGGGATTGATTTGTTGATTACTTTCTTTTCACAATGGCCTTTTATTCTGACAGCTCAACTGTTAATCATTAACACTAAAAATACTACACAGGAGATAATGATTTCTTATTCCAGGAATGGAATTTTTTTTTCTTTTTAAAGTGTTTATAAGGGGATAAGAGTCGATTGCCCTTTGTACCTCCTTTGATGGTAAATTTGTTCACATGGTACAGTAAAATGTAACATTCAGTACAGTAAAATGTACTGAAAATGTAAAGCACTAGGATAGATTTTTTTTCCTATCAAATTGGCTTTCATTTTTTTTAAAGTCTCCATTTATAATTTTTTTTTAATTCTGAATTCCAAAATCTCTCCCTCCCTCCCACTCCCTTCCCCACTCACTGAGAAGGTAAGCAACATCAATTACATCAATTATACATCCGAAATTATGTAAAACATTTTCATATTAGCCATATTGTAAAAAAAGACAGATCTTAACTTCTTGATGGTATTGGACAGTAAGCTATATGAATAAAAGATTGATCTCTATCTCATTCTTCTTTTTAAACCCCCATACTGTCTTGTACATAATTCAGTTGCTGAATGAGGAAATGACTATATTGATAATGCATTTTTTGTTTTAGTATAAGCAAGTGCTTCTGATTAAATAATGTGATTAAAGAAGATCTTCCCTACCCATTAATGGGCCTGGGAAGATCTGTAGGAAGCCCTCATCTTTTGTTAAGTTTCTAATGAGGCACTGGTTCTCAAGGGTTCTGATGCCCTCTGACTCTAAAAAAAGGTACAAATACTCCGAGGGGGAGGTTTAACTCTGGGGCTTCCTGACTGGAAGTATTTGTTTGGCCAGACGTGATTCTTGGAAGCCACTAAGGAGTAGGAGTCCCCCAGCTTTGAAAACCCAGATATTGGTGCTTCCTTCTCTGGTAGCTATGGTCAGACAGTTGGATCTGTCTGTTGGTCTATGATGTACGTATTGCTTATGTCAGACATTTGGATGCATGTCTGTTGATTCTGATTTCTTTGTATTTTCTCTGAAGTTCACAGTGCTGACTTTTTCCTCTGAACTAAGTGAATGATACATGGGCTTGATGAAAGTGATTGTTGACCTCTCAAAGGTTGCCTTTCTTTTTATATATATATTTTATATATAAACATTTATATATTATATATAATATACAATATAATATGTTACGTATAATAATATAATAAAAATATATAATTATTTATATATAAGCCCTGCTGTGTACGTCAGCATGCTTACTGTTATAACGACAAAGTAGAAAGAGAATAGGAAAATAAAATTCCATCAATATTCAAGCAAAACCACCAATGAGTTTATTTTATACAAAATGTATCAGAGGTAATAGTTACACTCATCAATTAAAGCTAAGGTATCTTACTTTATGTCACTAAGTGATTATTCAGTGGTGCTGATAATGAGATTCCTCCAGTCTTTCCTAATTTATTTGCTGAAGGTCTATGAGAACAGTAACAGGGGTTACATCCCCAGAGTCACTCCCATCTCTACTGCCTTATTTTCCATGAATCACAAACACAAAATGGAGACAGGCCCGTTCTGTAAGAAAATGGGAGAGGAATTGTTTTGGATTGTAAGTTCAGAGAGAACTTGGACTGGGACTCTGTGGATCACCTTACATGCATAACACTGGTTTGGAATCACAACAAAGTGCTTGCTCTTCAGTGTTCAGTCAAAGCCTCAATCCATGCTTAGTTTCATCACCTGCCAGGAGTATGCTGATATATGTTTAATAACCAGCTCTCCAGGGGGAAAATGTACACATGAATCACTTTTAAATTTAATCTCCATTACTCCACAAACTAATAAATCAAGTCCTGAAAGCATTTGCTGCTTTCCAAGGTACAAACGCTCACGCTGAAATTTTAACGATGTCCCAGATCCAACCATTCAGCTTCCACCCTTCCTAGTTCTGCCTTTTGGAGCAAAACAGAATATGTTTAATCCCTGTTCACATTAAATTCTCTCCCAAACAATTAGGTACCCCTTTTTCCACCTTTCTTTTCCCCTTCCCAAGATGTCTCTTTTCCAAGTTAGACATCTCAGTTCCTTCAAATCATCTTTGTATGTCACAGTCCTCTATGTCCCATCACCACCCTGATCACCTTCTTTTGCACACTACCCAATTTACCTTACTGTTCTCAAAGTGTGCTGCCCAGAACTGAACATAATGATTCAAGTATGGCTTGTTGAGGGCAGAATCCAGTTGGTCCATCACCTTCCTTGTTTTGGGCATTATGCCTCTCAGTGTACCCCAAGATTACATGAATTTACTATGTCCCATTGTTGATTCCTACTGAGTTTTAAGCCCACCAAAAAACACAGGTCTTTTTCACATGAACTATTTCCTAGCTGTATGTATAACATCTTAGAAACTAATTTTCTATTTATTCCTATTAAATTTCATCATGAAAATTCTGGCATGTCAGGATCTAATTTTGTCAGGCATGGTCTTCCTATCAGTTTTGTATCATGTGTAAATTTGACAAGTATGCTATAACTTCAACCAAGAAATTCATAAAAATGTTAAAAAGCATAAAGTCAAGGACAGATACTTGGGATACCAAATTAAAGATCTTACTTCAAACTGACGTCAATCTATTAGTAATTTCTTTAAATATGGTTGTTCAATCAGTTTAAATATGACCTACCTAGACAATCTGCTAAGGTGTATCTTACTATCTTGCCCACAAAAATAACACGAGAGAATTTTTTAAATGGTCTGCTGTAAATGGTCTATGGCACTCCCCTGATCTACCAGTCTAGTAGCCCTGTCAATGAAGGAAATGAGATTAGAGTGGCATGAATGACTGCCCTCAACTAGTTGTTTTAAAGCAGTCACACACACTCATCTGATCCTTGCAAACAAAAGACCAAATGTGCTGGTCCAAATTAAGGTTTATCTGTGGCCACGGAATTGAGTGAAGTGAACCGGACCATGCACCAAAGCCTTCACTTTCTCTCTGGCAAATTGAGGGGACTAGACTAAAGGACATCTCTTCTAGCTCAAACAGTCAATGATTTTATAACATCAAAAGCAGATAATTTACAAAACACTGGAGAGAGCACTGGGCTTGGCATCAGGAAGATTCATCTTTCTGAGTTCAAATCTAGCCACAGACACTTATTAGCTATGTGACCGGAAACCTGTTTATTTTAGTTCTTTATCTGTAAAAATGACTTGGAGAAGGAAATGGCCAGCAACACCAGTATCTCTGTCAAGAAAACCCCAAATGGGATCACTAAGAGTCAGACCCTACTGGAACAACTGAACTGAAACCTGAAGGAAAGGGACACTCCAATGACATTTCTTTGTCCTACACCTGCAGATCTGTATAAATAATGGTCAATATACAATAACAAGAGAGAAAGCTCCTTCGAAGCAGTGGCTTTTTTTTTTTTGCTTTGTTTTAAAATAAAAGGCTTTAATACAAATGAATCCTGATTAACTCAGTATTTGCTTGCGTCTTAGTATTAATGTAAGCATACATTTTCCTAGTTGTGACAACAAAGGCACTTATTGGTGGCAAAGTACTAGTTACAGTCTGTTTTTGAACAATTGAGATTATGATAATCAGCAGTACGGAGACTGCTAACTAATTAGATTTGTTGAGGCAGAAAAGGGGCACAATGTAGCTTTTAAAAATAATAACTTTTCTTTCTTATCCTCTACTCCTTTTTTTGTATAGGAAATTATAAGATTTGTTGGTTTGTTTTTTTTAAAAACAAGAGTTGTAATAGCTGGGTAAAGAGACAGGATTGCAGATGATAGCAATGTTAACAGCTGCTCCCTTTGCACAGAAAAAAAAATAATTTCACCTGATCTGCGTATTAGAAGAGAAGACATTTCTGTGCCTGTTCAGTTAGTGCGAGGTTGGAAGTGAGGTCACAGCTAACTCTTGACAGGTAATATCCTCACTAGTATAAAAAGGCTTAAAAAAATGCTGTTTCAAATCAATCTGAAGTTCTAGAACTAGTTATGGGAGATAATATTTTTTCCCTTGGGCTATATTCATGATATTGTTTATAGCACTGCTTAACTCTTCATATATCCATCATGTTTTGAATGAAAACATGCATTTTAAAATACTTCAAGTAAAAATAGAAGTGATGCTTTGGGGACTTTTTTGTTCTGACAAAACAAGAATATGGATCATATCCAGCCTCCCTCGGGGGGAAAATAAACAATATAGATTAGGGTGAGGGAAGGGACCTGTGATTTCACTGATATTGGGAACTCCCAGATGAGGAAGGCCACAGAGGTAGTTAAAAAGGTGTTGAGAAGTACATTGTGTAAAAACATTATTCTGTGAACAGGTCTATAAGTTTCACTTTATAGATGAGGAAACTGAGGAAGGCAGAGGTTAAGTGACTTGCTCAGGGTCATACAGCTGGCTACTAAATGTGCTACCAAAGGGGTTCATGACACAAAAATAGTTAAAGAACCCCTACCTTTGGCAGTAGCCTGGAGCGCTGAGAGGTTAAATAACTAATCTGCCTGTCGTCACATAGCCAGTCTGTGTCTGAGACAAAACTATCCAAAGCATTGATATATTAAGACAATATCTATACTTTCCTTGATCCACTTGGGCTGTGAGTTCCTTGAGAGCACAGGATGTATTTTGATTTCTTGGTATCCCCAGAGCTTAGCATAGCGCCGGACATATAGCAGAAGCTTCATAAATATGGCTTGACTGATCTTGATAATAAATAATAAAAAGAATCATTTCAATGGTCTTTTTGAGAGATATTTACTGTTGTAGCCGAACAGATCCTATGGCTAAAATGGGACAGTGGTGTGTTAGTGATGGTGCCTACGTGTCAGTTTCCCAGTTATCAAGTGGAGAACAACTCTCTGGCTATGACACATTTCGTGCCATAACATCCTGCTTTATGTTTGAGATAACAGGTAGAAAGATATGGACTTCTGGCCAAAAATACACAGAACACAGTTCACATGACGGATGCTGAATGAAAACATGAATTACGATGTTTTTCATCAACTACTAAAAAGTATGTCAGGGAAAATAGTCTTTCCCTACAGGATTTCTGAAGCCTAAAAGGGTTAAAATATTGAATTCTTCACTTAAATGGCTACGATTGTCCCCATGAGGAAGATCATATCGTTTGCAAGCACATCTACTGCAAAGGCATGAAGGTTCTGGCTCTACACGGCTCCTTGTGGGTTAGATCATAAGCTTTTAAACTCAATTCTAATTTCATTTGATAACCTATACGCAGTTAAAAAGCTCTGAAAGAATAGGATTATTTAAACTGCACTAGGGGGAGAATTTTTTTTTTAATTTTGAGGCAGTTAGTTGGTACACTGAAGGACATTAGACTTGTGGTCAGGAAAATGAGTGTTCAAATCAAACCCCAGAGTGCCCTTAGCAAGTTATCTAACCTCTCTCTTCCTCAGTTTCCTCATCTATAAAATGAAAATAATAATAGCACCTACCTTCCATGATCATTATGAGGATAAACTAGATGATATTTGCAAAAATTGCTTCGAAAACCTTAGAAGTCTTATATGAGCGCTAGTTAACATTATTACATTGTTATGGAAACTGCAACACCTGTCTATATTCTGAGTCTGTATTCTTTTGCCCACACTGTACTAGTAACATTTTTGCATTCATGACAGGCTATAATGATACTGAACTTAGCCAATTGACAAACGAAGGGAATAGAAAGGAAAAAAGTGCCACTACTTTTACTCAAGGATTCACAAATTCAAGTCATACCTCCTTCAAACTTTGACACCAGATTAGAGAAAACTTATATCAGAAATTAAAGTCAAAGAACTTTACAACCAGAAGCAACCTCAAGGATCATTTCACCCAACCCTTTCATTCAATAGATATATAAAAGTGGGGCTCCTAAACAATGAAATGACTCACTCAAGGTCACATAGCTAGTTAATGGCAGAGCTGAGACTAGAAACAGCTGATGACTCAGTGCATGGAATCCTGGGGCTGGAGTCAGAAAGACCTAAGCTCAAATCCAGCCTAAGACATTTCCTGTCTGAGGCTGCATTTGAACTCAGACCTTCCTAACTCCAGGCCCAGTTCTCTATTCACATTACCACCTAGTTAGCTGCCTGAGGTATAAAGCCATCTTAACATGTCTCTCAAAGTAAATAAGTAACTTCCTACAATACAAAAAGAAGCTGCTTTCACAAGAGTCAAACTTGAACCATATCTACCTGATTCTTTACACTCTCATAGTTGGGCATTAATATATTGAACAGGCCAGTTACATGCTTGGGATAACTTAACAAACAATTCATTAGCTCTAATCTTATTTCCACAAAACACTGGCCTAAGAATGCAATTACCTTAAATTTCTAAACCTATTCAGAAATTTGCTTGTCCTTGGTGATATGTGGACATGTTCTTATTCACTACTCAAACTCTTCCCAGAGGATGGAAGACAAGATCCAAGGAGAAAATTAGAAACCATCTACTCCAAACACCTTGATAACTTTTATGGTTGAGCCTTTGTTGTCCCTTTTAAAATTGGTGGTTGCTCTCCTGTCTCATTTTCCCTTCCTAAGTTGCCAAATAAAGCCCAAAACTGTCAAGAGATTTAGAAATGAAATGACCTTAAAATTTTGTTTTCAGGACTACAAACTGTCAGTCACTACTCCATATGCTAATCCAGGATCACTTTCTGAATACCCACTTATGGCTGTGTTTTCTATATGCCAGTGACCATCTTCAGAACAGAAATGATGTGGAAAGATACTGAAGATCTTTTATGAGACACATGCAAAATCCTTCTGAACAGTCCTCATATACACAGGTCAGATATTTTCCCTCTTTATTGATCTGACAAAGATCAACAAACAAAACAGAACAAAAATTCATGAGAAAATGATCCCTTCCCATTACAGATGGTTGAATGAATATATGACAGTCTTCTAATAACAACTTTAAATCATATAAGCGCCACTACTTTTTTACTTTAAAAACCAATCCATCAGAAAATCACAGCAAACACTACATGACTCACAAAATTTTCTCCAAAAAGATGACAAATATTGATCTCATCACGCCCAAAGATGATAGCTAAGATAATATGGTCACATAAGTAACTAACCACTTAATGACAACAGTCCATCACAAATCTCTCCTGAGGCTCCAATGCCAAGATCCATCTTCCTTGATATACCAAGCTATACTTAGCTGCTGAATCCCTTTATGATTCAGCTCTACCAGAATCTTCTCCACGAACCCCATTCCGATTTCCTGAACCAGGAATGATTTTCCTCCTTCAGATCTCACACAGCATTTTATTTGCATTTATTAAACACTTCTTGTGTTATTTTTGTGCATGTCACATCATCCTATTATATTATAGACTCCCTTGGAGCAAGGAGTTTATGTTACAGCCACAAAACCATGCTTCATCTAAACTTTGCATCTTTCCTGGTACCTGATAGAGTATTTGATACATATAAGGTGCTTAATAAATTCTTTACTGAATTAAATGTTAGGAAATTAAGTTCTAATGTGCTATGTAGCACAATAGATAAAGTACTAGACCTCGAGTCAGGAAGACTCATCGTCCTGAGTTCAAATTTGGCATCAGACACTTACTAGCTGTGGGACTCTGGGCAAGTCACTTCACCCTGTTTGCCTCAGTTTCCACATCTGTAAAATTAGCTGGAGGAAGAGACGGCAAACCACTCCAGTATCCTTGCCAAGAAAAACCCAAAAGGTGTCACCGAGAGTCAGACACAAGCGAAAACTAAACAACAACAAAATTACTCTAGTCAGGTAGTAGTGTATAAAGATAAACTAAGAAAAGTCATTTGTATTTTTATTTAAAAAAAACAACAAAAATGAATAAAGAGAGAAATTTATCTACAAGAAAGATAAAATGTATTATAGTGGGCCAAAGAGTTAAACTAAAGGACTGGGGCAAGGGGAAAAGGTCTACTTAAACGCAGGCTTAGGTCCAAGGATGCAAAGTCTAATAATGTGGCCGCTTAAGGAAAGCCATGGGAACTCTTTGTCCATTCCCCTCCAAATCTTGCTTGACAGAGGATGCAGCAACATCCTAAGGATTAATTTACTTGATACTTGTCGGAGAATGGGTGTGGACAGGCCAAAGGAAGCACAGGAGGAAAAGAGGATGAGGAAGAATTTCAGTAAAGAAAGATACGAAAACTAGAAGTAAAGTGGCAGGCAGATGAAGGAGCCATAACGATAACAGCTGATTTTTCAAAAATAATATTTTATTTTCCCCTAATTATATGTAAAAACAACTTTTAACATTCAATGTTTTTTTTTGTTTGTTTTGAGTTCCAAATTCTATCCTTCCCACTCCCTCACTCTCCCTAAATTTTTTATAGCACTTTAAAATTAGCAAAGTGCTTTATCCGTATTATCACATTTGATCTCCACAACCCTGTGATGTAAGTGCTGTTATGACTACTGTGATCCCCATTTTACAGATGAGGAAACTGAAGCACATGGAGGTTAAGTGACTTGACCAGGGTTACAGAGTTCGTATCTGAGGCAGAGTTTCAACTCAAGTCTTCCTAACTCAAAGTTCTGAGCATTATCTACATCCCGTAATTGTCTTCTGCACATGTGTAAGAAATAAGACTGTTCCTACATTAAGGTAGTTGATCTGTAGACAGCAGGCTTTGAAAAGTGAAACAGGGGATTCAGAAGGGGGAAAAGGCTATTTCTTACATCGATCATCGGAAATGAATATATAAAAGGTACCGTATGATCTTTGAGAAGTTAGGTTATAAGAATATGACACTTCCATCTCCTGTGACAAAGATGAGGCATGTCAGGCAAAATAGCTGTTTGTCACATTTTTGAAAGTCTCAGTCTCTCAACTGTCGCAGAGGCCATGACTGAATATAGATTCCAGGAGGGTTGTGTTAGAGACCCCTTACTTGTCTCATGGATAAATTCTCAGCATGACCATACATACCTCAGAAATCAGGAAATGCTACAAATCAAGGCTTAATTTATTCCCTTAATTGTCTAGAGTAGCAATATGAAACTCAAATAGAAATGGAGCTCTCTGGTTGCATGTTGATTTACAAAACCACAAATTAATATTATCTATGTTTCATATTTTTGTTTTGTTAAATATTTCCCAGTTACATTTTAATCTGACTCCCTACTGATAGGAGTTTGACTCCTCCAGGTTCAGACTTATGAAAGAGAAAATGTTAATAATGTACATTAAACATAAAAGTGTGCCTTGTGCACTTTCTTTTTTTTTTGGAGAGCCCACTGCAACAGGAATACAAAAGGTATCACATATTTGGGCATTAGACTCTCAAGGCACACAGTAGACCTCTATAAAGAATTTAGAATTATTTTAACAATAAAGGAAGAACCTGACAATTGGAGGGATAACTCCAGTCCATGCTTAGGTTAAGCTAATATTTAGAAAGCAAAAATGTTAATACTTCCAAAGTTAATATAACAAAACCCAAAATCTAACATAGAGAATCCAGAAGTAGCACCAAAAGTATATACGACACTGTTTGATCAACCAAAGACTGTAAAATATTGCATAAAGAAAACAGTCAATAAAAACCAAGAAAACTTATCAGCAGTATGCTAAAACTGAATTGAGATACATATTGCATACCATAGACTGGAAAAATCCCAATTCGATAGATTACATAAACATAATAGCATAAGGAATTAGAAGAAAAGGAAACAATAGATTTCAATTGTTCAATAGACTTATTTTCTACTGTACATAAACAAGAAATTATTAGAGAAAAAACTGATGGATTTGGTTATATAAAAAAATTTTACTCAACAAAAAGCAATGTAACTCAAAGGAAAAAGAAAAAAATAAATGGGGGAACTTTGTGGTAAGTATATCTGATAAAAATCTGGCAAAATATTTAAGGAACTGACATAAAATTTCTATGATAATATCCATTCCCTTATAGTCAAATTGTCACAGGATATTAAGAGACATTGTTAATGATCACTTTAAAATTATTTAAACTCTAATGATCAAATAATTGGTCTTCAAAGAATCTCCAAAATACGTTACATCCACCAAATTGAAAAAAAAAATGGTTTCAAACTACAAAATTTGACGTTGATTAGGGCCATGGAGAAAAAGCTAATCTATTTCATTGTTGGTACAGGTCAAATCAATAAAATGGTTTTGGAGAAAAATCTAGCAAGATACAAAATTATAACTTCTAACCAGAGATCCAGACAGCTAGGGCTATATGCAAAGGATGTTATTAAAAGAAAAAGACCTATGTATGTAAAGCATGCATAACTGTTTTATTCATAGTATCAAAAACTAGAAAGGATCAGCATATCTAATAATTAAGAATGACTAAATTATAGTATTAATATAATGAAATATCATTGTGCTATAAAAACACAGGTGTACACACCTCAGAATTTCTAAAATAATATATATAATACATATAAATAATATATATATTGATGACACTATATACCAAAAGTAACAATGTCCAAACCTTCCAAGCAGACTTACAGAAAAAAGGTAGGAAGGGGACATGAAACAAATTGTTTCTATTATCATTTTTTAAAAATTGATTTTCCCTTTTACCAAAATTTAAATAGCTTGAATTTTGAAGTTATTGTTGAGAATTCATTCTATCCTATGTTTATTTTTCTGGAGATTGATAAAATAAAGTATCATATAATTTCAGTCTAACAAACAACCAGCAAAGGAATAAAAATATAGTTTCAAAATCTATGTGATACAAATTTTTTTAAAATAGCATAAGCTCAGTGATAATTTTACAATTAAATTTCTACCCTAGCTCCTCTCCTTCTACAAAAGATGGCAAGAACCATATTTTTTTGTTTGCATATGAGAAACAGAGAAACAGATTTTCTTTCACTGACCTCTCTGTTTCCTCACACAAGATACTCCATCTTCCCACTTCATCTTCACTGGCTGTCCACCCTACCTGTAATGTCCTTCACCTTCACCTCCTGCCTTCCTTGACTTCTTTCAAGTCTTAGCTAAAAATCATACTTTCTGCAAGAAGCGTTTCTGATCTCTCTTAATGCTAATGCCTTCACTCTGAGATCTCCAATTTATCGTGTGTGTGTGTGTGTGTGTATATGCACACACACATAACATACACTTTTTTTTTACATATAGTCATTTGCAGGTTGTCTCCTATATTAGACTGATTCCTCTTTGACATCAGGGACTGTTATTTTTTGCCTTTATTTTTTTTCTCCAGTGCTTAGTACACCGCCTGGCACATAGTTCATATTTAATAAATGCTTACTGATTTGACTTAGGGGCAGTTAGGTGGTGCAGTGGATAGAGCGCCAGTGCAGTAGTCAGGAGGACTCAAGTTCAAATGTTACCTCAGACACTTGACACTCACTAGCTGTGTGACCTTGGGCAAGTCACTTAACCCCAATTGCCTCATCCTGGGTCATCTCCAGTCATCCTAATGAATATCTGGTCACTAGATTCAGATGGCTCTGGAGGAGAAGTGAGGTTGGTGACCTGCACCGCCCTCCCTCACTCAAAACAAAGTCAAGTCAAGTCATGTCATCATTTCTCTGATGACATGGTCTTCTTTGGCAACAAAGGATGAACATACACTGATGTGACTTTCAATGCACATAGAGAGTCCTCTGTGCACCCCTTAAATGCTGCTATTGAACTAAGTAATATCTTGGAATTCCACTCAGTCTACCCCTGAGCACCTACTGAAAGTTGTGATGTCTGAACCTTCCCATACCATATTAGATCCAAAGGGTCCATTTTTCTAGCTAGATAAATAGCTCTGAGCAGATAAACTTGACCTGAAGAACGGAAACAGGAAGCCCCAGACAGCTTCAATCATATGGTAATTTTCATGAGTCCCAGCAAAGGGATTATAGGATCCTTGGCTGAATCTTTATTGTTTTGTTGTTTTCAGTCATGTCTGACTCTTCATGAGTCCTTTTGAGGTTTTCTTGACAAAGATACTGGAGCAATTTGCCATTTTCTTCTCCAGCTCATTTTACAGATGAGGAAACTGAGGCAAACAGAGTTAAGTGACTTGTCCAGAGTCACATAGCTAATAAGTATCTGAAGTCAGATTTGAACTCAGGTTTTCCTGACTCCAGGCCCAGCAAGCTATCCATCTACGTGTAACCTGTCTAAAGAGTCTGCCCAAGGAGTCTTAGAGTCGTTCAAGTACAAACGTCTCATTTTACAAATGAAGAAACTGAGGCCCAGACAAGTTAATGTGACTTCTCCAGGGTCACTGAACTAATAAGTGTCAGAGTCAGGATTTAAACTCAGATCTCCTTAATTCCAACTCTAATACTCCATATCAGTGACATCAAACTTAAATAGGAATGGGGGCCACTAATACACACATAAGTCTCCCTGTAGGGGCCAAATGGAATGGCATTTATGTCTTACTGTAGCTTTATTTATTTTATTAAATATTTCTCAAATACATTTTAATTTGGTTCAGGCAGTACTCATTTTGATATCTCTATCCAACATTATTTTAACCACACTATGTCTCAATGAATCAGTCAGCCTAATTCTGTCTTAACAAAGTAGACCAAAGCAATAAAAAAAGACAAGTAATCTGGTCTTGGCCTACTTTTAGTAAAAATAAAGGAATCAAAAATTGGAAAGGAAGGAGAGGATGGTTACTACAGGAAGGGCTGAAGAGATGAACATATACTCGGCAAGCAAAAGGAATTCAGTAATAATTTCTCCCTAAAATCACTGGGCTCACATTTTAAAAATGGGTGATACTCTCCCTTTTAAGAGAAAGGAAAAGGGCTAAAACTATCATATTTCCATTTTATAATTTCCCTTTTCCAAGTGAATAAGCATTTGCTAAATGGCTACTCTGTGCTTGGCACTGTGCTACATTGCTGGGGATAGAAAAATTGGTAAAAAAACAAAAAAAACCACCAGTTCTTGCTCTCAAGGAGCTGCCAGTCTAAAAAACCTGATATTTAAAGTAATGCATATAAACTACACACACACACAGACACACACACACACACACACACACACACACACACACACACAGACACACACACACCACACTCACATGCTACATGCATAAGAAGGCTACATATATATCTGTTGTTAACTTTCTTTGGAGTATTATCTTTCCTCATTTCAGATAGTCATATTCTTCTCTTTGCCGTACAAAATCTTAAAATATATATATATATATATGGGTTCCATTTTTCAGGGAATGTAAGAGGAAAGGGGGATTTTTTAAAGGATGGCAAACTTGATTCAGTTTCATACAAAGATCAGAGGTTCAAGAAGACAAGGTACTCTGGCAGCCTAGTAAATACTGTATCACTGAAGGATCTTGAAAGAGGAGACATAGTTGAGTGGGCAGGGAGTTAAGGGTGAAGCGGGAATAAATTTTCTCTATTTTCTTGTCAGCTAAAGACACATTTCCCAGTCCCCAATTCACAGACTCATTTTTTAAAAAAGAAAAGGATTCTGCAAGACTCCTCTTAATGTAAGCACCTCTGAAAGAGGCTTGTGATCATGGAAAATGTTTGTTGAATGTAACTGCCATTATTATAGACTACTTCTAAGTTTTATAGTAGGTATAGGTGAAATATGAGAAAGTTGACTCACTTGACCTGACTCACATAATCCTGTTAGGAGGAAGCTGCCTTGTCTGCATTACAACATACTGGACATAGTAACTAAAGCATTTTACGTAAGACAAATCAATTTTTACAGGTGACAGACAACAAGGAATTTGTGACTTTTTGAAGAAATTTTCTCTAGACTTTAGATAAGAGGTTCTTAACCTTTTTTTTTTTTTTGTATCAGAGACCCCTTCATCAGTCTGTTGAAGCCTGTGGAGTCCTTTTCAGAATAATGTTTTTAATAACATTAAAAAAATACATGGGATTTCAAAAGAAACCAAAGGTTACTGAAAATAAAGATGTGATTTTTTTTTTTCTCATTCAAGCTCATGGACTTGCCCTAAAATCTAACCATGGCAATGGGAAGATATGCATGGACTTCAGGTAAAGAATCCCAGTCTAAATGAACTGGTCTTTTCCTTTAACAAGAATAATAAAGTTGAACAAGAGATACTTTAACTTTTTCCCATAGCATGAATAATATAATCATGAATTTATACCCAAAATAACATAAAATAGGAATTTAATTCAACCATCTGATAGCAATGAAAAATATTATTTTTCTTACCTGATGTGGCCAATGAGTTCAATAAGCTTGTGACTAAAGAAATAAGCAGTCAGTTCAGAGACGTGACTCAGGACAGAGCAGACACCAAACAGAGTTGTTGTGCCATTGAGGTCTTCCAGATGCCAGTAGAGGAAGGTGAATACAAAACCATAGCCAAAACCCATAAACCATGCCACAAACAACACAGAGCCATACTGCACACTGCAAAGTAGCTTAATCAGGTCCCAAAAACTGAATGCTTGTGACTGACTAGAGCTGGTCGGTGTGTCTTCAGATGATTCCGCAGAATTGTTTCTCTCCACCTGAGGGATTTCCACCTCTTTCCCTTTGTTGTTACTGCTTTTGAAATGGCTGTAACGGAAGCGGAACTGAGTAGCCACTATTAAAGCCATGGTCATCAGGACCCCAAAAACAATGAAGACTATCTGGTAGTTCTTGTATTCAGGGGGCTTACACCCTTGACCATCAATGAGAACATCTATGTGAGTGTAATCAATACCTATACCCACTGAAAGCATGGCCAATCCCCAGCCCAGAGAACCCCACATGCGTTGTAATCCATAGCGATCCCGGTGTTTTCCCAGATACTGTAGTGTGACTGTATCCACAATGGTGACAGAGGATGCACTGAAAAACTCTCCTATAATGACAACCAACAGGATAACCAGAAATATCACTTCCACCTCTTGCTGATCATAAACCAGAATACGTTGGTCCGATGGTGATACTTTGGTGGTGACAGAAGGGGTGGTCGTCATTTTGGTGAGATTCCCAGTTACAACTGGAGTCACTGTGGTGCTTATGTTCTGGATCAAGAGCATAGAACTGTTAGTACTTGGTGCTGTTGGAGACTGAACAGTGGATACAATTGCTGTGTCATCAGCTGGAGAAGGAGATACAAGCCCAGGACTGGTTAATTCCTTTTCTGACGTAAAATCTTCAGGTAAACTCCTTTTCTTCAGAGATTTTGGTGGTGTGGCATGGACTACGGTAAGGGGAGGGATGACTGAAGAATTTGGTGGAACTGTAGTTAAAAGATGGCTCCCATTGGTTGGATGCACTGTAGGTGGGATCTTTGGTACACATCTCAAGGTAGCTGGCTTGACAAATCCTATGCCAAGATTGAATGAAACCCAACACAAAAGTGAAAAGAGGAGAACAATTTTACCCTTCCTAAAGCGGTCAGCAACTACACCCCAAAAGGGGGCACTGCAGAATTCGATGAAATATCTAATGCCCACTAAGAGTCCACTCTGACTGGGTGACATGCCCAGCTGCTTATAGTACACAGGTAAAAGTGGATAAAGAGAGCCATAGGCAGAGTAAAAGAAAAAATAAAAGACCTTTGAAATAAGAAGATCATTGTTGATTTTAACACAGTGTTTCTCGATCCAGTCTATTTCTTCCTCTGGGATAGTGGAAGTCTCTGTGGAGGAGGGTGTTTCATTTGCAGGTTGCTGGTCTGGTTCCCTGGAAAGACCATTGAAAGGATCAGCAAGCACGTACTTCCTCTTTTGCTCCTCTTCATCATCAGTCAAAATGGCAACTTTGTCATCAGTTGCCATGGTTTTTTATGAACATCAGAAAGTTGATAATTTTCAAAATTATTCTAGTTGATCTATAAAGGAAAAAATATATATATAGTTAGAAGTGACAATTTTGATGCTAACTGATTCTGCTTTATTAGGCTTGCAGCCAACTGAGGAGTTCTATGTCATATCCAATAAAGAGCACCTAGGGGAGAAGAGATGTTTTATTAACCAATTTGAATCATGTTCCTATGATGCAAGAAAACACAGAAGAAATTAAAAATAGTTTCAGAAATGAAAATGTTCTCACTATAATTCAGTATTATCTTGACAAATGATACTTTCTAATGTGAAATTTATTACTAACTAATTAGTCTCCAATCTTTTCACTAATTCCTAGGAAAAATATCGAATTTCTAGGGATTCATCTATAATAAAACATACTGGAGAGAATATAATTTTTTTTAAAAGATCAGACTTGTGGATGCCTCTCATTTCTAAAGGCTGTTGTTTCTCCAAGAGAACCAAAAATGGCATCATGAGAATGATATCTTGACTTGGATGCATTTATTTTATAAGATTCTGAGGACTGATACTATAAAGAAGGATTAGGAGGGCTATCCATTCAGTTCCTAGTAAAGAATAAACATCACATGGCCTTCCAACAAATAAACAAAGCAAAAACCACAACTTAATGGGCAAGAGAGTTGCCTAAGCAATACTATACTCCTAACAAAGAAGTACTCAGAAGGAAGAACTGGTTGCACTGTCTGTCTGTATTACATAACACCACAATAATAACAACAGCTATCCTTTAAATAGTGCTTTAAAGTCTGCAAAGCACTTTACATATGTTATCTCATTTGATCTTCATCACAACCTGACAAAGTAAGTGCTATTACTATCCCCATTTTACAGATCAGGAAACTGAGGCTGAGAAGGTAAATGACTGGTCTAGGGTCATAGACCTAGTAAGTTTATGAAGCAGGATCAAACTTAGGTCTTCCTGAGGCTGTTTGGTATTTTATCCTCTTCACTGCCTAGATGCCTACAGATACAGCCCCTTTCTGGAGATAAAACATCATTCGGTACTTGCTATCAGGGAGATTGTCAGTATATCTTGCATTTAGAATAGTTCATCTCAAATATCATATGTTATAAACTACATTTGCACTGAGAATCATCTTTTAGAGTCAAGACATTTCATTTTTTTACTGGATTAGAAATATTAAAAAGATGTTTTAAGAAGCTGAAACAATGGTGCCAGTTACCACCCAAGCTACCAGCCTTCCTCACTCTTCTTACATGCATGACAGAATGGTCAAACCTGTTTACTATGTTCATGGACTGATTTACAGCACTGAGAGGCTGTTAAGAGTGCTGGACCTGGCGCCAGGACAACATTAGTTCAAACCTGGCCTCAGACATGTACTAGCTCTGTCACCCTAGGTAAGTCACTTGGCTTAGTTTCTTCATCTACAGTGCCCATCCCACAGGGTTGTTGTGAGGATCAAATGAGAAAACATGTAAAGTGCTTTGCAAACCTTAAAACAACGTATAAATGTCTGCTATTATTATTAAGTTTAAGTAAAAAAAAAATATGACCAAAGTGGGAAAGCTAATATTATTAAAACTTTGCACTATCAAAACAGCTATCCAAACCAGCTATTGGTATTTGTCAGAGACACACAGTAGTAAGTTTAAGATATTTCATACCTATCCCACCCCCAAATTTAGTCAATAGTCCACCAGTTGCTTTATATCAGTAAAAAAAAATTTTTTTCTTAAAATCTGCCGGAATCTTTCTTATTACTCTTTTTATCCTAAAAATCCTTCTAAATGAAAGAGAAAGGTAGACAATTTGTGAGCTCTAGATGACAGGTCTTTTCATTTTCAGTATGGAGGAATAGGCATTACACACATTCACTCTGCCTAGTAGGAGCGCTATATATTTCTACAGTTTTCCATTCATTTATAAACTGCTACCACAAAAAAATTAAGCTAAAATCAAGCTAAAATTTTATACACAGGATGTTAAAAAAAAAACTGTAGGTAAAATTTCACTTTTACCCCAAAGCAGGCAAGAGGTAATCTGGAAATACCAGAATCTTACTGTTAAACAGATCGCCTGTTATGAAAACTAATCCTACAGGATTTACTTGAATTTCCCTTAACAGCTGCCTTCACCTGTTTCAATGAGGCTTGTGCAAAACGCCCCCAGTTCCATTTTGACCTCAGGAAAGAACAAATGTTCTCTCTTCTGCCTTAAAAATTATCCTCCTTATTTAATTGATTTCTGAGCTTCAACCTCTCTGCCCTTGTTTTGTTTTTTTTAGATCACAGTCATATGAAACTTTATTTAAAAAAATCAAAATTAGCTACCAATATCTTTCTACCTTCACTAATTTAAAATTAAGAAAAATGTGTATATTTATGCTTCTTAAAAAAAAAACAAAAACCCTGTCACTTCCCAACAATCCTCTAGTCCACGCTTTTGACAAAGAAGTATAGTTTCATGAAACAAACCAACAAATTGGTCATCACTGACACAGAATGTCCCATTTTGCACTTGTAGTCCACCTTTTAGCTGAAAGGAGGAATTCTGTTTCAGTGTCAGCAGTCAGGATTGATCATGGCAATGATTACAGTTCTGATTTTTTCAATGTCTTCTTGAACTATTTCTCATTGCCACGATGCTACTTGGTTACCATACAGCCATTATTACCCCCCTTTCAGTTACCTTGCTCAGCTCTACATGTTCATACCCATTAACTACTGAGGACTTAGCAGAAGGCAGAGGAATAAACACTATCTCATAAGAACCCAGGCCAATAAGTAATCGATGCTCAAACACTAAAAGAACTGTATGCTATGCCTCTAATTATCAAATGGAGAACATTTCTTTCAACAGGATGTTGGCTTGGTCTTTGATAAAAATCATTTTTCCTGGCCAACCGCCTTTCCATCATATGAATTCATGTGATTTATCACAAGGTTCCTCCTATCTTAGCAAAAATGGAAGTACAACATAATTTCAAGTGTTCAGAATGAGCAAAATTGAGCTAAAATTCTGTCCTCAAACACTCAAGAATTGCTCCTATTAGCTCACGTAGTCATTCTCTCTACTATTAACAATTAGGACTCTGACTTGACTGGCTACAAAGGGTCTTTGACTCAATACTTTCAAGTCACATTTTAGGTCCCTGTCAAGAAGTCCTAAAACACTTGGAGAAATTAACAAAATTAATCAAAGCTATTGACACAGACTCAAGAACAGAAATAAATTAACTAAGACTTCTATCAAACACCAGACTAACTTAGAAAAGGAAAAATGCCATAGGTGAAGAAAATAACCAAGGAACATGAAAAAAATTCATTTATAAATTATTTTTTTCTAAAAAAACCATTCAATTATTGGTATGAATCTAACCTTAACAATTTCTTCTCTGACCAGCTTGTGGATAACAAATGTCACAATTTAGACTTAGACTCATGGACAAAATATGAATTTTAATCACCTGAAGCACAAGGACTTCATTTAGTGCATCATTACTATTGCACTGGTCCAAGTCGAAAAATTAGTTTAAAACATCTTTGTAGAAGAATAGAAGTGTTTGTTTTGCAAAGCTAGAAGAAAGGCCCACTTCAGCACCCACCAACAAGAATATAATCTAACATCTGACGTTAATTACCTAAAACAGTGTTGTCAAATTCATGTAGAAAGGGATCCCTGAGGTAGCATATAGACTTAGAAAACTACAAATTAACATTATCTGAGTTGCACTATATTTTCTTTATTTTGTTAAACATTTCCCTGTTACATTTTAATCTGGTTCAGACCTCACTCCAGAGGTTTGCTGGTCTGGATTTTGACATCTCCACTACCACATTGCTTTTCCCAATATTTCTTTACTTCATTAAAAATTTTAAAGTTCTCACCTATATTTTCTATAAAGATGTTAATCAATGCCTTTCCACTATGGTTCTCCTTCAATTGCTTCATCTCCATGCCATGATGAAGCTGAAGCAGAACCTTAGGGCTTTGTAAACCTTACCATGCTATGTAAACATCATTTACTCTTATTCTGACCACTTACTGGATTATGTATTGTTTTGGCTCCCAGCTACTAGATCAAGTATGAATTTTGGGGTTCCCCAGGAATTCATGCTGACCATCTATCTACTGAGGCATGTAAGAAATGAGATCTTTGCTAACAGAGGCAGTTTTCATTCTGACAAAATTACAGGTCAAAGTCATAACATCACCATCATCATCATCGCAGAGAAAACATCCTACTAAACCCCACATAGAGTTGCACAAACTGCAGGTTATTCTGAATTATTAATGGTTGGCAATGAAATGTTTCCTGGAAAAACTGATAGCTTTCTTCATTATGTATTTAAATCAAACTTGCCCCAAACATTTCTTGTTTTCCCCTCAGAGGCATGAAATAAAAGGCATTTGAAAATAATTTCAAAAGAAAAATAAACTATATTATAATTGTTTAGTAATCTTTTCCTCAGGCTACACTTGCAAATGTTATAATATCTTGTGCAAGTCTAATTGCAACATATTTTTAAAAGCCATTTTTGACAAGTAGGGATGAGAAACAACCATCTGGAAAAGAGAGCTTATCAGCACCTACTTATCTATGTCACCATGCTTCTGTCCTTGGATAAAAGACTAGGAAAGATTAAGAAAAGTGCTTCCTGAACTTCTTGAAGTGGCTTAAAAACAACTGTTCTCAAAATGCGGTCTATAGACCCCTAAAGGTCCCTAAAACCTTTTCAGGAATCCATGAGGTCAAAAATATTTTCATCGTAACAGGAAGGTGGTATTTGCCTAACAAAATCCTTCTTTTTCTTTTTTCCCAGTTACCTATCTTTGTGAGGCCAAATTTTCTACGTATACTTCAACCAAAACAACATATAGCAACAGACTGAATACAGAAGCAGAGATGAGATTAAACCTGACACTAAAGAGATTTACAAAAATATGGAAAACAACATCGCTATTCTAATTTTTTGGTTTTGAAAACTATAGTTATTTTTCATAAAACATTAAAAATAAAAATGTTATTTGTCTTAACATGTAATAGGTTTTTTGTTTTAAATGAACAAATATTTTAAAAATTTATGAGTTTTAAATTTTAAAATGATAAATATCAATAGGTATAACTTGGATAAATAAAAGTTCTTTGGAGTCCTCAGTAATTTTTAAGAGTACAAAGGACTCCTGAGATGAAAGAGTTTGAGAATCTCTGGTCTAGAAGACCAACAGAATCAACATGTCTGACTATGTTACCCTCTACCTCAAGAAGTTCCAATGACTCCCTATTGCTTCTTGGGTAAAAATGCAAGTCCTACTGTGAAAAGCTCTTCACCATACAGCTCCAGTCTACCTTAGTAGGCTGACTACACATCACTCTTCTTTATGTACACTTACAATCTAGCCAAACCGGTCTACCCCACAACATTTCTTGCTGACTTCTGTGCTTTTGCATATGCTGTGTCCCCATGGACCTAGAATCCCCTCTTTCCTCATCTCTGCCTCAGAGAATCACTAGTTTCATTCAAGGCTCAGTACAAATTTCACTTCCTACATCATGCCTATCCTACGTAATTCCTCCATTTGCTAGTTCCTTTCCCTCCCTGTAATCACCTTATATTTATTTGACATGTAATCTAGAACTGCTTTTTCTGTGTGTACATGTTGTTCCCATCCAATAAAATGTAAGGTTCTTGAAGGTATGGACTATATGATAACACCTAATACAGTGCCTGGCACACACTAGGCATTTACTAAACACTCCTCCCTCATTCAAAACAAAGTCAAGTACATGTCATCATTTCTCTGATGGCATGGTCTTCTTTAGCAACAAAGGACGAACACAAAATCGTGAATGAATAAACCCTGTAGTTATTTTATAGTTTATGAGGGTAAAGCATAATTATTACCAATGCTACCCTTTCTTATAAAATGCAGACATAAATTAAAACTCCTCCACAAGTCTTTGCAGATGTTACCTTGACTTCATTCCCTGTTGCCTTCTCAGAAGTGCATTTTTAAGTCCCAGTCACACCATGCCAGCTGACAATTCTAGAGTTCTTGAAGTTTACAAAGTACTTTGCACATATTATCTCACTGGATCTTTTTGACAGTCCTTTGAGATAGGTACTGTATTTATTTATCCCGATTTTATATGTGAAGAAACAGACTTGGAGATAAACTGAGTTGCCCCAGGTCACACAGCTACTTAAATGAAGAGGTAACATTTGAACTCAGGCTATCGTCACTCTTAACACTAGTGTTCTTTTCACTAACACTGCACTACCTCTCAGGAAGCAACAGAACTTTCCAAAATAAAACATTCTTCAGGGACACAGATCTTGATGCTGTTGGTTCTAATAGATTTTCTGGCAGTAGTGACAGCTTTAGAGGCTGTCAGGCATGAAGCCAATGTAACAAAAAAGAAGGATGAGGTTGGAATTATACCAAACACTCATACTGCAAGAGGGCTAAAGCACATCCTGATCAGGGTACAAGTTGTCTCCCACTAGAAGGACATGTGGAGAATGTATCACAGAATCTTCAGTCTTCCTTCCAGGTCATTTTGACATGGCTCCTTCAGGCCTGGTGCCAAGCCAAATTTTCAAGTAGGCGCAGCAAGTTTCCCCATGGGTGAGAATATACCACCACAGGAGCTCAGGGTACTTGTACTGTCTACATAATGCTTCTCACTACAGCAACAGAAGTCCAAATCCACCCCACCACCCCATTATTACTGGTGGTTTCTGAGGCTCTCACCAAAACTCTGCTCACCAACTGATGCATGATGACAACTGGTTAATCTAAGAAACAAATCCCTGCTAAGGAACTAATAGATTAATATTTCAGGTAACATTTTCATTATAACTCTAGGATCGTACTGGATCCCATCATAAACTAAGGCAGGGTTTTCTGTCTCTATGATAGACCCCCTAAGCCACTTGGCAGACCTTTAGGCTCTCTTCATATCACTCTACTAGGTGCTATGGCTAAGGACCTAGGGCCTAGGACCATTTTGAATCAAACCAATGTGCCCATAATAGAGACCATAATAGGCAAGACATAGTATGAAATATATATATATATATTTTTAAAGATATGGGAAAGAAGTTTTATAATAGCTGACATTTATAGAGCCCTTTACAGTCTGCAAAGCATTTTACATAAATTATCTCGTCAATCCTCACAACAACTCAGAACAACATTATCCCCATTTTATGAATGTTTCCAATTTTTATAGATGAGAAACCTGAAGTTTCAAGGGTTAGGTGATTTTCCTGGGGCTACACATCTAATGAGTGCCAGTAGCAGGATTCAAACCCAGGCCTCTCCTGAATTTAAGTTCAATACTCTTTCTAGGACACCATGCTGCTACTGTAAAAACATCTATTGGCAGTTCATTCTGTCCTCTGCCCTGCGGTTCCATTGAGCCCTCCAGAAGACTCAAACTACTGTTAACATATTTTCCTTTACCCTAAGTCATTATTACAGTCTTTCAATGTTCTTCATATTGAAAATTGTATGCCTAGCAACTCATCCCCAAACCAGGTGCTTCTTTTCTCATGCCCCATGAAACTCTATGCCAGGAGGGGAAGCAAGCATAATTTTTACTCCAGTCTCCCACTTCTAGGCTGTCACTTTGACTCAACAATTTCTCTTCCACAGAGGTTCACTTCATTCATTTTTATCACCCAACTCTTAGTCTACTAACCCTGACAATATTCTCCTTCCTTCTCAAGGGAGTTCATCCTCTATCTCAAGTAAAGTCAGGTTAATAAGCATTTAAAAAGTGCCGATTAGCACTTAGTAGGGATACAAGGGAAAGCAAAAACTGCCTCTATCCTCAATAAGTTCACAATCTACTATGGTAGATAACATGGAAATAACTATGTAGAAATGAAATATATATATAGGATAAAATGTTCCTGCCTTGCTACTTGGAGAATTCAATTTACATGTCAATGTCCCTTCTTACATCCTACATCCTTACATTCTAGTTCATCAACCTCCAATTTCATTTTGGAAAATTCTGTTGTTTAGTTAGAGATAGTGTGGTGCAGGGGCCCCTAGGTAATATAGTGGATAGAATAGCGGATCTCCAATCAGGAAGACATGAGTTCAAACCTTGCATCAGACTCTTACTAGCTGTCTGGGCAAGTCACAAAACCCTGTTTGCCTCAATTTCCTCATCTGTAAAAGGAGCTAGAGAAGGAAATAGTGAACTACTCACTCCAGTATCTTTGCCAAGAAAACCCCAAGTAGGGTCACAAAGAGTCAGATGTGGCTGAAACAAATCAACAGCAGCAACAATGATAAGACTGCCTGGGCAAATGATCCAGCCTCTCTGACCCTCAGTTTCTTCATCCATAAAATAAGTTTTTTTCTGCTATAAAATGAGGAGGTTGGATTTGATGACCTCAAAAATACCTTCCAGATTTAAATATATGACCCTTTGATTCTACACTTCTAAGTCCCTCTTCTTCATCATGCCCTGATTCTGTGACAGAGGGGTGGCCCTTCTTCTTAACAGAGCTAACCCTTCTACCTGTGTTCTTGATCTCATTCCCCTCCTGTCTCTTGTAGGAGTTGCTTCCCTCAATCTTTCCCCCTCTCCCATCTTCAACCTCTCTTTATTCATGGACTCTTTCCATGTTATCTACAGTGCTCACATCCCTCCCTCCTCATTCCCTTCTTTAAAAGAACATCTTTTTACCTTGCCATCCCCTCAAGCTTTCATCCTGTGTGTCTTCTCCCTTTCATGGATAACATCCCAGAAAGCGCAGTCTATCCTCCTTGCCCACATTTCTTCACCTTTTAATCTCTTGCAGCCTGCCTTCTGACCCTACCGTTGTACTGAAAAATCTCTCTCCATGGTTATCAATGATCATTTCACTATTAAACCCAATGACCTGTTCTGAGTCCTCATCCTTCTTTCCTTCTTTCAGCCTCTGCCACCCTGAACAACTGTCTCTTCCCTGGGAGTCTATAACACTGAACAAGACAGAGGAAATAGTTCTGAATACTTCACATGTTGAGACCATTTACTCTGAGCTCACAAAAGATATGAACACTTCATTGAGGGGTTACACAGCCCATTCTTGTACCAGCACATAGGGAATCAGGACAGCTCTGATCACTGCTTCTCAGTTTCCTTTGACTGAATATCATCCTTCTACCCACTAATTGAGAGAATCCCACACAGTTCTGTCTTGATCTCTGTTTTACATTATCTTCTTTAGTACACTCTCATTAGCTTTCATTATCGTGTAGGTGCTCATCACCTCATGCCAAGATTACTGAAAAAGCTGCTGGTGGATTTGCCTGCTTCAAGTCTCTCCCCACTACAATTCATTCTTCCTTCAGCTACTAGAGTTATTTTCCTATAAAGCAAATCTGATCATGCTGCTCCTCTACTCCATGAACTCAAGTGGCTCCCTATTGCCTCTAGGAGCAAATACAAAATGCTCTGTTTGCATTCAAAATCCGTCATAACCTAGCCCTCTACTACCTTTCCAGTCTTCTTACATCTTAATCTCTGATATGTATGCTTTGATACTGATGTCTTGACTTCCACGAACAAAACAGTCTTTCTCTTGGCTCCAGGCATTCTCTCTGGCTATTCCCCATGCCTGATATACTCTCCCCTCCTCTACTCTTACCTCCCTGGCTTCCTTTAAGTCTCAACCAAAATCCCACCTTCCCCAACCCTCTTCATTCTGGACCTTACCACTGTTAGTGATTTCCTATTTATCCTATGGTTAGCTTGCTGTGTGTACATTTGTTTACATGTTGTGTCTCCTATTGCACTGTGAGCTCCTTGAGTCTTTTGCCCTTTTTTGTATATCTAACTCAACACAGTGCCTGGCACACAGTAGGTGCTTAATATACATTTATTCATTAATATTCCATTATCACCTCCAAACAAATATATATAGAACCAGCCTTAATCACTCTCCTAACTTCAGTTCCTTGTTATCAACTGCCACCTAGATACTTCCACTAGAATATCCCAAACTCAAATTCAACAAATACAAAATAGAACTCATAGTATATTAAAAAAAAAAAATCCTTGCTCCAAACTTTCCCATTTCTGTTGATTTCTTTCAATCCCCCAGGCTCAACATTCTGAAGTCTCCTTGAACTCTTCTGTCTTTTTCAATCTCCATCTTCAGTCAGTTACCAAGTCTTATTGACTCTACCTTTACATTCTATCTTGCATCCATGCCCCCTCTCCAATGACAGAGTCTCTAGCCTCTGCTTCAGACTTTTATCACCTCTTGTCTGGACCAATGTAATAGCCTCCTAATTGGTCTCCAGTGTCTCCCTTTTGCAGTCTTCCTCCCTACAGATGCCAAAATGATTGTTGTAAAACAAAGATCTGACCAAGTCATTACTTCCCCATATATACACCCTCAAAATTTTTTAATGGCCATCCATTTCCTCTAGAGTAAAATACAGCATTTAAAGCCCTGTATAATATGGTCCCTACATACCTTTCCAGTCTTATTTCATATTGCTCCCACGTGCACATTCTCCATTCCAAACTGGCCAGTTAGCCGTTATGTGTACGTGACATTCTAACAACTGCCTCCATGCCTTTGCACAAATGGTCCCTTATCTAGAACAATGAATGTGACTATTGGCAAGATGAATTTTGAAGGACAGGGCAAGATGCTACTAGAATTAATGGAGAATTCCTTCTCCCTATGCCTAGAATCCTTCCTCAATTCTGCCTCATAGAATTCCTAGCTCAGGCACCAACTTCAACAGTCTTTTCTTATCCTATAAACTATTAAAATTTACTCTCTCTTGAAATTAAATTGCATTATTTTGTATATAACTTGTTTTTATTTACTTGAATATATGTTGTATCACCTCTTCTTATTAAGCTCCTTGAAGGCAGGAGCTGTTTAATTTTTGGCTCTGTATCACCAGTGGTGGGTACTATACGTTGTGCATGGTAGGTATTCAGATGTTTGTTCAACAGAAGAGAATATGTGAAATGCTAATTAAGTATATTTTATTTAAGTATATTTATTTACAAATAGTTCCAGTTATACAGCTATTGTGGTAAAAAAAATTATTAGTTTTGAGGCTGTGTAGCTTTTAAAATAATTTTTAAATTATCAATTTTGCAAGACTGAGTACCTGCCCTCAGGTAACTTGTAGTCTATTTATGAAGATGCAACATAAACATAGGAAAATTCAAATAATAGTACCAGAGTTAAATAATAACTTAAGACTACAGAGAGTCTCAAAGAAAGAAGGCATGTGATTAATAACCAAACGAGTATACCAGCAGTTCCAAGGAGAGAGAGATCTGGTTACTTATTTGAATATGTGTTCCTTGAGAGCAGGGGCTGTTTCACTTTTTTATTTTCTATTTCTATTTACAATTCTCTTATTTTTTATTTTTTTAAAATTTACATCCATATGCATAGTATTTAGTACAGTGCTTGGCACATAATAAATGTTTTACAAAAGTCTTTTCATTCACTCTTTAAGAATCTTACAAAGAACATTATGCCTTTAATCTATGTCTTTGATTCACTTCAAGGTATTAGGAAGGCCAACATCTCATATCAACACATCTATTAAAATATACCACATAATTAATACCCATTTAAATTAACCTTCTCAATGACTCAATGGAACTCTGAGTGCTTACGCTAAGTGAATGTTTCAGGTATTAGGCAAAGTTCACAAGCTGGAAAAACCCTATGAAGCTGAAGGAACAACCACTGATTCTACCAATTTTCCTAAGTGTGCATTTCTTAAATATAACATAATACTTATACCTAATTAGGAAAATATGTCTAGTTTCATCCATATAGACATTCTGATCATTTTTCCCAAATCTCTGGCTTTTCAAAAATGTCAGAAGAAACTATGAACATGATGGGAGAAGGGATCTGAAAGCATACACATATGACACTTCTAGGTATATAACATTAAATCACTGCTCAGATTGACTGGTTAATTCAAAATTACATTAAATGAATACAGTAGTTATGTTACTCACATATTTAAAAGATCTATGCTCTGTCTAGCCTTCTTTAGTATGAAAAAGTGAAAGACAGCTGTTCATGGTGCCTTACTATAAAAAAAAAAGGGAGAGAATGTGTTATAATATAGGAGTAGAAATTTAGAGTTCCCAATGCCAAACATCTATTAAAGTGATCACTATGCACTATACTTTGCTAAGCAGTGATAGAGCTATGCTGATAAATGTTACAAGTTCCCATTCTTGAAGAATTTAGAATCTAGTAGGGATGATGAGCCATGTATATAAGAAAATAAAATATAAATTGGAACAGAATAAGGGTATAAGTGGAGTATTAAGAGCCAGATTGTGGAGAAGTCACTTTCAGTTAAAATTATCAAGGAAAGATGTCATCAAAGAGATAACCATTTGAGTTGTGCCTAAGCAGCTCCAGAATTGTTGAGGTGGAATGAGGATAAGAAAGAGGACAGGAGGCAGATTTCACTCATAAGCAACAATCTGAGTAATAAAAAAAGACAAGAGATGTATAGGGTGTGTTCAGGGGATAAAGACTGGCTGAAATCAGAGTGTGTGAAGAGAAAAGAAGGCTAGAGCTAGATTGTGGAGGAACCTTGAATAACTACTGAGAAATATGGACTTTGACAAATATTGATGAGACACTAAAGGTTTTGAATGGAGGATGGTGTGATCAGATCTATTTTGACATTAGGAAGTCCTATAGGTAACGAAGGGAACCTAGAAGATATAAAGTCCATTATCAGAGGCTATTGCATTAAATGTAAACAAGGTAAAAAGGATCTGAATTAGGAAAGAGAGGAATGGGAACAGGAAGGAGGGGATGGATTCAAGAGATATTACATAGACTTGATAGGGCATAACCGGACATTAGGAATGCAGCAGAAGCTAGATACCAATAAAGACCAAGATTACAACACCGTGAATGATTTTGCCATTGACAAAGATAGTGAAGTAGGAGGAGCAGATTTAAGGAAAAAAGATGAGTTTGGTTTTAAACATCTTGAGATTGCAGTATCACTTCAACATATAGCTAGATAATGTCCAACAGGTAGTTGGAAATGAGAGTCTGGTGACTAGAAGAGCAGTCAGGGATGACAATTTTATGTGTGTGTGTGTATATATATATATATATACATATATATGCATATATATGTATATATATATACACACATACACACATATATACACACACATATATATAAAATATAGCCTATATATTATATAGATAATATAGCCTTCAGATTCATTCACAAAGCAATGATGATTGAAGCCATGTCACTGAATAAGACAGGGTATATTAAAAAAAAAAACAGCTAGGAATAAAGCCTTGCAAAATTGTTATATTAAGATGACAGTAAGAAAGGGGGTAAATCTTGAAAAGGAGATAGAAAGAAATTAGGTAGGTAAAAGAACCATATGGATATAGGTCCTGGAAACCAAGGAAAGTACATCAAGGAGAAAGGCTAATCTACAGAATCAAAAGTTAGTTCATGAATGATTTGGAATGACAACAGAACACTGGACTGGGTAATCAGGAATTCAAAGCTCTGTGGTTGCTGTTTATTAGTTTCAGTTGTGTCTGACTCTTCATGACTCCATTTGGTGTTTTCTTGGCAAAGATACTGGAGTGGTTTGCCATTTCCTTCTCCAGCTGGTTTTACAGATGAGGAAACTGAGGCAAATGGGGTTAAATGACTTGCCTAGAATCACACATCTAGTAAGTGTCTAAGGCTACATTTGAACTCCAGGCTTCCTGACTCTAGATCTGGTGCTCTACCCACCATGCTACCTTGCTGCCCAACGGTTCATGAGTGACTAAATGCAATTTCAGTTAGACAGAAACTAGATTTCTAAAGGAAAGAGAAGATAAAATAGTGAATTTTCTTAGGAATATATTCATTCATTAACTATTAAGAGTCTAAGAAGTACACAGCATTTAGCTAGACAGCCATTAAAGGGTGTGCAAAAGAAAAATTAGATGACAAGACATAAAGATGCATCTGTGTATATTTATGTGAATATTTGTGAAACAAGCAACAATTCAAAATAATATAGAATTAAGTGCCAATAAAAGAAGTACAGATGAGGAGGGTTATAGGAATTCAGTGAAGGAGATGATGATCAGGAGCTAGAGGAGACAGGATTCTAAAGGAAGGGTAGGATATGGATAACTGGAGAGGAACAGCAAGTTTCCAGAAAAGGCACACAGCATAAGAAGTCCATGAACACTAACAGTTCAAAACAATATGATAGGTTCAGAGGACAGAGAAGAAGATAGTTTTACCGAAATGGACATTTCATACTGAGGAGCAAAAGGCAAAATTTTTAAGTCTGGGGTGTAAATTGAAAAATCAATAAAGCAAAACAAAATGTATCAAAGGTGTCAATAAGTGTTATCATACCAAGAAATTAACTTCTGATATTTGGGTTTTTTTCCTACAAGACTGGAAGACATTAATTATGTTAATATTCATGTAAAGGTATCATTTTAGAATCAATTACACCGAACGTAATCTTGTACACTGACTCAGAAATAATCAGCATTCCAAAACACAGTTTTAATATGCCCTTCCCACACCTGGTAAGGTCATTTTCTCATGTGAATTCCTTAGCATGTATTTGTCATTTTATACTTTTATCTATCTTTTCACATGTGTGTCCTTGTTTCTCAAACTAGATCTTAAGCTCGTTGAAGGCAGGGATGATGTCTGAACTTAAAACTCTAACATAGCAACTGCACTCAGTAGCCAAGTTTTCCTCAAATTTCATTTTGCAAATGGCACAGTGTAATTCTTTGCCATGATATATGGACAACTCATAGGTCAGGAGAATCAAACATACCCATGTGTTTGTAAGTTTAAGTTCCATACGAGTTCTGGAATATCTTCTGAGGTGCACTGCAGTACATCATCTCTCAATAAGTGTTTGTTAACAACTTTGAACAGCTTAAGAACCTTAATCAAAGCAACAACCAATCATGATTTCAGAGGACCAATGGTCAAGTATGGGCACTGACTGAGAAGTGATGGGCTCAAGACGGAGAACAGATACATATTTTTGAAATGGCTAATGTGGGGATTTATTTTGCTTGACTGTGCATGAAGGGGAGGTGGAAGGGGAAGAAAATGAATCTTTATTAATTAAAAGTAATTTCAATTAAAAAAAGTTTGTTGATAATGATATTATATTCTGAGGCCAGTGAGCATTAGTAGCATAAAAATGGGCAGTACAATGCACGTTGTATTTTATTAAATATGTTATTTCAAAGGAGATGAATCTCCCCTCAGCTAAAATATTTCTTTCAAGTGGTGGTCCTATGCATCCCTGATTATTCATGATGCTAGCCAAAAGAATTCTATCCAACTCAGCAATACTAGGAATCTTTTAACAATTCTGAACTTTGGGAATGCTCTAATATAGTTTAAAACTCAAACACGACCTCCTATTCTCTTTTATGGTAGTACATCAAAGGATTTAATCAAAGTTGTCTTTTAGATATTCATCTTATTGTGGATGTTCATGAACTTATGAGCCTGATAAAACCCACTTATCTCCTGACAGAGCATAGTCAGTTGAAAGTCCTGAATGATAATTAAGTAGATCTAAGGCAAAAACAGCTAATTATTTTAAATAGTTATAAGAGTACTGTGAGTCCTCCAGAATCTATAGTGAAAAAGTCATACTGGTAAAACAATAAATCTAAAATATTAAGAGCCTAAATCCTGTATTATATACTTTCTGCTTCAATTTATTAAAGGGACGGGAACTACAGGAGAAGGAATTGTTTTCTTTCTACTAAAGGTTGGGGTAAGAAGGAGAGATGGAGACGAAAGAGAAGCCTTCAAACCTATATATGGCTACAGAAACAAAAAAAAGTAACCTGATTTCAACCACTCTTGTGTCTTAATAAACACAGTATAAATATCAAAGACAATTTTATAACTAGGACCTTTTATCCACACCGCAGAGCTAAATTCTAATTTGTCAGTCTTTGGATTGTGATTGTGTGTGCCAGAAAGCTATGGCTTGTGAAAAATCAAAGAACATCCTGCCTCTAACATAAGCCAGGTGGCTAGTGAACATCAAATAATCAAATTCTTATTACAGCAACCTCGAATATGAAGTTTTGATTCCTGTCTTCTGAGTTCTGCCTTTTACAACAATAGGAATATATTTTCAAGGATAGGACAATGAAAATGCTTAAAATAAATTAATAAGCATACAAGTCATAGTATATTTTAAAGTGAAATTACACATGCTTAATGAAAATAGAACCCAAACCTATTTATCTCATACCACACAACTAACCACAACAATGAAATTCAAATAAATGCATGTATTTATAGGTAATTCACATTTTAAAATGGTAAGTTAACGTTGGAACTGGTGTAAACTATATTGCCACTACTTATAACATTGTACATGGAGGAAAATACATTTCAAGTTTCAACACAAGGCAATTTGAAAGGGGAAAAAAGGCTTTCCTCATACTCCAATCCTATATCGGGCCACAATCTTGGTAGTAGAGTACCTACTGCTGCTCAATAACACCTAGAAACACACACACACCTCAATAATGCCTTGTTGACTATGTCAACTGGTCAAAATTTCAGAAACTACTAATAGTTGGGGAAAAACGAAAATGTAAAGAAAAGAAAATTCTAGTCAAAATGTCTAGGATTTGATTTCTCAAATCTAATGCTTTTTGAGTGTTAGTAAATGAGAATCTATCATTTTAAATTTATTTAAATTTTCTATTGACACATCTGACTACTTTCAATGTGTTTCTATTAATTTGTTGGCTTCAGACTATTCCCTTGAAAGCATTATATTCTCAAACAGCAATGTGTAAATTTATTATATGTGTAATGCATCATACCCTGAAATTAGATTTATTTTTTATTCAGTGAGGCGGGAATGATAATGAACCAACTAAAGCAGCACCACATGCCCTCTACTTTGATAACAGAGCTGTTCCTCCAGGTTAAAAACTTAAACGTATAATTTATATACCACTAGTAGAAAAAAATGCTATTATCATGGAAGGGTCATTTAAAAATATATGCTATGGAAGTTGGGGCTTTTTTTTCCTGTTTAAAGGACAATCATGTGGCTTTCAATGAGACTTAGCAAATGATTGGGAATGGGAATGCAAAAGAAGGGGAGATGAACTTCATGCTGGCATGTTTATTATTGAAACATACTTTTACAGAAAATGCTTTTTAAATGGGACAGCCAACAACGCACATGAAAGCATTCATCTCCTGGACATATCACTGAGCCACTGAATGCTAACAAAAGACACACCATCAAGACAACTGGGTCCTCTACACAGTCATGCTACCCAACCTCAAATAAACACACAGTTGGCTGCACTACAAAATGTTTTCCTTTCTTGAGTCTTCCCTGCGTCCATCCCATTGCCCTCAGCTACTGATCATGCTCTTTTTTTCTTTAAATCCCTGACAGTCTTCTCTCTCCCTCCAACTCAACTCATCTACTTCCTGGGAATATGGTCAGGTCTACCCCATCCTTTAAAAACCTTTATTTGACCCTGACATTCCTCAAAGCTATTCTACATGTCTTCTTCCCTTCCTTGCCAAAATCTTAGAAATAACTGTGTACTTTTAGGCTCTACTTCTTCAGCATCTACTCACTACTCAGTCCCTGGCTACCTGGCTTCTGAAGCAGCCGCTCAAATGAGACTTTCCTGTTCAAGGTTACTCTGAACCACTGGATGACATGCAAAGTCATGAAATGTTTCATATTTTTTTCTACTTCTCCCTCTATACTATATCACTTTGGATCTCATCAGCTCCCATAGATTTAATACTTATGATGATCTTATTCACCTATCCTGCCTCAAACTCTCTGCTGATCTTCAATCTCATATCTCCAACTGCCTTTCAGACATTTTGAATTAGATGTTCAGTAGACATCTTAAACGCAGCATGTCCAAAACAATACTTGTTATCTTTCCCCCTAAACTCTCCCTACCTCCTACTTACCCTCTTATAATAGAGGGCATCAATATCATCCCAGTTTATCAGACTCACAACCTAGGGGTGATCCTGGATTCCTCATTATCTCTCACCCTGTCCCCAACCCCCACTCCACCCAATCTTGTGTCAAGGCCTGTCACAGTTTCACTTCTGCAACATCTCTTGGGAGCTCTTCTCTCTTCTGACACTACTACCACTCTAGCACAAGCCCCTCCTCACACCTCACACCTGGATTATTGCAATAGTCTGCTGGTGGGTGGGGTTGCCTGCCTCAAGTCTCTTCCCACTCCAATCAAGCCCCCATTCAAGTATCAAAGTGATTTTCCTAAGAGGAAGGTCCAAACATGTCATCCCTCTACTCAGTAAACTCTGATTGCTCCCAATCGCCTCCAAGATGAAATACAAAATGCTCTGTTTGGCATTTAAAGCCCTTCGTAACCTAGCCCCCTCCAACCTTTCCAATCTTCTCACACCTTACTCCTTTCAACTCATGCTCTTTGGTCCAGAGATACTGGCCCCCTGACTATTTCTCAATCAAGACACTCCATCTCTCAGCTACAAGGGTTCTCTCGGGCTATCCTTCAAGTCGGGAATGTTTTCCCTCCTCCACTTGGACTACTGACCTTCCTGGTTTCAAGTCCCATCTAAAATTCCACCTTCCACAGGAAGCCTTTCCCAGCCCTTCTTAATTCTAATGCCTTCCGTATGTTAATTATTTCCTATTTATTTTGTATATAGCTTGTTTTGTAAACATTTATTTACATGCTCTCTTCAATTAGCCGTTGAGGGCAGGGACTGTCTTTTAACTCTTTTAGCACCTCCAGTGCTTATTAACAGTGCCTGATAAGGAGCTTAACAAATGTTTATGGATTTCATGACCTCTTAATTGTAAAATTTGAATTCTTTGTGGTGGCCAAAAACTGGAAATCAAGCGGATGCCCATCAATGGGGAATGGCTGAATAAATTATGGTACATGAATGTAATGGAATACTATTGTGCTATAAGAAATTATGAACAGGAAGACTTCAGAGAGGCCTGGAAAGACTTATATGATCTGATGCTGAGTGAAAGGAGCAGAACCAGGAGAACTTTGTGCACAGTAACAACCACAGTGTGCGAGAGTTTTTTCTGATAGACTTAAAAGGTAAACTTAAAAGTCTGCAAGGACTTAAAAAAATTTCCAATGGTCTTTTAAGGCAAAATGCCTTCCATATCCAGAGAAAAAACTATGGAATTCAATTGCAGAATGTAGCAGATCATTTTCTTTTGTATTACACTTCAGTTTATTATATGATTTCTCCCATTCATTTTAATTCTTCTATACAACATGACTATAGTGAAAATGTATTTAACAAGAATGTATGTGTAGAACCTATAGAAAAATTGCATGCTGTCTCAGGGAGGGAGGGGAAAAAAATCTAAGTTATATGGTAGTGATTGTAGAATACTGAAAATAAATAAAATTTAAAAAAAATTATAAAATTCAACGGTGTTTTTCCACTCCTAATTCTTCTGGACAAAGTTTCACCTTTTGATAGTCATGACCAAGTCCTCTTTCAGAATACTTCCTCTTCCCTTTACTTCAGCATCATGGCTTTTGATTTCACTTCTGTTACAAAGTTCTTTCCCCCCTACAAAATCCTCTAAAGTACATCAGATCATAGACTTTAGAGCTGGAAGGGATTTTGGAGACCATTTTTATGCAGGGGGAAATTGAAGCCAAGAACAATGATATTCCCAACATCACAAATCTGGGACAGGACATGGAGCTACTTTGTAGAATATATGCCCTTTGAGGTCAGAGACTTTCATTTTTGTTGCCGAATAAATGCGCAAGAGCTATTTAACTACTACACAGAGGGTCTCAAACTAAACACATGCATGTAATTTCAAGATTGGTTTCTCTTTTTTTGGCTTGTTTAAAACTATTTTTGTTTTTGTCCATTGTTTCAGTTCTACTTCATGGTTTTCCCTATTCTTATATTCCCAAACTAATCATAGTTCTTTGAGTCACTAAGAAACACAATGCTTTTTCTGTCTTCAACCTAGATCCACCAACCCTTGGTGTCAGATTCTAACAACACTCCTCAAAACTGCTCAAACTGCAATACAGTAGTCATCTTGGTAGGGCAGTGTATAAAGTATTGGGCCTGGAGCAGGTAGACCTGAGTTCAAATCCAGCCTCAGACATTTTATAGCTTACTAGTGGTCCTAGACAAGTCACTTTGGCTCTGTCTGCCTCAGTTTCCTCAACTGTAAAAATGGCAATACCTTCCAGGGTTGTTATGAAGATCAAATGAGATAATATTTGTAAAGAAGCACTTAGCATAGTGCCTGACACATAGTAGGTGCTTTACAAATGCTTATTCCCTTTCCTCCCTTCCCTAGATTCAGCTCACAGAAATTGTGTCATTGAGTTTCTCCTTTTCCTACCTCCTGACCAATGAAAAGCATCTTCTTCTCTTTAGTCCTGCTGGATTGAAAATACTTTCTTTAATGCATAATCCAAACAGAATGTATGCTATGGGTAATGGCAAATTAATTTTTCCAGGAGAATCTTAAGTTTTCTATGACTCAATTGGTCAAAAATAGAATTCTATGTCGATTTCTCAGAGTTTATTGGGCAATTACCTAGCAACAGGGCTTCCTGAATCCTACTTTCATAACCTGAAATACAATTAGAACTTTTACATGAATGACATGCTAGATGGTAGATTAAAGTTTTTTGAATGTGTCTTCCTTAAATTAATGTGACAATAATATCGCTTTCAAAATGTTCAGCCACAGCTAAATTTGAATAATTCTTAAAAGAAGCCTAAGTATATGAGCATGGGGAGACAGACAGACACATACACATACACACACACACACACACACGTTCTTCCCCCTCAATTTCTACAAAAGCTAATTTACCTCATGATAAGATCAAATAAAAATACTATGATTTTATGATTTCTCTTTTAAGAGTATCTTCTCTTAATATAGTTTACATAATAAAGCACATAACTGTGGTCTTGTGGATAACATGCACCAGGTAAACATCATAGTTTGCTGTTTCTCTGTTATGTCAGTAACACAAATTAGCAACTGAAGCAAAAGATTACTAAGTTATATGGTAGTGATTGTAGAACACTGAAAATAAATAAAATTTAAAAAAAATAATAAAATTCAACAGTGTTTTTCCACTCCTAATTCTTCTGGACAAAGTTTCACCTTTTGATAGTCATGACCAAGTCCTCTTTCAGAATACTTCCTCTTCCCTTTACTTCAGGATCATGGCTTTTGATTTCATTTCTGTTACAAAGTTCTTTCCCCCCTACAAAATCCTCTAAAGTACATCAGATCATAAACTTTAGAGCTGGAAGGGATTTTGGAGACCATTTTTTTTAAGCAACATGGTACCTTTCCCCCCTTTACAAGGAGTGACTTCACCCTCTAAGACAACTACAGAGGACAAAAACCATCAAGTGACATCATTCCACCCAAAGGAATTCTTTATGGGCTGATATATACTGCACTGAGGTCTATACATCAAACACCAGAAAAGCATCCTGGGTGAAAACAGGGGAGTCAGACTGCTAAAACATAAGCTACAAGTAACCACCAGAAAAGGTAAAAACCAGGTGTCTAAGAACAGTAGCTGACATTTATACAGTGCTTTTAAAATTTGCAAAAGAGCTTTACAGACAGTATCTCATTTAGTCCTCCCCAAAACTCTGCTGGATAGGAACTGTAAGTATTATTGTCTTCCTTTTACTGATGAGGAAACTGAGGCGCAAAGAGACTAAGTGACTTGCCCAGGGCCACACAGTGTCCAAGAAGGATTTGAACTCAGATATTACTAACTTCACATCCAACATTCTACTCATTATGTCATACTGCCTCCTAAGAATGTCAAATATTTTTTTCTTCTTAGTATCTGCAATTCTGAGAATCTCTTCTAATCTCTTTGGTTTCTGCCCCACCTAGATTTACTATTTTCTACCCTAATGATATTCTGGATTAAGTACCATAAATCGTTGAACTCATGATCCTTGACTCAAGATCAACAGGGAAACAGATAAGTGAAAAATGCTGAGTTTGATATAAAGTGAATTCATGGAAATAGATCAAGCTGCCAACTTGTACACACACACACCAAACTAAACTTATTATTAAACTTATATGCTTTTACACTTTTTAGGCTCTGAATGAAGGTTGATAGCAACTTCACTGTATCTTGGTACTTCTACTAGAAAAAGAGGAAAAAAAGTAAAACCTGAATCAGCCCACTAACAGTTTCAATATGCCATGTAATTTGACTGTACATAAATGCACAAATATATTATATACAGTATACATTTAGTAACAAGAACTGTAATCTATCTTGAATGTATGTAATTTCATCTGTTCAAGGAACTCCCACTAGAGAAACTCCTTCCACTGATATAGATCAACAACTCCTAGGTTACTTATAGTCTAAGAGTTACCTGAGGGGGAATAAGAGGTTAAGTGATTTGCCCTTGGACATTCAGCTAGAAGGAATGAGAGGAGAAATTGAATACAGGGCTTCCTGACTCCATGATCAGCCCTCAAGTCATGACACCATGTTGCCTCTGATGTAACCTAGAAACATAAAAGGTTATGTAAAAACAAAGCTATACGCAAAGCGTAGGCTTCCTCTGAGCTTTACCGTATTTGAACAAGCAATGGGAACAAATAGACAAATATGAAGGAGGTATGAATAAGTGAAGAGAACACACAGATAACATTAACTAACACATGCACACTGAAGTTAACATCTGTTAAGTGGAAAGAGACAGGAAGCAGAGACAGAGCACAGTAAAGAAACTAGATAATCAGCCTCTTAATAAACAAACCTATGCCCTGTTGGTGTTTGTCTTTGAATTCACCTTCTTGTCTTACTACACTTACTGTGTAGTAAGTACTACTGTGTAGTAAATACCTCAGCTTACACACAGGAACTATTTGAGAAAAAACAATTGTTGAAATTATTGTTGAAAATGAAAATACGTTGAAAATATATTCAATGGTCTAACTACATCATAGAAATATGAACTTTCCCCCTCCTATTCTCCCAATGCTTCCTACATCTCATTCATTAGTGATGCTCCTCTTCTTCCTTATGTTATTTTAATACCTATGGATAAACACAAGCCACTTTCTGACTTAAAATGTTCTGATCTCAACCAGTGGCCAGCATCCTAAGCTCATAAATGTTAAGGATGCCCTAGATAAAGATAAGATTGATGGTGTGTATGTTGATATGTAGCTGGCTAGACATCATTCTCCCTTGGCATATAAATGTACTATAAGAATAGTTTCACACTATAAGAATAGACAATCCTGTCACATAAATATTTATCCTGCATCTGGCTGGTCAGTTTATTATTCAACTGTATGTATATCCTCTTTATGTTCATTTGCATCACTGCTGTCATATTTTCACAGCAGAATCCTACAGACTTGGAGCTTAAAGGGGTCTCTGAGGTCTTCTTGTAAGAGGCATCATAGAGAACCCCGATTTGTCAACAAAAAACCTGGGTTCCAACATCCATCCTACAAGTTACTACCTCAGCTGCCAAGGGCAAGTCACAGAATGTCTTTCTAGGCCTCAAAATCTTCATCTTTAAAATGGTCATTTTATTATATATGCTCCAGATGGCTCATTCTAACTCTTCAAAGACTACAATTTAATGAATCCCTTCAATTTGAGGAAACTGAGATCTGAGGTAGTTAAGTGACTTCCCTAAGGCCACGTAGCTAATTACAATCAGAAATACAAGATGAGAACCAAGGGCTCTTAATTATTCCAGGTCCAGCATTCATTTCTACTGCAACAGACTAAAGAGAAAGACCACACCGACTCAAATTCTGCCTATCACCCATCATAAATAGTATCTATAAGAAAAAAGATGCTCGATAATTTTTATAAAAGCAAATAAGGAATTCTTCCATGTTCCAAATTTATGGGTGAATTGTTCACCTTTGTTCCAGAGACTAGGCCTGGTGGGAGAAGGCACGCCAAACAAATCTGTAGAGCTTAGATCTCCCTCCCACCCACTTGCTCTACATTATTTCCTTTCTGTACTTTATGGTTCACCTTCTTACTGCTCCTTCACAAAGTACACTCCATCTCAGTACCGTTGCACTGGCCGATCCCAATGCCTGAAATATACTGCCATCCTCCCTTCCAACTTGTAGAATCCCTTACTTCCTTCCAGGCTCAGCTCAAATTCCACATTCTCTATGGAGACTTCGACTCCCTCCCAAAACTGCTTTGGAATTTATTTTGTATTTGTTCTGTGCCTAGATAGTTGTACGTATTGGAGCATATGTTATCGCCCATATTCTCCCCTACCTTTTTAGACAGTAGGCTCTCTGAGAGCACAAGCTGTCACCTTTTTTCTTTGTTCCCAACACAGAGCAATCGTTAAATAAATGCTTATTGATTGATTAGTTCATTTCGGTTGCTTCTTACTGCACGGATGCTTCGGGGGATTCCATCTACCTCGGAGCACTGTTTTGTATCGTCAGGCTGGCCCAGGTTTTCTAGTCTGCTGCCTGCACTGAATATGGAAAGTTCCTCTTGGAGAATGTCGGGAATAATTCTTTGCGTGCGACTATGTAGCGAGTGACAAATGAGATGTCAATTTCTCCCTCCAGAATGGAAGTGGGCATATCTTAGTCATTGTGCCTGTCTGGTGGGAAGATAGAAAGAGGTTCCTGTCTCTGTCCTACGGAGAACGTCCGTACCTAACTCTCCTGCGGGATATTTGTTACCAGAAGTGAGGGAGGGACCTTCTGAAAAGAAGAGGCTAAGGACATTCGTCTCTCTCCTCCCCAGAAACAACAGCCGCCTAAACAGCAGGAGAAAAAACTGGAGACTGACTCCGCAGCCCCTTTGTTTTCTCAAAGCTCAGGTTACGTTTGCGGAAGTCCTGCCCTGCGCCTCTCTGGGTAGGGTTGGCAGCCTTGCCAAGGCACACAAAAACAAACAACAAACCCACCTCCAAAGAACCACGGAATAGGGGGAAGGGGGGGAAGTGAGCAAGCTAGAGAGACAGCGAGGGCGAGGGTGACGGAGACAGAAGATACGCACACGAGATGCCTGAGAATGACTAACCTCCCTGGAGGGCCCCCAGCAAACCATTCCTCCTCCCCCAAGGATACTGGCACAGTCTTCACCCCCCTCGTACCACGTCCACTCCCCTTGGAACGGGTCGGGGGGCCGGCCGATTCGCTCTAGGGAAGAGGTGGTGAGGTGGAGTGGTGGGCACCCCGGACGCCCCCGGCTCCTGGGCTTGGGCAGGCGGGCGTAGCTGGGGGCCAGAGGATGAGCCGGGGATGGCAATCCAGAGTACCGACGTTCAGCTGCGGTGAGCGCTCCTCTCCCATCAGTGGCCCTGGACTGATGGGCTGCCGCCCCCGAGCCCGGGCTCACTCACCTGCAGGGAAGCGGCGGCTCTTAGCTCTGGGAAGCGCTCGGAGCTCCTTCCCCAGGGCGGCGGCCGCTGTCGGCAGGTGCGGAGCCGCTGCAGGAAGCCGGGAGGGGCGGAGGAGCGGCGGGGGCCGTCGGGGCAGCTAGCACCATTTCTGGGTCCCGGCCTCTCTGCCGTCTCTTCCTGGGGGAGGGGGGAGGTGGCAGCGGGAGGCAGGGATGCTGGCAGGCGGGAGTGGGCGCTCCGAGAGGCGGTGGAGGCAGCGAGCGAGCGCAGAGCTCACCCAGCCCCGGCCGCGACCTCCCCCTTTCTCCTCCTCCTCTTCCTCCTCCCCGAGCGGGCAGGCAGCCGCACGCTACCGGCTGGACCCGTTTCAGAGCTCGGCGAGGAGGACCCGGCGCCAGGTGCAACGCTCCGCCTCCCCCGGCCGCTGCTGCGCGGCTGGGGCGGATGCTACCGCCCGCCCTCCTTCCTCGCTCTAGCCCCTCGGGAACCCTGGCGCTCCGTCAGGCTCCCGGGGAGGCGGCCAGGGCACGGGCGGGGTTATTTTCCATCTTCCGCGCATGGCCCGGCGCTGAGCCTCCCTAATGAAGGAGCTGCCCCTGCCTTCCCTCTGGGAGGACCTGGAAGGCCAGAGTGGCCGTGGGTGGATGGAAACGGTGTTGACTGCATTTGGAGAGCGGAGTGGGGGTTGCTAAGGAGGAGGTCGAGAAGAAAGGTGTCTTACACTTGGCACAGCTTTAGCGCTACAACTCCCTCGTTTTACAGATGAAGAAACTGAGACCTAGAGGGGGAAAATGCCTTACCCAAAGTTATACAGCGTTCTTAAGTAGCAGGTCTTCTGACCCCAAGTCAGTCATCAGTGAGTAAACATTTATTAAACACTTACTATGTGCCCAGCAGTGTGCTGAGAGCTGAGAATACAAAAAGGCAAAAGAGATCTCTGCTGACCTCGATAGATTTATCGTCTGCAACTGGCTTTCAGAGCTCTTGAACACGATGTCCAGTACACATTTTAAACCCAACATGAAGTCCCCGTATTCGAAGGTAGACTCCTTTCCAAAACTGAACTTACCCCAGTCCCTGTCCTCAAGGAGCTTATAATCTAATGAGAGAGACAACATGGAAACAATTATGTACAAAGTTAGTTGTATGAAAGATAAATAGGAAATAAGGGAGGGAGGGCACTAGAATTAAGGGAGGTTGGGAAAGGCTTCCTGTGAAAAATGGGATTTTAGTTGGGACTTCATAGGAACTAGGGAACTCAGTAGGCAGAACTGAAGAGGGAGAGTATTCCAGGCATAAGGGACAGACAGAAAGAATGCCAAGAGAAATATTTGAGAGATGGAGTTTTGTTTGTAGAACAACCAGGATGCCAATGTTACTGGACTGAGGAGTAAGTATTGGGGAGTACAATGAAAGAAGACTGGAAAGGTAAGAGGAGATTAGGTTATAAAAAACTGAATGCCAAGTAGAAAATTTGTATTTGGTCCTAGAGGTAATAGAGAGCCATTGGAGTTTATTGTGTAGGGGATGACATGGTCAAATCCGCTGTGCAGTGGCTGATGATTGGAATGGGGTGAAACCTGAGGCAGGCAGACCTACCAGAAGGCTGTTGCAATACTCCACTGCTGAGGTGATGAGGATCTGCAGGAGTGGTGTCAGTGACAAGAGAAAAGGAAACTTATTGGTTGTTCTGTTTCTCCTTTGTTCTCAAGAGGACCATGACATCAGGGAGATGATGACATGACTTGCAGTTGACTTTGATTTGAGTGTTGGAGGGCTGTGCAAGGTCACCAGCATCACTTTCTCTTCCAGAGCCATCTGGGTCCAGTGGCCAGATATTCGTTGGGAGGATTGAAGATAGCCCAGGATGTAATGGGAGACCCTGACCCTTTTAGGCTAAGGTCTTTTCAGGGTTTCACTTTGAGTTTGGTAACACCCATTCAGTGAATAGGCCTCTTTGAGAAATGAGTCACAGGATGGTCCCTTTAATTAAAAAAAAAATCAAACTGGGAGGGAAAGACCCTCAGGGTTGCTAGCCAAAAGAAACGTTACCATTCACATTCACTCTGAGACTGGAGGGCCCAAAATATAGCCGTGTCCAATCTAAGAGCTCCAGAATGAAATGTGATTAAAGTTTGGTCTTTAACGACAGAAAGGAAGGAAGGAAGGAAGGAAGGAAGGAAGGAAGGAAGGAAGGAAGGAAGGAAGGAAGGAAGGAAGGAAGGAAGGAAGGAAGGAAGGAAGGAAGGAAAGAAGGAAGGAAGGAAGGAAAGAAGGAAAGAAGAAAGGAAAAAATCCAGCCAGCAAACCCCAAGTTAACAGGGAAGCTTTTGACAATCAAAATTTATCTTCCTTTGGAGAGAAGGAGAGGGAATGGATGAGCTGAGTTACCCAGCTGGCTGGGCCCCCATTCAGGCAGCTTGGCCTACTCACAGGTTGTGTTTGTCCTTCGTTTTTGAAGAGGGCCATGACATCAAGATGATGACATGACTTGCCGTTGACTTTTATTTGAGTGAGGGAGAGCTGTGCAAGGTCACCAGCCTCACTTTCTCCTCCTGAGCCATCTGGTTTCAGTGGTCAGATATTCATCAGAATGACTGGAGATGGCTCAGAATGATGGAGAGATGTTTTAAAGGCTGGATGTGGGGGGGAGGGGGATATTAATGAGGAGTCAAGGAGAACTCCTAGGTTTGTAGCCTAAGAGACTGAGAGGACAGTATTGCCCTCTGCTGTAACAGGGAAAGGGTGAGGAGGGTTTAGAGGGAAAGATTATGAGTTCTGTTTTGGACCTGTTTTGTTTAAGATGTATGCTGTTAGAAGTGTCTGAAAGGCAATTGGACATGGGAGATTGGAGGTCAGCAGAGAGCTTGGGGCAGGAGAGAGAGATTTGAGAATCATCAGCAGAGAGATGATTATTAAATCTTTGAGAGCTGATGAGATCACCAAGTGAATTAGTATTGAGTGAGAAGAGAAGAGGATATAGAACAGAGCCCTGAAGCACACCTAGAGTTAGAGGGTGGATATGGAGGAGGATCCAGAGAAGGAGACAGTCCCATAGTAGGGAGAGAATCAGGACAGAGAGGTGTCCTGAAAACCAAAAAAGGAAGAGAGTATTAAGTAAGAAAGGGTGATCTGCAATATCAAAGGCTACCATTGAGGTCAAGGAGAATGAAGATTGAGAAAAGGCTATTGAATTTGGTAATTAAGATCATTGGTAGTATTGGAGAGAACAATTTAGGTGGAATGAGAAGGCAGAAAGCTAAATTGTAAGAGGTTAGAAAAGAGGGAAAAGAGTGTGGAGGTACTTAGGATAGACAACTTTTTTGAATGGTTTAGCTACAAAGGGCAGATTTTATGTATAAAAATATATGTATGTGTATATATACATACACATACATATATACATACATATATATGCATGCACACATATATGGGGTGTGGCAGGATCAAGTGAAGGTAATTTTTTTTTTAGGATGGAGGAAACATGGGCATGTTTGTAGGCAGTAGGGAGAGATAGAAAATAAGTGATAGTATGGGGTGACAGGGCAGTCTGTTGGAGGAGATGAGCTGAAATGGGATCATTTGAACAGGTAAAGGAGTTAGCCTTGGTAAGAAGTAAGACTGTGTCATCTTGTGAGACAGGTTTGAAGTAAAGATCTCAGAGTTGTGAGTGACCTTAGAGGTCCATTCATAAGTGAACAAATGATCTTTTCTACAATAAACTAAAAAAGATCCTCGTTGAGGGAGAACCCACTACCTCTCTAGGGAGTTATTCTACTTTTGATTGTACCCATTTTTAGGAACCTTTTTCTTACTTTGTAATCTTATCTATGGGGTAGCTGGGTAGTGCCAGTAGACTCCACTGGACTACAAGACTAGACTACTACTGGAGTAGACTCCAGTGCCAGGCCTGGAGTCAGGAAGACTTATATTCCTGAGTTCAAATCTACCCTCAGACACTTACTAACTGTGTGACCCTAGGCAAGTTATTTAACTCTGTTTTCCTCGATCTCCTCATCTATAAAATGAACTAAAGAAGGAAATGGCAAGCCACTCTGGTACCTTCACCAAGAAAACCCCAAATGGGGTCACAAAGAATTGGACACAACTGAAAAGGACTGAATAACAAAAATCTAACCCATGTGCATACCCTTCCCATATATATGACTACCAATCCATGTCATCTTATCCATCCTCCATATAGCTGCCTAACGTGGTCCTAAAGCACAGTTCTGACCAAGTCACTTTCCTGCTCAAGATATACCAGTGGTTCTTGACTCCAGCAAAACACACACACACACACACACACACACACACACACACACACACACAATCCCTTATTTGATATTTGAAGGCATCTAGGTAGAATAGTAGATAGAGCTCTGAACCTGGAGCCAGGAAAATCTGAGTTCAAATGCCTCAAACACATTATTTATTCTCTATGTGATCTTAATCTATTAGATTCCTTCTCTGTAAAATGAAGATAATTATAGTACCCCCTTCTCAGGGGTGTTGTGAGGATCAAATGAGATAATATTTGTAAAATATTTTGCATGCTGAATGCTAATTGTTGCACATTAATTCCATTTTCACAATCTACACGGGCATATATGTTGTTCCCTATACATAACATTCTGTCTTTAGGCTCCTCCACATGCGAGGGGGTCCCCATCCCCAGCTGGCTTTGTACTTCCTTTGTTTAGCTTTTGTACTTAAATGTGTACCTCTTCTTCTTCTTCCCAAAAGAAAGTAAGCACTGTTTGGTTTTCTTTTTAATCGCTTGCCCCTGCATACAATAGATGTCTAATAAACACTTATTGCTTCAGTGATTGTCCAGTGTGATTCTGGTCCATGTCCTCTCATAAATCCTGCAGAGAGGGTCCGCTCAGCACACTGGGGGCTTCCTTCTCCATATCTTAACATTGAATGGGTTACCTTTAGAACACTCCAACTGTTTTACTACATGAAAACTCACCTTCAGCTTTTTGTATACATGGTTTTTTCCAATTACATGTAAAAAACCAGTTTTTGAGTTTGAGGTCTGAATTATCTCCTTCCTTCTTCCTCCACCTCCACTGAGAAGTGAAGTAATTTAGTATGCTATATATGTGCAGTCATGCAAAAAATATTTTCGTGTTAGTAATATTGTAAAAGAAAACAGAGCAAAAAACATGAAAAAGATAAAGTAAAAAAGTATGTTTCAATCTATATGCAGACAGGCTCTTATTCTAGAGGTGAGAGCCTTTCTGAATCTGATTTTTATATTGCTGAGAATAGCCGTCATTCACAGTCGATCGTCACACAATATTGCTGTTATTATATACAATGTTCTTCTGGTTTTGCTCATTTTACTTTGCATCAGTTCATGAAAGTACAGGTTTTTCTAAAACCATCTTGCTCATTCTTATAGCACAATAGTATACAGAAAAAATGTATTTCATCACAATGATGTACCACAACTTGCTCAACCATTCCCCAATTAATAGACATCCCCTCAATTTCCAATTCTTTGCCACCATTAAAAAAGCTGCTATATATATTTTTGTGCAAATAGGTTCCTTTTCCCCTTTTAAAAATCTCTTCGGAATACAGAGCAACAAGAGTTATTTCTGGGTTAAAGAGTTTTATTGCCCTGTTTTATAGCCCTTTGGGCAAAGTTCCAAGAGGGTGGTTGGATCAGTCACCATGTTTCTTTACCTTGAAAATTTAGTCTTCTTGTTTAATTCCTAGGAGAGAGATTATATGGGACTTTGTGGAATTCAAAGACACATTAGACACAAACTAGACACACTAGTTTACATTTATCTAGAATGGAGGCACCATTTTAGGGCACTCACGCCTGCTCATCCTGCACCTACCAAGGTGGTTTGGACAAAGCTCAGTCATGGAAAGTCTGCCTCTAAAGACAGAGAACTTTCTTTTCAAGCACTCATTGGCTAATTAAATTCCCTACCCCAAAATAATTTTAATTACAATAAACTAGATTATGACTCCAAACTCCAGGGGTTCCCTAAAGGGGTGGGGGTGGGAGGAGAATGAAAGATGTAATCAAAGTAGGGTGAGGGACATGTAATTTATTTCTACCCATACAGGAAAGGCTAAACAGTTTTTGGAAACTTCCAAGAGCACAAACAACAGGTTTCAGTAACTTAGAACTATTGGTCCAGTCTACAAGGAAGCTAATATTTAAACCTCATCAGAACATAGAGCAGTTTGTATGACTGCTAATTAGGTATCTTACATTTTGTTCTAACTTGGAACTTTCCTTACAACTCTGCTGGAAATTCAACTGAATGCAGACCCATCAGTAGCTAGCCTCTCTGATACAGAAGCTTCTACCTTTGTCAGCCAGCTCCAATCCTATGGCACCCACAGGCTCTGGATCTCCTGAACTCATGAAGTCACTTCTATTCATGATACTCATTCACCTAAGATCAGGGGAGAAGCTACATAAAAAAGGAAAAAGCAATCAGGGACCCAGGCAAAACCTCTCCTAGTTAGGACACATGCCCATGGCTGCATGGAGGTTTGATAGAAGATAGAGGCAATTTCTACTTCTCCCACCAGACTCTTAGGGTACAGCTTGAAACAGTCCACACAAATTAGGAAGGAAGAGAAAAAGGGAAGAATGTTTCTCTCCTTTTTGTGTATACACTGAGTCATCAGCAGCCAATTGGGAGACTTTTGGTTCTATAGGGAAAACTCCCAGCACTGAGTCATATGTCTAGAAGTCAGTCTCACAACTCCCATATGAGGGACCAATAGTCAGAAAGGTCAGCTTTGAGCATGCACTATGTGGGCCAGGCATGGTGGATAGCAAATGGATTCCATTACATTTATATCACAGAATTTTATTAGAAGGAAACTCAAAAACTATGTAACTGCTGCTTATAGACCTCGAATAAAGGACAATCTATTATCTTTAGAAAAAGGCTATACTACTTAGAGGCAACTCAAGTTTTAGGAAAGTTTGTTTTTTCTGATATCAAGCCTCAATTTGCATCTTTATAAATCCCATGAATTGCTCCTGTTTTGTTTTTTGGAACCAAACACAATAAATCAAATCTTTTTTCCACAAAGCAGCTTCTTAAATCTTTGAAGGTAGCTATCGTGTCCCCATGGCAGACTAAATATCCCCATTTCATTCAGTTGATCCACATGCAAAGAGAAGTCAATGTCCTTCACCAACCTGGGTGCCATTATCTGGACACTCTCTAACTTATCAATATCTTTTTCTACAGAGCTGGATTTACCAGGGCAGACTTCACAAGAAGAACCACACTGTATTCCTTGAAGCCATGTCTCTGTAGTTCAACATTGCTTTAACATTTTTGGCTTCCATATAACCATAACTGCTTTTCAGTTACAAAGCAATTTAAGTGCATTATCTCATTTGATCCAAACAACAATCCTGTGAGGCAGGTAAGGCACATATTATTTCTACTTTAAATGTAATAGATTCGTGTTTGTCCAGCTTTGACACTCAGTAATGCCTGAGCCTAGGGAGCAAATAATCATTGGGAGAAACTCCTAAAGCTTCATTTTGCATAGAGCATTTTGTACCTGGATACAAGGGAATTAGGTCAAGTTTGTACTCTAATTGAAGGAATGCAGTGCTCATGGTGGTAACCAGTAAAGAATGGGGGAAGTAGCCCCCTACAAAGCCTGACTTTGTGGCAGCCAATAGTAAACTTCAGCTGCTGAGGAACAGAACTTGCCTCTCAGGATGCCATTACCTAAGAACAGAGAAGGAGATGAGACTTACTACATGGTTGAATTTTCTACACTCTGCCTACCCTGTGAAACACTTTCCTCGCCCAGATCATGAGTCTTCCTGGGGATTGGGTTCTCAGAATCTGATCTTCCTTTAATCCCCCTTTTTTGCTAGGAAAGGAGATTTGAATTCCCACAAGTATATGTTCTGAGAGTGTTTATTTGTTTGTTAATTGTTTTCATCATAATTTAATGCTTTACTTTTTAAAAATGTATATTCTTGAATCCCGAAATTTCAGAATTTTTAGAGTTTAGAAGGACATATATAGTGACCACCTAGTTTGAACCCAAACCAGAAAGGATTCTCCAATACAATATACATAAGAAGTGATCATTCAGATTATTTGAAGACCAAACATGAGAAGTGACCATTGAGACTGTTTGAAGATCAGTGACCTTTAAGGCAGCCCATTCCACTTTGGAACAACTCTATAATTATCAGAAAGTTTTTCTGGTGCCAAGTTTAAATTTGCCTCTCCATGACCAAACAGAATGAATCTAAACCTTCTTCCACATGATGGCTCTTTGAATGCTTATGTAGCAAGTTTGTTCTGGCTCATTTTCTTTTTTTTTTCTTTTTCAACTTGAAAGAGAATATGAGATTTATTCAATTGTTCCAGAAAAGATTGGGTTGGATTACAATATACACATTAGGGATTTCTCTCTTAGAGGGCATTTGTAGTAAGAGTTACGAGTAGTCACATTCTTTCTAAGACAACTACAACCATTTTTATAGTCAAGACAACAGATGAATTTCAGCTCAATATATAATAGAGTTTAAACATAATAGGTGCCTCTTGAAGCATGGAAGAGGTAGCACACCAGTTCTTTCAACATGGAGAACTTAATTTGTCTGGCCTGTTTTCTTAGAGCCAGAGTGCTACATTTGTCTTTCTGCATTCTAAGGGGAATACCATCAGTTTGAGTCCCCAATAACTGTGGTCTCCCATTGTCAGAGGGCCAATGACTAACACCCCAGTTCCATTAAACCACTTAGTATCAATAAGCTTTTACAAAGTGATATTTACTTCAAAGATATAGCAAGATATGACACCCATCACCAACTTTTGGGGAGGAAGATAAACTTACCCATACTCCACTTTGACCTTTTGGAGAATAGATTAAAAACTTAACTCAGTTTGTATTTGTCCTACCAAGTTCATGTCCAAATGTGACGTGACTGATGAGTCCTTGTGCTGGGGTCCTGAAGGTCACTACCAAAGATCAGTCCTTGCTCTTCTGGTTTAATGGGTTTGGAAACCCAAACTCTGGAATACTGGGGTGCAAGAGTACATTAGTGAGGACCTTTCAAACTTACTTGGTTATGAGGCTCCATTTCCTTCACCTAAAACTAAAAATAACAAATGAAAAGACCAAGGACCACTCCCTATTTCTCATGTCCAGAAGGCCTCAGCATGGTCTCTCACTAGAGAAAAGGAGACTCTGAATGAAGCAAACAGGTGAGTAAGACAAAGAGGAATTAATGAAAGCTGATAGGCCTTTTTAAATGCTTCTTCAGGCAATAAAGCTGTTTAGATGAATGGACCCAATTACAAAACATCTATCTGTATATGCTCCACAATCTCTCCAAATCACTTCCCTTTCACATCACAATAATCCTAGAAACAGTGTCTTGACTTCCACATGGAGAGTTTGCATTAGCGTAGAAAGCAAATAGGATTTGTGCATGAACCAAATCCCCATTACACTTAAACAGAGCTTTCATGTACACCTTAGGTCTTCTTTCCTCCAAACTAAACATTCCAATTTCCTTCAGACAGTCTTCATATGATATGAACTCAAGGCCCTTGATCAGCTCTCTTCTATGTGTTCTTTGCCTTATTATTGTCTTTCTTAAATTGTAGAGACAATAACTGAATACAACACTCCCAAAGAGGTCCATTAAAGACAGAGTGTAGAGGAGATATCATCTCCTTATTCCTGGAAGCTACGCATCTCTCAATATAACCCAAGATCAAATTTGCCTTTTTGTCTACAATACCAAACTGTTAACTTTTATCTAACCTTCAATCCATTAAAACCCCAAATCTTTCTCAGAACATCTGTTTAACCACAACTTCCCCATCTTATATTTTTGAAGTTGATTTTGTACCCAAGTGTAAGACTTTACATTTATCTCTGCTGAATTTCACCTTATTAGATTCAGTCCTGTGCTCTAGCTTGTCAAGATTTTTTTTGTTTGGGTCTGATGCAGTAATTCAATGTGTGAGCTACTAATCTTCCCACCTTAGTGTCATGTGCAAATTTAATAAGCAGGCTATTCAGTGATAAAAATGTTAATACTGGAATAAGCACAGATTCTTGGGGCACTCTCTTGAAAGACTTCCTACTGCACTGGCACTAAACCATTAATGGCTAACCCTGGAGTTTGATCATCTACCTAGTTCTGAATCTATCTAATTGTACCATCATCTTGTTCATATCTGCTGATCTTTTCCACAAGAATATGAGATACTTCATCAGAAAGTATTCCTAAATTCTAAGTGTATCATAGCTATAGCATTCCTCTTAGGGACTAATTTAAAAATCTTGAAGAAAAAGAAAGGTTAATTTGGAGTGACCTATTCTTGATAAAGACATGCTGTCTCTTTGAATCACTAGTTCTCTTTTGAGATACTTACCTATCAGGGCATCTAGGTGGTGCAGTGGATAGAGCACCAGTGCAGGAGTCTGGAGGACCTGAGTTCAAATCTCACCTTGACACCCACTAGCTGTGTGACCTTGGGTAAGTGACTTACCCCCATCCTGGGTCATCTCCAGTCATCCTGATGAATATCTGGTCACTGGATTCAGATGGCTCTGGAGAAGTGAGGCTGGTGAACTGCACAGCCCTCCCTCACTCAAAACAAGGGTCAAGTGCAAGTCATGTCTTTATTTCTCCAATGGCATGGTTTTCTTCAGCAATGAAGGATGAACATACACATGCATTTCAAAACCAAATTCCAATGACCTTTTCCCTTCTCTCCAAGCATGCTTTCTTCAGGGTGGTGGCTAGAGAGTAGACTTTCTTAGTGGGAATTCTCCACCTACTGGGAAAGGAAAAGGTGTGGTTGGTAAAACCCACATTCCAAAGTTGGGAGACAGAAGAGACAATCTTTTTTTCCTTTTAATGTCATCACCAACCTTACCTCCATACTGGTACAAATATTACATATGTATATATTGGCTCTTTTGATAGAATTTAAATTACTTGAGGGTATAGTTGTTATATTCTTTGTCTCTCTGGGCCCTAGCACAGTACCTTGTAATGGTTAATGCTTCATAAATTACATGTTGATTGTCAGGCCACAAAAATAAATAAACAACTAAATAAAAGTGGAAGACATAGAGTCCTTGAGAGGAGTATCACAGGAATGAAAGTAAGAACTTTGAAGTCAGAATCTTCTCTTTATTTTCCTTTGCTATGTCTTCTATCTATTTATTTTTAATATGGGATAAAATAAGCATATCCATAACATAGTATAATTAAAAAAAGATTACATACGAAATTGCAAATCTATTATGTACAACTTGCCATTCCATTTAAATATATAATAGAATCTTCATGTAAATTTATTTTCCTTTGCTATATCTTACAAAGCCTAGGCAAGTGATTTGATCACCAGGACATGTACTCAGTAAGGGCTGTTCATTTTTCTGATGTGGCAGAAGTTTTAGCCTGAATGTCAAGGAGATCTGGATTCAAGTGATGGCTGTGCCATTAACTTCCTGTTTAACCTTGGGATAAGGGAGAAGGATCAGACAATGTGAGATCAGGAAGAAATTGAAATTCACTAACTGCCCCTCCCCCTAACCTATTTTATAGTTAAATACACTGAGGTTCATGGGGGGAAAGTCAGTAATTCAAAGCCTCTCTCTCTCTCTCTCTCTCTCTCTCTCTCTCTCTCTCTCTCTCTCTCTCTCTCTCTCTCTCATACACACACACACACACACACACACACACACACACACACGCACACACACACACACCCTCATTATGAAGAGGGTTTTGGTGTCATGAGAAAAAGGAGCTAATGGAATTATGTGAGGGGATTTGAGGGGCAGAAACTGATCCCTAAACACTAGACTTCTTGTGAACATGAATAACACATTTTAAGTATGAAACTTACATTTAAAAAACCTTGAAAAACCCAAGGTCTTTTCTTTTCAGACATTGGACTATTTCAAATATTCACATTTTTATGAGATAGTTTAAATATGCCCCATTATAAAATGGGGTCCCCAATGTTTTGATGCAATTTGTCTCTGATATTATATAAATGAGTGCAAAAATCTGTGAGAGACCTCTGGTGGGCAAGATTCAAGTGTGCAGCTAACAAACAGGTTTTCATCATCTTAGGGTGTATATTAGATATTGCTACATAAAGACCTGCTCCACTTTTCTCTTCTTGGGTTAGGGGAGGAAAAAAGAACAACTCTTAATGAACTCCTCTGTCATTTTATTTTAATTAGAAATAAAAATGAGTCTTCTTCACCAGTGGCACCACTGGATAAGCACTGGGTCTATCAACAATGGACGCAAATTCCAGTAGAAAGAACCAGAAAAATGTAAGCTTCTTGAGGGAAGAGACTTTTCCCTTTTGTCTTGGTATCCTCATCTCCTAAAATAGTATATTTCACCTGGGAGCTGAATAAAATGTTGGGTGAATTGAACCAAATGAGAAGGATGGCAGTTTGACTGTCTAGCTGAAGGAAGAAGAGTGACTGAATATCAAATCAGAGTTAGAAGGGACCTCACTGGTCACCTAACTTGACAGGTGGTTGTCTAGTCTTCCCTTGAAAATCTCAAGTGAAGGAAACTCACTGTTCTCTAAGGCAGCCCATTCAGGTTTCGGACTTGTTAATTGTTAGAAATTCCTGCTTCTTGGGAAGATTTATATCAATAGCTGAACTATTCTTTGATATAAGGGAAAATGTCTAACCAATTTAAAGAAGAGAGAAATACAAAAAAAATACATCAAAGGAAATATTGGAATGTTTTGCAAATCACCATTTGTTAAAAGCATTTCAATAAAGGCTGGAATTTTAAGCTACATTGTCATATGTCCTCTGCAAGGGGTTGACATACTAAGCCAATATTTTCCCTCTCTTCCCAGTAGGACATTTAAAATTAATTAATTCAATTAATTAAAATGGCTATTTTCAACTGGGAACCATTTCAAAACTGTATGTATATTGTGTGTATATCAGTATTTAACGGAATGAATTGTCTGCCGTGGAAATAGGACAATTACAATTGCTCAACCTGCCTTTTTAGCAGATTTTTTTCAGTCTGATCGCTGTGCCAAATGCAATTAGAGGTGTTACTATAGCTGACAAAGGTTACAAATACTATTTTCATTATGTGCCAGTTGGAACTGAGCAATGGTAGGAAATGAAAGTAATGTATTTTTAAAATAGCATCATTGTAGAAAACTTTTCTTTTTTTCTTTTTGGAAACAAATAAAAAAGTACATCTATGGGTTGTGTATATACGTTCTAGGACACAGAGGACTTTCTTTTTTTAAAAAGTATGGTAATTCTTTATGATGTTTACTGTCCTGCTAGACACACCTGAATACCAAAGAAGTGACTTTCTGAGGCATGGGGAGCATTGGCCTGAGGCCAAAGGTTAGAAGGCTGAGACTGACTGCTACAAGTAGCCTGAGTCAGAGGCTGCTGCTGCCCTCTCAGAGGCCTTTGCCTGACTTCAGCCTTTTCAGCTGGAGGTATCCTGAGAAACAGTTTGGTATAATGGAATTTGTTGTTTACTTTTGCCAGCTAGTCAAGGAGCATTAGTTCAAACAAAAGGCATTTAATCAAACGTCATAGCATATAAAAGGAGAAGAAAAACCCTTCAAAGCACATAAGACAGTATTTTCCTACAGGTTGTTACATCACTGATACAGGAGAGCACACACATAAGGAACATGTAGCTGGGGAACAGGAGTGAAGGGGCACATAGCAGGGAACTGTTGAGTCACAGAACATTCCTGCCCATTGTACCTCACACCTGGGACTGCATATCTGCTCAGATCCTCTGGTAGCGATGATGAGGGCTGGAAAGACAGAAGAACCCCCACACTGGAGTTCCCTGCATGGGCTATCTAGAAAAGAATTTTCGGACTTAAGCATTCTTGAGGTTAAGGTAGTAAAGATTTATTATGTTTTTCAGTGGGCAAGAGTTTTAGAGAACCTGAAACCTTAGAGGGGTACAAGTTTCATGGGATATTCTATGGTAAAACGTGCCAAACATGCTACCTAGGTAATTCAGGATGGGATTAGGAAGTGCTTAAAGAGTGGTTAGTTCTTAAAGGAACATGAATTTTTAGTATCTACTGAGTAGGTATTTCACCCAGAGTTCATCAGGAAATAGCCTGGGGCAGCGGGGCCTTAGGCTTGAAATGTCACTACTATCAACTAACAGTCAGGACTGACTAAGGAATACCAGGCTACTCTCATCAGTCCTGTTAGACAAGATAAACGTAAGGGAGTATACATACATCTTAGTTTAGGATACTTATGATTGGTCAGTAAGTAGAAGTATTGTTATGATCCAGTACACAACCAGTCCAGCTACTACACAGTTGGTTCAAACTAATAAATTCCACGGGTGTCAGGAAGAGAGATCTAGGGCAGGCTGTCATTGGGCTGGGGAGAAACTGCCTGAAACAGTGTCTTGAAGTTAGGGAGAAATATGATTTTTAGAGAGAAATGTGATTTTAGAATTGGTGTCCAAGAACAGACACCCAAGCACCGCATCAGTGACACTGTATCGTTCTCTTCTAAGTGGGAGAGGCAGGATGCATTAGTATCTGGTACACATTAGGCTCTTAATGAATGTGTATTGACTGATTGACTTCCTTGTGCTTGTCATCTTGTGGGGTTCATCATTTTTGTGCTGGTTAGATATGTGGGACAGGCCATGTGCGTTTGTGCTCACAGAACTCCAGTCATGAGATCATGGGCCCCAGAACAGAGTTCCGCAGTTCCAAAGGGCTGATTTCCAGGAAGATGATGGTCCAGAGGAAATATCAGGAGGGCCAATGACAAGATGATCCAAGCAGAGTATGCACCACAGCTTGGGTCAGATATAAAGGGTCACCTGAGCCTGCTTGCACACACCCATCATGAAGGTACAATTCTGCTGGTTCACTGGATCATAGCCAGAACTAGCAGGTACTTTAATCATCACCTAATCATCATACAGTGAGAAGAGCCCTATTGTTAATCTATGCTTGTCAAATACCCATTAAAGAGGAATAGAAAAAGGAAGCTTCATCATGGAACTGGAAATATCCATGTCCAACAGTCTGCCTTTTTGAAACAAAGCGTGTAATGAATTCGACATATTAGTTTTAAAGACATACTACATGTATGAATCTTCCATAATACCCTGGCCCTTCTCACACAGAGCCCTCTCAAATGCTAGGAAGTATTGATGAGGTTTAGGGGTGCTGAGGACCCCAAAATATCGACACACCAGGTCCTGCTCCAATGAATTCGACTCAAGCCTTCTTAAAGCCAAAGAAAACAAAGTTTATTAAAGATTCGCCATCTTGGGTTGGCTCTTAAGGAGCCTAAGCATTTGTAAAGCTTGTATTCACAAGCCAGCCAGATAGAATCTCAGCTAGACAGAGTCTGAGTTGGATTGAATCTGAGCACCTTCATGGAGGAGAGATGGAACTTAAATACAGAAAAGACTATAGGAGGGATTTGGGGGTGGTCTGGTAGTCCAGGGTGATGGGAGGAGGGGTTTAGGGAGGGTCTCAAAGAGAAGTCCAAGGAGGACCTCTGTGGGACTAGGGTGACTCATCAAGGATTGGAAACAGCTAGAGGCAATCAGGAGACATAATCAGGAGATATCAGAACATGGAGGGCTTGAGTGGAAAGCAGGTGGAGCAATCAAGAGGTAATAGATAGCGGCCACAGATTTGAGTATGAAAAGCCAGTTAAGTGGGGAGATTCAAGGAGAATTCAAGGAAGTTCCCAGAGTCTGAACCCCATCAGTATGGAACCACAAGAAAAACACCATGGGAATATCCAAAGCAGCTATGGGTCTCAGCTATTTCAGTGGGGGCAACTAAGTGGCCCAGTGAATAGAGCACTAAAACTTGAGTAAGAAAGATCTGAGTTCAAATTTGACCTCAGATATTTACTAGCAATGTGAAGTAGATAGTCATTTAACCTGTCTACTTCAGTTTGGACATAACAACAGGACCTACCTCCCAGGGTTGTTGTGATGATCAGATGAGATTATATTTATAAAGAACTTAGCACAATTGCCTCGTACATCGTAAGTATTATACAAATATTAGCTATCACGATTATACTACTTCAATGTGCACAATATTTCAGACCCTTGGCGCTAGCTTCCTGCTCAGTAATAACCAACTTCTCTGATTCTTCCATCTCAAATCTGTTTCTCAGTCTAGTGAATTTCAGCACATATATCTATGTAATACATCCTTAATGTCTCTTCTTACAGCTTGGAGCTTTGAGAAGTCATTTAACCTGTTTCTTCCTCTCTAATATGGTAGGTCTATAATCATATGATTGTATAATAGTCCTTATGAAACTCTGTGGTCCTTTGGTCCTATATGATCTCTACACCCCACCCCCTCCCCAGCGCCCACCTACCTCAGTCATTGGTATCAAGTACTTTTCTGTCTACCTACAATGGGCAGGTTGTAATATTTCTCAAACTCTTCTAAGGAAATCTGGTGTTCTGCAGGACTGCAGTAGAGATTTTCTGTGAAAAATTTCCATTCTAGTTCTGGTCACATACTGAGAGGGAGCAGACTCATGGACAGAGCCAGATAATGACAGGTAGATAAATATCTGGGAATAGGATAGGAGAGAAACCTCAGCTCTAGGAGCCCCAGGGGAAGCAGCAGAGCATCTTGTAGGAGAGGAGGGCTTCTCCCATTACTTTATAGGGGTCAACAGTCTAATCCTACCTGAGCCACCCCAGGCCTTAGCATGGCAACTTCCCCAGCTCTGTCCTTCTACCATCCTCCTATTGGCCCCTACACAAGGTTCTGTGACCTTGGGCAACTCATAGGTCCCTCTGAGCCTCAGTTTCTTTACCTGTAAAATATGGATACTAATTCTAGTTCTACATTCCCCACAGGTTTATTGTGAGACTCAGATAAAATAATGTACAAGCAAGCATGCTGTGACCATATGAAAAAGGGTTTGTTTTCATCAATATATACATTGATGCCGTACCATTTCCAGGAAGCCTTTCTCTTTCATTCTAAAAAAAGCTATTATATTCTGCCTTCAACTTTCCCACCATTTTTTCCCCTCCCCACCATTCTTTAATGGGAACAAAAGTTGTGTGTAGGAGGAGAGAGATTATTTTGCAACTCAATTTGGTGTCTGCAACTTCATTTTAATCACTTTGTAAGAATTATGGACTATGTTTTGGTTTAAATAATAGGTATATTCTGGAGATTTTTTTTAGGATACTCAGATTTTAAAATATATGTATTTATGTATGCCCATCTGTACATAGTTTCTAAACTGCATAATACTTTGACTTGTTTAAAACATAAATATAACTGAAAAAGTTAAAAACAAATAAGCTTTACCTCTACTGCAAAATGAGAAGCCTGATGCTGAGCACAATGGGACTAAGGAATAGGTAGGGGAGGGTGTGTGTGTGTGTGTGTGTGTGTGTGTGTGACTGTAGAATGAAGGTTTCACCAAAATGCGAAAGAGTTGCTCCAGCTGCAATCCCTAGTTAGTCATCTGGGAGAACTATGGGTTACCTGAGTGTATTATGGATTTCTTTATTTGTTCACAGGTCCCTGTAAGTTCCTTTTCATCTTTTGAATTTTCTGTGTGTGAAAAGAAGAATCTACCATATCTACTTTGCTTTGGCGCTTTGCTTTTGCTTTGGTGCTTTTACAGAATTGGAAGATTCCCTTTCACCAATTTTTAAATATTCATTTTTTAAAATTATTTTTAATTTATGCAATATAATTTTCATAACATAGTACAATAAAAATGATGATTGTACATGCAACTGAAAATCTACTATGCACAATTTGCTATTCCTTTCCAATATACAACAAAATTATCAAGTAATTTTTTTCTTTTCTTTTTCTTCCCTCCTCTGCCCCAAGCCCTAGAGAACTGGAAATTGCAGGGGTTCCCTTTTACCCATATTTAGGGAAAACGTGGTCATGAATTATATCTGCACATTATTTTAGAGAGTTTCTGGACTAACTCCAAGTGGAAGCAACAAGTATCAAGGGATATAGGTCTTTTAGAGCTAATTCCCCCAAATTAAACCTAAACTATATGGGCCCCTAGTCTTCAGGGGCCCTGGACCATGGGTTATATCTACAGAAATGTGTGCTGTTCTGTAGGAGTGTAAATTCCATGAGGGAAGGTAATTAATTTTACTCTCCTTTAGTATTTAAAGGCAGCTAGGTGGCACAGTAGATGGAGAGTTGAACCTGGAGTCAGGAAAAACACTTGAACTGAAATCCTATATTAGACACTAGCTTATATGACTTTGGCAAATCACTTAGTTTGCCTCAGTTTCCTCAACTACAAAATGGGGATAATAATAGCACCTACTTTCCAGAACTGTTGTGAGGATCAAATGTGATAATATTTGTAAAATGCTTAGCAAAGTGTTTGGCACATAGTAGGTGCTTAGTAAATGCTTGTTTCCTTCTTTCTAGCACGGAGCTTAGAGTAGGTACTAATGAAGATTAGTGATTATAAAATAATTCAGGTGAAAAGTTTTGGCCCAAGTAGGTAACTAACCCATGTGATAGTTCTCTGATGTCCCTGTCTCTCCCCTCCCCCTCACTCCTCCCTTCTACCACCAACGTTGATAGGTATCTTCAAAGACTCGGTAGTGGGGAAGGGAACTAAAAGCCATCTCCTGTCTGGAAGCCTCCTAGCTTCTTCAGAGCCTCCCTTTTCAATGGGATTGCCAGACCTTTTAGTAATCTTCTTGTCCTGCTTGGATTTCTGTGGATTTCTTTTGCCTGTCAAACTGCTGGGTTTGTCAATACTATCCTTGTATATCCTCTGCACATCTTTGTACTGAGGCACCCATCCCCCAGCTCACATATTGGCTTAGACTTTGACTCAGCTTCCTGTAAATGAAGCTGAAGAGACAGGTGTGTAGTCTTCTGATCATGGCAGGTGGGGAACTATGACCTTTCTCAGATAGTATAGCTTTACTGGCTATAGATTCTCTGAGGAGATGTCCATTGGGATTGCACCAATCTTAACCCGTTCTAAAAGAGGAGCAAAGTATACTAATTAAATGTCTGAATCATCGACTGAACAATATGAGGTATCTCCTTCAACTTAGCACTTGAAAATTAATTTTTAATCTATTTACTCCCTGACAACTTGAGGAAGAGTTGACATATTTTGAAGAAATTTAATATGTCTCTATCCCTAACAATATTTAACATGTCCCTAAAAGAAATTGTTAAATTTGATTTGTGAAATACACAGAAGAAAGCAGAATGACGTTCAAAAGGAAATAAGGACAAGAAGGGCAATTTGTCTCTATTTGTGTTAAATTTAATATGCACTGAAAAACATAGTTTTATATATAATACTCTTTTTTCCAGTTCTATTTTTGTATACTCAAATAGTCATTTTCTTGATGTCTGTTAAATACATTCAGTTTTGCTGTAACACTTGTTTTGAAAATGAAAATTTGTTCCAAAGCTACCGATACATTAGGGAATGTAATTTCTTTTTAAATTTTTTTCTTATTTATTTATTTATTTTTAGTTTTCAACATTCATTTCCACAAGATTTTGAGTTCCAAATTTTCTCCCCATCTCTCCCCTCCCTCACTCCAAGACACTGTGCATTCTGATTACCCCTTCCCCCCAATCTGCCCTCCTTTCTATCACACCCCTCCCTTTTCTTATCCCCATCCCCTCTATTTTCTTGGAGGGCAAGACAGATTTCTATACCTATTGCCTGTATATTTTATTTCCAAGCTGCATGTAAAAACACTTTTTAATATTCATTTTTAAAACTTTGAGTTCCAACTTCTCTCTCCCTCCCCACCCATCCCCACTGAAAAGGCAAGCAATTCCATATATGTTATACATATGTAGTTATGCAAAAGACTTCCATAAAAGTCATATTGTGAAAGACTAACTATATTTCCCTTCATCCTATCCTGCCCCCCATTCATTCTGTTCTCCCTTTTGACCTTGTCTGTCCCCAAAAGTGTTTACTTCTAATTACTCCCTCCTCCCATTTGCCCTTCCTTCTATCATCCCCCACCCCCTGCTTATGCCCTTCTCCCCTACTTTCCTTTAGTGTAAGACAGATTTTCGTAGCAAATTGAGTATGCATGCTATTCCCTCCTTAAGCCAAATGTGATGAGAGTAAGCTTCACTTTTTCCCTCTCACTTCCCCTCTCTTCCCTTCCATTGAAAAAGCATTTTCTTGACTCTTTTATGTGAGAGATAATTTGCTTCATTCTATTTTTCCCTTTCTCCTCCCAATACATTCCTCTCTCACCCCTTAATTTTATTTTTTTATATATCATCCCTTCATATTCAACTCACTCTGTGCCCCTGTCTATATGTATATAGTCCCTCCAACTACCCAAATACTGAGAAAAGCCTTGAGTTACAAATGTTATCTTTCCATGTAGGAATGTACTGGTGATTTCCCTCCTAATCTATGTGTCTAGAGCTTCAGAAACAGTCGCTGTCTCTGCCCCTGCTGCTGCTGTGGCTGCTGTGGGTTCCTCCACTCCCTTCCCCCTCTGCTTCCCTGGGGCTGGGGCCGGACCACTCCACTCTCTCACAGGCTTTTTCTACTGACTTTCCAATTTATCCTCACTGTTTTGGGGTCATGAAGTCTGGACACCACCACAGGTGTGAGAGATTCAGTCCCCCAGAGGCTTACTCAGGTCCTGTCTGTGCCTGGCAGCCCATGCTGGACTGAGCCCTATCCCCTGCATGGCACAATAGATACTTCCTGATGACCTTCCAGGCTATCTTGGGCTAGAGATTTGCTTCACTCCATCAATCTGTGGGTTCTGCAGCTCCAGAATTTGTTTAGATCCATTTTTTATAAGTATTTTACTGGCCTTGGGGACAGTGCTCTAGAAAGTGTGTGCTGTTACACCGCCATCTTAGCTCTGCCCCCCTTGATATGTAATTTCTTCTGAGAGAAGGGGCAGTTAGGTGGTGCAGTGGATAGAGCACCAGTGCAGAAGTCAGGAGGACCTGAGTAGAAATCTTACCTCAGATACTTGACACTCACTAACTGTTGACCTTGGGCAAGTCACTTAACCCCAATTGCCTCATCCTGGGTCATCTCCAGTCATCCTGATGAATATCTGGTCACTGGATTCAGATGGCTCTGGAGGAGAAGTGAGACTGGTGACCTGCATAGCCCTCTGTCACTCAGGTAACAAAGTCAAGTGCAAGTCATGTCATTATTTCTCTGACGGCATGGTCTTCTTAGGCAACGAAGCACGAACACATGCACACATAGTCTGAGAGAAACAGAAAGAATGCAGAAAACTGCCCCACTTCACAATAAATCACAAGTTGCAGCCTTCTGATGCTGATTTCCATAAGCAAACTTTGAATCTTTGTCAAGGTAAAGAGATGGGGGTGGGGGTGGGAACCCATGAGGGGAAACAGGTTGACCAGCAGCCTGGACAGCCTGAGGCTGCAGACTCTGCCACTATTTATTTAATGGGGGTACAATTGCTGCCATTTTTTATAGTTGCCATTTTGAAAATTTGTCACTGAAGAGTTTTTGTTTTTGTGTTTTAGCATTGTGCCCCTAATCTCATTTTCCCCATTAGCTCTCTGTGGGTCTATTGTGAGGTTTTGCATAGTGCAGTGCTTTCTGGGAATGCATTGGCATTATAACTGAACTGACTACTTTTAAAAAAATTTTATCTGTGCTTCCTATGCCATGCAGAAACAACAGAAACATCCTTTTATCACTCTCACAACAGGACATCTTCTGTAATTTTAAGAAACAGAATTCCATGAAACTAGTCAATGAAATTTTATAAAAAATTATTACTTATTTTTAGTTTTCAACATTCACTTCCATAAGTTTTAAATTTTCTTCCCCTCCCTCCCCGCTCCCTCTCCAAGATGGCATGCAATCTGATATGGCTCTACACATACATTCCTATTAAATGCATTTTCACATTAGTCATGTTTCATAGAAGAATTATAACAAATGGGAGAGCCCATGAGAAGGAAAAAGCCAAACAAAACAAAAAAGAAAATAGTCTGCTTCACTCTGCATTATGATTTCAAAATTCTTTCTCTGGTTGTGGGTGGAATTTACCATCATGAGTCCTTTGGAATTGCCGAGAAGGGGCTAAGTCTATCAAAATCAGTCATCACACACTGAGGCTATTTCTGTGAGCAATGTTCTTTTCCTGGTTCTACTGACTTCACTCAGCATCAGTTCATAAAAATCTTTCCAGGATTTGCTGAAATCTGTCTGTTCATTTCTTGTAGCACAATAGTATTCCATCACATTCATATACCACAACTTGTTCAACCACACCCTGATTGATGGGCATCCCCTCAATTTCCAGTTCTTGGCCACCATAAAAAGAGCTGCTATAAATATTTTTGTATTTGGGTCCTTTTCCCATTTTTATGATCTGTTTGGGATACAGCCCTAGAAGCAGTATCGCTCAGTCAAAGGGTATGCACATTTTTATATTCCTTTGGGCATAGTTTCAAATTACTCTCTAGAATGCTTGGATCAGCTCATAGCTCTACCAACACTTACAGCCCTACCAATGATGAATTAGTGTTCCAACTTTCCCACATCTTCCTTTATCATTTATCCTTTTTCTGTTTTATCATGTTAACCAGTCTGATAGGAGGGATGTGGTATCTCAGAGTTGTTTTGATTTGCATCTCTCTAATCAGTAGTGATTTAGAGCATTTTTTCTTGTGACTATAGATAGGTTTAATTTCTTCCTCTGAAAACTCCCTGTTCATATCCTTTGACCATTTATCAATAGGGGAATGATTTGTATTCTTGTACATTTGACTCAATTCTTTATATATTTTAGAAATAAGGCCTTTATCAGAGACACTAGTTTTAAAAATTCATTCCCAGGTTTCTGCTTCCCTCTTAATCTCTGTTGCACTGGCTTTGTACAAAACTTTTCAATTTAATGTAATCAGAATTATCCATCTTGCATTTCATAATGTTCTTTATCTCTTGTTTGGTCATAAATTCCTACCTTCTCCATAAATCTGACAGATAAACTATTCCTTGCTCCCCTAATTTGTTCATAGTATCAGCCTTCATACTTAAATTGTATACCCATTTGGACTTTATTTTGGTATACAGTGTCACACGGTCTATGCCCAGTTTCTGCTATACTATTTTCCAGTTTTCCCAACAGCTTTTGTCATATAGTGAGTTCTTATCCCAGAAGCTATGGTCTTTGGGTTTATCAAACACTAGATTGCTATAATCCTTGACTACTGTGTCTTGTGTACCTAACCTTTTTCACTGATCTACCACTCTATTTCTTAGTCAGTATCAAGTAGTTTTGATGATTGCTGCTTTATAATACAATTTAAGATCTAGTATGACTACGTCACTTGCAATCTGGTTGCATCCAAGGTCTTCCTTTCACACTTCCAACAGTTCTTAATAGAAGAATGTGGTTGGCAAAACAGAGCATTTCTGCACGTGTCTGTTAGAACTGTGGCCTAGGAAAAGACAAAAGGAACCAGAAAACCATGTCTATTAGTGCATTTTATGCTTTAAAGTTACTGCTTTCATGCTTTAAATAGGTACCATGTTTCTAATTGCCACTTATTCCACAAATAAAAGAATACTGATTCAGCTGTATTGTATTACAAAGACACATGGTGATAACATATGGATGAACACTGTTTAGATGAGACAGCTGGCTGCAATTCCTTGACTGTCTCTCTCCATTAAATAGATTTTCCTATAGGAATGGATATATCATTTTGTCACCACTTACTGTTTTGATACACCATCCATTTGCATTGATCTATAGGTTGTAGTTTGAAGTCACTGGGAATAATTAACTATCAAAAATATTTCTTTTCTAAAGTGATTTTTAAGTACTTTTTTTTTGTTTTATAAAACATTATTCTAGGCACTGTAGAAAGTGACCCCTTTCTCTCTTTCTCCTTACAGTGTAAGACAGACCAAAATGATAAATATGGAAATAATAAAGACCTGGGAAAATGAACAAATACTAAACATCCCCTTTATTCTAATCTCACTTGCTTATCCTGTGAAAAAATAAATAAGTACACCTGGTTAAGATTTTTGTGTTTGGAATGTGTTTGTAATTAGCTAGGCTGTATTATCAGACCCCTCAGTAATATGCCTGAGGAAAGTATCAACACTCCAAAAATGTTGGCAAATGAAGGATAAGAATTCTAAGAACAATTCTGAGCCTTTCTACTAGAAGCCACCAAAGATGAGCAGAACATTTAGAATATTCAGATTTATTGATCCCAGAGGTTCAGGTTTTTCCTAATACACATATATACATATGTATATATAAGCATGATACCTACAGGGTATGTGAACCTAAGTATGTGACTTAACCTCTCAATGCCCTAGCCAACTGTCTAAGACTAAAGTTGCAGAGAAAGTTCTGATCTGTATTGATAGAAATTCCTTGCTGAAATCTAACTATAGCAATTAAATCACAGGTCTGGTCAGAAAAATAATTAAGTAGAATATTAATACAATACAATCTCAATTATTTTATATTTTGTATGTCACATTCCATTTCTTTAAAATTTTCAGTTTTGTTGGAAGATAGATTGTGCATGGCAGTTTTGGGATAGAAAGGATTAAAGAAGATGAAATGAATAATTTTGATCATAATAAAGTTTTGTCAGTTTTTTATTGTACAATTCGTTACAGCTAAGATTAAAAAGGAAACAATTAATTGGAGAAAAAAATCTTTAGAGCAAGTTTCTCTGAGAAAGGTCCCATTTCCAAGATATATAAGGAACTGATTCAGATTTGTAGGAATAAGAGCCATTCTCCAATTGATAAATGACCTAAGAATATGGATAAGCAGGTCTAAAGGGAAAAAGGCCAGGCTATAACCATACAAAAAAAGTGCTCCAAATTACCAATAATTAGAGAAATACAAATTAAAGTAATTCTGCTGTTCCATCTCATATCCATCAGTTTAGCAAAGAGGATAAAAAGAAAAATGAAGAAAATGACAAATTTTGTTAATATTAACTGTTAATGTCCAGCCATTCTGGATAGCAATTTGAAACTAATGTGTAAAAAAGTTACTAAGCAGAGCATATCCTTTAATCCAGCTAGGACTCAACTCCAAAGGAAGAAGAAAAGGTCTTATATGTACAAAAATATTTGTAGCAACTTTTTTTGTGGTGGTAGAAAACTAGAAACTAAAGAGATCCTAACCAACTGGGGAATGGCTGAAAACCTTGTGGTATGTTAATGTTATGGAATACTATTATGCTATAAGAAATGAGGGGAAAATTTATTTCAAAGAGACATGGAAAGATTTCTGTAAACTAGTCTAGAGTGAAATGAGCAGAACCACAAGAACAATTTATAGTGTAATAACGATATTACAAAAAAATGAACAATTTTGAAAGACTTTAAAACTCTGATCAACTAAATGATCAGTCATAATTTCAAAGAACTGATAAAGAAGAATGCTGTCCAATTCATGAAAGAGATCATGGACTAACATGTAAAATGAAAAGTTCATTTTTGAATGTGAACAAAATGGAAACATGTTTTGCTTGAATTTGCTTGGTAATATAGGGACTTTTGGAGGGAAGCAGAGGAGGAAGATGGGAAAGAAAAAATAATAGTGTATAATTGGAAAAAATAAATTTTAAAGGAAGTAGTTTCTGATTACTCTTTCTACTTTGATTTTTCTTGTAAATTTCCACCCTCAGTAAACTGAAGATTTGATGATTTTAATGTTTTAAAGATATTCCTTTTGAAAAAAACAGTTCTTAGTTTCATCATTTTTAAAACCTCTCCATTTTATCTCTCTCTTCTATATTTCTACTTTTGTGATGAGAGTTTTTAATTTGTTGTTTTAAATTTAAATTTCTATTTTGTTTTTTTAAATTGAATGCTTGGTTCACTAAATCTCACTTTTTCTATTTTCTTAATGATATACTTTCAGGGATACAACTTTTTTTCATAAGGAAATCTTTGACTGCATCTCTAAAATTCATAATAATTTTTAGCATTTATATAACACTTAAGGTTCGAAAAGCCCCTTATATATGCTATCTCACTTGATCATCAACAACCACCCTGAGAGGTAAGTGCTGTTGTCGTTCATCGATCTTGCTTTTTTAAAAAATATATATAAATGAGGAAACTGAGGCTGGGAGATTAAATAACTTGCTCAGTGTGAAGTAGATTTAAACGAAGATCTTCTTGACTCTTAAGTCCAACACTCTGTCCTCTGGGTCACCTAGTGGCCTCTATCATCTGTGTTATTATTCTCATTTATATAGTTAACAAGGACTTACTCAGCATTCAGAATGTCATTATTTACTTCCCATTTAGATCCATTTCTTTTGCTTGAATGTTGCATTACTTATTTTTATTGAGTTATGGTCTGTAAGATGAGGTAGCATGGTCTACTAGGCAAAAATCAGGAAGAGCATAATTCAAATCCTGACTGACACACAGTTGGGCTGTGTGACTCTGGGCAAGTCCCTTTACCTCTTATCACCTCCAGACAAGTCTTCTGTTGTTATTGTTGTGGTTGTTCAGGTGTGTCTGGCATATCATGCTCCCCTTTGGGGGATTTTCTTGGCAAAGCTACTGGAATGGTTTGCCATTTCCTTCTCTCACTCATTTTATAGATGGATAGAGCACTGGGCTGGAGTCAGGAGGACCTGAATTAGAATACAGTCTCAGACATTAACTGTGTGACCTTGGGCAAGTCATTTAACCTTTGTTTACCTTAATCCACTGAAGAAGGAAATGGCAAATCACTCTAGTATCTTTGCCAAGAAAACCCAATGGACAATATGGTCCTCAGGGTCACAAAGAGTTGGACAGACTCAACAATAATATCAGCATTATGATTGTAAAATTTGTGTTTGTCTTCATTTTTTGAAGGGAGAGGGGGTTGGGAGAGACCACAGAGTTCTGGGATGAGGGGTAGGAGAAGGGAGAGAAAGTGCAGTACTGCACAATAAAGTTATGATAGGTAATTTTTTGGGGGGGGGGGGAAATGTTGATTTCTTCCAGAATTCTTTATGTTAAAAGTCAAATTGCACAATGCAAATTTACGTAAAGTGAGAACTTCCTATCACATTCCAAGCCCTCTACTCCTTTAACATAAAAGCTGCCAAATCGTATATGATCCTTCCTTACTCCACAATTTTTGAATTCTTCCTTTCTAGGTGCTTGTAATATCTCCTCCTTATCCTAGCAACTCTAGAATTTGACTATACCATTCCTGAGAGCTTTCCTTCTGGGATCTCTTTCAGAAGGTGAATGGTGGTATCTTTCAATTTCTATTTTACCTTCTGGATTTAAGATATTGGGGCAGTTTTGCTTGATGAATTTTTGGCATATGATGTCTAGGCTCTTCTTTTGATCATGGCTTAAATTATCTCTCTTTGGTTTATTTTCCAGGTTAGTTATTTTTCTGATAGAGATATTCCATATTTTCTTCTATTTCTTTATTCTTTTGATTTTGTTTTATTGTTTCTTATTGTTTTCTCATAAAGTCATTATCTTCCACTTGCCCATTTCTAATTTTTAAAGACTTATTTTCTTCAGTGAGCTTTTGTACCATTTTTCTTATGTAGCCAACTCTGTTTTTATTTTATTTTTTTTCACTTCAACAGGCATTTATTAAGCACCTACTATATTCAAGGCACTGTGTTAGTATCTGTGGAAATAATACCTCCTAAAAAAAATGTATTGCCCTCAAGGAGCTTACCCTAAGACAAAGATTAGGATGGCAACCAATATGAGCATACTGTCTAACAATTTATGTAAAATTCTTTTTTTAAAAAAAAATATTTATTAATTTTTAGTTTTCAACACTCATTTCCACAAGATTTTGAGTTCCAAATTTTCTCCCCATCTATCCCCTTCCCCCACCCCAAGACACTGTGCATTCTGATTACCCCTTTCCCCAATCTGCCCTCTTTTCTATCACCCTCCTCCCTTCCCTTACCCCCATCTTCTCTCTTTTCCTGTAGGGCAAGATAGATTTCTATATCCCATTACCTCTATTTCTTATTTCCCAGTTGCATGCAAAACCAATTCTCCACATTCATTCCTAAAATTTTGAGTTCCAACTTCTCTCCCTTCCTCCTTCCCCACCCATTCCCATTGAGAAGGCAAGCAACTCAATATAGGCTATACATGTGTAGTTATGCAAAAGACTTCCATAATAGTCATATTGTGAAAGTAACTATATTTCCCTCCATCCCATCCTGCCCCCCATTCATTCTATTCTCTCTTTTGACCTTGTCTCTCCCCAAAAGTGTTTACTTCTAATTACTCCCTCCTCCCATTTGCCCTCCCTTCTATCATCCCCCCACACCCCACTTATCCCCTTCTCCCCTACTTTCCTGTAGTGTAAGATAGATTTTCATACTAAATTGAGTGTGCATGTTATTCTCTCCTTAAGCCAAATGTGATGAGAGTAAGCTTCACTTTTTCCCTCTCACTTCCCCTCTCTTCCCTTCCATTGAAAAAGCATTTTCTTGCCTCTCTGATGTGAGAGATAATTTGCCCCATTCTATTTTTCCCTTTCTCCTCCCAATATATTCCTCTCTCACTTCTTAATTTTATTTTTTTATATATTATCCCTTCATATTCAACTCACCCTGTGCCCTCTGTCTATATGTATATAATCCCTCCAACTACCCAAATACTGAGAAAAGTCTTGAGTTACAAATGTTATCTTTCCATGTAGGAATGTAAACAGTTCAACTTTAGTAAGTCCCTTATGATTTCTCTTTCCTCTTTACCTTTTCATGCTTCTCTTGATTCTTGTGTTTCAAAGTCAAATTTTGTATTCAGCTCTGGTCTTTTCATCAAGAATGCTTGAAAGTCCTCTATTTCATTGAATGACCATTTTTTCTCCTGAAGTATTATACTCATTTTTGCTGGGTAGGTGATTCTTGGTTTTAATCCTACTTCCTTTGACTTCTGGAAGCTGCTAGATCTTGTGTTATCCTGATTGTATTTCCACAATACTTGAATTGTTTCTTTCTGGCTGCTTGCCATATGTTCTCCTTGACCTGGGAACTCTGGAATTTGCCTGCAATATTCCTAGGAGTTTTTTTCCATATCCCTTTCAGGAAGTGATCAGTGGATTCTTTCAATATTTATTTTACCCTCTGGTTCTAGAATATCAGGGTTGTTTTCCTTGATAATTTCATGAAAGATGGTGTCTAGGCTCTTTTTTTTTTGATCATGGTAGTCCCATAATTTTAAAATTGTCTTTCCTGGATCTATTTTTCTGGTCAGTTGTTTTTCCAATGAGATATTTCACATTATCTTCTAGTTTTTCATTCTTTTGGTTTTGTTTTGTAATTTCTTGTTTTCCTATAAAGTCATTAGCTTCAATCTGCTTCATTCTAATTTTTGAAGAACTATTTTCTTCAGTGAACTTTTAAACCTCCTTTTCCATTTGGCTAATTCTGCTTTTTAAAGCATTGTTCTCCTCATTGACTTTTTGGACCTCTTTTGGCATTTGGGTTAGTCTACTTTTAAAGGTATTATTTTCTTCAACATTTTTTTGGGTCTCCTTTAGCAAGCTGTTGACTCACTTTTCATGATTTTCTTGCATTGCTCTCATTTCTCTTCCCAATTTTTCCTCCACCTTTCTTACTTGATTTCCAAAATCCTTTTTGAGCTTTTTCATGGCCTGAGACTACCACATATTTTTTTTCGAGGTTTTGGATGTAGAAGCTTTGACTTTTATGTCTTACTCTGATGGTATGCTTTTTTCTTCCTCATCCGAAAGGATGGAAGAAAATATCTTTTTGCCAAGAAAGTAACCTTCTATAGTCTTATTTTTTTTCACTTTTTTGAGCATTTTCCAAGTCAGTTACTTGACTTTTGAGTCCTTTGTTAAGTGGAGGGTATGCTCTAGGGACCTGTAAATTCTCAATTCCTCCAAGGTGGCACAATCAAGGGAGAGGATTAAACTCCTCTCCTGACCTCCTCTCTGGTCTGGGAGCAATGACAAGCATTTCTGCCCAGGATCTGTGAGTAGGACTCCCTCTCCAGAGCCTCCACCAGTTCCACCATGCTGGTTCTCCTCCTCACCCCAGGACCACCACTCAGAACTGAGACCTAGATCAGCTGCTTGATTCCCCCAGGGTCTTTAGGCCAGGGCTCCCAAAATGGATGTTGCTGTTGCAGTGACTGCTGCTGCCCTGGGGCTAGGCTAAGACTGGACCAAGGTTGGACCCTGCTTCCTTCTCACTCAGATGTAAGAGCTTTCTCACTGATGTTTGAAACTGTCTTTGGCATTTGCGGGTTGAGAAATTTGGGAACCACAGCTACTACCTGTGATTTCTGGCTCTGAAACCTGCTCCAGTTGGGTCAGTGCTGCATGGGCAAGTCTGGGGTTCACTCTGCTCTCAGTCTGGTGTGATAGATAGACCTTTCCTGTTGGCCTTCCAGGCTGTCTTGGGCTGGAAATCTCTTTCACTCTGTTGTTGTGTGGCTTCTGCTGATTTAGAATTTGTTTAGAGTCATTTTTACAGGTATTTTATGGGCTACGGGGGTTGAACTAGAGCACTTCTGTCCTTCTACTCTGCCACCTTGGCTCCACCCCCCACAATTTATGTTTTTTATTTTCTTTTTAAAAAATGATTTTATTTTCAGCACACAGAACAAAACAAACATTTCCATAGTACAGTTTAATAGAAAAAGATGATTCCACATGAAACTGCAAACCTACCATGTACAACTTGCTATTTCCTCCAAATGGCTACTGTGTATGGTTGTGATGGTATCTCCTCTTTTTAAAGGTCCACTGAGTCAACGATTCCTTAGTTTAGCAGGCAATGAAGAGATCACACTATCATTTAAAAGTACTTCTGTACTTCAGCACAGAGTGACCACATGCCCGGAAACAATCAGAGAATTCTTCATTTTTGAAAAGTCTGTACTAGGAAGTGCTACTCTGAACATACTACACAGGCTGTCCTTCATTACAGGTGGTAAGTTGTTCCTGAAGTCATACTTGAAGGCAGCCCTGAATTTTCAAAGTTTATGCAAATAGAACATAAACTCTGGTGGCTACTCCTGGTCATCTAAGCCAACAATAAGGCATTATTTTCTTCAGTATATTTTTGTGTCTTTTTTTTACTAAGTTGTTGATTCTCCTTTCATAATTTTTTTGCATCACTTTCATTTCTTCTCCCAATTTTTTTCTCTATGACTCATCTCTTTAACTCTTCCAGGAATTCTTGCTGGGTTTGTGTCCAATTAGCATTTTCCTTTGAGGTTTTGTTTGTAGATATTTTCACATTATTGTCTACTACTGAGTTTGTGTTTTAATCTTCTCTGCCACTGTAGTAGCTTTTTATGGTCAAGTCCTTTTTTCATTCTTGTTGTATGCACATTTTCCCAGTATGTTCCTTGATTTTGAACTTTATGTTAAAGTTGAGTTCTGCTCACCTGGGGGTGGAAGGCACTGTTCCAAGCTTTAGGTTTTTCTGTTATTTTCAGAGCTAGTTCTGGGGGGTCTGCAAGTTTTTGGTGTATCCATGGTGATATCTGGGGAGAGATGTAGTCACTGCTCTTCTTTGCTCCCTGCTCCCCTGTAGTTGCTAGTGACCCATTCTACCTTGGAAGAATTTTCCGCTCCCATGTGACTGACCACAAGTACTTCACTTACCCTAGAACTCTGACCCAAAACTGCATATGGGCAATAGAATTGCCAATTAGTAACAGACACATCAAGTGCCAGCACCAGGGTCCCTGCCATCTCTGGGATGAGAACCCCCGAGTCTGCTGCTGTCATTGCTACCTCCAAGCCCCTTGTTCACTGTTTACTCTTTTCTTGATAATCATATTCATTTACCTTTCTTTTCTTTCTCTAATTTGGAGTATTTTCAAGTTGAATACTTGGGTAGTCTTATTTCTTTTGGAAGAATGAATGACTGCAGTCTTTCTTTTCCTGAAGATCCACTTTTTTTTTTCAATCGATGATTAGGCTCAGCCTTTTAGAATATTATTTTGGGGTGCTGCTATTGTGATAAGCTTTCAAGATATGAATTCATGTCTATAGGAGCCCATAGTTTCAGTAATGGGCCACAGCTTGCAAAGTCAATTTGTCAAATTTCAGTGGGGTCAGAAGCACCATGGCCTTTTTCTCTTGTGTCCTCCTTCACTGATAATAGATAAAAGTACAGAGGCACAATTAGGACAAAGGGTTTCTTGTATTAGCCAGGGACTGTTTCTAGGTAACCATTCCAGTGAGTTTTGTGAACATGTAACTAAAATGGAGAAAAAATTTCTTAAGATTGTAATTATAACTTCATTATAAACAAAGGATCAAAATTTTTAAGATTAGATTCAACTCCCCTAGAATCTAAGGATATTGTTATGAAATGGAATATTAGGAAGAGACAGTAGAACTGTCATTTAATTGTGATGGATATTAGAAAAAGAGACTAAAGAGAGAACATGTCAAACTTCTTTTCTGAGAGAAATGATTAATTCTTATCTTGTGAAGAGAATTTTTAAGAAAAAAAACTTTCGCCCTCATCCTGAAAGAACTGAATGATAGGAATGTTTTCAGAGTGATGATTAGCGGTAATTGATTTCATAGTCAATATATAGGAAATACTGTGTTGAGGACTCAGAGCTAATGGACAAAAATGACTAAAATTGCAACATTTCTCAATGAGACAATATCAACACACACCCCTTTATTGCCTTAGAACCCAAGAGGAGAATGAATAAAGGTAATGAGTTACATAGGCTGAGAAGTGGAAGCTTAGAGTGGTTACCACCAATAAGTGGATGCACCTGAGACCTATATGAGGTCAGAGCCTCTAAAACCCTGTTACATATATGGCAACAATATACTGGAAATTATGGACAAAAAATGAATATCATCACAGTACTACTGCATGCTACATAGTTCTTTATTCCAGTTTGGTTTTTATCACATACATGTTATTATACATAGTAATTAAAATAATTAAAAAGTAAGAAAATAAATAAGATACCCTAGTTTACAACTCCAAACTGATTTGTGTGAAGCTGTTAAGCAAAAAGACCAACTGAACCTTTTGTAAATCAAATGTTTTACATCAGTGAGGAATATTAGGTTTCACAGTCACCTTATCTGGTCTTTACCAGTTTTTCTGTAACACATAGATAATAATTCCTACCAATCTACTCATCCCATCTTACAGAATGTCTGCAAAAGGCTTAAGCAACTCTGGGGAGGAATGCTACTATCTCAGAATGAACTGTTCTTTTACAATAACAGTAGAATAAATTTTTTCTTGATCCATCCACTAGATTGTGAGCTCTTCCATTATACTGTAAACTCTTGGAGGACAGGGACTGTCTTTCTGCCTCTTTTTGTATTTCTGGCACTTAGCCCAGTACCTGTGATTGATTGATTCAGATTAACTATTTTTTATTTGTACACAGTGAGAATCAGATTCCTAGGAGGAAAGACAAGGAAAAAAATCAGAACCATGATATGAAGTTTCAATTGTCTGCATACTAAATATCCTCCATTAAGATGCTAAATTTGAGTTCCGTGCTGTTACGTTGATAGAGAATACTGAAGGTACTCCAAGTAGCCACCAGAGGGCGAAGAGCAGACAACTGTCTGGCAATCTTCCTGAGAAAACACAGTTTTGAAGGGGCTCTCCCTGCTTTTGATCGATCCCCTTTATCTTGCATGATGTTCTAACTGTGGGTTTGAGCTCAAATGTCTCCTCTCCCATCCTGCTTATCTTTGTAGTTAGCAGGACTGGGTCTGAAAGACCACAAAATAGGAGTAGGATCTACCACATAATTTTAATAAGGGTTAGTAAGTCAGTAATACGTATAGGAGCAAAGATTTATAAGCTATAGAGATTATTTTCTCCAAATTCTTTGTAACTTAGATTTTTTTTGTTGGGGGGTAAGTCACTGGGTATAGATTTAGAATACTATCCATTTTTCATATAAATTGATGTCTTTTCCTATCAAAACTGATCTTTGCTATAATCTAAAGAATCCACATTATAATTTAAATATTCTGTTTTGGACCAGTCTTTGGTAGACTAATTTTGCACTAGATACATTAATATTTATATTGTTACACAAAATTCTTCAATCTCAAAGATCAGAATTAGTGATTTTTAAAGCATAGTAAAAGAAAAAATTGCTTTTAAGTGCAAATAAGTATTGCAATTCATAGGAAGAACTTGAACATTTAACCACAAAACAATACAAAGCTACTTTAGAGATAAAGGTAATCAGAAATACTGCTATGGTATAAGACAAATGCACGCTAATTTCAGGTGCCAACCTATGTCAATGTGCTAGAAAGTGACAAGTTTTTGCTCAGCAGATCCAGGAATGTTTCTAGCTGTTGCTGTGATCTGTAAGCAACAAGTCCACCCTTATTGGCCCATCGATCTATACCAGTAGCCCCTTGATTGTCCACATTGTACAACAAGTGCGGCAAATCAAGACCAGTTTCTGGGTTTCTTTTTAAGCACTCCTTCAAATCCACCATTCCTCCACCAATTGATTTCAATATGGCATGAGGAGCACAGGAGTCCCATTTGAATGTGGTATCCTCAGAAAAGATATAGACATCAACAAGACCTTGTACAACACAAAGGCTCTTGTACCCAGCTCCAGCTGCTCCATACACATTTTCGCCACAAACGTGGGATAGGGCTGTTTTGATAGTGTCCTTTTCACTTGCACTAATGACAGCAGAAAAGTTCTTGGTGGATTTAGGTTCACAGCTGGCCTCTTCAGTCAGTTGGGTGGCTGTTTCACCATTATTTCCATTCTCACTGGAAAGTTGAAGTGAATGAATGTTGGAGTCCATATAAGAAAGGCCCCAAAAGCACTGTCCTTTCCACCTGTGAAAAAGAAATGCAAGTGATTTTTCCCCTTCATTTATTTTTTCCCAGATGACATTAGTTTTTAATTGTAAATATATATACACGTTCTTTCGTCACTTTTGCCACTGTTGTTTTAACGGACCTTAAAACCTTTATCCTGCACTAAAGTTCTATTCCAGTGCCTCATCATGGTGTGCAAGTAATCTTGGGCTTTAATTTCCTATCTTTGTTATGTCCATGATAGCACAAAAATGTTTTAGGAACACTGACCTGGCAGATGAATATATTATTAATACTATAAAATTTTAGCACCATTTTTGGGATATGAAAGCAAGTGCAAAAGTTAAGGTGAAAGAGTAAAGTTGTGTCTAATTTAAGGATGGCTTCTAGCTTTTACTTAAATTTTTCATGGTTTTAGTAACTAAATTATCTTCCCTTACTCTCCAGTTTCACACTTATTGATGGCACAAATAGCAGAGGGTCTAAATCTTTGGAAGTAATTATCTGGAAATAATCTAATGACAGAAGAAATACTTTGTCCCAATACTTTGTCATTTAAAATAGTGGTTCTTGAAGAAGGTAGAAAGTTTTTTTTTTAATCATTACTTTTGGTGTTTTATTTTTGATGGGATTACTGCTACACAATAAAATCAGCACTCATTTATTAAGTACTTTCTTGAGACAGTCACTGTCCTCAAGAAGCTTAAAGGCAGCACACAATTCTAAGAAAAAATTTCAAGAAAGTGAATTTCTTCAGAGGAGAAAGCAGTCTGCACATGAAAAATAGACTGAATTATTAAAATGAGAGTCAGCATGGTATGGTAGAGAGTGAGCTGGCCTTAAAGTCAGAAAGACCGTGATTGAAGTCCCAACTCTGATGCAAATTGGATGGTACAATGGTCAATTATTTTGTTTTCTAGACAACTCTATAAGACTCCAAGAGGCAGAGAAATGTGCCTACTTGCCATGGTGAAGGGACTTTTCTCACCTAGTATTTCCCTAAACCAATGATATTACAGGTCTTGTCCCTATTCTTATTATTAAAATTACAGAGTTTGATTGGGCCACTGTCTACAGGGTCTGTAATGGGAAGAGAGGCCCTACTCTCTATTTCTGTTTTTTCCAAGGGACTCCTGGCCTAGAGATTAGTAAGATGACAAGGTAACAAGCATTAATTATGTGGAAGATGCTGTGGGAGAGTGGAGTTTTGATTTAGTTTGCATAGACATTTTTTCAATGACATAAAACTTCAGGCCATGCACTGGAACTTCCAGTATGATTTAAGACTACATGGAAATCCTTGGGTCACTGTTTCTAATTTGCTTTCTAAGAGGTCCTTAGAATGTATTCCAGAATAGTAATTTCATATTTTGATTGTTAAAAATGCTTGATTCACGAGCTCCATGTCAGCAAGGGCAAAGGTAGATGGGGAAACAAAATATACAGTGTTTACAATAAGAAATGTTCTTTTCATTTCTTAAAATTGACTTGGATTTACCATATTGTTTGAAGTCATTAAGAAAAGTTCGCTTGGGTGTCTATTTAATGATATTCTTCAAAACATAGCTAGGAACTAGGAGGGAATATTAATAATAATGTCAATAATGATAGCTAAGATTTCTATAGTGCTTTAAGATTTGTAAATTGCTTTACAAATATTGTCTCATTTTATTCTCACAACAACCTGGGCACGTAGGCATTACTATTGTCCTCATTTTACATAAGAGGAAACTTAGACAGGGTCACACAACTAGTAAGCGTCTGAGGCCAGATTTGTACTCAAGTCTTCCTGACCCCAGGTCCATTGCTCTATCCATTATACCACTTACTTGAGATCATTACTTTGATAGTGATATTTGATTCTAATTTTGGTATAACCCTACTGGAGAAAGTAGGGCACACGATTGGTGCTCTCTAGAACCCAAATTAAAAATCCTGATTCTTTTGAGGGAGCCACCCTCCAACACTTCAAAAATAAAAAATCCCAAAAAACTATCCTAGATCCTATTTAGGTGCAGAACTTACTATAACTGGAAAACAGTGATTTTTGGTCTGACTACACAAAGAATTGATAAATAAAATAAAAATAAAAAAAAATGATAAATAAAATAAATTAATTTATTAATTTAATTAATAAAAATGATAAAATAAATATAAATAAATAAATAAAAATCATCCTTTCACCTTATTTAAAATTCTATTCTGGAAAACTTTCAGTAGAAACATTCAATCTAGCTCAGTAATTGTAATGAAACACAAAAGAGAAATGATCTTAGAGAGTTTCTAAGTTGGAAGGGATTCTCCAGATCCTCAAAAGTCTAGTCCAACTCCCTTATTTTATAAATGGGGATAGTCAGGCTTAGAAACTCATCTAGGTAAGATCACAGAAATCAGCAAACTCAGGGTTAGAAGCCATTTCTTGGTATTCAAGTCTGGTGCACCTCAAAAAGTAGCCAAATCTGAGGCTATTTAAGTTCTGACAATTCTGACACTCAAAGCCAATTTATCCTTTACCTGAGTGTTTTTACATCTTGTGATGCAAATGGTTGATTGATGACTCCAATCAAAGGCACCCCAGTTTGTCTATCATAGACACCAATTAATATAGTAACACACTGAAGTCCGCATGGAAATATTCCTCGATTGGGCTTGATGTCAGCAGACCCTTTTATGTATTGATACGTAGAGTCTAAAAATAAATTAAAATCGTCATTATTCAGATAAAAATTAAGATGGTGATGAACCCATTTTTGTCCCCCTCTATACTCCTGTACTTATGGGTACTTGTCTTAATCTTCTCACCCCCTTCTACTTATGTCTTCAACTGTTCCTTAACCTATTAGCAATTATATGTTGTTTCTCCAACTAAATTGTAAACTTGGGTGAAGCAAGGACATCTATTATCACCACCATTATTCACTATTGTATGAGAAATATTAGCTATAGCAATAAGGCAAGAAAAAGATGTAGGAATAAGAATAGGAAGCAAAGAAACAAAAATATTGCTTTTTGCAGACAGTATGATGGCATATTTAGAGAACCCTAGGGAATCAACAAAAAACTAGTTGAAATAATGAACTTTAGCAATGTTACAGGATGTAAAATAATCTCACATAAATCATCAGCATTTCTACATATTACTGACAAAACCCAGCAGGAAGAGATAGAGAAATTCCATTTAAAATAACTGCAGACAATATGAAAACCTTGGGAATCTACCTGCCAAAACAAACCTAGGAACTTTATGAACATAATTACAACACACTTTTCACATACAAAAAAGAGAGATCTAAACAAATGGAGAAATATTAATTTCTCATTGGTAGACTAAATCAATATAGTAGAAATGACAGTTCTTCAAGAAAGAAGGATAAATAACTTCCAATACTGAATTAGTCATGATTATACAACAACACACATAGCATTTTAAGGTTTGCAAAAGCACTTTACATACATTATTTTATTTGGTCTAAATTAGTTTACTTATTCATTGTCATACCAATAAAACTACCAAAGAATTATTTTACAAAGCTAGAAAATTATTCTGGAAAACAATTTGGGACTATGTTCAAAAGGTTATAAACCGGGCATACTCTTTGATCCATCAATACCATTACTAGATCTGCATCCCAAAGAGATTAAGGAAAAAGGAAAAGGATCTCCATGTACAAAAATATTTATAGTAGCTCTTTTTTGTGGTGGCAAATAATTAAAAATTGGGGGAATGCCCGTTGGGTAATGGCTGAACAACTAGTGGTATAGGATTGTGATGGAATACTATTGTGTTATAAGAAATGACTACGGGAATGGTTGCAGAAAAAAACTGGAAAGACTTATATGAACTGACGCAAAGTAAAGTGATCACCACCAGGACAACACTGTACATAATAACAGCGATAATGTAATAATGAAAAACTGTGAAAGACTTAGTTACTCTAACCAAAACAAGATCTAAGACATTCCAAAAGACTCACAAAAAGGATGCTATCTGATGAACTTTGAGTGCAGACTGATGCATATCACTTTATTTTCTTACTTTATTTTCTTTCACTTTATTTTTCTTACTTTTTTGGCAACATGGCTAATATGGAAATTTTTTATGACTTCACATGTATAATTCATATCCTATTGTTTGCCTTCTCAATGGGCAGGAAAGAGAAAGGAGGAAGAGAATTGGGAACTACTTAATTTAAAAAAATAATATTAAAATAAGCATAATTATTTTAAAAATAAATTATAAACTCTTTCTAAGTAGGTACTGTATTATACTTATTCTCTTCTCTTTCTCAGCTTTTTTTTCATCTTAAACTTATTTTTATCCTTTCCCAGAGATAGCTGTACTTACTTTTTTTCCCCTTTTACTGGACTTGTGATTTTTATCTAACAAATTAACTCCTCCAATAATGCAAACCTCCGAATCTGTAACTTAAAATCTTAGGGAGGTGCTGGGGAGACTGATTGCTTGAGTGACTTGCCCATAGTGACATAGCTAGTATGTGTCAGAGGCAGGAAGGCAGAAGTTCTGTTTTAACTGGGAGGTCTTCCTGACTCTGCCTTAGTGCCTCTCTTGTGGTTGAGCTTTTTCTTGTACTCAATAACATAAAGCTTCTAATATGTCAGAAAACCTTGTGTTTTAAAATCAGTCCAACATTGAAAGAAGGTACCAAAAAAAAATAACAATATCTTACAATGATTATAAAAATGGGTGAAGGAAAGAAGTTGGAAGAGTTGACAATACTTTCACCAATGTTTTCATGGTCATGAGAAATCATGTCATAGTGAATAGAGAAATGGCCTTAGAGCCAAGAAGATCTGGGTTCAAGTTCCACTTCTGATACATACTGGCCATGTGGCCTTGGTCACTTCTCCTCTCAGTGCTCTAAGAGGCTCTGTTAAGATTTTATGTTGCAAAGAAGGGATGTACCTGAACTGACAGATGGAGTTTCCTCCTCTGGGTACTACATAACGAAATCATAGATCCAGTATTTATTACATGATCATGCACTAGACTCCCTATGCAGCATGTTATGAAGTTCATTTGAGAATGGAGATCACTCTGTGCTCCCCACCCTTTACTTGGTATTAACAGAATAATAATGTGTTTATTATAAGGTAAGGATCACCACCACCCTCTTACCTATGGGATCCACCCACATTCCCATGATATCTTGTGGAATGTTGATTTTCACCAAATCCAGAGTTGGGTCAGCAAATGAAATATCTTGATGGACAGCTTGGGCCAGTGCATCAGATGCCAACTTGTTACCATTAAGAACCTTACTAAGAAGTTGTGCAGTTTCTTCTTCTGTTGGACATACTTTAACTGTAATCTTTTCTCCTAAAATAAAAAAAAAATAAATGAAAAAGCATTATATTCTAAAAACTCAAAAAATAAAAAATGACATTATATGCTCTTAAGTGAGCAGGGGCTTGTCCTTCCCATGGTACCACAGTGGGTAAGAGCTCTGGGCTTGCAGTCAGGAAGACTTTAGCTCAAAACCTACCCCAGATACTTCCTGGTTATGGGACAAGTAAGTTATCCTCTCTTAGCCTTAGTTTCCTCATCTGTAAAATGGGGATAATAATAGTCCTTCTCTCACAGGGTTATTGTGAGGTTTAAATGAGATAATGTGTCTAGCTCTTTGCAAGTCATAGAGTGCTATATAAATGTTACTTATTGTTTTGCTAGTTATTATCTCCTATAAGTTTTATCAGAGGGCTTCCATGTTAAACAACTTCATCTTGCCTTTTCAACTTTGTCTTATTCTAAATTTTGAAGTTTGACAGCTTTCAGTCATCTGAATATAAGCTATATGTCAAAAAAGATAGCTGGTTTTTATTTTATCCAACATGAGTATACATGGCAATTGTTTCTGTTCTAGCCAGAAACTCTGAGGGTCTTCCCCTCCCTGACTGATTCTTTTGTGAAGGTAAACTAGGCCATCTTTTTGCCTCAATTTCTTCTTAGCCTTTAACTACAGAACTGGCATTGCCTTAGACAAACTGAGACTTGGGTGAAGGACCTTAGCTTCAAAAAGGTCAAGGTCTCCCTCTGCATCTGGGGCCATCACCTATGTCTTGCCATTGGACTCCAATGACTATGAAGAAGAGCTTGAGGCTGATGACTTTGCACAGCCATGCCTCACTTAAATCCAATTAATTTGCAAGTTAAGACATCACCCTCCTGATATCATAGATCCTTTTCAAGAAAGAAGGATAAATAACATCCAACACTGAACTGGTCACGATTATACAATAGCGTACATAGCATTTTAAGGTTTGCAAAGCACTTTATGTACACATCATCTCATTTGGTCTTATCCCCTTTTTGTAGAGAAGGAAACAAAGGAAGAGTGACAGCTAGTAGGTGACTGAGGCAGGACTGAATTCCAGGTCTTTCTGCCTCCAGGTTTAATACTCCGTACACTGATATTTTTTGTTTATCTAAATACATGCAGCAACATCATATTCAGCTAAATATAGCAAAAAAAAGAGAAAGTGTGAAAGGTGTCAAAATACACATGTGTAACTCGTACAACTCAATCCACAAAAGTTTCCAGGCTGTTATTCAGAGTGTATTTCCACTCACTTTAAAACAAGCTTATCTTTGTTTATTTTGGTTTTGAAACAGTCTTATTTGGTTTCCCACCAGTCCATTTCAGCTTATAAGAAGCAAATTAATATACCATTCTGCAGTTTGTATGTAAAAGAAATATGTTGGTTTTCAAGAACGATGTAGACGATGAGACTGACTGTGTTCCGTAAAATAAATGGAAATATTCAATGTGAATTCACATAACTAAATAATTCTTGGTAATATACCTAGAATGGGTTATGATGGAAAACTGAAAGGTATAAGGAGTAATTTCATTTAAATGATTATTATTTCTAGGGCTTAAAATAAGCTAGACCTGGTGATGCTTGTTGTTCATTCATTTCAGTCACGTCCAACTCTCTGTGACCCCATCTGGGGTTTTCTTGGTAAAAGATACTGGAGTGGTTTGCCAGTTTCTTCTTCAACACATTTTATAGATGAGGAAACTGAGACAAGCACGGTTAAGTGACTTGCCCAGGGTCACAATGCTAGTACTGGATTTGAACTCAGTTCTTGTTGCCTCTAGGCCTGGCACTCTATCCATTACAACACAAGCTGCCAGTAGGCAGGGTGATATATTCCTATAATCCCTGCTACTATGAAGGCTAAGACTGGCAGATCTCTTGAGCTCAATTCTCAGCCTGGAAAGTGCCTCCTTACCTAATCTTTAAATTTCAAAAAAGTGCTTAAAGTAGATTCGGTTCATGATAGAACACAAAGGTTCTGTGATTTTATAAATATAGAGAACTCGAAGTATGGGAGTCCCCTCTGCCCAAAAGATTGTGACCCTTCTAGATGGGTGATAGGATGGGTGCCAGGAGTTGCCCTAAATGGAAGTTAAATGACTTGCCCAGGGTCTCATACTTAGTAACTGACCAAAGTGGGATCTAGGTCTTCCAAAAAACTAAGCCCACCATGGTATAAGCCATATTGTGATCCCTATTTTCAGTGTACCGTAATCTATGTGCTTTCATCTAAAAATAAAGAGTGCTCATAAGATAAGAATGAGCAAATTAACTTGACATTACCAATCCATAGAAGTGCAAATTATTACCTATTATATTTCTAAGGTGGTAAATAGTAAGTACATAACTACTGTCTGAAAGCTTTATTTTGCATTTTTTTGAGATTCAAATATTATATTCACAAGGGATAAAAACGACCTGAAATACTCTTTGACAATTAAGTTTAAAGAATACACATGCATATTCTCATACTTACCTAGCTCATTAGTAAATTCATTGGATTCTTCTCCATATATATGATTCTCCAAGCCTGGAAACTGAATTGATTGAAGATGGGGGTGGAGGGAGAGAGAAGAGAGTGAGACAAAAACAGAAAACCACATGTTGAGTTTTGAACAGATTAATTTTGTCTTCTGAATTCAACACATAAATTGTGAAAATTCAAAGATGGTCCAGCTGTAGAAAGACAACCTGATTTAGAACTAAATTTTCTAGTTTGTGCCTAAAAGTACATATCCTTTCCCCTACAAATTTATAATTATAATTTTATTTTCCTCTCTGTGTGTCCCTCTTCATTTGCAAAAGTTCTAGTACAATTCCCAGACATTACCCAATCACAATCCCTCCTTTTACTTACAGACCACTAAAAATATAATTGCTGCTTTATGGTATGAATTGATACTGTAGTGGCTGGAAAGTAAACAGTACTTAAGTGATTAGTGGGCAGGGCCTGGGATGGGACTGGTGATTTTAGGTTTTGTTTTCATCTCAAGTTGTGATCCTCAGTAATTTAGAGGCTTTATTAGCATTTGGACTGGTATATTTATCCAAAATAAGGGGGTCTGTCATTTGTCTCTCCAGGTCATTTGACACATAGGGAAACTGAGCCAAACAAGGTGAAGTGATTTGCCCAGGGTCTCACAACTAGTAAGCATCTGAGGCCAGGTCTGAACTCATGAAGATAAGTCTTCCCGATTCTAAGCCCTGTTCTAAGCTCCATTCACTGTGCCACCTATCTACCCAAAATAAAGGAAATATTCCATAATAAAGAGAAAAGACCTTTGATAGATAGCAAATAAATTAGGTTCAACAAAATTTTGCAATTATCCTTATGGAACATGGACATTTATCTTGCAGTGGAGACTTTACAACTGGAAAGATGGGTTTTCTCTAAGTATATGCCAAATTGTGGCATAGATTATCCCCTTGAGGATTTACAACAAAATTATTTTATCAAACTCATGTTCACCATCTGTGGAGCATAGATGACACTAAAATTTTAATCTAATAATTGCACCAACAGGCAGTAGGGACATTAGTCTAAAGCAGTATTCATTTTTCCTTTTGCCTTACAGTCTTAGCCAAAAAGCATAGCTACTTGGTATTTATCAGTGTTGTCCAGTTGTTTCAGTCACGTCTGACTCTTCGTGACCCCATTTGGGGTTTTCTTGGCAAAGATAGTGGAGTGGCTTGTCGTTTCCTTCTTCAGTTCATTTTACAGATAAGGAAACTGAGGCAAACAGGGTTATGTGACTTGCCCAGGATCACAGAACTAGTAAGTGTTTGAGGCTGGATTTGAAACTAAGGTCTTCCTGACTCCAGGCCTCGTGTTCTATTCACTGTGCCACCCAGCTACCCTATTTATCAATAGCTGAGAATCAATATATTCTAGTTGTTGGATTGTTTTTTTTTAAGACCCATGTCTTACACTACTTGATATGAAAGGCAGAAAGAAAAAGATATTAAGTTTTCTTTATCATTTAAAAAAACATCAAGGTGGGAATAACTTTGAGGATGGCACCAGCAGCTAACTTCACCTCTGTCCAAGGAGAAGCCTGGCTAGATACATTCATTCTTAACAGGCTGGACACTAGGAAATAAATGATTGGGCCAAGGGAAAAGGACAATGGATTCAGAGTAAGATCTGGGTTAATCCTGACCACTGACTACATTGTGAAGTTGGCCAAGTCACAGTTTTTTTCTTCCTCTTTAAAATGATGTTGAATTGGATCATCTCTAACGTCTCATTCATCTCTAAATCGCATGTCTTCCTTGGATTCCTTCTGCTTCTTCAGAAATGTTGGTGGAATAGCAGAAAAGGAGAGAGTATAAAGAATAATGGATATTAGACCCTCTAGAAAGATCAACTTAATCATTTGCACTCTAAATGTGAAATGTTAGGCAGATAAGTGGTACAGTGGACAGAACACTATATCCATAGCCAGCAAGACCTGAGTTGAAATCTGGCCTCAGATACTTATTAGTTGTGTGACCCTGAGCAAGTCACTCAGTCACTAACTGCCTCAGTTTCCTCAACTGTAAATTGGGGATAATAATAACATGTACTTCTCAAGGATCATATGAGATAATATTTGTAATATTGATATTAAATATTTGCTTAGCATAGTGACTGCCACATAGGAGGTGGTTAATAACATTTGTTTTCTTCCTACTTCACCATCACCTAGGTACTTGTTGGCAACATTGCCTACTTGTAGAGAAAGTATCTAGCAGAAAAAATTTTTTTGAATATTGAAATGGCACCTAAAATGATGAGTGTCATGTCCCTATTAAAACAAATCAGAACACAAAGGATCAACTAGCAAGAGAAACAGCAGCTGAAAACATCCTCTCAATATGGCAACTGTGGTGAATTTTGCAGTGATAATATTTGAAAAGTGCAAATCTCAAATCTTAAAATGCTATGTAAATGCTAGCTATTATTATGTTTGTCAAATGATCAATGATTTGGTATACCAAACTACATTGCTAAAGCCAAGAAGAAATATTCATGGGATGTATAATCATCTCACCTTGAAGTGTTTACTGATATAATGTCAGCTCTCTTAGAGCAGGACCTGAGAATTTTGTCTTTGAATCCCCAGACCCTAGTACAATGAGTGGCACATAGTGGGTGCTTAATAAATGCTTTTTGATTGATAAGCACAAACAAAAAAGACCACCATGAAGACAGCTGCAGCTTATAAGTCAACCTCTGTGGCAGAGGATAAAAAAGACAAGAAACTCTGTGGAAACACTTGACAAGATCACATAAGTCAGGTCAATGTGTGGTTTATCCTTCCTTTTCTTGCATGCATACGTCAGATTATACCAGATTCCTTGAAAGATGTAACTGCAGCGCTAACTTTATTCAGCAATTTTCCAGTTAACTACACTCAAGCAAGACCTAAGACTGATATATATATGCTCAAAGAAAGGAAAGAAACACACATTTACAAAATGCTTTCTATATGCCAGTCACGGTGCTAGGCACTTTACAAATGTTGTCTCATTTGAACCTTGTACCAACCCTGAGAGGCAGGTGCTATTATTGTCCCCATTCTACAGAGGAGGAAATGGAGGCAAATAGATGTTCAGTGACTTGCCTAGAGTCACATAGCTAGTAAGCGTCCAAAGCCAGTTCTGAATTTAGGTGTTCCTGTGTCCAGGTCTACCATTCTAAGCACTGAGTCACCTAGTTGCCTCCGTGTGGCAACTCCTACCATCATGGAGAACATTTTGTGCCATCCAAATATCTCCCCTCTAAGACAAACGAGATTCTTCAGATATATTCCAGTAACATTGTGCTGCTTGAATCGAGCCTGAGAATACTATAAAACTTCCTCAGTGAGACCCATACTCAAGGGGATAGGAAAAACTACTGTGATGAAGGCTGTATCTTGTCTATTATTATGACATGCAATTGAATGGACATTCCAATGAATTAGTTCATTAGTACATGGAGATTTCAAAAGAACTCTAGTTGAACTAGAGTGAGGTAGGCTCCAATTTTCATTTATACAGGATTATATCTGGGAAAGCACACAAAGCCTTCAATGATTCCAAACTGCTTCCAGACACAAAAATCCTATATTTAACACTAATATTCTTCTGGTTATGCTATCAGGTTATAAGTCTTGGAATCAGGATTTCTAATGAACCAAAAATTAGAGATGACCCAGAAGGCCACAGAGATATGAATGGTAGGTATACAGAGAATACAGCATGTTACCAAAAACAGGTTATTTGCAAAGAGTGGCATAGAAGTTACTCTCAAGGGAAAACATAATTAAAAAAGGAAGTGGATTAGTCACGTAACAAAGGGTAATAGAAAGTCTGAGAGCTGTCCTGCTACCTATTAATTATTAATGACCTAGAAGAAAGTTTGTAGTGTACTGATTAAAATATCCATGGAAGACTTATAGGAAACTTTGGACAAGAATTACATGGAATGAGAAAGTGTAAATGGGGTATAATCTGAACTGTAGCATCAGTGAGATGACAGATCATTTCAACTAAACATGAATTTTCCAAGCACAACCTTTGTGCATTTCTCAACTGTACTTCCCTTTGTACTTCATCATCCTCTGGTGCTGGGTACATTGGCCTCCCCTGTCTACTTACCCCTCTACTCCCACTTTTCAGCTTCTTTATCCCTCATCAGATGGTAAACTCTTTGAGGACAAGGATTGTCTTTTTTGGTGCTTAGAACAATGTCTAGCACATAGTAGGTGCTTAATAAATATTGACTGATTGACCACAAGGCACTGAGGACACAAGACAGAACCATAAAAATCCCTTCCTTTAAGGGGCATTCTGCTATGTCAAAATAACATTAACATTTTAAAACAGTTTATAAAAAAGAAAACAAATGTATGACTCATGACTGGCAATTATTTATACATCATCACCAACATAATATGCAGGATCAATGGCCCACATCTCTTTTAATGCTTTTATGACACATTAATGCAAGTGACCTCATTATTCAGTCACCCTAAGACCACTGTCTCCTTTATAAAAATGTGTTTATTTAAATTTTATAAAAGTCCCTGGGCCTTGAAATGCATTTAACATAGTCTACTGCCTCTAGTCAGGATGTCACTTGAGTCACACTTAGAAAGACATAGCTTTTTTATTTTTATTTTCAAACAAACCAGAGAAGGATGACAGCACATGGTTTATCAGTCCCTTTCTGGAAGATCTGTTGTCCAGAAATGTAAACACAGGGTGATAGATAGCTCATACTTCTATAGCACTTGAAGCTTTAAAAAGCACATAATTCATCATTGCCCTGAGTTGGGCAGTACATGTAATAGCTTCAGTTTACAGAACATGAAAATGAGGCTTAGGATGGTTAATAGACTTGCCCATGTTTGTACAGATAGCAAGAATGGGAGACAGGATTCAAACCCAGTTTCTTGATCCTAAGTACAATGTACTTTTAGACCATGTTTTCTCTTGTTTATATACCTATTATACTGGTGCTCCAATTTCTATTCTATTTATATGTAGACATGGCTTATCTAATAACTAAAGGGTACACAGTAAGAGTTTTATTCATCTTGTAAGTACCTCCAACAGTGCCCTGTAAACTCTTATAAATGGTTTATTGATTTTAAGTTTTCTGAAATTAAAAAAAAGATAGAGATAATGAATTCTTCAGTACTCCTTCCCCAAGGAGGGGAAGTAAACAAATACGTTGGTCCAAAACCATGCTAACATTTCCTGTTCTCTGAGGACAATAACTTGCTTTTACACATCACTTTAAAGCTTTTAAAGTTCCTAGGTATCTAGTACAATCTTCTTATTTTCAGATAGGTCTCAGTAAGGTTCAATGATTTGTCCATTATTATACAGCTAGCAAATGTCAGGGCCAGGATTTCACCTCAAATTTCCTTGATTCTAAATCCAGGGCTCCTTTCTGCCGGATTTGTGAATGAAATAAAATTTGTAAAGAAAAATTAAAAATAAATGAAAATAAATGTTAAAATTTATTTCCAAAAATTAAAAAGGGAATAAAATTTTTAAAAAGAAAAACAATAGTATAGAAAAAAGATGGAGAAAATCCAGGCCTCTTTCTACCTGGTTTGCAAATGAAATTTACATAGATAGAAAAACAATGGTCTTTCCAGTAAGCTTTCTTACCTTGTTACCCATATTCTGTTTTATAACTTCCTGTACCAGCACATCAGCCAATGTCTTGAAGTCATTTATAAATTTCTTGTTCTTTTCTCCATCTTTCTTTTCTTCTATTAGTAGCTGGAAAAGTGATTCTTGCTGCCTGCAGGCCCGGGCAATGTTTGCTGCCTTTTCAGAAACATAGACTAGTTCCCGGAGGATTTCTGACATTTCTGAAAGCTGTGCCTTTCAGCTCGTAGCAGAGGATGAGAGCCACACAGTAACTCTAGACTGCTGTCTGCTGGAAAAATACAAGAATGTGGAAGAAAAGTAAGCTCAGAAAAGATGATGCAAAATTATGTGTCATAGAAAGGGAGTCCCCTGGCACCATTACAATTAAGTATCTGTCTGTAACTGCAGCATAGCTAAAAAAGTGAAATTCTTGGGGCTTTGAGGGTGGAGACGATGTTGGTTTCACTCAAATTGGTCATTCATATTTCTGAAGGATGTCTAAATGTTATTTTGTGGGCTGCTGTTTTAAAGAAGCATTTCAAGGTTATTTTTTAAAATCCTATTTTAAGAGATTTATACTGATGAAGACCTGTCGAACACCTCACTGGATGAGAATCTGGGTTACTGACTAAATCTCAAGGCTCCACATCTTTCCATTCAGAGAAAGACAGGACCTGTGCTCATTATTCTATTTCTGCTGCTTGTCTATTTGACTTAACCTCTTTGGGTCTCAGTTTCCTTAGCAGCAAAATAAGGAGGTTGGACTAGGTGACTTTTAAGGTCTCTTCTAGTTCCAGAAGTATAATTCCATGAAGACCAAGGGACTTGCAATGGTTAATGAAGAGCTTGCTTGCTGTACTTCAGAAGTGGGAGGTAAAAAAGTTATCTCCTCAAAATCTAGGGGTAGAATTTGGAAACCCGATACCACTCTTGAGCCCCAGATCTGAACCAGTTTGATATGTGAAGGAAACTTCTTACAGTTCTATTATCTTTCCTGGTCCATTTCCCAATGGGACCCAGCAAGTTTGATTTTGCAAATCTCTTTGCTACTGGTTGTTAGTGATTTCTAACAGTGGCGGAAGATCAGTGAGTTGGAAGGGGAATCAGAGGCCATAGAATTCAACCCCCTCATTTTGAAGATGAGAAAAGTAAAGCGCTGAGAAAAGTTAATTGACTTCCAAGTGGTAGAAACTGGATACAAATCCCAGTGTGGAGGGAGAGACATAGGGCCTGGAATTTTATAGCTATGCTCCTGAAAAGTTTTTCAGTTGTTTCAATTGTGTCTGACTTTTTGTGACCCTGTTTGGGTTTATTTTGGTAAAGACACTGGAGTGGTTCACCATTTCCTTTTCCAGTTTATTTGACAGAAGAGGAAACTGAGACAAACAAAATTAACTTGCTCAGGGTCACCCAGCTAGTAAGTGTCTGAGGCCACATTTGAACTCAAGAAATTCCTGACTCCAGCCCTGGCTCTCTATCCACTGTACCACCTAGTTGCTCCCTGCCTCCCTAGCTGTTAGTCAGTGAAACAGGATTGAGATTCTCATCCAATGAGGCCTTTCCCCCATTTCTTTGTATCTATTATCTATTAGGGTAGCATTAAAAAAAATTTGGTGGAGCCAGGATTTGATTCTAGATCTTGACTCCAAATCCAGTATTCCTTCCATTGTACCATGCTGCCTCTTCTTAAATGAATTGAGAACTGAGGTAATTTCAGAGTAGATTCTAAGAGTTTTGCTAGTATCTCCTAAATAGAGCTCTGCTCTTTAAACCACCAACTCTTAACAAAACCAAACTAAGACAGTGCAACATTGTGATGAGCCCACCTCGTAGGTATGGAGTATCCATACAGTTGAAATCACCTATAAGGATATCTTTCTGGCATATCACTAACTAACCACTGTTTAATTCAAGATAAACCAGCCTAATACCAAGTTTTGCTTCATAATAAAAGTCCAGGTGTCCTTCAAACCTTTGGGTTATCTATGCTAGTCATTATGCTGGTTAAGTCTAAGCCTGTTAGCACAGATAACAGAATCTGAATCACCTACTGTATGTAAGGAGGATTTTGTTATTCTTTTTAGACTTTAGTTTCTCAGGATTTCATGGTCATTGCAATGTTGAGAGTTTCCAGGTGTTAGACAATAACTCCCAGAATAACTCCAAGGATTTTTGATAGTAGTTCCTAGAATCATAGTGACACAAAGTCCTACTAAGGTTGCACCATGAGATATGGGGTGACATATTTGATATTTACTGTGCTTGCGCCGAATGACAATATTGCTAGAGTTAACCTGTGAACCCACTGCTGGCAATATACCTTCTTGTCTGTTGTTTTATAAAATAAGTAGGCACTGGTCAATGAGTGGGGAAACCATAGGAACCCATAGGGTAATTTATGTGTGCCTTGACTGACCCCTATCAAGGTGATTTAGGGGAGTGCACAAGCTGTACCTGTCTCAATTGACCTGAGATATAGGGGTAGTGGTCCCAGGTTCATGCCAGCCCCTGTGAGAAGAGTGATTAGGGAATGCTGCAGGAGCTAGTGCTCCCATTATCAGTAACTTCCTTGGAGAAGACTAGACTAGAATAAAGTAAGATTATTAACCCCTCCAAAGCTGTCTTCCTTTCTGTCTGCTAGATCAAGAGTGAACCTGTTAGAGGCTGGAGTCCCAAAACTCCAAAGCCTCCTGTGTGTTATCTATGAAATACCTATTTATTTGATTATAAATCAGGAAGAACTAGAAAGTATCACAGAGATTATTTTGGTCAATTGCTTCATTTTCAAGATGAGGAAACTGAGACCCTGAGAGATAGCAACTTGCCAAGAATCTCATAGGTAGTGCCAGAGCTAAAATCCAGGTCTCCTAGTTCAGCGTCATTTTAACTACACTGGGATCACTATTTGACTGGGTGTGCTCCACATTCTTTCCTAGCCAGAAGAACCTAAACACAGCCGTTGTACTATAGGCTCATTGAATAGCAGTACTGCAACTCCTGATGGATCTGGAGACCAAACAAACTGTGAAATCCCCATTTCTCAAGGTTTTTGGCCTCTACAGTAGGGAGTCTTAACCTAATGTCTACAAACTGGGTTATTAAAAATATTTTGGTAAATATATTTCAAAAAAATTGGTTTCTTTTGTAATTCTACAAATTTCTTTATGTACTTACAAATATTATTTAGAGAAAAAGTACATAGATTTCACCAGTCTTCTGCCAAAGGGGTCCATGATACAAAAAATGTTTCTAACTTCAGCACTGGAGGATACATACAATTTCCTGTTTTGAAACTTTATATTAGACTTTTGCTCCATTAGTAAGTTTCATTAGAGCATACAGTGGCCCTTAAATCCATAGTATAAATGAAACAGTTATTTCTTGAGAAAAAAAGCATGACATACTAGAAGGAAGACAAAGATACCAGATCCCATTTTTCCTGTGACTGTATGAGGGAGCATTTCCTGTCATTTCTTCGAATTCTGCTTAAGTTATAACATGCCCAGGAATTCTCAGGAGAAAAAAATAGGAAAGAGGGTCAGGAACAAAACTCAGGGATTCAGATATTTACTAATGCACAGATTATGGGGAACAGAATGAAACTCAAAATTGTAACACAGAGATAAATACGATCTTATAGATATTATTGATGGCATCTAGGTGATTTAATCGTTAGAACAATTGAAATCAGGAAGACTCAAGTTCAAATTCTGTCTCAGATACTTACTGGCTGTGGGAATTTTTAAAGTTTCAATCTCAGTTTTCTCATTTTGGGGGGGATATTCTTAGCATCCACCTTATAGGGTTGTGGTGAAAGATCAGATGAGAGAATATATGTAAAGAACTTGGCAAACCTTAAAGCGATATATAAATGTTAAACTATTTTAGTGAGTCTTGGTGGAAAAGGACTTGTGTTGAACCATGCCAATGAAATCATGAAGGAGAAAGGGGCAGCACTGGTATGTCAAGCTACATGCCCTTCTATAGAAATCTATAAACCCAAGGGTAGAAGCATGTCAGAGTGGATTTGTGTGAAGATAAAGAGAACAACTGATATGATTTTGCTGTGGGAGGGCATTTACCTTCCACGTATATGAAGACTATGGGTAATGCTTCCCAATTTTGAGTCACAAAAAATGGAAGAGAGAAAGTATATGTTGTATTCAATTACCTGGACACCTATTAGAAGTCTTATTATGCTAAAAGCACAGCATCCTACAAATGCTTGACTTACTCAGTTTACAATCTACTCTCTGAGAAGCAAAGAAGGGAACTGTTTTTGGGGGACTTAGTTCTGATTAACAAAGAAATGCTGGTTTGTAAAGGGAAATTGACAAGGATCTCAGAGAAAGGCATCACCACCTTGATAGCTCCCACAAGAGAACCAACCAGATGAAAATGTAATTGAGAGATATTCAACAAAGGAAATAAAAGTATAATGCAATATAGATGATGCTAATTTGTGGTTTACTAAGTGGGAAGTGGGGTGGGCAGAGCTAGGTGGCCCAGTGAGTAAACAGAGTGCTGGGAAGACTCATCTTCTTAAATTCAAATCTGACCTCAGACACTTACTAGCTGTGTGACCCTAGTCATTTAATCGTGTTTGCCTCAGAATCCTCATCTATAAGATGAGTCAGAGAAGGCAATAGCAAACCACTCCAGTATCCTTGCCAACAAAACCCCACTTCGGGTCATGATGAGTCAGACATGACCGAAAAACAACTGAACAAGTCACTATGCAGCAGCAAGGTTCTATTTCCACTTGTTTGACATTAGGAGGTCTTAGACCTCCTAATAGCTTAGATGGGAAATGCTGAGCATGGTTCAAACAGCCTATATACTTTATTTAGAAAGCTCAGAGAAAAGACTTTCATGACCCATGGCTAGGTATACTAAAGGGGATAATGGTTACTGAAGACAGATAGCTGAACTATTTGTAATAGCAAGATCCTCGAAGCCAACGAGGTTGTCCATAACTAGGAAGTGACTGAACAAGTTATGGTATATAAATGGTTTAAAATTTTTTAACTAACCAAAATCTATTTTTTCTTTTTCTTGCCTTCTCCCCTCCTCCACTGGAAAAAAAGAAAAACCAAACTTTTCTAACAAATGTGCATAGTCAAATAAAATTCTAGCACTAACTACATCCAAAATATATGTCTCACTGCTCTCTCAGGAGTCAGGTGGCTTGCCCAAGTATTTTACAATTATCTCATTTAATCCTCACAAAAATTCCAACAGGTAGGTGTTTTTATTATCCCCATTTTATAGTTGAGGAAACGGAAGCAGATAGAGGTTAAGTGACTTGCCCACAGTGCTGCCCACAGGGCCACACAGTAAGTATCTGAGGCCACATCTGAATTCACATCTTCCTGACTATAGGCCCAGTGCTCTCTCAACTGCACTACCAGTTGGGATTGATCAGAGCTTTGCAGTCTTTCAGCATTTTTTATCTTTCTACAATTCTGTTGTTATCGCATAATTTATTCTCCTGGTTCTGCTCACTTCACAGCGCATTATCTCTTTGATTAATTCTCACAGCACAGAAGTGCTATATTGCATTCATATGCTATAATTTGCTTGACAATTCCCCAGTTGAAGGACAATCCATTAATTTCCAGTTCTTTTCCATTACAAAAAGGATCACTCTAAATATTTTTGTACATATATAGCTCCTTTTCCTCTTTCTTTGATGCCTTATAGTGGTATTGCCTAGTCAAAGGATATTCACATTTAAGTTACATTTTGAACATAATTTCAAATCACTTTCCAGAATAGCTGTACGAATTCATAGGTCTGTGTGATCCATAAATGCAACGAAAAATTAGTACATCCTAAGAAAAGACCAATGGAAGAGGAATAACCAAGGAGGAATGTTTATCTAAAATGATAGTTTCAAGAAAGCTGATCACATAGAATATATGAACTGATAATGTATGTTTTAAAGATAATAGCAACAAATCTAAATACACAAAAATAGATTCAAAAGGTGACACAGAAATAAGAAAGAACGTTTGGCAAGTCTCTTGTTAGAAACAACATATCTTTTGTTTTGTGTTAAAGAATTTGTATAGAACACATTTATGGAGACATGTCCAATAATTTATAATCCATTGCACTTGGTTTTGTTGCTTCTTTTTGTTTTTCTTCTAACTCTCTATTATTATACTTGTTAATGGAAGATAAAATAGAATTTTAAAAGAAGGACAGGAAATTCTAAACACAAATTTCTGACAATAATCATACACACACAAAAACCTGATGAGGAAAAAAAAGAGGGACGCATGGAAAGAAACCAATGGATCTACACTAATCTTAGCTTTTAAAGTGACATTGACCAGTGTGGTCAGAGAGGGTTCATTCACAAGAATGAAGGCAAAATGTTTACACCAAGTTGCAAAAATAGTATCAGGTGGACTAAATGCTCAAATAAACCAAGGCTGGAAAAAACCAAAACCAGTTAAGACAACAAAAGGGTTATTAAGCAATGTTCAGTACAAGAAAAACAAAGAGCATACACCCAAAGCTTAAAACAGATGGTATAATTTTAACAGATGAGAGTGAGAAAACAGGATTATTTAACTGCCATTTTGTTCCCCTCCTTGTGAATCAAAGAGGATGATCTTCAAACTGGAAAGGGTAGGCTAAGCATAAATGAGGAAGGGAAAGGAGAAGAAGGAGAAAATATTTAAAGCTTTTAGGTGTTCTTTTACTACTAAGTTCAGGTTTACAGGTCTGAAAATTACCTCCTATGGGACTAAATGTCTATGTCTAACTATATGTCCCATTAGTAATCAGAGAGGGAGAGAGGTAATGGAAGATTATAGATATCCAGATATCTCTGTTCTTAATAAGAAAAGAAAAAACAAACTATGTGCCAAGTACTATGCTGAGTGCTGGAGATGTACAAATACAAAAAGAAAAAGTGATATAGTCCTGTCTGCCAAGGAGCCCAGTCTTAATGTGGAATGAGAAGGAAGGGAGAGACAGAAAAGAGTTAGGTGCATGGTGGATGGAGAAGCCCAGAAATCCTAACAGTTCATTGGCAGGGCAGAAGTAGTGTCTGCCCCCGCCAGAGTACAGGGGACAGAGCAGCAAGAGAGATGATAAGATTTGGAATGTACTGTGGCAAGGCAGATGGGAAAGTCCACTATTCCTCCGTCTTAGAGGAAGGGTAGTGATTGGCGACTCCCTGCTCATCCAAGCTGCATGAGCTGCTATGTTGTGATTCACACCCAGTCAACCCATTGGAGTAATGTGAATAGCACACGTTTAGATAACACTTCAAAATCCTTGGAACTTACATATATTATCTCATTGTACTTTTGCAATAACTGTAAGGAAGGTACTATAGATATTTTTACAGATGAGGAAACTGAGCCTCTGAGTGTACCTGAATTCACCTACACAACTAGTAGGTGTCAATGATAGGATTTGAATTCATGTCTTCGAACTCCAAGTTTAATCTTCTAGCCATCATGCCATATTACCTCACATTTTAAAAGGGACAATAAAAAGGAGTGTATTAAGGAAATGAAAAGTATAGAAACAATATCATGTGGCCCCTTCCAAGTATTTCATCTTCCTCCTCAACCCTTGAACCTTGTCCCCTGGTCTGCTTGTCCTGATAGATAAGTTTTTGCCTTACCTCACCAGGAATCTGGTCTTCATGCCACATGATGGGCATATACAGCCCAGCTGCCCTCCCCTTCCAGCCCCCCTTTATATGCCATCTTTCTCTATTAGAATGTAAACTTGAGGACAGTTACTGTCTTTTTTCTATTTGTATCTCCAGTGTTTAGCACATTACCTGGCACACAATAAGTGTTTAATAAATGTTTAATCTATCTATGAGGGGTCAACTAGGTGGCACTGTGGGTAGAGCACCAGGAGTCAGGGAAACTCATCTTCAAATCTGCCTCAGACATTTACAAGTTATGTGACCCTGAGTAAGGCACTTAATTCTATCTGCCTCAGTTTCCTCATCTGTCAAACGAGCTGGAGAAGAAAATGGCAAAGCACTCTGGTATCTTTGCCAAGAAAACCCCAAATAGGGTCAATGAAGAGTTGAACATGACTGAAAAATGGTTAAACAACAACCATCTGTGAGGAATAATTAAAGGAACTGGAGCTGTTGATCATGGAGAGAGATCTAAGGCAGATAATATAATACTAATAGCTAACACTTATATAGCGCTTTAAGATAATGCAAAGGATTTTTCAAATATTATCTAATTGGATCCTCACAATAACTCTTTAAGAAGTGATGTTATTACCCTTATTTTACAGATGAGGAAACTGAGACAGACAAGTGTCTGAGGCTGAATTTGAACTTGGGACTATTCCTGACCAAGTCCAGCATTTAATCCATTTTGTCACCTGTCTCCATATATATCACAGTGTTCAAATACTTGAAAGGCCATCAGGTTGTAGAAAGCTTTGACTCACGCTTCTTCAGTTCAGGTAGACATAAGAGAGACGCCTATTTCAGTTAAAGATAAAGAACACCAACATTGGGAGGGGTCCCATGAGATGAGACAGAGTTGTAAGATGGAACCCTTCATTACAACAAAGTGCTCAAGCACAGGATTGAAAACTGCATTTCAGGGCCATTATACAAGGATGATGACCATCAAATGGACACTAAAGGAGTTCTAAGAGTCTCAATCTGAAATTAAATAAAAATCTTACCTGATGAAATTCTGACCCAGGATAACAATTTCTATATTCAATAATAAGCAACAAAAAGGCAAAGCTACCTGAGATTTTTGCTATTACTCTCTAGGCCCCAATTAAGAATACCAGTTTAGATAAGATTCAGGGCACTTATCCATGGTAAGAGGAAAGTAGACATCCTCTTAAAAAGTGAGATGATTTAATAGACTTGGGAACATTCCAGAATGCTATAGTGTAGGGGTGAGGAACCTGTGACCTTGAGGCCACATATGAATTTTAAGTCAGGAAGATCTAGGTTCAAACCTCACCTTTGACACTTAGCTATGTGACCATGGTAAGTTGAAACCTTTCTGAACCTTGGTTTTCTTAATATGTAAAATGGGATAATACCCACAGTGCCTGCTCCACAGAGTTATTATGAGGTACAAAAGAAATAAAATGTATGTCAAGTGTTTTGCAAATGTCAAAGAACTATAAAAATAATATAGCTAGCATTTACCTAATACTTTAAGGTTTGTAAAGCACTTTACAGATATCTCATTTTAATCTACAGGTGCTCTTGGTATCCTCATTTTGCTGATGAGAAAACCGAGGCTGAGAGAGGTTAAGTGACTTGCCGAGGGTCACATAACTGTTCAGTATCTGAGGCTGTACTTAAATGTAGGTCTTTCTCTCAGTGCTCTATACAATGCTTCATTTCACAGAAGAGGCAGGACTCTAGCCCCTATCCAAACTAAAATGTCTTTATTGAACCTGATCCTATTGGAGAGTATGTATTACTATCTTATCTAAAAATCATGAAATTGAGGAGCAGGGCCAAGATGGTGGAGCAAAGGCAGTCAGGGTTAGAGGGACTCACCTGAGCTCTCCCAAACTCTTCTCCAAAAAATGTTAAAAAAAATTCCTCAGAATGAACTTTGGAGTGGCAAAACCAACAAAAAGACAGGTGAAACAATTTTCCCACTCAAGACAACTAAAAAAGGTTGACAGGAAAGGTTTATCTCACTAGGGTAAGAGCAGAGCATTGTCCAGTGTAGGCTGCTCTAGCACAGCCACTGCAGCAGGTTTTGGGGGCAATTGAATCAGCAGCATTGGGGGCTTTGAGAGCTATTAAATGTCACAGATGGCAAGGGGATCAGACAACTGGTCAGAAGGAAATTACAAAGGACCTTTTGCTGGCACTGGGAAGAGGACTTTGTTGTATTGTTCATACATGATTCTGGGTTGCAGTCCAGGGTGAGGAGAAGCTCTAGAAGATATAGGGACTCTGGTCACAGTTCCATGGTGGAAAAGAATGCTTTGGTCACACAAAAAACAGCACAGACCAGGATGTCAGTGACCCCACCTCTTCTTAGATCAATCATATCACTTTGGAAGAACCGAAAACTTATAGACCCTCAGCATTAGATCTGAAAATAGCAACTTGAAAACATGATACTTGGAACAATAGCCCTCCACCCTAGGAGAAGAGCCCAAATTTAACATAAAGTTAAAAGTGAGGAAATAGGCTAGAAAAATATGAGCAAACAACAAAAGAAAGAACCTGACCACAAAAGTACTGTGGTGACAGGGAAGATCAAAACAAACTCAGAAGAAAGCAATGTCAAAACAGACACATGAAAAGCTTCAAAGGAAAATGTGAATTGGTTTCAGATTTCTCCCCCCCACACCCAAAAAAAAGAGTGCCTGGCAAAGCTCAAAAAGATTTTAAAAATCAAATAGAGAGGTAGAGGAAAAATTGGGAAAATAAATGAGATTGATGCAAGAAAATCATGATGAGCCAACAGCTTGGTAAAGGAAGCTCAAAAAATACTGAAGAAAATAACACCTTAAAAACCCAAATAGGCCTACTGGTAAAAGATGCACAAAAATCCACTGAAGAGAACTCATTCAAAAGCAGAATTGGCCAAATGCAAAAAGAGGTACAAAAATTCACTGAAGAAAAGAACTTCTTAAAAAGTAGAATTGGCCAAAGGGAAAAGGAAGTAAAAAAGCTCACTGAAAAAAAAACAGTTCCTTAAAATAGATTGAGGAGAGATAATTTAAAGATTGTTGGACTACCTGAAAGTCATGAGAAAAAAAAAAGACATCCTATTTCAAGAAATTATCAAGGAAAACTACCCTAATATCCTAGAGGCAGAAGGTAAAATAAAAATTGAAAGAATTCACTGAACACCTCCCAAAAAAGAGATCCCAAAATGAAACTTCTCAGAAATATTATAGCCAAATTCCAGAGCTCCCAGGTCAAGGAGAACATACTTCACGCAGCCAGAAAGAAACAATTCAAATATCATGTTACCACAGTTAGGATAGCACAAGATTGAGCAGCTTCTAGATTAAAATACTGCAGGGCTTAGAATATGCTATTTCAAAGGGCAAAGGAGCTAGGATTACAACTAAGAATCACCTACCCAGCAAAACTGAGTTTAATCCTTCAGGGAAAAAAATAGATATTTAATGAAATAAAGAACTTTCAAGTATTCCTGATAAAAAGACCAGAGGTGAATAGCCAATTTGACTTTTAAATACAAGATTCAAGAGAAGCATAAAGTAAATATGAAAGAGAAATCATAAGGGATTCAATAAGGTTAAATTTTTTTATATCCCTACATGGGAAGATGATACTTGTAACTCCTAAGAACTTTCTTGTTATTAGGACAGTTAGAAGAAGTATACATAGTTCTCTGAGAACATGGATATCAGTTGGCTATGATGGGATGATATCCAAGAAAATAAAATTAAGGAGTGAGAAAGAGGGAAGCACTAGGAGAAGGGGGAAGGGAGAGGTAGAATTGGGGTAAATTATTTCACATAAAAGAGAGCCAAAAGAGCTTTTACTGTGGAAAGGATGGCAGGCACACAATGTTTGAACCTCACTCTCATCAGAATTGGCTCAAAGAGGGAATGACATACATACTCAGTTGGATGTAGAATCTATCTTTCCCTACAGGGAAATAAGAAGCAAGGTAGATAAGGGAAGGGGGTGGGGTGGGGCTAACAGAATGGAGAGTGGACTAGGAGAGGCAGTGGTAAGAGGCACAACACTTTGAAAGAGCAACAGGATGAAAGGAGAGAGAGGAACGAATAAAAGGGGAAAAGTAGGTCGTATGGAAATACACAGTAATCATAACGGTGAATGTGAATGAGATGAACTCACCCATAAAAAGGAAGCAGCATAGTGGATTAAAAACCAGGATCCTACAATATGTTGTTTACAAGAAATACACTTGAAGCAGAAAGAAACACATAGAGTTAAAGTTAAGGGACTGGAGCAGATGATATGACGGTACACTCTGCGTAAGGACAATATTATAGGGGAAAACAATTTTGAAAGACTTTAGAATTCTGATAAATGCAATGATAAATCCAGGGTAAAAAAACCTTAAGATGTTACTTGCCTCCTACCAGAGAAGCAATGGATTTAAATTGCAGATGAGACATAGATTTTTAGACATTGCCAATATGGGAATTTCTTTTTCTGAACTATGCATATTTGTTATGAGGGTTTTTTCTTTTTTAAAAAATTGTTCAATGAGGGGAGCAGTGGGAAGGAGAGGTAATAAGTGCTTATATAAATAACTTTTTTTAAAAAAAAGAGAAATGAAGATTCATAAAATTGAAATAAACTCAGAAAGAAAAAAGAAAGAAACTATTTCAACATTGAAGAAGTTAGATGGATGAGAGGACCAGTTAATAAAATGTATGTGTTTATCTACAATCATTTTCAGCAGGAAAGTCATTGATGTTTAGAGAAGTATGATGCTGAGCACTATAGTCCAATTTTGATTGAACTGAAAGAAATTATTTTATGCTTCCTATTTGATAAGCAGCTATGCTAATAAAACTTTACTAACTTGATTTAGAAATAATTTATGACACACATTCTGTATGCTTGGCAAAACACATGGACTCCAGCGTTCCCATACTAATCTTCTGAATAGGGAAAGAGATAGTTATAAATATTCCTATAGTGACTCTCCTTTAAAAAAAAAACCTTTTAAAGGAAGAAAGGAAAGAAGGGAAAAGGAAGGAAGAAGGAAGGGGAAATCTGCTTGTAAATGCTTTGCTAATAGATAAACAAAACCAAACGCTCTTCCCCAAAAGAATGATATGAATTCAAGAAAGCATTTCCTGTGATTAAAGCAGTCCCAGCATCCACAAACAGAAGGCTTCTAGCATTCACTGCTGTGAACTTTCTGATGCTATTATCAAATCAAAAATTTCTCCTTCTTCAAGAGTTATCTTGGAATAAATGCTTTCCCCTTGTCTTGAATATTCTCCCATCATAATGAGATAGCCACATGAAATATGCTCAGCTAGTTATTTAGAGTTTACAAACTATTTTACTACACTGTGAAGAAAATAGGGGATACAGAGACTTGACAGTTATATAGCCATTTTTTTTTTATAGTTATCTGTTGAATTCACTTTGACAAAGTTTAACATAATGATCAAATTTTTATAGTGTCAACCTGGTTCTACTTGAAACCAACAATTCTACACTGTAAGCTTTCCAGAAACTTTTTTTCTTTTTCAGTCATCTATATTGCTTCCAGTTACATAAGACCTCAGACTAATCTTTGCCCCTAGAGGATACTATTGCTCAAGTATTAGAAATCTTCTAGCACTTTATCCTATCTGTCATAGCAGTCACTGACGGCATAGTATGATGTCCTCATATTAGGGTTCAGTTTTCTCTAGACCAGAGATTCTTAACCTAGAATCTATCTTTAAAAATATGTTGATCACTATATCAATATAATCAGTATTCTTTTGAGTGCTATGTATTTTGTTTTATGCATTTAAAAGCATTACTCTTTTTTATATTAATTTTATTTACTTTTAGAGTTCTACAATCACTACCATAAAACTTAGATTTTTTCCCCTACCTACCTCCTTCCTTCCCCCTCCCTCCCTGAGATGGCATACAATTCTATATAGGATCTACACGTACATTCCTATTAAATGCATTTTCACTATAGTCATGCTGTGTAGAACAACTAAAATGAATGGGAGAAATCATATAACAAACCAAAACATAATACACACACACACAAAAATGATCTGCGACATTCTGCGATTGACTTCCATAGTTCTTTCTCTGGATGTGGAAGGCATTTTTTGCCTTAGAAGACTACTGAGGATTTTTTTTTTTAAGTCCTTGCATTGCTATGAAGTTCCAAGTCTACCAGAAAAAGCTCTCGCACACTGTGGTCATTGCTGTGCACAAAGTTCTCCTGGTTCTGCTCCTTTCGCTCAGCATCAGATCATATAAGTCTAAAAGCATTATTCTGAGGAGGGGTTCAAAGCTTTGCCAGACTAGCCAAAAAGGTCTATTACACACACACACAAAAGGCCAAGAACCCCTGCTCCAAACCCACAGTCATCCTGAAAGAAGGCTGCTTTATTCATTTCAGGGAAAGGCCTTCAACTTCCCCCTATATTCTCATTTCTACTACAAAGGAAAAGGAAAAGAAAGAAAAGAGTGTGCTGTGACTTCCTCTTCCCTCTCTCATATGCAATTAAATCTAAACCTCTGACCATTTCCTAGGCATTTACTTATTTACACAGCAACTTATTATACTGACTGATCCAATTTAGTCTGTTAAAGACTGCAAAGCATTAGATGCATGATCAAGTCAGGAAGTATTTATTAAACATCTACTATGTACCAGGTCCTGTGTTAAGATCTAGGGATACAAAGAAAGGCAAAAAACAGTGCCTGCTGTTGAGCTCACTGTCTAACTGGGGAGCTAACATTCCAACAATTATGTACAAACAAGAAATGTAGTAGATAAATAGGAGATGATTTCAGGGGGAAAGCACTAATATTAAGGGGGATCATGAAAGGCTTCATGCACAAGGTGGGAGTTATAAGAAGCCAGAGAAGTTAGGAGGTAGAGAAGTTAGGAGGTAGAAATGGGGAGGGAGAGAATTCCTGGCATTGGGGACAGTCCATGAAAATGGAGCCAGAAAAAGGAGAGCTTTGTGTGAGGGACAACAAAATCATTATCACTGGATTGGGGAGGGGAGTAAAGTTTATATTACTAAAAAGGGTAGGAGAGGGCCAGGTTATGAAGATCTTTGAAAGCCAAAGACAGAATTTGGAAGTAATAGAGATTATTGAATAGCGGACTATCCTAGTCAGAACTGCACTTTAGAAAGGGCACTTTGACAGCAGATACATGTGTATACATCTATTTGTATGTAGTGGTAGCTATCTCTAGGGCATGAGGTGGGGAGAGGAAAAAAAAAAGAAAAAAATTACATTATAATTTTATTGAATATTTGAAAGGAATAGCACATTATGCATAGGAAATTTGCAGTTTCATGTACAATTGTCCTTTTTAGTCATACAATGTTAATGGAAATACTTGTTTTATTCCATAAATTAAAAATAGAACTATAATTTAGAAAGAACACTGACAGAGTGGGGAGAGACTTATGGCAGGCGAACAAACCAACAGACCATTGCAATAATCCAGACATGAGAGGATGACAGCCTGCACTAGGGTGGTGGCAATGTCAGAGAGAAGAGAGCATATTTGAAAGATTTCATACAGATAAAATCACAGATTTTCCTTGGTAATAGACTCGATATGGGGGTGGGGGTGAGAAATAGTAAGGAGTCAAAAATGACAGCTAGGACACTTATGATCACATCATACATTGACAAAGGCAGTTAGGATTACTAACTGTATGAGTTCTAAATGTTCAGTCCATTGCTTTCCAACAAGCATTTGTTAAATGCTTAACATGGGCAAGTTAAGGTGATAGGAAATAAGGATAGAGAGGTAAAACCAAAATTAACCAAAAAGACCCTTCCCCTTCCCCTTCCAGCTTATATTCTCCTGAGAGGAGACAAGGTATGGACAGATAAGTATCACAATGACCATCTGGGGTGGAAGAAGAGAGTGTTAGCAAATAAGGGAGTAGCGGAAGACTTCCCTATGAAGTGGCATATGATACAAGCTTTGAAAGAAGGTAGACTTTCTAAGAGGGGGAAGGAATACAAAATTTTGTATATCCATGTTTGAAATTGTAGACATTAATGGGATAACGATCAAATATTAAAATATCTGCTTCCAAAAAACTTTCGGAAACATATATGAAGCATAGAGGGAAGACAAAATTGATAGAGAATCCTAGTCCAACTTTCAGAATGTCCTAGAAATTTCTTCTCTCCTCTTCTGTCTTCTCCTCTCCAGTACAAGGTTCATCAGCCAAAAATCTACCCCACTGACTACCCAACTTAAAAAAAAAAAAGTTCCACCATTATTCCTTTGGGGTCCAGAAGATATTAAATATGTTTTCCCTGTACTCTAATGAATTCCAGGGGCAGAACCTTTGACCTACACCAAAGAATCTATCTGCAACAAGAATTTAGAGCAAGGGTTCATAACCTGGGATCCACAGAAGGGATCTGTCTATTGGTTTTAGTGGGACTGTGAATTTGGATGGTAAAAAGTTAATTTTTTAATTTTTACTAACCTCTGATGTGTAATTTCCTTCAATTACAAATGCAGGCAACAAACCACAGTAGTATTAGCAGTGCCTATGATTTTGTCATCAGTATATCACATGTATTTTCATATCACATTAGAATTGTTGCAGATATTGTGACATAATGTATGCTCTACGTTGTGAACTCTAGATTCCACTTTGGAATTCCAATAGTTATTATAACTGATGCAAGATTACACATGATCTTAGTTTTCTTATTTATAAGCTATATTTCCACATACTTAAATTCCTTTGTAATCTTATGAATTTTTATTCATTTAAAAATGTTTTTCTGAGAAGGGGTCCAAAGATTTCACCAGACTGCCAAAATTTTTTGTCTATAACACAAAAAATATGAAGAATTCCTGGCCTACAAGTCTGTCTCTGGATATTTTTATCTCCTCATTTCAAATAACTGCATTAGGATTTTAATCATTATTTAAATTCAAAATTATTCTTTGGTTCGTGATGCTGAAGTTTCTATTTCCAGCTTATGCCAAGCTTTCTCCTGTGATATTCATCAGCACTAGGGATAGATGGTGGTGGACTAGACAAGAACAGGGTCAGAATTGTCAGGGACAGATGGGGCAGGTGATCTGCAAAAATAGGTAGTGATACAAGAAAGTAAGGTGGGTGACAGAGTAGCATAGATGACATCAGAATAATCTGTTAGCAGGCAACAGACAAAGGTCCAGACAGTCAGCCTGAATGAGGGAGGTCTGGTTGGAGGGGCTTTGCCAAGGGACCATGGATCAAAGGCAGACTTTGGAAGACTAGCAGGAACAAAGTTAGGGCCTTAGGCTCTTAGGTCAGGGATCCAGTTGTTGGAATTTAATGGTCACAATGGACGAGAGTCAAGATATCATATACAACTAGGTCAGAAAGGGACCAAGAGAAAAAGCTTGACTTGATTCTGAGTGTCCTAACCTGTGTATCCATGTGTCCTTTTGTCTCCCAGGTTGGTTAGTCTCCAGAGGTTTGGGGAGCAAGATTAAATCTATAGAGTAGAATCAAGTGGCTCCATCTTGTTGTCCCTGGAGGATGTTGGAAACAAGAAGCCAGCTAGTTCATTATATCTCTCCTCCTAGGGGCTCTTCTAGCCCAGAGTTGGAATGATGAAAGGAAAAAGAACAAGATTCTGATACGGAGTGAGAGGGAAGAGAGAGAGAGAGACAGACAGACAGACAGACAGACAGAGACAGAGACAGAGAGACAGAGACAGAGACACAGAGACAGAGAGAAAGGGGAGACAGAGGGGGGAGAGAGACAGAGAGACAGAGACAGAGAGACAGAGAGACAGAGAGACAGAGAGATCTCCTCTGTCAATGGGCAGCTTCACTTTTTCCAGCCACTGAATTTTATTTCCCTCCCCAGTATAAGAATAGGTTCTAAGCCTAGAATATCTTAGATGTTTTCTGTACTAAAGGACAATTTTACCAACTTTAATAAGAGCCCCATAGACTTAGGGCGCTATCCATGGTGTTATATTCCTAGTATAGTGGAAGTCTGCGTTTCTTTTCTCTCTTTCTTTTCTGGCATCTGCTTTGAATTTCCCAGACTTTCTGGAAGGCTGTGGTTCCAATTAATAATTCTTGGCTTCAAAATCCAAGAGTGAATTTTGCTCAGAGTTAATGGCTAGAGGTAAGGTACCTCCAGAGTTCTTACATGTACATTTGTACAAATTCTTTACAATTTATACAAATTCTGTACAATTTCTTGTACAAATACTTTAGAATTAAGCTCAAAGCTTTTAACAGATCACTTAATTATTTGGTTTAGAGCTATGTTGGAAATGCTAAGTCTGGTCTGGTGGTCTTAAGTGATAATAACAAAATGGAGGTGGAAAGCTACAGGAAGGTCCTAGAACAAGAGACGAGCTCTGTAAATTTTGTTTCCACTTCAGTCAAAGAAGAAAAAGTCTTCATGTGAGACATAGAGCTGCAATCATTGTTGGTACATGATGATCAAAGCTGGACTAGCTTTTGTGAAATTCCTAGTATAAAGCAATGGAATTAACAACCAAGCAAAGATCCTAGTAGAATGGAGTAGATTCTAGTAGCTCATCTGAAATGCTCTGGCATATTGTGTCCCCATCTATGTTTGTTTTGGCCCTGGATCTCCTTTTGAAGATGCAGTCAGGAGTTTATCTGCATTTCGCTCTATGCTCAAGTCCTGTGTTGTCCTTGGACCTGGACAGAATACATCCAAGTAGGAATCAAAGTGATAACATTGTGCACTGGAGATTCAGCCTAGAGCTGTGCACCAGACACTCCTGTCACTAAGCTCAGTCCCTCATTCCTGCAGGAAAAGGGCTTTGAAGTGAGCATTGCTTCATGCTCACCACAGTCCAGCTGTAGCCATGATACAGATTAGGACTTACCCATCTCTTTAGGAATTATTGAGACTGCTACATCAATTAATAAATCAATGAACAAACAGTCATTAAGAACCTTGTATTAAGTGCTGGGCATGCAGAAAGAAGCAAAAGACAGACCCTGTCCTCAAGGAGCTTAAAATCTAATGGGGGAATGTACATGAGGTGCAATTAAGTTTACTTTTTACTGAGATCAGTCTCATGTTCAATTTCAAATGGAGGAAGTGAACCCTTCGTGGTTCTCCAATCCTCTGCAGGGTGGTGCCATTGATGAAAACATCTATTCTCTTCAGCTTCCTTGAATTGGGGGTAGAGACTAGTTTCTTTAGCACAAGGACATCCTTTTGTCCTAGATTTAATGACATGACTGAAATGACTAGAAATCCTTTGCCCTGCTTACAGTAACAAAAGGAAGTTCCAAAATGATTCTCCCAGATCCTACTTTTTCTTTTCAAATTCATTGAATAGAACGGGAAAATCAAACTAACAATCCTGGCTGTTTTCCTCCTTGATCAATTTGAAGGAAAAGTGGAAATGCAAGCCTGCATCTAACAATGACCAAAGTCAATGTGGAATTGGAGAGGGGAAAGGCAGATTTTATCTCTATAAGCAACAGCTAAAAATAAAAATGAGAGTCTGAAAGGGCTCCTGTCTTTTGGATTCCCTTAGATCTTAAGAAGAATCATTGAAATGTTGGCCATATTATCTGAGTCCAACATAATTCCACATAATATGACAAAGGATTTTTTTAATGAATGCAACAGAAAAGATGAAAGTCAGACTGTCCTAGAAAAATCTAGGTCACAGTATTTGAGGGAACTAGATGGGGAGGGGTAATTATGTAGAAAGGAATGTGGAATAATTAGAGAAAATAGTGAAGAAGGCTTGTAAGACCAATATAAGGCATAAAAGGTGGATTCACAGGAAGAGATGGGGTCTTGGAAAATGGCCAAGGGAAAGGATGGTAGCAGGAATTGCAGCTTGAACAGAAAAGAAGCAGAAGCTGCCAGAAGAGGTTTCAAAGGGGGTCTCCCACTTCAATTTCAATTCCAAGTTTAGCCCTTGAGGTACAAAGCTGTCCTGGGTTGGGGAAAGAGAAAAGTCAAGTCAGCTCTTTTTACGGCTCCTATTTCTTATTTCAAGCTCTGGGGCTGAATAAGCAAGGTTTGAGTCCATGTAGGAACAATATGGCTACAAACCCCAAGCCTGTAGCTGAGCTCAGCTCTTGCCTGCCCTGGAAAGAAAGAATTGGAGACATAAGAAGGTGGCAGGTTCCTGGGGGCATTAGTTGATGCATATGTCCTCCTGTAACATCTGGCAAGCGCAGTCAGTCAACAAACAGCGCAATAAGACTGGTTTGCTGGGTGTGTTTGTCCACCATTATAGTTTGTTTTCTTTTGATAAACCTCTCAAACTGCTTCATGGAAGTACAGAGGCCCAGACGTAGTCCACAGAGTACAGTTTAGGAAATATTGGGCAATTGATGAGCCATTTCCCCATCTACTTTAAGTTGTTGGGGAAATCCAGGCTCTGTACCTCATGAAGCAGATTGTCACTAGGTAATTAGGTAATTAACCTAATAAACAACTTCAAATGGGTATCCCACAGGAATCTCTTACTCAACATTTCTAAATAAGGCTCATTATTTTTCTTTAAAATCTTCTCTTTCTCTTGACTTTTCTTTTTATGTCGAATCTTTCTAGGCCCCTAAGTTTGCAAACTTGGCATCATCCTCCAATTTTCCTTCTCTCCCTCATATCCAATAACTTGCCAAGTCTTTATTCCATACCTTCAACTTCTCAAATCTGTGCCTCTTACTATCTTTCATGATAGTCTCCAAATTGGTTTTTCTGCCTCAAGTCTCTTCCCTCTCCAATTCATCTCCCATATAGCTGTCAAATTGATATTTCTAAACATACAAGGGGAAGGAGAAGGAAACAAGCATTTATGTAGTGCCTGCTATGTGCCTGGCATTATGCTTTGCAATAATTATTTAATTCGATCTTCACAACAGCCCTGGGAGCTAGGTGCTCTTAGAATATTCCATTTTACTATTGAGGAAACTGAGGTAAACAGGTTAAATGTCTTGTCCAGGGTCATACAGCTAATATGTATCAAGCTAGATTTGAACTCAGATCTCCCTGAATCCAGGTCCAGTGCTAGGTCTACTGTGCTACCTAGCTGCCCTATAAATTTCAATATGTTATTCCCTGGCTAAAGTCCTAATATGTGACTCCCTATTAGCTCTAGGATCAAATACAAACTCTTCTGTTTGGCATTTAAAGCCCTTTACAAACTAGCTTCAGCCAAACTTTCCAGACTACTCTCCTTCATACATTATATTATAATATTACACAATATTCAGTTATAACATTATAACCGAAAGGACCTGTTTGCCACTTATTCCTATACAAGGCATTCCATCTCCTATCTGCATACCTTTGCTACTCCACACTGTCTGAATGGTACACCCCCTCTATCCAACTAGCTTGGAATCCACTTAAATATACTATTTTCTAATCCACATCTCTCCATCTTTTCCACAAGAATAACAAATTAAATAAGCATTTATAAAAGTCCACTATATGTCAAGCAATGAAGATAGAAAGAGAGTAACAAAATGGTGTCTGTCCTCAAGGAACTTATATTTGCTTGATGGGGGATGCAATCTGTACACACATAAATACACACCAAATAAAGTACAAAGTAATCTGAAGGGGAGGAGGGAAGAGAAACCTGGAGTGGCCTCACAGAAGATGTCATACATTTGAGCTGAACTTTGAAGGAAGCTCAGAATTCCAGGAGGCAGAAGGAGTGTATTCCAAACACAGGGAACAACATTCCCAAAGACAATTACTTTGCTATCCCAAATACCTTACTAAAATCGAACAAACAATAACCACAGTGTTCCCCTGATCTACCAGTCTAGCTACTCCATCAAAAGAGGAACAAGACACAACTTGTTCCTGAAGAAGCCATTCTGGTTCTAAGTGATCACTATTTCCTTTTCTAGATGTTCAATAACATGCAAAGTTCTAGAGCTGTCAGGCTCACAGTTTGCAGGCTCCATTGTCTTCCCTTTTTTTGGACACGAGGGCAATATTTGCCTTTTCTCCAACCCTGTGGTGGTCCTCCTGTCCTCCATGTCCATTGATCGATCATGGTGGTGGGCAATACAACCACATCTGCTGATTCTTTCAGCACCCTAGGATGTAATTCAACTGGTAACTTGCATACATCAAGGGCAGTTAGGTGGTCATCAACTCCCTAATAACTATTTTTCTATTCTTTCCAGTCTAAAGAATTTTACTTTGCAGAGAAACAGAAGCAAAAAGCAGAGTTGATTACCTCTACCTTCTCCCTAAATGGTGGTCTTATTCCTTCTATGCTCTTTCTTGCTGTGCCATCCCCACAATTTTTGTTGGTCTCAGCTTTCTTCATTGTCTCAGTTCATTCTGAGCTTTTGCACTTCTGATATTATTCTAAGACTTCCATGCTTTGGTATTCATATTCCATTACCTGCCTTTATTTTCATCTTCTATGGATCTTCTCAAAGTCTAGAGAAAAATAATTGCTAGCATTTATAGAACTCTTTAAGGTGAAGTACTGTATGTGTTACCTCATTTGAACCTTACCATAATCCCCTGAAGTAGGTGATACTATTAATTTCCATTTTACAGATGAAGAAACTAGCAGTAAGACTGTTTAAGTGACTTGCCTAGGGTCACAAAGACCTTTGAAGACAATTGGTGAGCTCTCCATAATTTAACGTCATCTTAACAAATTTCTTCCCCCTTTCTCCATAGGGATTTTTTTTCTTAGCACATTCAAAATTTCTTGTTTAAGACCTTCTTTTTCCTACTGGGCTAGCTGTAGAAATTTAGGTCATGTGACCTATTCTGTCTCAAAATCCTTTGAAATTTAATCTCCCCAAATCCAGAACGTATGTCAGACTATTCCTTGCCTTTGCCATCACAAATTCCAAGACAGAATAGTTACTTCTCCTACACAATTTCACATTTTCACAACAGCCACCAGTTTCTCTTGCTAGTAGGAATCAAAACCAGAAGAGATGCTCCTTTAGTTGGTTCCTCCACTTTTTGAAGGAAAAATCCATTATTTAGGCACATCAAGGAATTTTAACTTCTCTCTTTCTGACAGAGAGAAGACTCTATATCACAGCTCTGTGTCAAGCTTGTAATCTATTTCCTTAACTTACCTAGTTTCTTTCTTTCCAAGTTGTATTTACTCTGATGACAAACTGATCTTACTAGGGCATCGTAGGACAAGTGGATAGAACAGTAGATACAGCACCAGGCCTGGAGTCAGGAAGACCTGAGTTCAAATTCAACTCAGACACTTACTACTTGTGTGACTGTTTGCCTCAGTTTCCTTGTATATAAAATGGAGAAGACAATAATGGCACCTACCCCCCAAGTTTGTTATGAGGATCAAATGAGATGATAATTGTAAAGCTCTTAGCACAGCACCTGGTACGCAGCAAGTACTATATAATTATTATGTGGCTATATAATATATGTAATATGTAATAATAAATCATTATTATTTTACTAAAATGTAGATTTGACCCTGTCACCCTCTATTCAATAAACTCCAGGATCAAATATAAATCCTCTCTTTGGCTTTTAAAGGCCTCCATAACCTGCCCCCTCCCTACTTTTCCAGTTTTCTTATCCGTTACTCCCCCCTCCACCTATCCTGCAATCCAATGACACTGACTTCTTTGCTGTTCCTTGCATAAGACACTCCATCTCCCAATACTGAGTGTTTTAATTTGCTGTTGCCATGTTGGAGAACTCTTCCTCCTCATTGCCCCCTCCTAGTTTCTCTGATTTCCTTCAAGCTTCAGATAAAATCTCACCTTCTACAGGAAGCCTTTCCTGATTTCCTTTAATGCGAGTGCCTTCCCTCTACTGATGTTCTCTTAGTTATCCAGTATCTATCCTATTGTTTGCATGTTGTCTCTCCTATTAGACTTTGAGCTCCTTGAACACAAGCACTGTCTTTTGCCTTTGTTTGTATCCCCAGTACTTTACCCAGTGTCTGGCATATAATAACCACCTGATAAATGCTAGTTCACTATTTCTGCCTCCAATGCTGTTCACTCAGACGTTTTCCATACTTTCCCCTCTGGTTCTTAATCTTCTCCCACGAGTATATACAATGCACCCCACACCCCCCTTTCATATATGCTGCTTCTTTGAAATAAAGTATAACTTTCTAGATCTATATTCCAGTTGTAGATCAGAGATCTCTAAAAGGTCAAATTTGCTTCCACACATTACAATCTCTAGTTCTTCTTGTTTTTTACCCTTACTTTGTGCATTTGTGTGCAAATATCTGAGGCTATTGATTTAATAACTAGCTTCTTTCAAGGATTTTTTCTCCAATGTACTACCCTACTGCTATCCTTCCTACTTTGTAGCATTTAAGTGTCAACATTTGAGGATATAGGTTTATTAACTAGCTCCTTTCTAGAATTCTATTTTCTCTCTCCTCTGTCTCCCTCTTCTCTCTCATTAAAAAAGAGAAACATAAAACCTCATAACAAATACACATCATCAATCAAAACAAATTCACGTATTAACCATTTTAAAAACAACTACCTACATTCTGAGTTCATCACTTCTCTGTCTTCAAGAGGTGATTCATCTTTTCTGTACTCCCTTATAGGAAGATCTCTAATCAGATTCATATCATCATTTCTGTATAAACATCTGCTTTCTCTTTAAAGTTCCCTTTTAGGAAGAATGGGACAGGTAGGTGGTACACTAGATAGAGTGCTGGACCTGGAGTCATCTTCCTGAGTTCAAATCCAGCTTCAGACACTTACTAGCTGTGTAACCTTTGAGAAAGTCCTTTGACTCTCTTTGCCTCAGTTTTCTCATCTATAAAATGAGCTGGAGAGGTATCTTTGCCAAGAAAACCCCAAATGGGGTCATACAATGGTAAGGGAATTTGCTCCCATGTGACCTGCTTTGAGCTTTGGCCCAGTCCACAGCCTGAGTCACATGGAGCTGATGGTGGGGGGAGCTTGCCAAACAGGTGGAGCTGAGAGAGAGTGAAGCAGAGCTGAGAGAGAGCAGGCAGAGCAGAAAAGCTAGCGTGAGTGAGAGGAGTAATTTTGTCTAAGGGAGCTTGTTTGTGGGGAAGCCTGACAGAGGGAAAGCTTGGGGATGGTGATCCTCCCTCTATTGGTAATGTGTACAAACTTCCTTGTTACCACAGTGGAATTGACTTTCTGGTATCTGAATAAATATTTTTGGTTTTGTCTTTGAGAAAGAGAGTTTATATTTTGCGAATTTACCCTGGAAATACATCTGCATACTCAGTGGCTGTTGTGGGTATCACATTGGTCACTAAGAGATAAATGTGACTAAACAACTTTAGGAAGAGTATTACAATTCCTAGGACTCCAAATACTCAACAATCCTTCAAATTCTTCACTCTCTGTAATATTTTTCTATCTTCCAAAATCCTAAAGGAGGTCAGAATAATGCTCTGCTTCTTCTGAAATTTCTGCTTGTTTGTTTTTGCTCTATCTTATTTCTACTTTTTTTTTTAAAGGAAAATCTCATTCTCCTGATAACCCAGAGAGTAGAGAAGTATTCCTTAAGCACCTTTACATTCTCTTCTAAGAGGGACACCCGGCTGCACCTTAAATAGATACAGAAGTCATTTGGCTGTGATAGAAATATTAATACTACTGCAGATCACTGCAAAATTCACCCTAAACTCCATAGTTAGAGGACACATTCTTGGCCACTGTTTCTCTTGCTAGTTGATCCTCTATGTGCTAATTTATTTTAATTGAGACATGGCACTGTCATCACTTTAGGTACCATTTCAACATTTAAAAAAATATTTTTTCTGCTAGGTGCTTTCTCTACAAGTAGGCAATATTACCACCAAGTACTTTGGTGATGGTGAAGTAGGAAGAAAACAAGTTTTTATTAAGCACCTCCTACGTGACAGGGCTATGCTAAGCACTTTGACAAATATTATCTCATATATTCTTCATAACAACCTGGGGAGGCAGATGCTAATATTATTTTCATTTTGCAGATGAAGAAACTGAGGCAGAGGTCAAGTAGTTTGCCCAGCGTCACACTGACTAGAGTCAGTTTTTGAGGCTAGATATCTGCTATGCACCTAGCTACCAATTACTCTGCTACCAAGTAGTCAGTACAGTAAATATAACAGCCATTGTTTATCTGAGACGGAAACAAGCATATTTCATTTTTTTAAAAAACTAAAACTCTGTATTAAAATAGCTTAACCAAAATGGTGTCATTAAATGCAATAGTACCAGCTTTCAAAGGGAAACTAACACCATGGCATAATGCCTGTGTCACTGACCTTCAACTATTGATATACATTCAGATCTCTAATTTTTTTCCCCCACAAGATCATTGGAACGATCTTTTATAATTCTCCCATCTTTCTCAAAGAGTAAAAAGTTTTTCTTCTGGGTACATGAGTATATAGCACTGGACCCCTAGAACCTCACTTAAGCATCCTATCCAAAGCCCTTGCAGGCAGATTCTCTCCTATTGGGATTTCCCTTTCCCTGAGTAGCTTTTCTTCTGACTTCTCTCAGATAATCAAATGACAACCTCTAGTTTATCTTTGTACCTCCCTTTCTTCTTGATGTTTTCTTTATAATAACAAAAGCCAGAAGACATCATTTCTATGCAGTGTGGGTTTTTTTTTTTTTGCTACTTAGAGTAGGAATCCTTTAACAAACATTTGATAATTTCAGACTTCCCTGGTAGTTTCTTTTTTGCAAGAAGACTTAAACACCCCCTCCTTTTCACCTACTCCCTTCTTTTACTTTTATGCCTCCAATTGCTAGGGCTCAAAGAAACCTTCTGCGTACATAAACACCAATATCTAAAGTGAATCAATTTTGATAGTGAATGGAAGAAGTATATATCACTACATACCCCAATAATTATTCATTAATGGGGTAATCATAGGTCCTGGTGGTATAGTGGACAGTGGACCAGGCCCAGAGTCAGGAAGATTCATTTCCCTGAGTTCAAACTCAGTCTCAGACATTTACTAGCTCTGTGACCCTTGGGCAAGTGACTTCACCCTCTTTGCCTAAGTTCCTCATCTGTAAAATGAGCTGGAGAAGGAAATGACAAACCACTGCAGTATCTCTGCCAAGAAACCCCCAAAATGGGCCATAGAGAGTCAGATACAACTGAAACAACTGAACAGCAGCAACAATCCTGGGTCCTACAGAATCACATTGACAGTTAATTCATGCTTTTGAAGTTTTGTTTCTGAGGGGGCAGGGTGACCAGACTTATGTTTTAATTAGTGTGAGGAACTTCTCCCAAAGTAAATAAGCATCTTTTCTGTGCCCTATAGTCTTAGATAGTTGTCCAGAAGTAGGACTTGAACCAAGTCTTCTAAACTCCATGGTAAATGCTCTACCCACTAGGCCAGAATGATTCTCTGAAAAGAATTTAAGAGTACCTTTGAATCCATCCTAAAAATACATATATAAATATATAAATTCACACTTCATCTTAAATTTTGTCTTAAATTTCACAGGATCACACACAAACTACTTTGTATTAAGAAACATGTATCATTCAAAATGACTTTTCTTTTTAAATTATGGGGTCTTAACAAAACTGATTTAAAGTAGTTTTATCACCCTATGATTCACTCCGTGAATTTATTTTTATTTGCTGGAATGTTTCAAATGAGGAAAAGTAGGTTCTCAGTCAAATTATTTCATCCTAGACAGAGAGACCTTTACAGGTTTTCTGAGACAAGAGAAAGAACATAGATTGTGTAACCGTGTTGCAAAAGTCCCTTCACCAGAGACTATTGAGTCTGTTATTTCTTATAAGGAGAGATGTTAAGAGTTATAGTTGTAACTGTTATTCTATGAAGTGTCTCTTCCTATGGAGTCAGAAAGAATATGTATAATTATAAAATCTCTGTTATAAATCGAGAAAACAGAGATGGTGAGAAAAAACTTCTTTCTCATTAAAATTGTCTTAATTGTTATTTTATGCAAAAATAAAACGAATGTTACAGGGAATAAGTCTTGAGAGAGACAAAGAGTGAAGCCTTGTAAAAAGCTAGACGCTGTTGTCCTGTTACTTTTGGGATAGAAATATGGAGATGTCTTCTGTCTTTATTCAGCTATTTAATCTTTACCTTGTGAAGAGGATTCTTGAGAAGGGATTTATCTGGAGTGAACTAAATGGTGTAGGACCGTGTGTTCAGAAGTGAGGAGTGTTACAATGAGAGTTCGGTGTGACACTGACTATAAGTATTCTCCTCACTAACGTACTGTAAACAATTATCAGTCTTACATTATTAATTGAATTGTTAATGTTATATATTCACTTTGATATTTATTTAATTTAGGGAGATTAAAAATGACTTAGTAGAGTAATGAGTGATCACTACTGGGAAAGAAGATTTCTATAATATATTAAATAAGTACTTCATGACTTTAGGACATTCAGAGATTATTTGATTGAGAGATGTATTGATACGTTACTAGTGAAGAAACATACAAGTGTCCCCTTGAATTATTCTCAAGTTCTGCTTAATAAGATCAAATATGGAAATGAATGAAGTAGCAGACTGAGGGGGTAACCTACAAACGATGTTACTGACTTGTGTGTAACTGTGTTACAGGTGAGGCAGTCTGCTTGCTAACCCTGTTGCAACTGGATTCGAGTCTTGCTTAATGGATTTTATATAAGTTAAAGTATTGCTTCTATGGCTGTATAATAACTAATATAATGTCCTGCACATAACAGGAATAATAAAAGTTTTTGTTTCGTTCATAGTTATTTTTATGTCTTATATGGGATAGTCTATTTACAACATTGCTTTTTATTAGTATCAATTACATCTGCATTATTTGTCTTACATAGAATGGATGTGTCGCTAACCTCATTTAGGGGTGAACTTTTCTGTTGTTCTTCAATCGTGTCCAACTCTACATGACCCCAAGGACTTGGTCCATTAGGATTTCTTGGCAAAGATACTGGAGTGGTTTGCCATTTTCTTCTCCAGCATGTCCCCATTTTACAGATGAAGAGCTGAGGCAAATAGGGGTTAAGGGACTTGCCCAGGGTCACACAGTTAGTAAGTGTATGGGGCTGGATTTGAACTCAGATATCTCTGACTCCAGGCCCAATGCCCAATTGTACTACCTAGCTGACCACTTTCTAGACAAGATTAACACTACCAATTTCATAAAAATTAGCAATCTGAAACAAGAAAAAAACATTCCTGAGACTAATTGAATCTTTCAAATGATGAAATCTGTTCTGCCATTTTTGAAAAGTCATATTACATTGGTTTCTTTATGAAAAGTGTTGTTTTTTTTTTAACACCACTATACATAAATAGCCTTTTATGGTTTTAAAAAAAACCTTCTCTCAACTGAGGCCTGTTTATTTAAAAAAAAATTTTTTTTAAGCACAGACTTTTTTAAACTTTGTTTTTTTAGTTCCAAATTCTCTCCTCCTCCCTCCATCCCCAACACTGAGGAGGCAAGAAAAGCAAAACCCATTACAAACATGTGTGGTCATGCAAAACAAATGTTTACGTTAGGTTTTTGTTTTTTTTTTTGAAGTAAAAAATATGCTTTACTCTGCACTCTTTGAGTCTGCATCATTTCTCTCTTTTGAAGTAGACACTATGGTGAATCATTGTGTTGATCAGAGTTACTAAATCTTTCAAAGTTGACTAAAACAATGCTGTTACTGTGTCAATTGTTATCTTGGTTCTGCTTACTTTGCATCAGTTCATAAAGGTCTTCCCAGATTTTTCTTAAACCGCCATAATTTTTACAGCACAATAATAGTCCATCATATTCATACATGCCCAACTTGATGGAAATCCCCTTACTTTCTAATTCTTTGCTACCACAAAAAGAGTTACTATAAATATTTTTGTTCATATAGGTGCTTTTCCTCTTTCTTTGATCTCTTTGGAGTAGAGATTTGATAGAGATAGTGCTGGATCAAAGAGTATACACAGTTTAATAGCCTTTGGGGCATAGTTCCAAATTACTTTCCAGGATGGTTGGACTAGTTCTCAGATCCACTATAGTACATTATCATACTTGTTTTCCCACATCCCCTTCAGCATATTATTTTCCTCTTTCTCATTTTAGCTAATCTGACAGTTGTCAGCATTGTTTAATTTGCATTTCTCTAATTATCACTGATTTAAAACATTTTTTAATATGACTAGTGGTAATGTTGACTGCTTCATCTGAAAATGACCTACTCAGGTAGTTCTTCAGTCATTTCAGTTGTGTCCAACTTTTCACGACCCCAAATGGGGTTTTCTTGGCAAAGATACTAGAGTGGTTTTGCCATATCCTTCTCCGGGTCATTTTGCAGATGAGAAACTGAGGAAAACAGGGTTAAGTGACTTGTCCAGAGTCACACAACTATTAAGTGTCTGAGGCCAGATTTGAACTTAACAAGACGAATTTTCCTGCCTTCAGGCCCTGTACTCTATCCATTGTGCCACCTAGCTGTCCCTATGCATAGTCTTTGAGTATTTATCAAGCAGGAAATAGTTTTTATTATTATAAATTTGACTCAGTTTCCTATATGTTTTAGAAGTGAGACCTTCATAAGAAACACTTGTTGCAAAGATTTTTTCCCTACTTCCCTGCTTTACTTCTAATTTTAGGTGCATTTGTTTTGTTTTTGTAAAGATGTTAAAATTTTACATAATAAAATTCATCTATTTTACCTTCTGTGAAGCTCTCACTCTCTTTTGATTAAGAACTCTTCTCATATCTATAAATCTGACAGGTAATTTTGCCATGCTCCCCTAATTGGCTTATGAAATCAGTCTTTATGTCTAAAACATGCATCCATTTTGAGTATGTCTTGGTATACAGTGTGAGATGTTGGCCTAATTTCTGCCAGCCTACTTTTTAGTTTTTCCAATAGTTTTTGTCATCAAGGGAGTTCTGGCTGCAATGGCTGAGATCTCTGAGTTTATAAAACATTCAGTTACTGTGCTCATTTACTTCTGTATATCCTATACGTAATCTATTCCATCGATCAACCTATTTCCTACCCAGTACCAAATTGTTTTTAATGATTACAGCTTGGTAGCATACTTTGAAATCTAGCAGTGCTAGGCACTCTTCCTTTCCATTTTTTCCAATCAGTTCTCTTGATCTTGACTTTTTGTTCCTTCAGATGAATTTTGTTATGTTTTTCTAGCTCTATAAAGAACTTCTTTGGTAATTTGACTAGTATGGCACTAGATAAATTAACTTACATAGTACTGTCTTTTTTATTATGATGGCTTAGTCTATTCATGAGTAATTAATATTTCTGCAATTATGTAGATCTCTTTTTATTTGAAATGCTTTGTAATTGAGTTCATATAGTCCCTGAATGTGATCTGGCAGGTAGACTCCCAAGAATTTCATGCTGTGTGCACTTATTTTATATGGATTTTCTCTTTCTATCTCTTCCCATTGCATTTTGTTGGTAATATATAGACCTGCTGGTGATTTGTACTATTCGGAGAGGGAAGAGGAAATAAAAGTTAATATAAAAAAGAAAAAAATTAAGTCAAAGCGTATGTTGGGAATGAATTACTCTTCATTCCAATCCCAATACAGCTTCTGTGAGAATTTTACAGGCAGAGTCATCCAAATAGGTTTTGGAGGATTAGGAACCCAACTGGAAAGACATTAAGGGTTCAAAGAAATTTCCTAACTCTAAGGCAAAGTCATTTAGGATCAAAAATTCTAATAAGCATACAGAGTTAAATTAAAAGACTAGCCTTTAATCTTAATGTAGGTCATAGTACTGCTTGCCTAACTGGGCATGGAGGCTTACAACCCTCATCTACACAATAAAAAGCTCTCCCTATTAGAGAGAGGCTTTATAGCCATAACAGTAGAGAAACCAGGTGATTCTAAAGAGGCTAGCTAGCTTAAGAGCACCAGACAATAGCAGGGAACTGTTTCTACACCATGAAAACCAAAGAGAATATATGACTAACTGAAAACAGCTCAAGGGCATTTGTCAGTGGTGAAGTATCAGATATAAGGATGTCCAGCCATGCCTGGGCCCAAATATGTTCTCTCTCTATGTGGGGCACATGATGGGACAGAGATTTTTTTTTCTTGTCATTTTATTTGCTCTGTTGCTTGTTCAATTTGAGGACACATTAGTTCAAAATAAGACATTTATTCCAAGTCAACACTGTGGTGAGGCCTCATGTGCTAATGGATTTTAGTGGCTGCTGGCCCAGAGTATCTTGAACCTGGATGAATTTTTCTAGGTGTGTACTTGTGTGGGTATGGGTATAGAGAGGGCTAGTCTTACAGCTGTATATTTTTACATTCACTATTCAAATTAATGTATTATCCTGAGGTATTATTTTGAAAAAATTAAAAAGTTTCTAACCTATAGTTCCTTCATTCAATTGTCACATTTGTCATTTTAGGCTTAACAAGTAATCCAAGACTATACTTAATTCATCAAGACCAGCTTTTAGTTTTGAATATACTTTATTTCATGTTAATATGCTTAATAAAAGGGTATGATACATTTAAAGTAATAACAAAAATATCGCAACCACCTAAAGATATATCATTATTTTCAAATAAAATTGGATTATGGATTTATATGAAACTTACTTTAAAATGCTTGGCTTTTAAAGCAATCACTTTTTAAATTTTAAAAAATGCTGATTCTTCAAAATTAGCTAGACGATTGGCATAATGTTCTAAGGATGAAACACTCCAAGTAATTGCTCAAACTATTAGCTCTTTAAAAAGTTTCTGATAAAGAGAAATTACTGCAGGGTTTTAAATTGAATTAGATTTCCCTTAAGTAAAATAAAGAAAATATCTCCCTTCAAATGTTCTAAAGGATAACTCCCTTTGATGCTAATTAAAACTCTCTATAAAATCAAGAAGAAATGATATAATTGCCATTATGTAAAGAACAGGGTAATATTTATTTTTCAAGCAATTAAATATTTAAACTAACTTAAAATGAATCATTTAGGAGGGCTCCAATATTCAGTTGGTAAAAACAAAAAAAGTCTTTTATACTTGACACTATGGTAATAACAGCAGTTCACATTTTCATTGCGCTTTAAAATTTTATTGTGTAAATTTTTATCAAATAAAAATTACTTTTATATATCCATAATATCTTATCTGACCCTCACTACAGACTTATGAGGTAGATGCTATTATTCTCTCCACTTTACAGATGAGGAAACAGGATTAAAGAGGTTGAGTTGACTATGGTCAAACAGGTAAAATATAAATTAAGTGGGGCTTGAGCCAGGTCTGGAGGAGCTTAAAGCTAGCATCTTATCTACTACATTGTCTTACCACTGTAGAAATCTTTTATGTCATGTGTGATTATGCTGTCTGGCCTATAAAATGACTTTTAAACCCAAGTAATTGAAGAATACCTTGTAAGTGGTTTCCTTTGGAGGTGAGGAAGACAGCTATAGATTTTGGCAGGGATTATTAAAAAGTTACCCAGTTTTCCCTCTTTATTTTCTCCACAAGTGAAATAAGTATCTAATGTAAAAGAATTTGAAAAAAATATATACTATATGATATAAAAGAGTTCTCCAACTGGATTAAAATTGGAACAGTTACTTGCTTTTGTTTCAAGTATTTTTTAAATTAATATATAAAATAATAATGAAATAATGAAACAGATGTTTAAAAATTGTTTCTTAAGTATGTTAGTTACAACTTACTAAGATTTAAAATTTACATATAACCATTTTCTCAATAAAGTGGAAAATATAAATTGCCTAGGAAATAATTTCCTATTTGATTAAAAACTGATGGGAAAACTGGAAAGCAGTCTGGCAGAAATTTGATTTAGACCAAAACCTTACACTATATTCTATAATACATTTTAAATGGATATACAATTTTAATATTAAAATTCATGTATATGAATTAAAGATCATAAAATATATTAGAAAAGGAATTCATCAAGTGCCTCTCATATTTATGAGTAAGAGATACATTCTTAAGCAAACAAGAGAGGGAGGCAATTATAAAAGACAAAACATACTTCGATTACATGAAACCAAAAATCTTCTGTATAGACAAAAGTAATGTACCTAGGATAAGAAGGAAAGCAAATGAATGGAAAAAAATGTTTGTTTTAAATTTCTCTGATATGGGTTTGATATCCAAGATGAACTAATAATTGACAAACATATGTATGTGTGTATATCTCATAGCCATTTCTCAATAAATAAGTAGTCAAAGCATATGAACATGCACTTCACAAAAGAAAAATTCCAAAGTATTAACAACCACACATGAAAGAATGCTTCAAGTCACTAACAAGAGAAATGCAAATCCAAACAACTCTGAAGTTTCACCTCACAACCTAAAAATTGGCAAAGATGATAAAAATTGGTGACAAGGTATTTGGAGACAGCCTGTTTCCCAGAACTAAGGTCCAGCAAGCAGGCTGTGCCCTGAGCTTAGAATAACAAGAATCCTTTGCACTCTGGATGATCTTACCCTTTGGCGAAGTGTATTATTTTTACAAGCACCAGTGATTTATGATTTTCATATTAATCAGTATGCAATCATATTAATCAATAAGTATTTAGATTTGTTGGAGCTCCCCCTATTTCCCAGGGACCTGAGAAAAGTCTAAAGCTATCCATCACATCCCTTGACATGCTCACAATCCTTGTTTCTTATAACTGCCAAGTGAACTGAACCAGGTACTTCATTCCTGTTTCTGCCATGCTGACTTTGGTTCTGTACTCCATTGAACAATCACAAAGCTTGATGACCCTTGAGACTTAAGAGACTGATACCACTTTTGATAACAATTAATATCAACAAGACTGGAAAGAGCTTCTTACCTGGCTATTATGAAAGTGTATAAGTGGTTTAAAAATGTAGCTTCAACATATTAATGAGTCAACTATCAGGTGTTTGCTGTATGTCTGAAGTTCCAGAATATAGGGAGTTTTAATTTACAAGTAAAGGATAAACAAAATATTAACATCAGGAAAGATATTCAAACCCTAAGTTGTGGTAAGTGAAATTTTGCTATTTAAGGAAAAAATTCTTGCAAATTTACTGTTGTTTTGAGTACTGACTGATTAACAGGATAGTTGTCTGAATTGTCGCAACGCCAATGGGTATGTGCCACGGTGTGGGAACTGCTAAAGGTGGATGACTGTGCCTGGGAAAGGTTTTGGGGACAACGACGAACATGACCTAGGTAGGATCCTCCTGACTCTATTTCCCCATTGTGCCATTTCCTTGTTGAAAAGGAAAATTCCTCACCTGGTTAATTCTAAGCCTTGCCTTTAACACTGTGACTACATGATTGACTATCAGATATGACTCATGCCTGGAATCAAACACAGCTAAGGGAATTCCCCTTCCCTCCCCAACAGACAGAGTTTTTCCCTGTGTTATGATACATGACATTGTTATAACTATGTCCCTATTTTTCCTTTTACAGCAAATTTCCATAATCAAGAAATTTTGTAGGTACAACACTAAATCAATTAAATAATAGATTGGCACTGGAACATCTCGGAGCTTCTAGAATAGGGTTCTAAAGTATAAACATCTTAAAATTTTAAACTATATTTGTGGTCAAATTATAATATAGGGATGATACCCTCCTAAGGGTAGAAAGATTAGAAAACATAATAAGACAAAGATGTAATATAAAAGTTTTCTAAATAAATGAAATAGTAAATTTTGAGAAAAGCAACAGGACTAGACTGTTTTCTCTACGAACTATGTATATGCGAATGATTGACTTCTCAGTTATTCATCAGGCTTTGAGTATGTTTTATTAATCAGTTCTCAAAATTGGATTCAGGATTTGTTAATTAAGGATTAATTGGATTTTACATATAAATTTTATTGATAATGATACAGGAAGTGAAATTATTTTCTTATTTTTCTCTACAACCCATAAGATTTGAGAGATTGTTCCCATGGGACCCATGTCTAAGAAATGTAAACCATAGGAACTGCTTACACAGGACCTGAGAATGATCATATTGTGGTCCAGCCCCTTTTACGTATATAAACTCTGCCTTTGCCCCAGTATGTTAAGCCCTCCTTCTCAAGAGGGGATTTGTCCACTTGAAACCATTTTCCTCACTCTGAAATAAATTTAACTTCTGTTTGATTCCTAACTCTCCTGTCTCTAGCCTGCTCTGTTTAGCTCTGGCCACCCCAAGTTAGAGTCCAGTTCTGGTCCAGTTGACCTGGGTAATAGTCAATGTTGGAAGGGGTTGTGGGATGAGAGGCACACCGACACCCTTGTTGGTGGAGCTGTGTATCAGTACAACCATTTTGGAAAGCAATTTGGGATTATGTAAAGTGACTACAAATATCCATATCCTTTGACCTGGAGGTTCCATTACTGTACTATTCCCCAAGAAAGCCATTGGTAAGATGAAAGTCCTCATATATACCAAAATATTTATAGCAGCACCTTTCGTGATAGCAAAGAATTGAAAACAAAGTAGATGCCAACTGACTGGGGAACAGTTCAACAAATCGTGGTTCATGAATATAATGGAATATTACTATTTCTCAGAAATAATGGATGTGATGAACACAAAGAAGAATGAACAAATCTATGTGAATAGTATACGAAAAGTGGAGACAACAAAATACATACAATTTCTACAACAATGTAGATGAAAACCACCACATACAAAAAAAAATAAAACTGAATGCAGCAAAGTAATAAAGATTAAGTGTGATTTGAAAGGGTGGCTGGATGGTGAAATGGTTAGAGTACCAGGCCTGGAGTCAGGAAGGCCTGAGTTCAGATACAGACTCAGACACTTACTATGTGTGTGACCCTGGGCAAGTCACTTAACCATGTTTGTCTCAGTTTCTCATCTGTAAAATAAGCCAGAGAAGGGCAACCACTCCAATATGTTTGCCAAGAAAACCCCAGATGGGGTCATGAAGATTCAGACACAACTGGACAACAACAAATGTCTTGAAAATCAAAGCTAGCACACTCCCAGTCCACCCCTTTCTGGAGGCAGGAGTTCCAAAGTATTGCACCTCACAAATGTTTTTTCAATGAATCGATGTAGTCTTCTTTTTTTGCCTTTAAAAATACTATTTGTTATATGGGATGGCTCTCTGGGAGGGGGAAGGAAAGGATAATGGTGGGAACGATGAAAATGTAAAAAATAAAAAACCTCAATAAAAACATTGGTGTAGGTTATTTACCACAGAGGAAAGAGAATATTTTTACTGTTATTAGAGAAGGAAATAGAATGAGATCACTTACATGAATATTTATATTGTAGAACTTTTGTTTTACAGGACCAATATAGGTCATTCAAAAAGTTTTCTTATTGCCTCCTTCGCATTAAAGGAGGACCATTAAAGAAATATAAATTCTTGGAAATGTAAGTAGGGCATCTGAAAATATAGAAGGTTGGGATACAATTTCTCCAAAATTATATTCCCAATACTGCATCTATTCTAAAAATAAAATATTAGGTTCTCCGCATAGGAAATGTAGAAAATTACAAATTCCTATATTCTGCCATCTTAAAAACGTCTTCTGAATAATAAACTTGTAACAAGAGTACTACCAAAAAAGCCAAACCAAAACAAAACTCTAGAAGAGCTTAAAGTGGAAAATAAGAAGCCAAACTGGAACACTAACAAGTTTCCAAAGTGAAATCAATCTTCCATTTCCTTCACTTTTTTTCCTTTTACCAACTATTTCAAAGAGTAAGAATGAGGTCACCCTAGGATAACAACTGAATTACACACTGCCAGCAAGGTTATCTTATTTTCAACAGTAAATAAGTACCCATTCAATCCAAGAGCTGATTCTTTATCAACTTCTTTTGTTTCAAAGCAGTGAATCAAACAGAAAAGGCCAAACTCTTGTTTTATTCAGCACCTGGGATCTCACACTTAAATCACCACCTTGCCCTTAATTCAGTTTTCGTTTGACACAGGTACAGTTCTGAACGCAGTTTGTTATGCTCGATCTGGCCCCTGACATTGTTCATCTCAAATTTACACTCACACTCATACAATGCTTGTTTCCTTTATAAATACTATGTTTTTTTTACGTCCTAGAGTACGTAGGGCTGTATCAAATCTAGGTTAACCATCTTGCCCACCTTCCATTTGGACCCTACACGTTGGACGAGTTTCCCCAAGGCAGAGTACTGAAATTGTGTGAGTTAATATGGAGCATTAAAAACCTGAAAACAGAACCTTTCCCCAAGCAGAGGCATACGAAGTTTATTTTTACATGCGTGCTGATGCCTCCGAAAGATATCAGGGGTTTGACAGCTACGAGTTACCACTCGGAGGGTGGGTGAGCAAAAGATCTCAGGGTGCAAACACAACTGGAGAGGAAGCGGTTGCAGCTTGCCACCTACCTGTAGACCTTGTAGCCCGGCTTCCCAAATGTCAGAACAGCTAGTATCCTCCTTCAGATCTAAAAACAAGCCACCCTTATGACTAAGACCAGTCTCCCTCTAACCTTTCCTCCCAAGCCCACTTCAAGTCTTTCTGGTTGTTTTCAAAGAGCAGAGGGAGAGAACGCAAACTGCCTGGGCTCCTCCCCCGTCTCCTGCTGGTTGGCAAACCTGGTTGCAGCTGCAGCCACTCACGTCTCGGCCTTGGGGAGCTGGGGGTGGGGGTGGGGGGTGGATTTTTACACCCGGAGGCCGGGATGATAGCGGCAGGAGGCGGGTAGGAAAGCAACTCTCCCGGCTCTTGGTTACTAATCCAGGCCTTTAAAACACGATGGGGGGCCACAAGAGGGAATGCCTAAAACTGCTTCTAGTACTCCCCCTCTCTCTTCCCGTTCTCCTCCTCCCCCGACTCCCTCCCTCCTGGGGCCCATCTGACCTTGAGAGCGGCAGAAGAGGTAGTGAGCGGGGAAAGGAAAGTGAAAAGGAAAACGTATTACCTAAGCAGAGGCTGAGGTGAGAGAAGGGTGATGCAGATGTTTCTGCCTTTCCCTGGAGAAACGGAAGAGGCGGGGGAGAAAAGGAGGAGGAGGAGGGCCGGGAGATGCAATCAGAGGGGTTGCTTAGTGGCAGGGCTTATGTTAGAGCCGGGGCTAGAGCTGGGAGGCAGAGCCTGAAACCTTTGGCTGCCTGGGCTAAGGAGGTGGGGAGGGGGGAGGAGGAAACGGGACCAGCTGGGAGGGGACGGGGGAGGAACTGGGGCCGAAAGAAAGAATCAAATGAGGAGCAACTGCGTCCATGCTCCCCAGCCTGGGTACTCTACGAATGGTGACAGCAGCATCCGCCGCAGATGGCCGCCCACTCATTTCCTTTGAGGTAGCCCTGGGGAAACTAGTGAACTGTGCAGATAGTCACCCTCCCGGTGAGAGCAACTCGTCCCGCAGCTGCCCCCCAGCCCGCAAGTGACATCTTTGGCTGTGCTACGCGGGGAGCTATGGTTCAGAGGGAGAAGTGCGGGCCGAAGAGATCCGCTGTTGTCATTCTCTCAGCGTAACCTACCAGAAAAGGCTTTTAAAAAATCTTTCTCTCCTTTCCTTCCTGTCTCTTTGGGGGATTAAATGTTTGACAGCTGGGTTGGCAGTACTGGGAACACAGAAGATATGAAACTGACAAAACAGGCTTCGTCCAGGTGAAACTAACAATAGCTTGCATTTATCCAGCGCTTATCCACTTGATTCTCGAAATAAGCCTGTGTGGTCGGTGCTGTTATGCCCATTATAAAGATATGAACCCTGAGGCTAAAAGAGGTAAAGCAATTTATCTAGAATTGCACTGCTAGTAAGGGTCTGATGCAAATTTGAATTCAAGACTTCCTGACTTTCCAGGTCTAGCAATCTGTTCACTGCGCCATCTAGCTGCAATAATTGTTATCATTGTTTTCTTATTTGTTGAGCATTAAAAATGGGTTGGACACTTCGCTAGGCCTTTGGGGAGTTCACCTACCATGTGAAGTACTTTGCCAACTTAGAATCTCTATAAAATATTAGTTATTATTGGTGGCAATTGTAGTAGCAGCAGCAATAGCAACAAGGTGACGTAGGAAAAAGACTGAGAATTGAAGATTGTACTGCCACCGGACTTTGGCCACGCTCCATTTCTCTTTTGGAAGCTTTAGTTTCTCCATCTCTGAAAGGAGATTGGATTAGGTGAACTCTAAATTCATAAAACACTATACTAAATCTTATGAGAGAAGGGGTACAAATCACACTCCCAACATTTTCATCCAGGTATTATCAAGTTTAAGGGGTAATCCAGCCAGCACACACAGCTTTTTCTAGGAACCATGATTTCATTCCCTGGTGTTAGAAGTCCCTCCAAGGAGGCTTATCAGCACTTCATCTGTAATTTAGAGATTTAGCACAGTGCCTGGCCCATAGTAGGTGCTTAATAAGAGTTTATTGGCTAATTTGTAAGAGGAGTAAGTGCCAATGGTCACACAGGTGGTAAATGTAAGAGACAGGTGTTAGGATTTTCCTCTAGATACTATACTACTTAATCTTCCCAAGTGACTTAATTTATACTGCCTGAAGCATGGAGCCATCATCTTGATTTGCCATATCCTTTTCCCCCAGAAACTAAGAATCACATAAGTTAATACTACCAGCGACTTTAGAGGTTCTCTAGTCCAACTTCTTTTCTTTTTTTTTTGACCAATGAGGAAACTGAGGCCAGAAGTAAAATGAATAGCAGAGCTGGAATTTAAACCCACTTCTTCTTACTCATAATCCATTTACTCTTTCTGCTACATCAAATTATTTGCTAAGTAGTCTTGGTGAGGAAATGCCTTCTACCAAGGAATGCTACCAATTATTCTTCAGTTTAAGACTTTGAGAGCTGCTTACTGCTTAGCAATCTGTCATCTATGAGTTCTCTCAACTTCCCTCCTTTCTACCTCAATATTTCTCTTAAGCCACCCTTTCTTTTCTCTTGCTTCTCCTGTCTCAGAGGAAAAAGTTTTGTGTGTGTGCCAAGATTAACTTCTTTGCCTCTGCACTTGACCACACCCCCTACCACTTCTTCTAAAACCTTGCTGCATAAATTATCTCATTTTCTTTCTCTTGAATCTGCCATCTCTATCTCATCACTGACTCCTTTCCTTTTTTTTTGTATTTAAATTTATTTATTTAAGTTTTCAACATTCATTTCCACAAAATTTTGGGTTCCAAATTTTCTCCCCATTTCTCCCCTCCCCCACCCCAAAACGCCGAGCATTCTAATTACCCCTATCACCAATCTGTCCTCCCTTCTAACATCCTTTCCTTCCCTTATCCCCATCTTCTCTTTTGTCCTGTAGGGCAAGATAACTTTCTATACCCCATTACCTGTATTTCTCATTTCTTAGTTGTATGCAAGAACAATACTCAACAGTTGTTCCTAAAACTTTGAGTTCCAACTTCTCTTCCTCCCTCCCTCCCCACCCATTCCCTTTGGGAAGGCAAGCAATTCAATATAGGCCATATCTGTATAGTTTTGCAAATGATTTCCATAACAGTCATTTTGTGTAAGACTAACTATATTTCCCTCCATCCTATCCTGCCCCCCATTTCTTCTGCTCTCTCTTTTGACCCTGTCCCTCCCCAAGAGTGTTCCTTTCCTTTTTTTTTAAACAAACATGCCCCAGAAGGATACTTAACCACTGGATAACAGGTAAGATCCAAAAAGACACTGACAGTTTAGAACAGTTAAGCTCAATCTAATTAGATGAAATTAAATAGGAATAAAGTGAAGGCTTACACACAGGTTAAAAAATTAATTTCATAAGTACGAGATGGTGTAAACATGGTTAAACAGTAGTTTAGTCTGACTTCAAATCTGGTCTCAGGTACTTCCTAGCTGTGTGACCCTGGGTGGGTCACTTAACCCTGTTTGCCTCAATTTCCACATCTGTTAAATGAGCTGGAGAAGGAAATGGCAAACCACTCTAGTCAGTTTGCCAAGAAAATCCCAAATGGAGTAACAGAATCAGACAAGACTAAAATACAACTGAAAGTCTAAGTTGGCAGCTCCCCCAGATGTAATCTTAAGCTCATCAAGAGCAGGAGATAATAAATAAAGGAATAAAAAGAGCACCGCTCCATTGTACTCCACCCTAGTCACAAAACATCTAGTGTCATTTTCTGGGGACAGTCTGAGGCAGGGGGCCAAATTTTAGGAAGGACATTGAGAAATTGGTAAGTGTCCTAAAGAGGGCAACCAGGGTGGTGAAGGACCATAAGTTCATGTTATATGAGGACCATTTGAAGGAAATGAGGAAGATTATAGAAAAATGGGGAAAAGAGTAGTCTGAAGCTGTCTTTAAGTACATGAGGACTGTCACGTAAAAGAGAGGTTAGACTTGTTTTGCTTGGCCTTGGGGGGTAGAAATATGAAAAATATATAGAAGCTGGAAAGAAGATAAGTTGGATTTTATGTAAGGAAAAACTTCCCAAGAATTAGTTTATCCATCAGTGTAATGGTCCGTCTTGCATCCTCCTCACTGGGGACCTTCAGACTGGATGGCCACTTGTTGGGCAGGTTGTTAAAAGGCATTTTTCTTCTTGTATGTATTGGAGTAGATAGTCTCTGGAGTCCTTTCCAACTCTGAAGTTCTGTGATTCTATGAAATCTCCATCCTAAAAAAAACATGTTTCGCTATGCTATGCTTTTAAACTGCCATTTCATCTCTCACTTTCCTTTTGTTGTCAGACTTCTTAAAAGAATAGTCTGCATTTGCTGTTTCTATTTTCTCAACTCATGTATACTTATTCCTTTATTTTTGGTCAGCATTTATGAGTTATTTGGGAACTCTGGAAGAGGAAACTCCTCCCAATGCAGATCAGCAATTGTTCTATAACTTATAGCCTTCAAAAGTTGCTTAGTCCTTGGCAATCTGCCTTCTAGTCTCGTCGCACTACTGAAGATTTTCTTTCAAAGGTCACTTTCTCATCAGCAAATGCAATAAATTTCTCTCAGTTCTCCTCTTTCTTGACACTAAGATGCAACTGCTAGCCACATACCCAAGGAGGTCAATGACCAAAAGAAATTCCCTAGACAGATAAAAAATATTTATAGCAGCACCTTTCGTAGTAGCAAAGAATGGAAGTACAACCAAAGTTCGTTTACTAGGGAATGGCTAAAAAAGTTTTGTAAGGTGCATGTAATGAAATATTACTGTGCTATAAGAAATGATGAATAGGAGGAATCCAGAACTGAAGTAAGCAGAATCAGGAAGACAGTATACACAATGACTATGACAATGTATTGGAAAGGACAAAAACAATGCAATTGTACCCAGATAGTACAATATTATAATGACCATGCTTGGCACCAAAGAGGAAATATGAAATGATGCCTCTGTCTATGTTTTTGTAAATGGTGGGAGACTATAGGTGTGGAACATTGCACAAGTCATATTTTTTTCAATATCTTGATTAGTTTTGATGAATGTGTTTTTCTTTTTCTTCTTTTTAAATTATATTTTACTATATACATACATTCTTTTATTATAAGGCTCTAGAGGGAAAGAGAGAACAGAATGGGCATTATAGATGATGGAAAAATAAAGGTTATCAATTCAAATGTATTTTCAAAAGTATCAATAGATTGTGAGCTCCTTGAGGGCAAGAACTGTTTTTGCCTTTCTTTGTATCACCATAGCACTTAGCATATGGTAGGTGCTTTATATAAATACTGATTGACTTGATAAATAGAGAAGTCTGCATTGTGGAAGGATTGAGATTAGAGTGTGTTCAGTAAAAATAACAATGATTTCCTTTCTAGGATCTGGTGCTTCTTTTGTCTAATTGGGGTCTCTTTGTTCTTGTTCTATACTTTCTGATGCCCAGAGTTCATTTATCAACACTGCTCATGTGTATAACCCAGCTAAGTCACCACAATTCTTATAGATGCTGCCTGATCTTTGGAAACCTCAGGCACTGGCCTGACAGCAACTGTAATAACTACCACTGATGACTACTCTTTCAGGTAACTTTTTCAACCTTGGGAGTCAGTCAACTGACTTCTTCCTCTCAGCAACCTTGCTTTGATCCACTTAATGCCTGCCCCTAAGCTCAGGGACTCATGGGAAATGGAGTCCTTACTCTCTTCCAATCAGCACCTATACCCAGGGTGCATGACCTCACTATAAATGGGGTTCTCCTTATTGGGAATTCTTGCTACATTCTCCGCCCCTCCAGTTAAAAAACAAAACAAAACACATATACCAGGTGCATGTGTACAATCTGTAGGTACACATTATACCACATTATCAAATTTTATGAAACATAGCTACACGTAAAGTATGCATATCACATAGTATGGTGGTAAATAGACCAAATACCTCCGTAGGTATATAACAGCATATGTAGATGTGTACTCAAAAGTACCACAGATTAGTGTTCTATGCAAAGTATACCTTCCTTTGATATCATACTATGTGAAGTATACATACTTTATTCTGTTGTCCAGGTACCATCCTACCCGAAAGGGAGCACATTGTCTTATGCCAATAGACTTGCCTGGCTACATTAGTGGTATTGTTACCTTTCATTTAAGTAGCATTAAATGTCAGTGTTGCCGTTGACCAGAATCCAGATACTTCTATACCATTTAGCTCCTCATTCTTTGTGAGTGAACTAGTATACTCAGGTCTACTGGCCTATAATGCCAAATTTGGGCCCTTGGATGACCAAGGTTGAATGTTGTCATCTCCAACTCTTATGGGGTCAGTTTTGTAGGTGACCTCTGTTCTCTTAAGACTTATACAACTGGAGTATCAGCAGCACCTCTTCCCCTTTGGCTGTGCAGAGGTCCCTTTCTGCCAGAGTAACCTTGGCATCTCAATTACTAAAAGGCTACCAAAATACAGTTTTCTTTCCATTAATTTTCTCTAATCTGATCCTCCCCCTATGAGAGTATCTTTTCCTCTCTAAGATCAGAGACTTTATTATTCATTTTTTTGAGTAACATAGTGTCTTGTATATATTAGATTCTCAATAAATATATTGAATTTAATATTAAAATGCTTAGATTTTTTTGAGTTGCAGGGACTTTGGGCAGGACTGTCATAATATTTATAAAAACTGTGTAAGGGAGAATTTGATTTTTTGGAAATAGAGAGAAAGGCCAAGGTGCCAAGAGAAAAAGTATCTACATTCCTAGATGAATTCCTGACCAAATTTCTCTAGTCACTTCCCTTTCTGAGAAATATGATTGCTTTCTCTTAAAGTAAATGGACTAGACATGGAACTTAATCTTTTCTACTACTGATTTCCTGTATCTTAGAACTTCTATCTTACTGAGTTAAAATTCTTAAACTAAAAACATTCATTTCTGCCACTTACCTTTTCACAGAGGTGGTGTTTTAGTCAATCAATTGATTGTCAAGCTTTCTGAATTCTTGGACGAGAAGAAATATAAGCTCCAATGCTTTCATGTGTCCAATGCTATCCTTGAGATCTGGATCCCTTTAAGTCCCCATAGAACAAAGCAAGGTTTCTGGTCTGAGGACAGAAAGTCTAGGGAATACACAGTGGCTTATCCTAGAACTTAGAATCAGTGAGTGGTAAACCTCCCCAGCCCAGTTTAGGGTGGGGAGAAAATAAGGTTCTCTGCTGGGAAGTCCAAAGGTTATTCTCTTTAGCAAGCACTTTGCCAATGAGTCATTTCCTTTGATTCTTAAACATTCTCCTAAAACATTCCTGTTTACTTTTAGTCTTCTATGGACTTCCTTTAGTTTTCTAAAATATGCCTTCATTCTCCTTTCAGCCCCGTTCCTAATTTTCTGGATTTTAAAACCATGCTTTCCCTTTCTCCTCACCTCCAACTTCAATTTTCAGCTCCTTTTTATGTGTTGGCCTCTCATATTAGAATATAAATTCTTTGAGGGCAGGGACTATTTGTATCTCCAGTGCTTAACAGAGTAGTGCTAGCATATAGTAAAGGCTTAATAAATGCTTGTTTCCTTCATCCTTCTTTCCTGTTATTGTTTTGCAAGAATACATATACAAACACACATATATGTGTGTATTTGTGTTGTGTATATGGCATACACGTATGTGTATATGTACATGTATCCATATCTATATACGGGGGTGGGGGAGTGGGGGGCGGGGTTGGTAAGTGACACAGTGAATAGTGTGCCAGGCCTGGACTCAGGAAGAGCTGATGGTGGGGAGAATGAGAGCCCCCCCCCCCCAAAGACCACAGTACCAGGGGCAGGTCCCCTGGAATGAATTTGAGGACTTAAGCATTCTTGAATTCAAGGTGGTAAAGATTTATTAAGCTTTTCAGCAGGCAAGAGTTCTTAGGAAACTTGCGATTTGAATGGGGTACAGGTAAAGTTTTTATAATATATTCTATAGTATGACATGTGCCAAGTGTGATGACTAGGTGATGAAGGGTGGGATTAAGGAGTGGCTAGTTCTTAAAGGAACATACACTTTTAGTATCTACTGAGCAGGTATTTTACCCAGAGTTCATCAGGAAATAGCCTGGGGGGGGCGCCTATGGCTACATGGAGGTATGGTTTTAGGCCTGAAACATCATTAAGTCAGCTAATGCTCAGGACTGTCTAAGGAATACCAGGCTGCTCTCATCAATGTCTTGTTGGACAAGATAAATGTAAGGGAGTATACGTATGTCTAAGTCTGGGATTTATACGATTGGTCAGTGAGTAGTAAATGTTGTTATGATCCGATACACGGCCAATTCAGCCAGCCCACAGCTGGTTCAAACTAATAAATTCTATAGGTTCAGCTGGCTACTGTAGCAAGAAGGGAGATAGCAGTTTTGCTGGGCCAGGCTGTTCTTGGGCTGAGAAGAAACTGCCTGGAATAGTGTTTTGAGCCTAGGGAGAAATGTGATTTTTAAAGAGCAACGTGATTTTAGAATTGGGACCCAAGCACCCCATCACTGGGAAAAGGAAATGATAAATCATTCCAGTATCTGTGCCAAGAAAACCCTAGAAAGAGATCATGAAGAGTTGTACACAATTGAAAACAACCAAATGACAAATATATATGTATATTATGTGTATGTATGTGTGTATGTATATAGAAACACATGTAACATATATACATATATCATATCACATGTGCCTCTGTATCCCCAGCCTCTGCCTTTTGTGTCGAAGAACCGTTAACAAAAAAAAAAATCATGCCATATCTGATACTGTATGAAATATTTTACCTCTAATACCTTGCCTTTCTCCCTAGAGACAAAGTATGTTTCACTGCCTGATCTCCTAGACCATTATTGGTTATTACAGTTACTCAAATTTTGACTTCTCTTTAGTGGCCTCTTTAATTTATACTTGCTGTAGTCTTGCATATCATTTTAGTTCCTCTTCTTTCTACATCAATTCACGCAAATCTAACCTGGTGGCTAGCTAGGCATAGCTCCGCTGTCATCACAGGAGATGAAGATCTGAACTTGGGCCCATCTCTGGCTTTTCCTTGCCACTGTGGTTTGCAAAGGTTTCACCTCTAGCGGAAGTATGACTTCCCAATAGAGGAAGTAGTCTCATCACTTCTCTCTTTGATTTCCACCTCCACCTCAACTTCATTTAAATGGTACTGGATAGAGTGCTTGGGACTGGAAGATTTGAGTTCAAATTTGGACTGCGACACTTATAAATTGTGTAACCCTGGGTTACATTTAACCACTGTTTGCTTCAGTTTCTTCAGCTTTAAAGTGGGTATAATAGCACCTCCCTCACAATATTGCTGTGAGGATTAAATGAGGTATTTACAAAGCACTTAGCACAGTGCTTAACATGTAGCAGGCCTTATATAAATTGTTCATTTCCTTCTTTCCTGAGAAAAGTTGCTAATTCTCATCATGGTTCGTCTGGCTCTAGTCTAGGGTTTCCAGAAAGAAGAGGGCTTTAAAAGGTACCTAATGTTCCCACATGACTCAGGTATGGGGCCAGTAATATATTCCCACATAAAAAAAGGGAAGGCTAAGCAACAATCATTACAGCAGAATCCAGTAACAGCATAGGATAATAGATTTACAGCTGAAAGGGACCTTAGATATCAAATCCTTTTATTTTACAGATGATACTAAGGGGAAGGAGAACAAGCATTTATTAAGCACCTACTGTACCTCAAGCAGTAAGCTAAGCATTTTACAAATATCTCATTTGATCCTCAGAATTGTGAGGTTGGTGCTCATCTGATCTCCATTTTACAGTTGAGGAACCTGAGATAGACCAAAATTAAGTGACTTGCCTAGGGTCATACAGGCAATAAGTATTTAAGACCAGATTTTGACTCAACTCTTCCTGACTTGAAGCCTAGTGCTATATCCTCTGCGCTACCAAGCTGCCCAGGCACTGGAAGAATAAATGATTTACTCAGTCACTTAGCTAGGAAGTGTCTCAAGTGAATTCGAACGATGTCTTCTTGTGTTCTACCTACTACATCATATTGCCTTATCACTACTTTTACAATCAGATGGGGAACTAATATGAAAGCCTCGCTAGGACATGAACAGTTTCACCAACAAGGCTTCTAATTAGTCAGTTCTCATTTCACCTCCAATGAGCACAGTTCAGTCAAACACCAAGTGGGATCTTTTTGTCTGGGGGCAAAGTTTTCACTGTTCTAAGCCCTACTCCATTACTGCTGCTCTGATGGTAACCACAACCACTCTGGTACAATGTGCTTGTCATCAGCATTCACAGGTCTTTCAAGATCTTTCTGTGTTCACAGGGTTGATGCTAAATCAAACACTCAAGTGAAAAAAGGCAGGATTCTGATACAAGATTGGGCTGTCTGAGTCTACCCTCTCCATGGGAGTTGGGAGTCCCACTATTATTGCAGAGTAGGGAAAGACCTTCCCTTGTTTCAACTTCCCATTTGGAGTCACAGTTTGTCTTCTTAAAGAGCTGCTTCCAAGCAACTTGATAGCTGAAACCTGACTTTTCCTTCTATCAAGTGTGACCTTCCTGAGTCATCAGCTTTTTTGGCTTAGCTCTCAAGCAGAAAGTTTTTGGCTTAGCCAGAAGCAGATCTATACATGCTCTAAGGGGTGGAAAAGAGGACTTTGCCATGCTTCTCTGAGTGCAGAAAACTAGATATAGAGCTGAAAGGGATCTTTGAGGCCATCTACTCATTTTACATTTTACAAGTGAGGGAACTGAAGCCCAGGGAAATTCAGAGACTTGCCCAAGTTCACACTGGTGCAGGATTTGAATCCAAGTCCTCTTAACTCCAAAGCCTGTGGTCTTACCATGCTGCCTACTAGCTTATCTATTATTTCTTATTGCACAATAATAATTTATTACATTCATATGCCAATTTCTTTCACCATCCCCCAGTTGATAGAATCTACTTTATTTCCAGTTTTTTTCTAGTGCAAAAAAAAAACGCGGCTGTGAATGTTTTGGTATATGAGGGAACTTTCTGTCTTTTATAAAGATCACCTTGGGAAAACACTTGATTTTCATAATCTGTCTCTTTAATATTAATAAGAGAATTCTGTTAAATCCATTTAAATCAGGATCAGCAAAATAACATATGTGAGGAAATGGTGTATAATGTAAAATATATTTTAATTTCTCGAGTATTCAATGCAACTTTAGAAGAAAATAATATTCAAAAGGTCTGGTTTGTGGAACTGCATTCTTTTTCTAAACCACACCCAATAAATCTCACACACAGAAAGAGATTTATGAAATTCCCATTTCATTCCGGTAAAACTTAGCTCATAGAAAACAGGCCTGGCAAGAATAGACAAGAATTGGATCTCTCGTTTGCTAGTCAGGCTTCACATTTTTTTAAGGTTTCTTTTTTTTGTCCTCTGGTTCAAAAAATTTTACCATTTAAGTAATATTTTGACAGAAAAATCTTTCTTGAGGTAGTAGAAAGGATACTGGATTTGGAATCACATAGTCTGAGTTTGAATCCTGGCTGTACAATTGAATGAATACCTTTGTGTCCCCAGGTAAGTCAGCGTTAATATCGGTGTCTTTGTCATCTCATCTATAGAATTAAAGGCTTAGGCTAGATGACCTCCAAAGTCTCTAAGATACCATGGTTCTATTCCAGTAAAAGTAACGAGTATTATTTAATATGCCTTAGGGCTTACTCACAAGAGTTTTTTTTTTTTTCAAATTTAAATACAATGTAGCTAAATGAGACTTTGAGCTTATTGTGGTTACTCATATTCTCTTAGGAACTTTAGGGTTTGAATGTGAAAAATGCTGAAAAATTGAAAGAACTTGTAACTCATAAGTGTTTTGCAAAGTTTAAAGCACAGTAATTATTATTAATGTATCATTTTTCTCTTTTCTTCATCACTGTTCTACTTCTATCATATTGATATGGAAAAATGTTTAATGCATTAATGAGTCCTAAACAGTGAAGTCCCGTCACAGAAGTGCAGATCTGAAAGGCCTTGTGGCATAACGGATGGAGAGTTGGTCTTTGGAGCCAAGAAGACCTCTGTTTAAGCCCAGGCTCTGACATATACTAGCTGTGTGATCCTGGGTAAGTCACTTAACCCCCTTAGAACTCTAAGTACGTCTCTTTATGCTGATATGCATTGGTAGAGGGAATTTCCTCACACAGGAGTTTCCTGATAACAATAAAATCATTGGTCTAGTCCCCAAATCTAGGGTCAGCTAAGTGTATAAGTAGATGGAGTGCCTGGAGTAATGACTCATCTTTCTGAGTTTAAATCTGGCTTCTGACACTTAGTAGCTGTGTGACCTTGGGCAAGTCGCTTAATCCTGTTTGCTTCAGTTTTCTCATCTGTAACATGGGCTAGAGAAGGAGATGACAAACCACTTCAGTATCTTTGCCAAGAAATCTCAAATGGGGTCATAGAGCGTCATTCATAACTAAAACAGTCCCCAAACCAGAATGATTTTTTCCTCACTTTTAATTCTTTTTCTTATTGCTTTGAAACAGTAATATCTGCTGTCAGAATTGCTTCTTTAAATCTTCAATCTTGACAGGGCAGACAATAAGTTGTGTTAAAGACATAGGTTTATACTTGGTACAAATTGGGTGAGGGAGAAGGTATAAAGTGAGAAGACACATTTTTTTTTTTTTTTACCTATATCCAGTTGTTTTTAAACTACTGTTCTTCCTTATCTCCATCTCTTTCCTACCTTCTTTCCTGGAAGTAAAGAGATCAAATAGCTTGGATATATTTTCTTTTTGAAATACTGTGGATGTACATCTCACCTGTCTAGTGGATCTTTGGGCATTTGGGTTTTCATTGGAAATGATAGTGTAATGGGGTCTGAAGCATGTACAGACCCCATCAACTTGCTAAGATGGCATCTCCAGGTAAAAGATGCTAGGAAGCTGCTACTGGGAGAATCTTGATGATCTGTGAGAGAAGTGCCTTGGAGAGGCTGGAATATGTTGTATCAGTAAGCACTCCAACATACACAAGGGAGGCCTGATATCACAGGTTCTTAGATCTGCATTCATAAAAGGAAAGGCAACTTTTGAGGGGTTAACAATCACTTTAATCAAGCACATGTATTATTCACCTAGTTCAGGGGAGTCAGCACCCTAAACTTCAAAGAAAATACGGAGAAATCAAAGATCAACAGACATGGTTTCCTCTGCCCGAATTCAACAAATAGTTGGACCCCAACTGTCTGACCATAGTCACCAGAGAGGGAAGTACTGACATATAGGTTTTCAAAGCAGGGGGGAAGGAAAAAGAGGGAGGGTGGTCCTTTAGCAGCTTCCCTGAGTCCTCATCTGACCAAACAAACACTTCCAGTCAATAATCCCCAAAGTAATCAAAGATCAACGTACATGGCTTCCTCTGCCTGAATTCAACAGGCAGTCCAACTGTCTGACCATAGTCACCAGAGAGGGAAGTTCTGACATCTGGATTTTCAAAGCCAGGGGGCTCCTTTAGTTCAAACCTTCTTACAAAAACTAAGCCCCAAAGTAAAGCTTCATCCTCATGCCTTTCCATTCTTGGTGCAGTGTGGAATCTCAAGCCCTGGGGTTTTTAAAGGCCTGGGAAGTGAGCCATAGAAATTCAGGAGTCAGAATCTAGGCCAGGTATTACAACCAGCACAGCATGGATACAAGGAATGATGTTTATCTTTATCTTCAGGAGTGGCCCAGCCCAATGGAATGACTCATCTGGCATCAGTGTCACTTTTGGACATGAACTTGATGGGACTAATACCATATAGGAACTGAGTTAAGTAATGAGTCTAATCACTGCTCTATATCTAGACAGGGATACTTTATAGAGGGATTATACCTCCAAGATCTAGGGGGAAATGTTTACATATTTGTTCTTTTTTTTTTAATTTATTTATTTAACTTTTAACGTTCATTTTCACAATATTTTGGGGTCCAAATTTTCTCCCCTTTTGTCCCCTCCCCCCCACCCCAAAACACCGAGCATTCTAATTACCCTTATCACCAATCTGCTTTCTCTTCTATCATCCCTCTCTGCCCTTGTCTCCATCTTCTCTTTTGTCCTATAAGGCCAAATAACTTTCTATACCCCTTTACCTGTATTTCTTATTTCCTAGTGGCATGAGCAGTACTCAACAGTTGTTCCTAAAACTCTGAGTTCCAACTTCTCTTCCTCCCTCCCTCCCCACCCCTTCCCTTTGGAAGGCAAGCAATTCAATACAGGCCAAATCTGTAGTTTTGCAAATGACTTCTATAATACTCGTGTTGTATAAGACTAACTATATTTCCCTCCTCTTATCCTGTCCCCCATTATTTCTATTCTCTCTTTTGATCCTGTCCCTCCCCATGAGTGTTGACCTCAAATTGCTCCCTCCTCCCCATGCCCTCCCTTCCATCCTCCCCCCCCACCCTGCTATCCCCTTAACCCCCACTTTCCTGTATTGTAAGATAGGTTTTCATACCAAAATGAGTGTGCATTTTATTCCTTCCTTTAGTCAAATGTGATGAGAGTAAACTTCATGTTTTTCTCTCATCTCCCCTCTTTTTCCCTCCACTAATAAGTCTTTTGCTTGCCTCTTTTATGAGAGATAGTTTGCCCCATTCCATTTCTCCCTTTCTCCTCCCAATATATTTCTCTCTCACTGCTTGATTTCATTTTTTAAAAATATAATCCCATCCTCTTCAATTCACTCTGTGCATTCTGTCTCTATGTGTGTGTGCATGTGCATGTGCATGTGTGTGTGTGTAATCCCACCTAGTACCCAGATACTGAATAGTTTCAAGAGTTACAAATATTGTCTTTCCATGTAGGAATGTAAACAGTTCAACTTCAGCAAGTCCCTTAAGACTTCTCTTTGCTGTTTACCTTTTCATGCTTCTCTTCATTCCTGTGTTTGAAAGTCAAATTTTTTTCTCAGCTCTGATCTTTTCATCAAGAATGCTTAAAAGTCCTCTATTTCATTGAAAGACCAATTTTTCCCCTGAAGTATTATATTCAGTTTTGCTGGGTAGGTGATTCTTGGTTTTAGTCCTAGTTCCTTTGACTTCTGGAATACCCTATTCCACACCCTTCAATCCCTTAATGTAGAAGCTGCTAGATCTTGTGTTATCCTGATTGTATTTCCACAATACTTGAATTGTTTCTTTCTAGCTGCTTGCAATATTTTCTCCTTGACCTGGGAACTCTGGAATTTGGCCACAATATTCCTAGGAGTTTCTCTTTTTGGATCTCTTTCAGGAGGTGATCTGTGGATTCCTTGAATACTTATTTTGCCCTCTGGTTCTAGAATATCAGGGCAGTTTTCCTTGATAATTTCATGAAAGATGATGTCTAGGCTCTTTTTGTGATCATGGCTTTCAGGTAGTCCCATAACTTTTAAATTGTCTCTCCTGGATCTATTTTCCAGGTCAGTTGTTTTTCCCATGAGATATTTCACATTATCTTCCATTTTTTCATTCTTTTGGTTTTGTTTTGTGATTTCTTGGTTTTTCATAAAGTCATTAACCTCCATCTGTTCCATTCTAATTTTGAAAGAATTATTTTCTTCAGTGAGCTTTTGAACCTCCTTTTCCATTTGGCTAATTCTGCTTTTGAAAGCATTCTTCTCCTCATTGGCTTTTTGAACCTCTTTTGCCAATTGAGTTAGTCTGTTTTTAAAGGTGTTATTTTCTTCAGCATTTTTTTGGGTCTCCTTTAGCAGGGTGCTGACCTGCTGTTCATGCTTTACCTGCATGTCTCTCATTTCTCTTCCCAGTTTTTCCTCCACCTCTCTAACTTGATTTTCAAAATCATTTTTGAGCTCTTCCATGGCCTGAGCCCATTGAGTGGGCTGGGATACAGAAGCCTTGACTTCTGTGTCTTTCCCTGATGGTAAGCATTGTTCTTCCTCATCTGAAAGGAAGGGAGGAAATGCCTGTTCACCAAGAAAGTGACCTTCTATAGTCTTATTTCTTTTCCCTTTTCTGGGCATTTTCCCTGCCAGTGACTTGACTTCTGAATATTCTCTTCACACCCACTTGGCCTCCAGATCCTCCCAGCCAGTGCTTGGGGTCTGAGATTCAAATGCAGCTTCTCAGCCTCAGGGCTTTGGGCTGGGGCAGGGCTGCTATTCAGTGTGAGATCAAGTTCAGGTGCTCAGGTGGGGGCAGGGCCTCCTCAGGGGCTCAGTTCCCTCAGGGGGTTTATGCAGAGACCTTCAACAATGGATCCAGGTTCCTGCCTGCTTGGGGAGCCCTGGTCTGCTCCCGCCTCCACTGCTGCCTCCCGAGGGGGCCTGAGTTATGGGGGCACCCCACTCCCCTCTCGACCTGCCAAAGAGACCCTCTCACCGGCCCCTGTCACCTGTGGGTGGAGGGACCCACACAGCCACTGGAGATTCTGTCCCTGAAGCCTGCTCGGATCTGCTCCTCTTGGTGCCACAGCCACGGCAGGGCTGGGCTGGGCTCCCAGTCTGGGGCACAATGGACCTTTCGTGTCAGGTCTGTCTGGAACAGAAATCTCTTATGCTCCGTTGTTCCATGGCTTCTGCTGCTCCAGAATTTGTTGCTCCAGAATCTTTTTTTACAGATATTTTATGGGTTGTGGGTTCGGACTAGCCTATCTGTGTCTTTCTATTCTGCCATCTTGGCTCCACCCCCTCTGCATATTTGTTCTTGCTATATTTTTGAAGCAAATATCCCTTTATATAAAGACAACTGATTTTAAGTGATTAAAGGGAACTGAGCTGCTAGTTAGTGACCACCTTAATAAATAGAGGAACAAAACTCTTGGGACCCCCAGCCAATGACAGGGGTTAGAAACAACTCATAAACCTTCAGCATGCCCAGGTTCTCTGAGGGCTGATGTAGCCTGTTAGGCTCTGGGAGAGAGGACCTCAGAATACTTGTTACAGTAGAATTGGTGTTCTACCATCTGTGTTTCTTCTATATTCATAACCCTGGAATTTTGTAAGATATACACCCTCTACACTGCTACGAAAATAATTTTCTTAAAGTATGTACTTGAACCATATTACTCTCTTATTCAAGAAACTTCAGTGGCTACTTGCTGTCTCTTAAGCTTAATATTCCATCTCCTGCCTCCTGTCTTTTTGCATAGACTGTCCCATATACTTGGAATGCACTCCCTCATCTCCATCCCTCAAGATCTTTACCTTCCTTCAAGGTTCAGCATTTTTTGAGCTCCTTAGTTGTAAGTAATCACCCCACCTCAAATTTTATTGATATTATGCTCCCTTCCCAGTTAAAGGTAATTTCTATTTTTGTCATTGTTTCTTAGTGCTTAATACAGTATTTGCACACAATAGGCACTTGGCACTTGCTTGAATTATATATCTTATACTGAGTAATTCAACAATCCTCACCCAACTATTAAGTGTCAGAGGCAGTTGTAGATCTTGTCCTCTTTCAATGACACCAGTGTGCTTCTGAAGAGTAAAAAAAACACAGTCATCTGGTTAGCAGGAAAACCATAAAGGTGGTTCAGGATAGGGTTCAAGTCTAATGTTAGTAAAGCAACATAGTATTTAAATAATAGTCCCATTTTTTCCTTAAAAAGGATTATTATCAAGTATTAAAAGTGCACATTTTCAGCAGAGGGAATTACATACCCATTACAATAATGATGGTGATCAAACCATTGACTTCCCCTCAGCTTAGTGAATATTTGCAAATAAAATGCAAACTGGTCTGCAAGGCACAAGGGTTCTTGGACTTGTTTGGACATAAGCCAACCATTGTTGCTAGGTTACCTGCAGAGTTGAAATCTAATTCAATAGCATAGATATTGTGACAAGCCCTTAATCCATGAAAACTGTAAGGTATATCACTTCAGTATTTAGGTATTTTTGCTTACTGTACTTACAACTTGTTACTTCTAGATTTACTATTTGCACATTAATGTTTTAAGATCCAAATATATTTGCAGTGTTCTGTGAATAGTTGCTTTATAGGTGCAGGACTAGGGAGGGTGAATGTAAATCTTCCTATTTATTTTGTCTTCTGGTTTTTGCTTCCATTTTGATCATTAGGATTTATGCTCTTTATAAATTCAGTGAGGAGTCAAGGATGATGCTGTGGTTGCAAAGGAGGTTCACTTTAAGGATGGAGGTGCTCTCAGTAGAAATAGCAAAGTTTAGAAGGGTGGTTGATTTAGAGAAGAGGGAAAGTAATGAGTTCTGTTTTGAAATAACTGAATTTGAGATGCTTATAGAATACCCATCTAAAAATACCCAATTGAATGAGTGCTGGATTGAGCAAGAGAGAAAAGAGGATTGGATATATGGATGTGGGAATGAACTGTTTAGAACTGATAATTAATCCCGTTGAATCTGATGATATCATCCAATGAGAGTGTAGAGAGAAGAGAGGAAAGCTAGGACAGAGGTAATGTAGTGAAATGAATGGGGAATTGCAATCAGTCTGGAAGACCTACATTCAAATCCAGCTCCAGACCTTTACTGGCTGTGTGACTCTGGACAAGTCACCATCTCTGGGTTATGTCATTTGCAAAATTAGATTCAATAACCTTGAAGGTTTCTTCCAGCTATAAATCTATGGTCTCAGGAAATAAATTGAGCTCTAAATCTATGATCCCACATCAGTTCTTGGGAGATAGAAGGATATGGGAACAATTAGAAGTTGATTTTTGGAGGGGTTTCTCTTTGGTCAACTAAAAGCATAAGTTCTTACTGTGTACTAGGTACCTACTGTGCTTTCTAGATCGGGGGAATGTGCAGAAATGTGGATATGGAAAATTATACAGGAAGAAGATCAGCTACAAGCCAGTGTGACTGGAACTTAGAGTACTTTAGGGTGAATAGAGTGAAATAAACTTGGAAAGGAGGAATGTAACCGATTGTAAAGGTCTTTAAATAACAGAGTAGTTTTATCCTATGGCAATAATGAACTACTGGAGCTTTTTCAATAGGGAAGTGAAAGAATACTTATTTGATTTTTTAAGTACTTGTTACTTTTTAAAAATGTAATTTAAAAAATTTTCTCCCTTCTCTTTTTTACCCTGTCCCCTCTTCAAGAGTCTTTCCTTTCTGACCAATGTCTTCTTTAATCTGATCTTTTTATTTCCCTTCCTCTTTTTCTTAATCCATTTTCCTCCTACTTCCCTGTTGGTTAAGCTGAATTTCTATATCCAGCTGAGTTCATATGTTTACTTTTCTTCCCTTGAACCAATTCAGATGAGAGTGAGGTTCAAGTGTTGCCTACTTCCCCCCCACACTCTCCCCCATTGCCACCTCTATTCTATACACTCTTCCTTGTGCATTCCATGTGCATGAGGTAATTTCCTCCATTTTTTTCTTTCCATTTCCCCCCTCTTCCAGTGTATTTCTCTTCCTCACTCTTTCTTTATTCTTTTGAGATGATCCCAATATAATAGAATCACACCCAGACCTTTGTCTAATTAGATTCCCTCTAGGAGCTCAAGTGATGATAAAGTTCTGAGGGGTGATATATGCTGTCCTCATATAAGAATGCAAATGGTTGAACTTGTTTAATCTCTCATTATGCTTGCTTATGTTTACCTTTTTAAATTTCTCTTAAGTACTGCCTCTGAATATCAAATTTAGCTTTCGTCATTTTCTCCTTTTTCTTTTTTACTCTGTCCCCTCTTCAAGAGTCTTTCCTTTCTGACCAATGTCAGAAAGAATATGTGAAAGTCTTCTATTTCATTGTGTCCAGTTCTCCCCTCTAGGCTTATACTCAGTTTTGCAGGATAGGTTCTTTTTGGTTGTAATCCTAAATCATTTGACTTCTGGAATATCATATTCCAAGTTTTCTGTTCCTTTATTATAATGGTAGCTGCTAAATCTTGTGTGACCCTGACTGTGGTTAGTTCCATGGTACTTGAATTATTTCTCTTTTGCCATTTGAAATATTTTCTCCTTGACCTGGGAGTTTTTTATTTGGGCTATAATATTCCTGAAGTTTTCATTTTGAGTTTTCTTTTAAGAGGTGGATTATTTCAATTTCTATTTCCCCCTCTGATTCTAAAACTTTGGGGCAGTTTCCTTTATAATTTCTTGAATATGATGTTTAGCATCTTTTTGTGTTGTTCATGGCTTTTAGGTAATCTAATAAATCTATACTCTCAAGAACTAAATCCAGCTCATATTTAGATGATTCTTAAGATTATCACGTCTCATATTTTCCAGGTTACTTTTGTTATTTCTATGAGATAGTATATATTTTTTTAAGTTTTTTTCAGTTTTTTGACTTTTTAAAAACCATTTGTTTATGTCTCATGGAGTCATTACCTTCCATTTAGCCGATTCTGATTTTTAAGAATTGTTTTCTTCAGTAATGTTCTATACTGCTTTTGTGAAACTGTTAATTCTTTTTAGAAATAACTTTCTTGCATAGATCTTACTTATTTTCCCTTTTCCTCCTCTATCACTTTTATTTTGATTTTTAAACCGTTTTCTTGCCATTTAAAAAAATCTTTCTCTAACTTTTCTAAGAATTCTTGTTGGGTTTGTGTCCAATCTGCAATTTTCTTTGATTCTTATAGATGTTTTCAAGTTACTGTCTTCTATATGTATGTTTTAGGCTTTCTTACTACCATAGAGAATTTTTATATTTGGGTTCCTTTTTTGTTTTCTCTTTTTTCTAGGCTATGTCTTGACTTTGGACTTTATGCTAGTACTGGACTCTGCTTACTTCTGGAAGGGATGTCTGTTCTGAGCTTCAATCTTTTTGTGTCCTGCTGTTTTCACAGCACCTTTGGGGTGAAGGGGGAAGTTGTAAGTTTTCATTGCTTCCAAAGTTGTGTTACCTGCAAAGAGGTTTGTTCATTGCCCTCCTGGTTCGAGCTCTGCCAGTTCCTGCCCCAGGTTTGGGTGTGTAGGATTGTGTGTGGTTGAATTTTGGTAGATTGCTGCTGGACTCAGTTATTATCAGCATCATGGGAAATTCTGCAGTTTCAGAATGACTGCATGACTCCCATTTGGTCTTGGTTTCCTATCCTGATTACTCCAGTGCAAGCTTATGTGTAAAGCAGAAAGTTAGAACTGACCCCTCCCTCTCCCTCCCTACTTATGAGCTCAGCAAAGAGCCAAATTTTTGGAATTCATCCCTTACTCTGGGCATAACTAAGGCCTCTCCTGCTCAAAATTGTTTCTCTCTGCCCTGTAACTGTCCCCAAACTGGATAATAGGCAACCAATGGCAATTGGTATCTGTCCTGTTCCCAGCATTGGTTCCAGGGTCCCATAGGATCTCTTTTTGCACAGGTGCTTCCAGCCCCTGGTGTTCAATCTTAATTCTGTTACTGAGTGATACAATGCTTACTATCAAATGCTCCCTACCACTGTTATTACTCTGGTGCTGCCTCCACTGTCACTCTGCTGTGCTCCTGGTCAGCCCCAGTATACAAAGACTTTTATATCTTCCTAAGCAACCCTGGACTGGGAAAATGACTCCTATGACCTTTTGTTAACTTTCCCAATCAGAATTCAATCTGGTGCATTTTCTAGGTTGCTGTGGAAGCTGTTAGGTAAACTTGGCAAAAATACTGACTCTTACTTTGCCATGTTGACTCTGCTTGTAGCAGTTATGTTTTTAAGAACACAATTCAACTTGCCATATATCTATATGAAATGGTATTTATTTGTAGGCACTTCAAAAGAAACTCAATTGGAGGAGAACCTAGCTGAAAAAAACCCGTTGGTTTATCCAGCAGTGACTCCACTGGCCCAGGCATATATAACAATGATTTTAAAAAATAATAATAAATTAATATGGGAACTAGGGCTGTATGTAATTGCATTTCTTCAGGTAAGGTACTATTATTTTTGCCTTTGTGGTAGCACAAGGCCTAACTCAGAGGAGGCACTTAAATACAGTGGTATATCAAAAGTTAGAGACAGAGTTTCTGGGTAATTAATCAGTTTAGTAATCATCCTAACAGATATTTAATAAAATGGTCAGTGGCACTTTTGTATGCCAAAGACCCCCCATGGAACCCACTCAAAGCTTATATACCCTTGGAAGACTAGGTGTTTCTGAGAGTGCCAACCAACTCTGATTGGTTAACAACTCATGAAAAGAATGAATATTATAATGAGAGGTGGATCTATTCTAATGAAAGGCTAAGGGATATGATTTTGATCACTCTTGCTCCCAGACCACACCCAGTCTCAGGCAATCTAGACAAAGGATCTACCCCACCCTGCCCAAAATTCAAGTAACATTACATTCTTTGTAATGTTTTCTACTTGGGTGAGGCAACAACCCCACCTAGATAACATGGTCTGGGTGGGGTAAAATTTTGGCAAAGGTCAGGGATCTACCCAATAATTTTTTATTTAATAATAATTTCTCTCAATGCTTAGGATTTAATAGGATTAAATACTTTTGCTAAACAGACTTCAACTCATTGTCAGATTTTCTCCAAAAGAGAAACCACATGAGTTTTAAAAATCTCTCTTGTTTTGCATTTTATCTTTTATTCTGAACTCCAAAAGCACCAAACAAAGATGAACATTTCCAAGCATTTCCATCTATAGAGCAGAACAACCAAAAAGGATTGTACACAAAATCACAAACATCCACCATATACAGCTTGCTTCCCTTCAAATAAGTAACAAACTTAACATGTAACTTTCAAAGCTGTCTTGCCTCCTGTCATAGTAATTTAAATTGAAAAATCTTTCCCATTCATTAATAGGCCATGTGACCTGCCTGGGTCACATGGAAGCCTGAGTCACATGAGTGAAGTCACATGGAATAGAAAGGCATAGAGCAGGAAGGGTGGAACAGGAAGAGGCAGAGCTAGAGCAGAGATGAGAGGAAATTGATCAGAGCAGTCAGAACTGAGGGAGAGAGGAGCGCAGACCAGACCAGACCATTGTGACGAGCACATATCAGCATGGAGCAGCAGGAAGAGGACTCAAAACAGGTTTCAGAGTGCCACCAGCAGCAGTTCTCAGATCCCCAGAATATACCCTCCTCTTGACAAAGGTCTCAAAAGTCAAGTAACTGGCTGGGAAAGTGCCCAAAAAAGGGGGAAAAAATAAGACAAGAAAAAATAAGAAAAAAAAAGAATAAATAAGAAGAATACCTTGGTGAACAGGTATTTTCTTCCATCCTGTTGGGTGAGGAAGAACAAAGTGTAACATTAGAGGAAGTCAATGCTTCTGCATCCCAAACCTCCAAAATAAATATGCAATGTTCTCAGGTCATGGAAGAGCTCAAAAAGGATTTTGAAAATCAAGTAAGAGAGGTGGAGGAAAAATTGGGAAAAGAAATGAGAGCAATGCAAGAAAATTATAAAAAGCAAGTCAACACCTTGCTTGAGGAGACCCAAAAAAATGCTGAAGAAAATAACACCTTTAAAAATAGGCTAACTCAATTGGAAAAAGAGGTCCCAAAAGGCTAATGAGGAGAAGAATGCTTTAAAAAGCAGAATTAGTCAAATGGAAAAAGAGGCTGAAAAGCTCACTGAAGAAAATAGTTCTTTAAAAATTAGAATGGAACAGATGGAAACTAATGACTTTATGAGAAACCAAGAAACTACAAAACAAAACCAAAAGAATGAAAAAATAGAACATAATGTGAAATATCTCATTGGAAAAACAACTGACCTGGAAAATAGATCCAGGAGAGACAATTTAAAAATTATGAGACTACCTGAAAGCCACAATCAAAAAAAGAGCCTAGACATCATCTTTCATGAAATTATCAAGGAAAACTGCCCTGATATTCTAGAACCAGAGGGCAAAATAAGTATTGAAAGAATCTACCAATCACCTCCTGAAAGATCTGAAAAGAGAAACTCCTAGGAATGTGGTAGCCAAATTCCAGAGTTCCCAGGTCAAGGAAAAAATATTGCAAGCAGCCAGAAAGAAACAGTTTGAGTATTGTGGAAATACTATCAGGCCAACACAGGATCTGGCAGCTTCCACATTAAGGGATCGAAGGCTTGGAATATGATATTCCAGAATTCAAAGGAACTGGGATTAAAACCAAGAATCACCTACTTAGCAAAACTGAGTATAATACTCTAGGAGAAAAAATGGTCGTTCAATGATATAGAGGAATTTCAAGCATGATGAAAAGACCAGAACTGAATAGAAAATTTGGCTTTCAAACACAAGAATCAAGAGAAGTATGAAAAGGTAACAGGAAAGAGAAAACATAAAGGACTTACTAAAGCTGAACTGTTTACATTCCTACATGGAAGGATAATATTTGTAACTCTTGTGTGACTTTTCTCAGTATTTGGGTAGTTGGAGGGATTACACACACACACACACGCACACACACACACACACACACACAAACACACACAGAACACAGGATGAGTTGAATAAGAAGGGATGATACCTAAAAAATAAAACAAAGTTGAGGGGGTGAGAGAGGATTATATTGGGAAGAGAAAGGGAGAAATGGAATGGGGTAAATTATCACACATCAAGGAAGCAAGACAAAGTTTCTTCAGTGGAGGAGAAAAGGGAGGATGTGAGAGGGAAAAAGAGAAGCTTACTCTCTTCACATTTGGCTTGAGGGAATGACATGCTCACTCAGTTTGGTATGAAAGTATATCTTGCACTACAGAAGGGTAGGGGAGAAGAGGACAAATGAGGTGAGGGGGATGATAGAAGAGAGGGCAAATGGGAGAAGGGAGTAATTAGAAATAAACACTTTTGGGGAGCAACAAAGTCAAAAGAGAGAATAAAATAAATAGGGGGCAGGATAGGATGGAGGGAAATATAGTCAGTCTTACACAACATGACTATTATGGAAGTCTTTTGCAAAACTACACTTATACAGCCTATATTGAATTGTCTGCCTTCTTAGCGGGGATGGGTGGGGAGGGAAGGAGGGAGAGAAGTTGGAATTCAAAGTATTAGGAATGAATGTTGAGAATTGTTTTTGCATACAACTGGGAAATAAGAAATACAGGTAATGGGGTATAGAAACCTATCTTGCTCTACAAAGAAAAGAGAGAAGAAGGGGATAAGGGAAGGGAGAGGTGTGATAGAAGGGAGGGCATATTGAGGGAAGGGGTGATTGGAATGCAAGGCATTATGGGGTGGGGGGAAGGGAGAGATGGGGAGAAAATTTGGAACTCAAGACTTTGTGGAAATGAATGTTGAAAAGTAAAATAAATAAATAAATGTTAAAAAAAAAAAAAGAAAAAAAGAACTGAGGGAGAGAGGCAAGCAGGCAACTGGCTGTGAGTTTTTGTTTGTGGGAAAGCCTTAGTAGGGGGGAGTCTTGAGGCTGGTATTGCCCTCTGCCTTATTATTGTGTATAGATTTCTTTGTTACTGTGATGGATTTGGCTTTCTGGTATCTGAAAAAATGTTTTGGTTCTGTCTTCCATGTGCAGTCTGTTGCATTTTGCAATTTAGAATTGCCCTGGTATATTCATGGTTGCCATAGGGGCAGGGTGAATGTTGCATTGGTACTACACCTCCTTGTGTTTCTTTCTGTCTTTCCTTTTTGCTTTGATGCATTTTTGGAAAATGTCTTAATGACTCTTTTTTCCTTTTATTTTTCAGTAACTGTTTCTCCTCTCCCTAACCCTGCTCACCCAAAATTGTTTATACGTAACATAAGTGTTTAATGGCTTATAGGTAGACATCAGACTCCAGATATAATTGTATAAAGAATCCTTGTTTAGGGGAGGGAGCATTGGTATCTTGCTGTGAAATTACATTTTCACAATTGTTGAAACTAGGATGTAGGGAAAAATATAAATTACATAATCAAAGAATCTTAGCACCATGGAAAATATTACAAAGAAATTATGTTGCATCATTTCCTCTTTGGTGGAATGGACACCTGCTTATTCTGATGCACTCATCAAGTGGGTTAAGACAATTTGCTTGAATATTTAGTCTATAAGCAAAGTCATGTAACATTTAAGTTACTAAGGACAAAGCAGAAAATTTCACATAATCTATCATATCTAATCTTCAGGGTAAGTTAAAGGAACAAATTCATTTCTGAAAATTGTCATCAGAAAGCATATAATTGAAAGTGAGTAGGACTGAGATGTCAAACATCCTATGACATTTATGACATGGGGGCACCATATATTCAATGAAATTCCTGCTCATGAGGCAGTTACTGGACTTTTAAGAATGGGTGTTGGTAATGAAAAATAATTATGATTCCTGCTTGAAAAACATCGCAATCTATGGTCAAAAAGTAAGTAAGTGCTAGTTAAAAATAAATGGTTCAATTTTTAAAAATATAAACTTAATACATCTCAACAAACATGAAGATTTCAATATAAAAATAATAGAATGGAGAATTGCATGTGACACTAAATCTGTTAGCTTGATTTTGAAATATAAATTAAATTTGACATTACTAGCAGCAAAATCACCCTAGTTTTCTATTTTACCTGAATTTCCTTCTATGCTTTTGGGGTATTTATTTTTCATTTAATTGCTTATTTTTCTATCTTTTAAAAAAAAATCTCTATAACTGCTCAAACTCCTTCTCCTACCCCATAGAAACCTTCCCTTGTAACAATTAAGTATAGTCAAGCAAACTAAGTCCACATATTAGCTACCTCTGAAAACATATCTCATTTTATATCTGTAGTCCACTTCTCTGCCATGATGTAGGAGGCATGCTTCATTAGACTTCTGATATAAGCAGTGACTAGAACATAGGTGCTTAATAAATGTTTATTGATTGATTGAAGTCACAGTAGGCCACTGTATTAGTAAGAGTTATAAAGAAATTGTTTTCCTTTACATTATTATAGTTATTTTGTAAATTGTTCTTTTGGTTCTACTTGCTTTAGTCTTCATCAGTTTATATAATTCTAGATTTCTCTGAAATCTATGATATTCATTATTTCTTACATGGCATTTCAGTAGGACCTTACATGAACAGGAATATGAGATATAGACCCAGAGAGGTTTGTTTTCCGATGATACCTTTTCCAAGCTTATGATGAAGCTTAGAATATGAATAGTAGTTGAAATTATATCAAAGGATGAATTTAACCCCAGGGGTATTTTAGCCAAGCAAACCTGTTTACAAAATCCTGGAAAAGTTACCATTTAGTAGACACCATTTTACATAGGGAGGAACAATAGCTTCGTGGCATTCTTTGGAAGGGAGAAACCAATCTCCTTGAGGTCTATTCAGAAGGCTTTATCTGGGGCTTCCAGGAACTGTGTCTAGAGCATCTGAAATCTTTATCACCTGAAGCTTGATTTATTCAAGCTTCCTTTCAGAAGACAGATACCTAGACTGAATTTGTCTAAATAGAAAAAAAATGGAGGTTTAGAGTTAGATAGGTTCCAGCTTTCCTCATCTAGAGACTCCCAGAAACAATAGCCTGAATAATGACTTTGAAGGTGGCTAAGGACAACTCTGAGGCAAACAGGCAACATAATCTCACTGACTCAGTGTATATCTGATGCTGAAGACAATCAAATACTTTTACAATGCTGGCATTATGCCACCTGCTGGTCAGAGAATTTTAGGGAAACTGTGATCTGTTCTCCATTACCACCACTCCCTAACCTTTCCCTGCCAACCAAAGATTAAAAGTTTTAAATGTATTATAGAAATTATTGTTGTTTCTTTTGTTCCATTTTATTTTGGGGAGACACTTAATGAAAACAGATTTTTATCTATCACTTAGATCCTGTATTATGCCTCTGTAAAGTGAAAAACAACTGGACAATTAATTGATCAATGACATTTAGATATATCCTAGTTACCAAATTCCCTTTCTAAAATAATACCATTGCAGAGATTCAAATGGGATTATTATAGGATAAATGTGGTTATAACCAATATTAAATTAGTATTTGTTAATGATGAAATAGATATTCTTCCCTTCTAAGTGATGTGTAACACATTCAATTGGGTAAATAGAGATTACAATAGCTATATACCATTAACTTTCATGTCATCTGGTCAGACTTGAAAAGAAAAAGAGGGTCAGGAGAGACATGTTTGCTGATTCTTATTAGATTGAGGAAGGCCAATAACTGTAGTGTTACTAGAACAAGGTAAATAGAGATATGAACTCAAGTGGCAGATGTGAGACTCAGGTAGTCAGGCGTGGCTGTACTGAGAACTATCTGAGAATTTGTTTCCGTTCTCAGGGTATTTCAGGATACATACAGTAGCATTTGAAAATGATGCCCTACAGACTTCTGGGCAGCACAGATAAATTGGGGGAAAGTATATTTCATCTTTTAGCAAAATGTCAGTTACCTATAGGGCAGCTAGGTGGTGCAGTGGATAGAGTACCAGTGCAGGAGTCTGGAGGACCTGAGTTCAAATCTCACCTCAGACACTCAAGACACTCACTAGCTGTGTGACCTTGGGCAAGTCACTTAACCCCAATTGCCTCATCCTGGGTCATCTCTAGTCATCCTGATGAATATCTGGTTACTGGATTCAGATGGCTCTGGAGGAGAAGTGAGGCTGGTGATCTGCACAGCCCTCCCTCACTCAAAACAAAGTCAAGTGCAAGTCATGTCATCACTTCTCTGATGGCATGGTGGTCTTTGGCAAAGAAGGACGAACACACACAGTTACCTATAACTCCTGACAAGAAGGATCTTCAGGAGATAGCTCATAGTGCTTGTATAAAGCTTCTCTTTTCAGATATTTCCTTAGTGGTATTTTCTCCCAACATATAGACATGAGGATGATGTCTCTCTTTGCAATACATCAAGGTACAGAATTTGGTGATGATAGAACTTTAATTATATTTTCTATTTTTCCTTGTTCCTATGGTAAAACAAAACAAATTATATTTTGAATCTTTTTAGTCTGTGTATAGTCTAAATGTTTATGTTGATTAACACTAGATAGCAATTTGTATCTTAGATATCAGCTATTTTCAGTGACCAGTTATCATCCCCATTAGTCATGAAACATAATAGTTTCTGAAGAATTGAAATTGATGATCACCCAAAGGGTAAGCAGGGAGGTACACAGTGGATGTGAGCAGGTGATTGTGACTGGGAGTCCTAGGGCAGCCTCTCCAAAAGATCATCCTTGATGCCCCTTTCTCACAATGATGTCTTTGAGTCATTATTTTATTCTACAGGCTGAACAGTTTAACAAAAATATATTAAGAGTGTATAGCACAACCACTAGGTATACTGGTAGGAATAGTCAGATAAAATAATACTGTTCCTCCCTTCAAAAACCTTACAATGTAAGAGTTAGGAGAAGAAATAGTATCTGTTTAAACTGTAATACAAGGCAGAATATTGAAACTAAAAAGGAGAGGTTTAGATAAGATACTAAGTGAAATGTAATCACTGAATCAATGAAGCTAAGAGTTGGTAGGGACCTCAAGAGCTCCTACTCCAACCAGCATCAGAACAAGTTTCTCTTTTACAGTGTTTCCTAGTGGTCATTCAGCCTTTGCCATCCAGCTCAGGTGAGGGGGAACCTACTACCAGAGGAAGTTAACTCCACTTTTAGATATTTATAATTAGTTAGAAGTTTTCTTTTAAAACAAACCTAAATTTGCTTCTTTGCCACTTCTACTCATTGCTTCCAATTGGGTCCAGTGTGGCTAAGAAAGATGTCTGCCCTTTACCATATGATAATCCTTCAAATACTTGAAAATAGCTATCCTCACTCCTCTCCCTCCTCCTCCCCAACAAATATTCCTTTTCTCCAGCCTAAATATCCCCACTTTCTTCAATCAGTCTTACATTTGGCAAGGAACCAGCACCCTTTCCCTTCCTATTCATTCTTTTTTTGTATAGTGTGTGGGAGGATTTATTTCTTGTTCTCCCCTTCAGCTAGTTGACATAGTTATAGAAATGTAAGGGGCAGATCACAGAAGTGTTAATATACTAATGAAGTGGAAAAAATGTGGAGTCCCTGACATCCTTAAGAAGGAGTTCTTTTATTGAATCCTCCTGGATACCTTTAATGGCTAAGCCCAGTAAGATCTGGAGATAATTGTATGAAGTGTTCAAAGCAGGAAGCCACTATAGAATATGATTGTGTGGATCCACCAGAGGACAGAAGGGGAAGGGAGAATGTTTGCTCTTCTTCTCTATTGGCTATGGTGCCAAGAAGTAGAGCTACTCTTCAAATAGGTCACAATTTATCTAGGTGTCAAACAGTTCAGAGAGTTAAACAATTCAAAGTAAGGAGCCAAGGCACTCTCCAGATAAATATAGACACAGAGAGGCAGCATTCAAGGTAAGAAGAAGCTTCAAGGAATAATAGCTCTGGCAGGGGAGAAGAGAGCAGTTAGGTGGAACAGTGGATAGAGCCCTGGGGCTGAAGTCAGGAAGACGTGAGTTTAAATTTGGCCTCAGTCTCTTGCTAGCTGTGTGACCCCGGGCAAGTCACTTAATCCTGTTTACTTCAGTTTCCTCATCTGTAAAATGAGCTGGAGAAGGAAATGGCAAATTACTCCAATATATTTGCCAAGAAAATCCCAAATGGAGTCAGGAAGAGTCAGATACAACTGAAATGACTGAACAACAGCAGCAGCAGAAAAGATGGATGACTAGAGATTCAAGAAAGAACTGACCCTTGTGGTCAAGTAGAGCTGTGGAGAGAAGAGTTGTGTATGAGAGTTCATCTAAGTGACCCACCCAAGAGAGATTTTGTGCCAGTTGGGGTAAGGACATCATAAGAAGAAAAAAGGCAAACATTACAAAGGCAAGACATTACATTTATCCCTCTCTATCCATTTATCTCTAATTTTATCTTAATAGATTCAATCTTTTGTATCTTGACTGTTATCCACTGTTAGCTATCCCTTCCAGTTTCATGACATCTGCAAATTTGCTGAGTATATTTTAAGCTTTTTTCCAAGATACTGTTAAAAATCTTGAGTGGTGTAGGGCCAAGAACAGATTACTTTGAAAAGATCTGCTGTAATTTTCTGCCTTGTTGATATTGAAATGTTAATAACTACTCTTTGAGTCCAGACATCCAAACTAGTCCTGGGTCCTTCTGATTGTACTGTTGTCTAATCCTGATTTTTTCATCTCTTCCACAACAATAGCATGAGATACTTCATCAAAAGCTTTTATAAAATTTAGGCAAACTAAATCCGGAACATCCCTTTCATCTGCTAGTTTAGTAATACATTCAAAAAAAGGAAAGAGGTTAATCTATCATGGCCTTGTTTTGATGAACTGTGTTGACTTTTTGTAATTATTGCTTCTCTTTCTAGTTGTTTGCCAACTTTATCTTCTTTATTGATCAGCTCTAAAGTTTCCCCAGGAATTGAAACTAAGTTCACTTGCCTATAGTTTATAGATTCTTTCCTTTTTTTTTGAAAGCCTGGACAATATTTGCCTTTCTCCAAGCTCCCATTTTCCAAGATCTTTCAAATATCATTGGCAGTGGGTCAACAATCACATCTGGAAGTTCTTTCAAAACCCAAAGATATTGTTCATTTGGATCAAATAACAGGATTTCATCAAGGGCAGCAAGATGTGCTATTATCTTTTAATTATCTTGGATATCAACTCCCTATTAGTTATTTTTGTTGTCTTTTCTTTATAAAGATCATTCTCCCTTGCAGAGAAAGCAGAAACAAAATTAAAATTGAATAATTCTACCTTCTCTCTACTGTCAGTTGTTGTTATTGTTGTATGTGTCCTTCATTCTCGAAGAGGACCATGACATCAAGATGATGACATGATTTGCAGTTGACTTTGATTTTTGAGTAAGGGAGGGCTGTGTAAGGTCACCAACCTCACCTTCTCCTGAACCATCTGGGTCCAGTGGCCTGATATTCATCAGGATAACTGGAGATGGCCCAGGATGTCATATGGGACCCTGGCCCTTTCAGGTTAAGGTCTTATCACATCTTCCTTTGAGTGAGATACACTCATTCAATGAATAGGCTTCTTTAAGTATTTAAGGGATGGCCCCTTCAATAAAAAAAAAAAAATCAAACTGGGAGGGAAAGACCCTCAGGGTTCCTTGGGTAAAAGAGAAACAATTACTATTTAATAGTTACAAAGTGGTGCAGTGGATAGAGTACTTGACTTGGAATCAGGAAGACTATCCTCATGAGTTCAAATCTAGTCTCAGGCACTTACTACCTGTGTGGCTCTGAGAAAGTCACTTAACTCATTCAGTTTCCTTAACTATAAAATGAGCTGGAGAAGGAAATGATAAGCCACTGTGTTGTTACCTATTAGTTAACTGGTTATCTGGTCCTTTCCAATTAACAGTATGAGCCACAGCTGAATTATTAAACCCTAAATGGCATGAGTACCTGAAAATCCGTGCTATGAATGGCAGTGACAGTCACTACAGTATGCCTGGTAAGCCCTTCTCTGAGCTTCCATCCCCCTCCAGGAAAAAAATTATTGAAGCATGGAAACATTTTCCATGAATTACAAGGTAGGACATTTAGTTTTAAAAACCACTTCCCATGTTGCTCAGTAACTTTAGTCCATATCTTCTTCCTAATGTGCAAAATCTTTTCTCTTTTCCTTGGGATGTTATCATCCTACCTAAAGGTCTTATTTTTCTTTACATCTTCATTTTTTTCCCAAAGCAGCTTTAAAAAATAACCCTTTTTATTGTTGTTAGTTTCCTTTACCAGCATGAGCTTACTTTGAGCTTTAGAATTCCTGACGATCTCTTTTATAAAACTGTGCTACACTCTTGTATTCATCTTCTGTTACCTGTCCTTGCTTTGATATTTTATACATTAGAAAAAAATCTAAGTTGCTTAGAGAGTTCCCTGAGCATCCGCATTGATTTCTTCAGACAAATTCCATTTTTCTTCTGCATTTGAATTGTTTCCTTTTGTTCCCTCAAAATTTTATTCTTGAGCATTTCCCATTCCTTCTGGGCTGACTTTCTCTGAAGCATTTTAGTCCATGGGACTAACCCTACTTAATTTTCCTCTGAACTCTGAAATCTGCTTTCCCAAAATCTAGTCATTTATGCACAAATGAATCACCAGAAGTGGTTAGTTGTCACCTATTTTTATAAGTCTTGGGAGGTTTTCTGTTATATTTTGGCTAAAAAGCCCAAGAAGACAAAAGACCTCTATTGTTAGTTACTAGAACAACTAACTGTCTCTATAACCCTGAACAGGGAATCACCAATTACTTGCTACTTTTTTTGGGCTCCATATGAGATGATCTTTTACTTAAGTTTCTATGGCTCCTCTGCCTATATTATCCTGGGGAGAACAAGTAGGTTTTTCTTCTTTCTCCAAGCATTCAGCTATCTTCTCTTCAGAAAAAACGTCAAATCTATTTTTCAGCTCAAATTATATAGCTGTCCTTTCCCTTCTGTTTCTCTTCTGTGCTACATTTCCATTCTCTATCATCCTGACAAGAGTCAAGTGTTCCCTCCTCTACCTCAAGAACTCTTTTCTCTCAGTGTATTTGTTTCCCGCCAGGCCTAGAGGCCTGAGGGCTACCCGAGTCTTACCTTACCTATCGCAGGTCTTCGGCTGGCCAAACTGGATAAACGTATGAGAGAAGAGACTTTCCAGAGTCGAACAAGGGTTAGGCTTTATTCGGGGTCTTGGTTACATGTGCAGGGGGAACTCTTCCTGGGGAGCGAGGAATCTCCCAAGGAGGCAAAGATCTTACAGTAAGAGATTGGAAGTGGGAGAATGGGAGAATGGAAGAGGGGGAGAGAGGGGAGAGGGAAGAGCGAAGAGAGGAGGGAAGGAAGAGGGGCCTTCTGTCCTCTAAGGGCCCCTCAGCGCTAAGAGCCCTTCAGGCTTTCCTGACCCTACTTAAGCTCTCCTGCCGCATAGTTTGCACCTGAATACCGTGCCTGTTCGACAACAATAGGTGTGCTCAGACCCGGGCCAATCTCGAGGGCGGGGATGCTCTCTCCCAGCATGTTTCCCACAGGAAGAGGCGGAAATGCACGAGATAGCTCGGTCTCACACCTCAATTCCCTGCTGTTCCCTGGGGGGCCTCATGAGAACTCTAAGGTTTAGAAGTCCTCACCTTTACCCGCCGGAGACAGTCCACATGGAACTGAGCTTACACCCCCAACAGTTTCCTTCCTTCCTAACAACCTGGAGTGTAGGCAGGTGCTCTATTTATTTCATCTTTTCTTTCAGCAAACCAGCCTACACTTACTACACAACTGTAGCAGAGATACAAACATCATATGCTCCATGGAAGTAACTATAATTTCCCTTGTTATCCATAATATTTGCAATTTTCATCTTTGTTTCTTAAAATTACTTGTGGGTGTTAGTTACATATCAACCTTGAATACCTAGTTAAAACTTTTTACAGTCAATGGTTAATTTTAAAAGTTAAATTTTTTTTATAATCAATTGGTCCCACCCACCAATTCACTCTTATCAATTTGTTTAACCCTTTGTTTGTTCTCCTTGCCTCACTATAATCTTTAGCCCTATCAGTTATAATAGGCCTGGATCCTCATGGAAGAATGTAAATTTTAGGATTGTTTAAAAGAAAAAAAAGATTTCCACATAGAATTTGCTGAGACAGTATAAGGTACTGGGGAAGACACTTACAAGGACAAAGTTTGGCCCTTCTCTAACCCTGTATCATTGGAGAATTTTCCAGAGTTGAGAATATGGATTTTTCCAAAAATTCTCCCCTTTGCTGGGAACAGCAAATATTTAAGTAGGGGAAGGGTGGTTAGAATTGATTTTATCGAATTTTAGGATTAGAAGCTTTTTTTTTTTGCAGAATCCTTATTCTGGAAAGTTCTTCAGTGGCTTGGGGGAGATTTAGTTCCCACCCCTGCCATCTAACTGATGTAATTACAGGAAGTAAGAGGCAGATAGCAGATTTATTAATATGATAATAAAGTACAAAGACTTACCTCTATTCTGTCATCCCTTTACCAAACATGAAAGAGTTCTCTGAATTGTAAGGGGAACTGGCCATTGGCTGGGGGATTGTCTGCCATGCCCTTGGTGGTCCCTGGATGATTCCAATTTACTAGTCTCCTAGGGTCTTGAGGAGACACGCAGCTCCTAATAAGATGCTGTAAAAGACATGAAACTGGAGGAAGAGAGCTGTGAGAAGTCGATCTGAAAGAATGGGCGTCCTTTTAGAGGCATCTAACATGAGCATCAGATGCAGACACTTGGGAGGAAGGCTGTGTGGCCAATGACACTAGGTGTATATGGATGCTTTACTGATAGACAAGCCTCAGACTACAGTTCCCAGGTACAATTCTCTATTTCCTTTTTCTTCTTGGATGCCCTCAGGGGAGCCCAAAGCCTTTCCTCTAGGCAAGGAAAAGTAACGTATTGAAGATATATTTAGCTTTCTTTGCTTTAAACATTTACTTTGTGAGGAGAGCTCAACTAATGATTGTCAGAGCTAGAATTTGAACACATTCTTCTGACTTTCATCCTAGCAATCTTTCCACCACTCCACAGTGGTCCCATGTAAATTAATTTATGATCACATAAATTAGTACAAATGACAAATTTCTACCCAAGGGATAGAGGGGTGGGTGGGTGGAGTGAATCACTTCTTTCTAAACCTATATTCTAACCAGTCAGCTAATCAATAAACAAATATTTATTGAATAGTCATAATGAGCAACGCAGTAGGAAACACACAAATTATTAGACATAGTTCCTGTCCCAAAAGAGTTTATAATTTATTTGGGGTGAAAGGGGAAGAAGACAAAGATACACGGAATAACTAGAGAACAATTAAAATGTGTGGTTTTGGTCTGCTGTCACTTTTTTTCATTTTTAATTCACTGTGTATTTAGCTACTGTATAAGACATTGGTCAGAAAAAAATAAGCTTTGATTTATATGACTAATGTAAAAATCTGGGGGGAAACATCTTTAAATTGTTAACCAGGGAGAAAAGAACCCCCTTATGCTTAATTGCTTTTCCATGCCATGGAAATTTTTCAGCGAACACCTTCTTCCTAGTAACATAATGATCTTTGTATTGTAAGAAAGATAGTTGGAAAGTTTGTTTCTGGTGGGTGGATTTTGGATGTAGATAGAATATTCCTCTGGTAAGGGAGTGGTCTAGTGTGAAATGGCCAAGTACTATTCTGGGGATAATTAAGTTTCAACCATAACAATAAATGGATTTAGAACTAACTTAATAAAATATTCACTTTTTCCAGACTGACTGATAGAAAACACATTTCTGCTTCCTCACAGACTGAGGGGAAGGAAGAACAGAGGCTGCTCTTGTAAGTATGGGAAGCACACTCATATCACATCTGTATGTAAGTACAAGTTTCCACAAACAGAAGCTATAAGGTAAGAGTTCTAATTGCATATGCATATCCCTAGACCTAACTAAATCCTCAAAGAAAACCTGAGCTGCACCCAGCAATACCAGTTGCCTACAGGGTAATTGTGCTCCACAAAACTGGGGCTATCCATCATGCCTCTTCTAAGTGAGGCACCCTGTGCTTTATTACACATGATCATGCTACACGTAGGAGTTCCCACTGCTTCTTTTGCTTCTTTACAATGACAGTGTGAGGAGGGAGGGAGAAAGTATTAAGAACTAGGAGAATCTGAAAAAGTTTTCTGAGATCATCTGAGCTGAGAGGGATCCCAGAGGTCACTGAGTCCAACTCCTCATTTTACAGATGAGGACACTGAGGCTTGGAGAGATTAAGTAATAGTCAAGGTCATATAGCTAGTGAATGTCAGAAGCAAGATTTGAAAAGGGAGCTTCCTGACTCCATTACTGCCTCTGTGTATTATAGATTATGTGTGAAAGGGAGCAAGGTGAAACAAATCTGGAAAAATGGAATCCAATTGTGACATGCTAACTGAGAGAGGCACAGGCAGACAGGTAATGGGGATTATATTTGGAAATGACTGGGTTCTGCCTGCTGTCAAACCACATGGGAAGGCTTGATGAGCTTGCTTCTGAAAGTGCATGATGTTATGTGGTGGAGATTTTTGCTCTCTACCTCATAGCATGCTCAGATATGACTGTTTCTGGCTTGTTAATCATGTGGCAAAGAAGTGGATTTTTGGATTGGTTCTTGAGCTGGAACTAACAGTGTAAAAAAAAAACAAACAGATTCCCAAGGTGGCAACTAGGCCTTTTTTAGTTCTTGGGAGGGGGACAAGCTGCTGTGGGTCCCTAAGCAAGGGGGAGGCTTTAGACTCTCTCATCTGTAGCTGGCATGAAGTCTAAGGACATCTCTGCCATTGCTGAGAGAGGCAGTGTCAATACCATTGGTTTACTCCAAGTCTATTTGGAATCACAATACATGTCCCTACTATTGCTTCTCTTTGTGTTATGCCTATTCTTTCCTGCCCTAGGTGAAGGACTATTGGAATTGGAATGGACTAGTCTGCGAGTTTGTGAGCTTTGAGTCAGTAGAGGTTCAGGAACTTGAATCTATGCCAGAGTTTTCAGATTAAGCCCAGTCTACTACAGCCCCAGTGAGCAGCAATCCAACAGTGGATTGATCCCCTACACCAAGATGCCAAATCCCGTAAGCATGAAATGGACTCTGTCCATCAGTCACACTATATTCAGAGAAGAACCTGGGGGGAGGGGGGGCTGAATGCTTTGTTGCAACTACTTTAAGTCTGAACCTATTCTCCCCAAGAACTGAGGTAGTATAGGAGACAGTGGGCTCCTTGATGGTTGTACTTCTCTTCTGGCTATATCTTCTTGGCAAATATCGCTTTGTAAAAACTAATTGATGTTAAATGGTACTATGACACTAGTATTTATGTCAATCAATGGTGTCAAGGAGATGCTAACCCTAACTGGTGATTGCCATTGGAATGAACATACTGGAATGGGGCCTCAAACTGATTCTTTTAGAGAAGAACCATAACCTCTCTGGGGTACCTCTAGAATAATAAAAGTTAACATTTACATAGAGGTTTCTATGTGCCAGGCACTGTGCTAAGCACTTTACAATTGTTATCTCATTTGATATTCACAAGAACCTTGGGAGGTATCTCCAACTTACAAATGAGGAAACTGAGGCAAACAGGATAAGTGACTTGCCAGGGTCATATGACTAGGAAAGGTCTGAGGCTAGATTTGAATTTAGGTCTTCTAGGTGTGTAGGTGCCTCTAGAATTCTGAAGGGCACATGTAGCCTTGCTCTGAGGAACCCACCTTACACATCAGTAGAAGTGGAAATTGGAATAAGGACTCTCAGCGTTTACAAGAGCTACAAGAAATAATAAGAAAAAGCATCTATTTAAAAAGTCAGGTATTGTTATTTCATCCTTGAGGAACTAGAGAATCATTGAAGATTTTAAATAGGATTGTAGATTTACAAGAAAAGACTTTAGGAGTCATCTAATCTAATAATCCCTTCTTTTTAGGGGTGACATGATCAGATCTTTATTTTATGACAATTTAATTTGGCAGCTGTGTGGAGGATGAATTTAATAGAGGAGAGACTGGAAACGGAGAAACCAGTCAGGAAGTTGTTGTCATAGCCTCAGGCAGTGCAGATGAGTCCCTGAATAATGGTGGTGGACCTGTGATTCCTGAGAAGAGGGTGGATGTAGGGTGTTGTGGAGAAAGCAATCTATGGGACTTTGAAGAGTTGATGGTGTATCCAAGATTGCAAATTTGAGTGACCATTGGGACGCTGATACACTCAACCAAAAAAGTGTATTTTGGCAAAGCTGTCATTTTTCTTAGTCATCATCATCATCATCACTATTATTACCACCCCGACACAGTCTTACATAAATTGGGTTACTATTTTCATGCCAAATAAGACCGTTTAGCTCAAGTACAACCTTTCTAAAGGTAATAATCCTATCTTGCGCCTCCACTGGCTGCTGCCCTTTCTCAAGATTACTTTTTATACATTATGTATTTCACGTTCCCAAGATACATTGTTTCCCCTCTAACCACAATGCAGGCTCTTTGAGGGTAGGAACGGTTTAGTTTTTGCTATTGTATTCCTAATGATTAACACACCGTTTGGTACAAAGTAGGCACTTAATGTTTATTGAAGGAATATCATTTTAATTTCTGGTATTCATGTTATAAGCAGAGTTATGAAAAAGCAACAGCAATAAAACTCCTTGGACATTTTGAAAGTCGAAGAGAAATATTTGGGGATGTGAGATTCTTGCAAGAAAACTGAATGTGGAGGCTGTGTGTATACAGCACTGGGGGAGAGAGGGATCCGCCTCTGATATTTCAGTCCTGCAGCAAATCCCACAATAAGATCTTCCAAGCGCTTTCCCGATCTGGAGAGCTGACTCCCACAAAAAACCGAGCGAGGCTCCGCCCAATCAAGCCAAACCCTCCCCTTCCTTCCTGACGTCACAACCACGCCCCCTCCCTTCCTCCGCCCTCCCTTACAGGACCCCGGCTCCGCCCTCTCCCGCACGTATTTCCTCTGACTCGGGCCCTCTTCGCCCTTCACCTCGAGTACCTAGACAGAAGAGCCCCCGGAGGGCTGCTCTAGGCTTCCTGGAGGACCGGGCTTCTCTACTGCTCCAGCAGCGGCCTTACGCCTCTCCGACGACGTCTTGGGGTGACGTGATCACTTAGCGCGTTGGAGCCTTGAGTGTGGCTGGTAGCCGTCCTCAGCATGGGGCTTTCGGAGGTGCTCAGGCCTGTGTCCAGGTGAGTGGCCGAGCCACGTGCCCCAACAGCTGAAAGGTGACTGAGGAAAGGCAGCGTCGTGGCCCAGCCTGGACGCTTTACTGTCTTCGGCCTGGACTTAGAGACCAGCACCGCTTTATTCCCGGACCCCTGCCCTCCACTCCCTTCTTTGCTCCAGTCTCGCCCCGGCTTATTCTCCTGTGTCTTTCCCTCTTTTCCCTCTTTCCTCCGTCTCTCCCTTCCCCTCCCTCCCCTGATCTCCTTTCTCCCCTCTCTTCTCCTTCCTCCTTCTCTTGTTTCTTGTCTCACTTCCCTCCTGTCTCCTTCAGTCTCCATCCCTAGCCGTCTCCAAGCACCTTAATTTGCAGAGTTTTCATCACTGTTGTGCCTTGGCACTCCAACCTTCCCTTCACCCCTTTCCTACCAGAAAGTTACGCATAATTTCAGAGCCAAGTGAAGACAATAGAGGGCAAAACAAGGAAAACCCAAAATAGATAAATTACTGAATTCAACGAACTATTAAATACCTACTGTTTGTGGAACACCCTGCCAGGTGGGGGTAGGGTACAAAGTTTATTGCCCCTGCAGTACTTACATTCCTGCCTTTCTGAAGAAACTTGGGTAACTGGTTGAACTTATGTGCACTTCTTTTGTTATTGGACACCCACGCAAATATTTACAGCTATCGATCGAACATTAACTACCTGTGACGTATTAGTGCCTGGGGATGCAAAGATGATAAACAGTTCAGGTGTTTTAGAGGTTTAGCATCTAATGGGGGGAGATAAGATGTTTACACAAATAAATTTTTTGGTAAAAAGTGATCAAAGGGATCAGATTGTGGAAGTCTAGACAAAGTAGAATGCCAGGATAAGGAGTTTGTGTTTTATTCTATATTACAGTAGGGGAAGTCATGTAAGGTCTTTGAACTGGGGAATGACATTGGGAAAAAATGGGAACTGTGAAGGATGAATTGGAAGGAGGAGAGACTAGAAGCAGGGAGACCAGTTAAGAGATTATTATAGTATTCCAGATTAATGAAGTTTTGAACCAGAGTGGTGGCAGTAAGAATGTAGAGGAAAGAGTAACATAATGGTGTGTTCAGGACTGGACAAGTGATTAAGGAGTTGGGAAAATTAGATTTTTGTGTCTGGGTTATGGAGAAATGGCATTACTTTTAGGAAAAGTAGGAAAAGTAGGAGGTTGGGCAGTTGGCAGGTAAATTGATCAGGGTGGGGCTTGTTGAGTTTCGGGGGTTGTTGTAACATCCTGGTGGAGATTTTCACCAGGGAATTCCAAATGCAGGATTAGAACTCAGCAGGTAGGTAGGGCTTGTTGACCTGAAAACTTGGTTAGAGAAAAAAGGCAACAGGCTAAATGAATGCATTTTATGATTTAATTAATTAATCAATTCCCTATTAAAGACAACGGTAACACAATGCATTATGGAGCCAGAAATGTTCTGGCTGGCTAGTGCAGAAATCTTCTGGCTTATATACATTTTGCCGTGAGAAAGAAACTCTCCTAATTAAGCAAACCATAAATTCAGTAAGACAGGACAATTAACAAAGCAATGTCAGTTGGGCCTTGCGATTCCAGGCTGTGTAAACATATAGTCTCTGTGACATACAATAAGAAAATCCCACCAGGCTTCCTGTCCTAAACAGGCCTTTGAAGTTGTTTATCTTAACAGAGTTTGGCAAAAGCTGAAGTTACAACCCCAGGCATCTGTGTTTTTCTCTTAACACTAGGATGCTAGAAGAAGGGTCTGATAAGGAAGTCCCATTTGCCCATCAAAAGGCATCCTCTAAGCAAAGGAGACTATTAGGTCCAGACTCTTCTTAATTCAAACTTTGGCCCTTATTAAAGTCTAAAATTTATATTAAATATTAACAGGCTGGAGATAAAAGGGTTTGGGAGCCATCTGTTTATAAGTAACAATTAAAGCCATGGGAATAAATGAAATTAGCAAAGGAGAATGATAGATGAGAGGGACAGAGATCTTTTCCAAACCCTTTAGATTGTAGAACTAGTTTAATAAGATGATTGCATCACCCATTAAAATAAATTCATCTGTTGCTTGTTCTAGCAAAACCATAGATCTTGGATATAGACTTCCAAGAGACCTAAAGATTTGTCTAGAGATCTAGACTAATTCCCTTACTTTATGAGGAATTTGAGGCCTGGAAAGGCCACCTGACTGGCCAAAGATCATACAAGTAAACGGAACAGGTGGGACCTGAGCCAAGGTAATCAGACTTGAAATCCAACTTTCTCTTCACTGTGTCATAGTCACTGCAATTACTGCAGACTGTCACTTTCAGGTGAATAAGGTGAAATTTGATGGGGATTTGTAAATAGCAAAAGTTTTGAAATATGGAAGAAATGGGAAGAATCTTAATTCTATTCTATTTTAAAATACTTTAAAAGTGCTTGACATTCATTTTTTAATAATGAAAACATTTTGAGTTCCTCAGGGGAAGGGGTTTTTATAAAGATGCCTTTCACCTCTAGTAGACTGAGCTGAATGTCTGTATTGTACTAATCTTCACTCTTTTCTGGAAAATTTATAAATTGCTGCTATGCATGCACGTTTGAAATGAGAAGCATTAGTCGGCAAAATTTTTAGAGAATAATTGGGTCATAGGTGAGATTCCTTTCTTGATTAGAAGGTCAATAGTCTTTTTTTTTTAGTCATTCTAAGTTAGTTGAGTTGTCCCTTCATCTGAACTAACACAGATTTAGTGAATCATGAAAGTGAAATACTTGTTCTAATGATCTGCTGCCTCAAATGTTTTTTAAAGTTGTGAGAAGATAACCTAATGAGCAACAAAATATAAAGACTGATTATGAGTCAATAGAGGTAGTTAATGACTTGGAGAAGGATTAATTGCTATATAGCCCCAGATCCTTTGATGTCAATCCAGGTCTCTAGAAGGAAATTTCCTGGTAAGGTGGACTCTGAGAGGCAGAATGGTATCAGGCTCAGGAAAACCTGGCTTATTTAAGTACTGCATCTGATGGGTACTGACTGTGTGACCCTGGGCAAATCACTTAACCTCTCAGTGCACTAGGAAACTCTTGAAACTTAGCAGTTGCATTGATAGAGAGGATTTCCTTATCTAAGAAGTACTTATAGAAATGAAATCACAAGCCTAGTCCCTATCCCTAAGACATCTAGCTGGGAAGGATCTGGAGCCACAAATATTTTCTCTTTGGTTGAGCCTTGAAGGGATGCTTTATATTTAATCCTGAGCAATAGTAACTTGAGGTAGCAAAGACATTAGGTCAGGGTTATGTATTCAGACATAGGCCAATCCTTAGAAACTGGGTTAGCTAGGTTTTGCCAAAAGAAAAAAAGTACACATAAATATATTTTTCATCATGCATTTTTATACAAAGAGTTTATTGGAAGCATTCCTAGTAATTTTTTTTTAATTTAAGGTAACGAACTAAATCAGATCCTAATATAGAAAGGTTTGTTCCCTCCCTTCCCTCAGGACAGGACAGATTGTTTCCCCAACTGTAATATAACCTTCAGGACAGGAGCTATGTCTTATATTTCATAATCTGTATAGTGTTGAACACATAGTAGCCGTGTGGGTTCTTTGGCAGAAAAAAAATGCAGTGACCTTTGTTATTTTAAAGGAGTTGTAGTTTTGAGACAAGTCCTTTAAACAGCGTCCAAGTAGTTTGCCATCACCTCTAATGGTTGTTGCCAGGCAAGGAATCCGCGCTTGATCTTTCTAGCTCAACCAGTTGGGATGTCCTGTATCCCTTTTCCCTTCTGTTACTGAAGTCCTTCAGAAGGCCCTCTTCCTATGTTTCCTTTTTTCTTTTCACTTTCTTTTTGTCTCTTAAGAGGTTGGTTTCTGACTTTATCATTCAATTGAAACTTCTCCCTAAAGTTACCAGTGATCTCTTAAGTGCTATATCTAATGGCCATTTCCCAGTCCTCAGCCTTCTTTACCTCTCTGTACTCTTTGACACTGTTAATCATTGTCTTCTCAATACTCTCTTCTCTCTAAGTTTCTGTGACACTTTATCCTTGTCCTCCTACCTGGCTGACTCCTTCTCAGTCTTCTTGCTAGATCATCCTAATCACATCTGGTTATGATGGATGTCTCCCAAGGCTCAGTCATGGGCCCTCTTCTCCCACTATGCCATTTTGCTTGGTTATTACATCATCTCCCATGGATTCAATTATAGTCATTATGCTGAAGATTCTCAGGTATACTTATCCAGCTATAACCTTTTTCCTGACTTCCAGACTCATGTCTCCAGCTACTTATTGGATATGTTGAATTGGATATCCCATAGTTATCTTAAACTCAGCATGTATAGATAATGAGTTCATTATCATTTCCTGCAAACTGTCTCCTTTTCCTGAATTTCCTATGATTGTGGAGGGCACCACCTTCTTCTGTCATCTAGGCTGAAGATTCGGGTATCAAACTTGACTCTTCACTCTTTCTGTCTTCTCATAGTCAATCAGTTGTCAGGTCCTGTTTCTGCTTTTGTAACATCTTTTATATACACCTCCTCTCTTCATCACCTCATGCTTGGACTGTTGCAGTAGCTTTTTGTTTGGTCTTCCTTCCTCAAGTCTCTACCCATTCCAGCTCATCCTCAACTTAACAGTCAGTTGATCTCCTTAAAATGAAGGTTTGACCATATCACTCTCTTGTACAATAAATTCTAACAGTTCCGTATCACATCCAAGATCAGACATGAAGTGCTCTGTTTGGCATTCAGAGCCTTCATATCCTGGAACCCTCCTGCCTTTCCAGTCTTCTTAAACATTAGCCCTCTCCATGTATTCTGTGATCCGATGACACTGGCTTCTTGCTGTTTCTCACATAAGACACTCCCTGTCCTCCCTCTGTAAATTTTTCTTGCTTATTTCTAATGCCTGGAATTCTCTCCTTACTCATCTTTGCCTCCTGGCTTCCTTTCTTAGCTCAAATCTTATCTTTTACAAGAAGCCTTTCCTTATTCCCCTTAATTCTAGTACCTTCCCTCTATTGATTCCATCTAATTTGTCATATATCTCTTGTTTATAAATAGTTGTTTGCTTGTTCTTTTGTTCGTTAGATTGTGAACTCCTTTAGATCAGCGACTTTCTTTTGCCTTTCTATATATCCTCTGGGTTTAGCACAGTGCCTGGCAAATAGTAAGTGCTTAATAACTTAATTAGTGCTACTACTTCAGTAGACAATGCATGATTAAGTGAGGAAGTTACCTATATCTCACTTATTGTAATTTGTCTTTTTTACTAAAATCAAAATATAATTGTTGAGCAATACAATTTAGGGTAATTCAGTTTATTTTCTATTTACCAAGAAATATAAACATAATAAACAAGCATCAGGAAACAGTTTCTAGGTTCAGATGTTACTTTGTATTGATGAACATAAGAAGTGGAGGAACAAGGGATTTATTCCATCTTTAGAGAGACTCAGAGAAGGGTTTTGGAACCTTTCTTTTGCTTCAAGACCAGATATTTATTCTATCCTCAAATGACTCTAAAACCTCCAAGTTTTATTGGCATAAACTCTTCCCCAGTCTTATTTTTCCAAACTTTTTTACCATATATACATTGTTACTCTTAGGCTCTAAGCTTGACCAGTTTATACTGTGTTCTGTAGGGGTCTAATGTTCCTGAAAAGGCCAGCCTAAAAAGACCAAGGTCTCCCATTGCATCATGGGTGATCTCCAGTCAACCTGATGACTGAGATGACTCAGGAGGAGAAAGTGAGGATGGTGACCTTACATAGCCCTCCCTCACTCAAAACAAAATCAAGCGCAAGTCATGTCATCATTTCTCTGATATCATGCTCTTTGAATACTTCAGTATTTTTGCCAAGAAAACTCCAAAAGGGGTCATGGAGAGTCAGACATGACCAGATATACTGGTACCACAGTGTAATATGGTATGCTATATGAAATTTGCTGTAGCTCAGAATTCAGTATTATTAGAGTCTTACTTGACCCTTATTCAAGGAGATTTATTTGCTAGAATTGCCAGAAGATTTGGGAGCCATCTGCTTAGTTAGCAATTGACATCATGAGAATGAATATGATTAGCAAAGGAGAGTGAGTAGTTGAGCAAATCACTTAACCCCTCAGGGCCTCAATTTCTTCATCTGTAAAATGGGGTTGATAATATTTATGCTTCCTACCTCACGGTGTTGTGAGCAAAGCACTTTGCAAACCTTAAAGGGATGTACAAATGTGAGTTGTAACCTACAGCCCAAAATGCTTTGGACTCACAGGGGAAGGAGGGAGCAAACATTGATTGAGCACCTACTGTGTGCCAGGCCCTGTGCTAAGCGCTTTACAGATGCCTCATTTTATCCTCACAAAAACCTGTGAAATAGATGCTGTAATTATCTCCATTTTCCACTTGAGGAAGTTGAGACAGACAGAGGAGAAGTGGCTTAGGGTTCCAGAGCTAGAGTGTCTGAGGACACGTTTGAACTTAGATCTTCTTAAGTCCCAAATTCAGCTCTTACCCACTGCACCACCTAGCTGCCTCAGTTCCAATAAATAATCATACTCTAGGATACCTTCAGGGTTTTCCCTAAGGACATCTAGATTTAGATTGTATTTAACCCCACTTTTAGGATACGGGTTATTCACTTTCCTTCTACAAGACACTCTTCTGCAAATCTTATCAGTGCATTTGTATTTCAAGCAATCTTTTTTTTACAAGGTGTATAGAGAATGATTATAGGCAGCATTCTTCCCATGCTGAACTTGAGCAGGTTCCTTCCTTGCATCCTAATAGTCATTGAAAAAGGGTTAGAACACTAATAGAGTGTGTCCTAGAAACTTCAGTCTTGATTTGACCTTTGCTGCTGTCCCTGCTTCAGATACTTGTCAATGCCAGTTTTTCTAAGCTGTGTCTTTGAGACTGGCCTGTGCCTTTGCTTATGATTGCCATCTTCCACAATCAGCTTCTTTCTTCCTTTTGGTTCTTTCAGCAATCCTTGCTGGTTGTTTTTTTACACCACATGAATCTGCAGAATTACTGAAAGAGCATTTGTTCTCCTTCCTCCTTTCGCTGCTCCCCCTTTGGGGGTTGAAGGGTTGGGGGGAAGGAAAAAGGAGGAAAGGCTCAGCTACTTGCTACATGAGTGTACGGGGTAGTAGCATGGCATAATGGATACAGTGCCAAACTTGGAGTCAAGGATACCTGGGTCTGCATCTCACCTCTGACATTTATTAGTTACTAGCCATGGGCAAGTAGCCCTCTTTGAAACTCAGTTCAGTTATTAGTAAAAGAGAAATGAGAATACCTGCACTTGTAGAGTTTACTGCGTTGTATTGTGAAACTCAAATGAGATAATTATATAAAGCACTTACACACTTACGCTCTTTATAAATGCTGGCTGTTCACTTAGGACAGATTTTACTTAAAAGTTTGGGACTTTTTATTAAAATTAATATAAAAATATAATACATTTCCATAGTCAGGTATTGATGATCTCTTTGGACTTAGTGAGTCTGTCATTTAAGTCACAGTGAAAAACTCAAGATCTTTCTGGGAGACAGAGATAGGGGTAGGGAGTAGATCTAGAATTCCATTGGTATAAAGAATTCCCGAGTTAGGAAACTCCCTCTACTAATGAAAATCACTACTCTCTCTTCCGCTTACAGACTTAACCACCTAAAGCACTGAAATGTTAAATGACTTGCCCAGAAATATAGTCACTATGTATATTAGAGGCAAGAATTGAACGCTGGTTCTCCTGGCAGTTAGGAGGACTTCTACCCACAATTCTGTAATCATTCTGGATAAGGAGAAATTCTGAAGTTTAGTTCTTGAATTCTCAAGTCTTAGCACTTAACATTTTCTGAAGCACTTTAACATGCATGTCACGTTAATTTTTGCATCCTGGGATAAAAGGTAAGTATTATCGTCATTTTACAGGTAAAGAAACTTAGGCTTATAAGTTAAATGAACTCAGCTACACAACAAGAAATTGGGTTTAGTTTTTTATTTTCTCACTTCAACAAAATAAAGATGTAAATGGTATAAGATCAGATTTTGAAAGTTCATATAAATTTAGTCACAAAGTAATGTGAAGTGGCAACAACAACAGAAATATACAACTTTTGGAATATACAGTGCTTTTGCTTCAATTAGCAAATTTAATTTTTGAAGTCATTAGTAAAAAGTAAATTTGCAACTTCATTCAGTTTAGTTCCTCACTTTAGATTCTTCTCTTTATCAGTGAAATGCCCACTATAACCTTTCTTATCAAGAAAGAATAAGGAGAGAGGATTACCAGGTAATCAGGACCTCTCTCCTCTCATTGTTGTAACTGTTCCCTACTGATCACTCTTGCAGTTTTCTTAATGACTGTAATGCCTGGACTCATGGTCTCCATCTTCTTCCCTATCCCCTACTATTATTCTTAGGACTTTAGGATTCATGTTGATAACTCTAGATCAAACGTGATAAATCCTTATTTCCTGCAGGGATAACTCCAAAGCTTTCTTCCCCCCCCCCTTCATTGCACTGCTATACTCATACCATGGCAAATGACGTAACATATTTCACTGAGAAGAAGAATGCTATCCTACATGAAATCTCCGAACTCTGTGCATTCTTCAAAACTTGTCAGCACTGTCATGGAACATGATGGTCTTTCAGGTGGGGTATCTGTGTGTTTCTCACCTTTCTCTGTGCTCCACAGCTTTGCTGCAGTTCTTTCTTTCCCCTAGCTTCTTTCCCAGAGATGTATTTAGACCTCAATCCTGAATTAAATTTTCCTTTGACTCTCATAACTTCCTTGGTCCTCTGTTTCCTCATATGTAAAATACAGAGTTTGGACTAAATGGTTTATGAAACCTCATTCAGCTTTAGATCTATGATCCCAGGCCCTTTTTCTCTCTAGCTACTGGCCCATCTCTCTCCCTTGTCACTCCGGAACTTGGAAAAACAGTGCCTTTGCTCACCTCTCAACCCTAGGCACTTTGGTCTTCACCTTTCCAGTTCCCCCCACCCCAAATTCTGTTGAAACTATTCTATGTTTTCAGTGACCTAACAACTAGATTCAGAACTCTGTTTTTTCACTTCTCTTCCTTCTCCTTCTCTGCCTCTTGGTAGTATTTGAATTCCTAGCTTCCTTCTTAAGGCTTAGCTCAGGATGTAACTCCCCTCAAGATTTTCCCATTTGTGAGTACTTTTTCCCTCCTGAAATTAATTTATATTTACTTCACTGTGTGTTGGATGTATGTTGTGCTATTCCTAGTGCCCACCTCACACAGTGCATTGTACATATTAGACACTTAATAAAAGTTTATTTGAATTTGAATTGAATTTTATCATATTGTTTGCTTTGCTAGTCTGATACCTGATGGTTGTGGCAAAGGCAGTTTCCTAAATTTCACAGGATCTGTTTTAGAGCTGGAGGGGCCTTCAAGGTAATCTAATACAGTACTCTTATTTTATATGTAAGGAAGCTGAGTCCCAGAAAGGTTAAATGGTTTTGGTAATTAAGTATATATTAAATGTTTATTATGTTCTAGTCACTGTGCTTAGTACTGGGGAGACCAAGAAAAACGAAACAGCCCTTGTCAAAAACTAAGTCCTTAAAAAAATTGTCAAGAAGCTGACATTCTAACAGGGAGGGATGACAACAGGCAAACAGCTGTTAATGTTCAAGTTATATACAGTATAAATGGGAGGCAGTCTCAGAGAGAAGTCACTAGCAGGTGGGGGTTAGGGCTGGGCAGACTGGAAGAGACTTCTCATATAAGATGGGATTTGAGTTGAGTCTTGAAGGAAGCCAGCAGGTAAAAGTGAGGAAGGAGAGCATTCCAGGCCCTGGAAAAGCCAGAAAAAGAAAGGCAAGAAGTTAAGATCCAAAGAGAGTTTTGGCTAGTTTATACAGAGACATCCTTCAGGTGTATTGTAGATTAAATAGCCTCTTATGAGCTGGCTTGGTTAACCTCATTCATTTGTTAATTCAACAAATATTTATATGTACAAAGCTCTTGGTGCTGCAAAACATTCAAAGAATAACTATAAATAACATTGTTTCATTGAGAAAGTAAGTTTCAAACATTTAATTTAGAAATTTAACTTTTCTAGCATAGCGTATTTTAAAAAATATTTAATCTTTTCCCCAATTACATGTGAAAACAATTTTTGACATTTTTTAAAAAAGTTTTGAGTTCCAAATTCTATTATCCCCTCTTCCCCTTTCCCCAGAGCTGGTAAGCAATCTAATATAGGTTATACATGACATAGCCTGTTTATATGTTGGAGACTGCACATATATAGACACCCACTTGTACTGCTTAGGAATAGAGACATACCCATACCGGTTAGGAATATACTTCCCTCTACTGGTTTTTTTTAGTATTAGTATCTACTATTAAATTTTGTAGCTTTTGTTGTCATAAATTAATTTAGGAAAACAACACTAGTCTAACAAGTCCTAAAAGTGTTTACTGACAATATACTAATATTTTTTAATTTTAAAAATTTTTTTATGTTTATTTATTTTTAGTTTTCAACATTCATTTCCACAAAATTTTGAGTTCCAAATTTTCTCCCCATCTCTCCCCTCCCCTACCCCATAACACCTTGCATTCATCCTGATTACCCCTTCCCTCAATATGCCCTCCCTTCTGTCACCCCCCCCTCCCTTCCCTTATCCCCATCTACTCTCTTTTCTTGTAGGGCAAGATCGATTTCTATACTCCATTACTTGCATTTCTTATTTCCCAGTTGTATGCAAAAACAGTTCTCAACATTCATTCCTAATACTTTGAGTTCCAACTTTTCTCCCTTCCTCCCTCCCTACCCATCTCCACTGAGAAGGCAGGCAATTCAATATAGGCTGTATAAGTGTAGTTTTGCCAAAGATTTCCATAATAGTCATGTTGTGAAAGACTGACTATATTTCCCTCCATCCTATCTTGCCCCCATTTATTCTGTTCTCTCCTTTGACCTTATCCCTCCCCAAAAGTGTTTACTTCTTCTTATTCCCATCTCCCGTTTGCCCTCCCTTCTATCATCCCCTCACCCCACTTGTCCCCTTCTCCCCTCCCCTTCTGTGGTGCATGATACACTTTCATACCAAACTGAGTGAGCATGTCACTCCCTCCATAAGCTGAATGCGAAGAGTAATAAAGTATATGAATTTCTACATGTAAGAGCCTTCTAAGCCAAAATTTTATCTTTGCTATTTTCCAAAACAAAAAGGGTTTTTCCTTTTGTAAAATGATGTAGAAAGAAAACAAAAGCAAAAAAAATCCCTCTGTAACTTTTTTACAGCTGTATTGTGGCAAAATTCTGTTAGATTCAAGAAATATCATGCAGTGCATTGAAAAGCAGTGCTAGATGCTGGAGATACCGAGATAAAAGTAAAACATAGTTGCTGCCCTGGAGGAACTAATTTAAACCAAATTGTATGCGTGTCCTTTTATTTATTTTTTTAAAGAACAATATTATTCTGTTACTTTTTAGCCTTGCAGAGTTTTTGGCAAATAAGAAATAACTGCCATTTCACAATTACAGGCCACAAAGTTCAAACCCTAAGCCTGGTTAGTGGTCTAGTTTCATAGAAGTAAATTATGCAATTTTGAGAGACATAGTTATATTTTTAAAAAATTCACATGGTAGGTTCTTATGAACTGTGAACTGAATCCCTTGAGATGCTGAAAGAGTAGGCTTTTTTTTTTAAGCTTCAAGCTTTCCCCAGTTTGATTTCAAGCTTATTTTAAAAGAAGCATTGAAAATGCCTTATTACCTATACTAACTGAATTGAATAGGTGCAAGTTTCAAGCTAATACATAATATTTTTATAGTTGACATTTATATAGGGCATTTATTTTATAGGCATTATTGAGGACATTTATATATATGTTAACAAAGCTTTTGCACATATATTTTTTTATTTTTCAGAGTACAACTCAGGTACCATAGCTTTTACTGTCTCTGTGTTACTGTTGTGGAAACTGAAGCTCGCAAGGTTAAGGGACATGCTTCTGGTCTTTGTGCTAGAAAGCGTAAGAAGTGAGATTCAGACTTGGATCTCTAACAACTCCAAATCTAGTGCTCTTTCCAGCTTTGCTACCATAGACAGTACGTTGCCTCTGAGAGCTGCAGTGGAGTGCCTGGAGAGGAAATTGCTTTTCTCTTCTCCCAACTTAAGAAATTATATGCTAAGTTAAAGATAGAAGGAAAACATCATAAATAATTATATGATAATTTTAAAAAATATTTTATAGGCTGTAAATACACTTCTGGGGGTGTATGGCTGTTCAAGGAGGTCTAGCACCTTTGGTGTGAGCTCTTTTCAGGACTACTCATCTGTCTTTGGTGTCTGCCTGCATTCAGCTCTCACCTGTGGCTCTAAAAGCTGTAGCCATGCACAGTGGCAACACCCCAGTAAACTGTCTTGGCTGACAGGCTAGGCTAAACTAAGTTGAGAGTAACTAATGGACTGTACGCTTTTCGGTGAATTGGGGATGTCTGGTCCAAGCATGTGAAGTCTTCCTCTGTTGGAATCAGTGGATGAGAACATTGGACCTCACTTGAGTTCAATTCATGTGTAAGTCAAGACATCACTCCGTAATGTCATGGGTACTCTTTGGAAATGAAGGACTAACAACAACAAATACACTTCTAGCCACAAAGATGCACAGGAATCATTAGCTCTTGCAATGAGTTTCTGCACAGATCAACATGGCTGCCATTGTAGTAACACTCTTCATACACTTGTATTTTAGGTCTACAGTTTACTTGGCTTAGCATTATACATCTAGGGCTGAAATGATCTTCAGGGCCATCTAGTCCAACTCCCTTGTTTTACATATGAGAAAACAGACTCTGAGAGCTTTTGACTTTCCCCAAGGTAACACTGGTGGTAAACGTCAGAGGTGATTTTGAACCCAGGCTTTCTGACTCTAGAGCCAGTGTTCGTTCTACTGTTCTGCGTTGTACAAATAGTAAATCTATCAGTGATTTCCCCGTACAATCCTCAGATCCAAGATTAGTTCAAGAGCATAAATATTTTTCAACAAATATTTTTTAAGGAGAATTTTTATTATAAGGCCTAATGTGAGAGATGGATTCGTTTTTAGAACACAAAAGTTTTATTCTCTGTTGGAGATAAGAAAAAGGGATTAGTAGAATAAAGTAACCATGAACTAAGTGAAACCAATGAACAGTGTTTATTATTATTGATATTTTGTGTTTTAGGTTCAATTCTTTCAAGAGGACACAGATTATACTACAACATTTAGTAAGTACTGACTTTTAAAACCTTATTTATTATAATATGAATGTGCCGTTTTTAGGATTGAACTATTTTAGAAGAGGAAGCTAGGTGAATGGTGACTGGGTGGATCCAGCCCTTCATACTTGTTAAAGTGTGTGACCTCAATTTTTCCTTTATTTTCTGGCATGTGTTTTTGTTTTGTTTTGTTTTATCTTTAAATGTTTAAGATGCAATGAATAAAAAGTTCAAGCCCAACCAGTCCTTTTTTTTTAAGAGTATACCAGTGAGACTTATATGATAAATTGTGTCTTTCATGAAAGCATGTCTGATGAGGTACTCTAGAAGCAAACCCAACCAATTTGTAGGCAGTTCGATACAGTAACAAGTAATTTGATTGGTGGTTTTTGCTTGGCCATAGAGTAGTTAGCTGACAAAATCTAGAGTTTTCAAAGACTTCTTTAAGAAATACATCATAATATTTATTGAATATCTTCAGGTTGCAGGATGCTATAGTCATGCTGTCAGAATTTCTGGTGAAATGTTCTCCTTTGGTGCTATTTATGCTTTGTAAATTTTTTAAAAATTTGATGTCAGATTCAATCTCAGAACCTTTAGCAACATAGTAAAGAATAGCTGTTGTAAGAAATAAGCTCCTTGAATACTTTACTACATTAAAGATTAGTTGTTGTGATTATAATTATATATAATTATGTACTATATCTTATATATTTCTTTAAAATCTAAAGTTGGTTAATGTAGCTGCATTGATCTTAATCTCTTCAGATAACTCCTCATTTCTTTCTGATCAGAATTGTTTGTTCGTTTTATTCCATCATATTGTTCTTGGAAGCGCATTATCCTTCTAGAAACCATCCTACCTAACCTTTGCTGAACTTTTTGAGATCTGTGGCTCATTCTCTCCATGATGCTTTTTTCTGTCTAGGTTTTTGGGACGTCACTCTCTCCTCGTTTTCTTCTTACCTATCCGATCTCTCCTTCTTAATCTCCTTTGCTGGATCTTTCTCTATCTGGGCTGGATCTAAGAGAACTGGATTCTACCTTCTCACTGTAGGTATCCCTCAGAATTTGGTCCTGGGTCTTCTTCCCCCTCTATACTACTTCACTTGGTGATTTCATTAGCTCCCGTGGATTTAATTACCATCTCTATGCTGATTTCTCTGGCCTCCAATCTTGTATCTTCAGTTGCCTTCCAGACATCTTAAACTGGATGTTCAGTAGACAAGTTAACTTGATATGTCTGAAGGAAAACTCATGATCTTTCCCTCTAAATTCTTCCCCCTTCCTGTTTTCCTTGTTTCTGTAGAGGGAAAATTCTGTGCCATCCTCCCAGTCCATCCCCCTCACTCCCCATCCAAGTGGTTGCCAAGGCCTGCTGATTTCTGCTTTGCAGCATCTCTCAAAATATGCTGCTTTGTCTCCTATGACTGCCACTACTCTACTGCAGGCCCTCATCACCTGTTGCAATAGCTGCTGGTGGATCTTCCTGTCTCAAGTCTTTTCCCACTCCAATCCATCCTCCATTCAGTCACCAAAGTGATTTTCCTTTGAAGTGCAGATCTGGTCATGTCAGACCTACTCAGTAAACTCCAGTGACTTCCTAATGTCCCCAAGATCAAATAGAAAATAATCTTTTTGGACATTCAAAAAGACATTCAAAGCCCTTTATAATCTAGCCCTTTCCACTTTGTCAGTTTTCTTACACCCTTAGTCTCCACCACATACTCTTTGTTTGGCTTCTTCCTCACACAAGACACTTCATCTCCTGACTGCATTTTCTCTGCTTGTGTCCCATGCCTGGAACTTTCTTTTTATTCATCTCTGCCTCTTGGCTTCCTTCAGGTATTAACTAAAATTCGACCTTCTGCTAAAAGTCTTCTTTAGTCTCCCTTAATGCTAATGCCTTCCCTCTGAGATTATCTGTAATAATAACTCCTGTATATATCTTTTTTGTATGTAGTTGTTTGCTTGTTGTCTCTAGCATTAGAATGTGAGCTCCTTGAGAGTAGGAGCTAATTTTGCTTTTCTTTGTCTCCACTGCTTATCACAGTGCCTGGCACATAGTAGGCACTTAATAAATGCTGGGTGACTTGATTAAGCATCTTGGGCCAATCAGGTGTTAGGTCAGTGTCCTTGGATTTTAGGAAAAGGACAAGCCTAATTTATATGGTGGTTGGGGATGGAGGTGGGGGAAGAAGCGAGTTACCCTGGCCTTATATATATTAACTATTTTTAGCTTTCCTTTCCCTCCCTTCTCTCCCCTCCCCACCTCTCTTCTTCTTCTTTTCCTCTCCCTTTTTTCTTTTGGGAATATCATCCTGAATATAGTCAGGAAGACCTGATATCAGATTCCATCTCTGACACTAACTTTGTGACTATTTGAAAGTCACTTAATCTCTCTGAGCCTCAGTATTATCATCTGAAAAAAGTGGATAATAATACTTAGATCACTTAACTCAGGCTGGTTGCTCACATGTTATTTTGTATGTAAAGTACTTTGTGAATTTTAAAGAGATAAATGCCAATTATTTTTTTCTTTCAGATTAGAGTTCAGGGTTCCATACAGGGACTTTCTACCAAGAACTCAGAAAAAGATATAAGACAATTCTCTCTCTCTCTCTCTCTCTCTCTCTCTCTCTCTCTCTCTCTCTCTCTCTCTCTCTCTCTCTCTCTCTCCCTCCCTCCCTCCCTCCCTCCCTCCCTCCCCCTCCCCATTCCCCTCTCCCTCTCCCTCTTCCCTCCCTTCTCCCTCTCCCTCTTCCCCCCCTTCTCCCTCTCCTTCTCCCTCTCACTGTCCTTCTCCCTCTCCCTCTCTTTCTCTCTCTCTTTCTCATTGTCACTCTTGGCATTATCGGTTGGCTTTGACTCAGCCAGTTATGGTTTTAATTGTTATTCTGTTGCTATCTGGATACTTATTGATCCACAACTTAACTGCCCAATGACAGGTAACATAGAAGTGCTGCACACATTGCTCTACCCCGTCCCTATTAGTGATTCAACACCAGGAAAATGCCTAGATCGTAGTGGGAGTGATAAAGTGTCCGCCATAGCTCCAGAAATCCCTTTTACAACCTTGGGGACACTTAGAAGATAAGAGATAAATGGCTAGTTTGAGGCTAGGCTGGATGATAATTGGTATGGAAACAGTATGGGCAGTGTCATCTATAGGAGATCAACTGGATTAAGCAGAGAACTAGATCTCTTTGGGATGCACACCTAGTAGTGGTATTGCTGGGTCAAAGAGTATGCATGGATTTATAGCCTTTTGGGCATAGATCCAAATTGCTTTCCACAAAGATGTAGAAAATCACTAGAGTATATATTGATTGGAAAAATTCAAGATAAAAGGATCACACTGAGTCATTTTTTCAAGACCAGATTGGCTTCAGGAGAGAGAGATGTTTGCAGACACTGGGGATGAGCTTTAGCCAGGAATCCTCACTAGGAATATTCCAGCTCAGAGTCTGAATGGGGACCTGCCTGAGGCTATACACCAGGGCAAGGAAAGGTCCCAGGTCCAGCACTGAGGGGCTTGACACAATAGAAACAAGGAACAGGCGTCAATTGCCAGTTCACTGCTCAGTGCTGGGTCATAGGCTCAGTGTGGACTGAGGAAAGGACTTGTGCCTAAGAGTGGTGACTCAGTATAGGGAGTGGTCAGGCCCTAGGTTTTGCACTCGGTGAGGAGCAAGTATAGAAGCAAACAGTAGTTGTATATCCTTGAGTTTGGGAGTGGATCTGGGTCTCAGGTCTAGTCCAATCTGAAGCCTGCAGCAGAATAGCCAGGACAGGAAGCCTGGACTAGAGGGGAGTCCATAGCTCTGCCATTTCATTCTGAAGCTGCATAATTTTCTGTCTAGCTAATGGTGGCTGAGTCTAGTGGCTGTCCACTAGAGTTCCAATCAGGGGCAAGTCCACACCTGTGTTGCTCAGATTCAACCAATCCTACTTCAAGAACTTGCATAACTCAGGGCAGTCCTCAGATTTCATCATGTATCAGACCATTTTGTGCACACTGATAGCTTTCAAGTCTCTTGCCTGAACTGTCTCTGAGATCTTGGGATAACATTGCTCAATACCCCCAAGAAAACAGTAGCAGTACACAAGAGGCTACAAAATAGGACCAAGTGTGCCCCAACCATTCCTTCTAGAATTGTGCATTGTCTAACCCTAACACAAAGCCGAAAATCAAAGTAAGATTAGAAGAATGAGAAAAAAAAGAATCCCATCATAAAAAAGTTATAGTGGCAAAGACTAAAATCTGTCTTAATTTTTTATTTCTACTTGAACTGTTAAATAAATAAGACAGACATATTGATCCCTTTTAGTTTTTACTAGTTATGTTTCCCGAGTTCCTTTTTGGGGATGAGGTGGATTCTGGACTTGTTATGTAATCATTGTAGGTAACCACTAGTGTGAAAACTTCCTCTGCTCATGAAGAGGGGCAGCTCCGCTGTAATGTATAGACTAGGAGTTACTTAGGATAGTGGTGTCAAACTTGATTAGAAGTGAGACCATTAAATTGTACATAAGGTTCCCTGCAAGCTACATATTGACTTAGAAAACCACATGTTAGCATTATCTTTGTTTTAATATATATTTTTTGTTTTGTTAAATATTTCCCAATTACATTTTAATCTGGTTCAGGCCACACTTGCAAGTGCTGCCAGAATGCAGGCCAGCTTTATGCTGGAAACTTCTGGCCCAGTGCACTGAGATGTACCTATGTTTAAAAAGCTAGAATTTATTATAGGTAATCCTAGATCTTCTGTCTAAGAAGATTTTATCCACTATGCCATGTTAACTTTATTCTGAGGTTTAACACACTTTTAAATGATAGGAAGCAGAATTTTACCTCTGGATTTCTCAGCTCCTTTCCTTTTATTTTGTTTTTCTCATCTATTGAATTCCTTTTTATTAAGAAAAATATGTGTATTTTAGGGATTTTTTTTTAATTTTAACCCTTTTATGTTTATCACAGTACACATTTTTATCCCAAGTTTGAGGTCTTTAAAGTTAGAAAAGATTCTATTCCTTATTCCCATATATATCACTTATTATATCAATTATTAAATTATAACCATCTTAAAGTATATTATTATTTTTGTCATTCACTTATGTTTAGTAACTTTGACTTTCTTCCTTTTCTGCTTATAGGAATCTCTTTGATCATGGTGGCTTTTTAATTTTTTTTGGATAACTTCTTATAAGTTTTGAAATACATTTTAATGTTTTCAAGAAATATGATTTGAACTCATTCATAGTTTATAATTTTAGGTCTCAGTACTTTTTGATACATCTATTTTTTTACATCTGTATTTTTATCGCACTTTAATGTCCCCCTCCATTTTTGAAAAGTTCACTGTTATTCTAATTGTTTTTTAAAATAAATATAATTATTTTCCAGTTTGAGAATTTTTTGTCTTTATAATTCTGTAGCTTAATGGATATCTTTGTCTTTCATTATTAGGGTCTTTTTTTTTTCTTGTATGTTGTGTATTTCTACGCACAGTCTTGTCCACTCTAGGGAAAAAAAGTTTGTTTTTTTCTTGTTAGGTATTTAAGTATATTGTCTAACTGGCATTTTTCATTGTCTTTTGGGAACCTAATTCATCAAATGTTTATACTTATTTCCTTTTCTTCTATAATTTGGTAATTTTGTCCTGAATAACTCTTAGTTGCTTTTCTAGTTGCTTATTCTCTGGCTTGTTCTTTAGTTCTATTTTAACTATTGGTCTTTGCTTAATTTTATTTATTCTCCTATTTGTAGTTTCTGTACTGATGGTTTCAGTTCTTGTGTTTGATTATTTCCCTAATTCTTTCTTCACTTGTGTTTTGTATGTTCAGTTTTTGAAATTATTTAGAATCTTGTTTCATTTTTACATGAGAAGGGCCTGGGTCTGTGATAGGCACTGAAAGAGTAATAGATTGTAATTTATAGAGCAGTATTAATGAGAATGGCTTGAAAAATTTTCTTTATTGTTTCTACCACATTTTATTTGTACTATTTCATTGCTGTAAGGCAATGTCAAATAGACCTGCATGCTGCATTGTAGTCTTCTATACTCCCAAGCACAGCCTGAACCAGATTAAAATGTAACTGGCAAATATTTAACAAAAATACAACAAAACATAGAACAAGCAATCAATAAATGTTTATTAATCACCTACTATGTGTCAGGCTCTGTGCTAGGTGCTGATAATGTTAGATATTGTTAATGTGTTTTTTTCTAAGTCAATTTGCAGCTGTCAAGGATCCTTCTTTACAATATAGAGACTTCTGTTTTCATTTGAATTTGACATCACTGGTGTAAGGAACTCCTGTTGAGGAAGAAGCGCCCTCTACCAATAGACAACCTATTTTTTAGTCTTAGGAGGTTGTTGTTGTTTATCCTTCATTCTTAAAGAGGGCCATGGTATCAGGAAGGTAATGTCATAACTTGTAAGTGAATTAAGTTTAAGTGAGGAGGGCTGTGCAGAATCACCAGCTTCACTTTCTCTTCAGGAGCCATCTGGGTCCAGTGCCAAGACACAGGTTAGAATGACTAGAGATGACCCCAGATTCAGAGGGAGACTTTGGCCTTTTTAAGCTAAGGTCTTTCCCAAGTCTCAGTTTGTCTGAGGCAACACCAATTTAGGATTAAGGCCAGGTAAGAAATGAGGCCCCAAATGCCATTTTTTACTTAGTAAAAAAAACCAAACAAACAAAAAAAACAATCAGGGAGGGGAAGACACTCAGGTTTCTGGTCAAAACAGAAACAATTGCTATTTAGATTCACTCTGAGCCATCAATGGACCATACTAGGCAAGGGAGAATTAGAAACAATGAAACTCAATAATCCAGTGCTTGATAAACCAGGAAACATAAATTATTTAAGTAAAGAACTCCTATTTCAGAAAAACTTCTGGGAAAACTAGAATGCAGTTTGACAGAAATTAGAATTAAACTAACACCTTACATCATATTCCATAGTACATTTTAGATGTATATATCTATATGTATATATGTATGTATATATATATATATATATATCCTTCATATTAAAGATTATCTTATTAAAATTAGAAAAGAAGATCCTATACCTTTCATAGTTACAGGTAGGTTATATTTTCTTTTTTTCATATTAAACATTTTCACATTAGTCATGTTGTAAAGAAGAATTAGAATCAATGGGAGGAATCATGAGAAAGAAAAAACAAAAGAAAACCACTACAAGAAAGAACAAACAGTCTGCTTCCAAAGTTCTTTCTCTGGCTGGGTGTAGCATTTTCCATAATAAATCTTTTGGAGTTGTCTTAGATCCTTGCCTTGCTGAGAAGAGCTAAGTCTGTCATAGTTGGTCATCACACAATGTGACTGTTACAGTGTACAATGTTCTCCTGGTTCTGCTCACTTCACTCAGCATCAGTTCATAGAAGTCTTTCCAGGTTTTTCTGGTCTGCCTGCTTATCATTTCTTTAGCAAAATAATACTCTATTACATTCATTTACCACAACTTGTTCAGCCATTTCCTAATTGATGGGCATCCCCTTAATTTCCAGTTCTTGGCTGCCACAAAAAGAGCTGCTAAAAACATTTTTATACTTGTGGGTCCTTTTCCTAATGATCTCTTTGGGATACAGCCCTAGATGTGGTATTGCTGGGTCAAAAGGTATGCACAGTTTTATAGTAGGGCATATTTTCATAATCAAAGAATGGATTGAGGAATTTGCAAAAATTAAATGGATAATTGTGATAACATGAAACTGAAAAGCTTCTGAAAAAATAACATTCATATGCTTAGGTTAAGAAGAAAAGCAGTTGAATGGTGAGAGATCAGGGTAGGGGAAAAAAAACAAAACTCTGTATCAGATTTCTCTGATAAAGGTTTGATGCATTTAACAAATGCTCTGAATCACTTATAATAAGAGAAATCCCCAACAAATAGCCCTTAGGATCTACCTCACACCTTGCAAATTAACAAAGATGTCAAAATATTAGAAAAGTCAGTATTGGGGTGGTAGTAGGATGACAAGAACACTAATGTATCATTGGTAGAGCTGTGAATCAATACAATTATTTTTGGAAAGCAATTTAGAATCATGCAATTAAAGTGATTAAAATGTCCATACCCTCTGACTCAGGCTTCTATGTTCAAATCTCAAAGAGGCTTGTGATAAGAAGAAAGTTAGAGGGTTGAGTAGCCAAGGGAGGTACAAAGTTAAGCAGTATGTTTAGTATGTATTATAGGTGGGACTTGAACCCTGCTTTTTCTGAAACCAAAATTGACTCTCTCTTCACTATGAAAATACTGTCCTTCTTAATATATTTCTTTAGTACATTATTCAACTTAGTTTTTCCTTTAGTACTTCTATCTTGTCTTTTGATGTTTCTACTTGGACTTCCGAAGGATTTCCTCCCATGGTCTTTGATGCTACAGAAATTCTTTGGATTGCATTCAACAACAGTAACTTTACTGCTGAGTTTTCTTTACAGAGAAGGGATTTGTACACAGAGAAGTTCTGGCAGTTGTGGTCAAAGTGTGAGTTTGACCTACTGGTGAAAATTAGTGTGGACTGCTTTGGTTATGTTCAGGAGTGAGAACTGGATACTCCTACTGGCCTAATTGGTGTGGGTGAGCCCTTGTTAGCCGGAAAATGTTTAGCCTGAGAGATTCTCAGAGGTAGGAAACAGGTAGGGCTCTTAGCTAAAAAGCAGGTGTTACTGGTGGTGCTTTTCCTGAGGTCAAAGGTAGGATTTACAGGAGAGACTGGTTACTTACTGTAGGGTGGTGAGATGATGGTGGTAGTAGGGCTTAGGAAGAATGTACACACACACATCCTTTCTAGGTTATACCTGGTTGTACTTAATTATGTTTTTGTTTTTAGTACTTTGAGCAAGGAAAGGGTGTACGTATTTAGTACTTATCTTGATCTTGATCTTGGTAATTAAATTGGAACACACTTAATTCCAAAGATTATTCTTTCACAATTATGTTGCAAATACTATATATATATTGTAAATACTATAAATACTATATATATATTGTATTTGTTACTACATATTATAGTACTCTGAACCTTGTCTGTATTTAGATTTGCTTTCTTTTTTCAGGAGGCATGTATGCTTTTTGATTGTGTCCATGTCATGCACTATAAAATCTCATTTTGAGATATCTAGATGTTTGTGAGTTTCTCACTGTTTTAAACATTTTTATTTGTAATGTGTTTTTTTTTACATGAGGAGGTGGCCACAAAGAAAAGTCTAAGACTTACAAGGTAGAAACTCTAAACAGTTTTTCAAGACATGCATATTTATACTGTACTGTTAAGCACAGTCTATTACTCTTAATGCCTTTTTGAATGTATAATAACCATTTTCATTAGTTAGGGACTGATTTTGGATTTCTTAATATGTGAAATCATGAATCTATATCATGTGCAGAATATTCTTTTAAAAGTATGAAAAATTTAATATGGTAATACTCTGCCTGCTCTGCTTATCTGTACCCCCTTTCAAATATCCTGCTGCACTCTTTTGTGCATTTTTAAATGTTTCACTGTTACTCTTTTCTTTTTGGGAGCAATCACATTAATACTACCTTCCATTTCCCCTTACACTTCTTTTCTGCATAGTGGATTTAAACAACTCTTTTCAATATTTAAAGTATCCAACCACATTTTATTTTATTTTTTCAGCTTATTTATTTGTTTTTAGTTTTCAACATTCATTTCCACAAGATTTTGAGTTCCAAATTTTCTCCCCATCTCTCCCTTTCCCCCACCCCATAAAACCTTACATTCTGATTACCCCTTCCTTCAATATGCCCTCCCTTCTATCACACCCCTCCTTTCCTTATCCCCATCTTCTCTCTTTTCTTGTAGGACAAGATAGATTTCTGTACTCCATCACTTGTATTTCTTATTTCACAGTGGTATGCAAAAACAATTCTTAATATTCGTTCCTAAAAATTTGAGTTCCAACTTCTCTCCCTTCCTCCCTCCCCATCCATCCTCATTAATTAAGAAGGCAAACAGTTCAATATAGGCTATATATGTGTAGCTCTGCAAAAGATTTCCATAATAGTCATGTTGTGAAAGACTATATTTCCCTCCATCCTATCCTGCCCCCCATTTATTCTATTCTGTCTTTTGACTTTGTCCCTCCCCAAAAGTGTTTGCATCTAATTACTCCCTTCTCCCATTTGCCCTCCCTTCTATCATCCTCCCCACCCCACTTGTCCCCTTCTCCCCTGTTTTCCTGTAATGTAAGATAGATTTTCATACCAAATTGAGTGTGCATGTTATTCCCTCCTGAGCCAAATGTGAAGAGAGTAAGCTTCACTTTCCCTCTCTCACCTCCTCTCTTTTCTCCTCCATTGAAAAAGCTTTTTCTTGCTTCTTTTATGAGAGATAATTTGCCCCATTCCATTTCTCCCTTTCTCCTCCCAACATATTCCTCTCTTGCCTCTTACTTTTTTTTTTTTAGATATCATTCCATCTTATTCAACTCCCTGTGCTCTCTGTCTCTGTCTTGCTCTTTCTGTGTGTGTGTCTCTCTCTCTATGTATATATATGTAAAAAATGTGTGTATATATGTATATTTATATATATATATTTGTACGTGTGTGTGTGTGTATGTACAATCCCTTCAACTACCCAAATACAGAGAAAAGTCTCAAGAGTTACAAATATTATCTTTTCATGTAGGAATGTAAGCAGTTCAATTTTAGAAAGTCCCTTATGACTTCTCTTTGCTGTTTACCTTTTCATGCTTCTCTTGATTCTTGTGTTTGAAAGTCTAATTTTCTGTTCATTTCTGGTCTTTTCATCAAGAATACTTGAAAGTCCTCTATTTCATTAAATGACCCACTGAAGTATTATACTAGTTTTGCTGGGTAGGTGCTTCTTAGTTTTAATCCTAGTTCCTTTGACTTCTGGAATATCATATTCCAAAGCCCTTCAATACCTTAATACAATCAGGATAACACAAGATCTAGCAGCTTCTACAAGCTGCTAGATCTTGTGTTATCCTGATTGTATTTCCACAATACTTGAATTGTTTCTTTCTAGCTACTTGCAATATTTTCTCCTTGACGTGAGAACTCTGGAATTTGGCTACCCTAGGAGTTTCTTTTTTTGAATCTCTTTCAGGAGGTGATTGGTGGATTCTTTCAATGTTTGTTTGTTCAATCTCTGATTCTAGAATATTAGGGCAGTTTTCCTTGATAATTTCATGAAAGATGATGTCTAGGCTCTTTTTTTTTGATCATGGCTTTCAGGTAGTCCCATAATTTTCAAATTCTCTCTTCTGGAACTATTTTCCAGGTCAGTTGTTTTTTCAATGAGATACTTTGCATTATGTTCTATTTTTTCATTTTTTTGGTTTTGTTTTGCAATTCCTTGGTTTCTCATAAAGTCATTAGTTTCCATCTGCTCCATTCTAGTTTTTAAAGAGCTGTTTTCTTCAGTGAGATTTTGAACCTCCTTTTCCATTTGGCTAATTCAGCTTTTTAAAGAATTCTTCTTTTCATTGACTTTTTGTACCTCTTTTTCCAATTGAGTTAGCCTGTTTTTAAAGATGTTATTTTCTTCAGCATTTTTTTGGATCTCCTTTAGCAAGCTGTTGATTCACTTTTCATGATTTTCTTGCATTGCTCTCATTTCTTTGTCCAATTTTTCCTCCACCTCTCTTACTTGATTTTCAAAATTCTTTTTGAGCTCTTCCATGGCCTGAGATCATTGCACATTTATTTCGGAGGTTTTGACTGCGAAGCCTTGACTTCCTCTGATGTTATGCTTTGTTCTTCCTCATTCAACAGGATGGAAGGAAATACCTGTTCACCAAGAAAGTAACTTTCTATAGTTTTATTTTTTTCCCTTTTTTGGGCATTTTCTCGGCCAGTTACTTGACTTTTGAGTCCTTTGTCAAGAGGAGGGTATACTCTGGGGACCTATAAGTTCTCAGTTTCTCCAAGGTGGCACAATCAAGGGAGAGGAGTTTGCTCTTCTCTTGACTTGTACCCTGGTCTGGGAGCAACCAAAAACTTTTCTGCCTAGGATGTGGGAGTAGAATTCCCTCTCCACAACTGCCTCTAGTTCCACCATGCTGGCACTCCTCCTCACCCCAGGGCTGCTCTCAGGGTTGAGATTCAGATCAGTGGCTCAATTCCCCTAGGGGCTCCAGGCAGAGGGCTTCAAAAATGGATGCTGCTGCTGCAGGGGCAGCAGCTGTGGGTCCAGACTTTTATCCCTTCTGGATGAAGGAGCTTTTTCACTGACTTTTGAAGCTGTCTGTGGCATCCATGGGCTGAGTAATCTGGGAGCTGCTGCCACCCAGTGGCTCCCTAAAGCCCACTCTGGGTCCTGTCCCCACTGTGCTGTATGGCCCAGGTTGGGCTGTGTTCTGCTCCGTGCCAGTGTGATAGAGCCTTCCTATCAGCCCTGCAGGCTGTCCTGGGCTAGAAATCTCTTTCACTCTGTCATTCTGTGACTTCTGTTGCTCTAGAATTTGTTTAGAGTCATTTTTTACAGGTATTTTATGGGCTATGTGGGGGAGCTTCTACAGATGCCTCTTTCTACTCCGTCATCTTGGCTCCATCCCCCCCCCAACCACATTTTAAAGAAATTATTAGTCTGTTTCATAGTTTTATAAAATATTTACCTTTTGTCTAGGTTTCTTTGTGTGTGGCTTTGCTATTCTCTCTGTAGTTTTCATTAACATTCCAGTATTGAATTTTAAAAGCTGATTTCATTCATGTGCCGTAATACCCTTCCATGTAATATTGGTAACCCTTGCGGTTAGAAGAAGGAACGTGGTGAGTATGTTAACTGTGCCATGAATTTTGCAGTTGAGCACAGCAAATTTCTGGACTTATAGTTTACACATTGTCATCCTAATAGGTGCTGTTATATTCAGTGTCATGCTCTTGCTGAGCAGTGAAAAATGATAATCAAATTATAAGGCTTTAAGGCAGTAGACATTCACATAAATAGTTTAGAGTTTGTCTGAAGGAAGGGAACAAATACTATCCTAATTGCATACAATACTGTAAATCAATAGGTTCATTCTATTGAAATTTTGAAGATATTACACCATATATAGCTTGCTTTAGAAAAACAATTTATTTGTAGAATGTAAGTATTCAGAAGATTTCAGGAAAAGTTTGTGAAATTTAGTGTACCTAATTCTACTTATTTATAATAACCAGCAAAGTTGTAGGAAAGAAAATAATTATATTGTAATATGTTACAAAACTAAAAAAAACCAACCTACCACTTATAAAATTTTTGTCTTTTGCCCATAAAGGGAATGTCTAAGCACACAAACTCGGAACCAGAGGTGTTGCTGGAAAGAAAGGGCTGTGCAGGAGTGATGACATTAAACAGACCAAAGGTTCTGAACACATTGACTCTCTCCATGATACGAAAGATTTATTCACAGTTAAAGGTTTGTAGCTCTTTTATTTTAAATTGTATTTTTTAAATAGACTTTGTCTTCAAAGACTTTATGCTGTCCTGGAAAAATAATACTTGTACACAGAAAAAAGAAACTTTAAAGTATTAAGTGAATGTCAGTTGCTGTTCTTAGCTTCTTCCTTTGTATTTGAATAGAAATGGGAACAAGAATCAGAAACTTCTTTGATAATTATGAAGGGAGCTGGAGAAAAGGCTTTCTGTGCTGGAGGTGATATCAGAGGTAAAAATTTGTTCTTCAAAATATTTTTTAATGTAACAGATTTTTAAATAGTAATGGATATAATTGTGCTTTGTAGTTTGAGCAATAGTAAATTTTAATTAGATGTCTAATATCTAAGCTGAAGCACTTTAAAAAATGTGCCTTTTTGATTTAAAGTCTCAACTGTCCAGTTCAATATGTGTACTTAGTACTATGTAGAGATGGGGAAAAAGATTATAGAAGAGAGGGCCATCAGAGAAGACGTCTGAGCTATAATCCTTGACTTTGTGGACATGGCATTCAGATAGTATTGTCAATATATTGTTTTGTCATTTTTTCAGATGATGAGAAAGAACTGCTATCATGAATGTGTTGCTTTTTCTCAGTAAATTAGGTATAAAATGATTTGGAAGCCAGTTCAGAGATAAATCTGTTATAATGTTGAAATTAATACATGTTTGTATACTTCTGTATATTGAGTATATATAAATTCCTCTAGTTAAAGTCTATAAGACTGGGTCCATAATTCACTAAAATTTTGTTAAAATGAAAGTAGTTGGTCATTTAAAAGTATTTGATATATGGTATTCTGTAATAATAAATATTATAGGTGAGGTTCAGCTCTTGAATGGGTGATGATCCTAGGTGAGCCATTGAACAGAATGGTAACAGTAGTACTTGAATGTCTTTCTTCACAGGACTGTTGTGGGGAAAGAGCTTTGTAAATCCTGAAATATTATATAAATATGAGTCATTATCATAATTTTGGGTTTTTCACGCACAGACTATATACTTTTGGTTCTGTTTCTGTATCTTTATATTTTAAAATCTGGCAAGGCAAGTTTTCTTTTATTTTTCCCCTTGATATTTTTGACCCACTTGTTTTTCCTAGGACGTTGAAAAAAAATCTTCATGTCTGAAGTAGCCTATTTGTGTTTTGATGTTACGTTGTATCTATACCTTAATTTGGGAAATATTACAATGAAGGCTCAAACCAAACTTACTTAGAGTACAGAAATGGCTTGTTTGAACAGAACTTTTGTTCAGAATCAGAACTGTTTTTTAATAAGAGAAACAGCAGTAAGGTTGATTCAAAAGGGAACAGATGGATAAAATACTTTCATACTGATCAAAGAAAGGTAAGATGAAAGAAGCAGATGTCAAATTTCATTTTAAAGCTTAGAAGGGATCAAGAGTTGGAATATTTTGAAAGAAGACAGAAATAAATTCTAGAGGATTAACCAGAAACTAGTATAAGTAACCAACAATATTATTTTTCAAAATGATGAATTTTGTCTTAACAAAACAAATAAAATATAATAAAACAGTTAAGTTTAACAGTTAAGACAGTACATAAAATTGTTTGCAGATTGTATTTGTGATGATTCATTTTTATTTGCTTGTAGAAGAATGAAAAACTGTACTAATCTTAAAGACATACCATTTGTGTCCATTGCATTAAATAATAATCTTCTTGCTGCTTTAATGCTTTTATTACATATTTGCAGTGAATGTGTTATTCTTTTGCTTTCTTCACTCTGATTATTTTGTATATATTCTCATAATTTTTCATTCCATATATACAGTAATACTTTATTACATTTGTATTATACAGTCTAAATACTTTCCAGTAGTTGGATATGTGGTTTGTTTCTATCTTTTTATCACAAATAATGTTACTATATGAATATTTTGATATGCAGACTAGTCCTTATTTCTTGCCTATAACATTCTTAAGTTACAAACATAATACCAAAAATTCCATAGATCACTTTTTCCTCATAGTCAGAATTTAAAAATGTTTAATTCCAGATACCATATCTGAGTGTAATAGTTGCTAATAGGATTTAAAGGGAGGGTTGGCATGGTCAAAAGTATGGGCCTTTTTGATCTCATCATTAAAGATTGCATGGAGATAAGACTATGTAGGAAATAGGTGGTTCCTAGTGGGAAAAATTATAGAGTTTAAAAGAAAAATGAACAGAGCCTAAGTAAGACAATAGATTCAGGGATGAGGACTACATGATATAGTGGAAAGACTACTAGACTAGAAACTCAAGAGACCTGGATTCTAGTCCTGACTCTGCTACTGTTTAGCTATGTGGCTGTGGGCAAATGATTTCCTCAAACGAGCCCTATCTGTCTAGAAGTGGTATGGTTTGGTGGTCAGTAGTAGTGAACTTGGATTCAGAGCTTCTTGGTTTAAATCAGGCTCTTTGTAAGTTACTATCTATGTGACCTTGGGGATTTCACTTATTCTTTTAGATCCTCAGTTTCCTCATCTCTGAAATGAAAGATGATTAAGGATCAAATCATTTCCAAATCCTGTGATCCTTCATGTTTTCTTTATAAAATGATGAGGTTCAACTAGACAACATCTAAGTTATCTTCTAGTTTTTAAGAGTATGTGGATAGCCCTTTTAGAGGTTTTTTCCACCAGTGATTATTACGAAAATCATATAACTTTTGAATATTTGGTATCAAAAAACTTTCACCTTATTCTATCTGATATTTTACTCTTTTTCTTTTCCAGTCTTAGCAGAGTCAAGGAAGACAGAACCGAAATTGTCTCAGGACCTCTTCAGAGAAGAGTATATTCTGAACTATGCCATTGGTATGTGTGCTGTGCATTGTCATAAAGCAGAATTGAGAAATAAGGTGCATGTCTAACTTAAAAAATTGAAGTATGATATAATATTTAGTAAATCCTTGTGCATTGGCTAGTATTTTATTAAAAGACGAACTTGTTCATTTGGAAGTATCTGGCTTAATGTACTGCATTGAGAATTGTTAATAACTGTGTGTTTAGTTGGACAGTGCAAACAAGCAGGTAAAAACAGAAATCTCTTTCCATGGGGCACAGGAATAACTTATATTTCTGTAGTGCCTTAAACTTTATTAAGTACAAGCATCATTATTCCCATTTTGACATCAGAGAAAGCTGCATACATGCACATATCTTGTTCTGCTGAAACACACATATACAGGTAAAGTGCCTTATAGATTCAGTATTCAGCATATTTTGACTATATAGTCAATTCAGCAAACGTAGATAGAACACTGTTAACCAATAGAGAAAGTGGATGGTAGTCATGGTTCGCAGTTTCCATTGTATGTTGACTTTAGAGTGATGAGTAGATGTCAACAAAAAGAATAGTAAATAGTGTACTGCTAATTCTTTTTTTTACAAAATAAAAAATTGATAATATCCATATTTTTCTTTTTTCTTTTATTTTTTTTCTTTTTTCTTTTTTTTAATGTTTAACAATCACTGCCATACAATTGAGATTTTATCCCCCCCACACCTACCACCCACTACCCTCCTCCCTCCCCACGACTGCATACAATTCTGTATAGGTTCTACATATACTTTCCTATTGAGTACATTTTCACTATAGTCATGCTATGTAGTCAGACTAAAATAAATGGAAGAAATCATATAACAAATCAAAACATGATACACAAAAACATACACATACACAAACATGATCTGCTACATTCTGTGAATGACTTCCATATTTCTTTCTCTGAGTGTGGAAGGCATTTTGCCTTAGAGAACCACCATTGGGATTTTTTTTTTTTAAGAAGTTCTTGCGTTATTACGAAATTCCAAGTCTACCAGAAAAAGCTCTCGCACACTGTGGTCATTGCTGTGCACAAAGTTCTCCTGGTTCTGCTCCTTTCACTCAGCATCAGGTCATCTAAGTCCTTCCAGGCCTCTCTGAAGTCTTCTTGTTCATCATTTCTTATGGCACAATAGTACTCCATTACATTCATATACCATAATTTATTCAGCCATTCCCCAATTGATGGATATCCCCTTGACTTCCAGTTTTTGGCAACTATAAAGAGTGCTGCTATAAATATTTTTGTACATGTGGGACCCTTTCCCATTTTTATGATCTCTTGGGGATACAGTCCTAGTAGCGATATTGCTGGGTCAAAGGGTATGCACATTTTTGTAGCCCTTTGGGCATAGTTCCAAATTGCTCTCCAGAATGGTTGGATGTGCTCGCAGCTCCACCAACAATGAATTAGTGTTCCAACTCTCCCACATCCTCTCCAGCATTTATCATTTTCTTGTTCTGTCATGTTTGCCAGTCTTATAGGTGTGATGTGGTACCTCAGAGTTGTTTTGATTTGCATCTCTCTAATCAATAGTGATTTAGAGCATTTTTTCATATGATTATAGATATCTTTAATTTCTTCTTCTGAAAATTGCCTGTTCATATCCTTTGACCATTTATCAATTGGGGATGACCATTTATCAATTGGGGACATATTTTTCAAACCACTCTTGTTGAGTGCTCCTCTAATTTTCTCCATTTATATTGCAAATATTTGTGCTTTAAATATATTTTTATGTATTTTGCCAAAAAACTGAAGCTTCCAAATATTGAAATTAATTATAGATATGTTTTTTGTAGGTACTTGTCAGAAGCCTTATGTTGCACTTATTCATGGAATTACAATGGGTGGAGTAAGTAAAATGTTTTATTGCACTTATTGAGACATGGATTTTTATTACATGCCAAAGCCAATACAAAAGTTTTTTTTATTCTTTTTAACTTAATATTTTATTTTTCTCAATTACATGTAAAAGCAATTTTAGCATTCTTTTTTCAGATTTTGAATCTAAAATTTTCTCTCTCTATCCCCTCCTCTCATTGAGCAAGCAATGAGCAAGCAATTTGACATAGGTTATACGTGTTTGGCCAATCTGAGAGATGTGTGGTGGTAGCTCAAGAATTGTTTTAATTTTCATTTCTCTAATCAATAGTCATTTAGAGCATTTCTTCATATGCGTATAGATAGCTTTGATTACTTTGTTTGAAAACTACTTGTTCATATCCTTTGATCATTTATCAGTTGAACAGTGGCTATTATTTCTATAAAGTTGACTCAGTTCTCTATATGTTTGAGAAAAGAGGTCTTTGGAGAAACTTGCTATAAAATTTTTTTCGCAGTAGTGATTACCAACTATATATTTCCCTCCATCCTATTTCCCCTCTGTTTATTCTGCCCTCTCTTTCCTTTCACACTGTCCATTCTCAAAAGTGTTTTGCTTCTGACTTTTACCTCCCTCAGTCCACCTTCCCTTCTGTCAAACTCCCCTTTCTCTTATCCCCATCTCCTTGCACTTTCCTGTATGTAAGGTAGGTTTCTACACCCAATTGAGTGTGTTTTCCTTTGAGCCATTTCTGATGAGAATATGGTTCATGTGTTCTCTCTTTCCTTTCCTTCTCCCTGCCCCCGCCACTTCCCTTATCTTCCTCTCCATTTAAAATCTTTCATGACTTTTATTTTTCCCCATGCTACCTTTTCCTTTCTCCTTCTCTCAATGCATTCTTCTTTCTCATCCCTTAATTTTATTTTTTAGTTAATCATCCCATCATATTCAACTCACACTGGTGCTTTTGTTCTGTGTATACTCCTAACTTTCCTAATAATGAGAAAGTCTTTAGGAGTTATAAGTATAATTTTTCCATGTAGGAATGTAAACATATAACTTTATTGGATCCTTTATGATTTCTCTTTCCTGTTTACCTTTTTATGCTTCTTTTGAGTCTTGTTTCTATTCAACTCTGATCTTTTCATTGGGAATGCCTGAAAGTCTTCCATTTCATTGAATGCCCATTTTTTCCACGTGAAGTATTCTCCTGAGTTTTGCTGGGTAGGTGATTCTTGGTTGTAATCCTAGCTCCAGAACATCACATTCCAATCCCTATGTTCCCTTAATCTTGTGTTATCCTGACTGTGGCTCCATGATATTTGAATTGTTTCTTTTTGGATGCTTGCAATATTTTCTTCTTGACCTCTTCTTGAACTGAAAGCTCTGGAATTTGGCTATAATATTCCTGAGACTTTTCATTTTGGAATTTCTTATAGGAGGTGATTGGTAGATTCTTTCAATTTGTATTTTACCTTCTGGTTCTGGAGTAACAAGGCAGTTTTCCCTGATAATTTCTTGAAAGATGATGTCAAGGCTGTTTTTTTTGTTTGTTTGTTTTTTGGATTATGGCTTTCAGGTAGACCAGTGATTCTTAAATCATCTCTTCTGGACCTGTTTTCTAGGTCACTTGTTTTTCCAATGAGATATTTCACATTTTCTTCTATTTTTTCATTCTTTTGATCTTGTTTTATTGTTTTTTGATCTCATAAAGTCATTAGCTTCTACTTGCCCAATTATAATTTTGAAGGAATTATTTTCTTCAGTGAGCTTTTGTAAATTCTGCCACTCTAGAATTTGTTTTGAGGCATTATTTAAAGATATTTGGAGGAGTTTGGGGAGAGCCCATGCCAGCCTCTGCCTTTTCTCCACCATTTTGACTCTTCCTCCCCAAAAGTTCTTTCAAAAAGAAGTGTTATAATTCAAATATAATAGAGAATCAGATAGTTGTACTACATGAGGCCCAGCAAAAAAAAAAAATGGCAGACATACATACCTTAGCAGTTTGCTTTGTACACCAAATGTAGGCTCCTAGTTTTGTGTGTCTTCTAGACTCGGAGCCTTAGGCATGGTCTTGTTGTTCAAAAATAATCATTGAGAATTATATATAGAACAGCTGTTTTATTTATTCAGCATGACTTCTCTTCCTCTACTGCTGCATTTGATTGCTGTATTTCTTTACTTTTTTGCCTTCATTTTGTTGACCTGGTGGTTGATCGCTTTATTTGTACACTGTTTTCTCCTCTTAATTCCCTTGCTTTCTTAGTATATTTCTATTCATGTCTCGCCAAACTCCAAACTTGAGTTATCTTCACCATACACTCCTATTTCAGGATGCTGGAGGAAGCCTTACAAAATCTACTACTGAATTGTTTTCTAATCTCAGCCAGGCTGTTGCACAACAATCCTTTTGATCTTACCTAATTAACTCTACATTTCCACAATGGCTATCTAAACCTTATTCTCTTTTCCCAAACTCTCTACATCCTTCCTCTCCCTCCCCCCATGCTCTTAGCTGAGGAACTCTCTTGTTTATTGATAAAAATCAAGGCTATTAGTTCCCTATTTGCTGAATATCCTTTCCTTGCTATTGTTAAGTGAACTTTTGTTAAATTTTATATGATCTGTGAATAACTCTTTTCAATTTGATCCTGTACCTTAACCTCTGAACTAGCTTGAATCTTTCCTGGCCCAGAAAAACCCCCTAGGCTAGACAACCAGGCTACCTTAACCTTCTTACACTGGAGGATATAGCGTTCTTAGGCCTGTGCCCCATTCAAAAATCATCAAGTTTTAAGTCTTCAGCCCCCTCCCCCTTCCATTTCAGCCACTCCTGATTGTGCAGTCAGTGTCTGTCACTACTTGAGGAGTAGGAGGAGTTGTAGGGGAGAGTATTCCAACAGAGTCTCTGAAGAAACATGGTATCCTCTGATGGACCTTTGCAGAAACCTGCAATGTATCTTATCTTAGCTCCTGTGGGTGGAGGCTGGTAGGAGAGAGGTGCTGAGTGAACAGTTTAAGGAGCAGCGTTCTCTGATATTAATTGTATTAAGAATTTTGCCTCATAGGAGTTCTGATTTTGTGTGTGTATGTATGTGTGTGTGTGTGTGTGTGTGTGTGTGTGTGTATCTAACTACAAGTACATCTGGCGTTTAATTCCCTTTTTTTGGAGAGTTGAAATGGTTTAGGCAAAGGGACTAATTTGTCATCTTGCTTGTTAATCATATTCCTATAGTTCTTAATGTCTGTATTTAACACTTAATCTTATATTATTTATACATAGATATATGAGTTTTTTTCCACCTGTGTATGTCTTGTCTCTCTAATTCCACAACCTTTTATTCACATGAGCTGCAAGTGAATTAAGATACTTGATAGGAAGACACTGCCTTACGTATCTTTCAGTCTCCAGTAGTACTGAATACAGTGACTTGCACATAGTAGACTTTCCCTTTTTATCTTGAATTTCTTTTAGATAGATATTTTGTAATAACACTGGATTCAGAGAATCCATGTTGATGATGATCAATCAGTTGATTGATGTGGGTATTTCCTCCTTTTGAATAGATCATAATTCCTCCACAACATGTTCTTCTGGGCAGTTCTTGTCCTCCATTTCTAAAAATCTCTCATAGAAGATAAACCAAACAAACTGGAGGCCCTGTCTTAGGTATTTTAATATTTAATATGTAGTAGTATATTCCTGAAGGATTGTTGTTACTTCATTATCCTTGATGCCTTTTATGCCATTTCTTGAAAGTAGTTCATTAATTGTAATAAGTCACAAACTTCCTACCCATATCTATCATACATTTTGTACTATCACTTGTAATTTTAATTCTTCTGAGACTGAGGTAATAATGCTTCACTGCTTCAAGAATCTGTGGTTTAGTCGGTGTAGGTATTCCCTTCACTGACGCAAATTTCAACCTCCCTGGAACTTAGTCAGTCTTGGAGACCATCTACTCATTGTGTTAATAATAATAATAGTAAGTAATTTGAATGAATGAAAAAAGAAAAGCATGTACTAGGTATTTACTATGTTCATAGCACTGTCAGTTAAACAGTGACAATACAGATAAAAATGTAACATAGTCAGGCCTAGGAGGTTTTAGCTGTAAGTTAGATGAGAAAGTCCTATAGTCCTTAGGGTGCAGTAGCAAAGCAGATGGTAATATAGCTTCTTTAATGTCATATTAGTTAAAATTAGATAAAATCATATTAGTTTCTGATAGTGAGCCATTTGACAGTGCTTTTTATGGTCCTTAGGACCTGTGGCTGCAGCTACCAGGCTGCATTTGCATGGAGTTACTTCCTGGAATGATGTGGGGGCTGAATTGGAAGCAGGACTTGTTGTCTGAGATGGGGGTGCTACCACTTCCAGGGCTCATGGGCCTTACCTGCCAGTTGGAAATGATTGGTCAGCTGGTGGTGGAGGTGGTGAAGATATTGTTAGGTTCCTTTTCTAAAGCCATTGAAGCTCTCATTGATGGCTGTGAAGCCCAGGTTGGAAGCTGGGTGAGTGATTAAGGAGAAATTATTATTCCTGAACTGTCTTCATTGAGATCTTAGGGGAGGTAGTAGTTAAGGTGGAAGTGGTGGTTCGACTTACCCAGTAATTGCCCCATCTGGACTCTTCCTTAGGTTGCCTTGCTGTTTACATAATTTATCTAAGAGTGGGCAACCTCATTAAAAATTGGGAATAACCATTTTTTTTTTTACAAATGATTTAAATATGTATTTTTGGGAGACTTTATCATGTTTTATTTGAAAATCTAATTCAAGGAATTTGCTTTCAATTAATCAACAGTCATTTATTAAGCCCCTGCCATGAGCCAGACACTGTGTGAGACATTAGACATAGAAAGACAAAAGGAAGCAACCCTTGCTCTTGATGAGCTAACAGTAAAGCTTAACAGCTAAAGGAGTTAGATTGTAAACATGTAGCTTTGATTTGTGTGCTAGCATTCTGTTATTTAAAAACAAGTCTGTGTTTTTCTTCCCCAAGCAGGATTTTTGAGCTATAATCATTTCATGTAAATCTCTTATTTATTCCCTCTGAGGAAGGAAGAATGGTGATATGAGAGAGGGGTAATCTTTCCAAAGAAAAAACATACTGAACCCATTTCAGAATTCATTGTAGATGTAATTATGTTTTTATCTTAACTTGGATTTGAATCGGTAAGATAAATCAAAGATAAATTAAAGCCCTAATGAAAAATTAGAAATAGGTTGCTTACTATTAGGAAAATGTGAATGATCCAGTAGATGGGGCCATAGAGCTTAATTTTGGCTACGCATGATTTTATTTTCTCTTCCAGAATTGAGATTGATTTGTAAAACTGATTTTGGTTTGTAATTTTTTGTTCCATTATATTTTACATCATATGTTGAGATGTCTGAAAGGCATTTGGGGATGTGAAATTGGAGATCAACAGAGAAATTGAGGCACAATAGGTAGATTTGAGAATCATCTACATAAAGACAGGGTATATGGGATATTCAAGGGGGACTGGCACCTCTGGTATGAGGTCTTCCTGAACCCTTTTCAGGTCTGCTTATCCACCTTTGGTGTCTCTCTGGCACTCAATTCACACTTTTTTCTCTAAGAAACTGTAGCATGTGTAGTGGGATATTGATAATGCATTTTTGCTTATTATTAATATAATTTTGCTTTTTAATGGGAAGATCTTCTTCATCCATTAATGGGCCTGTCCATTAAGGGGAGTTTGATTAGGGAAGACTTGTAGGAAGGCTCATACATTTTGTTAATGAGTCACTGGTTCTCAAGGGTTGTGATGCCCTCTGGCTCTAAAAAATGTATAAATATATTTTATAGTGAGGTGAGGTTTTACTTTGGGGCTTACTCTTTGGAAGTGTTTGTTTGGCCAGATGAGACTCTGAGCAGCCACTGAGGAGCCCCCCCCAGCTTTGAAAACCAGATGTTGGTCCTTCCCTCAGACATTTGACTCTGTCTGTTGATCTGTGATGCATGCATCACAGACATGTCTGACATGCATGTCAGACAGTAGGCAGCCATGTCTGTTGATTTTGATTTCTCTGTATTTTAGTTCAGGGTGCTGACTTTTCCCCCCTGAACTTAGTGAATGATACATATACTTGATTAAAGTGATTGTTGACCTCTCAAAAGTTTCTTTCCTTTTAGAAAAGCAGATTAAAGAACCTGTACAACAGGCACTCCGGTGTATGTCAGGGTTCTTGTTTTTACAAGTGGCCTCACCCCAGTAAACCACTTCTGTAGAGGTGCTAAACCAGGTTGATTGTAAACCATTATGGGGGTGTCTACCCCAAGCATGTGAAGACTTCCCCTAATGGAATGGTAGATGAGAATATTTTGTTCCAATGGCCATGAAGGCACCTAAGGCAGGTTCCATGGAGCTGCATCTTGGGGCCATGGCCAGTCATGTTGACTTTTGTCCTGCCATTGGACTTTGATAACGCTGGAAGGAGGGTGAGGCTGATGACTTGCAACTCTGCCTTATTTAAATCTAATTTATGCACGAGTCAAGACATCTCCACAGAATTCTCTTTGAAAATGAAGGACAAACAACAACATAAGTAAGTTATTAAATCCATGAGAACTGATGAGATCACCAAATGAGGTGATAGAGAAGAAGAGAAAAAGGCATGGGACAGAATCTTGAGTGACACCTACAGTTAGAGGGCATGTTCTGTAGGAGGATCCAGCATAGGAGATAGAGAAGGAGGGTTCAAATAGGTAAGAGGAGAACCAGGAGAGAATAGTGTCCTGAAAACGTAGAGAGTATCAAGGAGGAGAGTATCAACAATGTCAAAGGCTGTTTGTGGAGAGTGCACAGTCGTATTCCATTATTTTCATTGTACCACATTTTGTTTAGCTGTTTCCCAGTTGATGAGCATCTGCTTTGTTACCAATTCTTTGCTGTCACAAAAAGTGCTGCTATGAATATTTTGGTATGTATGGAGACTTTCTTCTTATCAATGGCCTTCTTGGATTAAAAGCCCAGTAATGGAATCTTGGAGAACAAGACCAGTAGGATGCTGTAGCTGTTGCCCTTCTTTGCTGACTTCCTCCCTTTCCCAGTGGTACCCTGAGTCCCCTTCCCTCATCCTTGGTTCCCCTTCTCTCCTTGCCCACTCTGCTGCCTCGGGTCTTTCCTCTTCCTCTCCCTTCTTCCTCTGGGTCAGATAGTATGGACAGTTTAGTTCTTTCATTTGCATTATTCTAAATTGTTTTCCAAAATGGCTGTGCCATTCATAGCTCCATCAATAATGCACTAATAATGGTAATAACAACACTAAGAATAGTAGCAATAGTAGCATTTATATAGTGCCTACTGTGTGCTAAGCGCTCTATAAATGTCATCTCATTTGGTCCTTGCAGCAATCCTAGGGGGCAGAATGGTTAAGTGCTTTGCCTGAGTCTGCACAGCCAGTGCATGTCCAAGGTTGGATTGGAATGCCAGCGCTCTGCTCAGTGTGCCACCTAGCGTTCTCTGATAACACATGCAGGACCCCTCCTGCATTGACTGCTGCCACCTTCTTGTCATTCTTGCCAGTTTGCAGGGGGTGAGGTGAAGCCTGAGGGCTGTTTTCATTTACATTTCTCATCTTAGCGATTTGGAACATTCTTGTAAATGAATTGTTAATAGTTTTCAGTTATTCTTTAATGAATTGTTTGTTCATATCCTTGACCACTTGTCTTTTGGGGAATGGTTATTGTGTGTGTGATGTGTGTATATATTATATATACACACGTACACCTGTGTGTATTCATACCCACATATATGTGTATTAATTTCTCTCTCTTTTAATTGTTTGTATGTCTTGGATATCAAATCCTGATGAGAGAAATTTGAAACAGATTTTCCCCTTCTTATCCCGAATGCATTAATTTTTTCTGCAAAAGCTTTCCAATTTCAAGTAACCATAGTTATCTCTTTTATCTTATAATTCCCTCTGTCCTTTATATAAGAGGTTTGTGATCTGCTTTTCTTCTGATTTTTATAGTATTTTTTAATAGTGTGATCTTTAACAGGTCATGTATTCGTTTAGAATATTGTGAATATGATATAAGATATTGGTCTAAATCAATTTCTGCCACATTGTTTTACAGTTTTCCCAGTAGTTTTTTTTAAAATCAGATAAAGAGTTCTTTCCTAAGTACTTTATGTTTTCTAGTTTTTCACACACTGGATCACTGAGTTCTGTTATTTCTGATTCTCCTTTGTCCAGTCTGTTCCATTGTTCTACCTAATTTTTAACCAATACCAGATAGTTTTGGTGAATGATGCATCAAATATAATTTGAACTCTAGCGATTGTATTTCTCTTTTATCCTGACCTCTTTTCATCATTTCCCTAGATATTTTTGCTCTTTTCTTTTTCCAAATAAATTTTATTATTTTATCAAGTTCTATAAAGTATCCCTTTGATAGACATGTGGCATTCAATTATAAATTAGCTGTGGTAGAATTGGAATTTTTATTATATTGGTAAGCCTCTAATCTCTTTCAGTGGAGTTCGGCTAGAAATGGTCTTAGAATAATCCCTGTTGTTTTATATTTAATGTTCTGCTGGCTATTGTTCGGGTGGATAAAATAATTGTTTTTTGTGACTGAATAAGTATAGATTCACAGAAAGCATTCTCACTGCAATTCAAGTAACATGATAGTAGGGTGATGTATACTTCATCTTATTTCTACATGATTTTGATCTCTTCTTTCAGATCTCTATACTTTGAAAGCATAACATTCTATGTAGCTTGGAAATTCCATGAATATTTATTTGAATAGTGACATCAATTAAAAATGTTGTTCTTCAGGTTTTATCCATCAGTGTTATATCTGGATGATGATGATGATGATTTCTCATTGTTTCTTTATGTGACCATATGCAGTTTTCTTGTTTACCTTTTCTGAAAAATGGGATGGACCATCTCCTAAGGGCGAATGACTTCAGTGATCTGATTGGTACCTGCTCTTACTGTCCCCATTTATGGATGAGCAAACTGAAGTAGAGAAGGATTAAGTGACTTGCCCAAGATCACACAAATGGCAAGTGTTTGAGACAAAACTGAGCTCAGGTCTTCCTAATTTTAATACTCTATGCACTGTACCACCTGGCTGCTTGTGTTCTACCTAGGTAAATTATTAAAATTAGGTCTATGTTTATGACAATATCTTATCTTTTTTAAAAAATTTTTTTAAAAAATTCTAATTGCCCCTATCACTGATCTGCCCTCTCTTCTAACATCCCTCCCTTCCCTTGTCCCCATCTTCTCTTTTGTCCTGTAGGGCCAGATAACTTTCTATACCCCTTTACCTGTATTTCTTATTTCCTAGTAGTAAGAACAATACTCGACAGTTGTTCCTAAAACTTTGACTTCCAACTTCTCTTCATTCCTCCCTCCCCGCCCATTCCTTTTGGGAAGCAAGCAATTCAATATAGGCCATATCTGTGTAGTTTTGCAAATGACTTCCATAATAGTCGTGTTGTGTAAGACTAACTGTATTTCCCTCCATCCTATCCTGCCCCCCATTGCTTCTGTTCTTTCTTTTGATCCTGTCCCTCCCCAAGAGTGTTGACTTCAAATTGCTCCCTCTTCCCTCTGCCCTTCCTTCCATCATCCCCCCCCACCCTGCTTATCCCCTTCTCCTCCACTTTCCTGTATTGTAAGATAGGTTTTCATACCAAAATGAGTGTGCATTTTATTCTTTCCTTTAGTTGAATGTGATGAGAATAAGCTTCATGTTTTTCTCTTACCTCCCCTCTTTTTCCCTCCACTGAAAAGTCTTTTGCTTGCCTCTTTTATGGGAGATAATTTACCCCATTCCATTTCTCCCTTTCTCCTCCCACTATATTTCTCTCTCACTGCTTAATTTCATTTTTTAAAATTTAATTTAATTTAATTTTTTATTATTTTTTTAATGCTTAACAATCACTGCCATACAATTGAGATTTTATCCCCCCCACCCCTAACCCCCACTAACCCCCTCCCTCCCCATGACTACATACAATTCTGTATAGGTTCTACATATACTTTCCTATTGAGTACATTTTCACTATAGTCATGCTATGTAGTCAGACTAAAATAAATGGAAGAAATCATATAACAAATCAAAACATGATACACAAAAACATACACATTCACAAACATGATCTGCTACATTCTGCGAATGACTTCCATATTTCTTTCTCTGAGTGTGGAAGGCATTTTGCCTTAGAGAACCACCATTGGGATTTTTTTTTCTTTTAAGAAGTTCTTGCGTTATTACGAAATTCCAAGTCTACCAGAAAAAACTCTCGCACACTGTGGTCATTGCTGTGCACAAAATTCTCCTGGTTCTGCTCCTTTCACTCAGCATCAGGTCATATAAGTCCTTCCAGGCCTCTCTGAAGTCTTCTTGTTCATCATTTCTTATGGCACAATAGTACTCCATTACATTCATATACCATAATTTATTCAGCCATTCCCCAATTGATGGATATCCCCTTGACTTCCAGTTTTTGGCAACTACAAAGAGTGCTGTTAATTTCATTTTTTAAAGATATGATCCCATCCTATTCAGTTCCCTCTGTGCTCTCTGTCTCTGTGTGTGTGTGTGTGTGTGTGTGTGTGTGTGTGTGTGTGTGTGTGTGTATAATCCCACCCACTACCTAGATACTGAAAAGTTTCAAGACTTACAAATATTGTCTTTCCATGTAGGAATGTAAACAGTTTAACTTTAGTAAGTCCCTTATGACTTCTCTTTGCTGTTTACCTTTTCATGCTTCTCTTCATTCTTGTGTTTGAAGGTCAGATTTTCTTTTCAGCTCTGGTCTTTCCATCAAGAATGCTTGAAAGTCCTCTATTTCATTGAAAGACCATTTTTTCCCCTGAAGTTTTATACTCAGTTTTGCTGGGTAGGTGATTCTTGGTTTTAGTCCTAATTCCTTTGACTTCTGGAATATCATATTCCACACCCTTTGATCCCTTAATGTAGAAGCTGCTAGATCTTGTGTTATCCTGATTGTATTTCCACAGTACTTGAATTGTTTCTTTCTAGCTGCTTGCAGTATTTTCTCCTTGACCAGGGAACTCTGGAATTTGGCCACAATATTCCTAGGAGTTTTTCTTTTTGGATCTTTTTCAGGAGGTGATTGGTGGATTCTTTCAATATTTATTTTGCCCTCTGGTTCTAGAATATCAGGGCAGTTTTCCTTGATAATTTCATGAAAGATGATGTCTAGGCTCCTTTTTTGATCATGGCTTTCAGGTAGTCCCATAATTTTTAAATTGTCTCTCCTGGATCTCTTTTCCAGGTCAGTTGTTTTTCCAATGAGATATTTCACATTATCTTCCATTTTTTCATTCTTTTGGTTATGTTTTGTGATTTCTTGGTTTTTCATAAAGTCATTAACCTCCATCTGTTCCATTCTAATTTTGAAAGAACTATTTTCTTCAGTGAGCTTTTGAACCTCCTTTTCCATTTGGCTAATTCTGCTTTTGAAAGCATTCTTCTCCTCATTGGCATTTTGAACCTCTTTTGCCAATTGAGTTAACCTATTTTTCAAGGTGTTATTTTCTTCAGTGTTTTTTTGGGTCTCCTTTAGCAATATGTTGACCTGCTTTTCATGCTTTTCTTGCATCTCTCTTATTTCTCTTCCCAGTTTTTCCTCCATCTCTCTAACTTGGTTTTCAAAATCCTTTTTGAGCTCTTCCATGGCCTGAGCCCATTGAATATTTATTTTGGATGTTTGGGATACAGAAGCCTTGACTTTTATGTCTTTCCCAGATGGTAAGCATTGTTCTTCCTCATCTGAAAGGATGGGAGAAGGTATCTGTTCACCAAGAAACCAACCTTCTATAGTCTTATTTTTTCCCCTTTTTTGGGCATTTTTCCCAACCAATTACTTGACTTTTAGGTCCTTTGTCAAGAGTAGGGTATACTCTGGGAATCTTTGAGATCTCAGTTCCTCCAAGGTGGCACAATCAAGCATGTGGACGCAGAAAGGGATTTTTATGCCCAGAATTTTAGCAGTTACCTCTCCACAGCCACCTGGCCTTAAGCACTGGGGGCTGATTTCCAGATTAAGCTGGATGGGCAGGGCCACCATTCAGTGTGTGACAAAGACCAACTCCCCCAGGGCCTCCACACAGGGCAGAGGCAAGACTTAGCTCTTCAGTGCCCCCAGGGGTTTTTACGCTCCAACAATGTAGCTTCCATATGGGCTGTGGTGCAGGCTCTGTGGCTACTGCCTGCTGCCAGAGCTAAGGGAAGGTCTTCTCCCTTCCTGGCTTGCTGATAAAACCCTGTCACTGACCTTTGGTGCCTGTGGGCGGAGGGATCTGAGGACCCGCTACTGTGACTGGAGATTCTGCCCGTGAGGTGTTCTCCCAGAGTCTCGTTGCGCCGCGCTGCCAGACCAAGGCTGGGCTGGGCTCCGCATCCGGTGCAACTGACGTTTCCGTAGGCCTTTCAGGTCACTGTGGGCTGGAAATCTCCTCCACTCTGTTCTCCACTTGTGCTGTTCCAAAATTTGTTGAGAGTCCCTCTCTATTTTATGGGCTGTGGGGAGGACCCTGCGTAAGTGTGTCTTTCTAGTCTGCCATCTTGGCTATGCCCCACTATGGCAATATCTTGACTGAATTTTAAAGGTCCTCTAAAACTTAGTTTTGATTTATAGAATTGCTTCTTTCTTTTTCATAGTTGTCAAGTTTCATTATCACCTGAGGCAATTAAAGAACAAACCAGTACTTTATTTTAGAAGAAAAAGAATTCTTAATATGCCATCTATTCATTTAACACTAAAAGCATTGAAAGGATACGTTAGACAACTATGTTGTAAAAAAAAAAAAAAAAAAGGTTTCTCAAAGAAAAGATAGTAATTATCTTGTGAAACAGCTTGCTGTTTTGCCCACTGCTTTAACGTAATTTAGGAACTCTTTCATCTCATTAGTATCTTGAACAGTCTTCATAAGCGTAGAAAGCACTTTAAGATCACTTCTCAAGGCTACACGAGATCAGAACGAGGGGATGGGGCACTCTGTGACTACTTCTGTTTCTGTGATTTTGTAGTTGAGGAAATGGAGGCAGTTAGAGGTTACGTGACTTGGCTAGCCTGTCTCAGATTTTGGATTCAAGTCTTCTTGAGTCTAGCCTAGGTTCTATCCATTACGCCACCTTGCTGCCAGTTCAGTTCACCTCTTGGTTTTTTCCTTTAATTTTCAGTCAAATAAATGATTATCTCTGGGAACAATGGCAGAAGTTAGTTTGTTCACCCCCTCCCCTCCACTTTAAATGTTACTCCATGTCTGTCTTTCTTAATTTCTGTCTCTGTCTGCTTTGATTTCATTGGTATGGGAAAGTCTTGATGTAAACTTTCCCTCCTGTCATGCAAACTGGCCACGCCTTCATAACTTATAACTCCTTCATAACCTTTAGTCTCTCCCAGATCCACTCTTGACTCTCTGGGCTTTTCCACTTTGATGTCAGCAGCTTTCTCACTACCACTCTCCCTCCTTTCCTACCCCATGTATTTTTTTTTTCTCCATTAAAATGTAAGCTCCCTGAAGGTAGGGACTGTCTTTTTTGCTTATATCTTATTGTAGGCCCACTCCATTGCCTGCCTAGCTCTAGTAAACACGTAATGAGTGCTTTATCTATCTGGATAATTGCCTGATGACCACTAGAGGCCTTAGGTGACGTCATAGAGCTAATATGAATCAGAGGCAGGATTTGAACTAAAGTGCACTTGATTCCAAGGTAGGCCTTCAACTATGCCGTGCTGTCTTTCTTATCTTCCTTTATAGTCATTCTTTCCACTGGAAATTTGCAAGCTTTCTTCGGCTTTGAGGTATAAGCTGAGGTACTTGGATATATCCTACATATATAGCTATTGAGTAGTGTAACAGTAATAGTAACTATATAGTGTATAGTATGTGTATATATATATATAGTATATATAACTATATCGTGTATAGTAACTGTATAGTGATTTCAGATTTATAGAATTTTTTTCTCTAAACCTTGTGATGTAGAAATGCATTATTGATGACTTTTAGACTAATGTAAAAGCTTCTGTCTCTAACCTCTAACCAGTTTTCTAGCATCTATACTGGTTAAAACCTTCCCCTTTATTAGCCTAGATCCTCGGTTCAGGAGCTATACTTCTAATGCCTTTAGCCGATCACCTGTATCAACTCCTAGAAGCCTCAGCCTGTCTGACACAACTGCTTGTTACCTTCTCTGTCTCAGATTGCCAGCTGAGAATAAATTGTGCAAATGGAATCTTTACAATATTTGTATAACTCTGTTGCTCTTAACTACAGGCTACAGGGACAACCAATAGGTACTTCATTTTATAAGACTTGGCAGAAAGTATATGAAATTAAGCTAAATATTGGATCTGGTTTGTGGGGGAGAAGTTTCCTACTCCTGCTTTAATAGAGAAACTTAACTTATTTTATTTAGTCATTTGAATAGCTCATTCTAACACACTAGGGAGATATGACCTTTTTAGCAAATCCAGGAAAATGAATTATGACTTTATAGGAATTTGAGAGAAGAACCGGTGAAGACCAGAGTTCTAGTCTACCACTAAGTAGATGTGTGAACTCAGATAAGTCACTCCCATAGGCCTCAATTTTCTTCTTTCCATTAAAAAGGCTTTGCAAATCTTAAAGTGCTACATAAATGCTGACACTTTTTATTATTTTTCTCTATGAAATGAGCAAATAGAATTAGATGGTCTTTGAGGGCCTTTCCAACTCCATATTTGATTTTCCAAGATTTTTTATTTTTAAAAAACACAACATTTTTTAGCTAATGTGATTAACCTCTAGCAGCAATGGATGCCTTGAATCCCATAATGAAAACAAAACAAAACTCTTGTTTTTAGAATAAGTACAAACCTATAACATTTTGGTGTCTTTTACATCCATAACTATGGAAGAACATTATTGCGCATTTGACTCGTGATCCTGTAAATGAAATGACAGATAAATCTTATAAATGATGAAAATATATTGTACCTTTGCTATCTTTTATTTCAACCATGCTACTGGAAGCACTTATTTGGATTTTTCAGAGGCGTCATGCCTCTGAAGAATAATTGTAGTATCAAAATAACTCCTGTGAATGCTGTGAGTGCTAGATTTGATTTTTTTTCATCTTCGTATTGTAATATAGGGAGTATATAAGGTGGTAGGTGAAAAAAATAAAGTTCCTGGTCTCTAAAGCCAGGGTTTGTAGGGCCTTAGAGATTCTCCCCTGCTTTTCCTATGAGGTGATATTGGGGTGGGAAAAGTGAGGGCCATAATGTATGGATCACTGATTTGTTGTAGCACCCAGCATATATTGGGAATGCATAGTCTCATGTAATCTATGATCAGTTTTTTCCCTAGGCTTTTTCTCAATGTAAGAGAACAGCAGTAGAAGGGAAAAGAAAGATCAATTTTAATTTTTAAAAATTTTTTATTTTAATTTTAATATTTCATCCACTTTTTTCAAAGATCAATGAAATGTCATTGTAGTAGGTAATCATTTCACCTATTTGAAGTCTATAATAGAAAATATTTACTTCTCTTCAACATCTATCTTGAGGGCAATATTTTTACATTTCTTAAATTCAAATAAATTCACATCTGATGTTCTCATTCCCCATGAGTATTGAACATTGACACATTATGATAAAAATTGAGAAAAGCAGTTTTTTTAACCTCAGTGTTTTTCCACCTTCCCATTTTTTTTTCTGCTTTGAAATGGCAAGTAGTGCCATCATGTGGTTTTATCTTTGTTAAAAGATCTACTAGGTTATGCCATTGGAAGGTGAAGTCTAGGGAATTTAGAAATTGAGCAATTTTAGATCTCTGTTTCAGTTAACTTTGTCACAGATTTCTGGTTAACACAATCAATTCCTGTTCTTAATTAATGAACACAAGGATCTCAAAGATTAATTAGATGATAATGGATCACACTAGACCAGGACTCAGTGCTTCTACTTTCTCTTCCTCTTCCTTGATCACTTCTTAGATCAGAAATGGAAAGGAAGAAAAGATCAAATCAGTAATGCAATGAACATTTACTAAAGTGCCTACCATGTGCCAGGCATTATGCCAAATGCTGGGGATACCAAAAGAGGCAAAAGATAGTCCCTGCTGCTGAGGAGTTTATAATCTAATGGGGGAAACAATACACAGATGATTGATGACAAACAAGGAGCAGTTTGGCCTGAAAAATCCCAGGGCTTGTGAGTGGTGTCAGAAGGGAGTAGATTGATAGGTGTTATCCATAGTTGATTTGCTCATAGTTCATGGTTCTAAGGACTGGAGAGTGGGGGCAGGGAAGGGAGATGGTTAGGGAGGTGGTTGTTGTGGAGGTGGTGGAGGATGTGGTTTGATGAGGGGAGGGAAATGATGTATGACTGTGGACTTCCCTGAAGGTAGTGTTGCAAGAGAGGCAGTTACCAGCCAGAAGCACAAGAACCTACGTCTTCAGAACATGGTCTTTGGGGTGGGCAGCAAGGTGAGATGATTGAAATACTTCAATATCGAAGATATCTGTAATTTCATCTTTGTGGATTATAAGTACCATTGCCTTTTAAAACAGAGAAGCAATGGAGGTTAAAACCAATTCAAAGAAAACTTGGCAAGAAACCAAATAAAGCAAAGCCAGCCTGAGGTTATTTAAAGATAAAAATGGGACAACAAACAAAAGAAGAATGGAAAAGAGCCACAAAGTTTGGTTTGTTTTAAATAATGAGCTGTTTTCACCGTCAAGGAAGGTAGAGCTGCCACATTTAGACTATCACACAGGAGTTCTGTTGTAGAGGAGGTAGCAATGGTAATAAAGAGAGCAAAGATGGGAAAAGCAGCCAGATTAGACCAAATGTCTTGTGCTAGAAGGTCACAGTGGTGAGTGTGTTGAGGGATCAATTCACAATATATGTGAAGGAGCATTGTACTGAATGGATGGAAAAAAATCTCATACCTTAAAAAAATCTCATACTTTAAAAAAAAAGATCCCTCAAAGAACATCTACAACTACTGACTTAAAGGCTTGCTTCTCCATCTCCATAAATTTTTTTTTCTGAGAATCATCTCCATATACATTAAGGCTGTCTTCCCCCAAAAAAGGTCAGGGTGCAGCTCAGTGGTGCAGCTGATAGAGCGTCGGCCCTTGAGTCAGGAGGAACTAAGTTCAAATTCTGCCTCAGGCATTTGACTCTTCCTATCTGTGTGACCCTGGACAAGTCACCCAACCCTGATTGCCTTCCCCCACCTCAAAAAAAGCATATCTTCCATGAGTATATTAGTGGGGAGCAGACAAGCTTTTAGAGATGGTATAACACCATTAAGCATATCTTTACTATCAGCCAACTGACTTAAAGATGTAGAGAGCTGAGGATTGTTTCTTATTTAAAAACCAAAACAAACATTCAGTAGAATAAAACTCTGCCTTTGAAGACTTGTTCCTATAAAGATTTCTCCCATCCATCCATAAAAATCACCGAAGATTCATTGAAAGATATAACAACACAGAGAAACTTGTTCATTGACCCTCTACGCACAAATATCAGGTGAGCCTTATAACAAAGTGTGTGCAACTGGAGTGTCATCATTGTGATGGGAAAGATCTGGCACAAAGGTTAAGTGGAAGAGCAAGTTCCTGTGGACGGTGAGAGCTTTCAGATAGTTAGATCAGATACAAAGAGCATCTCTGCTCTCAAAGAGAGCTCACGGTCAAATGAGGATAGCACACAAACAGCCATGTGCAGTCAAGCTATATAAAGGGGGAACTAGACAAATCAAAAGAAGGAAGACGCTAGAATTAAGGGGGAATTCTGTAGAATGTGGAGTTTTAGCTGGATTTGAAAGGAGAAGATGACTGGAGGTGATAGGGACCCAGTACAGTTTATGGAGTAGAGAGAGTGATATGGTCACACCTCTGCTTTATGAAAATCACTTGGACAGCTGAGGAGGGAACAGATGAAGAGGGATTCCGAGCAGAAGAGTATGAAGGAAGAAAACAAGCATTTATTAAATTCTTACTATGTACCGGATCCTTGCTAAGTATTTAACCAGTATCTCGTATGATTCTCATAACAATCTCAGGAGGTAGGTGTTATTATTATCCCCATTTTACAGTTGAAGAAACTGAGGTAGGCAGAGGTTAAGTGACTTGTTCAAGATCACATAGTCAGTAGGTGTCTGAGGCCAAATTTGAACTGACCTGGTCCTCTGTCCACTGAATTCCCCATCTGGCAGGGAGATCAATGAGCAGGCTACTTGAGTAGTCCTGATATGAAGTGATAAGGGCTAGTAAGAGTGCTGACAATGTTGGAGGAGAGATGCTTTGTTCCTCAACACATGTATAGGCATGAAGGCCCACAATGTGGGATCTGGGACTGACAGCAATCCCAAAGTTGGGCTTATTTTTTAGTTAACCTTAAGCATCAAAACCTAAGCATTGATATTGGTACTTTTATTAACATGAAATAATGAATATTTGCATTTTTGATTGAACACAGAAGCTTAATTTCTAGGTGCTCTTTGTACTCCTAATTGACACAGAGTGCCTACTGTTGAGTGCTTTCTGGTACCATAATAGAGCTGCTACTTCAGCCATTGCATGTTATCTTGCTTTCAGTGCTTATATTTAGGCATTTGACCTTTTGGGAAGCAAATACTGATTTTGTACAGTTGACACGCTGGTAGTTTTAGTGGCTATTGTCTTTTCACTTTAAAAAAAAGCAATTAATAATGCCTTTTTTTCTATGACCAAGTCAAGAGTGAAGTAGCACTATGATGTGGGGGGAGGGGGGTGTTTGTGTGTGTGTGTGTGTGTGTATGTGTGTCACATATCAGTTTCTGAGCTTAGTAATGGTATAGAAGGTAATAGTTTGGTAATTATATGCCTGGAAACCCTGTTGCAAGAGCTTCTCTTACATTGGTACCCATCCCAATCACGCTACAGAGATAATAGGTCTGAGTTTCACTTAGCAAATAAAATGTAGAACAGAGCATTCTGTAGAATAAAGGTCCTCGCTCCATCCTAGCTAGATTGAGGCTATAGCCCTGATGTCTGTGACCCCTCCCATCCAACTGCTGAGTAGATTACTCATGTATTATGATAAGTTATTCTCCATTTGGCATTTCAAGCTCTTCACAACCTGCCCCTTCCTAGTGATCTAGTCTTCTTACTCATCATTCTCCTCTATGCACCCAAATTCCAGCCATATTGCCCTTCTTGCTGTTCCTTCCACAAACACTTATTATTCTATTTCCATCTTTCCCTGAGTCTGGATTGTTCTCCCTTCTCACTTTTACCTTTTAGAATTCTTAGATTCATTCAGAGCTCAGCTCACCTTCTACAGGAAGCCTTTCCTGATCCCATCAGCTGCTAGTGTCCTCCTTTTTCAAAATGCCTTGTATTTATTTTGTGTGTGTGTGTGTGTGTGTATGTATATATGTATATGTTCTGCATGTATTTCTATATGTCCATGCTGCCTTCTCCATTAGGATATAAGCTCCTTGAAAGAAAGGATTGTTTCTCCTTTGTTTTTACATCTCTAAATGCTTGGTGTAGTGCCTGGCATGTAGAAGGTACTTAGTAAATACTTGCTTGATTGAATCATATGCTTCTTGGCATATTTGACTGAAAATGTCTTAAGTCAGGGGTTATTGGGGTTTGTGAACTTTTAAAAAGATATTTTTATAACTATTTCACCACATTTAATATATATTTGGATATATTCCTTTCCCATATATTTTATCTTGTGGATTTAAAAACATTATTCTTCAATTGGTTGCAGAGGTATTAAAAAAAGAATTAGTAACCAGATCTGTTCTCCTCATTTTCTTTGGCTGCACATTCTTGATTTGATTTCTTTGTTGATGAGCATCTGAGAGACAGTATGATAATGGGAGAAATCTTTGGCCTTCCCCAAGATAAGTCTACATGTACCTCTGTGAAAATGGGCCTTGGTCCTGGTGCCTTACCTTTTGTTATTTTCTGTTTTTGGGAAGGGGTTTGTAGACTCTAACCTTGTGAGTTTCAGTCAGGAGAACAAGCTTTCAGACTTCCTGGCCTCCCAGCATCCTGGCCTTAAAGCCAGTTCAGCATCAATGCCCAGAAGAGCAAAATGACCTTCAGAAGAGATTTTTGAGATCTAGCCCAAGGATTGATTAGAGGAGGACTCATGTAGCAAAAATGCCAAATTTGTACTTAATGGGGTGATTGTTGTATAGGACTGAGCATCTCCTATACATTCCAGTGATTCTGAAACATTGTAGGTCATTATCCAAACTCCATTCCCTTTCCTCCACTACTCAATTCCTTTCCATCCTTCTACCCTTCTACCCCAAACCAAATGGTACCCATCCCTTCCACTACGCCCTTGGAATGTCTTTTCCATAAACAACAAACTTCTCTTTATCCTAAATCTTTTCCTTTTTCATTCTTTACTTGCTACAGTGATTTTGTTCATGCGAAAGCTGTTCAGGTTCATGACATCAAAATTATTTATCTTTATGAACTCCTCTGTCCGTTGTTGGATTAAGAATTCTCTTCCTGGCTAGAGTTATAAAAGTACCTTTTTCCATTTCCTCCTGTATACTTTTTATTTTTATTGTGAGAGCATATTTGAAACAGTGTTGTGTATCATATAAGATGCTTGTCTCAACCTATTTCTTGGTAAACTGCTTTGCAGTTTTTCCATTAGTTCTTTTCAGAGTTCGTTTCTGAGTATTTTGTTCTTGGCTTTATTGACTACTGAACTATTAAGTTCACTTATTTATGATAATTTATCTAGTTTTGCATATTTACTTTAATGCCATTTAATGTATACCAAATAGATTTGATAATTCCTGCTTTATAGTATAGGATGAGGGCTAGAAGTTCTATTCCCACTTAATTCCTATTTTAAAAAATTATTTCCCTTGAGAATCTAAACCTTTCCCTCCTCCATATGAATTTCATTACTATTTTTTCTAATTCTATAAAGACCCTTTTGTAGTTTTGATTGGCATAACACTAAATCTGTAAGTTAATTTAGGTAATGTCATTTTTATTATATTGGAGTAGCTTGACCATCAACAATGAATATCCCTAAAATTGTACAACTTCCTTTGGTTCTGCAAAGAATGTTTTTATAGTTTTTGAGTGTCTTAGTAGGTTGATTTCCAGATGTTTTATATAATTGTGCCTGTTTTGAATTGGATTCCTTTAGTATAATTCCCTCCTGGCTTTTATTATTGCTTTCTGGAAATCTTGATGATTTTTATGGATATAGTTCATATCTTGCTATTTTACCAAAGTTGTTGTCTCAGTTTCTTTGCTGATTCTCTAAGACTTTATAATTAAGCCATCTTTTCTGCAAATACCTATGGTTTTGTTTCATTTTGCCAATGCTTATGTCTTTAATTTCTTTTCCTTGGCCTGTTACTATAACTAATATTTCTAGGAATAAATCAAATAATATTTTATTTTATAAATAGCAAAGCAAAGGCATTGTTGTCTATTCCTATATTAATGAGAAAAGTTTCCACTGTTTTTCCATTGCCAAATAATGCTAGCCTGAATGTTTAGATAAATATTTTTAGATTGTAAAGCTTTTCTATGCTATGCTTTTTTGGGAGGTTTTATCGTAAGAGAGTAGCTTTGATAATAGTTTAGCATAAGTGAATATTATATTTTCCCATGATTTATCTGAACTAATTAATATAATCATGTGCTCTTAGTTGTTTTTGTTTTAAACATGATTCATTTTAAAGCATAATAATATTTTGTTCTTTTTTTCAGGGTGTTGGTCTGTCAGTTCACGGGCAGTTCCGAGTAGCCACGGAGAAAACGCTTTTTGCTATGCCAGAAACAGCAATAGGTAAGAATTATTCTCAGTTTTGACTTCTGGTATTGTCTTCTCTTAATGTGTTTCAGATTACATGAAAATTGTTGAAATAATTGGCAGGAATTTTATGTGAGATAGCAGAAATGAAAGAAGAGTTGAAAATGAGTGAAGATAAAACCAAATTGAAAATATTTAAATGATTTCCTATAAAATACATAATTTGTGCAGACAGTAAAGTAGATTTTAATGGTATTCAGGCAAAAATATACTGCTAAAGATCTAAGACAAAATATTATTAGTAGTAAACATTGTTATAAATTAAGAGGAGGACATCTTTTCTTTGTCAGGCACAGAAGTCAGAAACAAGTAGTTGTTTCTGGTTGTTCAAATGTGCTGGGTAGTAAAGTGCTGCCACGTAAAGTGACATAAGTTGTCAGTATTCAAAGATTTAGAAAACAGTACAATAAACATAAAGTTATAATGAAGTTAATTTGATTTTTGTATAGATCAAATTACTACCCACTCTGTATAGGTTAGTAAAAATGGTACTAGACTTGAAGTTAGGAGATTTAGGTTTGAATTGCAACCAATACTTACTAACCTCAGTTTCCAAATCTGTAAAATGGGATACTAACACTTGTGCTACCTACCTCACAGTATTGTTGTGAGGAAATCACCTTGTAAACATTAAGACTTTGTTAATTTGAGTCAGTGTTACTTTAGGGCTTTGCAATATCTGAGAACCATTATTATGAACGTGTAATCAGTTGCAGCTACCTGGAAGAACTAATTAATAACTAATTAAATAACTGGTTATTTAAATGGTCCATATTCTAGACTTACTGTAGTTGGATATATCTTCAAGTATGATATTCTGTATGTTATAAGAATTAATTATCAAACTTGACTGAAGACTTATGGCTGTTGGTTCACATAATGCTCATTCATTTTGGACTAGGTGTTCTCATGAGTTCTTTTTACCTTTTGAGATTTTCATATTTGATCTCTACTATCTAACCAATGTAATAATTTCATTTGTGAATAAGTTTTGTTTGATATGAGATAAGAAAGCTTATTTTATCTTAGTTTGCTGTATTAAAAAAAAAACAAACCAATCAATGTAAATATCAGATTTTGTAACTGTTTGCAACGATCAATATCTGCCAACCTGAAAGACTCGGAGATTTTTAAGTCAGTTCATATTTATTCATGTACATTTAAAACTATCATCCAGAGGTAGCCAAAAATCATTAGAATGCTTACAAGCATGCTTATTATAAGTCCCTTTAATGAGGACATGATATTTCTATAAAGCTAATGAGCCCTGATTTATTCAGTGTATAACTAAGCACACCACAAAACAAGTGCTTACAATGATCACTAGCATAATTTGCAAGTGAACTATCTTCATTGATTGCTGGGCAATGGCCAGGAGATTTTTTTTTTAGATTGTAATTGGGTTATGGAAAATGTGAAGTATAAATACTTGGTTAAATGTGAATAAGGAAGCTACAATTAAACATTTTAACACCGATATGTAAATAATATGTAAAAATTAATGATGGAATTTCAGAATTTTTAAAACATTTATATAATACTCTAAGGTTTAAAAAGAATTTTACATATATCATCTCATTTGATCCTTATCACATCTCTGGGGAGTATATATTATAGCCCATTTTACTGAGTCAGAGGTTAAATAAATGACTTACCTTGGATTTGAAATCAGGTCTTCCTTACTTCTTGTACTCTATCCACTGTTGATACACAAACTCAGTTTTTGAATTTTCTTATTCATTCATTCATTGAGCTTGTATTCAGTAAGCACCTATTGGGTGCCACGCATTATGGTGGATGCTAAGATACAAATACAAAAGTGAATCCCTGCCCTCAAATAATTTGTATTCCACTGGGAGTAAACAGCATGAACATTAGTAAGTTAATACAAAATACACACAAATACAATATATGCAAGGTTGTTTCAGTGGAAAGTCTTAAGAAGTAGAATTGAGAAAGGAGTGCTTGGTGCAGGATATCTTGTACAAGGGCACAGAGATAAGAAATTGAATGTCCTTTCCAAGGGATAGCAAGTGGGCTACTTGGGTTATATGTGAAAGGTTAGATGGAACCAGATTGAGGACTTTAAATTCTAAACTGAGGAGTTGGAGGTCTTATTCTAGAGGCATTTGGGAGCCACTGGAGTTTCTTGAGCAGGAGAGGGACATGGTCAGGCAGATCTGTGATTAGGGAATAGACCACAGCTAACAAATTTAGAATTTGGAATTTGTGTGCCTTCTTATTTGTCTCATAAAAAATCCTGTATATGTGTGTGTGTGTTTTCATGCATGAATTGGTAGTTAAATTTAATTTCATATGTTGCATTTGTTTAATATAATTGGATTTAATTCTGTAGCTATCACACATATTTTAATCATTTCTACTTGTAGTACTGATGAAAGTATAATATTTAATCATGTAGATGAGTACTCTCATCTGTTTCATTGGAACCAATCCTACCGCTTTTCATTTTTAAAAATTTTCTTAAATTGCAGGATTTTTCCCTGATGTAGGTGGAGGTTATTTTCTACCACGGCTTCCAGGAAAAGTTGGATACCTCCTTGCACTCACGGGATTCAGATTGAAAGGTAGAGATGTACAGAAAGGAGGAATTGCTACACACTTTGTAGACTCTGACAAGGTTAGAAATTTTGTATAATTCCATTTTTCATTATGAGATAATTTGAAATTAGAGGTATGGTTTACTTTAAAAAGTTGAGTTTGTAAAACTCCAGTCATAGGAACTAAATAAAACAAAAGCTAAATTATTTTGCTCTATGGAAAAATTCCACAGGGTTCTCTAAGTGAGAATGGTATTAAGTGGCGAGTCCCCTCAGTGCTTTGAAAACCAGTCAATAAACAGACATTTATTAAGTGTCTACTGTGTCCCCAGCACACTATGACCTCTCCTTCAAGGAGGTTAAAATCTAACAGGAGGATAAAAGGGGAGAGGGAGAAGGTGCCCAGCAAGGACGTGTGGTAGAGTCCAGTCCAAGGAGCGCAGCTGGTGGGAAATAAAAAGATGGCTGGTCTGGGCACCCGCTTTAGGAGGAGTTCTTTGTGCTGCCCTCCAGCCCTGGAATCAGAGGGCAGAGGCCCTGAGGACTAACCAGGTATGAGCACCAAACTGCTGTAGTTTCACAGGATGATGAGTTTCCTGGTGGTGAGGTTTCTAGGGGCGTGACCATGACAGGTTCCAGTTCAAGGAGTACAGCTAGTCAGGGGGGAAATAATTGTTTTGAAAAAATGTGACCCCTGCATGATTTATTTGGAATGTATCTTTTGCATAAAGCCTGGCCCGCATATAATGCTCTCACTTTTATTTAAGTAATTCGGCTATTTTCCTCAGACAGAAGACATTTTCTTGTGATCCTTGCTCTTCTAACATAGTAGATTATATTTACTACTTTTGCCCTTTTAAACTACCCTCACATAGGCAAGATAGGACAGTCATTTACCACATGTCCTCCTGCCAGAGCTAATATGGTTTGTGCTTTTAATGTTGGAGCCAGATGTTATAGTACTTACAGAACAGTTAATTACAACAAAGGACATTCAGTGATTCATCCCCATGCTCTCCCCATGTTGCCAGTACACTGTACTTGTTGCTAAGTAGGAGAGGATACCAATGTATGATTACTGATGGAACTTTCTCTGTATACCTTCTACAGGAATACAAATGTTAGTCCTTTGAAGAGTCCTGGAAAAAAATGAGATTGATTCCTCATTTCATACAGATGCAATTTACAGGTTAAGTCCCATTATAATGGGATATGCAGGACCTTCAAATAGCATTGTTTAGAGGTAACTGTGTGATGATGCATACGTGACCAGAAATACCATTCTCACTTTAAAGAATTTACAAGTAAAACAGAACTGGTAGCCAGTCTTTCTGTAGCAAATTGGGAGAAAGTTGTCAGAGTAGGAAGAAAGAGGGAAATGTTTTTCTTGTCAGGTTTCTGAATTGTTTCGTGTTTTGTGCTGAGATTTTTGGCTATATTTTCTTGGTGGCTTGATTGAGGTGTATAAGATAAGGAAGAATGAAGAAAGAGAAGGGTAATTGGATTTTTTTTTTTCCAAATAAAAGAAGTATGAAGAGTTTTTCCCTTGACAGAACTCTCAGCTATCCCAATGGCCATTATGCGTACATGGTACAATTCCACTACTGGATCAAGAATTTCAAAAAAAATTTGTCCTCCTAGGGTTATGCCTTTTTAAACAAGTTACTTACCATTCAGAGCTATTTTTGTTGCCTATCACATCTCTGTAGAATAGGTTTTGTTTTTGTGAGTTTTTATCTGTAGTTTTTAATGCTTTTCAAGAATTTAAGAATTTTCAGTTTTCCTCCCAGTAATCGGTAAGGTTCTTTAGGTTAGTATTAAGTGGATTCGTATTCCATTTTAAAACTGTTTAGATTTCTCTAGTGAGGTATATTTTGTTCTCTTATTTTAAAAAAAAATCATGTTTGTTGAATTGAATATATATATTTAAAGACCACTTATTGAAGCTTATAGAATGCCTGACCTGTAGAGACAATTTTTTTTGGGATAGAATAGTTTGGAATGTCTACAGATATTGCTTTTCAAGAAAATTTCTTTCAGATAATTATAGGTATCGAATTGTTTCCTCACAGTTGATAACTGGTTTAGTTTAAATCAGTTGGCAGCTATGTTATAGTCATTGACTGTGAAAGGTAACCTGTTTAAGATTCCTGAGTCTGATGTGTCAGGTTTATAAAGCCATACCTACAGAATCATGAAGTGTTGGGGTAGAAGACATCTTACTGGTCACCCAGGGCAGTCCTCTCCTATACTTCTGTAGATTGAGGCCTGTGGCGGTCAAGTAATTTATTCAAGGTCATGGAATATCCCAGCTGATATTTAAAAGTTCTGCTGAGGAAAAGAGAAAGTTGAGAGTAATTCTGATATATTCTCTAAAGGCTCTGAGCTTTCTTTTTACTTTATTATAAGTTTTGATAGCCAATTAAAAGAATTCTCAAAAGTCAACCAAGGTTTATTATAAAGAGCCTATTTCAGATATAAAGCTATAAAGAGACATTTTAAATGATTTTTCAAAATGTCGTGTGTACCTTTGCTACATACACATGTTTATGCATATATTTATGGTATATACAATATATCTCATTTTATATAACAGATATGTATGTAAAATTACATAAGACTACATATTTTTGCGAATTACATTTCATTCTTGATTTTCAATGACATTAATATTTCAGAGATAGTTAATCCTAATTTCCTATTTACTATTGTTCACCTATTATTCCTAATACTTTAAATCATGTTTTTATGCATCCTTTCCATCCTTATCACATTGTAAAGTGCAGTTGAGCCCTTCCTTATGAAGACGTGCTGTGTGGAGATTTAAGCCTACAGATAGGACAGTCTAGCTTTGTAACGAATTTTCTGTGCTGGGATATATTGATTTATAAATGTTTAGAATAACTGGAAGGTGGTTATGGGACAGGATTAATTCCTAGTGTATCATCAGACTTTCCCCATTTGCTTTGATGGGTAGCAAGTCTTCCTGCTTCCCCATGAACACTGTAAGCAGTGACTGAAGTTTACAAATGCCCCTTGTAGCCTCAGGTGTCCAACCAGAGATATGTCAAGCAAGTGCTCGGAGATGTCAGTAAATTTTGATACTAGTAATGTGAGTGATCCTTATATTTGGAAGTGAAGTTACCACCCTTTCCTAAAAGCGTTTAAGGGAGAGGATTGAACTTGAAATGCCCACTTCTTACCTATGTACCATTCCAGGAAGAATGAATTTTTATTTGTGTTGTCTGTTGCACTCTGCATATAAATATTTCTTCAAAATGATGATAAATGTCAGTTTGGAAATAAAATTTATTTTATAAAAATGAATTATACAATTAACTTTTCAGGGGCTCATATTTAAAGGAACCTGAATCAAAGCCTTTTGTAAATTGAATAATCACTGACAGTTTTTATAAGTTAAGGCTTATATATTGGATCATCTTTATTTCTGTTTTTAAAAAATGCTATTTTTCACATTCTTTTCTTTTTAAATTTTGAATTTCAAATTCTCTCCCACTCCTCCCCCACCCATTGAGAAGGCAACCAAAATAGTAGTAATTAATTATACATGTAAAATCATGCAAAACATATTTCTATATTATCCATAATCACAAAAAAGCAAAAAAAATGAAGTGAGAAAATTATACTTCAGTTTGCACTCAGAGTTCATCAGTTCTTTCTTTGGAGGTAAATTACATTTTTTCATCATGAGTCATTTGAAATTGTCTTGGATCATTATATTAAGCAGAGTAGCTAAGTTTTTCACAATTGATCACATTACAATGTTGCTGTTACTATGCATAATGGTTTCATGGTTCTTCTCACTTCACTTTACATCAGTTCATATAGGTTTTGCCTTGTTGTTTTTTCTGAAACTACCCTCTCTGTCATTTCTTATAGTACAATAGTACATCATGACAATTATATGCCATTACTTATTCTGTCATTACCCAATTTATGAGCATCCCCTCAATCTCCTATTCTTTACCACCACAGAAGAGCTACTATAAATATTTTTGTACATGTAGGTCCTTTTCCTTTTCCTTTGTTTTTTTTTGGGGTACAGACCTAGTAGTGGTATTGTTGCATGAAAGGGTTTGTAGAGTTTTTTAGCCCTTTAGCCGTAGTTCCAAATTGTTCTCCAGAATGGTTAGATCAGTTCACAACCCCACCAACATTTATTAGTGTACCCATTTTTCCTCATCCCCTCCAGCATGTCATTTATGATTGTTATGAGGTGGCACCTCAGATTGGTTTTAATTTGCATTTCTGTAATCAATAGTGATTTAGAGCATTTTTTTCATATGACTGTAGATAGCTTGTAGAGCAGCTAAGAGGTGCATTAGACAGAGTACCAGGCCTGAATTCAGGAAGATTCATCTTCTTGAGTTCAAACCTGGCCTCAGGGATCATGAAGTGTTGGACTTGACCAAAAGGACTGAACAATGACAATGGATGTCTTTGATTTCTCCTTTTGAAAACTCTCTCTTCATGTCCTATGACCATTTATCATTTGTGGAGTGGGTCTTATGTTTTATAAATTTGACTTAATTTTATTTATAGAGAACTGTAAAATTTTTTGATATTATTTCTTTATCTTTACCTTTTAGCAAAATGTAGTTTCCCTGATTATCTCTTTTAGTTAGGTCTATTTTCGCTTTTGCTTTGTCTGAGGTAATGATTGCTCCCCCAGCCTTTTTTTATTTCAGCTGAAGCATAATAGATTTTAATCCAGTCTTTTATTTTAGCTCTCTGTGTGTTTTTCTGTTTCAAGTGTGTCTCTTGTAAACAACATATTGTTGGATTCTGGTTTCTAATCCATCCTGCTATCTCCTTCTGTTTTATGGGTAAGCTCATCCCATTTACATCCACAGTTATTGTTACTAACTGTGCATTTCCCTCCATTCTATTTTCTCCTATTTATCCTGCTCTCTTTTGTTATTCTGTCCCTCCTCAGACTGCATCTCTTACTCTGCCCTCCTTTTTATCATCCCCTTCACTATATCTTTTATCCCCATCTCCATTTGTATCCCTTTTGGGTAATCTTCCCTCTTTGAACCAATTCTAATGAGAGTGAGGTTCAGTCATTGGCTACCACCCTTTCCATGATAAAAGCACTTCTTTGCAAGCCTCTTTATGTGAAAATATTTCCCCATTCTACCTCTCCTCTATACTTCTCTCAGTGCATCCCTCTAATTTTTTTTTGAGATTGTGCCAACATAATCATCTTATACTCATGCTCTCTGTGTACTCTAACTGCCCTAATGACATTAAAGTTCTTAGGAGTGACATGTATAATATTCTGATATAGGAATGCAAACAGTTTAACTTTATTGAGTCTCATATGATTTCTCTTTCATGTTTACCTTTTTATGCTTCTCTTGAGTCTTGTGTTTGAATGTCAGATTTTCTACTCAGTTCTAGTCTTTTCATCATCGATGCTTGAAAGTCTTTTATTTTATTAAATGTCAATTTTTTCCCAAAGGATCGTCCTCAGTTTTGCTGGTAGGTTATTCTTGGTTGTAATCCTAGCTCTTTGCCTCCTGGAATATCCTCCACTTATTTTGAGCTGCTGAATCTTGTATACTTCTGATTCCACAATATTTGAATCACCTTTTTTCTGGCTGTTTGCAATATTTTCTCCTAAACTGGGAACTCTGGAATTTGACTACAATATCCCTGGGAGTAAGGAGGTGATTGGTGAATTCTTTCAGTTTCTATTTTGCCCTCCAGATTCCAGATACTGGGGCAGTTTTTCTTGATAACGTTCTTGAAATATGATGTCCAGACTTTTTTTGATTGTGGCTTCCAGGTACTTCATCAGATCTTAAATTATCTCTCCTCAATCTCTTTTCCAGGTCAGTTTTTTTTTTTAAGTTTTCAGCTATTTTTATTTAGAATTTTTATTGTAAATGTGATTATACAAAAAATTCTAAAAATGTCATTTAAGGATACACCAAAAATGTAGATGTCTGAGTTGGGCAGACCTGAGCTCAAATTTGATCCCAGGAATTTGTTAGCTCTGTGACCCTGGACCACTCACTTAACTTTTCTCAGGCTCAATGTCCTCATCAAATGGGGATAATGATAATAACCTCCTAGGGTTGTTGGGAGGATCAAATGAATTTGTATTTGTAAAATAGAAAGCTAGATTAAAAACAGAAAGCTAGATGGTGCTGTGAATAGAGCCCTGGAAGACAGAGTCAGGAAGACCTGAATTCAGATCCAGCCTCAGACCCTTACTGTGTGTTTGACCCTGGGCAAGTCACTTCACCCTGATTGTCCCAGTTTTCTCATCTGGAGAAGGAGCTGACCAAGTGCCGTCTATGCCAAGAAGACTCCAGATGGGGTCCCAAAGGATCAGACATGACTGAACGACAAAGCAAACCTTCAAGAGTTATCACCTCATGGCTATTACTGTCATTACTACTGGCTTCTCTGTTCAGTGGTGCTTCAGTTGCCTCCATGAAGAATATTGGAGAAGTATCCAAATCATGAGATGTCTGGACAACAGCAAATCCAAATCAAGACATCATCACAGATCTTACTGGATCTTTTTACTTCTTTTTTTTTTCACACTTAATAGCATTTCATTTTATTCCAATTACATGTAAAGATAGTTTTCAACATTCACTTTTATAAGATTTTGAGTTCCAAATTTTTTTTCTCCCTCTCCCCAGGATTCAAACAATCTGATATAGGCTATACATGTACACTCATATTAAATACATTTCCACATTAGTCATATTGTGAAAGAAGAATCAGAACAAACAAAAGGGGAAAACCACAAGAAAGAAAAAACAACAAAAAAAGAGAAAATAGTGTGTTTGATCTGCATTCACACTCCATACTTCTTTCTCTGGATGTGGATAGCATTTTCTATCATAAGTCTTTTGGAATTGTCTCAGATCATTGTATTGCTGGGGAAAGCTGTCTATCCAAGTTGGTCATTGTACAATGTTGCTGTTACTGTGAGCAATGTTCTGGTTCTGCTCACTTCACTCTGCATCAGTTCATGTCTTTCCAAGTTTTTCTGAAATCTACCTGCTCATCATTCCTTTTTTTTTTTCCAATTTATTTATTTAACTTTTAACATCCATTTTCACAAAATTTTGGGTTCCAAATTTTCTCCCCACTTGTCCCCTCCCCCCACCCCAAAACACTGAGCATTCTAATTGCCCCTGTCACCAGTCTGCCCTCTCTTCTATCATCTCTCCCTTCCCTTGTCCCCATCTTCTCTTTTGTCCTGTAGGGCCAGATAACTTTCTATACCCCTTTACCTGTATTTCTTATTTCCTAGTAGCTAGAACAGTACTTGACAGTCGTTCCTAAAACTTTGAGTTCCAACTTCTCTTCATCCCTCCCTCCTCACCCATTCCTTTTGGAAGGCAAGCAATTCAATATAGGCCATATCTGTGTAGTTTTGCAAATGACTTCCATAATAGTCGTGTTGTGTAAGACTAACTATATTTCCCTCCATCCTATCCTGCCCCCCATTGCTTCTATTCTCTCTTTTGATCCTGTCCCTCCCAAGCGTGTTGACTTCAAATTACTCCCTCCTCCCATTGCCCTCCCTTCCATCATCCCCCCCACCCTGCTTATTCCCTTCTCCCCCACTTTCCTGTATTGTAAGATAGGTTTTCATACCAAAATGAGTGTGCATTTTATTCCTTCCTTTTGTCGAATGTGATGAGAGTAAGCTTCATGTTTTTCTCTCACCTCCTCTCTTTTCCCCTCCACTGAAAAGTCTTTTGCTTGCCTCTTTTATGAGACATAATTTACCCCATTCCATTTCTCCCTTTCTCCTCCCAATATATTTCTCTCTCACCACTTAATTTCATTTTTTAAAGATATGATCCCATCTTATTCAATTCTCTGTGCTCTCTGTCTCTTTGTGTGTGTGTGTGTGTGTGTGTGTGTGTGTGTGTGTGTGTGTGTGTGTGTAATCCCACCCACTACCCAGATACTGAAAAGTTTCAAGAGTTACAAGTAGTGTCTTTCCATGTAGGAATGTAAACAGTTCAACTTTAGTAAGTCCCTTATGACTTCTCTTTGCTGTTTACTTTTTCATGCTTGCTTCATTCTTGTGTTTGAAAGTCAAATTTTCTTTTCAGCTCTGGTCTTTCCATCAAGAATGCTTGAAAGTCCTCTATTTCATTGAAAGACCATTTTTCCCCCTGAAGTATTATACTCAGTTTTGCTGGGTAGCTGATTCTTGGTTTTAGTCCTAGTTCCTTTGACTTCTGAAATATCATATTCCACACCCTTTGATCCCTTAATGTAGAAGCTGCTAGATCTTTTGTTATCCTGATTGTATTTCCACAATACTTGAATTGTTTCTTTCTAGCTGCTTGCAGTATTTTCTACTTGACCAGGGAACTCTGGAATTTGGCCACAATGTTCCTAGGAGTTTCTCTTTTTGGATCTTTTTCAGGAGGTGATTGGTGGATTCTTTCAATATTTATTTTGCCCTCTGGTTCTAGAATATCAGGGCAGTTTTCCTTGATAATTTCATGAAAGATGATGTCTAGGCTCCTTTTTTGATCATGGCTTTCAGGTAGTCCCATAATTTTTAAATTGTCTCTCCTGGATCTCTTTTCCAGGTCAGTTGTTTTTCCAATGAGATATTTCACATTATCTTCCATTTTTTCATTCTTTTGGTTATGTTTTGTGATTTCTTGGTTTTTCATAAAGTCATTAGCCTCCATCTGTTCCATTCTAATTTTGAAAGAACTTTTTCTTCAGTGAGCTTTTGAACCTCCTTTTCCATTTGGCTAATTCTGCTTTTGAAAGCATTCTTCTCCTCGTTGGCTTTTTGAACCTCTTTTGCCAGTTGAGTTAGCCTATTTTTCAAGGTGTTATTTTCTTCAGCATTTTTTTGGTTCTCCTTTAGCAAGGTGTTGACCTTCTTTTCATGCTTTTCTTGCATCTCTCTTATTTCTCTTCCCAGTTTTTCCTCCACCTCTCTAACTTGATTTTCAAAATCCTTTTTGATCTCTTCCATGGCCTGAGCCCATTGAATATTTATTTTGGATGTTTGGGATACAGAAACCTTGATTTCTGTGTCTTTCCCCGATGGTAACCATTGTTATTCTTCATCAGAAAGGAAGGGAGGAGATATCTGTTCACCAAGAAAGTAACCATCTGTGGTCTTATTTTTCCCCCCTTTTCTAGGCATTTTCCCAGTGGGTTACTTGACTTCTGAGTGTCCTCTCCACCCCCACCAGGCCTCCAGATCCGCCCAGCCAGCACTTAGGGGCTGAGATTCAAATGCTGCTTCCCAGCCTCAGGGCTTTGGGTCGGGGCAGGGCTGCTATTCAGTGTGAGATTACGTTCAGGTGCTCAGGTAGGGGCAGGGCCATCACACGGGGCTCAGTTCCCTCAGGGGGTTTATGTGGAGACCTTCAACAATGGATCGGAGCTCCTGTCTACTTTGGGAGCCCCTGTCTGCTGCCACCTCCACTGCTGCCTTCTGAGGGGGCCTAAGCTATGAGGACACCCCGCTTCCCTCTCCGCGAGCTGGAAAGACCCTCTCACTGACCTTTGGCACCTGTGGGTGGAGGGACCTGTGCGGCTGCTGGAGATTCAGTCCCTGAAGCCTGCTCAGATCTGTTCCCCTCGGTACTGCTTGGCCAAGGCAGGGCTGGGCTCTGCTCCAGGTCCGGGGCACGAAGGACCTTTCAGGTCAATTTTTCAGGTCTCTCTGGAACAGAAATCTCCTCTGCTCTGTTGTTCTGTGGCTTCTGCTGCTCCAAAATTTGTTGGGAGTTCTTCTTTACAGGTATTTTATGGGCTGTGGGTTCGGAGCTAGCATATGTGTATCTTTGTACCCCGCCATCTTGGCTCCTCCCCCCAGTTGTTTTTCTGATGAGATATTTCACGTTTTTTATTTTGTTTTGTTGTTTCTTGATGTCTTATGGAGTTATTAGCTTTCACTTGCCCAATTCTAACTTTTAAGGAATTATTTTCTTGAGTGACCTTTGTATCTCCTTTTCCATTTGGTCTGTTCTACTTTTTAATTTCTTTTCTTCAGTGCATTTTTGGGCCTCTTTTACCAAACTGTTAATTTTCTTTTCATAATTTTCTTGCATCACTCTCACTTGTTTTTCCCAATTTTCCTTCTACCCCTTTTATTTCTTTCTCTAACTCTTCCAGGTATTCTTGTTGGGCTTGTGTCTAGTTAGCATTTTCCTTTGAGGCTTTTCTTATAGCTGTTTCTACATTGTTGTCTTCTTCTGAGTTTGTCTTGGTCTTTCCTGCCACTGTAGTAGATTTTCATGGGAAAGTTTTTTTGTTTTTTGTTGTTTTTTTGTTGTTGTTGTTGTTGTTTGCTCATTTTTCCAGCCTATTTCTTGACTTTGAACTTTATACTAAAGTTTGACTCTGCTCACCTGGTGATGAGGAGGCAGTGTCCTAAGTTTCAGACTTTTTTGTGTTTCTGTTTTGTGTCCCTAGTTTTGGGAGGTGTGCAAGTCCTTTCATGGTAGTGCAATCTGGGGAGAAATGTGATCACTGCTCTCATGGTCTGCACTCTGGTTTTTATCTAGGAAGGGCCCCTGCTTCCCTGCAGCCGCAAGTGTTAGTGCTTCTCTCTGCCTTTCAGCTGTGACCAGAGTCCCTGCTCCCTTGTGATCCACCACAAATGCTTTTCTCTTCCTTGGAACTGCAATCTGGAGCTGCTTATTAGCAATGGAATCGCCAGTCAGCACCAGCTGTACCCACTGCCAGCTAGGGATCATCCCGTGTAATTTCTTTCTGAACAATTAATTGTCTGACACTCCCTCCCCTGCTTTACTGTCTCTTAACTGAGAGCTCCTGGAGCTGCTGCTGTCATGGACACCACTGATATTCCTGCCATGCTCCAGGCTGGCTCCAACCCAGGTGCCATAGACCTCTACTGCTGACCTTCTGAGTTGTCTTAGACTGGAAAAATATCTTACTCTGACCTCTGCTGTTGGCACTGCTGTTCCAAAATTTGATTTGAGGAGTTTTTAAAAAGTTTTTTGGAGAGGAATGTTGGGAGAGTTGGATATTCTTTCATCTTGGCTTTGTCTCCTATTGGATCTTCTCAAAGTAATGCAAATACCTAACTTGTCCACTGACATTGTGTAAGATGTAAAGTGTTGCACAAGACTTGACCATATAGTTGTGATTTAAAGAATGTAGAACTTTTCTATATTGGTGAAGTTGCTGTAAATGCTGCATGTATAGAAATCAGTCTGAGACAATTGTGAATGTACCCTTAAATTAAAATAAATAAAAAGTTACCCTTTCAAGTTAGTATCAGTTTTCCCATATAGTTTATGGGCACAGAGGAAATTTTCCATTCCTTTGTTTGCTTCAACTCCTTAAAATGAGATCTCTATAAAGTTCTTCTTAGGAAGCTACATATAATTCTTAATAATAACTGTAAAGGTTGATTGCTGCTATCTTTTTTTATCTTGAGAAAGAACAAAAAAGAAATGGCTTAATATGATGGGACTGGCTCAGGAACTAGAGGGAACAGACAAAAGTAGATGATGTAATTTCTCCTTGTTCAGTTTCTCTTCCACCTTCTTGGCCTCCTCCCAAGTAATGTTAACTTATATTAATGTAGGAATGTGCCTTCCTATGTGGAAGAATAATCAAATAATTGATTCAGTAAGAATAAGTAGCATTACATCTAACTCACATTATTTTGTTTTTTTAAAAGTTTTAAAAATTGTACATTTTTTTCTGTGAGATTTCAATTTTTCTTTAATTCTACTCTTTAGTTGACTATGCTGGAGAAAGATTTGTTGGCCCTGAAATCTCCTTCAAAAGAAAATGTGGCAGAAGTCTTGGATGCTTACCAGAAGAAGGTAATCCAATTGATAGTTTTAACCTCAGGTTTTAATTAAAGGAATGCTAGTAAGGTATCACCATATATGTGAAAGTCATTCATATATTATATCAGTTTTAAGCTGCGAGACCAAGAGAGAGGGGTGGGGGACTAGCTGAGAGTCTTTGCTTGAGGCTCAGAGTTCTTTATTGTCTAAGAGCTGAAATTACATCCAGTTTTCTCTTAGAGAAGAGATGCTTACTAAGAGGCCTGGGAACATGACAGAATAGTATCAAAGAAGGGTTGAACTTGTTCTGTTTGGGTCTAGAGGGTGGAATCTGCAAGGAGGTAGATTTGAGTTTTGGGTTCCGCATAAAGAAGGGCTTTATGTACTGCCTTTAGAAGTAGTGAGTTTCTCATTATGAAAGTCTTCACAAGGAGGCTGGGTTGCCAGTATTTATTGATGTTACACAGCATCAACAAATACTGTGTGAATTGGATTAGATGTCCTTGAAGGGATTTTCTGCCTTTGATAACCTACATGTCGTTCTAACAAGATCTGTCACAACTTTGCTTCTTCAGTGCCTCTTCCACAACTGAACGATTTGTCATGTAAAACCTGTGTTGTGGGTTGAAATGTGTAGCCGTAGTATTTTAGAGATTCTGCTCCAGAAACATTTTACATTGACATTTTAATGATCAGGATGAAATTGTCAAAACAAAAACAAAACAACACAAAAACCATAGAGAGAGCCTAAAAGGGTCTCATACCATGTGAAGTTTTACTCCAGCAATGTATATTAGCCTCTAGTGAACATCCATCTTGTAGTAAAGTGTATTGCAATATTCCAGTGCTTTCCTTAGAGATTATCTGAATCTACATTCTCTCACATAAACCAGAAAGATGTAGATTTAACTATTAGTCCAAGCATGATACATGAGTAGACTTGTTAATCTTTTGTGAATACTAACAAAAAGCCTGAAAATGTCTAAAATAATTCTGAGTCCATAACAAAGCATATTTAATACTCTAAAATAAGACAATCTATGTAAAGGGCTTTGTAAATCTTAAAAGTGCTATATAAATTATCCTTATAATACTATCCGAATTTTCAACATGGTAGTAAATTATGTATATTTATCTACCATTGTAGATGTAATTTGACTAAATATGATAGTTTTTTATTGTCTCTGAATAGATATATATCTTATTATCTATTATTAATATTTATAATTTATAATTATTATTATTAAATTCATCAGTCATAGCAGTTTTAAAATTTCTACATATTTTAATTCCTTCAATTAACCAAGTCAGAATTTTTGTAATCTCTTTTATGCAGTCTAAAATTGATCAAGATAAACCTTTCGTACTTGAGGAACATATGGACTGTATTAACAGGTATTTTTTTCAGATTTTCAGTGCTTTTCTTTTATTTCTCATTTATTTAGTCATTTATCTTATCATTACCATATTATCATTTCTCATTTATTTGTAGCATCTATTTTTTTAAAGCATAAAGTTTTTTATTGATTTTTTTTCAGTTTCAGTTCCAAATTCCTCTTCCCCTACCCATTGAGAAGACAAGAAAAACAAGATCTATTACAAATGTGTGTATATATATATATATATATGTATATATATATATATAAAATGTGTATATGCATATATACACACACACATATGAAATCATATAAAACAAATTTCTATACTAGCTCTGTGTCTTGCCCCCACCCCAAAAAAAAGCAAGTAAAAGAAAGAAAAAATTATGTTTCAGTATGTATGCTAAAGGTAAGTAAGCACATTTCATCATGAGTCCTTTGGAATTGTAGTAGATCATTGTTTTGATCAGGATACTAAGTCTTGAAGCGTAGATTATCTTTAAAATGAATCTGTTACTGTGTATATTCTTTTTCTGGTTTTGCTCTCTTCACTTTGTATCAGTTCATACAAGTCTTCCCAGGTTTTTCTGGAACCCTCCTCTTCATCAGTATTAACAGTTACTGAGCAGCAATCTTGAGAAGAATATCTTAATTTGAATTTCCAACAGTGCAATAATAGAAAGTTTAAAAGGTACACAGTAACTATATAATGTATATAATTCTAATTTAGATTACACATTGCTTTCATTTTCACTCATTTTGAAAGTAGTTACTCTGCTTCTCCAAGGCAGTAACAGTGATTGGGACAGAGAAGCAGGAATGGTAGTCATATTTTAGGACAAGGTACCTTGACACAGGGCACAGGAAAATCTCTGAACTAATAAATTCTTTAGAGTCATTTGTTCAAAGTATCAAGTAAAACATTTTATGTAGTTGAATTCATGAAAGAACCAAATAGGACAGAGAAAAAGCTAAATAATTGTATGTTAAGTATCTATAGACTTTTGAAGTGTTTAATTTTACATCTGAGAATACTGGCACATCTATTAATTTTGATGACTATATTAAGAGATAGTGTGGTGTAGTGGATATAGATCTGTCAGTTGGAGTCTGAAAAACTGAGCGAGGTTCATGCCCCACCTCTGCCACAGGCTGGTTTTGTAATTTGGAGCAATCTTGATGTACCCCAGACTTCCCTCTAACACTACTGATCTACTTGGGTAGAGAGAGTTTCCTGCAAGTTGGGAGGAGAGCCCTTTATTAGTAAAATAGGTCCAGCTCCACCTTTCTAAACATCAGCAAAACCACTCAGAAATAATCATAGTAAGTAGAATGAAAGAATATAATAAAGCAAAGGAATAGTTAGACTTAATTTCCTGTTAGTGAAAATTGGTTGCAAATAGGTTCCCAGAGAATCTACTCTATTTCTTGCTATTTTAAATTAGGTTGGAAAAACTTTATTTTTACTCTAGAGAAGGGGGAAAACCATGTTTTCCGCAGTTCCAAATTCAAATTCACTAATAATTTAGAAATGGATAATAGATCACTAATTGGTGATACAATAAATTTTCCTTTCTATAGGTGTTTTTCAGCAAGCACTGTGGAACAAATTATTCAGAATTTACAAGAAGATGGTTCACGTTTTGCACTTGAGCAATTGAAGGTAATGTATGCATATCAACAATATAATATTATTGTGGTAGACCTATTATTATGACATTAAAAGCCTTTGAATTGTATTCTGTTATCATCATCTCCCTTTTCTTTGTGGATCCTGGTTGAGAGAACCTCTGACATCATATCTACAAAATTCTTGGGAACTCAGATTCTTCACTTTATTGCTGGATGATAAGATGATAAGAACAAGTAGAGAGGAGACCTAAAAGAGAAGGATTTGCCTTTACTGTTTTCCATGTCTTGTGGGGACAGAAATGAACTAGAAAAGGAATTATTAAGGAGGAAATGAAGAACATGTGGCAATTATAGCATTTTACTGTCAATTCTGTTGTTATGGAAAAGACTAATAGAAGCCCTTTAACCAAGGATAAAAGTAGATTTGATAGGGAAGTTTAACCAATAAAAAATACGCAAAACAGACCAAATTTAAGCAAATTTCAATATATAAATTGTCATCAATGATTTTGCAAAAATTTGTTATTTGGTAAATGATTACAGTACTTGCTTTTAATGACTGTGATGGACTTTGGACATAATAACTTCTTATGAAGAATAATGACCTTTAAAATATAGTTATACTAGAGCAAGTTCTGAACATATTCATTTTAAAAGTATATTTTAGTCTCATATTTTGAATTGTGATGATAAATTGTTGATACCAGTTTATTTTGTGGCTAATTACTTTGTAGGTCCAATTTGGACTCCATTTTTCTCTGACTGATTTTAGCATTTGACCTGAGTAGCAAGACACTCCATCTGTAGCCTAGCAGTCTTGGACTGTTAATGTTAGGTACACTCTGATCCTTCCTTTAGTATAATCCTCAATTAATGATGGCTTTACAGCTTATTTAAGTGGAAGAAAAGCTGTTTTTGTATAACTGACCACACATCATGTCCTTATCCCATTTGGACCTTCTTAAAGTATGATAGAATGTCACAGTATTTCAACATGGCATTTCAATGGAAGAGAGTGGTAATATACTTCCTTGTACTCTTAAAAAAATACTTGAATTTGAGGTTCTTTTTTTCGTTTTTGTAGCCATAAAATATACCAATATTTTAACTGCCCAGAATTTTGGTATTCAAGTGTTGAAGGGAGAGAGATGGTAGAGCTGGTTCAAAATGTGAATGAATTCACTTAGACCTTCTTGGTAGCCATTGGGAGCTTTATTGACACAAAAGCAGTGGGCCTGAGATTTAGAAGGAACTAAAAAAAGGCAGTGATATGGGAAAAGGACCAGACTTATATAGGATGATTTTCAGGTTTCCTTATGTGGGGATGGAGATCTAGGGTAAATCTTGCAATATAAAGGCACCAGGTGAGGACTATGTATGACACAAGATAAGGAAATCTCAATCCCAAGGATGAGGGGTAGGGACAGGGAATCTTATTGTCCAGGATAAGGGGAAGTTTTGTGGTAAGGGGAGACTTTAGGGCACCAAGGGCTTCACAGAGTCAGCCAATATTATTTTGACTCTTAGGGCACTGTTTCTATCCACATCACAAGTACAAAAAAACCTGTGAAAATGCAAAAAAATTCATTGTTGCTTCTACATTTTTGAGAGAGAAGCATCAAGTTAAAACTGTTGCCCAAATGTGGATGATTATTTTTAGTTAAATCTGCTTCTTAGTCATTCTGTAAGACTGAGATTTATTGAGTGCCTCCTGTCTTTCCAGAGTACTGCATCAGCTAATGTAATTATTACTTATCCAGAAACCAAAAATGTAAGCAATAGGACTAGCAATTTCATTTAAAAACAAGCCTGATAGAACATATGAAATCACTTTAAAATGGAACAGATAATCATGATCTATTTTTAAAATTGTTTTTTAATCTACAAAATGCTCTCCTCAAAATAACCCTTTCAGAAAGATAGCACAGATATTATCATCCCCATTTTGCAGATGAAGTACATCTCTAAACCTTAAGAGAAGTTAAAGAAGTTAAATAGCTTATCAAAGTTCACTGAGGCCTGAGATAAAGGGCAGGCCTGAGATTTGAACCTAGGTAATCTGTCTCTAATCTTTAAACCTAATTACATTTGATTAAGCAGAACTGGTTAATCTTAAGGTGTGGAGAATGAATCAGGAAGCCTTTTTAGTGCTTTGGTATCCTTCATTAAGAGAAACAAAGTCGTAAGAAAGCCAGCAGACAGTCAAAACAGGGAAGCAATGTGGTGCAGTAGGAGTTTTGGATTTGGAATCAGATGATTTGGGTTCAGATCCCAATTCTGAATCCCATCACATGTCCAAATAAGTCATATAACCTCTCTGGGCCTCATTTTGTTAATCTGTAAAAGAAGGGAGTTGGACTAGATGAGCTGTAAAACTCCTTCCACCTCTGAATCTATGAACCTATTCCTGATGGGCTTTTATTCACCTGCTCCTGAAACACACTGAATTAAAGCTAGCCCTTTAATATAAGAAAGGTATGAGATACCTTATCTGCTAGAGGTGAAATAAATTCCTCATTAAGTCCTGCTGACTTGTGTTATACTCTACCCTTTAGAGTCAGAGTTCCTTCCTTCAGGCATGCTAAACAGAGACACAGAAAAAGTTCTTTAGACAAAAAAATGGTCCTTCAAGTAAAAGACAGTCAATTCACACCTCTGAACAGGTATTAGACAAGAGTTCAGGGGAGTATAATACTTTTAGAACTTCTTCTTCCTTGCTCAGTGTAAGATTTAGGAATTTAGTTGATCTTAAAAGTATCTTTTTTTTTTCTCATCCTGAGCAATCAAAGAACTTCATATATCAAATAGAACGGAAGCTAAGCTCTTTGACGGTAGAGACTGTTTTATTCTTGTCTTTGTATTCCTGGTTCCTAGCACAGTGCTTGCCATATCATAGGTGCTCAATAAATCTTTGTGGAATAAATCAACAAATGAATGTATGGAAATACCTAAAAAGAAATCTCCTTTGTATTTTCAGTTATTGTTTATCCAGCTTCCACTTGAAGATCTCTACTGAGGGGGATTTTAATTCTGTTTCTGCATTGATTCAATTGTTAGGAAGAATTTCCTTATCTTGAACCAAAATCTACAACTTTGCAACTTCTACTCAATTCTCCTGTTATATTCTTTTGGGCTAATCAGAATAAATCTATTCTCTTCCCATATGATGATAGTTCAGACATTCAGAGACTTATGTCCCTATTCCAGGTTAAACATCCCCAGTTTTATCAGCCAGTTGTTTTATGATGTGATCTTGAGCCACCTCTCCATGTTGGCCACCTTCCTGGAGAGGTACAATCATTCGTTTAATTGTTGTTGTTTAGTCATGTCTGACTCTTCATGACCATATGGACCATAGCACACCAGGCCCTTCTGTCCTCCACTGTCTCCCAAAGTCTGTCCAAGCTCTTGTTCATTGCTTCCATGACGCTGTCTATCTCATCCTCTGCCATCCCCCTTCTTTTGCCTTCAATCTTTCCCAACGTCAGGGTCTTTTCCAGTGGGTTCTGTCTTCTTATTATGTGGCCAGAATAATTAAGCTTTAGTTTTAGCATTTGACCTTCCAGTTAATAGCCTAAATTGATTTAAGTATTGACTGATTTAATCGCCTTGCTGTTACTCCAGCACCACAATTCAAAAGTGTCGATTCTATAGTGCTCAGCTTTCCTTTAGTCCAACTCTCACAGCCATATATTATTATTGGAAAACATAGCTTTGACTATATGGACCTTTGTCAGCAAAGTGATGTTTCCAATTTTTAGTCTGCTGTTCAAATTTGCTTCCTTCCAAGAACCAAGCATCTTCTTTAAAAAAAAAAATTTCCACTTAATAGTATTTTATTTTTTCAATTACATGTAAAGATAGTTTTCAACATTAATTTTTATAAGATTTTGAGTTCCAAATGTTTTTCTCTCTCCCTCCCCTCCCCCTTCCCAAGACAGCGTGCAATCTGATATAGGCTATACATGTACAGTCATATTAAACATATATCCACATTAGTCATACTGTGAAAGAATAATCAGAACAAAAGGTGAAAACCACAAGAAAGAAAAAAAGAGGGAAAATAATATATTTCAATCTGCATTCAGACTCAATAGTTCTTTCACTGGATGTGGATAGCATTTTCCATTATGCATTGCTGAGAAGAGCTAAGTCTATCAAAGTTGGTCATCACACAGTGTTGCTGTTACTATGCACAATGTTTTCCCGCCTCTGCTCGCTTCACTGAGCATCAGCCCATGTAAGTCTTTCCAGGTCGCTCTGAAATCTGAAATCTCATCATCTGTCATAGAGCAGTTGTACTCCATTACATCTATACACCACAATTTATTCAACCATTCTCCAACTGATGGGCATCCCCTCAATTTTCTTTTTTTTTTTTTTTTTTTTTTTTTTTTTTTAAGTTTCATACTTTTATTGAAGGTTTACAGTAAATTTTGCCATGCAGTTTTACATACACAATGAAACACATGACAAATGGCTACTTTACATGTCTTTAAAGAAGACTTTAATTGTGTTGTTATACAGCGTATTGGCCAATTCAAGTGGGTCATCGTCTCTTACCGCTGCTATTATCTCCAGAATCTGAATAATGTTACAAGGTTCATTTCTGTCCTTCAAACAACTCCCACTTTCCCATTTCTTTTTCGTGGGAAATAAAGTTTTTACATGTTTTATTCCTGCATGAGTATTTTTGACTCCACACCAAGGAGCATCAGTCTCTATCATTAATTTTTCACTAGGTATTGACTTTAACACTTCTAGGTTGGCCTCAGTTTTCAGTGAGCAACCATTAATTCCTATGTAAAGATTCATGTCAATTAACGCAGCTGCTTCTTCCTTTGTGCCATCAAATGAATGTACCACTCCTCCCACACATCTATCTCTATTTTTCTTCATTAAGTCCAAAAATTCAGTGTGTGAGTTTCTACAGTGAAGAAACATTGGGAGCTTTGTTTGTTCTGACAGTTCAAACTGTTTTTCAAAGTACTTGAGTTGTGTATCTTTGGGACAAAATTGTAATCTATCAAAATCCAGTCCACATTCACCTATTGCTACAACTTTTCCTTTATTATTTTCAGCAAGATTTAGCAGCTCACTTAAATAAAGGTCAGGATTATTCTTTTCAAATTCTTCACAACGGGTAGGATGACATCCAACTGTGCTATAAAACATATCATTTGTCTTTGCCAAATTCAGGGCATCTTTACTGTCTTCTAGACTTCCACCTGTAATCATAAACTTTTTAACACCAGTTTGGACTGCTCTTTCTATTATATCCAAGAAATCATCTTGGTGTTTTTGAATCCCTCTGTAAATTCCTCTGAACATAGGATCAGTCAAGTTGACACCAATATCGATGAACGGGAAGCGAGTCATGACGGCAACCTCAATTCTGTCTAGACGGAAGCGGAAGTCCATCCCCTCAATTTTCAACTCTATGCCACCACAAAAAGAACCTCCATAAAGACCCTTCTCCATATGGTTCCTTCTCCCTTTTTTATCATTTCTTTGGGATATAGACCCAGTAAAGATACTACTGGATCAAAAGGCATGCACAGTTCTACAGCTCCTTGGGCTTACTTCCAAATGAAGCAAACCTCTTTTAATTTCATGGCTGCAGTTGCCATTTGCAGTGTTCTTTGAGCCCAAGCATATAAAATCCAACACTGCTTCCATTCTCTCTCTGCCAGGAAGTAATAGGACCAATTGCCAGGATCTTTATTTTATATTAAGCTTCAAGCCAACTTTTCCATTCCCTTTTCATCCTCATCAAGAGATTTCTTAATTCTTTTCACTTTCTCCCATCAGAGTGGTATCATCTACATACCTGAGATTGTTGTTGTTTTTCCTGGCGACATTAATACTGGCATTTGATTTGCATTTTGTATGATGTACTCTTGCACATAAGTTAAATAAGGTGAGAGCGTACAGCTTCATCATACTCCTTTTCCAATCTTAAACCAATCAGTTGTTCCACGTTTAGTTCTAACTGTTGCTTCTTGACCAACATACAGGTTCCTCGGGAGACAAATAAGATGAGATGGTACTTTTGTCTCTTTGAGGACTTGCCACATTTTGTTTTGATGCACAGTCAAAGGCGGCTTTAGTGTAGTCAATAAAGCAGAAGTAGAAGATTTTCTGGAACTTCCCTGTTTTCTCCATAATCCAGCAAACACTGGCAATTTGGTGTCTAATTCTTCTGCCTCTTTGAAAACCAACCTCTTCTGGTAATTCTTGGTTCACATATTACTGAAGCCTACCTTGCAGAATCTTAAGCATAATCTTGCTGGTGTGTAAATTAAGTGCAATTGTTTCATAATTTGAACATTCTTTGCATTGCCCTTCTTTAGAATCAGGATATAAATTGATCTTTTCTAATCCAGTGGCCACTGTCAAGTTTTCCAAATTTGCATACTGAGTGCAGCACTTTAACAGCATCATCTTTTAGAATTTTAAAAAGCTCACTTGGAATTTTGTCAGCACCTCTAGCCTTGCTGTTAACAATATTTCCCAGGGCCCACTTAACTTCGTTCTCCAAGAGTTCTGGCTCTAGATCATGATCATCGGTGATATTAAGATCTTTCTTGTATAATTCGTCTTTGTATTCTTGCCACCTCTTCTTAATTTCTTCTATTTCTGTTAAGTTCTTGTCATTTTTGTTTTTTATCATGCCCATTTTTACATGAAATGTTCCCTTAATGTCTCTGATTTTCTTGAAGAAATCTTGTCTTTCCCATTCTGTTTTGTTCTTCTATTTCTTTGCATTGTTTTTAAAGAAGATTTTCTTACCTCTTCTTGCTATTCTCTAGAGTTCTTTGTTCATTTGGGTATATCTTTCCCTTTCTTTTTTTCCTTTTGCATTCTTTCTTTCCTAAGGTATTTGTAAAGCCTCATCAAACAGTCATTTTGCTTTCTTGCTCTTTTTCTTTGGATTTTTTTTTTTTTGGTTGTTTCCTCCTGCACAGTACTGTGAACCTTATAGTTCTTCAGGCACTCTGTCTACCCGATCTATTATCTTTGATCTATTCATCACTCCCACTTCATGTTCATAAGGAATGTTATTTAGGTTGTACTTGTGTGCTCTGGTGGCTTTCCCTACTTTCTTCAATTTAAGTTAGAATTTTGCAATAAGAAGAACCTCTTGATCTGAGCCATAACTGACTACAGAGCTTCTTCATCTTTGGCTGCAAAGTCTATAATAAATCTGATTTCAATATTGACCCTCTGGTGATGTCTATGTGTAGAATCACCTTTGGATTGTTGAAAAACAGTGTTAAAAAAAAGTAATCTTGACAAAGCTCTATTAATCTCTGTCCTGCTTCATTTTATACTCAAGGCCAAACTTGCCTGTTATTACAATTGTCATTTTATTTCCTTATCTTCCTTCTAAAATGTGGCATCCAGAAATGAGTAATGTAGAGTATAACAGGACTATTAGAACTGAATACCACATCTCTCTATGCAATTTAGGATAACATTTTTTGGGAGTTCTTTGACACTGTTGTCTTATTTTGAGTTGACTGCAATAATATCCCCAGATCTTTTTCATATAATCTGTTGTCTAGCCAGACCTCCTCTAACATGCAGTTGATAAATTTATTTTTCTAGTTCAAGTGTAAAACTTTACATTTATTCCTATTGAGGTTCATGTTATATAGATTTGGTACATTGTTTTATCCTATTTTATATCTTTTTCTGACTTATCTATTGTTAGCTGTTGCGCCCAACATTATGTTATCTGCAAATTTTGTGAGCATGCCATTTATGCCTTCACACAAGTCATCAACAAAAAGGTAAAAGGCACAGGGGTAAGGGCAGGTTCTTGGGGGTACTCTGGGAAGGTTTCTAGGTCATCCTACATCATTCTTTGGCTCTCGGATTCAACCAGTTCTGAAACTTTCTATCTATACTCTCATCAGTTTACATTCTTCATCTTGTCCACAAGGATAACATGAGAGAATGTGCTAACAAATTCTGGGTTTGCCACGCCTGTAGAATTTTTCTGCTCTTGATGCTCTGTCTAAAAAAGAAATGAGGTTAGTTTGGCATGACTTACATGTGATGAACCAGTTCTGGCACTTAGGTTATTGTTTGCCTAATGTCACAAAATTATAATAACACAATCCAGAATTTTTCCAGGAATAAAAGTTAAACTCATTGGTCTATAGTCTATAGGTTCCCTCTTCCTTTTATGGAAAATGAGACCATTTACTTTTCAATAATACTGCAACTTGTTTTCTGTTCTCCACAGGCTTTTAGAGACCACTAAAGGTGTTTCACCATTGACATCAACTGTTCTTTTAGTACCTCAGGATATAGTTCATTTATACCTACTTACTTGAACTCATTGAAGGCAGCTAAGTGCAGAGCTGTAACCAGGGCCTGCCAAGAGTGTGCCTCAGACCATGGGTTATACTTACTCCTTAGGGGCATTTGCATCTTCCCTATAGCATTGCAGAGATCACTGTCCTTGTCCTGTACAGTGAGAGAGTGTTCCCTTGTTTGGCCTCTCCCTTATGGTCCCATCACTGTAAACACTCCCCTTTCATTTAATCTGCTTCCCCTCCTACCCTTATCCCCCAAATGCTTGAGGGAGGTGCAGGTGGGTGCCAGACCTAGAGGCCTGTATTGGGCTACCCGAGTCTTTCTTACCTGTCCCAGGTCTTCGGTTGGCCAAACCGGATAAACGTATGAGAGAAAGGACATTCCAGAGTCGAACAGGGGTTGAGCTTTATTACAGGGTCTGGGTTACAAGTGCAGGGGGGTCTTCCTTAGGAGGAAGAGGGGGAGATTTCCTAAGGAGGCTAAGCTTAAGAGATTGGAAGTAGAAGTACAAGCGGGGAGAGAGGGGGAGGGGAGAGAGGAAAGAAAAGAAGCGGAGCCTACTGTCCTCTTTGGCTCCACACGTGCTAAGAGAGAGCTTTCAGGCTTCCTCAATCCTACTTAACCTTCAGCCACACAGTTTGCATCTCAATACCGTGCTGTTAGGTAACTAGGTGTGCTCCAATCCGGGACGACCTCGAGGGCAGGGAGACTCCACCCATCACGTATCTCCCGGGGAGAGGCGGAAATACCCGAGCTAGCCGAGCTAGCTCAGTCTAACCTTCTCCAATCCCCGCTGTTCATGGAGGGCCTCGTAAGACTCTAAGATTTAGAAGTCCCACTTTTACCCGCCCGAGACCGTCCACACGGAATTGAGCTTCCAATCCCAACAGGTGGGCCTATCTTGGGGAGATAGAGTACTTATTTTTCCAGAGCAATTGCATCTCTTGTTGGACAGTTCTCTGTGCCATTATAACACCTCTTTCCTTTCATGGGACTATGCCTTCTTCCTGCCATAGTTCTTTGTGCTACTATTATGCCCTACAACTATCCTCTGTATCCCTTTTGGCCCTGCCCCCAGTGAAATAATTTCAGTTATGTAAGTGGTTTTTACTAATGCTTCCCTTGTCTTAGATTTTAATTCCTTATTCACTCTTTATGGCCTATCTTAGCCCAAAGTCCATTATGCTTGGGAGAGAAAGTAGAAGCAAAATGATAGAGTAACACTGCCTTTCCTCTGGTGTTTATTAGTGTTCCATCCATCCCATGCAGTGATCCTCTTCGAACTTTCTCTTGCCTCCAAAATAGCTAAAAGACTACTTCTGTTGTCCATGGTATTTACTGCCAATCTCATTTCTTCCTTAGCTTTGGGGTTCCTGACATCCCTCCGAGATTGTTACTCTGTATTCATCTTCTGTTAGCTGTCATTGCTCCTGTCTTCTAAAAATGTCTTCTAAAAATCTGATTTCATTTCATATCTACCTTGATCTTCTTAGACATCTTACCAGTTTTATTTTTTCAGAAGTTGTTTTTTTTATTTTTATTTTTGAGAATTTCATTCAAGAGATTCCCATCCTTCATGATTTAACTTCCCCCTTTTGCTCCTACCTTTCCTTTCTCTGAAGCTTCAAAATCTGTTCTCTCAAAATACAGATTATCAGATTATGTTTTGCTCTCCTCTGTCTCTGTTATGAATTCTAAGATGGAGTGGCCACTTGTCCCCAGTGTTCCTGTCATTTCTTCTTCAGGAGTCAATTTGTTCTTCTTTTTTTTATGTTTATTTATTTATTTTTTGTTTTCAACATTCATTTCCACAAAATTTTGAGTTCCAAATTTTCTCCCCATCTCTCCCCTCCCCCACCCCATAAAACCTTGCATTCTGATTACCCCTTCCCTCAATATGCCCTCCCTTCTGTCACCCCCTATTCCTTCCTTTCCCCCCATCTACTTTCTTTTCTTGTAGGGCAAGATTGATTTCTATACTACGTTACCTGTATTTCTTATTTCCCAGTTGTATGCAAAACCAGTTCTCAACATTCGTTCCTAAAACTTTGAGTTCCAACTTACCTCTCTACCCTCCCTCCCCACCCATCCCCACTGAGAAGGCAAACAATTCAACATAGGCTATACATGTATAGTTTTGCAAAACTTCCATAATAGTCATGTTGTGTAAAACTGACTATATTTCCCTCCATCCTATACTGCCCCCCATTTATTCTATTCTCTCTTTTGACCTTGTCCCTTCCCAAAAGTGTTTACTTGTAATTACTCCCTCCTATCATTCCCCCACCCCACTTGTCCTCTTCTCCCCTACTTTCCTGTAGTGTAAGATAGATTTCCATACCAAATTGAGTGTTCATGTTATTCCCTCCTTAAGCCAAATGTGAAGAGAGTAAGCTTTTCTTTTTCCCTCTCACCTCTTCCCTTTTCCCCTTCCTTGAAAAAGCTTTTTCTTGCCTCTTTTTTGAGAGATAATCTGCCCCATTCCATTTCTCCCTTTCTCCTCCCAATATATTCCTCTCTCACCCATTAATTTTATTTTTTTTAGATATCATCCCTTCTTATTCACCTCACCCTGTGCTCTGTGCTCTGTGTGTGTGTGTGTGTGTGTGTGTGTGTGTGTGTGTGTGTATAATCCCACCAATCACCCAAATATGGAGAAAAGTCTCAGGAGTTACAAATATTATCTTTCCATGTAGGAATGTAAACAGTTCAACTTTAGAAAGTCCCTTACCTATTTACTTTTTCATGCTTCTCTTGATTCTTGTGTTTGAAAGTCAGATTTTCTATTCAGTTCTGGTCTTTTCATCAAGAATGCTTGAAAGTCCTTTATTTCATTAAATGACCATTTTTTTCCCTTGAAGTATTATACTCAGTTTTGCTAGGTAGGTGATTCTTGGTTTTAATCCTAATTCATTTGACTTCTGGATTATCATATTCGAAGCCCTTTGATACCTAAACGTAGAAGCTACTAGATCTTGTGTTATCCTGATTGTATTTCCACAAAACTTGAATTATTTCTTTCTAGCTTCTTGCAACATTTTCTCCTTGACCTGAGAACTCTGGAATTTGGCTGCAATACTCCTAGGAGTTACTCTTTTTGGATCTCTTTCAGGAGTTGATTGGTGGATTCTTTCAATATTTATTTTGCCCTCTGGTTCTAGAATATCAGGGCAGTTTTCCTTGATAATTTCATGAAAGATGATGTCTAGGCTCTTTTTTTGATCATGACTTTCAGATAGTCCCATAATTTTTACATGTCTCTCCTGGATCTATTTTCCAGGTCAGTTGTTTTTCCAGTGACATATTTCACGTTATCTTCTATTTTTTCATTCTTTTGGTTTTGCTTTGTAATTTTTTGGTTTCTCAAAAGTCATTAGCTTCCATCTGCTCCATTCTAATTTTTAAAGAACTATTTTCTTCAGTGAGCTTTTGAACCTTCTTTTCCATTTGGTTAATTCTACTTTTTAAAGCATTCTCCTTATTGGCTTTTTGGACCTCTTTTGCCAATTGAGTTAACCTATTTTTAAAAGTGTTATTTTCTTCATCATTTTTTGGGTCTCCTTTAGCAAGCTGTTGGCTTGCTTTTTAAGCTTTTCCATAGCCTGAGACCATTGGATATTTATTTTGGAGCTACTGGATGCAGAAGCCTTGACTTCCTCTAACACTATGCATTGTTCTTCCTCATCTGAAAGGATGGAAGAAAATACCTGTTCACCAAGAAAGTAACCTTCTATAGTTATTTCCCCCCCCTTTTTGGGCATTTTCCCAGCCAGTTAGTTGACTTTTGAATACTTTGTCAACAGGAGTGTATACTCTGGGGACCTGAAAGTTCTCATTTCCTCTAAGGTGGCACAATCAAGGGAGAGGAGTTTACTCCCTATCTGGGTTCGTGGCTGAGATGCAGATCAGCTGCTCACTTCCCCCAGGGGCTTTAGGTAGAGGGTTCCACAAGTGGACGCTGCCGCCACCTGAGGCCAGGACTAGGGGAGGACCCTGCTCCCTTGTCACTGAGGTGAAAAAGCTTTCTCACTGACCTTTCAAGCTGCCTTTTGGCGCTTGTGGGCTGAGGGATCTGAGAACCACTGCTGCTGCTGGGGATTCCACCCCTGAGGCCTGTTCTGGCCCTGCTCCTCCTGGTGCTGTGTAGCCAAGGCTGGGCTGTGCTCTGCTCCACACCCCATGCAATAGATTTTTCCTGTTGGCCTTCCTGGCTGCCTTGGGCTAGAAATCTCTTTCACTCTGTCATTCTGTGGCTTCTGCTGCTCTAGAATTTGTTGAGAGTCATTTTTTGCAGGTATTTTATGGGCTGTGGGGGAAAAGCTAGAGTATGTGCATCTTTCTGTTCCACCATCTTGGCTCTGCTGACTGTCAATTTCTTCTTGTTGGTAAGATTCATGTCCAGAATAGCAGTTGCCCTCTTTGATTCATTTATCTCTTTGAAGGATAAATTGTGATCAGTACAATTCAAAGACAGAAAGGGAGTCCCAGCAAGATGCTTGTCTAGTCAAAATCACCCCTGTCAATTTTATTATGTCCTCTCTCTGCAAGGTGATCCATTTCCTTCCCATATCTCTTATCTATTTCCTTCTGTTCAGTTGCCCTGTAATATATGCCTGTCATTTTACTACATTTTTCATCCTCAATTGATCTGCACTTAAATGATTTCTGCTATGCATCTCCCTGAAAGGACTCTAGCTTTCTTCTTTTTCTCAAAAAAAAGTTATTGATATTTTTTGTTTTTATATCGTCTACTTTTCCTTAAAAAAAAAAAGTTCACCAAAACAGATTGAATTAAAGTCTGACATCTTTATGTTCCATGAATATATTCCCTACTTCTGCAAAGAATCTGACTTTCTTAATATACAATACTACTGGTGCCACCTTTAGCCATTCTTTTCCTTTTGAATAAAGCAAACTTTTCCAAAGCTTATTCTCGTTGGCCTCGCTAAGTCTTAGACCTGTGAGGTCAGATTTTCTGCCTTGAAACTTAGGCTGCAAGAAAGTTTTTAGGGGTGGGTAATCTACAATAAGGACCTGGATGGATTCTGTAAGGTAAATACACAAAGGGGAAAATTGGAGTGCTGAGTGCAAGATCATGATGCATATTTGTCAGAGAGAAAAAGGCAGCAAGAAAATGGAAAGAGGTCTTAAACTACATCGATAGAGGCCTAATGTCATGACAGAATGAGGACTGTAATAGCTCTGCTATCTCTCTTAACTGATCAGGCTATATCTGGAGTACTGTATTTGGTTATAGATGGCACATTTTAGGAAGGCCATTATTTATAAGTTAAGATATAGGATATAGAAAGAAGAAGGCCACTGGGATAGTTAGAAAGACTAGAAACTGTGATCTAGACACAGACTAGACTGGGGATGTTTAGTTCGGGGAAGAGAATATTTGTTGAGACATGGTAACTGTCTCCAGAGCTCTGAAGGATTTTCATACAGAATAGGGATTTGATTTGTTCTGTTTGGCCACTGGATACAGATTGAGGAGTACTGGATAGAAGCTGCAGAAGAGGGTGATTTCATCTTAGTATAATGAGACACATCATAACAATTAGCTATCCCAAAAGTATAACGGGCTGCCTTAGCAGAGAATGGCTTCCCTGGCACTAGAGATTCCTAGGTAGAAACTGGATGATGACTCCTTGTCAGGGATGTTGTAGAGAGCATGCTTATGTTTCTATGGGTTGGACTAGATGAACTTTAAAGACCAAATAGTTTGATTTTGTGGAATGAAATGTGAAGATTAGCTCACCTAATGATGGTGCACTTCATTTAATGTGCCTTTAAAGGGAAAGTGAAAAATACCAAAGCGTTTTGCCAAAAAAAAAAAAGAAAAAAGAGAAATTTCATATTCAGAAGTGTGCTCTGATTTTGCTGAAGGTGCCCATTAATCTTTGTTGGTTATTAATGAGAACAATTTCATTTAAAAGCAATTCCAGAGGACATGATATGTCTCTAGAAAAAGGGTATGTATCATAATATGATACATACTTAAACTTAAAATGCAGCAATTAAGGAGTCCAGCATAGAATGTGCTGTTGATAGTTACCTGAAATTTCTAAGAGAAAGAAGTAGTAATTTTTCCAGTTATCTGCTTTTAAAATTTTAGACCACTCAGTGAATATTATACTTTTGGTTATGCCTCATGGGACTTTCTGAATATCATTAACTAGAAGCCATTGAAGCCTTAGAATACAATCTTTTCATTTTATTCAAATAATAATACTTTTTAAGCAGAAATTTATTAAGTCCTTTTTTTTAAGGAACATCTTTGAGGCCAAGGACTGTTTTTTTTATTTTGTTTTGTTTTAATATTCCCAGGGTCTGGCACAAAGTAGATACTTAATAAGTGCTTATTGAATTGAAGTGAAAGCTCTATAGTAGATGTTTAACTATTATCACAAGTTAAATAATGACATTTTGTCTGCTCTGAAATTCCTTAGATGAGATGGGAGAAAGAGTAGCATTTGCTTAAGTGAAGAGTATTTTTGTCATCTGTAATGAGAAAATAGATTTTTTGTATAATCTTTGTACCCTCCTCCCAAAAGGGTGACAATAAATTTTATTCTTCTAGAAAGCAATATTTTTCAATAGATGGGTTTTTGTTTTTCCTCTGTTAGTCTTTTACTTAGACTAGCTATCAGTCTGAACGTTTATATAACAGAATTATGTATTTATATGTGTATATACATATGTAATTATGTTACAGATCTTTATGTAATTACAGGTATTCATCTACATATGTATTTATTGTAAGATTGATTATTTTTATTTGCTACTTTGTGACTATTCTGAATTCATACAAAAACCATACTTCTTAACTATAGTTTGTTGAATCTGATGAAAAAACTTTGTGAACTGATAGGCTATTGCAGTGATTATGATGCCTGGGCTAAATTTAAACCTGTGGTTCTTTCTAGTAAGCATCGGAATCCCAACTTTACAATTTTTCCTACAGGACCTTTCGGAATCATCAAAAACTAAACTGCTTGTATGTATGTGTACATATACAGAGGTATATTCCAAACAGAGAAAACAAGAAGAACATCACCATGGAGCAAGATAGGCAGATTATTATTTCATTAAGCATGTATGAATTGGGAAAAGGTCAAGTTATGCCTAATTTTTAGTTTTTTTCAAATCAGTTTGTTAATTTCATCAAGATTTAATGGTTTTCAGAAGGTTTTCATTATCTGACCAGATATGAAGTACGAATCCTGAGCAGTTCTAGTTTAGTAATTTTAATAATTTTCTGAATAATTTATAAGCTATTTTCATAGGTTCCCCTAAAGCAGGTGTGGTGAGCTGTTAGTCTGCTGAATAACTAGTACTCTCTTTACTTTCACCTAACTCACAAGGATACAACATTGCTGTAAAATTCTGTGGTAAAGATATAGTGGATTTATAGAAAGATGGTGGAATGGGGAATAACTCAACTCCTCAATTATGCCTCCTTCTTCATGGATAGATTAAAGTGACCTGAAATATAAAGAAAAAATTTTCTTTAAGTTAAATAATTGAAAAGTCATAAAGTAATTAGTGAAGTACCATAATTTTTTTGTTAAATTTTCTTCAATTAGTGAAAATACATGTCTTTCTCTCCAACTTCTCTCCCCTCCTACGCTGAAAATGTGTAGTCAAGCAAAATAAATTCTCACTTTGGCATTGTCTTAAAAAAAATATGTCTCAATATGTGCTCAGAGTTCATCCATCACCTCTCTGTAGAGGAAGTCATATTAGAGATTTCTACGGTAAGAATAATATATAGATAAAGAAAGGACAAAAAACCCAAGCAAGTAGAGGGAAAATCTCTCTAATGTTATGAACAAATGTTATATTATTAAAAGATCACTAAGAGAATTTACCGCCAGCAAAATAATTTTGATCAGAAACTAAAGTTCCACAAATGGACTTTGTGTAATGGTTGAATGCAGGAAAAATTCAGTAAATGTCTTTAAGACTGTATTAGAAAAATGGAGATCTGAGCTCTGGTAGCTTAAAAATAACATACCATTTTTCACCCATTTAGTCTTTTTATGGGTACAGTATTTCTTTATGTAGTTGAACTTGAGAATGCAACTGAGACCTGCAATCTGTACTTAGAATTTTCCATTTCTGGACCTAGTGGGAAATTCCTTCAACTCAGTAAGCTAAAAATCATCACCAAAAATTCTTGTAGTAGTCATTTATTAACAGGTTATGCAAACTTTATACAAAAATTCATATGTATACACACACACACACACACACACACACGTTGCAACTACAAATCAAAGGATGATCTTAATGCACATTAAGTTTGTTAGAACTCCCAGCTACAGTGTTTTCGTGCTAACATAATTGCAGACATTTATGTAGCATTTTACGTGTATTATTTCACTTGAATCTCACTTGACCACATGAAGTAGGAGCAATTATTATCTCCATTATACAAATGAGAAAACTGAGACTGTGAGGTCACACAGTTAATCATGGCTACACACATGTAGTAAGACCATCAACAGCCTCTACAGATGTGACAGTTATGTCATCATGTCTGTAATTCTTACTCTGTTGAATATTCGGAGATATTATAGCTAGCACTTACACAGGTGCTTTAAGGTTTGTAAAAGACTTTTCATGTTATTTCATTTTATTCTCACAACAACTGTACAAGGTAGTTGCTGTTATTATTTCCATTGCACAGATTAGGAAACTGAGGTGGAGAGCAATTAAATGACTTACCTAGGGTCATACAACTAAAAAAATCTTAAGTAGAATTCAAATTTGGGTCTTCCTAGCTCCAAGCCTAACACCATCCATTAAGTCATTTTGCTGTGAATAAAGGGTCTGTACAGATAAAGATTATGTTGATTTAATAGAAGTGGTAAAGAGACTAAATATGTATTTAACCCTTTGTCTCAACAGACAATTAAAAAAATGTCTCCAGCCTCCTTAAAGATCACATTAAGACAGATAATGGAAGGATCTTCCAAGAGCTTATCAGAAGTGTTTATTATGGAATACAGGCTGAGTCAAGCATGCATGGTAAGAATTTCTTAGTGCCTGGGAACTGTGGAAGTACAACATAGTCAACAGTCAGTAGAAGTTTATTAAGCACCTACTGTGTGCTCATCCATAGGAGTGACTGGCTTTGGTTACAGGGGGAGAATGCTCTTAGTACTAACATTCATGACTTTATATCAAGTAGTTATGTTCTCATGCAATAGCAAGTCTATATTATCTGTGAACAAAGAATTAATAGCATTTTTTTATTATTGAAAAATACTATTCTGAGTATATTTGAAAAGTAGATAGCATAATCATACATGCCACGTTCTTGTTGGCCTGTTTATTTTTTTTTAAAAGAAGACCCACGTTTGCATATTTAAGTATCTTACTGTCATGCCTCCCACCAGCGTAAGATCTTGACAGGCAGGATCCTCTCTGTATTTCTGGGTTGTGCCTGTTGAATGAACATTTTGCTGTAAAAGGAATGAAATCAGTCATTTTTGGAGATTTGTGATTATCACCAAAAAGACATGTATTGCTCAATGTATAACCCCATTCTGCCCCCTCAAAACAAAGTAACTCCTGGGGGGGGATTAAGAATTTAATTGACAATAAAAAGTAATCATTTGTTTTCCTCTTCTCTGCCACAATTTAGCCCAGTTCATGGCTAAAGGGGATACTTTTGTCTTTCATTTAATTAGAAACAAGATCATATTAACTATGTCTTGAAGATCTGATGTGTTTAAAAATGTTCATGATATTACATAAGTTCATCTCTATTTCTTTAACTTTCAGAGAGGCCATGACTTTTATGAAGGTGTTCGAGCAGGTGAGGAAACAATTATTTTTCCTTCTTTTTTTTTTTTTACTGGAAAACTTTTGTGGGATGACTGGACACAGTTTCAGTGATTCCAATTTTGTTGGCAACATCTAAAGCATCATAGTCTGGAGCAACATGGACATAGACCTTCTTCTCTCCATCAGACCGGATCAGTGTGTTGACCTTGGCCATGTTGATGTCATTCAGCTTCTTTACCACTTGATCTGATGATTGTTGGCCTTAATGTCCACAATGAAGACTAGGGTGTTGTGTCATCAGTCTTCTTCATAACAGATTCAGTGGTCAAGGGAAACTTCTTCATGGCATAGTGATCAAGCTTATTTCTTCAAGTGGCACTTTTCCAAGGGCACTTGGGCTGCCTTTGAAGTCTTAGTGTCTTTGGTCGCTGCCTAGGTGGGTGTTCTTTGCATCTTCTTTCTGTGGCAATAGACACCCTTCAACACCACCTTCTTGGCCTTCAGGGCCTTGGACTTGGCTTCTGTCTTGGCGGGGGGAGGGGGAACAACAACTTCCTTCTTCACCTTTGGTGCCATCTTGGAGGAAAGGGCAATTATTTTCTTTCTTGATGGATATAGAAAATTAAGATTAGGGTTAGGCTGGTAACTTGTGCTTTGGTCAGAGATGCTACCGTTTGTCAATGACAGTTTATCTCTTCTCAGGCTAGCAAGGTACTTCATCAGTACTGTTCATCGGATAGCTTAAAGGAGGACTCATCTTACAGTACTGAGTGTTTAAAAAATATAGCTCACCTGGTAACTACTGTGGCTGATGTTAAGAAAGCTAAACTTGCTCTTAGGGCCTAGTGCCCTGCCTCTGTTAAGTACAACATGAACTCATTAGACTTACTCATTTCACTGCTGTCCATCATACTAGGAACAACAGAAGGTGACTATGTAGGTGTGTGGGCATAGGCTTAATGGTGGAATCCTTATTTTCCTGTATTCTTTCACATACAGTCCAGAACAGAACTATTAACTAGTTGCCAATTGGTCACCCCTTTTATGTCCTCACTGTCCTCCAGTAGAGGATGTAGCCAAAGGTCACTAACGTGCCTCATGCCTGAAACTTTGAGGCACACACCACCTACTCCATTTTCTTTTTCCTACCTCCTACCCTTAATTATCCATGACTGCACTTCCTTCCTTTTTCCCAGTGATTTCAAGGCTTTAGAGAAATAAAAAGTAGTATTTTACTACAAAAGAAAGATTGGGGATGCTCACCTAGAAATGAGTCTCCTTCTCAGGAAGTTGCAATTCCTTCTGTTTTCTTGTCCAGGGGTTCCTAACCTTTTTAGTGTCACAGACCACTTTGGCAGTCTGACAAAGCTTATGGACCCCTTCTCAGAGTAATGTTTTTTGAAAAATCAAAATGGAAGGAAATCCTAAATTTTAGTTAGAAGTTAATGAAAGCAATGGGTAGCTAGGTGGTACAGTGGATAGGGCACTGGGCCTGGAATCAGAAAGATTCATCCTTCTGAATTCAAACCTGGCTTTGGGACCTTAAAAGTCAGACACCACTGATATGACTGAACAATAACAACAATGAAAGTAAAAATGTTATTTTATTTTATTTTGCTCATCCAAGTTCTTGGGTCCCTAAGGACACCAGGTAAGAATACCTGTTCTAGAATAAAATACAGACTCCTTTGTCCTTTAAAAGCCTACACAATCTGACCATGGCCCGCTTTTGTAGTCTTATTTCATATACACTGTGTTCCAGCCAAACTGGCTGACCTATTGTTTCTCATATATGACCTTACGTGCTTGTCTTTATGTCTTTGTATATGCTCATTGCATTCCCTCCCCACCTTTACTTCTTAGAATCCCCTACTCCCTTCAAAGCTCAGCTTAAGTACCATCTCCCATAGGAAACATATCTGGATGCCCTTCCATTAGAAATGACATTATATATTTTCTGTTTGATTTTCTGTATACATATTTGCCCCTGAGAGAAAATAATCACCTTGAAGAAAAAAGTATTTCATGTTTGTCTTTATTATCTCTAGGGCCTGGTACACAGGCAGTTAGTAAATGTTCACATTAACAGGATGAATAAAAGAGGAAAGAATCATAAAGACAGGGAAATTTTTGTATTAAAAGTTAGAGGGAGACAAAAGAGAAAATGGAAATGAAAGGAGGAAAAGGAAAAGAGGTAGAGAAAACATGGAATAGTGAAGGGATGAGTAGGAGGAAGAAGCAGGAGCTAGGACATGGGCAGGTGAGGGAGGAAGGGGAGGAAGAGACTGCTATTCATTCTTCTCTTTCCAGAAAAGGAAAGAGATGGGGGTGGGGTAGGATCCATGTGGTGAGACTAAGGATATTTTGAGACCACCTTTAGAAACATTGAAATTACGTTGATTCTACCCTAGATTATTAAAATGGGCAATATCTGCATTCTACATCATTAATTTTATTTCTACCATCCAGAAGAGGAAATTCAGAAACAACAGAAACTTTAGACATATTTAAACCTGAATAAATGAAACCAATGGCTTTGATAGTGCCTCTCTGTGTGCTAACTCAGCCACCTTTATGTTAACAAATTGTGGCATTTGTCAGTATTTTCGCAAAAAGGGACATGTGATAACATATGTTTTATAAGGCCAATTATTTCATAAATATACTCATTAATCAATAACTTTGTAACTCCTTAGATTCCGGGCCAGGCCTGGAAATATTTGTATTGACCTGAAAAGAATTTAAAGAATCTAACTTCCTAAAACACCAGGCTTTGGCATGTAAATGGTAAACAGTGATTCATTACCCCTTTAGAGTTCTCTCATATTTGTGGTGTAGAGCAGAAAGACAACAGTATTAAGTTAAAATGTGGAACTAGATGAACAGATGTACTATACCAGCTGTCCTTGTGAACATCCCCCTCTCAAAAGCCTGGCTTCATTTATAATTTACTTCAGAGCATAAGCAAAAAATGCTCATTTCTTTTAAAAGAAAAGCAGAGAAAATAAAATATCTACTCATAAAGCAAATTGGTTTAAACAGAAAAGTAGTCTTATAGCTTTTCTTATATTGAACATCTCCTGCATATATTGAAACCAAGTAAAATCATCATTCTTTATTCCTCTACTTTGATAGTTTGAAAGAATCATGATTTCATTGGTATGGGGATTGTTTCTTTTGACCCAACCACAACCCTCTACACATTAGTAAAGAGTCCTCATAAATTTTCTAGCCAAAAATTCTCCTTAATGGATACCATAAGCAGACTGTCTAAGTGAGCTTGGACAGGCCTCAGGTGACAAACACACTTTATTTTTTTGGAGGGGGGAAGGCAGGGCAGTTGAGGTTAAATGACTTGCCCAAGGTCATATAGCTAGTAAGTATCAGGTGTCTGAGGCTGGATTTGAAGGAGGTCCTCCTGACTCCAGGACTGGTGCTGTATTCACTGTGCCACCTAGCTGCCCCTCTAGCACACTTTAGTATGTAAGACTCACTGGCACTCATGCTTCCAGGTCATAATCTTGGAAAATCCAGGCCTACCTGCAATTGGGCACTACAGTGAGACGCTCAAAGCACATCTGGAACAAGCCCTGGAGCTTTGTCCCAGTGTGGCCAATTTAGAGAGTACAAGAATTTGGCACGTGTCCTTCAGTAGAATAGAACTGAATGGGTGGAGGCTTCCAGCTCTGATGCTGGCTGAGCAGTGATGAGTTTTAGCAACATAAGGTAGCAGACTGGAGTTTTTTGTACCCCCTTTTTTCTCCTTCTGTTCCATAAAGAAATTTCCAATCTAACATGTTCCTTTGTTAGGGCTTTTCCTTCCCTCTTCTTCCTCTCTCCTGCACTTACTTCCTCCACAAGCAGAGCAGCAGCACCTGGCCCAGGTGAATCATTTCCTTTTCATGAAGGAAGAAGCCTCATTGAATCTCTGTTGGAGCAGAAAGACTGTAGGACCCCAAATCCTGTAGCTCAGTGAGACTTTCTGAGGCCTCTTACAGCTCTGTGATTCTGCTCCCTAAGCCACTGTAGTAATTACTTTATCTCAGTTGCTCCTTGTATTATTTTCATCTAAGGATCTACCGAGTCAATTTGATACCTATCGTTCTACTTCATCAGTTTGGGGTCAGTTGCCCCAACTGCTGACATTTCTGGGTATGACTGTGTTTACTCCTTTACTTCTTGTATAGAAGTCTGTCATGATTATGAGAGAGTCCATTGACTACCTCAGTTGTACTAAGTGGAACATTCTGACCCATTTATACTCCACAGAAACTTCTTCCTTAATACAATTTTATAAAATAAAGGTATTGTTCTGGCAGTGCTGCACAGAATAGCCCTCTTATCCCTGGTTGCAGGAAAAAATAAAAGCAGGTCATGTCAGCAGAACTGGTAAGCCAGCACATGTTTCATAATGGAATATGACCCAATAGGCAATTTATGGGATGCTCTCCAAAAGCTAAGTCAATAGGTGAGGTGAGGAATTAATCACAGGGAATATAGATGCTGCTATTTAAGCTAAAGAAAGGGAAGGGTCAAAATCTGGTGAATTCTGCCCTTTTGCTTTTATATTTTGGAAAACATGAAAATGATTTGTGTTACTTTATTACAATATTTTGAAATTTAGCATAATCTTAAGAAAATAATGGGATTATCCAACACTCTTACTGGGGAAGAAATGTCGAAGTAGAAAAGAGGATATTCAGATTGTCCTGTTTTATCTTTATTTCTTCTTTCTGTCTTTCCTTCCTTCCCTTCATTCTCTAGGAGCTAGCTGCCTTTGTGTGCCTACTTAGATTTGGGGGAAGGGATACACACACACACATGACATATATACATATATGTGTGCACATGTATATGGTATATACATACATGTATCTTATATATATTTTTCTTTTCACATAGAAGAATCTCAAACTGTCCAACTGAAACATGAGACCCCTAAGGGAACAACAGTTCTGAACTGCGACATTTGCCTTTTTTCAGTACTGTTCAAATTCCTCACAGCATTAGTGCTGGGCACATGCCTGCCTCCTCTTCTCCGACTTCTCCTTGCAGATATAACAAAGGGACTGCCTCAGTCTGCAGTCCCTTGAGGGGATAGTATGTAGCTATGCTGAGTGATGACTGTAATGAAATAGGAGGAATGGTGGAGACGTAGAGAGAACTGAGAATGAGTTGCAGGGTTCGCTTTTGAGGGAAAAAATTCACCCCATTTGATTATGCACAAGGATGCCAGGATATGATTTCCTTAGGATGGCAGTTGCTTTTCTGAAAGTGCAGAATAGGAAGCTCTCCCTGTACGTTTTTATGAACTGATGAAAGCTCTGGTTTCAGTGTAGCCTGAGGCAGGCACAGCAGTTCTCAGCATCCCAAAAGGGGCTCATCTAAAGGAAGCCCTTATTCTGTAAACTTCTTTCTTTTCAGTATGGAAATTATTGCACTTGTTTATTTTAAATGTAACGAGCACTCACCTTACACTTGAGCTTATTCCTTTTCATTCCAAATTCAAAATGGGTTTAGGTAAAACATTTTGCATTTTTTTGGTAGGAATTCCTGTTAAATCAACATGTTTGTTATATTTCATCACTGGAAATCTCTTGCTATTTATTATTTTAAAAATCTTGTATAAGCCCTAATTACTTAGGAAATTCATTCTTTCCTGTTCATATTCTACCACAACAAATAAACCATTAAAAAAAAAGTCCTCCCCTGTAATAGAAACCTTCCCTTATAACAAAGAAAAAATGATTGAGCAAAACAAATTGTGACTGTGACCGCATAACCAATCTACTCTGGTAGTATATTCTCCCTACCTCATTATCTAGAGGAAGGAGGTATGTTTTATCTGTCTTCAGGAATCTCTGAGGGCCGTTGCATTTAATCTGAGCTCACCTGCCTCTTCGGACATTTTAGTGTTGCTTTCATTTATGCTAGTGTCATTATGCACATTCTTCTTCTGTTTCTACTTTCTTTTTTCTTCATATCACTTTCATTTCCAAATATCTCCTCTGCCCTGCTCCCAAAATAACCTCTTGTTGTAAAAAAGAATACAAAGGGGAGAGGGAATAAAAGGAGTTCAGCAAAATTAAATGACCCATCAAGAGCCTGACATTGTATGCCATGTTCCACACCTACTCCGCAGAGAATGGAGGAAGGCACATTTTTCTCACTTTTGGGGGGCCCAACTTGGTTATTGTAATTAGGAAAAGAAAGAAAGGGAAGAGAACAAACACTTATTAAGTGACTACTGTTTGTCAGACATTGTGCTAAGTGCTTTACAAAAATTATCCCAGCAAGCCTGGGAGGTAAGTATTATTATCACCATCAGACAGTTGAGGAAAATGAGACAAAGGTTAAGCGACTTTCTAGGGTCACACTCTGGTAAATGTCTGAGGCCAAATTTGAATTCAGGTCTTCCTGACTTCATGCACAGCTCTCTATCCGCTGTGCCACCTTGCTACCCCTAAATTACACAGTATTGAATGTTTTTCCTCTTTCCGTGTACAATATTGGTCATTGTGTATATCGTTTTCCAGGTTCTGCTTTCTTCACTTTGCGTTAGTTTATACAGATCTTGCCATGTTTCTTTGAATTCCTCATATTTGTCATTTCTTAGAGTACAATGATATTTTAATGCCTTCCAGTCACAGCATAGTTTGTTTAGTTCTTTGTCATTTGATGGCCTCCAACTTTGTTTCCAATTTTATTCTACCATAGAAAGTGCTATGTCTATTTAGGGAATTGTGCAGTGACAGACTTAGACACCCCTACAGATGTGCATACACCTTTGTTTTTCTGTCATGTCTTCCTTGGAAGAGATTCTCATTAGTGAGATTGCTCTGTTGTTGGATATGAACAGTTTAATAACTTTTATCAGACCATTCCAAACTGCTTTTCAGGAGTGTTGGTCCAATTCACAGTTCTTCCAGCAGTGCCTTCATGTGCCTATATTCCCATCCATCTCTGCGCCCCCCCCCCCCCCATCATTATTTCTCAGTTTTAGTCAGTTGACCTGTCAACAAGCCAGTATATCTGTAAGCATTTATTAAGTACCTGTGATGTACCAAGCATTTAGCTGGGGTTACAAAGAAAGTCAAAAATTAATTGCTGCTCTAAAGGGACTCAAAGTCTAATGGGGGAGATAACATAAAAGCAATAATATGTAGACAAGATATATACAGGATAAAATGGAGAAAATTAACTGAGGAAAGGCACTAGTATTAAGGGGAATCAAGAAAGGTTTCTTGTAGAAGATGGAATTTTAACTGGGATTTGAAGGAAGCTAGGAAAGCCAGTAGGCAGAGATAAGGAGGAATAGTGTTTCAGGCCTAGGGGACAGACAGTGAAAATGCCTGGAGGCTGGAGATAGAGTCTGTTCTATGAGGAATAGCAAGGAGATCTGTGTCATTGGATCTGAATTTATGGAGTGTCTACTGTGTGCCAGAAACTGCAGATTATTTGTTGCTGTTCAGTTGTTTCACTCGTGTTTGACTCTTCATGACCTGGTTTAGGGTTTTTCTTGGCAGAGACACTGAAGTGGTTTGCCATTTCCTTCTCCAGCTCATTTTACAAAGGAGGAAACTGAGGTAAACAGGGTTAAGTGACTTGCCCAGGGTCACACAGCTAGGAAGTGTCTAAGACTGGATTTGAACTCAGGAAGATGTGTCTTCCTGACTTCAGGTCTAGCATTTTGTCCACTGTGCCACCTAGTTGCAGATAAAAATACAAAAAAGAAGAAGAAATAATCTCTACTCCTGAGCTTATATCCTAGAAACATAGATTAGTATATTCAGAATAAATATAGAGAATAAATACAGAGTAGTTGAGTTGAAGGCAATTTGGGAAGATGGACAAAAATTAAGCAACCAATAAAAATTTATTAAATGCCTACTATGTGCCAGGCACTGTACTAAGCTCCTGCAGATACAAAAGGAGGCAAAAGACAGTCCCTGGCCTCAAGAACTGTACAGTCTAATGGGGGAAATGGAAAACAAAAAATAAATACACACAAGCTTATCTACAGGATAGGAATAACAGAACACTAGGCGCTAGGATTAAGAAGGTTGAGAAAGGTTTCCTGTACTAGATGGGATTTTAGTTGGGACTTAAAGGACCATGGAAGCCAGCAGGGGGAGATGAGGAGAGGGGCATTCCAGGCAGGGGAGATAGCCAGAGAAAATGCCTGGAGCTGAGAAATGGAATGTCTCATCTTGGTCGTGGCATAGCAAGGAAACCAGTGTCCCTGGATCACAGAGTACAGGTGGGGAGTAACATAGAAGAAGAAAGGAAGAGGGGTCTAGGTTATGAAAGGTTTGAAGGACAAATAGAACATCTTGTATTTGTTTCTGGAGGTGATAGGAAGAGTTTATAAAGTAGAGGACTGACATAGTCAAACTTGCATTTTAGGCTGAATGGAGGACTAATTGAGGAGAGACTTGAGAAAGGCAGACCCACCAGCAGCTACTGCAGTAGTCCAGGTGTGAGGTGATGAGGGCCTGTACCAGGGTAGGGGCAGTGTCAGAGGTGAGAAGGGGGCATATTCAAGAGATGCTGCAAAAGTGAAACTGATAAGTCTTGGCAACAAATTGGATATGGGAAGTGAGAATGAGGAGTTGAGATTGTGAGCCTGAGAGGAAGGGAGGGTGTTGTTACCCTACAGCAGTCAGGAAGGTAGCTGGGGGAAAAGATTTCAAAAGGAAAAATATTGAGTTCTGTTTTGGATGTATTGAGTTTTTAGACTCTTATTGGACATCTAGGGCAGGTAGATGGTACAGTAGATAGAGTGCCAGGCCTGGCATCAAGAAGACCTGAGTTCAAATTCAGCTTCATACACTTACTAACTGTGTGACCTGAGGTAAGTCTGACCACCCTGTTTGCCTCAGTTTTCTCATCTGTAAAATGAGTGGGAGAAGGAAATGGCAAAACACTCCAGTACTTTTCCACGAAAACCCCAAATGGGGTCATGAAAAGTTGGACGTGACTGAAATGACTCAACAGCAGCAACAACTGGACATCCAATTTGAGATGTCTGAAAGTCAGTTGGAAATGTGACGGGAGAGTGGCAGAGAGGTTGGGACAAGATAGGCAGGTTTGAGAATTGTCAGCTTGGAGATGGTAATTAAATCCATGGAAGCTGATGAGATGACCAAGTATAGCAGTGTAGAGGGAGAAGAAGAGAAGGATCCAACCAGAGACACTAAGAAGAATGGGTCAGTTAGGTAGGAGGAGAACCAAGAGAAGGGCAGTGTCCTGAAAACCTAGAGAAGAGAATAGCAAGGAGGAAAGGGTGACCAGCAGTGTGCAAGGCTTCAGGGGAGTCAAGAAGAATGAGGCTTGAGAGAAGGCCATTGGGTTTGGTACCAAAATCACTGGTAACTTTGGAGAGAGCAGTTTTGATGGAATGATGGAAGTTGAAAGTCAAATTGTAAGGGGTTAAGAAAAGAATAAGAGGAAAGAAAGTGGTGGCACCTGTTGCAGATAGGCCTTGTCATGGAGTTTAGCCACAAAGGGTAGAAGAGTTATAAAACTCTAGTTAGCAGAATTGGAAGAATCAAGTGAAGATTTCTTTTTTCAGGATAGGCAATAGGGAATGAACTATTGACAAGGAGAGATTGAAAGTAAGAGATAAAGAAGGGCTAGTCTTTTGGAGGAGATGGGATGGAATGGGATCACTTGAGCAGGGAAAAAGCTGAGCCTTGGAAGGAGTAAGGCTAACTCATCATGTGAGAGGGGGGTGAAGGAGGATATAATGGCAGAAAGCCTCTAAATAATAAGAGATGGCTAAGGGAGCAGGAGAGGGAGCTCATGGTGAATGGGCTTGATTGGTTTTTTTTCACTTGAGGAGAGGCCTCAGGAATGATTTAATGTAAAAGATGGTTCTTGAACTGGGTCATGAGTGAAGAGAGGGATGCTATGAGGCAGAGATCAGGAGAAAATGCATTCTGGATGTAGGGGAAGGCCAATGCAAAGGCAAGTTTAGCTGGATTGCAGAGTACAGGAATGGCGCTGGAAGGGTAGGTTGTAAAGAGTTTCAAAAGCTAAACAAAAAAGTTTGTATTTTATCCTAGAGACTGTGGGAAGCCACTGGGGTTTATTGAGTAGTACATCTGAAGTCAGATAGTACTTAGGTAGATGAGTAGTCAGATTTATACTTAAAGAAACATCGTTTTGGCAGCAGTGTAGAGGTGGTCTAAAGTAGAGGAGAGGCTTAAGGCAGGGAGATCAATTGAGTGTGTTTTGATCATCTAGATGAGAGACGCCAAGGTCCTGAATTAAGGTGGCAGTGGTGTGAGTAGAGAGAAGAGGTCTTGATAGTATGATATATGTGTTGTGGAGGTAGAAGTGGCAACTGATTGGATATGTGGGATGAGGAAAAATGGGGAATTTGCTAAAGTAATGAACTTGAGAAACTGGAAGGATGGTGGTAACTTGAATAGAAATAGGAAAGTTTGGAAGAGGAAAAGATTTTGGGAGAAAAAGTTTAGTTTCAGACGTGTTGAGTTTAAGATATTGCCAAGATGTCTAATTTGAAATGTCCAATGTGAGGTGATGTGAGACTGAAGCTCAGGGGAGAGACTGAGTGTGGCTAGATATGAGTCATCCACATAAAGATGATAATTAAACCCATGAGAGCTGATGATGTAATAGGAAACAGAGACAGAGAAAGACAAAGACAGAAGAGGGCCTAGGAAAGAGCCTTGGAGAACACCCACAATTATGGGGTTGTGTGATAAGAATGATGAGCCAAGAGAGTGGTTGAGTACAAGAACACCAAGAGAGAGTAGAGTATAGTGTCATGAAAATACAGAAAGGAGAGAATATCCAGGAGGAGAGTTTTGGCAAGTGTCAGATACAGCATATAAATCAACAATGATAAGAACTGAGAAAGGACACTCAAATTGGGCAATTAGGATATCACTGGTAACTTTGGAGATAGCAATTTAAGTCAGATGATAAGGTTGGAAGCCAGATTGCAGAAGGTATAGAAGACAGTGAAAGGAGAGAAAGAGGCAGGGAGTGTAGAAAACTTTTCTTTTAGGAGTATAACAGAAAAAAGGACGAGAGAAATAACAGCTTGAGGGAATGGTAGAGTCAAGAAAAGGTTTTGTGAAGATGAGAGAGACTTGGGCATTGTTGAAAGCAGTAGGGAAGGAGCTAGTAGGTAAGGAGAAGTTGAAGATTGGAGAGAGCTGGGATGTTTGAAGTTGTCACCTACAAAAGAAGGCAGGAGAAGATGGGATCATGGCAAGAGAAGTTGGCCTTGGTAAGAAGAAAAGCCCACTTCATTGCCAGGCCCTGGGGAAAGATAGGGTAGGGGAAGATGTCTAGTGGTTTTGAGATGAAGAGAATGGGATAAGGGGCTTCAGTTGTCTCAGAGTCAAAATCCTTAGCTGAGAGAAGAGGGGTAGAGTTTGGGAGAGGAAAAAAAGATTGTAAATAGATTCTGTGGGGAGAGTGAGATAGAGAATCAGTCTATGAGGAATAAAAGATCTTTGATGCAGTGACAGCCCAGTTGAAGTTGAATAACATAAATGTACAATGTACCCAGTCAGAACAGTTGTGTGATTTCTTATAGAGTTCTGTTCAGCCTGAGAATTAGGAAGAGTGCAAGATGAAACCTCACATTTTAATTTACATTTTCACTTAGTTATTTGGAACAGTTTTTCATAAGGTTATTTATAGTTTTAGTTTTTCTTTTCCTCATAACTTTTGACTACTTAATATGTTAATCTTGGTTATATGTTTGTGTCAGTTCATTATTTATCAAAGACACCAGACTTATATAAATCCTTTGCATATTCTAACACAATTAATTAACTATTGCTTAAAAAATAATGAGCATCATATACACAAAAAATTATATAGGAATTCCCTGTAAACAAATTCTGGCCTAGTAGCTTTTTTTCCCTTCACATTTTTTTTTTTTACTTTGAAAGATTTAATTATTTTCCTTTATCAGCATTTCAGAACTAGTACTTTCTTTGCTCATTTTATACATGGCATAGAGTAGATATGATCACCAACAAACTGAACCCATTGGGTTCAAGTCACTAAAATTAGAGATGAGATGTTTCTCAATGGCAGAAGTTGCCAGGTGGCCTTTAATGCTCTAAGCAAAATTGCAAAGTAAATCTGTTAGCATTTATTGAGATACTACCTAAATGCTAGTGATACAAAGAAAGGCAAAATCCCTTACCTTCTATCCTCAAGGAGCTCGTATTCTAAAGGGGTAGACAACAAGCAAGTCATGTACATAGAGGATATATACAGAGTAAATTGGAGATAATCTTAGAGGGAAGGCAATTAGCCAGGAGCAGGGGTAAAGGGGGGTAAGAAGAGGAAAGAGGAGGATGATCAGAAAAGGAAGGGCATCTTACAGGAGGTTGATTTGAGCTGAGTCTTAAAGAAAAACAGGGGAGCCAGGAAGGAGGTAGAGATGACAAAGGGAAAGGACATTCTAGGCTTGAGGGTGAGCCAATGGGAAGGTTCGTAAGTGAAGAGATAGTTGGTTTCCTGATGTTTCTGTGTCTGTATATGTACATGTACACATCCATATACATATCTCTGTATCTCCCTATTCTCTCTTAGGATTGCTCCCCAAGCACTCAGCACCCTGTTGCTGTCCTCCAGCATCCAAAGCTGCTATGTCCACTCTCAAATGTCTCTTGCTCTAAAATTGTTCCCCCCTATATTCTTAGACTTTAGGGTCTTAGAGAACATGTTCTCTAAGACCCTCATTTTTTAAGTGAGGAAACAGAAAAATTAAGGTACTTGCCAAGGGGCACAGTTATCTCATGGCAGAGCAAGGCCTTTCATCTAAAATATTCTATAGATCTGTGAGTTCTTAGGTTAGAAGAAGTAAACCAAGAAGAAAAACATTCTCAAAGGGTACAGGAAAATTAAAATAGAGTAAGAGGGTTGGAGAATATAAAAACATGATAGCAAAGAAGAAAGAGAAGTAGCTGCATACCACTGCCAGTCTGACAAATATGGGACTGTTCACACTGGGAGTACATTTGGACTGACTTATGAAGGGAGAGCAGCCACCGCTGCCTAGAATTAAAAAAGGATCTACAAGTAGCAGTGGGTGGCCTTGGGAGAAAGATGGGGGTGGTGGTTGGTAACTTTTCCATAAAGAGTACATAGGATTGCCCTTGTCACTTAGTATCTCTGATGATGGGGGGGAGGAAATGGATCCAATGAGGGGCATGTGTGTTTTTGTCATTTCTTCCAGGTGGAGTTGAGAACTTTGGAGGACTGAGGAGGATATAGTAATGAATAGCTGATTACACAGAGGGCATCAGAAGATACTGGGTTTTCTAGAATATCTCAAGATACTGCAGTGATGACCTGTCTTATAGTCTGGTTTCTTTTAACTTAGAGGAAATGATGTGCATAACTGCTGTTCCCCTAGACCTTATTCTGGTGAACAGGGAGAGGACCTAATTGGTGAAGTAGGAGTAACTAGAACTTTGGAAACAAAAGTTATCATGCCATGTTAGAGCTTGTGGTAACTAAGGAGGGAGATACCAAGCAGATTAGGCATGCACCCTAGACTTTAGGAGAGCAGATTTCAGAGAGTTCAGTGAAATGAACACATCATCTGAGGTCCCATTGCTGGGGCTACAGATACAATAAGGCAGCCTCTGTCCTCAAGGGGCTTATAATCAGTACGTAAAGGGGAGCAGGAAAGTTAGTGGAAAGGCAGAATGCAAATCATGCAGAGTGGTCTGGTTTGGAAATGGTGACCAGGAAATGATGGGGAAATCCAGTTCTGGGTGAGATATAGTGAATAATCACCTGCCATCTCAGGGACATAAAGTCAAGTTGCTGATTGGGGGAATAAGAGAATAAATATTTGACCAAAGTGTAGACAGCATGGTGTGGAGATAGCCAAAGAGGCTAAGAACATATATAAATCTTTATATGTAGTAGATAATATATTATGTAATAATTGTCACATTCAGCATAACTAGTTATGTTTCCTTCTATCTGTTCAATGACACAGATAACATTGTATATTGTTTCTAAAACAAATTGTAACTAATGATTCTTGCCTTTATCCAACTAATGTGTAATAACTACTCTCCAAAACAAAGACTTTGTTAATTCTGATATGTTCCCTTTCTAACCTTGAAGAAAGCTAAATTTTGATGTTGGTACCATTGATTCGAGTAGTTATTGGGAGGTACACAATTTCCTTATGTCTTTAGATGGGCTTAACACCTTTGGCTTAAGAGGATTAAAAACATGCTCCAAATATTCCATCAGAACACTCAGAACTTGAGAATGTCAAGGTCTTTCAGAGTTCAACCTAGAAAACGACTTATAAGTAAACACAATCAAGGCATATTTTTTAGGAGAAGAGGTACTGTAAGAAGATGAGTAGTTTCTGCATCTTTGGTAATTAAAGTCTGGCATGGATATGTAAAGATTTATTATATCTTCCTTTTTCTTGGCAGTTTTAGTTGACAAAGACCAGAATCCTAAGTGGAAGCCGGCCAGATTAGAAGAAATAACTGATGAATTTCTGAATGACTGCTTTAAGTCTTTGGGAAGTAGTGATCTTAAATTATAACTGCAGTGGCTGACCTTTCTCAGAGCTTATTATGAGCAGACAAATAAGAAAGATGGAAAGTAGACACTCTGGATTGGAAAATCAGCTCAATTGGACATAGGTTTGTTTTTTTCTATGATAGTGATAATCTATTCATTGATTATCTTATGTAGTGTTACAAGCAGACAATATTGAATAAAGATTCTTGAAAAGATTGTGATATTTTGATTGTGGTTTTATGGTGTTTCTCAGTTTTCGCTTCAGGTAAAGGTAAAATTATTGCATTTTGTCATGCTTTAAATTAAAAATATTTGAGGGATAAAACCTTTAACATGATCATATGTTATTCTTGGTGATTCTTGACCTCTCTGCAGCAGTAACACTTGCAACTCTGTCTTCCTAGCCATTTTCTCCTCTCCAGGTTTCTGTGTGGTTTCTGAGTGACACCTCTCCCTCTTAGTTGTCCTTGCGCCTGTCTGGCCACTCCTCAGTTTCTTTCACTAGATCATTATCAACACCCTCCCTTCTATGTATGGAGGTACCTCAAGTCTCTGTCCTGGATCTTCTTTTCTTTCCCTCTGAACCATCTCAGTGATTTCATCAGCTCATGGGGTCAATAATTATTGCAATGCAGAGGATCCAACTCTACACTGTCTTCTGAGTTCCAGTCCCACATCAACAACTATCTGTGGGATATTTCTAAATGGACATCATGTAGACATTTCAAACCCAACCCTCTTCCTCATTTTCCTGTTCTGTTGAGGGCACCATCATCCTTCTAATCATTCTGGGTTTCAACCTCAGCACCATCCTTGATTCTTTACTCTCTAACACCTATATCTAATAAGTTTTCAAGTCCCTTCTCTTCCCCACCTGGACTATTAAAATAACCTCTTAATTGGTCTCTCCCAAGTCTCTTCTGCTCTCTAGACCATCTTTCACATAACTGTCAAAGCCATACTTTGAAGCCAAGATCTGAGCATGGAGTTTTGTGCTCAAAGACCTCCAGAGGTGGTTCCCTGTTGCTCCCTATAGGAGAAAATGCAAATGTCTCTGCCAGTTAAAAACCTTCATGCTTTGACTCCAGCTAACCTTTCCAGGATCATTATACATAACTTCCTGTTCATGCACTATATGTTTTGGTCAAACTGGACAGTCCTGTATACAGTATTCCATCTTTGTGCCCCCTTCCTGGAATGCACTCTCTTCTCACCTCCACTTCATAGAACTCTAATGTTCTGTCAAAGTTCAGCTTATATGCTGTCTTCTACATCAAGGGTTGGTAGATTATGGCCCAGGGACCGAATTTGGCTGCTTGTTCACTGATCGCTGTTCTACGTGAAGCCTTTTCATCCTTGCCCTAAACTGTTAGTGCCACTCCAAGTTGCTTTGTGTGTGTGTGTATCCATATATATGTATATGCAAGTATGTATACACACACGCACATATATAGTATTTACTTATATGTGTATGTGGGTTTTTTTTTTTAACAGCAGCAGATTTTAAATCCTTGAGAGCAGGGACTGTTTCATTTTTGCTATATATCCTCAGTACCTAACATAATATGTAGTGCATAGTAGCCATTTAACAAATGCTTTTTAATTGATTAAAAAGGATGTTTAGAGTAATGATTTATGAAGTAAAAGCTACCTTATTGGAACGTTAGCATGCTTTAAACAGAATTCAAAATAAAAACTAAAGATATTCTTTGGTCATTCTAAATCTCTCAGTAGGTGTTGTTGAGTTGCATTTATTTTTAAGGAGTCTCAGTTGTGATTTTCCTTTACAGAATCAATTAGTTGGAGTAGGAAGGGACCTCATAGGGCATCTAATCAAATTCGTGGGGAGGATTCTTTTTCAGTTATGCCACACTTCACTTGAGAGAGAGTATATATGGAGATAAAGAGCAGGGCTCAAACCCCAACTCTCTACTTCTTAGCCATGTGACCCTGGGCAAGTGTCCTCACCTCTCTGGGTCTTGGCATCTTCTGCAAAATGGGAAGATTGAACTAGATGACCTCTTAGGCCCTTCACTCTCTGAATCTATGATTCTGAGATTTCTCAAGATATGTCATTCTTTTGCTTAGCTCTGCTTGTTAGGAAGCATTTCCTTTCATCAAGTCAAAATCTCTCTCTTGTTAACTTCTCCCCATCTCATTGCTCTATGTTTTGCCCTTTAGAATTAAACACAAGTAGTCTAATCCATTTCCTATATGGTGTCCCTTCTTTCAAAGAAAATTATCATATTCCCCCTAATTATCCAGATGAAACAGCCCTGTTTTCTTTAATCAGTCTTCACATGATGAGATCTCAAGGCCATTTGCTGGCCTGATTCCTCTCCTTTAGACATTCTCTATTTTATCAGTGAGCTCCCTAAAATATAGTTTTTCTCCTGATTTAAATTGTTTCTCTTTGTGCCAAGAATTTCTTTCTTGACAATTTCTGATTTCTCCTCAGCTAATTTCCCTCTTAGGCCATGGGATTCTGTCCTTTCTCTGGACCCTTTGAAATGTGGTTTGACCCCAAATCTAGGATTCATATGCATCTTCTGCCTGATCTCCATGAATCTCCTGCTGGGTTTCCACCTCAGGTAAGAATGGGAAGGGGGAGAGGAGGGCACAGTAACCATCACATCCCATGAATCTCCTGCTTGATCTCCAGCTTCTGGGGGAAGAGGAGAAGTGTTATTCCATTATACTAGCCTCTTGCCATTGAGACAAAAGGAGAGGGTGCCATTCCATCAAATCTTCAGCTTGGTCTCCTGCCTTGGATGAAAGAGTATCATCATTCTTTCTGTTTCAAGTTCTTATGCCTTTGCCTGAAGTATCCAAGACTCTGAAAAGACTCTTCCCAGAGATCATAATAGTATTAGCTTTGAAAATCTCTATAAATTTTTTACTTGGTGATTAACAAATTTCTGTCCTGAGTCATACTCTCCCCATCTCAATGATTCTGAAACCCCATAGGTCATTACCCAAAACCTCATTGTGCATCCTGCACTGTTCAACTCATTCTCATTCCCCTCAGCCTGCTCCCCACTCCAAAGTCCATTTCACTGTGTCCTATGGAATGCCCCCTCCATAGGTACCAAACTGGCTTTCATTTTAAATCCTGTCCTTTCTCACTTCCCTCCCATTTTGTGGCTCTCACTGAGACTTGGCTTTCTACTGATGACCTGGCCAACCTTTTCCAGCAGGTACCTGCATCTTCACTCCTTTCCTTTCAATAACTGGTTGGGGTGGGGAAGTGGAATACTCTTTGCTTTCCATTGCTACTTCCAGGTTCCTTCCCTACCATTATTATTTGGTAACCTTTCCTCCTTTGAAGTTAACCTGATCAACAACTACAGATATTCAGACATTTCTATATACAGAAATACACAGATATTTCCCCTTCCTTTCTCAATGAATTTAGTTCCTCGTTCACACTCTTTCTCTATTCCCAATTCCTGCTTTGATACTAGGGAACTTCAACATACACACTGATATTCCCTCAAACACCCTCACCCCCTAGTTCATCAGCTTACTCATTTCCCATGACTCACCCCTCCACCTCACCGTAGCCACAAAGATGGTCATACTTTTGATCTTTTCATCAATTTTGAAGCTCCCTTATCTGATCACAATCTGTAGTCATTCTGTCTCTTCCCTCTGCCTTCTATCACCATACCCTGCTCTTCCAGTCTCTCCATCCCTCAGTTCTCTCCCAGACCATCACCCCTGCACAAGCCACCATCTCCTCCTTTCTCTATCTTGACCCCTTAGAGAATCAGTTCAACTCTACATAGTTCTTGAGTCCTTTGCTCTCTTACTGCATTGCTACTTGTGCCTGAACTTCAGCTTTAGATCATTCTCATCATTTGCTGCCTTTGCTCTTATACATGGTGCTGAACAGTGGAGAAAATCATGAAACTGTCCTGACAGGATTCATGACAACCTTACATTACCCAGCTTCAACTGTAGTATGTTATAAGGAATAGAGTCCTGGGAATAAGATCAGGAAAAACCTAAAGTCAAATCCCACTTCTGACATTAAATGTATGGTCTTAGGCAAACCACTTAACCATTATGTGCCACTGGCAACTCCCTAGAATTTAACCACTAAAGCAAAAGTGATTTGTATTGATAAATTCCTTTACCAAGGGAACACTGGTATTTGGATATTGGATTCTGTCATGATGACAAAATCACTGATCTTACGTATATCATTTCTGTATCATGTCTTTATGATTGTGATATTTTCCCAACTCCTCATCGACTTCCTCATTCTGTCCAGGAGGTCCCTAGTCTAATAATAATATTATTTGACATTTGATATCTGATAATAATATTATTTGATATTGATATTATTTGATATAATATTGATATTGAAATGCTCCCAGATTCCTTCTCTGGTTCTTCAGTTTCCTCATGTGAGCAAATCGTTCAAATATACATACATACATACATATATATACACACATATATATATATATATATATATATAAAATATATGAAATGTTATCATCTTATCACCTATCTTTTTCCTTCCAAATGAGGTATGCCCTTTGTATGTATCTTACCAAGCCTTAGAGACACTTAATGAAATCAAATAACTTACCTTGTTCTTTACTTGTACTTTCTGAATTTGTGTATGACATTTGAGGCCACTGAGTTTTATTACTAACTCTTTTCCTAGATTTAGTGACTGTTAATTTGTAGACTTATGAAGTATTTTGGAGTTATGTTAAAAATCATTGTACCCCCTTCAGCGGAGCCAAGATGGTGGAGTAGAAAGATGCAGATATGCTAGCTCTTACCCCACAGCTCATAAGATACCTGTAAAGAAGAACTCTCAACAAATTCTAGAGCAGCAGAAGCCACAGAACAATGGAGTGGAGGAGATTTCTATCCCAGAGTAACCTGAAAGACAGATGGGAAAGGTCTGTTCCACTGGACCCGGAACAGAGCCCAGCCCAGCCTTAGTCACCCGGCACCAAGAAGAACAGATCTGAACAGGCTTCAGGGACAGAATCTTCAGCAGCAGTGTGGATCACTCAACCCACAGGCACCAAAGGTCAGTGAGAGGGTCTTTTTGGCTGGCTGAGAAGGGAGCAGGGTGTCCCCATAACTCAGGCCTCCTCAGGTGGCAGCAGTAGAGGCAGCAGCAGGGCTCCCAAAGCAGGCAGTAGCCTGCATCCATTGTTGAAGGTCTCATTGTAAACCCCCTGAGGGAACTGAGCCCTGTGTGGTGGCCCTGCCCCCACCTGAGCAGCTGATCTTAATCTCACACTGAATAGCAGCCCTGCCCATACCTAAAGCCCCTGAGGCTTTGGAGCAGCTCATCTGAATCTCAGCCCCCAGTGCTGGCTCGGTGGAACTGGAGGAGAGGTGGTTGTGGAGAGGAAACTCAGAAGTCAAGTAACTGGCTGGGAAAATGCCCAAAAAAAGGGAAAAAAAAATAAGACCATAGAAGGTTACTTTCTTGGGGAACAGGTGTCTCCCCCCAATACTTTCAGATGAGGAAAAACAAGGCATACTGTCAAAGGAAGTCAAGGCCTCTCACTCCAGGGCCTCCAAAGGGAACTTAAGTTGGGCTCAGGCAATAGAAGACCTTAAAAAACAAGTTAGTAGCTTACTAAAGGAGAACCAAAAAAATGCTGAGGAAAATAACAGCTTTAAAAAGAGGCTAATTCAATTGGAAACAGAGATCCAAAAAGCCAATGAGGAGAAGGAGGCTTTAAAAAGCAGAATTAGCCAAATGGAGGAGAAGGTTCAAAAGCTCACTGAACAAAATAATTCATTGAAAGAGAGAACTGAGAGAACTGAATGACTATGAGTTAAACCAAGCAGTTAGTAAACAAAACCAAAAATTTGAAAAAATAGAAGATAATGTGAAGCATCTCATTGGAAAAACAGCTGACCTGGAAAATAGATCCAGGAGAAACAATTTAAAAATTATGGGACTACCTGAAAGCCAAGATCAAAAAAATAGCCTAGACATTATCTTCCATGAAATTATCAAGGAAAACTGCCCTGATATTCTAGAACTAGAGGGCAAAATAAATATTGAAAGAATCCATCAATCACCTCCTGAAAGAGACCTGAACAGAGAAACTCCTAAGAATATTGTGGCCAAATTTCAGAATTCCCAGATCAAGGAGAAAATACTGCAAGCAGCTAGAAAGAAACAATTTGAGTATTGTGGAAATACAATCAGGATAACACAGGATCTGGCAGCTTCAACATTAAGGGATCGAAAGGCTTGGAATGGAATATTTCTGAGGTCAAAGGAACTGGGATTAAAACCAAGAATCACCTACCCAGCAAATCTGAATATAATACTTCAGTGGGTCATTCAGTGAAATAAAGGACTTTCAAGCATTCATATTGAGGAAAAGACCAGATCTGTATAGAAAATTTGACTTCCCAAGACAAGAATCAGGAGAAGCATGAAAAGGTAAACAGGAAAGAAAAATCATAAAAGACTCTCTAAAGCTGAACTGTTTACATTACTACATGGAAAAGAAAACATTTATAACTCTTGAATCTTTTCTCAGTATTTGGGTAGATGGAGAGATTTTACATACACACACACACACACACACACATACACATATATAGATAGAGAGTACAAGGTGTGTTGAATCAGAAGAGATGATATCCATACACACACACACACACACACACACACAAATAAAATTAAAATTAAGGGGTGAAGGAGGAAAATACCAGGAAGAGAAAGGGAGAAATAGAACAGGGCAGGATATAACTCATAAAAGAGATAAGAAAAATCTTGTTCGATGGAGGAGAAAGGGGGAAGGGGAGAGGGGGAAAAATGAAGCTACTCTTTCCACATGTGGCTGAAGGAGGGAATAACATGCTCACTAAATTTGATATGAAAATTTATACCACACCACAGAAAAGTAGGAGAGGAGGCAACAAGTGGGGTGAGGGGAATGTTAGAAGGGAGGGCAAATGGGAGAAGGGAGTCACTAGAAATAAACTTTTGAGAAGGGACAAGGTCAATTGTGGAGGACAAAAAATAAGGGGGGAGAGAGTAGGACAGAGGGCAATGTAATTAGTATTACACAATGTGATTATTATGGAAGTCTTTTGCAAAACAACACATTTATTGAATTGTATTGAATTGCTTGCTTTCTCAATGGGGTTGGGGAGGGCGGAGAAGTTGGAGTTCAAAGTATTAGCAATGAATGTTGAGAATTTTTATTGCATATAATCGGGAAATAAGAAATACAGAGAATGGGGTATAGAAATTTATCTTGCCCTACAAGAAAAGAGAGAAGATGGGGATAAAGGGAGGGTGGGGTGTGATAGAAGTGAGGGCTCATTGAGGGAAGAAGTAATCAGAATGCAAGGTATTAGGAAGCAGGGGGAGGGGAGTGATGGGGAGAAAAATTGGACATGTTACAAAGTGAGGTAAAAGCAATTAGTATTAAAACAATTGACTGAATTAGTTATTGAGAATAAATCAATGGCATCTTTAGTCTGGGGAAAAGAATTTTAGTCTAAATTTCCTAGAGAAAGGTAACCTCGGGTAAAATTTGGCATTGATGAAAAAGTTGAGGTTTTAATGGTAAATTTGATTTTTATGCTTGCTATTTAATCAGGAAGTAGAACATGTATAGAAAGGCATGTAAGCCACTTAAGACTTGCCTCAAAAGATGTTCCTTAGTCAAAATGAAATTATAATCATATTTGAAACCTGGTTATTGGAACTTGCCATTTTTAGATGCTATGGGACTATTAAGTGACTGGTCTTCTGAGTCTAACTCCAGGTATGGATAGCGAGAAAGGCAGTTTGAGCCTCCAATCTAGGATGCTGGTATGAACTGCAAAAGGTGAGCTCATGGGAAGGGTGGGAGAGTGGCTGTTCAGCCTGGGCTGAGGTAGGATTGTCCTGACTCAATTTCCCCACGGACATCTGGCAGACTTTAAGCCTGACTGAATGCAAGTGGACAATCTAGTCCTGCCTGGAACTGACATGAAGTTGGGGAGATATTGTATCCCTGCAACATCCCTACTCTTGGTGGCAATTTCCTATAGTCAAAAGGTTTGTAAGCTTAATACCAGATCTATTAAATTATAGATTATTGGTAGGGGAACATCTGAGGTTAACTCTAAAATTAAGCTATTAGGCATAGGACTTTAGACCAACAACAATAAGTTAGGGTCTTTCAATTCTTAGTAATAGAGTGGAGACAATTAGGTCAAGAGCTTGTGAAGTTAGCAACATAAATATGATTTGCGTCTAGGTTAATGTTTAAAAAAAAAATTCTTTTGTGGTCCATATTGTAAATGCTTTCAAAGAAGTATCACCTGAACAAAAGTTTGAATTGTTTTATCTGTTATAAACTGTGTTAAAAATGAAAAATAAAATTAAAAAAAGATCATTGTACCTATCACTTCTCCCTTTGTACTTGAAAATTTTTGGAATTTCCTTTATTCTATCCTCCCATCACATCACTCCTGCTTCTCCCTTTAATTTAAAATAAGTAAATGTGATGGAGTACTATTTACCTATAGTGATTCTATTTACTTATTCTTTTTAGAATGCTAAGATTTTCAGGTAGGATGAAATGTTTGAAAACTCTCATTTATTACACACTGACTTTAGATTTTTTTTCTTAGTCACTTTTTCTTTAAAAAAAAGAGCATCATTCAGAATTGCAGTGGATTTCCAGGGCACAGCCAGTAACAGTTTCTCGAGATGGATTTCATATCAAATCAGTGACCCAGAAAAATGCCTGAGCTCAGCTAAAACCTGAAAGAGAAAACCTTTGCCCTAGACCTCATCCTCTAAGGGGGTGGCCTAACTTTGGTTACCCAAACAGAAGAGGGAAGTCACAGTAGTTGAGATAACTTGGATTTTTTTCCCCAATCCAGTTCCCTAAAACTAGTGACTACCAGAGATACGGCAAATTTTGTGCAGTCCTTTTAATCCCAAACTGGGGCTATGATACGAGAGCAGAGAGTGGGAATACTATGACAGCCTGTTTCTTCTGATCTCAGGGTCTGAGGCTGGAGCAGCTTGACCTGGCTTGGAGAACCAGCCCCTTTTGGTTGTTCACAGCTTAATACCAAGGCTGACTCTGGTGGTGCTTCTGGCTGACCCCAGGAACATGGGCTGATGTCACATGCAGCCTTTGTCCCTATAAGAAGGATCAAATCCAGAAGATGAAGTCAAAATAAAACAAGAGAGCTTTTGTTCAAAATAGGTCTTTGCATGACTAGCGTTGATGAAAGAGAAACTAAAGCTGTAAAAGCCATTTCTGAAGGTGAGAAAAGATGTAAAAGAATGAATGGTAAGTTCCACTGCCAGATTGGAGAGCCTTGATTCAGAGTATTGCAGCTTCATGATCAGAGGTCAGTTCTGCTAGGGAGCATAGTGAATATAGCACTCAGGAAAACAAGTTAAAATCCAGCCTCACAATAATACTAACTAGCTGTATGACCTTGGGCAAGTCACTTAACTTCTGCTTGCCTTGGTTTCCTCATTTGTAAAATGGAGATCATAACAGCACCTACCTTGTGTGTGTGTGTGTGAGTGTGAGACACAGGTGCTTTAAAATAGCTATTTTTCTCCATTTTGTCAACAAGTATGTTATCCTGCTTCATAATACATTTCAGATTTTCAGAAAGCATCAGAGTTGAGCCTCAGAGAATGATGGAATAGGAAGGGACTATAGGGATCATCTATTCCATTTCCTTTCATTTTAGCTAACAGTTGACAACATTTCCCTCCCCAAAAAATTCATAGCAGCTATGTAGAAAATAGGCTCAAATATCATAGTAATGCATATATTTATTGGCACATGTTTAAATTTTTTACTTAGAAGTTCTTATAGCGATCCTTTAAATGATCTTATTATTATTGAAATTATTTTCGGAACAGTTAAGCTGATTTATACTCACTTTTTTGTGGGGGAGGGGGGAGATGGGGTCATTTCTGCATTCCTGAAAGAAATGTGAAGGCCTCTTATGTTAAAAACAAATGCCAAGCACACTACTAGGTTGATTGCTTATTTTAATTGAATAAAAGTTTGCAACTAGTTAATGGCAACTGAATTTTATTGTATAGTTTCAAGAAGATATTTTCACAAAATACTTGTAAAAATATACTATCATATGTATGCTTCAGTCATGGGGAAGTAAAGGAACTTGTCAAAAACACTGGCTTTATAAGGTAAAAAGCAGTCAAAGCTTGTGAGTCAGTTCAGGCTTCAGTAAATGGAGATCCTACTCAGGAGCACAACTATAGCCTAGGACAAATGGTATTGCTTCTATTTAATTATGAGGGACAAGAAAGTTATGTAGGAACCGATTTTTTGGGTAGCAAATCTCATAAAGTGTCTCTGGCATGTCTAGTTTCTAAAAACAAAAATATATATATATATATATATAATATTTTGGGATTGGATTTGAGACAACAGAATGTTATATATAACGTTCTGTTGTCTCAAATCCAATCCCAGTAAACTATATCATGTCATAGGAGTATCATGCTACTTCATTTATTTTTCATGCTAGTTTAAAAATAACAATGCCATTTTATGACTAATTTTCCTTGTAGTATTCTTTTGGGGGAGATATATAGCCTCCTTTCAGTTTTCCTCCCCTCTAAAATTGTGCTTTTAGTGTAATAAACCAGGGGTAGTTTGTAAAGAGATGCTAAGGCAGTTGGGAATCGAGGATCTTGGAATCTTAGGTAGGTGATCTGAAAGGTAGGAAAATGAGCATGTTGAATTGGTGGACACATAGTGGACTGGGTAAATGAGGAATTACCACATTTCTTTGGGCCCTATGCTGTTCCCAGAACTGTCACTTAGTTGTTTTTATCAACTTGATATGCCTCTGCTTTCCTTTGACATACACTGCCATGCCTGGATTTTTGTGAGTGAATGAGTTCCTTCCAAACCCAAGTTTCATAAAGTAATTTTATATTCTAAGTAACAAGGGCTTGGGAGATGGAAGAAAAAAAAAATGCTATTCTGTGCCCTAAACTTATTGCCTTCATTTATAGCATAGGAAGCTGCCTCATCTTCAACTGGATTGTAGATCTGAACCCCTCCCCAACCCCCATCCCTTCCCCTTCCTATTTCATCACTGTTTTCTTTGTAATATATTAATGTCCAAGCCTGATTGTCTCTTCCTTTTAAGCAGTCAGTAACTCACGTGGCCTCCTCCTTCTGTATGTCTGTTTCCTTCTCAAAGGACACATGAGCCTGACTTCGAAGGCTGGGTTGCTATTGGTCTACTATCATGTGTCTGGCTGACCCCAGAGTTGGAAGAAGCCTTAGGAAGAAGGAGGTCAGTCTAAGGTGTTTCACAGATGAGGGAACCACAGTCAAAAGAGGTGAAGACACTTGCCTGAGGTCACTCAGGTGATGAGTCAGGATTGACACATGAGTCCTTGGGCCCCAGATTCAATGTTGCCCTGGCCACATTGCCTGGGAGAACCAGTGAAGGACAGCAGTCCAATATGAAGGTAAAAAAGAAACTAAATAGGGTAAAAAGATGAGCCTATCACAGAGATGCTTGATCCATCTTATAACTAACTAAGCCATATTATCCATGTTCTATTTCATGGGAGGTGGCCAAGAGGAGCTTCTCTGACAAAGTGGCCTTGAGAACCCCAAGAGCCAGAGGAATCTGAAGTGCATAAATGAGGTTGTATTGTCTGTTGTTTAGTTGTGTGTGTACACATGCACACACGTGCTGGCCAACAGCAGTAGACCAGCAGTGTGTGTGTGTGTATGTGTTGCACATAATTAAACAATAACTGAGCAACAGACAATACAACCTTACTTATGTACCCCAGATCCCTCTGGATCTCAGGTTTCTCAAAGCCACTTTGTCAAAGAAGCTTCTCTAGCCCCTCTCTCATGGAAAAGAACATATGAATAATGTTGGAGAGGCAATATGGTCAAATGCAAAGAGCTCTGTATTTAGTCAGAACTTCTAGATTTGAATCCTGGCTCTCCCCCTTTCCACCTGTGTGTCCTTGGACAAATTACTTCATCTCCCTGGGTTTAACTTCTTCATCTGTAAAAATGAAGGTTGGCCTAGAATGAGCTCTAAAAGCCTGTGGCCTGTGGAGTTACTTGTGAAGAGCCCCACTGCATTAGTTCATGCCTGTTGTGAAAAACACCTAGGAGGAAGCTCTCTCACACTACTGAAATACAGTTCAGGGCTAAGGATAGGGATTGGATTTTTGGATAATTCTTGTATTGGAAAAGCATTCCCAACTGTTGCTCATTTACCATCCCAGTGGCTAATTTTTTTTTTCCTTCACTCGCCACCAAAAACAAGGGGACTGAAACAAATGCAAAAGTCTTAGAACTATGAGATCACACAGGTGGACCCAAAGTCCAGATGGATAGCTATACTGTGGGATGGGGTTCTGTTGTGGATAGGTGGTATGAAAGGTCATTAAATAGCTTTGTCTTGTTGCCACAATGCTCAAAGCTACATATATATCTATGTATACATAAATACCTATACATGTATGCATATATAGGGTATGTGTGTATATACATACATACATATACACACATACATATATATGTTTTTTTAACCCATTCCTTAGACTAGAAGTGGAAACCAAATTTTATCAATTGCTTGACATTCTTAAGCCTTCAAGGGCATTGTGGGAAAATGAGATGATGATGTAAAAAACTAAATGTGTTTTAGATTTCAGATATAACATTAATTAAAAGCGGTAACTCTGAGGTTTTGGTCCGACTTTAAGCACATGTAAACTTTCTAAACTTTTTCACCAGGAATTTACCACATTGGAAATGTTATCAGCTGAACTGAGGGACTTTCCATTTAGCATCGGACCCACAAACCTCAGCTCCTTCCATGAACAGGAATCATCTACATTTCTCTGGATTGTAGTTGTAACAGTAGGAAAAGTGGAATGTTAAGAATCATACACTCCTTAAAAAAGGGCCTAGGTGGCATACTTTTTATTGATCATGGGTCCAAAATGCAACTGGACTTAATGCACAAGATAACATCAATAATAAAGGTGACTTAGCACTTATTTTTAAAGAAATACATTAGGTAGGATTCTCTTGTATTTGAAATAAGTGAGTAGAGGTATCTTTTTTTTTCTGACTGCTTTGCTGTGCAGGATACATGTATCCTTATTTACGTGCTATATCCTCCCTTTCTTTCTCTTTAGACTTGGATGAGGGAAATGGAGACAGTGGGAACACTAACAGCAAATCTGCAGTAGCTCATATCAGTGCTAGGTTGCAGTAAAGCATGGCCCTTATCTACTCCGCTACAGTTAGTCCTATAATTCATACCCAGTTTTTATTACAATGCTTTAAACAAATGTCCTGAAAAGTGTGTGCTTTAAAGAGACCATCCATGCCCTCCCTCATCCCCATGAAACTGAACAGGGAATAATTTGCTAAAAAGCTAGTACTGTGAACACTGAAGTTGGGTTCAGCTTAGACTCCATGGGTATGACCTTACAAATAAATGATTCATTCTGAAGTTTTCTTGTTAAGTTTTTGGTAGCTGCTCCCTTGGAAAAGTCTTCGAGGGTTTTGCCATAAGGTGCTCACTCATCAGCATTTTAGTTTTCAGAACCAGGTCTGTGAAAGTGACAGAAGGAAACAGTTGCAAGGCACCCAAACATACATCAGTGTAGGCAAACGATACTACAGTTTACATCTCTAAGTCCCCCATACTCTGCTTTTTTAAGGGCAGCAATGTTCATTTAATGCTGACAGGTATGATCAAACACAACCCATAAGGTAAATTCATAGCTTCTCTAAAACAAATTACTGGACCCACTTGGCACACAGCCAGGCTAGCTTTGTAGGCAAAGCAGTGAGGAGGAAACAGAGCTTAATGGGTTTGGGGGTTTTTTTGGTTTGTGTTTAAAGATTTAAGCTCTAAAGGCTTAACATCTCATTCATTACACTAGCTAACCATAATCCTTTTGGGAATTTCCTGGATTTCTAGACTCACCAGAAGCTGGTAGAACAGCAATTAGGCAGGACTCTAGGGTGAAGATGAGGAAAATCTGCCTGCCTCAGCCCACGTTGAAAACTCACTGCAAATTCAGCATCAAGACCGGTGCCTTCCAGCTGGGGGTGGTATGACCATAACCACCTGCTCATTCAGTTTTAGCATTGACCATCACCCTAAGCTTTGGTGTTTTCCAACATCTTAGGATTTGAAATAAGTGGTTTATACATGGGGAGTGCGAGTGATTTGATGATTGCGGGTGGGAGGGCTGCATCCTAAGGAATATTGTAGTTTAACCCTGCTACTCAAAAGTTAATTGATAAGTGCTTTTCTTTAATGTATTTGATAAGTTTTATTAAGGGAAAACCTTAAGGGCCTCTTCAAAAATGCAAACAAACTATTTTCTCATGATAAAAAGCACATAGGTTCTCTTTAGCTGTCTATTTCTGGAGCAAACAAAGGCTGTCCATGAATGGGAAAGGGGGCATTTTTGCTCTAACCAGCCCCAAATGTGATGTTTGTATGGGAACCTTTCCTTTCATACTGATGATCTTTGCCTGTCCAACAGTCAAGTATCATTAGATAGTGGAGCTAATAGCATATAGTTAAAAAACAATGGCCATGAACAGTGATAGTTTTCATTCTTTGGCAATGCTGCATGGAGTGATAGGCTTGTCTCATGACTGTAGGAGAGTAGCCAGTTAAATGTTATCGGTGCCACAGGACCCCACGTGGTCATTTAAGCTACATCATTTAAGCTATGATCCAAGGCAAACAGAGCAGAAAACATTCTTCCTCTAGTGCTGATCACAACAGACGTTTCATTTTTAAAGCACCTACTCTCCCATCAAAGCAACTGTGGTACCAACACCAAAGACATTTTACATACAGCTGGAGTTCTTGGTACTTAATCACATCAGTTTTTGCCTTCTTCTGTATTTGAACTAGCACCAGTGTACACTGTTTAAACCTATAGATAGTTTCACGGAGTCATTCATTCTAGAGTGAGCCAGGAGCCTCAGGGCATTGCCTCACTCTCAATGTATGGGATGTCCCCATACCTGATGTCGTTGGCCGCCCACTGCTTCACCGCTTCATCCATGATTTCCTGGGACAGACGATGGGCATACTCCAACACCACCACCCTGGTGGAAGAATCCTTCACAACCTCTGTTCTGACAGAAATCATCGACGGCTTTTCCGTTAGAAATCTCTCCTCACTGTCATGTCTCCTCTCAGTTGAGATTGTGTTGGGAAAAGGGAAAGTTTGCTTTGACTTTATGCAGCCCATAGTAATCAGGAACCAGGCTGAGGAGGAGGGAGATGTCCAAGGCTACTTTAGCAGCATCTTTGGAATACTCAATAAACCAGCGTTTTTCTTCCTATGAGCAGGAATCAATACCTCCTTTCACCACTCTTCTCATTTATGGTTTATCTGTCAAAAGAGCAAGGGCGCAGTTTGAGGTTACAGAATACTGGATGATCTGGTTCTCTAAAACCTATTACTTTTACAATGAAGAGTTGATAAAAAGTACAGAAATGACTTATCTTGCAGATAGAAGAAAAATTCACTTGAGCGTTAGGATTAAAATTTTTTAAAGTTACCTGTCAAGATAAGATTAAGCTTTAATTATGGGTTAATTCTTGTTTTTCCTTTTTTCATTAATCAAAACTAGATGATTTTTAGTTGGTGGGAAGCTGTTGATGCTATTGAGGGAAAAAGGAAGAAGGTTCTTGATTTATAGACCCCCAAATTAACTCTTTTATCCTTGTCTGCAACTAGCAGAAATGCAGCTTTTTTCTGTTAAATGTTTGGTGTTTTTCTTTGCTGATCATACCCTTAAAGCACAGTATTCATGCAAGCTAGGTATTAAAAGACAACAAGCATTGGCTACTTTTGACATAATATTTGGGGATTTTTTTTATAATTTTGTGGAGAAAACGTAAGAGATTCCCCTCTTCCCAGCATTCAGTTCAACTGGTAGTTGTTTTGGAGTTTAGATTTTTGGAGGGGAGGTGCAGACCTGTGATCTATTTGGAGGAGGGAACTGCTGGCTTAGCAGAATCAATAGATATAAATCAGCAACTCAGTTGTCTATAGTCTTAGCACTTAGAGCACTGAGAGGTAAATTTACTAGCCCAGAGTCATGAAGCTACCACATATCAGCCAGGGTTCTGACTCCCAGATAGCTCTCCATTCACTAAATCAGTGCTTTTCAAAGTGTAGTTCCTTAGACCTTTTTCAGAGTCTTTGAGGTCAAAACTATTTTTTATAATATTACTAAAACATTTGCTTATTAAAATATTCTTCTCTTTTCCATTTATGTATCTGCATTGGGTCAGATTTTCTCAACACATAGCAAGAGAATGTAAAAATAGTAATAATACCTAACATAATGCCTACTATGTGCCAAGTCCCATGCTAAATGCTTTATAAATACCATCTCATCTGGTCCTCACAACAACCTTGCAAAGTAAGTGCTGCTGTTATTCCCCTATGACACTTGAGGAAACTGAAGCAGGCAGAGATTAAATGGTTTGCTCAAAGTCACACATCTAATGAGTGTGTGAGGCTGGATTTGAACTTGGGTCTTAGAGACTCCAGACCTAGCACTCGATCCACTTTGTCATCTGGCCCCCCCTAACGAATATGAGAATGTGTACACTACTAAGCCAGATATCAGAGAAATTTGCAAAAATTATAAAACAAGGGTACTCTTCTTACTAATTTTTTTTTTACAAAAATAGTTTTCTATGAAAATGTTATTTATATCAAAATGTAATGGGTTTGTCATTATTTTTAAAAATTAATAACTAGTTTTAAATATTGAGTGAAGTTCTAATATGATACCTATTGATACTTAATTCACACAAACAAAAGGTCCTTTGGGGTCCTCAGTAGTTTTTATGATTGTAAAGGTATTCTGAGACCAAAAAGTTGGAGAACCACTGCCATGAGCTGTGCCATCTTTCATGTTTGTTTAGCAGGTAGAATTTCAGACTTGAAAAAAAAAAGCCTCAGCAGCCATCTGGTCTTCACGCCTGAAGAACTCTAAGTCTTGGGAAGTTTTTTCCTTACTTCAAGCCCAAATTTGCACTTCTACCCTTTGCTTCTAGTTTTCCCCTCTGAGGCAAAAAAAACCAAAAAACAAAAAAGTCTACACCCTCCTCTAAGAGGTATTTGAAGATATTTGAAGACAGTTGTCATGTCTTCCTTCTCCCCAGCTCCTCCCTCAGTTTAAGTTTTCTCTTTCTCCGGCCTCTGTTCTTTCATGAATCCTCATATGGATAAGTTAGAAGCTCCTTGAGGACATGGACTCTTTCGTTTGTGTTTTTGTATACCCAGAGCCTGACCCAGAGGAGGCACTAAATAATAATGCGGGATGTGACAGCATGAACTCAAAGCCCTTTACCATGTGTCTGGACATTCTCTAGCTTAGTGACGTCTTTAAAAGTGTGCTGTGCAGAACTGAGCAATACTGTAAGTGTGGTCTGACTAGGGCCAAGGAAGGAGCCCATTGGCGACTCCTTCTTCCTCGGAGTTATCCTTGTCTCTTTCTGTAGCCTAAAATCCTCTCTCATATTTGAGGTTGATTTAATGCCTTTGTTCTCCTGAGCTTTCATACTTCAGTGACAGTCCCCAGGAGAGAGGACTGACAGATAGTGGGGAGGGCAGTACATGGATCTTCAAGGATGGAGGGGATGAGAATCAGAATCTTGGGACTTGGATATGGAAAGGTCTTTTTTTAGAGGTCACAACATTTGGCCCTCAAATTTCACAGATGAGGAAACCGAGGGGAAGCGGATGGGCTGAGGTGAAACTGAAGAGCTGGAATCTGAACCCGGATTTTCTAGGTTCATATCTAGTGTACTTTCCGCTAGATCATTACTATGTTGTTTATATGGCACCAGAGGGCAGAACAGGAGCTCTGGGTGAACACTGCAGAATCAGATAGGGGCTTAAGAGGAGGAAAAACTGAAAAATTCAAACTGCTACAAAATGGATTGGGCCACCCCAAGAGGCCAGATTTCCTGTTCTGCAGTTTCTGTTCCATGTCATGAGAGACCTGTAGGTAGAGGCTGGCTTGACCTTCAGGATTTATGCTGGGGATTTGTGTTTCAGGGCACTTGGGATGGAAGACCTCAAAGGTCCCTTCCAACTCAGATTCTGATCGGTAAATTAATTTCATTTGACAACATTCTCAATTTTCCAATATTCTCCTGAATATCTAAATCTTGGGCAAAGATTCAAGGAAAAGAAACTTAATGGTAATCTACTGCCTACAACCCAAGTCATGACTCAGAATCTGAGAGCTCTAAAAATGTATGTTGGGAAAAACTCAGTTGGCTTCCCAGTTCTCATCTACCACTCCCACTCACTTTTACCACAAAGGTAAAAGCTGGCAGAGAACCTATGACACTATGCCATAAGCTAAGCACAGGTTTGTGTGTGTCTGTGTAATGACTGATCCCTAACAAGGTCACACTTTGTGTAATGCTCTAACTTCAGATTTTTAAAGTGAGCCACAGGAGTTGCTAAATTCTCTTTATCCTTTCTCTAAACATGTTAACTGTACTCAATTATAGTAAATTATTCCCTTTTGGGCATGTTTACTATAGAAAAAAGTCTTTTTTTAGCTAGTTATTCTGAAAGAAACACAGATAATTTTTTTCCAAATTTAAAATGAAGTTACTGTTAAAACTTGAGGTGTTACTTATCTTCAAATATTGTCAAAAGAAATGTATCAAAAGCTGTCATCCTGGACTATCGAAGGCATGTGGAATTTTTAGCTTGGAAAAGAAAAAAATATCTGCTATGTTTATGAAAGGGTAGCCTGTAGAGAACAGTGTGATCCAAAGTAGATGGCCAACCTCATGACTCCAAAGGGTTTGTGAAGCTACCAAATGGATGATGAGTGACATCCCACAATAGGCAACCATGGGCTTATTTTCAGTATCACAGCCTCTACCCATCACCCCACAATACTCCCTCACTCTGCTTCCCCTTCCCTCTCCCTCCAAGATCACCCTGTGGCTGTAGCAGTGGCCAGTGAGTAGCCCCCTCCATCCCTGCCATTTTGGTGGGACAGAGTGAGCAGGCATGGATGGGTTGTGAGCATGATCTTTCCCCACAAAGGCCATGCCTCTTTACAAAGGTATACTCTCATTCTTCTAGTCACCCAGGTTGGCAACCTCAGGGTCTTCCTTAACTCTTCACTCCCCCACACCCTATACATCACTTGTCAAATCTAGCCATTTCTGTCTCTTTGTCTCCTGCATATGTCCCCTCCTCTCTACTCAGTACTGTTACCTGCCCTAGTTTAGGTTGTCATCACTTACAGACAATTTCAACAGACTTTTGGAATTGGTTTCCTTGACACAAGTCTCTTTCCACTCCAATCATCCCCTCCATAGAGCTGCCAAAGATCTGGCCACATCACTCCCCTCCCCCCTCAAATTCCTATTGCCTCCAGGACCTAGGATCAAATATCTTTATCTTAGAATGTATCTTTTTTTTGCATCAAATTATGACGTATATAATTACTAGTACAGTATTATATGTAAGTAAATTTATAAATCAGTAAATTGACATATTGGGTAGTGGATGGCTAAACACTTTTTACTGTAGATGTGCATGAGCCCAAAGGTTTGGAGAGCACTGCTGTAGAAGATGGAGTAGATTTAATCTGTAGAGTATCAGAAAGCAGAATCAGGACCAATAGATGGAACTTAGAGGGGGGCAGGATGATAAAACTGACAGGGCACAAGGCTTGGAGATTAAAGGGACCTGGATCTGAATTCCAGCTCTGCTATTCAGTCTCTTAAACTCTAAAATGAAGGGATTGGAGAAGGTCCCTTCTAGCTCTGTGATCAACAAAGCTTCCCTCTTTAATGTGTCAGTGTGTCATTAACAGGTCAATATGAGGAAGAAGTTTCTAATGGAACAGCTGAAAAGAATGAATGGGCTTCCTCCTTGTTGGAAGCGTTCCCAGCTAGATAATAATAATAATAACAATAAACCTGCCAGGCTCCTGCACTGGAAGATTGGACTAAATGTACTATCTCTAAGGTCCCTTACAATCAGAAGGGTGCTAGAACCAGTTCATATACATTCAAAACAGCTGATAGTTAAATTTTCAGTATCAGCATTTATACCTCAGAAACTGGCAAACCCTTGGAACTGGAGTTTGATTTATTTTGTTGATTGTCTAGATTTAAGAATGCCAGTCAATTTTAGGAGCATATGTGCTTTTTTTTGAAGGGCAGTTGTTAAACATCTACCGGCCTATCATTGTTTCCAATACTGTGAAATTATCCCATGGGATCTGTGCCAGAACTTAGAAGAAGAAATCAATGTTAGAGAATAAAATATCCTTCTGACTGACTTAATATTGTCACTTAAAAGTACAATAAATAATGTTCTTTCCATGTGCAGTTAGCTAAGCAGGTGGCTCTGTTCCTTAAGTAACCTAAGGTCTTTTCCTGAAAGGAAATGACTGGCAGTTACAGGGAAACTGATTTTGGCTCACTGCAGGGAAAAACTTTCCATCAACCGAAGTTATTCACACAGTGGAATGGGCTGTCTGATCACTGAACATGGTCTACAGTGGGGAGAATTAACTGTATCTGAGGAGGATTGACTACAGGATGTTTATAGCCTGGAGAAGACAAGTCTGGGCAAGGAATCAGCATCACAGATTGAGACCTGGGAGAGCCTTAGAAGATCCTGTCACTGAGGCATTAAAGTCCAAAATGACCCAAAGTATGCTGACATCACTGTTTAAAAGGCACAAATGAATTGATGGATACTGTCTCAGGAAAAGCAAAGTAGAATTACTCCTGGTAGTGACTAACTAGTGTCATCTCCCCTTCTTGTTACCAGCAGAGTACCTAAAGGAGTCATTAAAAAAAGAATTTTCATTGCAACCTCTAAGAACCAAGATGCTTTACAACTGGTCACAAGTTTTTTGTTTGTTTTTTTAAATCACTGATAATGCAGAATTCTTGGACCAAAACATGGATACGTAGGTCTTAAATATCTCAAGTACCACATCCTGAAGGCCTTTCTATGATGACCCACCTTACACACGCTGCAGCTCCTTCATGATCTCTTTTGGGAGTTTCAGTTTAAAAGTCCTGTTTTGGATATTGCTCTAATTAATTCTCTACTTTTTAGGGAAACCATATTATGGTTCCCTACTTTATATTCCTACTGTAATTCTTCTACCCTGCTTGTGCACACCAGTCTGTAAAAGGGCCTGCTACTGTCACGGCAAAGTCACTTCTTGCCTAAATGGCCAAAGGCCCCTCCATCCCATACATGACTATGCTGGTCAGCAGTCCTTTGGACACTGAGCTCCCTATGCTGCACTGACTACATACCTTTGGCATTACATAGATGTTAAGTACCCACAGACCCTGCCATAACCTCTGCACACAAGCGTAGGTCACATTTCCCCTGATGAGTTCTCAGCCAAGCTAAGTGATTCTATCATAGTCGTACTCCAAATGAGAGTTCACATCCTCAGGGACATTGATGGCCTTGAGGTTGTGTGTAAAGGTAGCACCACAACATGCAGATTAAAATCCAAAGCCTTCAGAGAGTTATTTCTATGACCTAGGATCTGAACCACAGAACCACACACAGGGCCACAACAAAGCAGGAAGGGCGTTACGTACCCACAGAATGAGGCTCGTTCTTCACCTTCTGTATGTATCTCTCTGATACTGCTGTTTAGCAGACTACCTGCAACAAAGAAGGAAATTCAAAGAAGCAAAAAGAGGGGTAGGAGGAGCCGTCACAGGCCTGGCATTCCTCATGTCAACACAGAAAGCATATGCTAGCACTATTAGTATACTTGTAAGCACAAGCTATAAATAAATGTTCTACTTTCAGTTCATGGGTCCGTCCCCTTGACCAGCTGTGAATCTAATGTTTGTCAATGGAAGGAAAGGCTGTGCCTTTACCAACCCCTGGCAGTGCTAGATGCCTCCCCAAACTACACCCCCCCATCCCCAAACAGGCCCTACACATCATCATATTTGTACACTCTTATCACATGTGTTTTGAAGTAGCTTGGGCAGTGGTCAAGGTCACTGCAGGGTATTAACAATAGTAAAAGACCAGGCTAGACCAGTGAGTGCCTAACGATGTCACAGTCAGCCAAAAAGGATCATCATGCAACATGTTATTGAGGCAGTAAAGGTACTATAGAACTAAAACTAAACATTTTGATTGGCAAGCTGATCAACAGTTTTAGGTGAAGGCAGCTAGATAAGGCAGTGTATAGACTGTTGGATTTGGGAGTTAGAAAGACATGAGTTCAAATCTTGCCTTAATAGATAAGTGACCCTAAAATTTAAAATCCTTAAAACATAGAGTCGAGAGGCTCTCCACAATAAATGGTGTACTACTATGCCTAACTCAGTGCTGAATACTTGGCCAGTACCTAATAAAGACTGACTGATTTATTATTTTAAAAGGTGATCATAATCTAAACATATCTCACTGAAGACCAGCTGTGCTTTATAATCATTAATCCACTGACAGTCCCTCAGCAAGGGGCTGGCTGATTATACATGAAGAGCTTGGATGGGACTGTTATTTTTTATAATATTTCACACTGTGAGAAAGACTCCAAGAAAAGTATTAACTGTTAATCTAAGTCAACAGTCTAGCAGGTTGTCTGTTAGCTTCCTAGGACGGTATGTGCCAAATATACATGAGATGTTTCAGTTTCTGGGCATTTTGTGTTCATCTTGTTAAAATGCACCAAACTGGCTGACTGCATCATATTTTAAGTACTAATCTACTAAATGCTGGTTCAATTCCCATGACCTTTTAGTTCACCTGAAAAAAAAAAAAAACCAGAATAAAACTGCCATATATGTAGTAAACAACAAAAAAATTAAAACCCACTTTTTATAAGCTTCATATGACCTTCAGGGCTACTCCTCAGATCCTTTAAAGAACTAAAACTTACTACTAAAATCTAACATTTGTAGAGCATGATATAATAAAAATCATACTGCATTTGGGAATCATGATAAACTGCAGAATTACGGTTATCCTACTTCCAAGTAGTTGACATGCCTACAAAGGGCCCATGTTTTGTTTTTCTCCAGATCAAGTGGTCCTCTGCACTTGCCAAAATACTAAAAGTGGCTCCCTCTTGGTGTGGGAAGTGGAATAAGAAAAGCATTTTTCTTTTCAAAGACTTTGTAAAGTGCTCTGTGAAGACTGAACATTCCTGAACAGTAAGAACATTAAGCACTAAGCCACAAACAGCATCTTCAAGTGTAAGAGGGAGGACAGAAAACTCCCTTGGGTCACACATAGGACCAGCAAACTAATCTTCCTTCATCGAGTCCTTAAAGGAAGCAAATAAACAGTAAACTCTTTCTGGAGATGTGACCCTCCACTAAGCCTGTCTCACAGCCGGATTCAGGGGAAAAAGTTGGCCTCAGGACTCACTGCAGAAGTACCTGGACATAAACTAAGCCTAAATCATACCAGACTCCAACAGGAAGGGGGAGCTCTGGATATGTAAAAACGACTAGTTCTCTGTAAAGTACACAACTAGTTAAGACTCATTTAAATATATTTTGGAGACTGGTACGTATCTCTTATCCTTTGTCCTTTACCCCACAGTCTGAAAAGTAAAACAAGTTTGCAAAGTATATTATATATTAAAGCAGCCAGACTGAACAATAAGTGCACAGCAGGGCTACGGATGGAGGGGTCGGTCAGGTCTTCTACTCAGCTAACACTTTTAAGAAAATGTAATGGGGGCTGGGCCCATGCATAGACTAACTTCATGGGAGGTTTTCACATATCCGGACTCCATCAAATAAGAATAAACTCATGCTTTCAGCTACTAGGAAGAAGTTTCTTTTTCCCTCCCTGGAAAAAGTACACAGCTAAAAATGTAGTGTACATTATGGTGATCAGAGAGTCACAAAAGGTACATCACAGCAGAGACTTACTAGCTTTTCCTTCCAAAACAAAGAGGACATGTGCAATTGCTCATAGTTGGGGTGTAAAGATAAATTTTTTTCCAAGTGTCCGCTGGTGGCAAGAGGGAGGGCAGAATTTTTCTGCCCCTTTACTCCTTCCTAATTTTTGCCTAAACCAATGAATATTCATGGAAACATCCATTAGTCTAATATTTAGACAAAGGTTGTAGAGATGGTAGACACTTAAGAGACATCTGGTCCAATTACATCAAAAAAATTTTTTATGCTATTTTTTATTTCCATGTTGCCTAAAATTTCCGTTTCCCTCCTCCCAGAGAGACACTCTATATAACAAAGGATTCTACTCCATTTCACAGATGAGGAAATTAAAAGACTCAGAGCAGGGAATATCTTGCCCAAGGTAATGCAGATAGTACACAGCATTGGGACATAAACCAAGGTCCACTCACTTCCAAGTGATCTTATAAATGTCTTAGTTCTTATATTACAAGATTTGATTTCTCCCTAACCACACCCCACCACAACTTGCAACCTAAAAACACCTGACATTTGAGTCCCAGATTGTGACCTACCCCATGTAAGCTTTACCTGATAGATTCTCCTAAATTCACTGGGATTTCTAGTAGGTAGAATAACAACCAGAAGGCGCACCCAACCCTTTCCCCTCTCAACTGCAAGTCATAAAAGCCAGATTTTTTTTTTTTTTTTTTTTTTTTTACCATTTATAATGCAGAAATCCTTGACTGGGGCTGTTGCTCTCCCCAAGTTGGTTCAGGAACTACTCATTGATCTACACAATCTCCTCTCCCCTAACAGTTTTCATTTATTGGTATATAATGTCTTTCTCCCCAAAAGTGCTGGATTTGGAGTTGGGAAACCTAGGTTCTAATCCTGACCATATATCTGTGTCATCTTGGGCACATAACTTAATAATAATGACAGAGGGAACACAATAATAATAGCTAGCATTTATATTGCGCCTTAAAGTTTGCAAAGCACTTTACAAATATCTCATATAACACCCTTGAGAAACAAGTGCTATTTATTATTATACCCATTTTACCGATGAGAAAACTGAAGCAGATTTAATGACTTGCCCAGGGTCACACAGCTGGTAAATATCTTAGGCTAAATTTGAGCTCAGGTCTTCCTGACTTCAAATCCAGCTTCACCCCCTAAGCTGCCTCTAACAACTTTTCTAGGCCTTGGCTTCCACATCTAGAAAAAGAGGGGATTGGACTGAATGACCTCTAAGGTTCCTCCCAGTTCTAAATCAAAGACTTAGCTTACCCCCTTCTCCCTCCTGAAATTCAGGAAGTAAAAAGTAGCTGCTCTTTTGCAAAAGGACTTGGGCCGCTGATTTAGAACATTTCTTGGAACTCTACGTCCCACATAGTGACATTATGTGTAACTGATGTTCTGGCTAAATCATAATATGGTGTCTGGCATGTGAATGAACTGATCTTTGCTCTCCATACTGAAAAGCGCTTTATCCAGGGGCTTTGTCTTCAAGGAGCAGACACATAGGAGCAGGGTGGCTGAGTCGGAACATGGTTATCATTGTTTAATGGGATACAACTGGGTCATTCTTTTAATCAGTAGCTGAGGCTAAGAATCTGGGCATGAATCAGAACTTGGATCAGAATTTGTACAGGTCCCACCCCCACACCATTTACAATGCTACCTTAAAAATCAAGAGTTTCCAAACACTAACAATCCAGGGAACCATGTTCAAAATTCTTTTTATGACAAAGAAAAGATTTATTCACAGTTCCCTATTCCCACCTTACGATTTTATAGGCTTGGCAGTTTACCAGAACTCTCACATACATTATTAACTTAGTTGATCCTCTTAACACACTCCCCAGGGGTGGTGGAGAGGTAAGGTACTATTTGCTCCTTTCGGCAGGTAAGGAAATTGTGGCAAGACTGACTCTGGAAGGGTGCTGAGGTTATCTCTATAATCCTACAAGCTTTTTTGTCCCATTGTTTTCACTTGACATTTCAGATGAGAGGATAGTGCTGGCTGTTTAAGAGAAACGTGAGGATGAAAGAGACTGTAACAGCAGCCTTGAGAGTAAATCCGAGTTTCCTCCGTACCTGGCAGACCCACAGCATGACATCAGTATCCCTGACTTCTCCCCACCCCTCAGATCTCTTCATGCCTACATCCCATCAATGAAGGCAGCTGTTCTCTGGGAAGGAGTCACAGACAAACACACCTTTCCCATGTTAGAAAGTAGTATTTGTCCACAACTGGTATTTCCGCTTTAAAATGTTCAGCCTACAGACAAAACACAAGCTAATGCAACAAAATCTAGTTCAAATACAGGAGGCAATGTCACTAAAGCTAAAGCATATATCTTTCCATTGAATGATAAAGTAAAGAAACAGAAAGGGACATGTATTGTCCTCTCCAATTGCTTTATGAGGTGGCTTTGACTGACTTGATTTATGAGAAGGGAGGAGAGATGTTTGTTGAAAGACTGTCAAAATAAAATATACCATATATATTAATAGGGAAAAAATAAACCACACCTAATTTGTATGGGGCTTTCTCAGCAGTTTAGCAGAAATATGCCTTTGCAGATGAAGGGGCAGAAATCAGTGAAGCTGAGAGTATAGGTCCGGAAAACATCCAGGAAGGGGACTCTTCTGTGGCCATGGTCCAACAAAGTTTCTAGGCCCCTTCTCAGAATAATGTTTTTAAATGAATAAAATAAAATGTGTAGGATTGAAAAGGAAGTTAATTTTACTGAAATATAGATAAGAAAAATTTTTTTTTAAAGTTTTCGGACCCTAGGTTAAGAACTCCTGAGTGAGATATTAAAAAGTTCTTCACCGGGTCAGATCAATGATGCAAGTGGCCCAGTGCTTCTGCCTCTAAAATGCCAACAGCACACTGTCCAATGAGCTAATTTAGCTGGAAAGTAGTTGGGTACAGTGGATAAAGCCCTAGGCCTAGAATCAGGAAGATCTGAATTCAAATCTAGCCTCAGACACTTACTAGCTGTGTGACCATGGCAAGTCACTTAGCCCTCTGCCTTACATCATCTGTAAAAAGAGCTGGAGAAGGAAATGTCAAACGACTCCAGTATCTTTGCCAAGAAAACCCCAAATAGGGTCACAAAGAGTCAGACATGACTGAAAAACAAAAGTTGCTTTATATGCCAGTGTCATTTCTTTGATTAAGCTATAAACACCACAAGATCAATGACAGTATATCTCATTACTTCTAAGAATTTCATACAGTAGATACTTAATACTTACTGGGTTGCTGGAATTGATTAATAACAATTAAAAGTGATCCCCACACCAAGTTCCTGCCAATAGTTATTTGTTTCAAAACCCATGAAGCCCCAAACAGTAGTAGTAGGCTCAGTTTCTTATTTGACACTTATTTAACCTTAGATTCCTTGTCCTATCATTTGTCACACCTTAGCAAATCCCAACACTGGGTTAAGCCCATCATTCCTGTTCTCTCCCCCATACTATGCTGAATTCCACTGAAGGAAGTCATATTGCCAGATTGCTTGGGTTATTTAAACTCAACTGGGTCATCCCTTTCATACTTCCCCTCAAGTTGATCTTTTAAACTTTTTCTTCTCTCCTCCCAAGGCCCTTAGACCACTCTCATCCCCCAACGCCACCCTTTCTCCACAGAGGGCTTTGCCTTCTCTGCACTTAGAAAATCAAGGCTGTCATGAGCATCCTCCTCTGTTCTACTTCAAAGCCCAAAGCCCCTATCCATGGCCCCATAATTTTCCCTTAGTACTCTACTCTAATTTCTGACAACCGAAGTAGCTTTCTTTCCTGGTGATGCCAACCCCCCTATTCATGTCCATGATCCCATCCCATCCCATCCAAGATAATGACTACTTGATCTCATGCACACATCTCCTTCATCCTTAAAAAACGTGCACTTGTTCCCTAGCATCCTCCTAAAGCTGCCACCCTACATTTCTTCCCCCTTTCACAGCCAAATTTCTAGAGAAAATCTATTGCTTCCATTTCCTAACCACTCATCCTCACTTCTCAACCCTTTGCAGTCTGGGATGGGACCCCAAATCTCAAATGAACTTGCTCTGTCTGAGGTAGTAACATGGACCTTAACTGATAAATCCCCTATGGCCATTTCATTGCCTTTGTGCTATGTGACCTGCTACTTTGTTGAAAACACCACCAGCCATTCTCCAGGCACCAAGAGTCATTCTTGACTCTTTCCTTTCCTTCCATACTCCCTATAACCAATCTGTTGCTAAGGGCTGGCAATTCTGCCTCCACAACATTTTCTGCATCCTTTCCCTTCTCTCTACTCATGTAACCACTCTCCTAGTTGAGTCTTTCAACATCTCCTTATCAGTCTCCCTGCTTTCTGATCTCTTACCTTTGCCAGCCTGTGCTCCATATACACCTCCCAAAATATACTTCCTAGTAATAGGTCTAAACACATCTTTCTCCTGCTCAAAAAAATTTCATTAACTCTCTAGTACCTCTAGGATAAAAGACAAATGCCTCAGTCGAGCTCCAACTTACCTTTCTAGCCTTATTTCACATTACTCCCCCCATGCCCCTGAATGCAGTTTATCTTGTAACCATACTGCAGTGCCGGTTGGTCCTCAAATTCCACATTCCATCTCCATGCTCTATGCTATTGAACAGACTGTTCTCTGTGTCTGGAATTCACTTCCTCAACTCACTTCCCAGAATTTTTAGTCTCCTTCCAGGTTCCACCTTCTTTGAGAATCCTTTTCTGATCCACCAGTCATAAATGTTCTCTCCACCTTCAAATGACATGTGGCGTCTCCCCAGGAGCATCTAAGCTCTTTAAAAGGCAGAGACGAAGAAGAATGATGACTAGCTTATATTTGTGTTTGTATTCCCCACCCTTGGATTAGATCATCTCTAAGGTTCCTTCCAACTCAAAATCTATGATGGAATGAACTGTTTTGTTTCCATCTTCTTCATCATCTTCACCATCTTCTTCATCATCAAACAGTTGTCCCTTATAGAGGATTTTTGTGTACCTTTTTTCATTTGTTCCTCCCAACGAGCCTAGGGCAAGGGTAATACATGCATCATTATCCCCATTTACATCTGGGAACATCACGGCTTAGAGAAAGTTTAGATGACTACATTCAATTTCCAGAGAACAGGTGCCCTCCCTCACATTGAGTGCCAAAATAGACAGCCAAGTTGTGGGGTGGAGTGCTGGGGAATGAATACAAACTACTATGAGAAGTCTCAGAGTTGGAATTTGAACCCAAGACTCTCCTGATCTCAAAAATCCAGTATTCTTTCTACTATATTACACTGTTTTCTCAAGGAGAATGATCCTCAGCCTGGAAACAGGTAGAAGCACACAAAGAAGAGTGACTTAGCTGTATCACCCTTATCCAACAGTGTATCTGAGACAGGTGAGACAATAAATACAGAAGTCAGCGCCTAACCATTTACAATCACTCCACATTTTGAGGCTCAGACAAATTATATCTTTAGGGACAGAAAGAATTTGCAGCTGTGGTCACAGAACTATGATCAGTAAACTTGTTTTTTAAATCATGGAGAAAGGAAAAGGTGTCAAAACTCTGGAAAAAGTCGAATCCTTTCTATCTACCACACCTTCCAGTTTTCAAAAAAGAGTAAAAAGAACAGACCCCAGGAAACCACTCTTCCAACATTCTAAATGGATTATTAAACAAATGATTTGTGAGCACTCTGGAAAGGTGTGATCAACAGCAACCACTATGAATGTACCAAGGACAAACTATATTCCTTTCCTTTTTAAAAGCATGTGATTGAGTTGGGAGATCAAGAGAATTTTGTAGATGTATATTTACCTTGATTTTGGCAAGAAATTTTAGTATGTTGTAGTATCATTGGGAATAAGAGAGAAGTAGATGCAGACTTGACAGCTAGGTGGCACAGTCAATAGAGTGCCAGGCCTGGATTCAGGAAGACTCATCTACCTGAGTTCAAATTCAGCCTCAGACACTCACTAGATGTGTGACCCTGGGCAAGTCACTTAACTCTGTTTGCCTCCGTTCCTTATCTGTAAAATGGGCTGGAGAAGGAAAAGGCAGACTACTCCACTATCTTTGCCAAGAAAATCTTAAATGGGGTCACAAAAAGTCTACCACAGCTGAACAAAAGATTCAGACTTGAACACCCTATTCAAAGGGCTGTTTAATGGTTTTATGCCAGTCTAGTAGGAGGCCTGAGAAGTCTATGCCCTATCCTAGACAACATTTTCATAGATGCTGATGAAGAAATGATCAGATCTTTGATGACAGAGCTAGTGGCGATAGTTAATAGGTGAGATGAGAGAATTAAGACTAGAAGTTGGCAAGTTGCAGACAATTAGCCAAAACAAGAAGAAATTTAAATGGGGTGCGAAAATACGGTTAAGTTTAAAAGACAAATTCTACAAGCAGAGAAAAGGGCAAGCTTAGCTTAAGAATAGTGCATATTAAAAAGCTTTGAGGGCTAGAGTTGAATAAAAGCTTTCTGAGAGACAACAGTAAAATATAGCTACTAAAAAAGCTAAGACCATATGTGGAGTGGTAAATTTAGTTCTGTGGGGCCACTTTTAAAGAGACACCGATTGCTTTAAAGAGAGACTTGGACAAGCTCATCCAGAGATATCAATTGTTGAAGAGATAGTATAAGTATTTTATAAGTATTTGAAAGACTATAATATGGAAGAAGGATTAAATTTACTTTATGTTCCTCCAACTGGGTCAATGAGCAGGACAGGAAGGAAGATTTCAGCTTAATGTAAAAAAAAAAATTACTAATAAATGTCCAAAATAAAAGAGAGAGGTTGCCGAACAGAAGTGAGGTGCCCATCAGGGGAAGATGTTCAGACAAAAACTGGGTGGCTGGTCGCTTGTGGTAATGTTATGAAAAGTATTCCTGTATTGTATGACATTTTGGATAAGTAACTTTTGTATCCTAGAAGATCAGGAAAATGAAACAATGTTGTTGTTTTTTTAAATTGTGTTTCACAGATTTCCCCAAGACTCGGTCTTACTTAATATTCTATTTTCTCCCAATGAAAGCTTCTTGTAGAGCACCTTAAAAGTTATCCCCCCCCCCAAAGGAATAAGCAAATAATGATGTTCAGGTTTATACTTCATTATCTTAAAAGTCGACTTTTCATGCCTTTCACACCTTTTCATACTAAACTGAAACAAGCTCTACGGCAAGCACCCTCTGTCTCAACATGGGACATACCGAACCCAAACTTGCCCTGCCCGCCGGGTGCGCAGGATGCTGCCATCCCAGGACCACCCCAAGGGCTGAGGAGTCTGCCAGCCCGGCCTCCGCTGCCCTTCACGTCTGCCGCATCCGTCGGGTCCGGCTCCCGCGGAACCAGCCCCTCGCAGCCCGCCCCCCCCCCTCCCCCCGTCGCCCACCCGGCGCTGTCGGTGCCATCCTCAGCAGCGGCTCTGCCCCGCCAATAACGTCCGAGGGGCTGAAGCTCCGCAGAGCGAAGATGCCCCGTACAGGATCCGCGACCATCGGAGGGCAAGAAGGGGCACAGCTACCCTCTAGCCAGTGCCTGGGGGCTCGGAGCCACCCTGGGCCCGGGCACCCGGCCCTCCGCACCCCCTGCCTGGCTCCCGGCCCCGGACACAGCAGCGCCAAGTTGGTGAAGACTGACGGACGCGGACACGGACACCCACACGGACACGGACACCGACACGGACACCGACCCCGACACGGACACCGACCCCGACACACAGACGCGCGCGCTCCAGGTGTTCACTTACTCGCCCGCGGCCCGGACAGCTGCTGCGGGGGCGCTCCAGGGGCTCGGGCCGGGCCCGGGGAGCCCCGTCTGCGGAGGGCTGTGTTCATAGCTGGGTCGGGCCGGCCGGGCCGGGCCCCGGGCCGAGCTCCCGATTCCAGCCGGGGCCAAGATTCTGTCGGCGCAACCCACGGAAGGGAGGGAGGGGGCGCCGGCTGGGAGGGAGCGCAGCAGCGGCGGATGGGGCCGCCGCCGCCCCGGGCTCAGCCGGGGGCCCCGTGTGGAGGACGGGCCGTCCTTCTGCCCGCACCGGCCGCGCTCCTCCCCGGCTCCCGGCCCGGTCGCGCAGGTGGCTCCTGCTCTGTGCGCTCCCGGAGCGCCGGGCCGGCTGAGGCTCTGCAGCGCCCCCTGCTGGGCCGCGGCGGGGGCGGCCGTGCGGAGCCCGAGGCGAGCTGGGGCCCTGCGGGGTGATGGGGGGCGAGGCTGCCCCCGCCCCGCTCGGGCCAGGTCCGCCTGCCCGCAGGGGCAGCCGAGCACTGAATTCGAGAACATATCCATCCCATCCACTTGGCATCCCACACCCTCATCCCACCCACACCCACTGCAACAGGTGTGAGCCTCTCCCCCTCCCCCATTACTTGGGAAGACGCAGTTCTTTTGGCAGGACGAACAAAGCTAGGAGCTCGGGAAAACCTGAGTTCGAATCCGACCCCAGACACTCCCCGGCCAGGGCATCCTGACAAATCACTTCCCTCTCTGAGCCTGCTTCCTCGCCTGTAAGAGAGGGCTAATAATAGCACCTGCTTCATGCGGTTGTGTGAGGATCAGATGGGGGAACACGTGAATCCCTCTATAAACACCCAAGTGCTATATAAACGCGAGTTATTGTTGTCACTGCCAAGCCGGCCTGGATGGAAACCCATTTCAGAGGGTGACCTTCTCCGGAGGATGGCGGGCGAGGAGGCACAGCAGAGGACCAACCTTGGGGAGCTGGGGGTTCAACTCAACATATATGTATTAAGGACCTACTACGTGCAAGGTGTTGAGACAACATGGTGCGGGGGTCAGAGAGCTGGAGGGATGTGTGAAAGGGGGTAATCCCTAAGGTCTCTTTGAGCTCTCAATTTATAAATTTTTAATATAAAAATGAAAATATAGCAAAACCCCTATGATTCTCAAGAAATTTATTATCTAATGGGGTGCAGGGAAGAGGGACTCGAACAAATCACTAATTAAAAGGAGAATGGGACAGAACTCCAGGTAAAGTATTCTGACAAATCTGGGGGGGTTCGATTCCCTTTGGGGAAGAATAGGGGAGCAGAAGGATCTTATCCGTGGAAAGAGTTGGCCTTGGCTCTGGGAGGCAAATGGAGAGGGGCATTCTTGCCAGAGAAGACACCTAAGCAGAGGTGCCAGGTCTGACGAGAACTGGGGATAGACAATGGTTCAGTCTGGAAAACACACCCAAAGGCAGAAAGGTAGAATCAGAGATTTAGAGCTGGAAGGGACCTTGGAAGGTCATCTAGTATGACCCCCTTCATGTAACAGAGGATGTAACAGGCTCAAAGTGACTTCCCCAATGAAACACACTTCAAGCTTTGGTACCACAGTGAAACAAAACCTGTTTCCTCTGACTCAAACCCAGCATCTGTTCCATGGTACCACACCATGGCAGGTTGAAACTAGATGTTAGGTGCTTCAAATGTTAAGACTGGAAGGTAGAGAAAAGCTTTTACGAAGTGCTTACCATGCACTATGCGCCAAGCACTGTTCTAAGGACATTTAAACTTTATTGGATAGGAAGTGTTAAATTACTCAAGGTTTCTGAGTGGAAGATGCTCTGATCAGAGCAATCTATTAGGGAGATTACTTGTATATCAGTGTGAAAGACAGATTGGAAAAGCAGCCTGCTCAAGTGGCTGGGGAGGAAGCAGAGGAGGCTTTGAAACATGCTGCAAATCAATACAATTTGGTAACTCATTGATTGGTAGGACTGTGAGAGGAAGTTGTTAAGGATGATGTAGAGGTCAAAGGTGATTCTAAGGCTGGATGACTGGGGTGTATAGTGATAGTGTAATATACTAAGTCCTATGCAGGAAGAGAAGGCAGAAAAGATAAGGAAGGATTCCATGCCATGGCAAAGAAATTGCAGATACTAGAAAAAACAAATTGGTTTTCCCAGAACCCTGCGTGGATTTTATACTAATGACAAACATTATTGTATTTTCTCCATGGGCAAATAAAGGACAAGTTCCCCTCCCAACTCCTCTACCACCACACATATTCCCACACAACAAAAGATAAGAAATCTTAAACCTATCTGGTGACAGTATCTATCCTCTCTAAGTCACCAGGTTATAGCATTGTTTGCTACATAACCAGAACAGTAGTTTGGATTGGGACACAGAATAGTTCAGAGAGGGAGAAACAAAGGAGAGCATTTGGGTTCTGTCCTGGAGGTTGGGGTCCAGGCCAGGGCAGCCCCAGTTTGACCTCAGGCCATCCATAATACCAAAGACCACAATCAGAACAAAACACACCGAAGGTCAACCTTACAGGAAATCTGTACTTCCAGAATTGATCTGGATGACTTGTACCCAAAAAAGGGAGGGTTTTAGGGCTATTGTAACTGAACCATTCCCTTTCTCCAGGAGGCAGCGTGGCATAGTAGCAGGAACATCCAAGTTTGAATTCTGCCACAAACACTTAGCAGCTTTGTGAGACTAGGTAAGTCAATTAATCCCTGAGTCTCAAGTTTCATCCTCTGTAAAACTGAGATATGGGTGGCTAGCTAGTGCAGTGGATTAAGTGCCAGGCCTAGAGTCAGGAAGACCTGAGTTCATATTTGACCTTAGACACTTAGTAGTGGTGTGACCTTGGATAAGTCACTTAACCTTGTTTACCTCAGTTTCCTCATCTGTAAAATGAACTAGAGAAGGAAATCCAAACCACTACAGTATCTCTACCAAGAAAATCCCAAATAGGGTCATGAAGAGTCAGACACAACTGAACAACACCACCAAGTAAGATAATAGCTCCTGTTTCCCTTTGCAAACATTTAAGTGCTATGTATGCCATCTGTTTCTCACTTCTTTACCTGTCACCCCTAGTGTTTTCTTTCTCTCTCCTACCCTCCCTGTCCATTTCTCCTTTTGTCATATGCCAGAGTTCTAGAGCACCAAGGAGAAGCTATACTTCCTCTAAGTCAAACTATCTAGTATAAATCAACCAACAAGCACTTATTGGTCACCCATTTTGTGCCTGGCACTGTGCCAGGTGCTAGAGATGCAAAGACATAAAGGAACTAGCCCCTGCTTTCAAGGAATCAGACTGGTGGGAACATCAGCTATTTTAGGGTCCTATTAGAAGAGAATCTATCTTTTTCTTCTTTCTGCATGGCACCCACCAATCCTTTATGCCTAATAGCCATGGGAATGCATTATTTTTTAGTGACACTTCCTTCCCAATGTGTGTAACAGAGGTCAGCAGACAAGTCATTTGGCTGAAAACCTCAAACTTTCATACTACCCCAGTGATGCAACAAGGAGGGGCCCTGCGGTTTGGGATTTGACCACTTTAGCTCAGCTCTCACTGCAAGTAAACAAAGCATATGTACTCTCATCTGCAGGGTTAAAACACTTGAGAAAATTAATTTATCTTGCCCCCCCTTGTTAAAAAAGATTGAAATATATTTTTCATTTGAGATATTTGACATTTTCATTCTCATTTAAAAAAAAACCAAAGGTCAACAGAACTAATGCCGTTATTTGCAATGATCAGAAAGCATTACAGAAATTTGGCCTCACTCTCATTCTGCAGTCAGTTATAAAAGAAGGGACAGAGTTCTCACGTCTTGAATCAGAAGCCTCTTCTGCTCCTCCCACAGTAGAGTTAACAAGCTCACCACGATATAGCATGCCTTTTCTTTCAAAGTGCCAGCTTAGTAGGGGGGAGAAGCAGAGGAAGGATGGTTGTCTTCCAACCCCAGGTTCCCATCCTGTCTCTAAAGTTTTCCAGCTGTGTGACAGCCTCAGTTTCCTCATCTATACAATGAATGTACCATTTTATGTACTACTTATCTCTCTCAATCAATGTAACTTTAACAAGGGCAAATGACTAAATCCCCAAGAATATTCTTTAAAATATTCAGTCTTACAAAACAGGGAAATTATAAATGGTGAAGATGATGTGGGAAAACTGGAATTCTAACGCATTGTTGGCGGAGTTGTGAATTGATCCAACCATTCTGGAGAGCAATTTGAAACGATGCCCAAAGGCCTATAAAATGTGCATACCCTTTGACCCGGCAATACCACTTCTAGAACTGTATCCCAAAGAAATCATAAAAATGGAAAAAGGACCTACGTATACAAAAATATTTATAGCAGTTCTTTTTGTGGTGGCAAAGAATTGGAAATTGAGGGGATGCCCATCCATTGGGGAATGGGTGAACAAGCTATGGTATATGAATGTAATGGAATACTATTGTGCTTATAAGAAATGATGAGCAGGCAGACTTTAAACCTTGAAAAACTCAGATGAACTGATACTGAGTGAGGGGAGCAGAACCAGGAGAACATTGTACACAGTGACATTGTAAGATGACTAACTTTAATAGACTTGGCTCTTCTCAGCTATGCAAGGATCTAAGACAACTCTGAAAGGCTCGTGATGGAAGATGCCATCCATTACAGAGTCTGAGTGCAGATTAAAGCAGACTATTTGCTGTCTTGTTTTGTTTCTTCCTTCTCATATTCTATTCCATTGGTTCTAACTTTTCTTTGCAACATGACTGATGTGAAAATATGTTTAATGTGATTGGATATGTAGAGCCTATATTGGATTGCACGACATCTTGGGGGAAGGGAGAGTGGAGAAGGGAGGAAAGGAGAGAAAATTTGGAACTCAAAAGTTTATAGAACTGAATGTTGTAAACTAAAAATACATAAATTAATTTTAAAAAATGTTCAGTCTTAGTTTTCTATAATGGATTGATTTGTAGCTAGAGAATCATAAAATTGTATGACTTTAGAGTTGGAAGGAACCTTAACAATTATCTAGCCTAACCACTCTATTTTACAGATGAGAAAACTGAGGTGAGTTATAGGAGTAAACAACAGGAAAGGATAAAACCAGGCTTCACAACGTTCAGTCTGGTGTTGGATTTACTCTGTTGGTGACAAAAGGGTATACTTCAAGGGCCCATTCAGTTTTGACAGGTCATACTTGCATACGAAGGGGTGAGAATATGGTTAGGCAGGTAGAAGAAACCGTGGCCTTTTCCCTGCCCAGTCATTCCCATTGAAGAACAAAACAGGTTTAAGGAAGAGAACTAATGACACCATAACTCTAGAATGATCGAGGAATTATTGGACCCTTAAGTTCAGTAGTCTATATAAGGGTAGCGAGGTGCTACAATGGATTGAGCACTGAGCCTGGAGTCAGGAAGGCTCATCTTCCTGAGTTCAGGTCCAGTCTCAGACACTTATTACCTGTATGACCCTGGGCAAGTCACTTAACCCTGTTTGGCTCAGTTTCCTCATCTGTAAAATGAGCTGGAGAAGGAAATACAAACCACACCAGTCTCTCTGCCAAGAGAACCCCACATGGGGATCATGAAGAGTTGGATACAACTGAACAATGACAAAACCTCCTCCTCCTGTGTTTAGAAAGAATAAGGCTGTTATTTTATTTACTGATTCATGATAGGAACTTTCTTCTTATTGTTTTCTTAAGCCTAGATGAACAAAGTTTAAAAAATAGATGACCTATGTATTACTATTTCAGAAAGTGAATATTTTTTTAAGATTCAAATTACTGGAATGGATGTATGAGCTCATGAATGAAGAGGTTCCCTGAATCGATGCCAATAGGAGTCCATCCATGCCTGCCCAACCCAAGAATTTCTCAGCCAGATCCTCCCACAAATTTGTCATCAGGTCTCTTACTTGCTTTCTTTTGACATCAGAGGGTTATCAATGGAGCCCATGGCCTATATGCTGGTTATTACCCACTTTCAACACATGACCAATCTTGTTTATTTATCTTCTTTGGAAAGAGAATTGTTCTTTATTTGTTACATGTCCCAGGCTGCTTACACATACCATACATCTTTTTATTGTCTTTTGAGTGATTTTTAATTCATTTTTAATTCTTTGGAGACCATAGTGTTCTACAGCTTTCATCTAAACATCACTGGTAGGATATTGAAAAATATGGGCCTTTGTCTTTGAGAAATTTGGAGTCATTAAAGAAGCTTTGCAATTTCCCAGTTAATCCAGAGTTAATCCAGCTCATAGTCCCTCCTCTTCAGTTTAACAATGTAAGCATTTCCTTGTCCATTTACACAGCTGGTCCAAATATATACATACTGATGAATAAACTCTTTAGATTGGCTATCTAACTGCATTTCCATTCTAGCACAATGCCTCTCTAAGTAGAAGTTGGGACATCTCCCTCGAGGGAGATAAGTGAGAAGCAATATGGTGATAGCTCTAGTTCCCCTAAAATGTCAAATACTGTTGTCCTTATCAGGGGCACATTAGTGAATGTTTAACAATCTTGTTTCTAAAACCAAGACAAGCAAAAATACAAATACTCACAATACACTTTTCAAATGTAGTCTGAATTATTAACATTTTCTCCATCACTTTCTTAAGTCTTGACAATCAATAAAACAATAAATCAAGCCCTAATTTGCCAAATTTTCCAATTTCTGAGGTGTATAAATGTTCACACTGAAAACTTTTTTAAATATCATAATCATTCTGTTGAAACTCTATGGACTTCCTTCAGGTGAAGCTTTATTATATTAAATTTTGAAAAGCAGTCTCCAAAATTTCAAAACTACAGATGACCTGAAGGATAATGGAAGGATTTAAATAGGTTGTAACATGACTAATGACTGACTTACTTGCAAGAAGTGACATAAAATATATCACCCAGACATGTATGATCAGAAAAGGTAGTAGGCCAGTAATGTAGAGAGAGCTTAGGGGTAACAGATGAACATTCTGAACAATGCATGATTACCTGGACAATAAGAAAAGACCTGGAGGAAGATCTCCAGTACTTTGGATTAGGCCAGGGGAGGGGAACCCTTGGGTTAGGCAATCTATAAGAATTATGGGAGGATGTAGAAAGATCACCAAGGATAAAAAGATCTAAGATAGGTTCTGATCTACCCCACTGTGATGAGAACATAAATCCACTGAAGTATTAAAATACCTGGGACAGCTGATTGACTCATTGGATAGAGCACTGGACTTGGAGTCACAAAGTTCAAATCTGGCCACAGACATCAGACACTGGCTGTGTGATCCTGGGCAAGTCACTTAACCTCTTAATCCTTAATCCTCTGGAAAAGGAAATGGCAAATTACTCCAGTATCTCTGCCAAAAAAACCCTCATAGACAGCATGGTCCATGGGATCACAAAGAGTCAGACGTGACTGAACAACAAAAATGAAAATTCCTCCCCCCAGCATCCAGCATATAATATGTGCTTAATAATTTAAGGATTGTATAATTAATTATATTAAAGCTGGTGATCAGTACTAAGTCTGTATCCCAAAGAGATAAAAAAAAGGGGGGGGGGGAAGGACCCATGTACAAATATATTTATAGAAACTTTTTGTGTTGGTAAAGAATTGGAATTGAAGAGAAACCCATCAACTGGGGAATGTCTGAACAAGTTGGGTTATGTAAATGTAATGGAATACTATTGTTCCATAAAAAATGATGAGCAGGCAGATTTCAGAAAAACCTGGAAAGACTTACATGAACTGATGCTGAGTGAAGTGAGCAGAACCAGGAGAACATGCCACACATTGTGCCATGATCAGCTTTGATAGACTCAGCTCTTCTCATTAATACAATGATCTAAGGTAATTCCAAAAGACAAACGATGGAAAATTCTATCCACATCTAGGATAGTATCCTAGATTCACTTGTTTTGTCTGTTTTTTCTTTCTCATGGTTTTCCCCTTTAGTTCTGATTCTTCTTTCACAACTTGACTAATGTGGAAATATGTTTAACATGATTCCACAAGTATAACCTATTCCAGATTGCTTGCTGTCTTAGGGAGGGGGGAGGAATGAGAGGAAGGGAGAAAAATTTGGAACTCAAAATCTTACAAAAATGAATTTTGAAAACTATCCATACATGTAATTGGAAAAAATACTATTAAGAGGGAAGAAAAGAGAGCTGATAATTTTGGGAAGATTTGGGACAAGATACATTGTGAAATAAGAGTATGACTCTGTTAGAAGAGACATTTGTTGCGTGCTATATCATCCTTAGCTAGCCAAGGATCAAGTAATATGACTATGTGAGATGTTCACTTGTGCCTGCCTCAATGAAATCCAATGTCCCATATTAAAAACATGGAATTCAGAGAGATGGAAGACCTTAGGGATAACTGAGACCCAAAGGAGTCAAATTTCTTGGCCCAGTTTATGCAGCTACTGAATTTGAACTCAGGTTCTTTGATCCCAGAGGCAGTGACCTCTCAAGGATGTTCAGACCTAATGCATCACTCAAACAGGAAAAGGAGAGATAGAACAGATGGCTTGGGTCCTCAGCAATACCAGCTCATTAGAACATTGTGCCCCATAAGCTGCCCCCTCAAAAGTATACTGTGTCAGGCAAAGAATCTGCAGGAGACGAACCATCATTTCACTGACCCTACCTCTCCTCTTTCACAGTTAGTTCTCATATGTTCTCCCAAGCCTGCTCAGTGCCAACTTTCCCAGATTTAGACCCTGCTAAAAACTCTTCTCTGATCTTCTGCCTAGCACCTGTGAGTGCTTACTTTAGGAAGTCTGGTTTGATTGGCTATGGGATCCCATTTATTCACTTGGTTCACAACTGGGGCCTCAGTCTCGCTTCTCTAGGAGACAATCTTTCCTCAAAACCGTGATAGTGTTCCTAAATCATCAACACACATCCAAAGCCCTTAGGGGTAGGGTTCAAGGGTATTTCATGCCAAATCCAAACAAACTCTTGGTATAGTGGAAAGAGTACTGGTTTTGAAGTCAAAGGACCGGAGTTCAAATCCTAGCTCTGCTATTTACTATCTGTATAATCTTAGACAAATCACTTAACCCCTTTGGGTCTCAGCTCCTCATCTGTAAAATAATGGGGGTGGACTGGATTATTGCTAAGGTCTTCCAGCTCCAAATCTTTGATCTTATGACCCTCCACTCAAACAACTGCCAAATTTTTAGGGGCCTCATTGCCTTACCAGCAGGGGGCCAGACCCTAACATTCTGTTATGTACTGAAAGGAATTTGAAGCCTTGCAGAAAATAAATAAGTTGCTCTGGAAATGGTTATAGCCAGCTGCCTTAGTCTCAAGAGCACAATTAATTACCCAGATTCATTCATCCTACACTCAGAGAATCTCCTGGTATTTCTGGACTAATGCAAATTGTTTATGAAACTCTGCCTTTGGGAACTGCTCATAAACAATCCAATTCAACAAACATTTATTGAGACCTTTAGATGTACAAGATATTGTCCTAGGAATTGAATATAAAAAGACAAAACATAAACCATCTCTGCCCTCAGGGAACTTATTAGGGGAATACAACATGCACACAAGTAAGTGAATCACTGGGAGATAACATGGAGTGGAGGTAGGGCTCAAAGAAGGCTTCTTGGAGATGGAGCTGAACTGTACTTTGAAGAAAGATAAAAAGGCTATTTGAATAGTCTAGGTAAGAGGTGATGAGGGCCTGAACTATAGTGGCAAATGTGTATAAAGAGAGAAAGGAATGGGATGCAAAAGATATGGAGGTAGAATGGACAATTCTTGGCAAATTATTTAAATGATTGGTTATGAGGGGCTGGGAATGAGGAAGAGGTAAGAATCAGGGATGACTCTGAAGTTACAGACGTGGCTGGTTGGGAAGATGGAGTTGGAGGAGGGGATGGTTTAGGAGAGAACATAATGAGCTTCTTTTGGGGGCATGTTTGAATTTGAGATGCTGGTGGGACATTCACTGGAGATGTCCAGCAATCAACTGTCCGTGAAGGACTGGAGTTGAGAGATTAAGACTGGAGATAGAGATTTGGGAATCATCTGAGAAGAGGAGATAAATAAACCAAGTAGGCAATATCTGTAAGAGAGGGAATGAGAGGAGAAAATGAAAGATAGCTCAGAACAAGGCATCAGGCTCAGGCAGTGAGAGATGGATAGTGAACAAACAAAAGACAATGAGAAGGAACAGTCAGATAGGTAGGAACAAAAGATCTGTATGGAGAGGACAGTGTCACAGAAAGCAACTGCCGGGGGGGGGGGGGGGGGGAGGAGAGGAGAGGAGAGAGAGAGAGAGAGAGAGAGAGAGAGAGAGAGAGAGAGAGAGAGAGAGAGAGAGAGAGAGAGAGAGAGAGAGAATAGAGAACACTGGGTTGTAGATGGTGCTAAAAGGTAAAGAGCAGTAAAAGAAGACAAGGACTGAGGAAAGGCCATTGGATTGAGCATGTAAGATATCATTGTTAACTTTGGCAACAGTAATTCCATTAGAATGCAGACTCAAAAGCCACATTACAAGGGACTGATGAGATTTTTGAAGAAGAATAGTGATGGTTCTGCCAGACCCACAGAGCCTAAATGTCACCTGCATTTGAAACTAGTACCCCTTTTCCTCAGTACTTGACCTGTTGGGTTGGTTGGTAGGAGCAGTGATGTCCATGAAATGAGGCCTCCTGGGGGCACACAACATCAGATTAGTATGGATTTTACTTTGCATCAGGGCACTCCTCTCAGAAGAAACTCATCACCTCTAATCTCACCAACATGCTGTTAACTCCAGCCTTGACTGACACCACCTCCCTCAGCCCCATCCCCTCTCTGATTGGAGGGCTGAAGGGTGTGAAGCACATCAATTTGTTTTGGACCTGGTCAGTACATTTGCATAAAGTCCTCCAGTCGCTTTTGGCAGTTCAGGAATAGGAGTAGAGAACACGCATGGTAGAGGGTGCCCTTAGACTGCTAAGGGAGTCAAGGATGGAAGGACAAGGGAGTAATGGATTCCAGAGAAGAGGACAGTATATAGTTGACCTTACTGCTATAGAGTTAGAATTGTGAAAAGAGGAAAGGGAGACCAGAGTGGCAGTGATAGATTGGGAGAGCTATGCTTCTCTGGCTGTTGCTTTGGCTCTCCACTTCAGCAACAGCTGGTCAAGAGTTACAGTCCTTTATTTATTTATTTTTTACTTCTGTGTATTTTCACTGTCTTTCAGAAATGAGAAAGGTAGTTGGAGAAGAAAGTTACAAAATAAAGACCCCCTATGTCAGCCTGAGTGCAGATATGTTGCTTTGATAAATACTTATTATGGAAGTTTAAAAAAAAAACTAGCTGCATTCAATCAAATCTGAAGCTGTGAGATAATCATCATTCATCATCTCTCTCTCTCTCTCTCTCTCTCTCTCTCTCTCTCTCTCTCTCTCTCTCTCTCACTATCCTGGTCTACCTCTTTGTTCAATATATGATTGAGGGGAGCCTTTTGCATTTAGGGGGTACCAGGTCTGGCTCATCCTTGAAGCCTAGCTTTGAATATCACTGTGATTTGTGGCCATTCACAGATCAGCCTATACGGCAGTCCATCCAGAATTATCCACTCCTAACAGCCTGTCTCAATCTACTTATTCCTGACCCTTAAAATTGACCTTCCAAAGCAGCAGATATTACAAGTCACAGCTTTGATGGAGTCTGAGGCTTCTGAGAAATTTAGAAACTTAGTCTTTTCCTGGCACAAGTCAGTCCCCCTGTAATCCCATACATCCAAATGGCAGCAGAAACAGTAGATAGGCACCTACTGCAGTCTAGACTTGTGATTCAGGACACTGAACCCCTGTTTGACCAAACGTGTGGTAAAATATTGTGAAATGTTAAGTCTGAATATTACCTTCTTCCAAGTGGTACTAGGGATCTGTTGGCTGGTTTTGGATAATACCACCATTGTGCAGGATTCAAGGAAGGTCATGTTCCATACTGAGTCCTGCCAGAAGGATTGCCAAGAGGAAGAAAAAAACAACACACTATGACCAGTTTTAGCCTCCTGCCAGACCCTACTTCCGTGCTCCTTCCTCAGAACTGAGGCTGTCAGAATGTTTTTAGCACTATTTAGACAGAAAAGCTGCCCTATCATTATGATGATGGGATTAGCCTATTCCCAGCAGCACCAATACCAGCCAGGAATCTATTTACTGATTAGGTTTAGGATTGGGGTTCTGCATTGAAGCACTTTTTTCCTTAAAAAGAACTAGCAGAATGGTTTGTCAAATTCTGTACTTCTCATAAGAGTGCTAGGGAGGTTTGTTATGAGGAGCAAAGACTTCTGTCTCTGTCATGCTCGAAGCACCTAATTGTCACCCACATTTGGGATCCTCAACACTTGACCAAGTTGGGTTGATTGACAGAGATAGTGATATTCACCAAATTATACTCCTCGGGATATACAACATGATCCAGGCATGGAAGACTATTACTGGAAGGGTATTTTCCAGACCTGACCTGTGTGCTTTTGATTGAATTATGCTTTTGGTTTGGGCATCACCCTCAGGATTTGGTACTTCAAGACCTAATGGACCAGAATGCAGTAGTCTATTTCCATAATATCCTCATCTACCCCTGGAACTCCACCCACCATACTAGATGGGTCCAGGCCACCTTCTAGTGCTTGGTATCAGTGACATCTAGATGCTAAATTGTGACAATCAGAAAAGCATAAATAAATTTCGATGTCACACACACATATATACATATGTATACATATTATCAGCAGATAGGTAATAATGGTTTACATAATGCCTTAAATATACCATCTCATTTAAACCTGACAACAATCCTATGATACCTCAGGTATTATTATTTCCATTGCACAGATTAGGAAACTGAGATTGAGAGCATTTAGTAGTTGAGAGCACCTGTTGCTGATTCTATGTTTCTAAACCCTAACACTAGGGTGTTCCCACTATCCACATTTTCTTTTTCTGGAACTGAGCTTTGGAACACTTCTGGAAGCCACACAACCATTACAGTAAGGGCAGTTAGGTGGCTTAGTGCACAGAGTGCTGGACTTGGGAGCCAGGAAGACCCAAGTTTGAATCTTGCCTAAAATATATACCAGCTGTGTGACTCTAGTAAATCACAACTGCCTTAGCCTCAATAAAATGATGATACCCATAGAACCTAGTTCATATGGTTGTGGTGAGGATTAAAATTAGATATGCAAAGTAAAACTTCAAGTGCTGTGTACAATTTACTATGTGTCAACCGTGGTTGCTAAGCTCTGGGGATAAAACTGCAAGTAATAAGATGACCTACCTGCAAGGAGTTTATATTCTAATGGGAGAGGATAACACATAAAGAGGTGCTGGAAAAAAGGGAAGGAGTCAAACAGGTGGAAACATGTTGTGGAACTAACTGGAAGTGAAGCCTGGGTCCTGGCAGACCCATTGGGGTTGAAGGATCCAGGGACAAAGTCCAGATTAGGAGTGGAAAGGTTATATTCCAATTAGAGGTAGCGAGTCTCAATTTACCAATGTTCAGTCAGTCACTAAGTGGTAAGGCATATCGTAATGAATATGATAAAACTTTGATATTTTGATTTTTCACAATACTGAAACAGGTAAGATATGCAGATGAATATTTTAAATGTTTTCTAGTTAAATGCATATATTAGAAATTCAGTCTTTTTCTTTTTAAAATGCACCATTTTAGAGTAGATTTCTAATATTGGAATTTAGCAGCCTGCCCAAAATGCTTATCTCATAACTACTAGAAGATAATGCTATTTTCCAGTCACTACTTGATTGTTCCAACTTGTATATTATTCAAATTAAAGAAAAAGAGTTACATTCTATCAGATTTTGCTGATGAATTAAAATACCTCTTCAGAGTAGCATGAAAAAATTTTCATGATTCATAAATTCTTAAGAGTTGGAAGTCACTTTAAAAATGATCAAGTCTAATCTTCTGTAAGACCACAAAAAGGGCCTTCGGAGTTCAAAACCGGAACAGGTCGGGAACAGAATGATTGGATTCTTGCTCTCTGTAGTATGTAAATCTATTTGTGAGCCAACTTTCTTGGTAGCCTAGAGTACTCAACTCAACTTGGGGGTAGTAAATGGGTTAAAGGTATGGGAAATTCTACTTCTCTGGTAAATAAATTTCTCCTCTACCTTTCATCCTTATCATCCCATTTGTTCGCCAGTATCATCATTTGACTGAGGCTGAGGGAGTTAAATGGTTTGCTAGAACCACAAAGTTCATACGTATTTGAGGCAATACTCAAACTCAGGTCTTTCTGACTCCCAAGACACTGTTGGCCTGTCTTAGTGGTGCTTATAGTCTTAGAGCTGTTTCTGTGAAAAACCTATTCTTATATTAAACTAACTTTTGTAGACTCTTAAAAGTGATCTTGAATCATTACTTCACCAATGGCTTACTGTCAGGCAGGTGAACGTCTATTTTCTTGATGAAGACCTATAAACTCAGTCTAGTCCATTCTAAGATTTTTTTTACCTACCATAATGGTCAAGATTTCTTAGACCCTAACTCATTTTTTCTTATTTTAATTCAATTTTTTTTCACATCAGATTTCTATAAACATTTTTGTTGCTGCTTTTCAGTCATGTCTGACTCTTCATGACCCCATTTTCTTGGTAAAGATACTGAAGTGGTTTGTCAGTTCCTTCTCTAGTTCATTTTACAGATGAGGAAACAGACAAACAGGCATTTTAAAGTTATGTGACCAGTCATTTGGGGATGGGAGGTAAGTGACATCATGTCAGTTCAAGGAATTAGAGATTTTAATTTAAAAAGGAAAAGACTAGCAACAGCTCCCTTCCCATAGAGCTTTACAATTAAGAAGTGAAACCACAGTCATAGTATGATATGGGTATGATCCCCCATTTTAGAAATGAGAAAACCAAGGCTCTGAGAGGTTAGCTCTGAGAGGTTAGCTAACTGTTTGAAGTCATAAGGCTTCTCAGTGGCTGAGCTGAGCTCAAAACTTCTTTTTCTGATTCTCTTTCCATTATCCTGACATGTTATTTGGGTGTGGAAGAGTTGTTTGACATGGCTGCCAAAGGTAAAATTCAGACTAATGCGTGGAAATAATAGGAAGACAAATTTGGACTCCATATCCAGAAGAATTTAGTAACAGAGTTAACAACAGATGGCTAGTGGCTCATCAAATAACAATGAGGCATGCTGGAAATGGGATTCCTGCACTGAATGGAGCTCCAGCTACACAGACTCCAAGGTCCCTAGCATCTCTACAAATGTGCAGTCTTCAAAATATGAGTACCCTTAAAATTCACCTTGTAAGTATTGAACAATGGTCTCCATGACATTATTGGAGGCATTCGTTTCTCCGCTTCTCATTTTGATGCTTTTGCCACATGATAAAAGCCACTTTTTTTCTATATAGTATAAATATAGTTACCATATTTTTGGAACCAAAGCACATCAGGTACATGGCCTGACAGAATATTCTTTCTCTGAACCTTGCTAAAATAATATTTTTTACTTGAAATTAGGACTATCCATAGACAAATATGGGTAGTCTATGTGTTGTAAGTAAAAGATGGCTATCCTTGTATAATATATACTTTCCATATACTTCCCATAAATCATTTAGCTTGCATTTTAGTAGCTTAAATACAGTTTTCAGATCTATGACATTCCATTTGGTGGAGGGGGTATCCATCTATGGGAGTTTCTCTTTTACAAATATGGGAAGATTCCAATGGCCTCTTCTCAGGATGGTGTCTACCTCAATCCTTCCACATCATTTGACATTGTGGGTCCTTTCCCTCCATCTGATCCTCTCTGGGCATTCAGTGTCTAGGATATTGTTCTGTCATGGTGGTTCTTCTGCCTCTCTGAGTATGCTTTCTTAGACTTTCGTTTTCTTCCTGAGAAAATGTAAGAGGACCCTGAGGCTCTGTCTTGGGCCCTTCCTTCTCTTAATAGTCTTATTTATTTTCATGATATCAGTTATTAACTTTCTATAAATGACTCCCAAATATCTGTCTCTAGATTGCCTAAGATCTAATTCTGAATTTTTTAACTGCCTGCTGAATCGATCAACAAGCAAAAATCAAGTGCTTCCCATGCATCTGGCACTGTACAAAGACAAAAATTGAAAAAATTCTTAACGTGCTTACACATACTGGAGGAAACAGCATGCACACATACAAATATATATAGATACAAATAAATAGATACAAAAATAGAGAGTGAGTAGTTTGGGGAAGAGGGCAGGTTTCTTTTAAAAGATGGTACTTGAATTGCATCTTGAGGAAAGGGGAGCATTCAATGAGGCAGAGGTGTAGAGAGAGAACATTCCAGGAATGGGACATACTAAGTGCAAAATCATGGAAGTGGGAGATGAGAACCACGTGGCCAGTCTGACTGGACTCCAGTGGAGAGCATAGGAAGAGCAGTCGTGTATGATGAGGAGACAAACTGTAGAGAGCTATAAAAGCCAAACAGAGAAGTTTCTATTTTGCCTTAGAGGCAGGCAATCAGGATTCCCAAGGGCCTATTGAAAAGAGGATGATGTGGACAGATTTGTGATTAAGGAAAATAAGATTGGCAGTTGTATGTAGCCTGAATCCAATGGAAGGTGGGGAGGGAGGTGTGTCATCCACCTTGCCCTGACCTGGGCGGGCTTAGGCCCAGGAGAAAGTCTTACTCTATAAAAGGCAGGAGGAGGTAGATGTAAGAATACTGTCCTTAGAACCAGCCTAGTCTAAATTCAAATCCCACCTTTGTTACCTGTGTGACTCTGCAAATCACATTCTCCTTTATCATTTAATCTGCAATGAGCAGGTTAAACTAGGCTTGAGTCCACCAGATGACCTCTAAGGTCTCTTCCAGCTCCCAGTCTAGGCGCTCTGGTCCCTGAGAGCCTGCCTACCTGTTTCTTTTTGCCTTAACACTGCTCTTTGGGCTGCTCTGATAAGCTCTTTTCCTCCAGGTTTAAATAGGAACGGAAAGGCCAAGGAGAAGGAGAGCCGAATGTCACAATGCCCAGTGCCCCGCCCAAAGCTTATCCTCACTGAACCGCATTTGCAGCTGCTTCTCCCACCCCTAGATCTGTGAGATAGGCAAGGAGGGTCATAAAAAGAACAGGTCACACGTCTGAGTCCTTTAACAGCCCTTCAGACACAATTTCCCTATTGATCCTTTCCATGGCTCTGAGGTAGATATGCTCAGTACTGTTATCCTCATTTTATAGATGAAGGGGTGGGGGAGTTGAGGGGGAAGGAACAGAGAGCGAACTAGCACGCCCAAAGTCACAAACTGTAGTTGTAAACCCAAGTCTCCCAACTCCAAGGTCAGCTTCCTTTCCTTTGTTAGCTGCTCTCGGGTAGAAATTTCAGGCTGTGGGACAAGCCCATTTGAAATCCTACTCTGTGCCTCCTGGTCTGCATTTCTGAAGACTGTATCAGTGGAATGAAACCTCAGCAGGTAACAACAAACTGAGGAGGTTTTGAACACGGGCCCCACAACACAACCTGACCATGCAAGGACTCTCCTAGCTACGCTGAGAAAGGTTGATTACCAAATTGCCTTCAATGTGATGAGGTTTTTTTTTGATCCACAACTATTCTTGAAGTGTTTCTTAAATTGTAGAGGGGCTGTAACCTGCACCAGTGGATTGAGAACCCACATCAACCAAAGAACGAATCCTTGAGGTATTGAAATGAGTGTGACAGGTCAGTGGGAGAAAGATTTTGGGCAAGGGCAGGCAGAGTGTCTTCTCTAAACCTCCTAAATATTAGAAGTCCAAAGGTCAGTAGAGAGGACAAAATGGTCAGAATATTGGACAACAGTGACACAAAACCATAAATACAATGATAATTGTGGGATAAGATCACACCTACATTAACAAGAATGGCAAAGGGAGGATGGAGTTGAAAAAAAGGCAGTAGTAGAGTACCTTAAATGTAATTCAATGAAACATTTATCAAGCACTACTACTAGTAGTCTGGGTGCTGGAGATACAAAACATGCACACAGATCCAATATACAGGGAAACTCAAAGAAGGAAAAGGCACGGAAAACTGGGAAAACTGGGAGGAATGAATGGAGGTGGCACCTTGAAGGAAAAGAAGGATTCCAAGGAATGAGTGAATGAATAAAGCATTATGTACTTTATTAAGCACTACGGGCAAAGTGCTGGGGATACAAATAGAAAAGTAAGACAGGCTTCCATCTCCGGGAGCTCATGTTCTAATAAGGGAGGTTTCATCTGCAAGTTATATGGAAAAATCCTATGATTCTTAAGGCACAGTGGCAAAGCAGATGTTAATGCTCCTTATAAACTTCTATCAAGTTTACGATGTTAAATCATTAAGAGAGCCCAAGATCTTGGGGGCAAGAACTTGCTTTTGCAAGTCTTCAGTAGTTGTGGCTGCAGGAGCAGTTGCCAGGCTTCATCTTCCCTGGGGCTACAAAAATGGTTATTCCCAAGGCTTTTGAGTTCAGGGTCCTAGGACTCTCTCCACTAGAATCAAAGGAGAGATGATGGTCCAGGTGGTGGTTTGCTTTGCCTGGCACCTGCTGCCTCCTCTGGCTCTCCCTGAGGGGACCTTGAGCCCTTCAGATAAAGAAGCTTGTCTGCCCCAGGTGTGGCAGTTGTTTGGTTGGCAGTTAATGGGGATGGCTGACCCCTTTTCCACCCTCACTGCCTCCTAGGATGTTGTCTTTGAGGTTCGGGCTGTGGAATTAGGACTGGTATGGGAGGTACTCCTGGGACTATGGGGTGGCAGGTGATCAGCTGTTGTTGCTGGTGGTAATGAGGAAAATAGGCCCCATTCTCCGTAATGATTTCTTCACTCAATGGGAGGGTGGTACATTCCATGCATTGTGTGAATGCATGGTGTTAGGAGAATGTCATGTTCAGAGAATAGCTAGTAAGTCATTTCTTTTGGCTAGAATATAAAGTATGTGAAGAGGAGCAACATGAAATAGGACTGGAGTGTAGGGAGGGCTTTCAATGCTAGGCCCAGAAGCTTCTATTTTCTTCTCAGAATAATAAGAAACACTGAAATTTTTGGAGCAGAGAGAGTAAAATCAGTCCTATCCCTCAGGAAGGTTATTTTGTTGCCTGTGTGGGGGATAAGTTTGGAGAACAAGGAGGAGGTTAATCCAGCTGAGAAGCAACGAGGGCTCTCATTAGGGAGGTAGCTGTGTGAGTGGAGAGGAGACATCAGATATAAGGGACATCATGAGGGTAGAAACATTAAGACTTGGCCACAGATTGGATACGTGGAGTGAGCGTGTGTCAGCAGGTGAGGACAATGAGTACAGTATTTATATAGCACTTGAAGGTTTACACTTTACAAGATCTCCTCTTATCCACACAACAATATTGGGAGGGAAGTGCTATTATTATCTCCAATGCACAGATATAGAAATTGAGGCAGACGGGTTGAGTTGCTCAGGGTCACAAAGTAAATAAGTATCTAACGCAGGATTTGAACTCAGGTCTTCCTAACTCCAAGTCTTGTGCTCCCTTATTTACCGTACTACCCAAGGTCCTAAGGAGAAGATGGGTCCCTGTTATATACATGCTGCATTTGAGATGCCTATGGAACATCCAAGTGGAGATATCCAGAAAGCATTTGGTGATACAGGAGAGAGGTTATAGCATTGGGTATACGAGGGAATTATCTCCTGGTGTGGTGTGTTCATCCTTCATTGCCAAAGAAGACCATGCCATCAGAGAAAGGATGACATGACTTGCACTTGACTTTGTTTTGAGTGAGGGAGGGAGGGTTGTGCAAGGTCACCAGCCTCACTCCTCCTCCAGAGCCATCTGAATCCAGTGACCAGATATTCATCAGGATGACTGGAGATGAACCAGGATGAGGCAATTGGGGTTAAGTGACTTGCCTAAGGTCACACAGCTAGTGAGTGTCAAGTGTCTGAGGTGGGATTTGAACTCAGGTCCTCCTGTCTCCTGCACTGGTGCTCTATCCACTGCACCACCTAGCTGCCCCACATGAAGACTGATGAAACCATCAAAGAAGAGTATAGAAAGAAAAGAAGAGGTCCCAGGTCAGAGTCTTGGGGGATACCCAAATTGAAGCGTCAGAGGATGGAAACTGATCCATCAAAGGCTATAGAAAAGGAATAATAAGTCAGGGAGGAAGACAGCCAGGATAATTCGATGTCACAAAAGTAAATCTAATCCTTTGTGCCACCTCTCTGGAGAAGGTGCTCACTGATGAGTTTAAGATGTCATATAGGTTGTTATCACAGAAAGGAGGAGAGAATATTCCTTTTGAATACCAAGCTGGAGAGTTTAGATTTCAAAAGAGAGGTAGAAGGCAATAGGGAGCCACTGACTGTTCTTCATCTGATTAATTAAAATTACATTTGTAAAAGATGAATCTGACTGATATGTGAATAATGAATGGGGATGGGAAGCCTAAAGACAGAGAGACTGAGTAGCTGCATCAATAACCCAAAGGCAAGATGAGAATGGCTTAGATAAAGTTAGTGAGTCTGGAAATGGAGAAGGATTAGTATAAAAGATGTGTTGCAGACCATTATTCTCATCCATAAATCTATTCTCTTTCATAAGTTTTTCTGTGTTTTCTTAGAGCTTCTCTTGCTGGCTACTCTCTATCTCTGTCTTTCTCAGGGATTTATAACTCTTGAGACTTATAATGGCACCACTAATACATTTAGTGTGATGATTTCAAGTAAATGGGAAATTGATTTTTGGTACAAAATGATAAAGTACCTATTAATTATGTATATGTAGTTCATAAAAAAGAGAGACACAGACAGTTTCCATTGACTATATGCCTACAAATTATCCCATCTCCCTCCACCTTTTAAGGCTTTTTGCTAGTCATATCCTCTATGATACCAATGCACTCTCCCTCCCCCCCCAACCCTCACCATTCCCCACTTTTTTTTTTCCCAATCAATGTAGCTGACATAAAGGATCTACTTACGACAAGAGAAGCAGGCCAGACACAAGGAAAGAGACTTCCAAAACATGCTCTTAACTCCATCAGGTTTGTGGTATTTATCCACTGAAACACTCTGTTTCCATCTGTGTGCTCCAGTGTCCCCAGGCTGTCTCACTAAACAATCCATTAATTAACTTCCACCTTTGCACCCTCACCTTACCTTTACCCCCACTGACTTCTCTTCCTTGTCTTAGTTTAACAACTCACTCAAAGGCAACACATGTGTGTTAAATATCAGATGGGGAAAGTCAGGATGAGGTTGGAAAGAGGCAGTGGAGTCAATTATACCTGGAATGCAATTTAATATTTTTCAAGAACATACTACATGCAAGACGCTATCCTGGGTGCTGGGGATACAGAAACAAAAAATGGTGGGGTATAACACATATGGGGGGCAGCTAAGTGGTGCAGTAGATGGAGTGCTGGGCCTAGAGTCAGAAAGACCTGAGTTCAAATCCAGCCTCAAACACCTGCTGGCTGTGTGAACCAGGCAATCACTTCACCCTGGGTGCCTCATCTGTAAAACAAACTAGAGAAGGAAATGGCAAACTACACTCCAGTGTCTTTGTCAAGAAAACCCCAAATGGAGTCATGAAGGGTTGGACATGACTGACATGACTAACAATGACAGCCACAGTAATTGCACAATATATACACAGATAGGTAGATACAGGGTAAGTTGAGGAGGGAAAGAACATAACAGTAAATTAGAAATAGAAATAACAGAAAACACATTTTAAAAGTTCATTCTATTTCAGTTGATAATAGACTTGACTTTGGATCATGTCTGTATTTCTATCTCATATCTTCAACTCCAACTTCTATAAGTAAATGGCTTAAGTCTTTTTCTGAATTCTTTAGTCCTGATCTATTCATTCCAGAACTAATTTCTTATAACAGCATGCCAAGTTCTGATTTATTATTAATTTAAAGGCATTTATCAGGAAAGAGTAAGTGAATAATTACCAAATGGATTATGGCAAGATCTAATTCACAGGTCAAAATTCCAATAACATCAACCAGCCAGAACACAGACTGAGACCAGGAAGCATATGAGAAAAGCCTCTGAGTAACCAAAATATCTGTCACAAAAGCCCTTTCATTAAAGCTAGGTAGGCCCTTAGGCTCCAACTCAGATCTCTAATAATTACTGAAGAATAATTCTTAGTTTTAGGCCTTCTTTGACCTAAAGTGCTGTTCTGTAACCAGGAATTTTAGCCACAAATCTAGTGATCACACAGCTGGTTCTCCATGGGACCTTGGTGTACTTCAGACAGATGGTGTTGTGCTGATACAATGGTGTGTGTGTGTGTGTGTGTGTGTGTGTGTGTGTGTGTGTAAAAGTGGGACACAGGAGAGGGGGCCTGATGGTGAAAGTTAACACTATGGGGACATGTGCCCATGCAGTGTGGGGAATGGTAATTCAGAGTGAGCTAAGTCTTGAAGGAAGCTTGCTAAAATCCTGAAATGACCCATGTAATTAATGTACTTTAGTCCAAAAGACAAAATGAACTCCCAAATCTAGGCATAAAGTCACCAGGTGTCAGCTCCAGTGAATGATGCTCACACGAATTCATACAACACGGATGGAGTCGCAGTCTTCTTGCATCTCTGTCATCTCAGACCCGGATTCCCTTCTAGAAGCACTAACTTCCTTATTGATACAATGACAGGCCTTAATGACTTCTGAAGTCCCTTTGAGTCTATGACTCAAAATAATGTATCCCACAATGACATCTAGAGAGGGGTGGGGGGAAAGTGAAGAGAAAAAGCATTTATATAATACCTTATATATGATGTAGTGGATAGAGCTACTCTAGAGAGCCTAGATTCAGGAAAACCTAAGTTCAAATCCAAACTTACCAGCTGTGTGACCCTAGGCAAATCACTTATCCCTCTTTGCCTCAGTTTCCTCATCTGTAAAATGACCTGGAGAAGGAAATAGCAAACTACTCCAGTATCTTTGCTAAGAGAATCCCAAACGGGGTCATAAAGAGTAGAACATGGCTGCAACAGCTGAATAAGAACCATGTGACAGATATTATGCTAAGTATATTTTTTAAAAAAAACAATTTTCTTATTTGATCCTCACAGCGACCCTGCCAGGAAGGTACTGCTGTTATCCTCATTTTACAATTGAGGAAACTGAGGCAAATAGAAGTGAAGAGACTCTCCCAAAGTTGCACAGCTATTACGTGTCTGAAGCCAAATTTGAACTCAGGTTTTTCTGACTACAGGTTGGGCACTCAGTCCACTGTTTCACCTAGCTGGAGAAAGTATTTACTGATGGATTTAAGGTGTCATGCTACATGCCACAGAACCCTAGGATTTCAGACTGGAGAGAGATCCTGGTGGTATCCAGTCAAGCCCAGACCTGAAAAAGATTTCCCCTCCTCCACAATGGGCCTGAAAAGTGGTCATCCAGTCTCTGATTAAAGACTGCATGTGAAGGTGGACACTGTCACCTACCCTCTCCACCTCAACCCGATTTCCCAAGGCCAACCATTTTACTTTTGACTAACTGATAATTAAGGAGTTTTTCTTGATATCAAAACTAAAATTTCCTTTTTGCAACTTCCAGTCATGGCTCCTGGTTCTGTCCTCTGTAGCCAAACAGAACAAGTATACTTTTTTTTCCACGTGATAGCCTTGAAGACCGCTCCCAAGTCACCTAATCCTCTTCATCATGCTAACCCCTCAGCCCCCCACCACCAATTCCTTTAATTCTGCCTAATATGGCACGGACTGCATACCCTTCCCCACCTTAGGTGAACACCCTCCAGATGAGGTGTTCCCGTGAACACCCTCCAGATCATGAGTGTCTTTTCTGAACTGCGACATTCAGACTGGAACTCGCCACTCCAGATGTGATCTGGCCAGGGCAGAGTACTGTGGGCTTGTTCCTGGTCTTCTCCTTTTTGTGCTACCCAGTAGTATCATATCAGCTTACTTGCTGGCCATAGCACACTATTGCTTCACAGAATGTTGCCTGGAATCTCATAACCCTCCCTTCCCCACCCCCATGCCTTTCAAACTGCAATTTGACCATCACATCTCTTGTATTTAAAAAGCTGATTTTTTTAACCAAATAAGACCTTACATTTTTCTGGATTAAATTTTAGCTTAAATTTAATCCACTGTTCTATTTCATCAAGATCTTCTGGGATCCTGATGCTGCCATCAAATGTATTCACTGTTCCTCTTAGCTTCACATCATTTGCAAATCTAATAAACATGCTATTGTTTTTTTATCCAAGTCCAGAGGCGTATGGGAGCGGCTTGGCCACATGGTCAAGATCACAGATAGTTTTTTGTTTTGATCGCTGTCTAGGCTTAAGAAAGTGATAGAGAAAATGTTGATAATACAGATTAGATTTAAAAGTATGTCCTGCATACATTTTTCCACCAGAGTTGCTATATAAGTTAATGTTTTTGATAAAAATGTTAAATAGCATACAGCCAGATACTGATCTCTGGAGGATTCCACCTAAACCATTTGTCTCCATCTTTTCCATAAGAATATAATGAGAGGTTTTGTCATCTGCCTTACAAGAAAACAAACAAGCATTTATTAATTGCCTATTATGTGCCAGCTACTGGACTAAGTGCTTTGCAAATATTATCTCATTTGATCCTTAACAATAACCCTGGGAGGTAGGTGCTATTATTATCCCCACTATATAGCTGAAGAGTAAGACAGGGGTTAAGTGACTTACCCAGGGTCACACAGTTAGTAAAGTAAGTCTGGATTTAAACTCAGGTCTTCTTGACTATAAGCCCAGTGCTCTATCCATTGAGGTACCTAGCTGCTAATATCTAGACCACCTATATCGACAGTATCTACCTGATCTGTTAGACGAATAACCTTGTCAAAACAAAGAAAGGTGTGTTGACCTGCTGCTGCTGAATCCAGGATGGATCTTTGTGACCATCACTTTCTCCTCTACATGTACACTAATTATTCCTTTAATAATATATTCTAGAGTTTTTTCAGAAATAGATTCAAACTCACTCACTGGCTTATAGTTTGAAGATTCTACTGTCTTCCTTTTTATTTTTTTGAACATTCAGACATTTGCCCTTGTCCATTTCTGCTATATTTCTCTCATTTTCCATCATCTTTCACAGTGGCTCAGTATCACATCTAATAGATCTCTCAGTTTGAGGACATGTAGTTCATCTGGGTTGGTGTCTTGAACTCATGAAGGACCCTTAGGTGTGCTCTTACTATGTCCTTACTTATTTGGGGTATCAAATCCCTCTTAGCCATTTTGGTTCTGTGCTTTCCAGTACAAAGGTCATTCTCCTTGGCAAAGAAAACAGAAGCACAAAAGCTATTGAGCAATCTTGCCTTCTCTCCATCATCAGTTATCTTTGTCCCATCCATACCCTGACCATCTCGTGCCTTCTTTGTGCTTCCTCTACTCTTCTTATTGCTTTGATAACAACGATACAACACAACCAAACAGCAAACACTGCCATCTTTTGTTTCCTTTACCTTTTCTTGTTCTCAGCTTGTTCTAAGGCAGAGTCCTCCTGACAAACTTCTTGCAGGACTGTTCCAAGAGTGGGGTTGTATGTATGTGTATGTGTGTGTGTGTGTGTGTGTGTGTGTGTGTGTGTACACACCCATATGTACATACATCTTCCATTAGCTAAACTTACTTCCACATTTTGTACATTTGTTTTTACAATCTATGTTCCTTAGTGAGTTCCCTGAGTATCTTTAGACAATTCTTTATTTCCTCCTGACTGTTTCTCTTTCTCTCTTTGTCTTGAGAGTTTCATTCTTGAGAACTTCCCTTCCACTGTAGCTCAATTCCCTTTTAGAATTTTAGACAATGGAATCCTTTCCCCTTTCTTTGAAATCTTTTTTTTCAAAACCCAGGATATTTGTCCAACTATTCCCAGGCTTCCTTGCTTTTATTAAACATTCTATGACCAAGTGGTCACTTCTCCCTATGATTCCTAGAAAGCAGGATACGTAAAATGTAATCAATGAGAACTAATCTATTAGTTTAGAATTTGTAACATGTTATTAAAAGTTAAAGGTTATGGAATAAGTGCAATTAGGAGATGGTAGTTCAGGGTACCTAGAGAAAAAAAAGGAGGGTTGGAGAATGTTTCTGTCAATGTTTCTCAAGCATGGTCCAGGGGGAGTGACACATTATATTTGGAAAACATGAATATTTAGCCATGGTAGAGAAGGGCTGAAACATCTCTTAAAATTATCTACTGTCCCTGGCTCTGATTCCATACTCATTAAGCAACCTGATCTCTAATTTTGGTTTACAAGGTATCCTGATACCAAGAAGAGGGTGCCCTAAATATAAACACAGGAATCTGGTCAAAGGGAACTAGTGTGCAACAGACTTGGAAGCAGGAAAGCCTGGGTTTGAATTACTGTTCTGCTACTTAACTAGACTGAAGTGACTTTGAACAAATTACTCTGACCTCAGTTTCCTTGCCTATAAAATAGAGATAATACTTGCAGTATACATCACAGGGTTGTACTGAAGAAAGTACTCTGCAAACCTTAAAGTGATTAGTAATTAGAGTGATTAGTATTAGTCAATCATTAGGATCAATCAATCAAACATTTACTGATCACCTACTTTTATGACAGTGTGGCATAATGATAGAGGACCAGGTCCTGGAATCAGGGAGACATAAGGCTCAAGCTCTGCCTTTGACCCACATTATGGATAAGTCACTTAATTTTCTGTATAAGTTACAAATAAGTTGCTTATCTGCATGAAGGTCCCATGTCTTGACCAAACAAACACATACAAAAATCCTGATAAATTCAAGTTCATGTGTCTGGACCTGAGGGGAACACAAAGTAGTATAAGATATACTCACCCTGTGGCATAAAGGACTTTACAATTTAATTAGAAATTGAGAACACATCTAAAAAGAGAGCAGGAAGGAGCAGAAGAATTGGGGGGGAGGGGATGGTTCTTGGAGGTTTGCTGTTATGTGAAGCCAGACTACAGAAGAAATTACCTAGATTGTTATTGATTGCAGCTCATCTCATCTCCTTCTCAAGTACGATCCCAAGATGGGGAAGAGGCAAACGACAGCAAAAGCCACAAAAAGCTAGAATAGAATGTTCTAGGGCAGCTCCAGAGGCACTGATGGTACACATCCCTATGTCCCATCAGCACTTGCATCTTCTCACTAACTCCTGCGTATCATAACAATGATCCCAACGCATCAAGAAAATATTACAATATGTTCCATACGATCTTTTTCTAAAGAGCAGATCTGCCTCTATCTCCCTCTCCTTCATTAAACTGCAGCAGTTCCCTAATACCTCTAGGATCAAACAAAATGCTCTGTTTAGCATTCAGACTCCTTCATAACCTGACCTCCTCCTACCTTTCCAGTCCTTACTCACCCCACATACTTTCTGACCCAGTGTCACTGGCATCCTTGCTGTTTCTTACACAAGACCCTCCATCTCCCAGCTCTGGGCATTTTCTCTGGCTGTTCCCCTTGCCTGGAAGACTCTACCTCCTCAAAATCCCAACTAAAATCCCATCTTCTATGAGAAGCCTTTCCCGATTCCCTTTAATTCTAGTGCCTTCCCTCTGTTGATCATCTCCAATTTATCCTGTATATAGTTTTTTGGTGCATAGTTGTTTGCATATTATCTCCCTCACTGGATCAGAGACTGCTTTTCTTTATATGCCACAGTGCTTGTGCACATAGTAGGCAGTTAATAAATACTTATCACCTGACTGATCAACTCTTCAGGAAGGTTTGAAAGTTTATAGTACATTTTAAAGTGATTTTTCATTAAAAAAAGTTCCAGCATCCAACAGGTCAATCCTCAGCTATCTGGAATATTTAGTCATCCAAAATGACATTTCCTGACAGTTCCAAACAGTTGAGATCTTACTGTATCTCTCTATTAAAGACACAGTTTGGCTTGTATTTATAAAATGAATAACCACAAAGCTGAGAGGAGCTTCCCCTAACAAAAAGAATACCCACTGAATATACCTAACAAATCAACATCCAGCCTTTGCTTAAACTACTATTCTGTTGTCAGTTCATTAATTAAAAAGTTTCTCCTGACCTTAAACCTAAATGTCCTGATTTGAATCTTCAACCTATTATTCCTTATTCCATTCACTTCAGTCAAACAGACAAATCACATCTGTTTCCCAAATGGCAGCCCTTCAAATACTTAAAGACAGCCCTCATGTCCCCCTTGCATCTCCTCTTCTCTGGCTAAACATTCCTAGTTCTTCCAACATATTTCATATGACATAGTTAGAAGCCTTTACATAATTCAGGTTGGCTTCTTCCAGCTGATCACTGTCCGTCCTAAATTGTGGCATAAAGAACTGAACACAATATTCAGTTGTAATCTGAACCAGTGCCCTGCTGCCTCCTTAGTCCCCCTCAAAGCTATTTCTACCCTAAGCAACCAGTTCTTCCATTTTACCAAAAATAAGATCCAGAATATAATTTCCCCTTTTTGGGTTCCTCCAACCACTGAAGGATTAAATTATCATTAAGGCAAATCAAGAACTTATTAGCTACTCTGTTTTTTGGCAGCAAGAGCTTCAGCAGATGGGTGGGTAATTGAAATGTCTTCCAAATCTCTCAGATAAAATCAATTGTCCTAATGACATCTCAAGTGTTTTAGCAGACTTTCCTAATTTATACCTGGGCATGTGAAAGTACAGAAAGGCTCAGGGCCTTTACCTGAGTAGAAAGAAACCTAGTAATGGGGATAAAAATCCATCTCATTTAAATATTCTTTCTGTCATTCTATTTAGTACTGGTCCTGCTGTTGGTTGGGTTACAAGGACATTATCAAAGTCTCATTTTTCTTTACAAATTTCCTTTTATACGCATTCCACAATGAGAGCATTTTCTTCTAAGAATCTTCTCTTTCAACTTACAAAATAGATTAATACCAACTGACATCTATATAGCATTTTAAGGTTTGTAAAATGTTTTACAAACACTATCTCATTTGAGCCTCCCAACATCTTGTGAAATTCTACTCATAAAAAGGCCACTACCATGATCTTAAACTCAGAAATTCCCCTTATCACTATCTTCACCCATCCATTTCTCCCTTTGTATTGTTCCTCCTTGACCTCTCTGCAGTTTTTGATGTTGTTTACTGCTCCCTTTTCCATACCTCTCTCTCCCTGGATCCACTCTCCTTCTTTGCCTTCCATAGCTCTGCTCTCTCCTGATTTTCTTCCTATGTATCTCACTACTTGCTTCTCAATATTCTACTTTTGATCTGCATCCACTGCCTGCCCCAGCAGTGTCTCCCAGGGTTTTTTCTTGATCAGATTTTCTTTCCACACTCTATCCGTTAGTGACCTCATCAGCTTCCAGCAGGTTCAAGTATCAGCTGTATGCAGATAGATGTATAGATACAGTTCACTTGAACTCTAGTCACACATCGTTAACTCCTTCCAGAACATTCTCTCCTGGATATACCATTGGCATCTCAAACTTGACATATCCAAAATAGAATTAATTTTCCTTGCTTTGAAACTTGCCTCTCCTACACAAAGTTCCTCTTCCTTACTTCTCTCCTAGCTCCTGAGAATTGTTTTAGACTCTTCTCTTAGTGCCTCCCTACACCATTCAATCAACTACCAACTCTTGTGGGTGCTATATTCACAGCATAGTTCACACTCATTCCTTTTATCTATTCCTGTAGTCACCACTTTACTTCAGTCCCTTATTACTTCTTAACTATATTACTGTAATAGCCTCTTATATGACCTACCTGCTTCCAGTTTCTCCCCCCACTCCCAGACCCAACTTTTACACAATTATTTAAGTAATACAGATGTAAATTGGGAAGAATTATGGATAAATGGGGACTGGGAAGAAACCTCTGAGGTATGGTGGACATTGGGGTCAAGAGCAATGGGAATTAGAGTCCTTTTAAATGTTGAAGCACTGGATTTGATCAGGTGGCACAAATGGCACGGAGTTACACTAAATACAAATTTATTCAGACAATATTCTACTTCAATCTAATGCGCTTCCCTTAACAAAGCATAGCATGTGATCTAGGAAATCAGCTCTTTTGTCCTGAGCTCCTAGCTTTACATACATCTAAATATATCATTTAATTTCCCATAATTAGCTGTTTCCTCCCCAATTTCCACTCTTGAGCCTTGTTTATTAAGGAAATATAATCCAAGATAATGGAGCATCTTATCTTAGTAAATGCTTAAGGAAACATCTTAAAGCTGTGGTCAAGGACCTGACCCACCTACCTGGCATTCAAGATCCAGCGGTAAAGTAAGAATGGAGAAATATGGGGACAAACAAAGATGGTGGAATAGGAGGAAAGAATACAGTCCAGCTGTCTCCCACAATTACTTCAGCAAAGATTAAGTGCACCAAGCTGAATAGTGTTTGAGAAATCCAAAGCCAAATGAGGATGACTTATTTTTCCAGTCCAAATCTGAATAGGGAGACAGTCAGAGGGAAAAGGGAGAAAAGGGAAAGAAGTACAAGCTAGAATGACAAGAAGAAAGGGATCTTTCTTCATGATAAGTTGGAAATCCCAAATCTCTGTTGTGCTTCAGAGATTCCATTAGGTCATATTCATAATTCTCCTAAAATCCAACTCATCATCAACCCATGAGGCTGGGGAGCATGACAACAAAATAAGGAAATGCCAGCTATGGTGATGAATAATGGGAACTCTGTGCATCCTGAGATTGCTATGGTAGTTGTGGAGACTCGGTGGGAACTATGAAAAATAGACCCTTTGGGCTCTGACAAGGTCACTGATTGAGTTAGCACCCTGGATAGTGTGACTAGTCCTATGAATCTAGGAAATAAAAGGGAGTAGGACAGGGGTGCAGGCTAATAATCCCCTTTGGAATGAAGATGATAATTAGCTTGACACAGAAGACAGCTCAGTGGTTATCACAAGAAAGTTATCACAAGTACCTTGGAAGAGAAGTCAAATCAACAAGCATTAATGAAGATCTACCATTTCCCAGGAACCGTGCTAAGCACTGGGAATACAAAAATGTACAAAAAATAGTCCTTGCTTTCAAGGAACTCACAGCTGAATGGGGGAGACAACACATAAACAACTATGAATGAGCAAGCTATATACAGGATAGATGGTTGATAAACAACAGAGGCAAGGCACTGCCATGAACAGGCACTGGGAAAGGTTGACTATAGAAGGTAAGATTTTAGCTGGCCCTTGAAAGAAGCCAGAGAAGCAGATGAAGAGTGAAATCACTGGGGGCAAAAGCTAAAAGTTCAAGGTGATAGGAGGAGCTGAAGAAGCCCAAAGAAAGAGATAAATAAGTCAATATCAATCTATGCTGTAATATACATATGAAAACTTACCTATAGAACTTGAGAAGCAAAGACATTAGAGGAAAGAGAGAACTCTCTAAGGAGGAAAAAGTGGGAAGCTTCTGACTGGTAAAAGAAGTTCAATAGAAACAAAAACAGGTACTGGATTAAACATGAAACAAAAAGCTCGTGCAGCCTGAAAGTAATAAGCAAGAGTATGGTTACATAGAGGAAGTTATTGAAAGTCTGGTTTTCCTGCAAAAGTAGGAAGTGGCAAGGCCAGAAAAAAATCCTTAATCATTGGCTCAAATGCTTCATAGAAGCACATGGATTATTAGCAACTGCTTTCTCTGATGCAAACCTCATTCCATCTTTCTTAACAGAAGGTATCACATATTTGGTACCAAAATATGAGAACACCAATGACACTTCTGAATATAGGCCAATTGTATTTTTATATACTTTATACAAATCATTCACAGTTTGTATTATTTATAAAGTCTATAAACACAGGAAAACTATATTGGCTGAGGAACAATCATCAGAAAGAGGCATGTAGAGCAACTATAACTAAATCAGTAATTTTTTAATTAGCCGCTGCTAAACACCATAATATTCACACCACCTTTCGTGATGATCACAAAGCTTTTGCCTCATTTCCTCACTCATGGCTTAGTCATACACCATAAATATGTATAAAATACTGGAGATATAAGCATAGTGGAAGCACTAGTGTATTTGATGTTCCTATACAAATCCGTATGCTATTGAAAACACACACCACAACATATCACCATCAAGATCAACTGATATAAAATAGAAGTCTGTGAAACATGACCTGCAGGCCACATGTGGCCTACCACCTGTTTTTGCTTGCCCATAAGCTAAGAATAATTTTTACATGTTAAAATAAAATTTTATTGTATTTAAAAATGTAAAAACCATTCTTATTTGTTACCTGTGCAAAATTAGGCAGTGGACCACAGTTAGCTGATCTATGAAATATAAAATATGGCATCTACCAGGGACAATTTCAGTTTGCTATGGTTATGCCTAGCCTAAGCTTAACATCATTATCATCCCTCCTGAAGAGAACTGAATGTAATCTTTCAAAGCAAAGAGAGAATCTTACAAAAGCACTACATTGCACATACATATATTACATCTAGTTAAGGCTCTACTGAAAAACACATCAAGCAGTTTACTACCCCATTTCACAGTAACTTCTCTAATGCTATGTCTCTAAAGTGTCATTTGGACTTGGAAGGTGTAAAATCTTAATGTGTTCCAAGGAAGGATTTGCTCTTGAAGCTGGACAGCAAAGTGAACCAAGAGATGAACGTAATACTTACAAATAACTTGCTCTTCTCTAGACAGGACCTACTGAGCATGAAAGCTTCCATAGCCGAGGCTGTGTGTATTAAAAGGCTACCTGGAACCCCGAAGTCAAAGCTTAATGGAAGAACACATTAGAGCAATTAACAGCTATACAATCCCAGTTGAAGGGTATACTTTGTATGGCAAAATGGCTGACAGATGGGACCTGATGTTAAGTAATACAAGGTTTGTCATGACAAGGCAGCTATAGAAAGATGGCCACATCCTCTTCAACAAGGAAGAAGACTGACAGATGCTCTCAGAGTCCATGATAAACAGATGAAAAAATTAAGCATTTCATGTCATAAAGCAATAGTAAGACATAGGCATAAGCCACTGAATTTATTGAGTGTAATTAAAAGTGATTTATCCTTGAACAAAACCTATATAATGGTTAAGATCCAAGAGTGGAATCAGGAGACATTCCATGAGTAACATCCAAATGAACTTAACCAACAATATGTCAACAAAGAAACATTGAACAAATGTCTATCATATAAGTTTGTGTATAGAAACAGAAGTTTATGATAGTGATACAAGATTAGGTCATTGTCAACAGACATATTCAGAAAGGCTCTTATTGATTAGTGCAAGTCATACAATGGTAGCCTAGAAACTGTGCAATATATCATTGCTGATAGCAAAAATTAGAACCTACCAGACACCTAGGAAGACATGATCAGGCACCTAGAATCATACACCAGAAGTTCTCTGTCTTCTAAAATTAGATGAAAAATTCTTATAATACAAATACAAATTTGATAATTGCCTTAAGAATTCAGTAAATAAATTGTACTGGGGATAGATCATTACAAATAAAATTATTTCTGCAAAGATAATAAAAATAACAATAATAATATTGATAACTAGCAATTATACAGGATTTACTATGTACTAGGCACTGTGCTAAGCATTTAATAATTATTTTCTTATTTGATCCTTACAATAACCCTAGGACAGAGGTACTATTATCTACATGTTATGGATGAGGAAATTGAGACTAATAGAGGCTAAATGGCTTGCCCAGGGTAGCCCAGCTTTTAAGTATCTGAGTCCAGATGTAAACTCAGGTCCTGACTTCAGGTCAGGTGGTCTATCCACTGCCACTCAGTTGGCAATGCAATATTGATTCATACAAATATACTCTATTTTAATCATGGCTTAGTGGATAGAGTGCTGAACCTGGAGTCAGGAAAACTTCAATTCAAATCTTACCACAGACACTTACTAACAGCAATGTGACCCTGGGCAAGTAACTTAACCTCTGTTTGCCTCAATCTCCTCATCTGTAATATGTGAATAACAATAGCACCTCCCTTGAGCATGAAATGAGATGTTCGTAAGCACTTTGAAAATCTTAAAAGTGTCATATAAAGTGTCATGTGTATATTGTTATATAATAATAGTTTTAAATCGACATTGTTATACCAAATATTCACAATCTCAAAACTACATGAAATGAAAAGTTTTTTTTTTTTAACATACAGAGAACTTGTGGAAGAAATTTAAACCATATGGGAAGAGGGTGAGATGAATACCATTCTTCTTGCCCTAGATGCCACCGGAGTTGTCCCAAAGGTGCTTTGGGTGAGTCCACAAAAGATGAATTACAGTCCAACGTTCTTCTTCAATCATTGGATGCAGTCTTTTATCCACCTACATATGCTGATCCACAGGACTAAATATACAACATAATGGCAGTATAATGACAGGCCCTCAAAATGTTTGATGGGCATTTTGAAACCCATCATAAACAGGAAAAGAGCAAGATACAGAGAACTGTGGGAAGATTACATTGAATTAGGGCCTAAAGGACCCCAGTTCCCTACCCTCTTCATTCCCCAAGCATCTCAGTAGTAGATGTAATGATAAAGAAAACTAACAAGAAATAGCTACATACTCCTTCATCCAGGGGTCATACACTTGTCAGAACTCCCGTTGATGCCTGAGTGGAGACAAGTCACAGGAGAGGGACAGAAAGTTTGGGGAGGACAGGACAGAGCAGTGCCTCACTCAGAGTTGGACTCACACCCAGACAACTTGGCACCAGAAAGCCCTACCTGAGTCCAAGCAAGAGATAGGGCCAGGTCAGGTTCCAGGCATCTTGCACTTGACCCACAACAGGAGACAGATACCAGCCCTTGTGCAGCCTAGCACCCAGGTAATCTAGTGCCCAGGCAGCTCACAGTCTGAGCCACAAAAGAACCACACCAGGAGAAAGAGCCAGGGCAGCACCTGGGAAGCAAAGCACTCAGGGGTCTGGCAGGGAATACAGACTACAACTATATTGGGTTCACAACAAGAGATGAAAGTAACTGTAGGTTTGGTACTATCTAAGAAGGAGACATAGAGGACCAAACCCAAGACCCAAGGTGATCCATCAAAAGAAAGCCAGAACTCTTAGTAACCACATCCATGACCAAGGAGAGCCTACTCATTCCATGCAAGCTGATAGGAGAGAGTAGAATCTGACAGAAGAGCAAAGACTCAGTCCAGAAACCAAAGCCGGAAATATGAGTAAACAGAAGAAAATGCCAAACACAAAGAAGAAATACTATAAACGGAAGCAAGCCTGAGAAGCACACCCAAAAAAAGAGAGCCTCTATAATGAATCCAAGTAGAGCTTCCGAGAAAATAATAGCTTGGTAACAAGGACAAAGGTATTTGGAAGGAAAGAAGGAAAAGATAGAAAATATAGTATTAGAAGAAATGAGAAGAAAGGCAAAGAGAATTAAAATATCAGGACAGTGGTAAACCTTACCCAAGCACTGAAAATTTGAGTGGGCCAAACAGAAACCAATAACTGTATGAGACAAGAGGAAGCTTTGTGATAATCAATATCTGACTTAGTGAGAAATTAAAAAATCATCCTGTTTTGTAACTGATCCAATAATCAATGCCTTGAGCGCTTTGCTTTATAGTCATTTATCAGTTGTAATTATCTTTATAGAAGAAGAAATAACTGTGTGATTTATAGAAAGAATATAGATGTGGAGAAAACCTGTGTTTAACCAAAGTATGATGTAGTCCCAGGGAAATTCCTATGTTAGTTAACCTAAGGAGTATGACTATAATTATTATAAAGTGTGCAACCATTTTATCACCTTTATATTAAAATGTAATGAATGCCCTGAGTTTATGATGTAAAAAGACCCTGCTTGGGCCAAAAATCTGCCTCAGTAAAAGGGCACTAGCCATTTACAACATATCTAGCCTATCTGTACCATTCATGAATCAAGACACCTATAAATAACCATAAACCTTGTTTCTCAGAGTCTCAGACCATACTGGGTGCACAATCTTTGTTTCACCTAATAAAGGTTGTTTTCTTTGCCTGGAAAGGTTTCCCAGTTTCTTTCTTACACCCATTAACCACTTTAATTAAAAGAAACCTGTTATCTCTAGACTACTAGCTGTTCTCATACAATTAGAGGATATTTGTTATCTATTATATCATTAATTATTCTTGTAGGTGAATGAAATCAATCAGAATTTCCTAGCAGCAAGATGGAAAGAGGGATTGTTGCTAGCCCTGCATTCCCTATTTCTAGCTAATCATATTATTTCCCATATCTATGATACTTTTGACTTTCCAACCAATTGTATTGTCTTCCCCATCTATGGTGATGCTTTCTGTTTTTTTAATATGCTCCTCCTTTTGTCTGTCAGCCCTCATTCAGAGTCTCAGATGACTTGGGAGGCTGAGTCCTTGCTTACTGGCAAATTTGTCCCTTGCTAATAAAACTGAAGGTGCTCAGAGCTTTTGCCTCAGATTAATTTCTATCATGACATTAGATAATCAATAGATGGCTTAAATATAATAATAGTTAGCATTCATATAGCACTTAATACAATGTAGGCACTTTACAAATATTACATCATCTGATCTTCACAACAATCCTGGGCGGTAGGTGCTGTTATTGTTCTCATCTTATAGTTGAGGAAACGAAGGCAATTAGAAGTTATCATTTGCCCAGGGTGGAACAGTTATAAAATATCTGAGTCTGGATTTGAACTCAGGTTTTTCTAACTCCAGGCCTACACTCTATATACTGCACCATCTAGGACATATAAGTTAGAGGAAGAAGAAAGAAAATACGTTTCTCCACCATGGACAGGGAGTAGTTCATAGCCAAATGAGAAATAGATAAGGTCACAAAAGACACAATTTTGATTACATAAGAATTTTGAAAACAAACAAAACCAATACAGTTAGAATTAGAAGGCAAACAATTAACTGGTCAACAAAATCTTTGCATCAAGTTTCTCTGATAAAGGTCTCATATCCAAGACCTACAGAGACTGATTCAAATTTATAAGGACAAGAACCATTCCCCAGTAGATAAATGATCAAAGGACATAGACAGTTGGTTTTCAAAGGAACATATCCAAGCTTTCAACAAGCAGTGAAAAAAATGTTCCCAATCACAATAATAATTATTATTAAAGCAACTCTAAAAGAATTAAAATTTAAAAAATTAAAATTTAAAAAATAAAGCAACTCTAAAATTCTACCTCTTGTTAGATTAACAACAATGACAAAAAAAGGAAAATTACCATTGTTAGAGTGACTACGGGAAAACAGGTAACATTAATGCCTGTTGGTGGAGCTATGAATTAATTGCCCAGTAATTCTGGAACTCAAATTGGAACTATTCCCTTAACTCAGTGATACCACTACATGACCTGTTTCTTAAAGAGATCAAGGAAAGGGGAAAAGGACCCATATGTGCAAATATATTAGTTCTTTATAGTGACAAAGACCTGGAAGCTAAGGATGTTAGTGCCCATCAAATGGGGAATAAAGAAACAATTTATGGCATGTGAACACAATGGTTGTTGGAGACTAAGGAAGCAGCTCAAGTGTTAGATAGTTCAGAACTTCAGACATATACAGCACCAGAACTATTTATTGCACCTCTCACTTTTATTCATTCTTACATTATTGGACTTTGTGACTTTCCCCCCCTTTAACATGTATGGTAGTGGTGTTTCATTTTTGAGTTGGAGAACTAAACCTTTTTTCCCCTTAGACTGAGTTTTTTAACTAGGGTGCCATTCTAGCGGTTACTGTCATGTGCTTTTACTTTATGGGATGCTAGCTGGATAACCAGAGTCCTAAGAATAGGTATCTATTCATCAAGGACCATCACAAAAACAGAACCGAGTGCAAATTAAATAAACAGCAACGAAATTTTTCACTGAAGGTATAGACGGTTCAATGTGATACATTCTTTGCAGAAAGAAAGGCTCTGAATTAAATGTAAACTACAAATAGGATAAGAGAAAGTCAACTCTTAAACATTTTCAATAAATAAATGGTGCTCTTCCCATTTATAGTACAGAACTTATTTTTAATAGCAATTTACATAAACTATAACACATAATATACTCTCAGATCTTGACAAGTATGCAAATTGCCCACATGTGTGCATACATCCACATAATTATGCCTATGTATGACATGACATATATATATATAGCCTGTATGGTTTTTAACCTTCAGAAGATTTTACTCATATTAACAGAGAATGAGAGAACTTCCACAAATTAAAATCTTTTAAGTGGACTACATTATAGCTTAAAAGTTTTGAACTTTACTAAGTACAAAGGATAGTTTTATTGCAAAGGAAGCAAATGGGAAATACTGAAACCTGGATAGAATGACTATTCTTTGAAGATTTAATATCTATTTATAAATGAGAAACATTTGTAAAAGAGCAGCGATTTTAGATGTGTGTCTGAACCTTAATTGGCCCATGGAAATCATAGGTGTTTTGCCCATGGTCACACATGTAAACATTTATAAATATGGCTTGTATGAGTGGATACTGTATATTTTACTGACAACCACATACTATGTTGTCAGAATTAGGTAAGCCCCAGGGTTTTTGACTCTATGTTCAAGGATGATAAAATCACATATGCTTAGACCATGTTTGCTATTTACATATGAAAATGCCAAGGATCTGTGATTTCATTAGTGTAGGAAACTACCAGTGTGACAATTTCTTCCACTAAGCTGTCAATGATTCAGTAGTTAACCTTGGGGAGCAGCCTGAGGCATGAGGAGCTTGTGACTTGTTCAGGGTTACATGTAATGCCTAGGAAGTGTTAGAGGCGGCATTGGACCTAGGTCTTCCAGACCCAACAATCTAGCCACTATACTACAATGACTCTATATAAATGGATGTGTGTATATATTTACATATATACACAAATATTTTACATGATATAACCATAGAAAAATAGTGTTTTATTTTTTCAGGAGAAAAAAGTGGAGTTGATGCCAACTGGTATCAGGAGGTATTGTTTATCACATTCACCAAAGTTCCTGAGTGCCCTTTGTCCTGGTCTGACTCTGACCCCACAGTCACCCACAATAGGGCCTCTCTGCTTTTCAATCTGGCACGGTTCCTATATGCTTTCTTCTGGCAGCTTTTGTTAGGCTATTGTCAGCACTGGTGTGTGTGTGTGAGTGTGTGTGTGTGTGTGTGTGTGTGTGTGTGTGTGTGTGTGGAGGGGGGCAGAGCTGGATTGGGGATTGGAAATATAAGGGGAAAGAAGGGAACAGGAGTGAGGAGTGGAATATAGGTCAGGAACAATCATATAAGGAGGCAGAACATGTGCTTTCAGGCTATGAGTTAAAAGGTACCATTGTGTTATTCTACCAGTGTGGTCTGGTAATCACTGGGTCTTGGGATATTAGGACATTGGTGATTTTTTTTTAAAGAATGTGTTTCCAGTCTTGAAAAAGAGGGATATATATATATATATATATATATACATATATATATGTATATATATATATATATGTATGTATATATATATAGAGAGAGAGAGAAAGAGATGATAGATAGATAGATACAGCTATAGATATACATAGATAGATTTTTAAAACATTAAGTCATTGTACCTCATGTAGCGAGAAACATTTAGTTATGGTACACTCATAGCTAGGAGCAAAAAGCAATAAAATTCTCTTCTTTATTGCACCAATCAAAGGTAAAGAATTTAGTATCTAACAGCTGTTAAAAGATATTTTACCTTATATAATGGGATCCAAATAATCCAAAGAAGATATCAATCCTATGTGGCTGTTCAATTGAAGAGGAAAGCCTACTGTGAGGCATCGGCAGCAGCCGGCTCTCTGCCACCTTCTGCCTAGAAACAGTTGCCAGGCAGGACCAGATTTGCTCACAAATGCATTTTCACTCAATGACAGGTATTATGATAGTGTGGGTCCTGCTATTTCACACAAGGTTTCTTTTCCAGTCTCATGTAAAGGAGAGAAATTTCTTTGTCAGCATCAAACAATAGTTCCTTAGGGCTCTCAGGAACACTGCGTTGTGTTCAGCTATTTATTTCCCAACCAGAGAGGAGATGATCGTTGACTTCGGTAAAGTTTTAACTCAGTAAATCTGGTTTTCTCACGCTGAGTATAAGTGTAGCTTAGAGGGCAGAACAGTGGATGTAAGACTCGCGTTCTGTTCTTAGTTCTCTTGCTGACTCATAAAGGCCCATTGTTGTACGCCATTTCAAGTGTCTTTCATGGTTAATATATAGAGATGATAGTTCTTTAGATTATTTGACAAAGGCTAAAGGATATCTTCATTTTATAACTTTGAAGACTTTTTTTCTCCCCAGTATCCACTTCAAACAAAGCTGATGTTCTGAAATATTACAAACTGTTAAATCATTCCTCCACCACAGGAGGAAAATCTATATTACTTTAACTTAGGAAAAGTTACCTTTCAGTTTATGGATATTTGTGAAATTATAAAACTTATTTATACTCTTTGATTTAAGGATATAAGAGTCAAAAGAAAGGAATAAGAAATGTACTGCTCCTTTCTGCATTGAACTTTTTAAAAAAACCTGTTTACTGGGTATCCTTTCTGTTATATAATGACCTCAAATTCAACAGTTCAGAAAACAGACTTTTCCTATGAGATAGTTCAGCTTCCAAAATTCCCTCTTTCTGTCAATTCCACAATTCAATCCAACAAATGTTTATTCAATGCCTACTCTGTATAAGGCATTGCATTGCAGAAACAACAACAACCACAAAGTCTTTGTCTTCAAGAAGCCTACATCTCACTTTGGGCTAAAACATGTAGATAGATAAGTTGAGACATGATAATTTGAGGACAGGAAGCCCAGTGGATAGGCTGTCAGACCTGGAGTTGGGAAGACCTGAGTTCAAATATGGACTCTGACATGTAATAGCTGTGTCAAGTCCTGGGCAAGTCACTTAATCCTGTTTGCCTCAGTTTCCTCATCTGTAAAAATGAGCTGGAAAAGGAAATGGCAAACCAATCCTGTATCTCTGCCAAGAAAACCCCAAATGGGGTCATGGAGAGTCAGACATGAATGGAAAAAGACTGAAGAAGAACAACAATCATCATGGGGTTAAACTGTCTCTATGAAAAATATGCCATATTTTACATCAGTTATTTTTTTCTACTTCAGGATTTGTAGCTTAATTACAAATCATAAAATTACATGACTTTCCTAGAACATATATCCAAAGTATGTTATTTCTCTTAAAGCATATTATTCTCTGTTAAATTTCTATTTTTGCTTCAGAAAGAAAAATAATTTTTAACAATATATTTTATTTCCCCCAATTACATTAAAACAATTTTTTAACATTTGCTTTTATTTTTTTAAAGTTTTGAGTTCCCAATTCTATCTTTCTTTCCCTCCTCTCCTTCCCTCCCTGAGATGGTAAGCAATCATATATAGGTTATACATCTACAATCATGTAAAAATAAGTTATATATGTGCAATCATGTAAAGAATCATGTACAAGAAGACTCAAATAAAAGAAAAAGAATGAAATAAATTGAAAAATAACATGTTTCAGTCATATTCGAACAATATCAGTTCTTTCTCTGAAGGTGGATAATATGCTTCGTCATTAGTCCTTTGGGGTTTTCTTGGATCATTGTATTGCTCAGAATGGCTAAGTCATTCACAGTTCTTCATTGAGCAGTGTTGCTGTTACTGTGTATAATGTTCAGTTCATTTTGCATCAGTTCATGTAAGTCCAAGTTTTTCTGAAATCATCCTGCTTGTCATTTCTTATAGCAAAATAACATTCCATTACAATCATATACCAGAGCTTGTTTAGCCATTCCCCACCTGATAGGCATCCCGCTGATTTCCAATTCTTATCCACCATAAAAAGAGTTGCTATAAATATTTTGTATGTATAGATCCTCCTCCCCTTTTATATTTTTGGATAGAGACCTAGCAGTGGTATTGCTGGATCAAAGGGTATGCACAGTTTCATAGCCCTTTGGGCATAGTTTCGAATTGCTTTGCCGAATGGTTGGATCTGTTCGCAACTCCTCTAACAGTGTCCTAGTTTTCCCATATCCCTTCCAATATCCATCACCTTCCTTTTTTTTGGGGGGGGGCAATCTGATAGCTGTGAGATGGTATCTCAGAATTGTTTTAATTTGCATTTCTCTAATCAATAGTGTGCATCAGTCATTCTTGACATATCCTCCCAGTTTTTGGTTTGTAACCTCCAAGTTATCTTTGACTTCTCTCTCTTTTTCACTTCATTATCCAGTCAGTTGATGTCTTGTCAATTCTCCTACAATGTCTATCATATCTGTCCCCCTTCACATAATCGTTATCTTAATTCAGGACATTTCACTTCTCACCTGGACTATTACAAGAGCCTTTTACTGGTCTCCCTGCTTCCACTCTCTCCCATCTTTAACTCATCCTCCACCTAGTTTCTAAAATAACTTTCTGAGGCACAGTCCTAACCATATTCCTTCTCTCCTCATAAACCTTCCGTGACTCCCCATTGCTTCTAGGATAAATTGCAAATGCATTAGTCTGGTGATTTAAAGCCCTCCATGATTTGCCTCTCAACTCTTTTCAGACTTATTCCATATTACTTCTTCCCTTCACTAGCTCTATGTTCCAGTCTAACTGGACTACTAAATGTTTCCCCAATTCCCTAATTTCCCCGATTCCCCAATACTATTCCTACCTCTATGCATCTGTACAAGAATTTTCTGCATCCTGTAATGCATAACCTCATCATCTTGACTTCTGAGAATCCTTATCATCTTTTGGTGCTCATCTTCTCCCTATAAAGACTTCCCTCATCCCAATGTCCTATTGTTTAGGGGGTCTCTCTGTCTCATCAAATTACCTCATGTTCTCTTTTCTGCCTTCATGTTGCATCCTCCCACACACCCAAGCCCCTAGAATGTAAGCTCTACTAGGGCAGAAACTGCTTCAGTTGTTTCTATCTCCATTGGTTACCACAGTGTCTTAGTACAAAGTAAATGTTTAAAAAAAATTAAATTGAAATGAACATTTTGAATTAATTTGTGGGACTCTTTCTATTTGTCAGCTAGCTGAAAGCAAGTTTTAGTTGGCATTCAGGGGTATGGGGCAGGTTGTAGAGAGAGAACTCTGTCTCACAGATTATCACCCAGGGATCCTGGACAATCAGAGATTATCCCAAAAGTTGGCCAGTAGGTCATGAATAGGGGGGAAGAAATGTAATAAGGATATAGGTTGAGGAAAAGAATGAAAGAGGGCTCTGAAAAACAAATTGTCTAATTGGCTGTTGTGCCAAAAGCTAATTCTAATTTCAGGGTCTCCTCAGCCACTTCTCCTGCAGGTATATTTACGGAGCTAGTTTATGCACCTGGTTGGTTACCCTATCTCATTATACTATAGTATGTGCTATTGTATCATCCCTTTAGAAAGTTCTCTCTACTTCTTTTCTATTAACTCTGGTCCCTTACTAACATTACTGTTTTTGCTTTCTATTCTGACAGATATTGCACCCAATAGAGTAGTACTATAACTAGAGCATACTATGTATACATGTATTACTTTGCATGGTCATATTCATTAGAAATCCATTTTTCACTGCATGAACAGTTGTGGGTTTCATTGGTTGTTTTAGAAGAAAATTATTTAAGATATCTCTTCTATCTAGAGAAGATATTAAGGGTTCAGACAATTCTACCTGCTAGAGCTTGTACAAAGACTTTAGGAAATCATTGTCTCCTGGCCAGAAATACATTTGAATGAGGCAATTTATTTATAAACCCACTATACAAATGGATATCCCTCAAAATGTAGAAGAAAAGGAAAAATATCCATGTTACTATTCACATTTTGTGTATGAGAAACATTCCAGCAGGTATATGTGGGAAGCAAAAATATATTTATAAAGCAATACAGTAGTATACTCAATGAATCATATAATGTATGTTCTGGGTGTCTCTCAAATATATAAGATATTTCAAAAATAAGTCCAGTGGAATTGGGTATGGTATTACCAGTATAACAGTACGCTTGTTCGAGTTTAACTTTGTAAATTGCTCAAGCTCATATATAATGATCTGTAGCTTCATTCATGAGTGCTACTTTTTCATGCAATCCTCAAGATACTAATTAACTTTGAAGTGCTTTTGGTTTACATGCAGAATTTGGTTTTATGGTTTCTAGCACCCAGAAATAATATCTCAAGCTTTACTGCTTCTCTCTAACCATCTGTTCCCAAATCAGCATCATTACAGAAGCTTCCACAGTTACATACTTCTTTGACAAGAATAAGTATCCAGTATCACACTATTCTCTAAATTCATCACTTTGTGCTCAGTGCCTTGGAAACAACAAAGATCATTTACTTCAGCCCCCTCATTTTATACCACAGGAAACTGCTTTCAGGGTCAGGCGGTGGGAGGGAATAATAGCTGAGAGAGAGAGAGAGAGAGAGAGAGAGAGAGAGAGAGAGAGAGAGAGAGAGAGAGAGAGAGAGAGAGAGTCAGAAACAGAGAGACAGAGAGTCAGAAACAGAGAGACAGAGACAGACAGAGAGATACAGACAGACAGAGACAGAGAGAGACAGAGAGACAGAGACAGAGACAAAGAGGCAGAGAGACAGCAACACAGAGAGAGAGAGATTTAAAGTTTTGCAAAGCACTTTACAATCATTTCATTTAATCTTCACCACAACCCTGTGATATATGTACTGTTGTCATTATTGTTGTCATTTTCAACATGAAAAAACTGAGGCTAAATAGTGTTAACAAACGTCAGAATTCAAATCCAGGCCTTCCTGATTCCAAGTCCAACACTGCTGAAACCCATCACCTCTTATTTAGAGGGAGATTTTCATTTTAGATTCACAACTTCTACATAAATGTGAAGCCTTCTTCCTACTTTTCCCTCCTCTCTCTCTTAGTCTTCCTGGAGTCCATAGGTGAATGGCCTACAGTCTCTTTCCTTTCCCATCCCTGGGTGCCAGTGGGAAATACTTTGAGTTTGAAGTCAGAGAAGCTGATGTAGAATCCTACTTTTGATACTATTTTCGAGGATCTTTGGCAAGTCACTGGTTCTCAGTTTCCTTATCTATAAAATGACTGGGTTGGCCATAGTGTTATCAAACACAAATTGAAATCCAGTTCACTAATCGGTACATACGAATCCTTGTTAGGAGCATCTTAACTTAGTTTTAAAATCTAATGTTATCCTTGTTTTATAGTATTTTTATTGATTTTGTTAAATATTCCAAATTAAATTTGATCTGGTTCAGGCCTCACTTGGTAGGGCTATGGGCTTGGCCTTCTTTGACTCCTCTGGAGTAGGGAATCTCTGTGTTCTCTTCTGAGCTCTAATTCTAAGATCCTGCAGTCCTCACCACAAGCACTGATTTAGTTGGTTTGTAAGAATTTGTTTCAAATAGTTCATTCCAAATGGTTTTTCATTTAAAAAGTTTCATAGCTTTTAAAAAATAGCATATAGATGTTGTAGTGAACAATAAACCAATATTAAATATTGTGGGGAGATATATGATCACTAGAGAATAAGAGGAATTCTGTACCAAAAGTGTGAGCTACACTTCTTTCACTATATATTTAGAATGCTGAGGCAAAATGGTTTCTTGATGAAAAAAAAATCTATCATGGAATTTCCTCAAATATGGGAACAAGGCATCATTTAAGGATTTTCTATTTCTGGACAAAAATGGACACTATCCAGTGAGGCATTTTAAATGACTCTTTCATTTAACTACACTATATTTTATTTTTATTTAACATTTATTTAACCTGTTATAGAGATATGTCATTCCTATACTTTTAAAACATATAATGATACTTTACTTTTTTCATAGTTGAAACAAAAAAAAATATGATTCAGCCTTAATAAGCAAAAGAGGCCACAGACTTACAAACTATTGACCGTATCTTTGTTGCTGCTGAATCATCTCAGTTATGTCCAACTCTTTGTGACCCCATTTGAGATTTTCTTGATTTGCCTTTTCCTTCTCTGGCTCATTTTACAGATGAGGACACTGAGGCAAATGGTTAAGTGACTTGCCCAGGGTCACACAGCTGGTAAGTGTCTTGAGGCAGATATGAACTCACAAAGATGAGGCTATTGATTCTAGGTCAGATGCTCTATCCCCTATGCCACTTAGCTGCAAATTGACTATATCTTACCTGACAATATGTAAGGCACTGATGTGGATAGCATCAGAATAAATTCTCTGTATATAATCAGAGATTGGCTAGGGAGACCAATGGTTATAAATCAACTCTCAAACTGGATAATCAATCAACCAATCAATCATTGATTATTTATTGAGGAATCATTATATACCAGGCACTTTATTATGCATTGGGGATACACAGACTGTTGTTGTTGTTTGCCCTTCATTCTCGAAAAGTACCATGACACTAGGAAGGCGATGCCATGATGTGCAAGTGGATTGGATCTAAGTAGGGCAGGGCTGTGCAAACCCTAGTCTCACTTTTTCCTCTAGAACCATTTGGGTCCAGTGGCAGGATATAGATTAGGATGACTAGAGAAGGTGGAAATTAAATATTCCTTAATTTTGCATTCTATCAGGACTTTACATTCTATCAGGAAGTGTGGGGAGATGGGAGAAGATAAAGGTCAGAAAATACAGCATGCAGTGACAGTAGCTTCAATTGGACTTTTTCAAATAAGCTGCCGAGACTGGTAAATGGGAAATGGAAAAAGTCAAAGATGGAACTCAATCTTCACCATTTCCTGCAGAAGTTTGACTGATATTAAGTACTCACCACGAAGAAGAGGAAGAAGAGGCTGGAAATCACCACAACCAGCATTCATTCACTTGATCTTGCCAAGAGGTGAGATCTGGCAGCCAAGGGAAAATTGTTTTAGACTGAATGTCACTTGTAAATCACTATGAAGGAAGAAAATCCCATCCCCCTATGAAACAGTGAAAAGCAGTGGAACTGGAAACAAATCTACAAATGGTCAAGCTTAGCCTCGAGAAAAGAGGAGAAAAAATACATCTCTCATTTCCTGCAGACTTGGGAGATTTGGGATGTAGAATGCTGCATATACTATCAGACAGGTTTGATGTGTTAGCTTTTAAGAACTATTAAAACATTCTTATTACAAGAGACAGCTCACTGAATGGAGAATGGGGAGGTAAAATATTTAGAAATGAAGATGATGCAAAAGCAAGATACCAATGAATACTAAAGAAAAAAGAAAAGTCTGCAGAAACCTTGGTGTAAGCTTCAAGCCACATTATCTCCAGAATATTTACAGATAAAATTATTTGGAGAAAAAAAAATAAAAAGGAAATAGAAGAGAAATTTCAAGGTATGCCAAAAGGGTCTATATAGTGGAACTGCCAAATGTGGACTCTTCACACGTCAGTCCCCTAAGTACTATGTATCGGGAAGTCAAAATGACACTTAAGAAGACAAACTGAGGAAGACAGATTGGACCAGACTTAGAAAAATCCATGTTTCAGACAAAGCAATTTGAAAACATGGAGGATTCAGTTTAATAAGATTTCTCAGGGGAGACAAGACACCAAAAGGATGGAAACTATTATGGATATTAACACTAAGAAATATAATTAAGACACAAAAAAACTATCATCTCATGTGACTTTTTTCTGATCTTACAGATTTTTATGAGAATGATCTATACATATATTGAGAGTATTCTTGGTAAAATAGGAAAAGGAACACACAGACTTTTGCCTACAATTTCTTACAACAGATCACATTTTTGAATTCACACAATTAACTGAAAGGTACAGAGAACACAATTTGTTAAATGTTGGTTTTCAAAAAATAGGTTGACTAATCAGACAAAATATAGCCTGAAAGACTCTTCTATAAGAAAGAGTTTCTCATGCATACATTAAACTCATATAAGATTTCTCTAAGTGGAGAATTGTGGGAAGATGGCAGCCTAGCCAAGAAAGAGTTTAGATCATCTGCAAATATCCCTGTGGAGCTTAGAAATGCAACAGTTTATAAAGAAATGAGTCACCTATAGACTTCTCCAAGCAAGCCCACAGATACACAGAAGACCCCAGAATCCTATAGAACCTTGAAAAAGATAAGCTGGATTTGCCGGAAAGTGGAGCACAAAGAATTACCTTGGATTTCAGGAGGGTTCTACTGGTGTCCAGAGGCCTGAGCCCAAACTAAGGTGTCCCTTAAGTCCAGGGAGATGGGAGTCCCATCTTCAGGGCATAGGGAGCTCCAGGGAGGGTGCAAATGGCACCAGTAGCCTTAGTCTAGTGGCAGAGGAAATTCCCTAAGCATAGGATAGCCCTGGAGTCCCTGAATCCTGTGGCAGGAGCCCAGTGAACTTCAGAGACCTGAAAGAAAAAACCCAAGAAGAGCCCAGCACAGGAGCAGCCCCTGAATCCCTTGAAAAAGGGAACTAGTCTGGTCCACTATGCTCAGAACCAGGAGGACCCTGCCCATGACATTAAGTCATGGAGCTTTTCCTAAGTACAAGCCTCTAACCTGGACACTGAATGTAATGAGATAAGCAAACAAGGAAAACTGAATAATATGAAAAAATACCCTGGTTTGAGAGGCACCCAGTGAATATCCCCTAAAGAAGATAGCAACTCCACAAGGCCAAGTAAAGTCTCACAGAAAAAAAAAATGTCCTGGCCACAAGGCTTATAAGATTATTTGGAAGAAATGAAAGAAGAGATACAAAATAGACTAGCTAGGGAGAGGAAAATGACAAGGAGAACTCATTACCTTGGACCAAATGGTAGAAAATCTCAACCAAGAACTGAATGCCCTGAAAAATTAGAATCGGCCAGACAGAAACAACTCAATAAGACAATAAGAAATATTGAAACAAAATCAAAAGATTGAAAAAACAGAAGAAAATATATATATATAAATATATATTTCTATCTCTCTCTATATATAGCTATATCTATGTACATCTATCTATCTATTTATATCTACATGTGTGTGTGTATACACATACACACACACACACACACACACACACACTCACACATATATATGTAGATACAATATACAATGTATATTGACCTGGAAAATAGGCTAATGACAGATATACTGAAGAATTATCTGTCTGGGGACTTCTGGTACCAAGAAGGAAGAGTATGGAAGGAAGCCCTCCCAAATCCCCTTCCAAACAACTAGAAAACCACCTCAGAATTGACCTAGGAGCAGGCAAGAAGCTTACCAGCATAGCAAGAAAAGTCTGTCTCACTAGAGTGGGAGGGAAGCAAGGTCCAAAAGCTGCAGCAGCAGTCAGCTTTAAAGCAGGGAGTCTGCAGCAAGGCTCCAAGCCTGGAGAATTCCACCAGCAAGGCCCCACCCTCATGCAAACAAGCAGACCCCTAAGCAAGTGTGCAGTCTCTGTAGATCAACAGGGTCTCACTCAAGTGATCCCAGCCCCAGCACAAGCCACCAGTGAAACCTTGACCTATTGCTGACCCACCTCAGGTCTGAGCAACAGTGGGACCCTGCTCCTGGGGCCTACTAGCAGAGAGACCCTGTTTCCATAGCAACCCAGCAGCAAGGCCAGCCCCACCCCTGGTGCAGGCCTGCAGCTAAATCCCCCACCCAGAGGAGACAAAGACAGGCCCCCTTCCCTACCCAGTAGAGGCCAGAAAGGAAGCCTACTCTCCAAAAAAACCCAAACCAAGTAGCTAAGCCCTGAAACCCAGTGAAAGCCAGAAGTAAGACCCAAAGCCCCAGCACAAAAAGCTTGGGACAGTGCAGGATCAGAACCGAACTCTCACATGAAAATGCCAAGACACAAAAAAGATCAAAAAATGAGCAAAAAACAAAAAAGAAGAGCCTTGACTATAGAAAGTTACTATGGTGATAGAGAGAATCAAGGCATAAACTTAGAAGAGGACAATAGTGTCAAAATGGCTACATATGACGCCTCAAAGAAAAATGTAATTCAGTCTTAGGCCCAAAAAGAATTCCTGGAAGAGCTTGAAGAGGATTTAAAAAAGCAAATTAGAGAAGTAGAATAAAAGTCTGGAAAAGAAATTCAAGTAGTAAAAAAAATCATGAAAAAAGAGTCAATAGCATAGGAAAAGATATACAAAAATTTACTGAGGAAAATAACTCCCTAAAAATTAGAATTGGTCAAATGGAAAGGAAGTAAAAAAGTTCACTGAAGAAATTAATTCCTTAAAAAGTAGAATTGAACAAGTGGACACTAATGACTCAATAAGGCATCAAGACATGATAAAACAAAATAAAAAATAAAAAAAGAAGAAAATGTGAAATTTCTTACTGGAAAAACAGATTGGAAAACAGATCTAGGAGAACTAATATAAGAACTATTGGACTACCTGAAATCTATAATAAAAAAAATCCTGGACAACATCTTTCAAGAAATTATCAAAGAAAACTGCCCCAATATATTAGAATCAGAGGGCAAAATAGAAATTGAAAGAAGCCACCAATCACCTCCTGAAAGAGATCCCAAAATGAAAATTCCCAGGAACATCATAGCCAAATTCTAGAGCTCACAAATCAAGGAAAAAATATTGCAAGCAGCCAAAAAGAAACAATTCAAATATTGTGGAGCTATATGATCTGACAACTTCCACATTAAAGAACTGGAGGCTTTGGAATATGATATACTGAAAGACAAAGGAGTTAAGATTACAATTAAAAATCACCTACCTAACAAAATTGGATATAATCTTTCAGGGAAAAAAGGGGATATTTAACACAGTAGAGAACTTTCAAGCATTTCTAATTAAAAGATCAGAGCTGAATAAAAAATTTGACCTCCAAATACAAGACTCAAGGAAAAACAAGAAAGGGCAAAAAGAGAAACTAGAAAGAGAAAACACAAGAAATTAAATAAGGTTAAACTGTTTATACTTCTATATGGCAAAATAATGTTTGTAACTCTCAACTTTTTTACTATGAGAGCAATTAGAAAGAATATATGTAGAAAGAGGGTGTGGATATAAAGTGACTTTGATGGGATGATACCCCCAAAAAATGAAATAAAGGGGCGATAAAAATGGCACTGGAAGAAAGAGAAGCTAGATTGAATAAAGACTAAATTTTCCCCTGTGTGTATGTGTGTGTGTGTGTGTGTGTGTGTGTGTGTGCATGCGTGTGTGTGTGTGTGTGTTCATCTTTTGTTGTCGAAGAAGACCATGCCATCAGAGAAATAATGACATGACTTGCACTTGACTTTGTTTTTTGAGTGAAGGAGGGCTGTGCAGGCCACCAGCCTCACTTTTCCTCCAGAGTCATCTGAATCCATTGACCAGATATTCATCAAGGTGACTGGAGATGACTCAGGATGAGGCAATTGGGGTTAAGTGACTTGCTCAAGGTCACACAGCTAGTGAGTGTCAAGTGTCTGAAGTGAGATTTGAACTCAGGTCCTCCTGACTCCTGCACTGGTGCTCTATCCACTGCACCACCTAGCTGCCCCTAAACTATTCCACATAAAAGAGGCATGAAAGAACTATCACAATGGAGAAGATGGGGTGGCGGGCAAAGCTTAAACCTTACTCTCATCAAAATTGGCTAAAAGAGGGAATAACATAACCACTCAATTGAATATAGAAATCTATCTTGCTGTATAAAGAAGTAAAAAGAGATGGGGATCATAGAAAGGGGAAGGAAAACTTATAAAAGGGAGGGCATATTGGAGAAGGTAGTGATCAGAGCTAAAATGCTTATGAGGAGAGAAAGAGTGGGGGATAAGAGAGAGAGAGTTAGGATGAATAAGCAAAAAATAGCATGGAGTGAAAGACACAGTTACAATAAGTATAAATGTGAATAGAATGAACTCACCCATAAAATGGAAGCTGATGGCAGAATGGGATTAAAACCTAAAATCCTACAACATGTTGTTTATAAGAAATGTATCTGAAGCAGAGAGATACGCACAGGATAAAGGTAAGGGGCTGGAGCAGAATCTACTACATTTCAGCTAAAGCAAAGAAAAAGCATGGATAGTAATCATGATCTTAGACACAGCAAAAGCAAAAATATATCTAATTAAAAGAGATAAAGAAGGAAACTATCATCTTGCTAAAAGGTACCACAGACAATGAAGGTATATCAATACTAAATACATCTGCACCAAATAATATAGTATTTAAATTTTTGAAGAAGTTGGATGAGTTACAAGAGGAAATAGATAATAAAGCTATACTAAAGGGGGATCTCAACTTTCCCCTCTCAGAACTAGATAAGTCAAACAAAAAATAAAAAAGAAAGATATTAAGGAGGTGAATAAAATTCCGAAAAAGTTAGATGTGATAGATTTCTGGAGAAAATTGAAGGGGAATAGAAAGGAATATACCTTTTCCTCAGTGCTACATGACATCTACACAAAAATTGACCATGTATAAGAACATAAAAACTTCACAAGTAAATACAGAAAAGCAGAAGCAGTAAATGCATCCTTTTCAGATCATAATGCAATATAAATTACATTCAATAATGGACAATAGAAAGAGATTAAAAATTAAATGGACATTAAATAATCTCATCCTAAAAAACAAGTGAGTCAAAGAACAAATCATAGAAACAATAGATAATTTCATTAAAGAAAATGACAACAATGAGACAACATACCAAAATTTATGGAATGCAACCAAAGTGGTACTTAGGAGAAAATGTATATCTCTAATTGCTTATATCAATAAAATAGAGAAAAAGCAGGTCAATGAATTGGGCATGCAACCAAAAAAACTAGAAAAACAACAAATTAAAAACCCCCAATTAAACGCCAAACTGGTGACCAGATGGATTCACAAACAAATTCAACCAAACATTTAAAGAACAATTAATCCCAATACTACATAAATGATTTGGGAAAATAGGGAAAGTAGTCCTATCAAATTCTTTTCACAACACAAATATGGTACTGATGATACACAAAAGAAGAAGAGACAAAACAGAGAAAGAAAATTATAGACCAATTTGCCCAATGAATGTAGAAACAAAAATTTAAAATAAAACACTAACAAAGAGATTACCAAGGATACGATGCCATGACCAGGTGGGAATTTTAGCATGAATGTGGGGCTGGTCCAATATTAAGAAAACTATCAGTATATCAATAACATAACCAATAGAAATCATGTAATTATCTCAATAAATGCAGAAAAAACCTTTGACAAAATACAACACCCATTCCTATTAAAAATGCTAGATAGCATAGGAATAAATTGAGCTTACCTTAAAATAAGTAATATTTATCTAAAACCATCAGCAAGCATTATCTATAATAGGGATAAGCTAGAAACCTTCCTAATAAAATCAAGGATGAAGCAAAGATGCCAATTGTCACTTCTATTATTTATTGTTGCACAAGAAATGTTAGCTATAGCAATAAGGGAAGAAAAACAAATTAAAGGAATTAGAATGGGCAATGAGGGAACAAAACTCTCACTCTTTGCAGATAAGAGGATATTGTAATTAGAAAATCCTAGAGAATCAACTAAAAAATAAAAATTATTAACAACTTTAGCAAACTTTAAGGACATAAAATAAACCCACAAAAGTCATCAGCATTTCTATATATTACCAATAAAGTTCAGCATTAAGAAACAGAAAGAGAAATTCCATTTAAAATAACTGTAGACAATATAAAATATTTGGGAGTCTACCTGCCAAGACAAACTCAGGAACTATATGAAAAGAACTATAAAATACTTTTCACACAAATAAAGTCATATTATGACAATCAGAAACAATCAGAAAAAATATTAATTGCTCATGGGCAGGCCTAGCCAACATAATAAAAATGACAATTCTACCTAAATTCATTTGTCTATTCAGTGCCATACCAATTAAACTATCAAAAATTATTTTATAGAACTAGAAAAAATAATAACAACATTTATTTGAAAGAACAAAAACTCAAGGATGTCAAGAGAATTAATGAAAAATAAAGGTCATCCAGCCATACCAGATCTCAAATTATATTACAAAGCAGTAATTATCAGAACAATCTGGGACTAAGAAATAGAGTGGTGAATCAGCAGAACAGATTAGGTACAAATTACATTGTAGTAAATGATTTAGTAATCTAGTATATGATAAACCCAAAAATCCATGCTTTTGGAATAAAAACTCATTATTTGAGTTTTATTTGATAAAAGTACTTGGAAAACTGGAATGGCAGAAACTAGGCATAGACCAACATCTTACACTGTTGTATCGCCAAGGCAATATTCGCAGCCCTGGTGGTGACTATGAATATGCTGGCATAGTTCTTAATCACAAAGTATAACAGACTCTCCATACAGAAGGCAGAAGAAGAACATTTATTCAGACACCAGGAAGCCAAATCCCAAAACCAGAAAGCCAAACCAGTCACAGTGGTCCAAGAAGTCAGTACATATTATCACTGCAGGGGGCAAAGTCATTCCCAAACCTCCCCACCCTTCTGGGGCCTTCCCACAAACAAACACTCCCAAGCCTAGCTGTGCCGGCTTACCTGTGTCCTTCCCAGCTCTGACTAGCCTTACCAACTTCCTCTCAGCTCTGCTCCACCCTTCCTGTTCAACCTGTTCACATGTGACTTAGGCTTCCACGTGATTTAAGCAGGTCACAAGGGCCTATTAATGAATGAGAAAGATTTTCCCATTTAAATTACCATTACAACTGTATACTAAGATAAGGTCAAAATAGGTACATGATTTACACACAAAGGGCAATACTATAAGCAAATTAAGAAAGCATGGAATAGTTTATCTGTCAGATTTACGAATAAGGGAAGAATTTAGGATTAAAGAAGATATAGAGAGCATTACAAAATGTAAAATAGGTAATTTTGATTATATAAAATTAAAACGTTTTTGCACAAACAAAACAAATACAACCAAAACTATAAAGAATGCAGAAAACTGGGGGAAAAGTTTTTGCCACAAGTATCTCTGATAAAGGCCTCATTTCTCAAATGTATAGAGAACTGAGTCAAATTTATAAAAATACAGGTCATCCCCCAATTAATAAATGGTCAAAGGATATGAATAGAAAATTTTCAAAGAAATTAAAGCTATCTATAGTCATATGAAAAAATGCTCTAAATCACTATTGATCAGAGAAATGCAAATTAAAACAACTCTGAGATACCACCTCACACCTATCAGTGTAGCGAACATAAAAAAAGGAAAATAATGGATGTTGGAGGGGATGTGGTAAAACCAGAACACTAATGCCCTGTTGGTGGAGTTGTGAACCGATCTAACCATTCTAGACAACAATTTGGAACTATGCCTATAAAACTATAAAACTGTGCATGTCCTTTGATCCAGCAATATCACTGCCAAGTCTGTATCCCAAAGACATTCAAAAAAGGGAAAAGGATTGATTCATACAAAAATATTTATAGCAACTCTTTTTGTGGTGGCTAAGAATTGGAAATCAAAGGGATGTCCATTAATTGGAGAAAGGCTGAACAAGCTGTGATATATGATTGTAATGAAATATTATTGTTTTATAAGAAATAGCAAGAGGGATGATTTCTGAAAAACCTAGAAAGACTTAAATGAATTGATTCAATGAAGTCAACAAAACCAGAGAACATTGTACATAGTAACTGCAATATTGTTTGATGAAGGATTGTGAATGACTTGACTATTCTCAATGATACAGTGATCAAGATAATCCCAAAGAAATAATGATGAAGCACACTGTCTGTCTCCAGAGAAAGAACTGATATTGACTGAATACAGACTGAAGCATGCTGTTTTCACTTTCTTTCACTTTTTAATTTAATTTTGAGTGTTTTTGTCCGAAATGATTAATATGAAAATGTTTTACATAATTGCACGTGTATAACCTATATCTGATTGTTTACCTTTCAGGGAGGGAGGGGAGGGAGGGATGAAAGGATGGAATTTGGAACTCAAAACTTTAAATAAAAATGTTTAAGAAAAAGGAATTTTCTATTGGAAATCCTAACCAAAGAAAGATGGGCCAGCTACGCTACTACAGTTGGTGAGGTCTGATGTTTGAAGACATCGTAGTTGAAGATAAAGGGCTAACATTGTTTTTTTAAAAATTTCTACTTATTTATTTATGGCTAATATTGTTTCGCTAGATATATCTATTTGTCTCTGAGAGATATAATCTCACCAAAAATAAGACTCAATGGTGTTTTGGGGCTTGTTGTAATCAGGACAATGTCACATGCAAACAGCAACGTTTATAGGACCTCTGTTTGAAGGGGAAATTTTGAGCCAGTCGTTTCTCAGTCATGTCTGATTCTTTGTGATCCCATTTGGGATTTTCTTGGCAAGGATACGGGAATGGTTTCTCCTTTCCTTCTCCAGCTGCTTTTTACAGATGAGGAACTGAGACAAACTAGGTTAAGTGACTTGCCCAGGCTCATGCAGCCAGTAAATGGCCAGGTTTGAACTCACAAAAATGAGTTTTCTTGACTCCAGGCCTATCCATTGCACCATCTAGCTGCCTTGGTGGGCAAATAAGGAATTCTTTTACATGGGACTCTGTGATAGATGTGCTTCTTAGCAGTGACAAATACCATTGAATATCTATAAGAATAGTTGCTCAGAAATTAAACTGTTGTGAAGACTCTTCAGCAAAGAACCAAGAAGGATTATCTGACATCATAATGAAATCGTAATGCAAAGACAAGAATGATTTACCACAAAAAATGATTAGTGTTGAGTGTAAACAATGACCCTGATTGAATTGCAATGCATATTCCAGATAGGAGTTTGCATTGGAGAATGTGTTCAGATCAATGAATCAGACATCTTTTTGTTCCAATAACAATGAAGTGTCAAAAGGTAAACAATGTAAAGACTGCTCACATAAACAAAATTTCCTAACTTGGAAAACACTTTAAAAGTTATTATAAGATACAGGGGGATGAAGACCAACTAGGTTTTAAAAATTGGTGGTGATGCTACCACTACATATCCACACAATATAGTTTCAGATATAAGTACATCAAACAATAAATGTTATGCATTTTTGAGTGTTCTATACAGTATAATATTTCTAAGTGAGAATGAAAATAAAGCTTATAACACACTTTTGAATGTGATAAAGTATCTTTTTTACATATCAGAGTAAATATATTTATGGTGATACAAGTTTTAAAAATGAAATGAAATTCAGAAAGAAAAAAAGAAAAATTACCTAGGGTTCTTAGAACCAGAGAGTAAAGTGAAAATGAAAAAAAAAATGTTGTTTTACTATTAGTCATACTTGATAGAAACTTCAAAATGGAAACTCTCAGGAATACCATAGCCAAAATCCAGATTTTTCAGTTCAAAGAAAAAATAGAAACAACTAGAAAAAGTTCAAGTACCAAGGAATCACAGTGGGGATCACATAAGTTTTTACCACTGCCATTATAAAGAAAAGAACTTGGAATACTGTATTCCAAAAGGCAAAAGATAAAGGATGATACTCAAGGTTAACCTATCAAGAAAAAAAACTAAGGAAAAATGGATATTTCAATGAAAGAGAGGAATTTCACGCATTCCTGATGAAAAGACCAGAACTGAGTAGAAAATCTGACTTTAAAATACAAGACTTAAGAGAAGCAAAATGGGTAAACAGGCAAGAGAAATTATAAGAGATTCAATAAGGTTAAACTATTTATATTTCTATGTGGGAAAATGATATTATAACTCTTAAGAACTTTCTCATTATTAGGGCAGTTAGAAGGAGTATATGTAGAGAGAGGGCAAGGGTGTGAGATGAATATGATGGGATGGTCATCTAAAAAATAAAATTAAGGGGTCAGAAAAAGGAATGCACTGGGGGGGGGAAAGGGAGAGGTAGAATGGAGTAAATTATTTGATGTAATAGAGGTATAAAAGAGTTTTTACAGTAGAAGGGAAGATGAGGCAGTTGGAGAGAGCATGTGAACCTTACTTTCATTGGAATTGGTTCAAAGAGGGAATAATATCCACATTCATTTGGGTATAAAAGTCTACCTTACCATACAGGAAAGTAGGATGGGGAAGGGAATAAGGGTGTGTGTATGTGGGTGGGGTGCTGATAGAAGAAAGGGCAGATTGGGGGAGGCAAAAGTAAGAAGCAAAACAATTTTGAAAATGGACAGGGTGAAAGGAGAGAGAGATGAAGTGTGTGTGTGTTTATGTGTGTGTATGTATGTGTTTATGTGTGTGTGTTTATGTGTGTATGTGTGTGTTTATGTGTGTGTGTATGTGTGTTTGTGTGTGTGTGTATGTGTGTGTGTGTGTGTGTGTGACAGAGAGAAAGAGAGAGAGAGGGAGAATGATAAACAAGGAAATAAATAGGATGGAGAGAAATACATGGAAATCATAACTGAAAAAAATTTACAGCAAGTTTCTGATAAGCCTCATTTCTCAAATATATAGAGAAGTCAGTCAAATTCACAGAAATACGGGCATTCCTCAATTGATAAATGATTAAAGGATATGAACAGGCAATTATCATATGGAGTAGTCAAAGCAATCTATAATCATGAAAAAATGCTCTAAATCGCTATTCCTTAGATAAATGTAAATTCAAACAATTCTGAATTACCTCCTCATACCTATCAAATTGGCTAATATGGCAGAAATGGAAAATGACAAATTTTAGAGAGGACATGGGAAAACTGAGACACTAATGCTTTAATGTTTAAGTTGTGTACTGATTCCATCACTCTGTAGAGCAGAGGTTATGACGTCAAGGAGATGATGAGATGACTTGCTGTTGACCTTGATTTGTGTGAGGGAGGCCTGTGTTTGGTTGCTAGCCTCACTTTCTCTTCCAGAGCCATCCAAAGCCCCCCATACCCTGATGTCATGGTCCTCTTCAAGACTGAAGAACAAACACAACCGGTGAGTAGGCCGAGCTGCCTGAATGGGGACCCAGTCAGTTGGGTAACTCAGTGCATCCTCTCCCTGTCCCTCTGTTCTCCAAAGGAAAGTAAACGTTGATGATCAAAAGCTGCCCACTTAACTTGGGGTTTACTGGCTAGATTTCTTTCTCAAAGACCAAACCTTACACCCATTTAACTCTGAAACTCATAGATTGGACAGCAAGAGGTCCAAGTACCACTTAATGGCTATTTTTTGGGCCCTCCTTGCTCAGAGCAAATGTAAATAGTAACTGTTTTCTCTTTTGGTCAGCAACCCTGAGGGTCTTGCCCTCCCAGTTTGATTTTTTTTTAGTTAAAAGGGCCATTCCTTGATTCATTTCTTAAAGAGGCCTATTCACTGAATGGGCATTGCCTTAATCAAAGTGAGAACCTGAAAAGACCTTAGCCTAAAAGGGCCAGGATCTCCCATTGCATCCTGGGCCATCTCCAGTCATCTTGATGAATATCTGGACACTGGACCCAGATAGCTTGGGAGTAAAAAGTGAGGCTGGTGACCTTGCATAGCCCTCTATCACTCAAATCAAAGTCAACTGCAAGTCATGTCATCATCTCTCTGATGTCATGGTTGTCTTCAAGAATGAAGGACAAATACACAAGAGCAGTTTATATAGCCCAAAGGGCTATAAAACCATGTATTCTTTGACCAAACAATACCACTACTAGGTCTGTATCCCAAAAGAGGTTAAAAACCCCAAAAGGAAATATATACAAATATTTATAGCAGCTCTTTTAGTGGTGACAAAGAATTGGAAATTGAGGAATGTCCATCTATTGGGGAATGGCTGAACAAGTAAATGTATAAATCACAAGTGTCAGACAAGCTCCCTTTCTTTTATCACTTTCTACTTATTTGTAAGAAGGGGGATAGTATTAAAGAGAAGTACAAGAAAATAAGATATAGGGGAAAATATATTCAACAATCATAACCCCGAATGTGATGGGATGAATGGAATGAGTTTACCCTCAAAATAGAAGAGGATAGCTGAATTGATTAGAAAATAGAATCTGACAAAATGTTGATAAGAAATACAAGATCTTTAGAATCCAAAAAGGTGGTGGAAAAAATCAATTATTCTTCAGGTGAACTAAAAAGTGAGGCTAGCAATCATAATTTCAGATAAAGCTATAGTAAATATAAACATGATAAAAAAATAAGTAGGGGAAATATATTATGCTTAAAGGAACTAATGTGTGTGTGTGTGTGTGTGTGTGTGTGTGTGTGTGTACCAAATAGCATAGCATCTAAATACTTAAAGGAAAAGTTAATCAAATTAGGGGGAGAAATAGAAAGTCAAACTAGAATAGTGGGACATATTGTACTTTTTTAGACTTTGACAAAGCTAATCAAAAGATAACAGGATAGAAGTTAAGCATCTGAATAGAACTTTAAAAAAAATAGAAATGATTACTCTCGGGCAATTACTGGATGGGAGTAGAAAGGAATTTATATACTTCATACTTCTACATGCCACTTTTATGAAGACTGACCATGTATTAGGGCAGAATGACCTTACCAAAATTGTACAAAAGCAGATATTCTAAACATACCATTTACATCAAAATTCAATAAAAAGTTCAATAAAGGACCCTTAAATAAAGATCAAACAAGTATTTGGAGACTATGTAACACAATTCTAAAGAACTTGTGGGTAAAAGAACAATCAATAGAAAAATAGCAAATTGCATAAAAGAAAATGATAATACTGAGGCAACATAAAGAAACCTATGAGGTGCAGTTAACTAATGGATTAAGTGAAAATTTATGTTTCCATACAATTTAATAAGCAAGACAAAAAGAATAAATCAATGAATTGAGCACACAGACAAAAAATTGAATAAATAAAAAACTCAGCTAAATAGCAAATTAGAAATTTTGAAAGTTAAAATAGACAATAATAAAACTGGAAAGCAAAAAGATCATTGAATTGACAAAAAATATTAAGATCTAGTTTTCTCAACAAAACAAAACAAATATGTAATCAATCTGATTTTTAAAAAGGAAAAGGAAAACTAGATAGCTTATATAAAAAATGAAAAGGAATTAATAATAATTGAGGAGGAAATAAAGGAAGTTATCAGAAGCTATTTTGCTCCATCATATGACAACAAAACTAATAAGTTACAGATGAATACTTACAAAAATATAAGATACTCATATTAACAATACTCAGGCAATCCAATATCAGAAAAATAAATGGATAGAGTCATAAACAAACTACCTAAGAAAGCTTCAGGACCATAATATGTATTACAAGTGAAATCATCAAATATTCAAAGAATTAATTCCAATATTATATAAACTGCGTGCAACAACAAGAAAGGAAGGCACCCTTCTAATCTCTTTTTATGATACCTAAACTAGAGACAGAAAATCAGAGATAGAAAACATTTTTATCACCACTTCCCTTCTCATATCCCCTTCTCTGTTGGGTAAGATACATTTGTATACCTGAGCATGTGTGTGTGTGTGTGTGTGTGTGTGTGTGTGTGTGTGTGTGTGTGTGTGTGTGTGTGCATGTGTTCTTCCCTATTTGAACCAGTTCTGATGTGAGGTTCAAGTGTTGTGCCATCCTGCCTTCCCCACCACTGTAAACGTTCTCCTTTTGTGACTGTTTTATGAGATAGTTTTCCCTATTCTTTCTCTCACTTCCCCCTTCCCTCAGTGCATCTCTCTTTCTCACCCTTTCATTTTTTTGACATCATCCCAACATAATCGATTCACACCTCTGCCCTCTATCTATGTCCTTTTAACTGTTCTAATAAAGATAAAGTTCTTAGTTGTTACATGTATTATCTTCCTATATAGGAATGTAAACCTTAGTAAGTCCCTTATGCTTTACCTTTCATCTTTGCCTTCTTATGCTTGCCTTGAGTGTTGTACTTGAAAGTCAAATTTTCTATTCAACTCTGGTTTTTTTAATTAGGAATGCTTGAAAACCCTCTATTTCATTAAATATACATTCCCCCTCAAAGGATTATACTCAGTTTTGTTGGGTAGATTATTGGTGGTTGTAATCCTAGCTCCTTTGCCTTCTCTTTTAATGTGTAAGAGGCTAGATCTTGTGTGATTCTGACTGTGACTCCATGATTATATCTATCTATCTATCTATCTATCTATCTATCTATCTATCTATCTATCTATCTAGATATACCTGTCTTAAAGACAATTGGGATTAAGTGACTTGCCCAGAATCACATAGCTAGCAAGTATCTGAAGTCACATTTGAACTCGGGTCCTCCTGACTCCAGGGTCAGTGTTTTATCCACTGTACCACTTATTTTCCCCCTCCATGATATTTGAACAGTTTCTTTGGGAACTCTGGAATTTGCCAATAATATTTCTTGGAGTTTTCATTTGGGAATCTCTTTTATGAGGCAATTAGTGGATTCTTTCAATTTCTATTTTAGTGATTCTGAGTTATCAGGATAGTTTTCCTTGATCATTTCTTGAAATACGATGTCTATGTTCTTTTTTTTTTTATCATGGTGTTCAGGCAGTCCAATTATTCTTCAATTATCTCCCTTAGATCTGTTTTTCAGGTTGTTTTCTGTTGGGATATTTCAAATTTTCTTCTATTTCTTCATTCTTTTGACTTTGTTTTATTGTTATTTGATGTCTCATTAACTTCCACTTGCCCAATTCTGTATTTTAAGAAATTATTTTCTTCAGTAAGCTTTTGTATCTCTTTTTCAATTTGGGCAATTCTGTTTTTTAAGGAATTCTTTTCTGCTGGGAATTTTTGTGACTCTTCAACCATTTGTTCAAATCTATTTTTACGGTGTTATTTTCTTCCTTATTTTTTACCCCTCTTTTGCCAAGTGGTTAATTTTTTTTTGATATTTTTTTGCATCATTCTCATTTCTTTCCCCCATTTTCCCTCTACCACTCATCTCTTCTTTAGCTCTTCCAGCAATTCTTGTTGGGCTTGTCTCCAATTTATACTTTTTCTTTGAGGTTTTGTTGTTTCCATATTGTTATCTTCTTCAGAGTTTGTGTATCGATCTCCCCTGTCACTATACTGGCTTTTAAAATTAGGTTCCTTTTTGTTGTAATTTGCTCATTTTTATAGCCTATTTCTTTAATGTCAATGTTGGACATTGCTCATGGGATGGAGGAGTCACTGTCCCAAGCTTCAAGTTTTTTCATCTTGCTATTTTCAGAGCTAGTTCTAGAGGTCTGCAAGTTTTCGGTGTTTCGAAGACAGTGTGATCTAGGAAGAGGTGTGGTCATTGCTCTCTTGATCTTTACTCAGGAAAGGTCCCTGCTCTCCTGTATTTTTGTAAGCACTAGCACTCCTCTGGCTCTGTTGTCAAGTCCTCTGTTTCCCTACAGTCACAAATACTGTTTTTCCACTCTGTCTTGGAGCTGTGATCAGGGCACTGATTCTCCTTGGTGACTGACCATAAGAGCTCTTCTCTGCCCCAGAATTGTAACCAGGTACTGCCTCTGGGCAATGGAATTGTTAAATAGCACATGGTTCCTCATCCCGTGTCAGCTCAGGGTCCCCTATAATCTCTTTATGATGAGTTGTTCAACCTCTTTACTTTCTCTGAGCTCCAAAGCTGCTGCTGCCTCCATGGTCTACTGGAAATATTGCTACAACATGGCTTCCAGGCTGGTCCCCTCTTCTGTGGAACAGACATCTCCTGTGAAACTCCTAAGTTTGTCGTAAGCTGGAAAAATGTCTCATCCTGATTTTTTGTGACTGTGTTGCTCCAGAATTTGACTTGATTTGTTATTTTAAAGTTGTTTGTAGGGGAATATTGGGAGAGTTAGGTTGGGTTGCTACCTTTACTCAGCTACTTTTGTCTCTATCCTCTAAGGAAGAAATTATCTTTTGGATCTATGGATAGGAGAAAGGTTGACAAATAAACAAATGACAAAACATATAATGAGCAATTTTAATCACAACTTTAAAAAGAATTTGTACAAACAACTCTAATGTAATTAATATGAGAAGCAAAACAGATAAGCAGAAATTTTTGCAACAAATTTCTCTGATAAAAGTTCTAAATGCGGGAGGCGGAGCCAAGATGGCGGAGTGAAAGCAACGACTCACCTAAGCTCCTGGAAAAACTCCTTTGGATATCTCTGGGGGGAGAGTCTGACCAGACTTTGGAGGTGTAGAATCCAGTGGGAGACGGACTTTGACAGATTCAGAGCCCAGGCTGGACTGGAAGGTCCACGGGAGGGATCTGTTCAGCGGGGGTAAGACCCCGGCGCACAGCGCAGCGCGGTCGGCGCGGCAGGGTGGAGGCGACCCGAGGGGCCCGAGAGTGGCGGGCGAGACCAGCGGAGCAGGAGATAAGCCAGGCCGAGCCAACGATATCAGCGCAACAGCCTTTGAAATCTTCAGCCTAAAGACGGGACTTCAGTGGGTCACTACTTGAACATCCAGGAGCTGGGATGCCGGAGTGATCAGTAAGTGCTCTCCCCTCCCCCCCGATGACCGTGAGGGAACCATAAAATTCTTCCCCAGATTAATCCTGGATCAGTGGGAACAGCAGAAGGGGGCGGGTGGTCTCATAACACCACAGGCTGGAAAAGTGGCAAAGGGGGATTCTTCCCACCGTGGTGGAGGCTATCTGGAGGGACAGACGACCCAGGGCAGAGAAAATTCGCACTGAGATCCAAGCAAGCCTCAGCCTGGGAGACAAGCCCCAGGAGGGGCAGGAACACGCATTAGTCTCTAGGCGTGCCCCAGCTCTCCAGGGGAAAGGGAAGACAATAGGGAAGCTGGGATCACCATCCCCGGACCTTGCCTTTGCCTCAGGCCAGCTGAGGAGATATCCTGAGACCAGACCACACCTCCCACACACCTATCAAGCTAACTCCAGGGTTGATCTGGGAAACAACAACAACAACAACAACAACAACAACAACAAAAGCCTGCTTTTAGCCTAGACAAACATCAACTCAACTTAAAAGATCTGTATCTTCTGACTGAAAGAACCAAAAGCTACAACACTCAGCCAACATCATGAATCGGAAAAAGCAGACGAAAAGTGAAAAAACCATAGAATCTTTCTATGGGGATAAGGACCAAAACACAAACACCAAAGAGGTTAGAGTTGAGACTGTACTTCCATCTGAAACCTCAGATGGGACTATGAATTTCTCGCAAGCACAACTAGATTACCTGGAACGTCTGAAGAAGGATATAAAAGAAAAACTGGCCAATGATTTTAAAACTATAAAAAAAGAATTCACTGATGAGAACATCAATCTGAAAAAGAAAATTGAAGAAATGGAAAAGGAAGTTCAAAAATTAACTGGAGAGAATAATTCCCTAAAAGGAAGAGTTAATCAAACGGAAAAGGAAACTCAAAACCTAATAGGGAAAATTGATCAGATGGAAAAGGAAACCCAAAACCTAACTGGGAAAATTGGTCAAATGGAAAAAGAAGTACAAAAATTAAATGGAGAAAACAGCTCCTTAAAGGGAAAAATTGGCCAGATGGAAAAGGAGATGCGAAAGCTAACTAAAGAAAACAATACGATCAAGATTAGAATTGGGCAAGTAGAAACTAATGACTCAATGAGGCAACAAGAATCAGTCAAACAAAATCTAAAGAATGAAAAGATAGAAGAAAATCTAAAATATTTAATTGGAAAAACAACTGACCTGGAAAATAGATCCAGGAGAGAAAATCTAAGAATTATTGGCCTGCCAGAAACCCATGATGAAGAAAAGAGTCTGGACAATATCTTCCAGGAAATCATCAAGGAAAACTGCCCAGAAGTACTAGACTCAGAGGGCAAAATAGTCATCAAAAGAATCCACCGTTCCCCACCGGAAAGGGATCCCAAACTCAAAACCCCAAGAAATATAGTTGCCAAATTCCAGAGCTATCAAGTGAAGGAGAAAATACTACAAGCAGCCAGAAAGAAACAATTTAAATATCAAGGTCACACAGTCAGGATCACACAGGACCTTGCAGCTTCTACATTAAAAGATCGAAAGAATTGGAACCCAATATTCTGTAAGGCAAAGGAGTTGGGACTCCAACCAAGGATCAACTACCCAGCAAAGTTCAGCATAACATTTCAGGCAAGGAGAAAGTCATTCAACGAAATAAGGGATTTCCAGAGCTTCCTGACCAAAACACCAGAACTCAATAGACAATTTGATCTTCAAATGCAGGTCTCCAGAGAATCATAAAAAGGTAAACAGAGGGGAAAAAACAAAAACAAAAACTTGCAACTCAATTAGGGCAATCTGTTTACCTCCCTATAAGGGAAGATGATACCTGTTAATCTTGAGAACTGTGCAGCTGTTATGATAAAAGGGATATATGTAGAGGGAACGGGCATAAAGTAAATGATGTCATGTCAAAAATATGATTTAAGTATGAGAAGGGAATGTAATAGGAGGTGTGGAAAGGGGGAAGCAGAAAATGGCAAATTATATCACAGGAAGAAGTACAAAACTATAGTAGAGGGAAGGAGGGGAGGGAGATGAGCATTGTTTGAGAGGTACTCTCATCTGATTTGTTCAAAGGAGGGAACAATAATCTTAAGTAGATAATCCTAACTAGCTCTATAGGTAGTAGGAGGGGAAGGGGGAAGAAAGGGGAGGGTGGCTAAAAGGGAGGAAAGAAGCAATAAGAGTAAAGGGGACTAAAAGGGAGGGGGGCTAAAAGAAGGAGGGGAAGGCTGCAGGAGGAGGGGGAGAAAAGTGAATACTATTGAGGAGGGGAAGGGAGACGGGAGAGTTAAAAGCACAAATGGTGGGAAAGAGGGTGGAGGGAAATACACAGATTGTAATCATAACTGTGAATGTGAATGGGATGAACTCTCCCATAAAACGGAGACGGATAGCAGAATGGATTAAAAGCCATAATCCAACAATATGCTGCTTACAAGAAACACATTTGAAATGGGGGGATACACATAGGATAAAGGTCAAAGGATGGAGCAGAATATATTGTGCCTCAGCTCATGTAAGAAAGGCAGGAGTAGCAATCCTAATCTCAGACAAAGCAAAAGCAGAAATAGATCTAATCAAAAGGGATAAGGATGGAAACTATATCCTACTAAAAGGCACCATAGACAATGAAGCAATATCATTACTAAACATGTATGCTCCAAGTGGTATAGCATCCAGATTCTTAGAGGAGAGGTTGGGGGAGTTGAAGGAAGAAATTGATAGCAAAACTATACTAGTGGGGGACCTCAACCTCCCCCTCTCTGAACTAGATAAATCCAACCTCAAAATAAACAAGAAAGAGGTTAAGGAGGTAAATAAAACTCTGGATAAGGTAGATATGATAGATCTTTGGAGAAAATTAAATGGGAATAGAAAGGAATATACCTTTTTCTCAGCGGTACATGGAACATTTACAAAAATTGACCATGTACTAGGACATAAAAATCTCACAATCCAGTGCAGAAAGGTAGAGATAATCAATGCATCCTTTTCAGATCATAATGCATTAAAAATTACATGTAATAAAAGGCCATGGAAAGAGAAACCAAAAATCAATTGGAAACTAAATAATCTAATTCTAAAGAAGGATTGGGTTAAAGAAGAAATCATAGAAACAATCAACAACTTCATTTAAGAGAATGACAATAGTGAGACAACATACCAAAACTTATGGGACACTGCAAAAGCAGTTATTAGGGGAAGTTTTATATCTCTGAATGCTTACATAAATAAAATAGAGAAAGAGGAGATCAATGACTTAGGCTTGCAGTTGAAAAAGCTAAAAAAAAGAACAAATTGAAAATCCCCAAGTAAATACCAAATTAGAAATACTGAAAACCAAAGGAGAGATTAATAAAATTGAAATAAAGAAAACTATTGAATTAATAAATAAAACCAATAGTTGGTTTTATGAAAAAACTAATAAAATTGATAAACCTTTGGTTAATCTGATCAAAAAAAAGAAAGAAGAAAACCAAATTACTAACATTAAAAATGAAAGGGGTGAACTCACCTCCAATGAGGAGGAAATTAAAACAATAATTAGAAACTACTTTGCCCAACTTTATGCCCACAAATTCGACAATCTAAATGAGATGGATGAATATTTTAAAAAATACAAATTGCCCAGATTAACAGAAGAGGAAGTTGAATACTTAAACAACCCCATCTCAGAAAAAGAAATTGAACAAGCCATCAATGAACTCCCTAGGAAAAAATCTCCAGGGCCAGATGGATTCACAAGTGAATTCTATCAAACATTTAAAGAACAGTTAATTCCAATACTACATACACTATTCTTGAAAATTGGGGAAGAAGGACTCCTTCCAAATTCTTTCTATGATACAAATATGGTTTTGATACCCAAACCAGGAAGAGACAAAACAGAGAAAGAAAATTATAGACCAATTTCCCTAATGAATATAGATGCAAAAATTTTAAATAAGATTTTAGCAAAACGAATACAGCATCTTATCACGAGATTAATACATTATGATCAGGTAGGATTCATACCAGGACTACAGGGCTGGTTCAATATTAGGAAAACTATTAGCATTATCGATCACATCAACAACAAAGCTAACAAAAACCACATGATTATCTCAATAGATGCAGAAAAAGCTTTTGACAAAATACAACATCCATTCCTACTAAAAACATTGGAGAATGTAGGAATAAAGGGAACTTTCCATAAAATAATAAGCAGTATCTATCTAAAACCTTCAGCAAGCATTATATGCAATGGGGATAAGCTAGATGCATTCCCAATAAGATCAGGGCTGAAACAAGGTTGTCCATTATCACCACTATTATTCAATATGGTACTAGAAATGTTAGCTGTAGCAATTAGACAAGATAAAGATATTCAAGGAATTAGAATAGCCAAAGAAGAAACTAAGTTATCACTCTTTGCAGATGATATGATGATTTACCTAGAGAATCCCAGAGATTCAAGTAAAAAATTACTTGAATTAATAAACAACTTTGGCAAAGTTGCAGGGTACAAAATAAACCCACACAAATCTTCTGCATTCCTATATATTAGCAACAAAGTTCAACAGCAAGAGATAGAAAGAGAAATCCCATTTAAAGTTAGGGTAGACAGTATAAAATACTTAGGAGTCTACCTGCCAAAACAAACCCAGGGACTATATGAACACAATTACAAGACACTTTTTGCACAAATAAAGTCAGATTTAAGTAAGTGGAAAAACATTAGTTGCTCATGGGTAGGCCGTGCTAATATAATAAAAATGACAATTCTACCCAAATTAATATACTTATTTAGTGCCATACCAATTAAACTATCAGACAATTACTTTCTAGAGCTGGATAAAATAATATCAAAATTCATTTGGAAAAACAAAAGGTCCAGAATATCAAAGGGACTAATGAAAAGAAATGCCTGGGAAGGTGGCCTAGCGCTACCAGACCTTAAACTGTACTATAAAGCAGCAATTATCAAAACCACTTGGTATTGGCTAAGAAACAGAGAGGTAGACAAGTGGAATAGACTTGGCACTCAAGATGCAGTAGGCAAGGAATATAGCAACCTTCTGTTTGATAAACCCAAGGACCCCAGCTTCTGGGATAAGAACTCATTGTTTGATAAAAATTGCTGGGAAAACTGGATAACAGTGTGGCAGAAATTAGGCATAGACCCATACCTGACACCGTACACAAGAATAAAGTCCAAATGGGCACATGATTTAGGTATAAAGATTGATACCATGAATAAACTGGAGAAGCAAGGAATAGTGTATTTATCAGATCTATGGAGAAGGGAAGAATTCTTTACTAAAGGAGAGATAGAATGCATTATGAAATGCAAAATGGATAACTTTGATTACATTAAACTGAGAAGTTTTTGCACAACCAAACCCAATGCAACCAAAATCCGGAGGGATGTAGTAAATTGGGAAAGAATTTTTACAGCTAAGCTCGGGGATAAAGGCCTCATTTCTAGAATATATAGAGAACTGACCCAAATGTATAATCATACAAGTCATTCCCCAATTGATAAATGGTCAAAGGATATGAACAGGCAATTTTCAGAGGAAGAAATTAAAGCTATCTATAATCATATGAAAAAATGCTCTAAATCACTATTGGTTAGAGAGATGCAAATCAAAACAACTCTGAGGTACCACATCACACCTATAAGATTGGCAAACATGACAGAACAAGAAAATGATAAATGCTGGAGAGGATGTGGGAGAGTTGGAACACTAATTCATTGTTGGTGGAGCTGTGAGCGCATCCAACCATTCTGGAGAGCAATTTGGAACTATGCCCAAAGGGCTACAAAAATGTGCATACCCTTTGACCCAGCAATATCGCTACTAGGACTATATCCCCAAGAGACCATAAAAATGGGAAAGGGTCCCACATGTACAAAAATATTTATAGCAGCACTCTATGTAGTTGCCAAAAACTGGAAGTCAGGGGGATGTCCATCAATTGGGGAATGGCTGAATAAATTATGGTATATGAATGTAATGGAGTACTATTGTGCCATAAGAAATGATGAACAAGAAGACTTCAGAGAGGCCTGGAAGGACTTATATGACCTGATGCTGAGTGAAAGGAGCAGAACCAGGAGAACTTTATGCACAGCAACAACCACAGTGTGTGAGAGTTTTTTCTGGTAGACTTAGATTTTTGTAATAACACAAGAACTTCTGAAAAAAAAAAAAATCCCAATGGTGGACCTCAAGGCAAAATACCTTCCACACTCAGAGAGAGAAATATGGAAGTCACTCACATAATGTAGCAGATCATGTTTGTGTATGTGTATCTGTTTGTGTATCATGTTCTGATTTGTTATACGGATTCTTTCATTTATCTTAGTCTGACTACATAGCATGACTATAGTGAAAATATACTCAATAGGAAAGTATATGTAGAATCTATACAGAATTGTATGCAGTCGTGGGGAGGGAGGGAGGTAGTGGGGGGTGGGTGGGGAGGGATAAAATCGCAATTGTATGGCAGTGATTGTTAAACAAAAAAATAAAAAATAAAAAAAAAAAGTTCTAAATGCAAGTTATACAAGGACCTGATTCAAATTTGTATGACTAAAATCATTTCCGTAATAGATAAATCATCAAAGGATATCAACAGGTACTTTTTAAAATTTTTTTTAATATTTTATTTGTTTTCAGTGTTCTACAATCACTATCATATTACTTAGATTATTTCCCCCCCTTCTCCCTCCCTCCTCCTCTCCCCAAGATGGCATACAATTTTATATAGGTTCTATACATGCATTCCTATTAAATACATTTTCACCATAGTCATGTTGTGTAGAAGAATTAAAATGAATGGGAAAAATCACATAACAAACCAAAACATAATACAAAAGAAAATGATCTGCAACATTCTGCGATTTAATTCCAAAGTTCTTTCTCTGGGTATGGAAGACATTTTGCTTTAAAAGGCCATTGGGAGTTTTTTTAAGTCCTTGTATTGGTTCCAAGTCTACCAGAAAAAAACTGTCGCACATTGTGGTCATTGCTGTGCACAAAGTTCTCCTGGTTCTGCTCCTTTTGCTCAGCATCAGATCAAATCTTTCCAGGCCTCTGTGAAGTCTTCCTGTTCATCATTTCTTATAGTGCAATCGTATTCCATTACATTCATATACCACAATTTATTCAGCCATTCCTCAATTGATGGGCATCTCCTTGATTTCCAGTTTCTGGCCACCACAAAGAGGAGTACTATAAATGTTTTTGTATGTGTGGGACCCTTTCCCACTTTTATGATCTCTTGGGGATACAGTCCTAGAAGCAATATTGCTGGGTCAAAGGGTATGCTCATTTTTGTAGCCCTTTGGGCACAGTTCCAAATTGCTCTCCAGAATGGTTGGATCAGCCCACAGCTCCACCAACAATGAATTAGTGTTCCAACTCTCCCACATGTTCTCTAACATTTATCATCTAACTGTTGTCATGTTAGCCAATCTGATAGGTGTGATGTGGTATCTCAGAGTTGTTTTGAGTTGCATCTTTCTAATCAATAGTGATTTAGAGCATTTTTTCATATGATTATAGATATTTTTAATTTCTTCCTCTGAAAACTGCCCAACAGGCACTTTTCAAAGGAGGACTTCCAAACTATGAACAACCATGTGAAAAAAATGCTCTAAATAATTAATAACTAGAGAAATAAAAATTAAAGGAAATTTGATATTATATCTTTATCTATAGTACTAGAAAGGATGACAAAAGAGTAAAATAACAATTGTTGGAATGTTAGTGGAAAATATACATACTAATGTTTGTAGAGCTATGAATTGGTCCAACTATTTCGGAAAGCAATTTTGAAGTATGCCCCCAAATTCCTAAAATGTATTTTATCTTTGACCCATTAATACCACTTCTAGGCCTATTTCCCAAAAAATTCAAGGAAAAAGAAAGAGGACCTATACTTACAAAAAATATTTGTAGTAGTGCTTTTCATACTAGCTACAAATTAGAAACAAAGGTAATTTCTTCCTACTGGGGAATAGATAGATAAATTATGGTATATCAATGTAACAGAATATTATAGTTTCATAAGAAATAACAAAATTGAGGAGGCAGAGCTAAGATAGCAGAGTAGAAGCAGAAACCTGCCTGAGCTCTCCCCTCAAACCCCTCAAAATACCTGTAAAAATGACTCTAAACAAATTCTAGAGCAGCAGAAGCCACAAAATGAGAGAGTCCCAGCCCAAGACAATCTGGAAGGCAAACAGGAAGAGTCTATTGCACTGGGCTTGGCTCAGAGCACCCAGATGGGACTAGAGTAAGCTTAAGGGCACCGAATCATTAGCAACTGCAGTGGACTTTTCAAACCACAAACACCAAAGACAGCTTCAAAGGTCAGTGGGAAAGCTCTCTCACCTGGGTAAGACAGGAATGTGAACTGACCCCAGGCCCAACCCCAGCCCACAGGACTATGGCAGGCATTGCTTCAGAGGAAGCTGCTTCCTTGAGTTCTCAGCCTACAGAGAGTGGGGGATTTGAGTGGCTGATCTGGGTCACAGTCCTGGTTGGCAGTCCTGGGGCAAGAAAGAGCACTGGTATGGCAGAGTTAATGGTGGCTGTGGAGAAGGAATTCTACTTGCAGTTTCAGGGCTGAAAAGAGTAGATGTGGTTGCTCACAGACCAGAGTGCAGCCCAGGAGAGGAGTACACCCCTCTCCTTTTAATCATATCACTTTGGAGGAACTGAGAATTTACAGGTACCTAGAGATATTTCTGAAAACAGCTGCACAAAACCCCTGAGACTTGAGGCAGTACACCCTCCACTTAACAAAGAGCTCAAAAATAACTGTCTGGGAAAATGACCAAAAAGGGGAAAAATAAGACTATAGAAGGCTACTTTCTTGGTGAAAAGGTATTTTCTTATGACAAGGAAGATCAAAGCATACAACCTGAGGAAGACAGTAAGGTCAAGGCACCTGCATCCAAAACCTCCAAGAAAAATATGAAATGGTGTCAGATAATGGAAGAGCTCAAAAAGAATTTTGAAAATTAAGTAAGAGAAGTAGAGGAAAAATTGAGAAGAGAAATGAGAGTGATGCAAGAAAATAATGAAAAATGAGTCAATAGCTTCCTAAAGGAAACCCAAAAAGTGCTGAAGAAAATAACACTTTTAAAATTAGACTAACCCAAGTGGCAAAAGAAAGCTAAAAAGCCAATGAGGAGAAGAATGCCTTTAAAAGCAGAATTGACCAAATGGAAAAAGGAGGTCCAAAAGCTGACTGAAGAAAATAATTCCAGAATGGAGCAAATGAAAGCTAAAGACCTTATGAGAAATCAAGAAATTATAAGCCAAACAAAAAGAATGAAAAAAATAGAAGACAATATGAAATATCTCATTGAAAAAACAACTGACCTGGAACATAGATCCAAGAAATAATTAAAAAATTATTGATCTACCTGAAAACCATGATCAAAAAAAGAGTCTAGATATCATCTTCAAGAAATTATCAAGGAAAACTACTCTGATATTCTAGAACCAGAGGGTAAAATAGAAATGGAAAGAATCCAATGATCACCTCCTGAAAGAGATCCCCAAAGGAAAACTCCTAGGAATATTGTAGCCAAATTCCAGAGTTCCCAAGCCAAGGAGAAAATATTACAAACAGCCAGAAAGAAACAATTCAAGCACTGTGAAAACAAAATCAGAATAACACAGGATTTAGCAGCTGCTACACTAAAGGACTGGAGGGCTGGGAATATGATATTCCAGAGGTCAAAGGAGCTAGGATTAAAACCAAGAATCACCCACCCAACAAATCTGAGTATAATACTTCATGGGGAAAATGGAATTTCAATGAAAAAAAGGACTTCCAAGCTTTCTTGTTGCAATGACCAGAGTTGAATAGACAGTTTGACTTTCAAATACAAAAATCAAGAGAAACATGAAAAGGTAAACGGGAAAGAGAAACCATAAGGTACTCATTAAAGTTGAACTGTTTACATTCCTACATGGAAAGATGATATTTTTAACTCATGAGACCTTTCTAAGTATTAGGGTAGTTAGAGGGAATATATATATATATATAAATATACACACACAAATATGTATGTATGTATGTATATGTGTATATATAATGTGTGTATGTGTATATTATACATGTGAATGTATATGTGCATGTGTGTATATATACATACACACACATATATATGTGTGTATGTATATGTATTTTTAGACAGAGGGCACAGGGTAAGCTGAATATAAAGGGAGGAATGTACTGGGAAAGAGAGAGAGGGAGAGGTAGAATGTAGGAAATCATCTCACATAAAAGAGGCAAGAAAAGTTTTTACAATGGAGGGGAAGAGGGGGGAGGTGAGAGGAATAAGTGAGCCTTACTCTCATTGGATTTGACTTAAGGAAGGAATGACACACATTTAATTGGGTATGGAAATCTCTCATACCCTGCAGGAAGGCAGGGTAGAAGGGGATAGGGGAGAGAGGATAATAGAAGAGATAACATATTGTGGGAAGGGGTAATCAGAAGAAAATACTATTGTGGGGGGACATGTCAAGGGAGAGAATTAAATAAATGGAGGGCAGGACAGGATAGAGACAAATGTGGTTAGTCTTTTGCAATATGATTGTTATGGAAGTGTTTTGCATGGCTACACATGTATGACATATATCAAATTGCTTGCTGTCTCAATGAGGGTGGGTCAGGAGAGAAGAAGGGAGAGTTACGTGGAACTCAAAGCTTTAAAAATGAATGCTAAGAATTGTTTTTGGATGCAACTGAGAAATAAGTTGTACACAAAATGGTGTATAGAAAACTATCTTGCCCTACAGTATAATAGAGAAGGAGGGGGGGTGATAGAAGGGAGTTCCTATTGGGCAAATGAGTGGTTGGGATGCACCCTGTCCTGGGGTGTGGGGAGGAGTGAGATGGGGAGAAAATGTGGAATTTAAAATCTTGTGGAAGTGGATGTTGAAAACAAAATAAATTGTTAAATAAAACAAAAAAAGTCTGATTGAAGAAATAAAATTGTCAATTTCAAAGGAAATTCAAAAGATCTCTGTAAAAGAAAGAAAGCTAAATTGGAAGATTAACTTATGCAAGACAACAACATTTTAGAGAAAAAACAACTTTGAAAGACTTTAGAATTCTGATCAATGCAATGATAAACCATGAGTCCAAAAAAAGGGAAATGTAATATGCTACTCACTTCTTGCCAGAAAGGAGATGGATTTAAAATGCAGAAAGAGATACAATTTTGGGTCAATTTGGATTTTTTTTGCTGGGATATGTATGTTTAAGGTAGTTTTATTTTGGGGGGGAAGGAAGCTGTTCAATTTTAGGGGGGAGGGGTGAGGGATGGACTATAAATGACTGTAAAATTAATAAATTTATTCAAATTTTAGAATGGAAAAATGAAATCATGGAGAAAATTTTGTTCAAAGCTTTTTTGATCATTAATGTCCATTAAGGCATAAAACAAACTTATGTTCCCTAAAGGTACTTGTCATTGTTATAGAAAATGTCCTATGCAAGGACTAAGTGGAAAAGGAATTCCCTGTTATTGGGGAGATTATCCAAAACCATTTTTCATCATGATATGGTATTGATTGGAAAAGAGATAAATAAATTTAAGCTGAATAGGGATGTGAAAGGAGAGACAATACAGAACAAGAGAATGGGGCTTTAAAGGTAAGGAAAAGGCAAGTAGCCCCATAACATTTCTATTAGAGTACAGTAGTGATGGGAGAAAGGAAAAATAGTTCCCTCTGTCTCCCAACTTTGACACCTGGTAACTGGTCTTTTGTCCTCTCCTGAGGTTGCCTTGGCCAATAACTCCCCTGGGGGCAGAGGCTAGTGGAAATCTGCAAAATCGTTTGGGGACTGTGAAGAGGAAGTGAAGCCTGGAGCAAAGCCCCTTTTCTCACCCTAGCTTTGGTTCTGGTTATACTAGGTTTCAAAGATGTTCAGAAGGAACAAAATAGGATTTCTTGGAGCAGGTCTAAGGATGAAAAAAGGTGACCCAAGAACAGGATGATCTGGGGATATCAGTGCTAGGGGAAAGAACCCTTGAAAAGGCACAAAACTAACCTTTTCCCACTCCCAGAACTATGGGGATTTTAATTTCTATGAAGAGAGGGAAGTAAGACACTGTAACAGAAAGAGAGGAAGAATACAAGACTTAGGTTGGGGAAGGAAGGGAAGACTCCATATTATGAGAAACATACCTTAGTATTTGGTAATTGAGAATGGAGAGGAAGTGGATTAAATTCCACTCTGGAAGTTGACTCCAGAAGGAAGCAGAACAAAAATGATGTTCTTCTAAGCCATAAACAGGTGTCCCTGGTTGGTGAAAGAGCGTGTTTAGGACAAATTGATGCCAAGACCCAATGAAACAGTCTGTCCTAAGTAGGGAGTATTTTTGCTCATAGGAATCCAGAGCAGCACACCCACCTTCTCCCAACCTGGCTCTGGGAAGCAGATACAAAGTGCAAATGTAGGGGATTAAGAAATTTTCTGACAATGGACTCAGTAAATATTAAAATTCAGAATGTGGCCAGAGGTCAGAAAATCCCAAGAGATAATAATTTAAAAACAACTCTGCTTATCCTTATCTTTCACAGGGATTATAAAGAGCCAGAAATTTTCAGCTGGCCCCATGTAGAATTTCCAAACTGTCTTTACTGGGAAAAAAAAAAGGGGGTCAAGGCAGCAAAGGGGCATATTTCAGACTGTCTTGAAGGTGGAATATAAACCTTGAAGAAAAGTACTTCATGCTAAAAAGAGAGAGAGATGTTATAAACAATCTAAATATAGTAATCAATGGTTTTTTTGGTACTAAAAATCAGTATTTTATGTGTAAATGAAATCTTGAATACATTTTAAAGCATATACTTAATAAAAAGCTGACAGAAGTGAAGGCAGCTGAGAGATCAGATCAAGTGGTTGAGAAAATCAGATTAAGGAATACAGAGATTAGAAAGTTTGAGGAATACTATAACATGTGGGGGGAAAGGTGCCCCAGGAGACAGTCATAAAAGCTGAAGGTCTGCATAGGCTAGAAGACATTGTGAGGTAAAGGGGAAAGCTTTCAGCTGGAAAATAGGCATTCCCCACCCTAGAAAATGTGGGAGGAATGAAAATCTTAATTGCATGTGAAGGGGCCAGCAAGACTATGAATGTACCTCCTGGCCCTAGACTGTATCCCCCATCTTTGTCCCAAGACACTCATCTATATGAGATTCCCTTAGGAATTTGGGAGGTGAAAATGACTAAACTGAAATTAATTACCCTATGGAAACCTGGAATGGTTTAAGGAAGGAAGCTAAGAAAAATATGCTCCAAGGAAAGGTGAGTTCCTTCCTACCTGGAGGTGACCAGGAACCTCCCAGTCCAGTTTAGGCTCTGAGGGAGTCTAAGGGAAGAAGGTTCTGGTGATCCAAAGCTAAGCTAAGGGTCTTTGTCCTAGATGAAAGAGCTTTGTAGCACTCCTGCTGACAAGAGATAAAAGACAGCAGCGGCCTATTAAAGATCAGATCCAGGAGAGGTGAAGATCAGTCTGTCCAGTAGAGACGCTGCATTCTCAGAAGAGAATAGCGGTTGAAGAGCCATCCTGGCCTGAGTAGTAAGGGATACTGGTAATGAACCAGTACAGCCACTAAGAGCACCCTCGGAGGTACGGCCCAGCTATGAATTGCCTTGGTCCCATGTGTCCCCTATACATGTTCCTTAATACTCCACCCCTGAATGAATTCCAAGTTTGTCTGTGGGAGAGGATTCACCTGATGTTTAGGGAAAATGCTTTGTAATTACTGTCCTTACTCTTTGAGCAAATGTTTTTGCTAAAGAACTAACCAAGTAGGGGGAAATGCTCTGATTTAAGGGCATTTAAGGGGAAAAGCTCATGAGCTTTCATTTAGGAGGATGGACACTTTACAGGGGTAGCCCTAGAATCTTAGCAGTGGTAAGAAACATCCCTCCAGAGACCCCAAGTGATAGTAGTTGTGTGAGTTGGACAGGTGAGTCAAGAAGGGGGGGTATTACAGTAGGAATTTCCCACTGTGGTTACTATGCTAGCACTTTGGATAAAAAATAATTAGAGATATTTAGAACAAATATTATGTCAATTTTAAAAAAGTTATTCTTTTATGTTAGTAAATATGGCAGTAAGTATATAAAAGAATAATGTGAGAATGGTTATCATTGGTATAATTACCAAAAGTATCTAGAATGAATCAAACTAGAAAAACCTGACTGAACAAATGTCTAAGCATGGCATTTGGGAAAATCTATCAAAAACATATTCAGAAAAGAATACAGTCTGATCCAAGTTGAACAGAATAAAAACAAAGCAAAAGACTGCCCCAAATTGACACTGATAAAATCAGAGTAAGTCAGCTTGGGGTGGCAAAGCCTAGGTCACACCTTGGTTTTTATGAAGCTTTAAAATGGAGAAAGCACTTTGAAATGTAGGAAATGAAATCACATTATGGTAAGGACTTATTGCTAGGCCCAGGACATTGATGCACTCCCCAAATCCCCTTCTCTAAGGGACCCATGCGTATGGTCCGTACTGAGTGCAGTTCTATGGGAGCCTGGCCTTTGGTGGCACGGTGGCAGGCTCCCCTTCTCATGCTGTTTTGCTCACTGAAGTCCTACCATGGCACCCCAGGGACACATTTTTAGAGATTAGGTTTTGGCTCATATCTATGTTTTTCCAAAGGTTAGAATAGAAAGGTACCAGGGTACAATGTAAATCAGGTATGAGAGGTATTTAGTTGTTATAGACAAAAGAAATGTGAATAGACACAAAGTGCCCATTGATAGAACAATTTAAAACAGGATTAACAACAATTTATAACTGCATTATACTTACTCAGGAGGCTGATATTCAAACTTATAAGAGCATAAAGCAGTTTTCAGGATTGCTGATTAGACATTTTATATTCATATTTCACCTTATCTCTGTTCTATTCAAATGACTCCTGGTCCATATCATCTAGTAAAACAGTCCAGGTTTGACAGAACCCTCTTGTAAGTGGTCATCATCTCCAGGAGGGTTGGAGTAGTTGCTGGGTTCCTCCCTTTGCTGACATTCAAGTTAAACCTGATAGAACCCAGGACCTCTTGACTTCTTGAACTCAGAAGTTCAACTCCAAAACTGGACATGCTAATAACCTCAAGAAATATTTGTCTAACATCAGGAAAATAAACACAAAAAAGTCATCCAAACCCAGGATTAGGCTTGCATAAGTAAGACATATGCATTTAGTCAGTTCATGGCCTCATGATGTTCAGGGTGGGAGATGGGGCAAACTTCTATTCTGCCCAGCTCCTTGAAGGAAGTGACTCAAAACTCTCTTGATAGGATCCAAAGTTAAAAGGGAAGAGCAACCTGAAAGTGGGGAACAGTCTTTCTATACATGGCCACCAAAGCTTCCACATAGTTGACTGGAAGTAGGTAGTAGCCAGTAGGTTCTGTATGTGTTTTGTGGGGCTGGGTCAACTCAATGCCTCCCCTCTGCCCCAGTAATGCAGAGAAACTTAGATAAATCAATAACCTTCAGAAGTTTGCATCTGTCTGCTTCACATGCTCTCCATGTTAGTCTGATGTTCTTTTGAAGATCAATTTTTAACCTCCTTCCTCCCCAAAAGCTAGCTCTTTCTTTTGTACATTCATTGACATTTTAAGTGAAGGAAATCTATAAAAATTTCAGTAAAACTGAACATCCTGAAATCATTTGCAAATTTTCTCACTATTTGCGCTAACCATGAAGTTGTAACATTGGCTTAGCCTTGTTATTATGCAACAGCTTTCAAGCTTCTCTTGGGATGGAGTCCAGAATATTTATACATTCATTGACCATTTAATAGTTAAACTATATTGCTCAAAGTGGAGTAAAAGCCAAATTATAACTTAATTATATGTCATATTCCATGAAAGCTTTCCAAATTACCAAAGTATATGGGACATGACCCTCCCCCCCAGTCCCTGTTCTTTACAAGTAAGTTGTTTATTGAGTTATTTTAGCTCTCCTCCATCAGAGAGCATGAATAAAGAGAAATCATTAATTTCTTCAGTACTTGGAGTTTTATAGATCTAAGCTCATCAGTTCAATACAGAAAAATCTTACATGTGGGAAAAGCACTTAAGTTAGTCAGACAAATGCCTGAGATAATCAAACACTCTCACTTATTCCTAGTTTCACCAAGCCATGTGTGTGGTCAGTTACTAGTAGTTAATCTGAAAAGTCCCCTATCAATAATCAGTCTAGAAACTTCCACAAGTGTATCATGTAATGTCCATTCTTCCTATAGTTTCTGTTATCTTTTTTTAAGAAAAACTTCATGTAACCTGATATAAATTACAGAAATGAAACAGTAAGATGCACATGGGAAAATTTTTATGTTGAAATGATCATTTCTGTTACATTATTTCCATGCCATGGATAGTTTAAATTTTGCAAGTTGTTGAAGGAAGAGTTACTGCCACTGTCACTGATGACACTTTCCATATTAGAATATTCAGTTATTTTTAAATGATATGGTAGCTGGCTAAAATGTTAATTTATCATGAGGTTAAAAAAGTTGCCTTTAAATTTTATCTTTTTGCTTTGGCTTATTCATCTATAAAATGGGAATAATAATGTCTTTAGCACTAACCTCATAGGAATGTTGTGAAGATCAAATGAGATAGCATATAGAAAGTACTTTGAAAATCTTAAAATATTATAGAAATATTAGCTAATATTATTTATAATTATTATTATACATCCTTCATGCTGCCTGTGATCTCTAATTGCTGAGATTGCATTTGCCATTGCATTGGTCTCATCTTATTACTTTAATTCGCTGGATATTGAAATATGGTAACTTTTATTACTTCAGTTCTTTCAATGTTATTTCTTTTTACTTAAGTCTGATAAATCAGATATATCTCATTAGATTATGATGTATGGACATATAACTGTTATTCATTAAGCTACAAAGGCCTGTTAGGCAAATCAAATGTCTGTATTTAGAATTAATTCTCCCATATTACTTTCTTATAAAATAAACATTCTAAAATAGTATTTGTAATTTTCATGATCATTAAATTAGGCTTATTTTCATTATACACATACAGACTCTTAAGAGCTTGGACATGAAAGATATCCTTTGAAGTTATTTGATCTCATCCTCTCCTTTTTTTCAAAAGGGAAAATCTAACCTTTTCCAGATAGATGGTTGATTCTTTTAAATAATTTTTATGGAAGAGTGTATCAGTATAGAACATCTAGAGGGACAGTCCCACCTCCAGGAGATAACAAAGACAGAGGGGCAGCCTGCATCAGCATGGTTGTAAATAGGTTTTTTTGGGGAGCTTAGTCACAAGGCCATCCTGGGTGGCAGCAGGACAATGGTACATCTCAATGCCACACTTAGGCCAGGCCAGAGAGCATATAGAAGCAGAACAAAGAAGGCTTCGTGCCAAGAGGTGGTTCCTGGTCCCATGGGTGGGGACATGGGAATTTACAATAACTCTGATGACACAGGTATGTTCTCAGGCTCTTGTTCCCACCACACAAAGGGATTCAATAACTTTTCTTAAAAGACTGTTTAAATCATTCTTACATTTAAGAAGTTTTTCCTTCTTCAGCTCCGCTTGGCATCAAAGCCCTTCACAGCTGACCCTCTGCCAACCTTTCCAGTCCTCTCACACCTGCTCCCTGATATGTACTCTTTAATCCAGTGACACTGGCCTCCTTGGGAACACTGGCTGTCCCTAATGACTGGAATGCTCTGCCTCAAGACTTCTCTGGCTCCCTTCAAGACTAGGCTCACCTTCTGCAAGTCATCCCTGAAACCTATTAGTGCTTTCCCTATGAGATCACCTCCAATTTATCTTTTATCTATTTTGTTTGCACATAGTTGTGCTCATGTTGTTTTCTGCACTAGAATGTGCACTCATTGAAGGCGAGGACTGCTTTTTTTCTCTGTTTCCCCAATATTTTGCAGAGACCAAGTAAGAAATTGATAAATGATTACTGACTTGACTTTGAAAGTGGGAACCTGAATGGTATCTGGAAGCTTCCTCTTCAAACTGTAAGCAGGAAAGTGGGAAAGCACCTTTTCCAGGAATGGTTGCTGCAAATATTTGATTTTTTTAAAAAAATCTTTTTCGGTTCTAATTACATACTTTTACAGATTCTATGTTTTTGGTTAACCAAGGTTTCTATTAGTCTAGTAATGAATGAATATTGAGAGCTACGCTTTCTAGACTTTATAGGTCCTCTGTTTTGACCTGGATTGGGAGCTCAAGTCATACTTCTCAGAAAGTACTCCCACAAACATATAATCAAATACATGAGGCAATAGTGCTGGTTGGTCTACAGGTGACACATGTAAAGTAGGAATGACAATTTTGCGTTCTCTACCTCATACAATGTGTGACAGCAAAGTACTTTGTAAATCTGAAAGTGCTATATAAATGTCAGTTTTATTTTTATTATGTACAAAATACTATGTTAGGTGTTTTCATGGAACACCAAGAAATATAATACATAATCCTTGCCATCAATATGCTTACAAGCAAATTTAAGAGACGGGGCATACATGGGTAGGTAAAAAATTAAAGAACAAGAATTATACAAGAGCATAAGATAATAATACAGAAAATGTCACAAAGTAGCATGTGATTAAGGGCCAAATCAATAGTTAAGACAGTGAGGGGTAGGGGAGATAATTGAATTAGAGTGAGGCAAGAGATAGATCTTAAAAGATGAATATGATTTGGATAGGAAGAGAGAAGCAGGAAACAGGCATTTCAGGAAAAAGAATTCGTAGGAACAAAAGTATAGAAAGTACGAGGGAAAAAAGAAGTGTTCAGGGGACAATAAATAGATTCTTCATAATGCAGTAAAGAGCTCACATAGTGGATAGTGAAAGATGAACCTAGAAATGGAAGTTGAGGCCTGACTATGGAGAATGCTAAGTCACAGATTAGAGAGTTTGAGGTTTATCTTATAACCCATGGAGAGCCTTTGAAGGGTTTTGATAAAGGCAGTGGCATAATGAAAATGAAATATTTGGTAGATTAATCTCAGGAACAGCTCCAGTTAAAGTGGAAGAAGAAAGAGAGCTATAGAAAGAGACAGAGTTAGGAGGGGAACCAGAAGAGAACAGTATGAAAGCTAAGGGAAGATGTTCTATGAGGTGTCTTGTCAAATGCTAAAGAGGGATCAGAGGAGCGTGAGGATGTAGAGAAAAACATGGAAATCATATCAATTCAGAATTTTATTTGTCATCACAAAGTCATTTTATGAAATTATTAGTAGACACTTTTTTATATGATCCTGATATTTGTAACTAGAAAGGTTGAAAGATAAGATATTTAAAGCATATTAACCAACTAGATAGAATTCTTCACAGGAATTAAAAACAAGCAGGAAAAGGGAAGGCAGAAGAATTTACTGGTGGTGGGAAAGAATTAAGAATACCTATTCCCAAAGTGATTCTGATGTTATAATACTCATCACAAGAAAGATCTATTTAAAAGGGACAGTAAGAACTTGAAAGAAAAACAAAAAAAGGACGGAATGCTCCTGATTAGGCTCAATGATTAGAAAATAATATGTATCATGAATCATAAACCTGCATGCTGTTTTTATGAACTTGCTTTACATATTGGCTTTGGTGTCAGAACATCACGGTTAACTAAATATTAGATTTACAGTTTGTATCAGAAGAGTTTCAGTTAATTCATTTTTCTCATTTGTCACTGATAAGCAGTGGAATTGCAAAATTAAAATTAAAAAATAAATGCCTTTTTCAATAACAAATGGCCACTGCTCTAACTGATAAAACTTGTGATGAACTATTTACAGATCAAATATAGTCCTTTTTCTCAGCAGTCATAGAATCATGCCTTCAGAAACATGATCTGAAGAATATAAGCACAAGAAAAGACTATCAGGATACAAAGTGTCAAAGAATAAGCTATTTAGTCAGTTTATTCTGTGAAACCAGAGACAACTTCAAGGACTTAGTGTGCTTCCCAAGGAAAGCAGAAATCTAAATGTTGTTTTGATACAATTGGGGAAATGGAAATTTGACTACAAATTTTGTTACTTCTCGGTAGTGATTTTAATCTTTATTCTCATTCCCTAACTACATGCAGGTGATATCAAATTACTGCCCCCCCCCCCATGAGTAATCAGTCATTTACTTTTTCTCTTTAAATATCAATACAGGCATACTTCATTTTATTGTGCTTCACTTTATTGTGCTTTGTAAATATTGTGAGTTTTTTTCTTACAAATTGGAAGCCTGTGGCAACCCTATATCGATCAAGTCTATTGATACCATTTTTCCAACATCATATACTCATGTCAAGTCTCTTTGTAACATTTTGGTAATTATCACAATATTTCAAAGATTTTTGTTATTATTAAATCTGTTACAGTGATCTATAATCAGTGATCTTTTATGTTATTATTGTAACTGTTTTGGAGAACTATGCCCATATAAGATAGTGAATTGAATCAAAAAATACTGTATGTATTCTGACTGCTCCACAGACTGGCTGTTCCCATCTCCCTCCCTCTTCTCAGGCTTTCCTATTCCCTGAGACACAACAGTATTGAAATTAGGTCAATTAATCATCCTATAATGGCCCATAAGAAAGAAAAAGTCTATTCATGTGGTAAACTTCATTGTCTTATTTTAAGAAACTGCCACAGCCTCCACCAACCTTCAGTGCCCACCATTCTAATAAGTCAGCAGCTATCAACACTGACACTAGACCCTCCACCAGTTAACAGATTATGACTCACTGAAAATTCAGATGATGGGTAATTTTTTTTAGCAATAAAGCATTTTAATTAAGGTATGTACATCTTAAAAGACATAACACTGTTGCACACTCAATGGATTACACCATAGGGTAAATATAACTTTTATATGCACTGGGAAACCAAAAAAAAATTGTGTGACTGCTTTACTGCAATATTCATTTTGTGCAGTGGTCTGGAACCAAACCTGCAATATCTCTCAAGTATGCCTGTATCAGATTTTTATGTGTGATGTTATTTGATGCTCTCCATATCCAGAACCTTAAGACTCTTTGCTGAATTAACTATTTATGACATATAGGTATAAGACTTCTGATGAGTCTATAAGTTTTAGATCTTTTTTTCATTTCTAAATCCTGAATTATATTTCCCAACATGTTTTTCACTGTCTTCCCCTGTGCCCACCTTTGTACTGAAGTCATCAAATATGAAGCCATCAAGATATATGCTGACTTAGTTTGGAGCATTATTCTATGAAGCATTTGACAAAGTACTCCAAGCCAAGATGTTGTCATATTATCTGCAATTATCTTCATAAATGTGGTCTTTTTTGCTTATGTTTATCATAATTACTACAAGGCATGATGACCAAGGATCCAATGTGATATTTTTTGTTACCCTGCGGGTATGAAGTGTTGACCTGAAAACTTGGTTAGAGAAAAGGCAACAGGCTAAATGCATACATTTTATGATTTAATTAATTAACCAATTCCCCATAAAGATAACGGTTACATAGTGTTATGGAGCCAGGATCAGAACTGGCTGACTCAGTACAGAAATTGACTGTCTTAAGTACATTTTACCATGAGAAAGGAGCTCTCTTAGAAAAACACATTGTAAATTTGGTAAGACAGTTAACAAAGTAGTGTCAGTTGGGTTTTATGAATCTTCTTTCTACAGCATGTCTCTGTGATGTAAGATAAGAAGAAAGTCCCACCACTCTGATGACAGATATCCTGTCCTAAACAGGCCTCTGAAGTTGTGGCATCTTAACAGAGTTGACAAAGCTGAAGTTACAACCCAAGATATCTGTGTTTTTCCTTATCACTAAGATGCTGGAAGGGTCTGGTAAGGAAGTCCCATTTCTTTGCTTGACATCAAAAGGCATCCTCTAAGTTAAACAAAGGAGATTATTAGGTCCAGGCTCTTCTTAATTCAAACTTTGGCCCTTATTAAAGTCCAAAATTTATATTAAATATTATCAGAAGAAATCAATTCTACCAACTTCCTCATTTGCCTCTCAAACTTCTTTGTGTCTTCTGGCTTCATTCATATCAAGAATGTAGGTTCCTCCATTAGCATATCACCTTACTGATCTTTGTGTAACTGTCTCCTATTTAGAATACCAACAGTGAAAATATTGAAAGATGGTTTAAAGGTGGTGGTACCCTCTCCTCTCTTTTTCTCCACTCTGCTACCATCATTACAGAGTAGGAGGGACTACATGCCATTTTGTATTTTTTTCTTGGGTTTTCATTGCCAAATAATTCAATACCTTAGTGCTAGCCTGCTGGTTGACCACTCTGTTCTTGACTGGGCTTGTCCTTGGATGGCAGGCATGGTCAGTCACCAGGGTAGTCATCAGTGTCTTTTAAGTTTGGTAGAGGTACTACCCTGCTGGCAAAGGTTTCAAGGATCCAGGTTACTTTCATTCTCTGATGAGTGTTCAGAATAGAAACTATACTTGACTTCAAAGTTCTATTAATTAAACAACAAAATTTTTTTAAAAAATAGTGAATTAAAAAATAGTACAAAAAAGAAAGGGTGTGAGTGAGGCTACATAATGGTTTGTGTAAAAAAAAATATTTGGGACTTTTAGTGAACTAACTCAACACGAATTAATATTGTGGGTATTCAAAATGATCTAACATCATTCAAGGGATAGTAATAGAAGCATTATGTCCAGAACAAGGCAGATGATTGTCCTATTATCCTCTGAATCAAGATTGTTATTCTCAGTTCTGCTATGAAGTTTTGCTATACTTTAGGAAGGACATTGGCAAATGGAACATTGTCGAAAAGAGTGCCTAGACAGATGAATGTCCAAAAAACATCATGAGGATCATCTATGTAAAGAATTGGGAATTTTTAGCCTTTAGACTTCAACTACTTAAAGGGCCATCACTGGAAACATGCTTGGCTCCAGAAGGCAGAATTACAAAGAAAAGGTAGAATAGGCTATACGTTAAAAAAATTTTTTAAGCAGTTAGAGTTTTCCAAAAATGAAATAGATGTCTTTAAGAAGTGGTGCCTTCAACTGAATCCGAATGCACACTTTTAAGGCATCCTATTCATGTTTGGGCTGGGATGAATAACTTCTGAGGGCCTTTCTAACTTTCAGATTCTGCAATTCTCCTATTCTACTAGCCATAATTATTTGTCAATTCAGTCTGATAAACATTAATCACCTATTATATGTAGGGCACTGTGCTGCTGAAAAAAGTAAAGAGATTCACAAATCATGGTCCCTTGACTTCAGAGAGATTTCATTTGAGTAGAGAAGCAAAGATATGCACACAGATAGCTATAACGTAAATTAGAAAGCAAGTACAAAGAAAACATCTGTATAATGTTCTAAATGAGAACGAATGCTTTCTAATTCTTTAACACCACGGTAAAGAGAATCCTTATGGAACATTAGGAGTCACATATAAGTAGCTCTGATCTTACCTCCTACCCTTGACTATTGTTAATGGAATACCTGGGGCACAGTGGGAGGTACCTAGTCCACAATCAAGCATGCCTCCTATTTCCACCTTCTAGCTTTTGGCAGAACTATAATTTTGGAAGACAAACTAATGATGGTCCTCAGCAGAAAGTGCTGCCACCTACTGACTCATCTCAGAAGCAAAGAGAAGTTGGTAAAAGTGCTAATAAAATCAGTCTGATTTTATTCCTATTCAGAATTACTACTGAATCTTTTGGGTGTCTGACAATGATCCTTAAGGTCACCACTTAAACCAAAGCATCTACATTGTTGCTTATCTTGTGATCTCTTGCCATTATTATCCCCTCAGCTTCATTAACTTCTTCAGCGACATTCATTCTCAGTTGTGCCTAGGACTCAGTAGAATCTGGGGGAAGTCTGGGGGCTCAGCTTGTTCTTGTGCTGATATCTTTGGGCAGAAAAGGAAACCTTTTTTACCCGCTGAGCTGATGTGATTCAAATAAAGAGTGTTATGTTGGACCAGCCAGTCCATCATCATTGTGAGTGACCTTGTTAGCCAGAAGACACATGATGATGACTGGTCCCAACACCATGAATGTCACCACCACAACAGCACGAGGAGAGAATACCCAGGACTAAGACATCTTGGGGCCTTTGCCACCACCACTGAACCTCCCTTAGTCTCTCTTGCTCCTTAATTGGACTCACTCTGTTTTTCATTCCTGTAGTACTGATCCTACATGCCTACTCAGTTACACATAATATCTCTATTACTGCATCATGGAAAAGGATGATCTTTTCCTTTTAACCACCCATCAATAAACATTTATTAGTGTTTACTTTGGGTAGCTAGGTGGCATAGTGGATAGGGTGCCAGACCTGGAGGCAGGAAGACTCACTTAACTGAGTTCAAATCTGGCCTCAGACACTTGCTAGCTGTGTGACCCTGTGGGCAAGTCACTTAATCCTATCTGCCTCAGTTTCCTTATCTGTAAAGTGAACTGGAGAAGGAAATGGCAAATCACTCCAGTAACTTTGCCAAGAAAATCCCAAAAGCATCACAAATAATTGGGTATGTCTGAAAAATGACCAAACAACAAAGTCTCCACGTACCAGCAAGTTAAGTACTTCCTGATATCTCTTAAATTCCATATGGATCTACAGTCAATCCTTCCTTTCCTCTAGTACTTTTGAATCTGAGAGTTAGAGAGAAAATGTTCCCTCTAGTGTTGTAAATGGCACTATTTTTATCTTCCAGCTCCAATGTCCTAGTCTTCTAATTCAGAGTTAGTTGTGGGAGAAGTCTTTAAATCAAAACACTTAATTCACTCCTAAGGAAAGTGTTTTGTTTTGTTTTTTTGAATGAGTAAACATTAGGGAGAGGTTAAAAGCTATGTTGCCTCATTCTGAGAGGCAATGCTATTTATTCCAAAACTTAAGTTCAGAGCAGCATATTGAACAAGGAGGACAGGATGATAGCTCTAATTTGTTTCTCTCTCAGCAGTTCTGAGCTAATGCCATAGCTAGGATCCTCACCCTGTCCACAGTTTGAAATTATTTCCAATTACAGAGTGTGCTGGAGCCAGCTTGAACTGACTTGTGAGAGCCAATTGTTAAATGTTCAGTATAAACATTTACACCTTGGAAATGGGCTAGCCCTACAAATTATAGTTTGATTTATTGTTGTCAGTTGTCTGGACTTAAGAAAAGTGATGGTAAAAATGCTAATGATGCTGATTAAATTTAAAAGTGTGCCTAGGTACATCTTTTTAGAGAGCTAATTTTAAATATTTGTCAAGATGCCCTTTATATATTTTATATGTACAATAGTTGTTAGCATAATACCTCCCCCATTAGAATGTTAGCTCCTTGAGAGCAGGGACTGTTTTTTGTCTTCCTGACTCCAGACTTGGTGCTCCATCCACTGTGCCACCTAGTTGCCCCCCAAAACAGAAATTTTTGCAGTTGGATCATTTCTATGACCTTCCCACCACTTTCTTCACCCAGTATGGTAGGACCTTCTTTTGCTCCACCATGGCCTTTATCTGCCCTCCCCACCAATAAATCAGATCAAAATAAGCTCTTTCTGACCCGTTCTATATCCTTTTCATCCGCCAATATTCCCTGCAACCACAACAGTGTGACTTTCTCTAATTTCATTCCCCAAATTTATGCATTTAGTTGATATCTAAGGAGCTCCTACCTACTAGCTTGGGAAAATCATTTCAGTTCTCATCCACAGAAGGAAAGTGTTAAACTTTATTACCTCTAAGTTTCCTTCCAGCTCAGAAAGTCAGGATTTTTTAAACTGTTTTTTAGGAAGATTTTTTTTCAGGGTTAGACCCAGGATTCTCAGCAATATATTAGTTTTCTCCTAAGCTTACTGGTGAATTCTGATAGCTATCTATAATGTTGAAAAGTGATTCAGTATTCAGGAGGTATTATCCTAGGACCATGTATCTAGGATTGGAAAGGACCTCAGAAGCTATATAGTCTAGAGAAGGAAACTGAGGCCCAGAAAGGTCAAATAATTTGCCCAGGGTCACAAAAGACAGAGTTAGAATTTTAATTCAGATCCTGTGACTCCAAAGCAGGTGTTCCTTCCATTGTATCAATCTGCCTCTCCCCTATACCCCTGGGTTCTCACAATGGTCCAAGTAGAAGTCCCCTTTAAGCTCACTGGTGAAGGTATTTGGGTTGTTTCATTCAAATGTTAATATGAAACTCACTTTAACAATATGGACACACATAGTTGTTTTGTTTTGTTTTTTTGGAGGCAATGAAGTTAAGTGACTTGCCCAGGGTCACACAGCTTGTAAGTATCTGAGGTTGGAGCTGACCTCAAATCTTCCTGACTCCTGGGCTATACTCTATCCACTGTTCCACCTAGCTACCCCACACATAGTCCTTTAAACACTGTCTGCTTCAGAGCCTGTTCAGAGTGTTCTCTTCCTGCCTTCTATCTACTCACTGTTTGGGGAAGCAGAAGCCTTTTAGTTGACTGCTGAGCTGAAACTAAGACTACATACCAAAGGCCCCAGCTGAGATACTCCCTGTATTTCTTTCCTACTTGTCCCAGGGTATAAAGGTAACTTTTTGATCTTCACAGGGTAGGTGGCGAGAGTGGCCTTCTGACAACGGCCTGGGCCATGAAATCGTGGCCTCTGAGGCAAGCCTTTGTATTGGACAGGGCCACTTCCTATTTGTTTTCTTGCCTTTGGTGCAGGGTTTTGTGTGATTTCACAAAGCGGGAGGAGCAAAGGTACAGTGAAGGCAGTACATACCAGAGTTTGCTGGCAGCTGAACCAACATGCCAATGAAGCCCTGAGCTTGACTCAGCCTAGCAGTGGGTTAACCTGGTTGCTGAGAAGCCACATCCTCCAGTAAGAGAGCTTGTCCAGAGGCTCTACTGCATTCAGAATGTTAACATAAAGGCTTTGTAGCCACAATTTTAAGTCGGAGCCCACCCTCCCCAGGAACAAAATGGTTTAGGGAAGAAGGCAGCCCTGGTTCAGGAAGAGTGTTTTTCTCTTGTTCATTCTATATTTTTCTAGTAAATATCCTTTTATAAAACCTAAAAACTATTTAAAATGATAACTGGGTACAAATTCCTGGGTCAACCAGTGACATATGGGAGATACTAACTGTAATTAGTGATTGATTTTGGGGAAAACACTGGATTGGTGGCTTGAGCCAACATCATTAAAGAAGAACAAGACCATGATGGGAGCACTCCTACCATCCTGAAAGGGAGGCGTAGCTGCCTTCTGGAAACTGAAAATACTGGCGGGAATGGGAATGGGAGCTAGATCCTAGTATACTAGTCACAGCAATAATATGATATAAAAAATATAAGGCATAAACTTAGCCGAAAAGGAGACAAAACTATTTCTATTTGCCAGCAGCAGTATGGCTTACTGAGAAAAACCCAGAGAATCAATAAAGAAACTAATTGGGACAGTAGTTTTTACAAAGTATCATGATAAGCCCACAAAAATCAGTATCCTTATATAGCAATAACAAATATAAGTTCCATTTAAAATAACTACTAAAAGCAAAATAAAAAGGACCCAACCCCTCAGGTCCCCAAACAGGGAGTAGAACTATCAAAGTCCTCAATCAATGAACATTCATTAAGCACTTGCTGTGTGCCAGGAAGTTTGTTAAGCTTTGGGGATACAAAGCAAAAGTCTAATAGTTCCTTTTTCTCAAAGATCTTACATTCTAATAGAGAAAACAACCTAAACATATATAGATAAACAAAACATATTCAAGGTGGATGAAAGATAACCTTATAGTGAAGACCTTCACAACTGCTGGGACCTCAGAATGTCTCACTTAGAAAGTGGTGCTTGAGCCTTTCCCCCAAGATGGCACTGAAGCAAAGAAGGGAGCCAATGCCCCCCCAAGACAGAAGCCAAGTCCAAGACCTTGAAGGCCAAGAAGGCGGTGCTGAAGGAGATCCATAACCACAAAAAGAAGAAGATCCAAACATCCCCCACCTGCCGGCAACCCAAGACACTAAGGGTAAGAAGGCAGCGCAAATACCCTCAGAAAAGTGCCCCTCGGAGAAACAAGCTTGATCACTATGCCATCATTAAGTTTCCCTTGACCACTGAGTCTGCTATGAAAAAGGATTGAGGACAACACCACCTTAGTCTTCTTTGTGGACGTCAAGGCCAATAAGCATCAGATGAAGCAGGCGGTAAAGAAGCTGTATGACATCAACGTGGCCAAGGTCAACACGCTGATCCAGCCTGATGGAGAGAAGAAAGCCTACATCCAGCTTGTTCCAGACTATGATGCTTTGGATGTTGCCAAAAAAATCAAAATCATCTAAACTGTGTCCAGCTGTCCCACTGCACCTACAATAAAAAATTTTCCTGGAAAAAAGTGGCTCTTGAGCTGAACTTTGAAGAAAACTAGGGATTCTGAGAGAAGGAGATGGGAAGAGAGTGCATTCCAGGTGTGGAGGACTGCCAGGACAAAAGCATCAGGGCAAGAGGTGGAGTCTTATATGTGAGTAACAGAAAAAAGCCTATTTGAGCTACATTGACAAGTGCATAGAGGGAAGCACCCATGAGGTTCACGTGGAGTTGTGTGGGACATCTCTAATTTCAAAGACTCAGGTTGACTCCAAGCCAGTTGGAAAGATTTATTATAGTTTTGAGGTTTCACGCTCTGGCAAGTGGCTAAGTCCCTCAGAGGAATTTAATCACTTCAGTCAGGCAAGTCATACAATTTTATAGAGAATATGATGCTGATTACACAATCAAAATTTACATAGAATATAGGAATATGATTAATATTAAAAAGGCAGGGGGGATGTTAAGGGATTAGGTAATGGAGGAGGCATCCCAGCCTCAGCGGAACTGTGCATATGGTTACCCATACGCATACAGTTAGGGGGGTATGTATATATAGTAATGATATTATAATTCACTTCTCTACATCATAAGTTCACTCTAGGTCAACTTTTTATTATTACTGCCCAGGCACTATCATAGGGTGGGCCCTTTCTACAGTTTTTTGGTGGTCAAGTATACTGCTCTACATCCTGGTGGTGCTGTCTTCTGATTGGCTAGCTATTGTGGTACTGTGTGGTCAAGATGGATAGTTAGGTATTGTGGTCCTGTCTTGGGCTAAATGGATGATGTGATTGTGGTTGACTACAAGAACACATTTGTTTCTATGGGAATGGGTCTGGGCAGTGACTGGATTCCCATGCCTGCTGTTTCTGTGAGAACTATGAGTTCAGGGACACATCTCTTGTTTGAGTGAGCAGTGAGGCATATATGAAGAATTAAGGACTGTGGGGGGGGGGGCTTGGTAGATACAGTGGGCCTTGAGGAGGGGGTCTATAAAGAAATTAGAATATTGAGGCTAGGGGCAGCTCTATTAGGACTCCATCAGTACTATATAATATTAGGCAGGAAAGATTGGATGGGGAAGGGCAAATTGTGAAGAACCTTAAATGACAGAGGAGTTACTTCTAGCGTCTAAGGAGCCACTGGAGTCTACTGAATAGTTGAGTGATATAGTCAGACCTGAGCTTTAGGAAAATTACTTTGGTGTCTGTGGAGATGATGGATTGAAGTGGGGAGGAAATGGAGACAAGGAGACCAATTAAGAGAAAATAATCCAAGTGAGATGTGTTAAATGCATGAACTAGGCTGGTAGCTGTTGGTTAGATAGAATAGAAGGGGATATATATGAGAGAAATGACAAGATTTAGCAACTGATGGGCTATGGGGGGGGGGGGTGAAAGAGAGTGAGGAGACTAGTATATCTAGAAGGTTGTAAACCCAGGTGACTAAAAGGAAAGTAGTATTCTCAACAGAAAAAATGAAGTTTGGAAGAGAGGTGGATTGGGAGCAGAAGATAGTGAGTTCAATTTTAGATATATTGAATATATAATATATAGCTCAACATGTCCAATAGGCATTTGGTGATGGAACTGGAAAAGGAACTGGTTATACAGACCTGGAAGTCATATACAAAGAGACTATAAACAAACCTAAGGTAACCAATGAGCTCACTAAGGCACATTCAAGACTTGTATATATACAAAAAACTATGTAATAAATATATACAAAAGCTACATAATAATAATGATATATAAAACACTCCTCAAAGAAATAAAGAAAGAAATTGAAGGGAGCTTCAATGCTCATGGAAAGGTCACATCAATAAAATAAAAATGATACTATCTAAATTAATTCACAGATTTAGTGCTATAAAAATTTAAATACCAAGAGGATATTTTATATAACCAGACAGAATGTTAACAAGATTCATTTGGAAGAATAAAAGGTCTAGTTAGAGCAGAGGTCCTAAATACGGTGTCCACAGAAAAGGAGTCTGTGAACTTAGATGGGAAAAAATTTATATCTTTATTTTCACTAACCTCTAGCTTCCTTTGTAATCTTATGTATTCTAAGATATTATTCTGAGAAAGGCTTCATAAGCTTCATCAGACTGCCAATGAGGACCATGACTCAAAAAAGATTAAGAAGCCCTTGGTAGAATTTCAAGGGAAATGAGAAAAAAAAGAAAAGGAGGCATGAAGGGGGAATAACAGCATTGCTAGAATTCATTTTATAACATAGGACAATTATAATTAAAAAATTATTTGTTACTGCTTAATAAATAAAAAATATAGTCTACTGGAATAGACTAGATAAAAGAAGTATCAGAAATGATTGAATTTAATAACTGAGAAAATAAAATATTTGAGAAAGAATTCTCTATTTAAGTGGAAATAGAAGGATTATAATGCCCATATCCTTTGATCCAAAGATTGTTTGCTAGGTATATACTACAAAAATATCAGAGATAGATAGTAATTTGCCCAAGGTCATATAAATAGTAAGTGTCTAAAATCAGATTTGACCTTCTCTTCCTGTCCAGTGCTTGATTCTACCACACTGAGGTTTAGGGGTGTTTTTGGAGAGGGGCATTTGAGGGGGCATTTCTTTGATGGTTACAAGTCTTTTTTCAGTTCCCTCTCTAAAACAATCTATCTTTTTGATGGTAGAGGTTATCACTCCACCTTTACACCTCCAAGTAAGCAGGCTTCTTAGTTAGATGCTAAATATGAAGAAACTGAATTATTCTTGATTGCTAGGTGCAAAGACTGCAACTAAATAGCTCTCTTTCTCTAGGGATAAGGGGTGGGCATGCTCCTCAATACTGAATTTCCTGGGATCTTGGTGACTCTGTTTCCCCTCAAGTGGGACTGTCACCTATTCCCATCAAATGAGGTCATCTTTCATACAGCTTATTACTGAACCAGTTTGTAGTGCATGATCCATGTACAAAAGTCACAACTCTAAAATTAGATTCAGATGAATAGTTAGAGATAACTTGACCCAAAACTTGAGGTATATGTAAAATGAAGCCTAAAAGTTACTTGAGGACCCTATAAATCACTTTATAGAAAAACACCTTGAAAAACTAAATGCAGTCTCTCCTTCCTTAGCAAACTTGAGTTAACACAGCTACTTGGTAGTTTATTGTTGGTGGGACTATAGACTGCAGGGGGAGGGGGAACAATATGACAACTTATGGTAAAAGTTACAAAACTGATATTTGACCTGGGTATAAATCCTAAGGATGTTCTTTAAAAAAGACCTATCTGTAAAAAAATATTCATAGTAGTTTTAATTTGTAATAGAAAAATAAAACATTGAAACAACTTGCATATCCAATTATTGGGGCCTGGCTTAAAATATTGTACAATAGCAATGTAATTAAACATCATTGAGCAATAAAAATGATAAATATGTAGAGCTTATAAATATGGAAATAAAACTTACATATGAGTTACACCTGTATTAAAAAAAGCCAACAATGGCAGCAAAGTTTCATAAGAACTCAGGAAGCATTTTAAAAGGGAAGAAATATATTGCTATTGCATGTATTCTTAAAGATAAAAAATATAACTAGTTCATATGTTATGGTTTTATTTGCAGGTTTTACTCTATATTCCATCTGATTATTTTTTTATTACTTAAGAGCCATATTAAATTGATTATTAAAATTTTTTCCTGTAAGCTTTCTTCAGAGAGGTAGTATTTAATTAGGTGACTGATATCTTCCAAGTGTTCTGAAATTCAAAGTTGGAAATTTCTCCATGTATTAGAATAACATGCCCAGCAACTTAAGAATCAGAGTCCTACTGTGAGAATTATTATTTGTCACTTTGTCAATATAGAAAAATGCTGGATGCGTTGTCTAGATGTCTTCTAGGTGACCTTGAAAACTTAAAAGCTGATTTCTGGTTTTAGTTCCCTTGTAAAAGCCTTTGGAGTAGGAATGGATCATTTTTCCACAGAGTTCTCTGGCTAGCTAAATTCTTCCTCTGATCCTCCAGATCACATCATGTTCCCTCGTGTTTCCAGGACAGTATGCAGAGTTGATTCTTATGGTTTCTCTGTAGTATACTAAAAGCAACAATCTCACTTTAATGACTTTTACAAGGAAACTGAGCCTGAAGCCTGGTTTTCATTTTCAGCCTGAGGTCAATCAGAAAAGTCAGTAAGGCCAACAAAGAATTTTATGTGCAGATGGACAACTTATTCTTGAAGGAAAAGAAATAGACTATAGAAACTTGCCTCCCGGCAGACTGAGTTTTCACATTAACAAAGATTTCTGTATTGTCAACTTTGTTCTTGCTCTAAGTTACTTCAACCTGATCAAGCAGCTTCTCCTCCATTCTCATCATTCACAACTTCTGTATTACTCCTGCCACTGTAAATTATTTTATTATTTCATCCTGTCTTCTGAACTTAACTTTGGTAACATTTTATGCTCCTGGTCTTGGTGCTTCTCGTGTGTGTGTGTGTGTGTGTGTGTGTGTGTGTATGTAAAACCTCTATCCATTATCTTAAATTATTATAATTATCCATTATTTCTTAAATTCCTTAAGACTCTTCTTTGTCTGATGTTTTTCTTCTTCCTTACTTGCTACCTCATGGCATTTCCCATTTTCTTCATGTCTCTTGAATCTCCATTCTTGTGAGAGAATGGCATGTACTTGGTGGGCATCACAGATAACACCTGAGATTGAGAAAAATGATTATTTTCTTATTATATTAATAGTCAATTTTATATATGGGACTCAAAGATCCTCTTTTTGATTACTAATAACCAACTATTAGTAGGTCAGTTATTAGTAGGTTTTCTACCACTTTTTGTTGCAAATATACATTCTCCTACAGATCATATTCAAGAATAGATAAAGGAACTCATCCTGGATCAACCAGTAAGTCAACAAATATTTATTTAGGGCTTACTAGGTGCAAGGCACTTTGCTAATTGATTGGGATCCAAAGAAAGACAAAAAGAGTCCTCAAGGAGGTAGGGTGACAAACATAGGAAAAATTAGGTACCTACAAGTTATATACAACTAATCTTCTAATCAGATCTAAGGTCCCTAGCATATGCATCATACAGCTCCTCTTAGAAATGTTATATAAAGTCTGATTCTGAGGTCAAAGGGTCACGATCAAAGATTTGATACTTAAAACTTCAGGATTTGGCTTCAAAGAATACTCAAAATAAGATTTGTAGAGCTCAGGACTTTCTAAACATGTAAAGATTATCTGGCTTTCTCATTTTTATTTATTTATTTATTTATTTTTAGATTACGAATTCATTTCCACAAAGTTTTGAGTTCCAAATTTTCTCCCCATCTCTCTCCTCCCCCCACCTCATAACACCTTGCATTCTGATTACCCCTTCCCTCAATGTACCCTCCCTTCTATCACACCCCACCCTTCCCTTATCCCCATCTTCACTCTTTTCTTGTAGGGCAAGATGGATTTCTATACCCCATTACCTGTATTTCTTATTTTCCAGTTATATGCAATAACAATTCTAAACATTTGTTTCTAATACTTTGAATTCCAACTTCTTTCTCTTTCTCCCTCCCCACTCATCCCCACTGAGAAGGCAAGTAATTCAGTACAGGATATATATGTGTCATTTTGCAAAAGACTTCCATAATAGTCATGTTGTGTAAGACTAGCTACATTTTCCTCCATCCTACCCTGTCCCCCCTTTATTCTATTCTTTCATTTGATCTTGTCCCTTCCCAAAAGTGTTTACTTCTAGTTACTCCTTTCTCCCATTTGCCCTCCCTTCTATTATCTCCCTCATCCCACTTGTCCCCTTCTCCCCTATTTTCCTGTAGTGTAAGATAGATTTTCATACCACATTTAGTAAGCATATTATTCCCTCCTCAAGCCATATGTGAAGAGAGTAAGCTTCACTTTTCCCCTCTCACCTCCTCCCTTTTCTCCTCCATTGAAAAAGATTTTTCTTATCTCTTTTATGAGTGATAATTTGCACCATTCCATTTCTCCTTTTCTCCTCCCAATATATTCCTCTTTCACCCCTTAATTTTATTTTTTTTATAGATATCATCCCTTCTGATACAACTCAACCTGTGCTCTCTATCCATCTGTGTGTATATGTGTGTGTGTGTGTGTGTGTGTGTATAATCCCTCCACCTACCCAAATGCTGAGAAAAGTCTCAAGAGTTACAAATATTATCTTTCCATATAAGAATGTAAACAGTTCAGTTTTAGGAAGTCCTTTATGATTTCTCTTTCCTGTTTACCTTTCCATGCTTCTCTTGACTCTTGTGTTTGAAAGTCAGATTTTCTCTTCAGTTCTGGTCTTTTCATCAAGAATGCTTGAAAATCCTCTATATCATTGAATGACTTTTTTCCCTTGAAGTATTATACTCAGTTTTGCTGAGTAGGTGATTATTGGTTTTAATCCCAGTTTCTTTGACTTCTGGAATATCCTATTCCAAGTCCTTCAATCCCTTAATTTAGAAGCTGCCAGATCCTGTGTTATCCTGATTGTATTTCCACAGTACTCGAATTGTTTCTTTCGGTTTGCAATATTTTCCCTTTGACCTGGGAACTCTGAAATTTGGCTACAATATTCCTAGGAGTTTCTCTTTTTGGATCTCTTTCAGGAGGTGATTGGTGAATTCTTTCAATATTTATTCTGCCCTCTAGTTCAGGGCAATTTTCCTTGATAATTTCATGAAAGATAATGTCTAGGCTCTCTTTTGATCATGGCTTTCAGGTAGTCCTATAATTTTTAAATTATATCTCTTGGATCTATTTTCCAGGTCAGTTGTTTTCCCAATGAGATATTTCACATTATCTTCTATTTTTTCATTCTTTTGGTTTTGCTTTATAATTTCTTGGTTTCTCATAAAGCTATTAGCTTACCTCAGCCCCATTCTCATTTTCAAAGAACTATTTTCTTCAGTGAGCTTTCAAACCTCCTTTTCCATTTGGCTAATTCTGCTTTTTAAAGCTTTCTTCTCTTCATTGACTTTTTGGACCTCTTTTTGCAATTGAGTTAGCCTATTTTTATAGGTGTTATTTTCTTCAGCATTTTTTTGGGTCTCCTTTACTAAGCTGGTGACTCGCTTTTCAAGGTCTTCCATGACCTGAGCTCACTGCATATTCATTAGGTACTGGATGCAGATGCCTTGACTTCCTCTGACAGTATGGATTGTTCTTCCTCATCTGAAAGGATAGAAGGAAATACCTGTTCACCAAGAAAGTAACCTTCTGTGGTCTTATTTTTTTTTCCTTTTTTGGGTATTTTCCCAGCCAGTTATTTGACTTCTGAATCCTTTGTCAAGAGGAGAGTCCTAGTGCTCCTCCTCACCCCAGTATTGTGCTCAGGGCTGAGATTAAGATCTGCTGCTCAATTCCCCCAGGGGCTTTAGGCTGAGTGCTTCACAGATAGAAGCTGCAGCTGCCGCCACCACTGCTGCTTCCACCACCACTGCCACTACTGCTGCTGCTGCTGCCTGTGGCCAGTGCCAGGGGGGGACCCTGCGCCCCTCTTGTCCAGTTGGGAAAGCCCTCTCACTGACCTTTGAAGCTTTATTTGGTGCTTGTGAGTTGAGGGATCTGAGACCTTCCCTGCTGGGGATTCTGCCCCAGAGGCCTGTTCTGGTCCTGTTCTTCCTGGTGCCATGTGGCCAGGGCTGGGCTCCACCCTGCTTAGCATCCTGTGAGATAGACCTTTCCTGTCATCCTTCCAGGTTACCGCTGGCTAGAAATCTCTTTCACTCTGTCGTTCTGTGGTTTCTGCTGCTCTAGAATTTGTTGAAAGTCATTTTTTACAGGTATTTTATGTGCTGTGGGGGAAGAGCTATAGTACATGCATCTTTCTACTCTGCCATCTTGGCTCTGCCCCCTGGTTTTCTCATTTTTGAATGAGATTGAGGAGGCTATACCATGTGAAGCTCTGGGGATAAAGGAATTGAGAATGATTAGCTTGAAGAAAAGAGAACTTGCTTCTCTTAAGAGTTCCTCATTTACTTGACTTGTAACCTCCTAGTCATCTCTGACTCTTCTATCTCCCTTACCACCTCATAATTAATCAGTTGTCAAATTGTGCCTTGTCTACATTTCTCACAATCTCTCCCCTTCCATTCACTTTCCTATGCATGCTCCTAGTCCAGAAACTCATGGCCTCCTGCTTAGATAACTGTAAACAACCTCCCAGTTGGTTTCCTTTTTCAGACTCTTCTTTCTCTAATCTATTGTCCAGAGTTTCTAAAATAAAATTTCTAATGCTCAGGTTTGACAATGTCACTCCCCTATTCAAAAATCTCCGGTGTCTTCCTGTTGCCTCTTGGAAAAACTGCAAACTTCTCAATCCAGCATTTTAGGTCCTCTATAATCTGATTTACCTTTATGAATTCTATAGTTTAGCAAAAGTATATTGTTCCATGAATTCAACATACCATATCTTACATGTGTGCATTTACACAAGGCCCCCATCCAAGTGTTTCCTTTTCATCTCTACCTTCAAATCCTTGTCTTCCTTTGCTCCACAGGAGGTTGGGCTTCCCCTCACTGGAGCTTTTCAGGCAGATGCTAGATGGCCAGTTACTTGCCAAGGATGCTGGAAAAAGAATTCTTGTTTAGGAACAAACTTGACTATAATGAGATCCCTGTCAGCACTTAAGGATTTTGTCATTCAATCACGCCAGGACCTGGCCTGAACTCAGCAAGGAATGGCCGGATTTAATTCTGAATTGCTTATGTTCTATCCACCACCATACGCTCTACATTAATTTAATGTTGAAGGCTGCCCTAAGCCATAGCTATTTCTATATTGTACAGTGAGAGAGAGAGAATACCAAATGTCAAACAGCTGGAAAACAGCAGGAGCAATGTGGGCGTTAGCACCACTGCCATGGTTTTGTGGAAATCACACCTGCTACTGCTGCTTCCAGCTGTGCAGCTTCTGGGCTTTCTGCTACAACGGAATCCACCTAATCTTTCTCTTAATCAGAAACTCATTTTTCTCTTTCTCAGTTTGAGAAGTTGTATGATATAGCAGAGGGAGCAATGGACCATAAGACCTGTGTTTTAGGACTGGTTCTGTCATCTACAATCTATGTGATGCTAGGAAAATCATTTACCTTTTATGAGTCTTCTTTTTCTCTACAGAATTAGAATATTAAATTTTACTTTCCTTTCACTCAGGGTTGTTATCAGGTTGTTATGAGCTCAAATGAAATCATGTATGTGAAAACACTTTAAAAACAATAATGCACAGTACAAAATTACTTTAAAGATCCATTATTTTGCAAGTATGGGAATTCTTTCCTCCAATGCAGGTTGCAATACTTCTAAGGCATAATAGACATCTTTTATGAATTGTTATCACTGGAGAAATTCATTACATGAAGGCCAACCTTCTAGTTATAAACCTTTCCAGATTTAACTGGAATGGTCATCAGGTAATAGATGCACCATCTATCACAGAGCCTTTGCTAAAAACCTTTTTAGATTTGTATTACCTAGAAGAATATATGTCCTCTCAAAAGTCTACTTCTTTATCCCATTCTCAAATCAACATATATACTGCCTTTCATATGGTACTTGCCAACCAGGAATTTGAAATCTTGTAAAAGAAACTTTATACATTTTTGTGAATCATATGTAGGTGAACAACTAATATTCTATGCTGTTTAGGATCACAGGGCTATAGATTTAAAACTGCACAGGATCCTAAAGGCAAAGAAATCTAAGCCTTTTCTTCAATTCCCACCCCATTTTATTAAAAAGGAAACAAATCCATAGAGGGGAAGTGACTTGCCCAAGGTCATGTAGGTAGTAAGTGGCTGAGTTGGAATAAATGCAAGGAACTATCAAGAACTTATAGCTCAGGTTTCCTATATCATGATAGGGCATGTGACTTTAGTGGAGAAGGCAAATATAAGACCATTATCCTATTTTTCTTTAACAGTAATTATTTAATTCCTCATGATTTTGTCCTCCATTGGAAAGCAATTTCTACATAAGCGTTTGCTTAAAAGATTAAATTCAGAAAAAGAACTTGACATATTTGATAGTTATAAAACACCTACCACTATTCTAAGCACATTTATACTTTTTGTCAAAAGCTCTCGCTCTTTTTCACTCTGTACACATGCACTGACACACACATAATACCTATGTGTATGTATAAATATGGGTGTATAGAGTGTGTGTGTGTGTGTGTGTGTGTAGATATATATATATATCTCAACCCAAATGAAAACATAGGTAACATTTCATTTCAACACCAAAGGTAATTACTAAAAAACAAACAACAACAACAAAAAAAAAAAAACCAGAAAAAAATCCCACCCAAAACCCTAAAACAAGTTACTTTATATTTAGTTTTCTTTGCCTTTGTTTTACTACTTGTAAGTGATTCCTAAGCCTTAGGAGGTTGCTTGATTCCATTTATTATAAAGTGCTCTCAACTTCTGTGGTTTGTGGCATTCACTGCTGCTCCACAGAAAAATGTTCTGGGCCCTTGTCCCTCAACCAATCTGAATGACTTTCAAACCCTGATAAAGTAGATTTTATTGCCACTTTGAACTATATATGAAAATCACCTGACTCTTCTCAGCACTCTTCTTTTCAATGGATCATTTAAAATACATATTTCAAATAAATGACTGATTGTATTCTTATCCAGGAATTAGTGATCCATGAATAAATAATGAATGACAGAAGGCCAGGCATCGTTTATAATTCAGCTTAATAGATTTTGCTGGCAGGAATACTTCCTGCAATAAAACCTTTGATTGCCAAAAAACATTTTTATGATAAAAACTGATTAGCTTCCATGTACACGAGGCCAAAAAACAAGCATTTGAAAACTTACCACAAAGGAAGTTTATCGCTAAACTTTGAAGATTTCAAAAAGCCAATGTTTTCTTTTATTTTTTATAAGTTCCTTTTTATAATATCTTTCTAAAAGAAAAGCCATATGGACAGATCCCTTTCCCAATGGTCCAAGTTCATCAGTTTTCTTATTTTACAAATTAAAAGTCCAAGTTGACCCAACTGTTTTAGTATTTGGGTCTGAACCAAGGGAACTTTTGCACTTGTGGTTATTAAAAGAGGAATGGGGTGGTGGGGGGAGGGTCTTGGAAGTCTAAGAGGGGCATCCTAGTTATCCGCACACAGAAAATGCTACAAAAGCTAGTTAGGGGTTATGGCAGATCGGAACAGGAGAGAACAAATGGAGAAAAGAAACAAAGAAGGCTGCATCCCATTCTTGGAACACATTTCCTCCTCATTTCTGACTATTGAAAGCTTTCCCTTTTTTTCAAAACACAAATCAGATATGACCTCCATGAAGTTCTCCTTAATTTTTCAGTCTGAAAGTGATCTATCTTTAAATTTTCCTAGAGCACTTTAACTGGATTTATCATATGCCCCCATTATAATCTATCTTAAATTAGATCAAATAAGATAATATTTCTTAAGCACTTTGCACAGTGCGTAGCACATTAGTAGATGCTTAATACATATATATGTGTATGTGTGCATATATTTGTGTGTACACACACACATGCACACACAGACACACAGCACAGTGGATAGAGTGTTAGACCTGAAGTCTGGAAGACACATTTTCAGAAGTTCAAATCCGGCCTCAGACATTTACTAGCTATATGACCCTGGGCAAGTCACTTAACCTCTGTTTTCTTTAGTTTCCTAATCTGTGAAATGAATTGGAGAAGGAAATGGCAAACCAGCAGTATGTCTGCTAAGAAAACCCCCAAGGAGGTCATGAAGAATTAAACATGATTGAAAAATGACTCAGCAACAACAACACATACACACATATGCCTATATATATCTGTATATGTCTATCTACATAGACATATACACTTGAGAGGTAGTACTGGTGTATGTTTAAACTGTGTATCCCTAGAGCTAAGTATAGTGTAATGCATAGTAACTGTTTCCTAAGTATTTGTGAAATTGATTTGAAATCCTGTTTTCCTTTTATCTTTTACATTTCCCACTCTTCCTATTTTAGGTGGTCAAGAGATGTGAACAGAGTGCTCTTCTCCCTATTTGCCTCTAATAATTTCTCCAGCTCATTTTTTAAATCTCTGACTATAACAAACAATGATAAATATATACAAAATAAATCATATACAGGAGAATTAGGAAATAACTAACAGAAGGAAGACTCTAGAAGTAAAAGGGGTTAGGGAAGTCTTCTAGTAAAAGATAGGACTTAAAGGAAGTCAAGGAGGTCAGTGGGAGGAAAGCATGGGGGAAAGTCAGAGAGAATGGTGCAAGCAGAGAGATAAAGTGTCTTGTTCTTGGAGTAGCCATGAGGCAAGTATCAATAGATAGAACAGAACATGTAGGGAGTAAGGTGTAAGAAGATGGCAAAGGTAGGAGGGGATAGCTTATGAAGGGCTTTGAAATGCCAGAGAATTTTATATTTGATCCTAGAGGTAACAAGGACCTACTAGAATTTTTTTGAAGGTGACGGCAGAAGAGACTGGGTATGACATGATCAGACTGCATTTTAGGAAAACCTCTTTGGTGGCTGAATGGAGAATGTATTGGAATGGGGAGACCACCAGCAGGCTATCATAATAATCAAGGCCTGAGGTAATGAGGACATGTACCAGGGTGATGGTTATGTCAAAGTAGTAAAGGGGCATATTTGAGAGATGTAGCAAAGGTGAAATCAATAAGCCTTGGTAACGGATCTGATATGGGGGAAGCAGAGTAAGAGATAGTGAGGAGTCCAGAATGACTAGTAGGTTGTGAGCCTGAGGGACTAGGAGGGTATGTTGCTCTCTACAGCAACAGGGAAAATAAGAGGGTTTAGGGGGAAAGATAATGAATTCCATTTTGGTCATATTGAATTTAAGATCTAAACAACCACTTTGAAATGTCTGAAAGGCAGCTGGTTATGAAAGACTGGAGGTCAGCAGAGAGTTTTGGGGAAGAATAGGTATATTTGAGAGTCATCAGCATAGAGGCAGTAATTAAATTTGTGGGATCTGATGTTATCACCAAGTGAAATAGTACAGAGGAAAAAGAAAAGAGGGCCTAGGACAGAACCAAGATGAAAAATAACATTATGCCTAAAGACATCAGAAGAATATGAAACAATATCAACATTAAGTACTTTTGCACTGAATGGCATACCATCTAAATACTTGAAAGAAAAATTAATTGGGTTACAGAAAGATTTAGATGATTGTAAGACAATAATTATTGGGGTTTCTGAGTACCTTTTAAAGACTGAGACAAATATATCAGAAAGATAAATGCCTTTGTCTATAAGCTGTATCAGTAATTTAATATGGTACAGAATTATGGTAGAATTGTTCACAAAAATTAGCCTGTTTTGGGTTTAATCAGTGACCTGTACTGTCTATTATTCAAGTTAAACATTACGGGAGAGAATGGAACTGTTTTGGAGTCAGGATTTGCACAGGTGTTTGCAATTCTTGGTTCTTTTGGTGAGTGAGTTTAGGGCCAGACAGAGTCAGATGACCACTACTTGGGAGGCTTAGGTCCTACTGTCAGTCACCCAAGAATGACATCAGTCTTTTGGTATTTGTGATAACTAGGGTCTAGCAGATGGAGAAATCTGATTGGTACAAGTTTGAAACCCAGGAGTCTCCACAAGGAAAAGAGAGCTCTCAAGGAGAAGTAAAAGATATGGAGACCAAGTCTAACACTTGAATCCACGTGTACAGTGTATTCTAATTGTACACAATCCCCTTCCCCCTACTCTCTAAGGAAGAAATTGGTGTCCAACGTGAGTTTAATTAGGCCCCTACGGATGATCACCAGGTATTTCAGGCCCAGATAGATGCCCAGCCCCCAGTTCTTCCATCACACTTGAGTGATAATTGATTTGGCTTCACAATACTGCAGAGCCCTGGAGAGTGGGAGTTTCATCACATGGAACAACTTTCCTTTCTTATAGCTATGGCATTTCCTGCTCTACACTGACCATCAGTCCAGGAACAAAGAGTTTCTCTAGTGCAGGTATCAGCTAACTGGCTCAAAGTCAATGTTTTTGATAACTCACCTTATCCCAGGACTTCACTGTCCCTTAATCTTCACTTAACTATCAGACAAGAGCAAGCAGTAGATATTTATTCTGCTATTATGTGCATTCCCCTCCTTGCCCCCTTCTCATGGATTGATAATCAAATCAACATTACCTTTGCTGCTTGAAGCTTGTAATAATCCATTGGCCCATGGCTCCACTTGGCATCCCATGCTCCTGAGGTGTGGATTAGTTAGGCTGAAGTTTCCCTCCCTCATCACCATGTCCTACTCCTTCATACTTATCTGTGGCAGCCCCATCTTTCCAGTCACCCTATCCCACTTTTCTCTACCCTCCCATTATACCCTATCTTGTTTATGCCAGACCTGTCTGCCCTTTATGCCAGACTTGTGCCCTTTCACCCAACCCTCATATTACTTGGTGCATATTTTGTGTTTGTATGTTGTTTCTCCAATACAGTGTAAGCTCCTTGAGGAAACGGACTGTTACAGGACTTTTACCTTTGTATCCCTGACACCTAGCACAGTACTTGCCATAGTGTAGTGCTTAATGAATGAGTGTTGAATTTAATTGAATAGCTGATATTTATAGAGTGCTTTTAGAGTTTACAAAACCTTTTGAATACATTCTAATTTGATCTTTAAAACAAACCTGTGAAATAAATACACAGTGGAGATGTTACTATCTCTGATTTGTAAGTGAAGAGACTGAGACAGAGGGGAAAATGACTTGCCTAGTCCCCCGTAGCAGGTCCCCTGGTTCCCTGCAGAAGCTACATGCAACAGTTGGAGAAATGATGAAGAAGTTCATTTGTCATTGGTTTCTTGTAGGATCTGACTTGCTCTACTACTTGACTGCTTCACAGATGATCCTGGACTTTTACACATTTCTCCCTTCATTTTCCTGTCTCAGCAAAAATCAGTTTCCTTCCCCATCAGCTCCTCTATTCTCTCCACCCAAAAATTATTTTGTGTGTGTGTGTGTGTGTGTGTGTGTGTGTGTGTGTGTGTGTAAAATCTCTTCTGGCAAATCTGAAGACATTTCTAGATATCTAGATATCCGGAAAGCCATTCTGCCATATCTGCCATGGGTATATTAGATAACTGGGAAGTCATTCAGTAGGGTGGAAAAATCATTGGCCAAGGAAATAAGAGGCCTGAATTCTAGCCTCACACCTCCTACTACCTTGCTGTACAACTTTGACCAAATCATTTCATTTCTCTAAGCCTCAGTGTCATCTTCTGTAAAATGAAAGCATTAGTCAGATAGTTAGAATAGAGGATGACTAAGGTCCCTTCCAGCTTTTTGATTTGATGACAATTTAATTACATTTATTACCAAAAATACATTTAAAATTTCATATTATTTGCATCTCTCATTTTGAAGTTTCCAAAAGACATATGTCACTAGAATGCAACTCTTTTAATAACAGAGGCATTACTATATTCTTAAGAAATTTTAAAACTTATGAAGTAACTCTTCCAGTTACTTTCTTTTCTAAAAATATAAAATATATTTTAAAATATAAAAAATATCATTTAAGTGTCTTCCATATGTGATCTCATTTGAGTTGCATGACAATATTGTGAATGAAGTAAATACTTCAGGTGTTATTATTCCCACTTTATGGATGAGGAAACTGAGGGTTAAGGAACAGAGGTGTCAGAGATGGACAAACGACATCCTGACTCCATGTCCCGCATGCCATCCATCAAAGCCCGCCAACTCCCTTCTACTTTAACAACTATGTAAGGTCAAAGAAACTCTAATTTTAGAAGAATTTAGATAGAATTCCATTTTAATGCCTACTCTTCTACTATGATCAATTAGAGAATCCTCCCTACCCTACATATTGTAAATCAAATATATTTTTAAACTAATGCTGCCATGGGTGTATCTAGATAATTCAAAATAAATATAGCATACAATCAATTTGAAGTTAATAATTATAAAGTTATGCCAAAACCTTAGGTATCATTTGTTAACTTAAATATTGTATTTTGTTTAAAATCTTTCTTTTTTTGTTTTATATATACATGCATATATATGTATGTGCTATTCATTGGATAATAATAAATTAGAATTCTTGCATTAAATAAATATAGCAAATAGCTTCTTACCTTAGACAACAGATCACATTTAAATGAATAAATTCCAACAAAGTTTGAGTAAATAAATTCCTTTGGATTATCACATTCAGTAATCCAACAATCTGTGGCACAGAATTCCCATAAGATGAAAAAGTTCTCTCATTCATTCAATCATATAAGAATGTCTAGAATAAATTCATACAATAAATTTATAGTCTGGAAATTCTAATGAAAAGTTATTATTACTTTTTAAATCTAAACTTAAAACTTGTTCCTTGGCTTCTGCCTCTAGTTACTAACACATGTAGCTGACTTGTTATCTTTGATTTATGTGTCACTGAAATGCCATCTTTAAAATCTGTGTGTTGTTGAACTTTCTCAGGCATTTCCCATTATTGGCAATATTTATTAAACAGGGTGTTGATTGGCAAACATTGAAACTTAATATGCTGAGTTATGTGGGTAGTTCTACTATTAACTTGTTGGCAAATGAAGAGAGAAAAATAGAGGACTCAGCTAAAATCATGGTAACTCATCTTCAAAAGGCATACGATACAGAGTATGTGTCTGTAAGTAAGCTTAATGAAGGAAGAAGGAGAAATGATTTTGACCCAGGCTCTCTCTTCTCCACAACTGTTAGAACTACTCCTGTATAATCAGTGCTGTAAATGGAATGCATACTGCACTGACCAGGCAAGAAATAATGCTGGTGCACACCCAAAGCACAAGGCATGATGAGAGTGTTTCTAATCTTGGTGCTACAGCCCACTGAGAAATTTCAAACAAGCTGTGGTTTTTCAGAGCTAAATGGTACGTCTGGAACTGAAGTCCGTAGAGAGGGTCTGTAAGATAGACCAAGCTCCTTTTAAAGACATTATAGTAGAACACAAAGTTAAAGAAGTTAAAAACCTCAAGGAGATTGCCTTGGGACAGCTTAGACTTTATGGAATATCTCTGACACTGCCTTAAAAGGGAGGTCTTAGAAGCAGCCTTGTCACTTAGTTGCCTCACTTATGTTTGGAAGCATAGGTCTCTTCCAAACAAACAGCTGACTGTGCATAAAGGTAACAAGGGAATGGGGCAATGAAGCTCCTAGGCAGACCATGTGGAAAACAGAGATAAAATCAATGCTCAGCCTTTGTGGAGAGAACATTCCTAGAAAACAGTGCTAAAGTAAAAAAAATGTGAATATTCATACGCTGGACCTATGAAAAATGAGGGATTAGCTCCTATGACCACCCCAAACTGTAATCTTTCACTAGTGATTGCTAAAAATATACTTTTTTGCATATGCCTCTTTATAACAAAATGCTAATTCTGATAATATGTATTCTTCTTAACAGTTGCCATAAAATAACTCATAAAGTACTGTACACAAAATAAAATCAGTAACATATAAAATGGGGCAGCTAAGGTGGCACAGTGGATAGATACATCATGGACCTGGAGTCAGAAAGACCAGAGTTCAAATCTGACCTCAGACCTTTACTAGCTGTGTGGGCCTGGGCAAATCATTTAACCCCTGCCTGCATCAAGCCGGAGAAGGCCATGGCAAACCACTCCAGTATCTTTGTCAAGAAAACCCCATTGGGATTTGGTCCATAGGATCACAAAGAGTTGGACATGACTAAATTACTGAATACAAAACATGCAAAACATTTTTTTCCCACTAGTAATTCCCTAGAATTCTGTGCCTTTTTGTGCTATCTCAATAAAAAAATTGATTTCAGACAATATTTACTTTTCATAACACATGAAATCTACAGTACCATAAATACTGTACAGCAAATAAAATTCTGAAACTGAAAACTTTTTTTAATCCATGGGGTCAGATGGTGGTGTGAGGGCATTGTACGGTGTACCATACTGCTGTAGTCCTCTCTACCTTGGTCATCTGAAAATCAAGGGAGACCTTGCTGAGACTTTAGTTGCTGCTATTAGAAAACTCTGAGACTGGTGAAGTCTCATTATCACCTTTGACATTCTGTACTTCACAACTGGTAGACGGCACTGGAGATCAAGAAGAATACATTAAACTGAAATAATCCATCAGTGACATCTACTTCCTGTGCTGTTTGAGATCCTTAATGGTCTTGCAGTCTAGGAGCGTATTTGAGGTAAGTTAATATTTAACCTTGAGGCTGCCATTGATGAGAGGCAGCTGTGATATCTCTAACTAGCTGGTCAATAAGACTGACAGGGACTGCAGATATTCTGGCATGAAGTTTATGTAATATCTTTGTTTTTTTCTTCCTTTTTAAAATAATATTTTATTTTTCCCAGTTAAATGTAAATTTAAACTTTTTTTTTAATTTTTGAGTTCCAAATTCACTCCCTCCTTCCTAAGATGGTAAGCATTTGATATGGTTTATCTAGGTGTAATAATGCAAAACATTTTTCCATATTGTTGTGAATGAAAAAACAGAACAACCCCCCCAAACCATGCCAAAAATAAAGTAAAAAAAAAAATGCTTCATTTTGTATTCAGGTTCCATCTGTTCTTTCTCTGGAGGTGGATAGCATTTTTCATCATGAGTCCTTTGGAATTGTCTTGGGTAGTTGTATTGTTGAGAAGAGCTAAGTCATTCACAGTTGATAATCATACCATATTGTTACTGTGTACAGTGTTGTATTGGTTCTGCTCACTTCACTAGGCATCAGTTCATGTAAGTCTTTCCAGGTGTTACTGAAAGCATTCTGCTTGTTATTTCTTATAACACAATTGTATTCCATAACAATCATGTATCACAACTTGTTCAGCCATTCCCTAATTGATGAACATCCCCTTAATGTCCAATTCTTTGCCATCACCAAAAGAGCTGCTACAAATATTTTTGTACAAATAAATCCCTCCTCTCTCTCTTTCTTTCTTTCTTTCTCTCTCCCCACTCCTTTTTTCTCTCTCTCTTTCTGCTCTTTGGGATACAGGCTTAGTAGTGGTATTGCTGGACCAAAGGGTATGCATAGTTTCACAACTCCACCAATAATACATTAGTGTTCCAATTTTCCCACATCCCCTCCAACATTTAACATTTTACTTTTCGGTCATATTAGACAGTCTTATAGGTGTGAGGTGGTACCTCAGAGTTGTTTTAATTGCATTTCTCTAATCAACAGTCATTTAGAGCATTTTCCCACAGGACTATAGATAGCTTTGATTTCTTCATCTGAAAACTGCCTATTCGTATCCTTTGACCATTTATCAACTGGGGATTGACTTGTATTCTTATAAATTTGACTTTGTTCTCTATATACTTGAGAAATGAGGCCATTGTGAAAGAAACTTGCTGCAAAAATTTTCGCTAACTTTCTGCTTTCTTTCTAATCTTGGTTGCATTGGTTTTGTATGTGCAAAACCTTTTTAATTTAGTATGATAAAAATTATCCATGTTATATCTCATAGTGCTCTCTATCTCTTATTTGGTCATAATCCCTTATCTATAAATATGACAGATAAACTTTTCTCTGCTCCCCTAATTTGCTTTATGGTATCACTCTTTTTGTCTAAATCATGTAACCATTTTGACATTATCTTGCTATATGGCTTAATGTCAGTCCGTACATAGTTTCTGCCATACTGTTTTCCAGTTTTCTCAGCAGTTTTTGTTAAGTAGTGAGTCTTTGTCCCCAAAGTTAGGGTCTTTGGGCTTATCAAACATTAGATTGCTATGGTCATTTACTACTGTAACACCTGATTTTTCCTATTAAGCTGCCATCACTTTGCACGCTTGGCCTTAGAGGCAAAAGGACTTGCACTATGCATACAGTGCAAGGGGGCATATAACTGCAACACAAAACTTGAGTTTTAAAGGCAAAAATTAAAATGTGCAATGAATGCATCAAGAGCTCCTTACTTTTCAGTGGTGGTATGAACAAGACCAGTGAAGCACCAAGCAGGATATCAGCCACTCTACAAACTTGTGCACAATGTGCCTCTCATTTTTTTCTCTACTGAGCATAGCTGTGAATATGTGAAGTTGGCAACTTGAAAATGAAAACAAAGTTATTAACTTTTATTAATTAATTTTAAGTTTTCAACATTCAGTTCTACAAGATTTTGAGTTCCAAATTTTCTCCCCATCTCTCTCCCCCACCCCAAGACAACATGCATTCTGATTACCCTTTCCCCCAGTCTAGCGTCCCTTCTATCGTACCCCGCTCTTCTCTTATCCCCTTCCCCTCTATTTTCTTGTGGGACAAAATAGATTTCTATACCCCATTGCCTGTATGTCTTATTTCCAAGTTGCATGTAAAAACCATTTTTAACATTTGTTTTTAAAACTTTGAGTTCCAACTTCTCCTCCTTCTTTCCTCCCCCCCCCCATCCCCATTGAGAAGGTAGGCAATGGGGTAGTCATGTGTACTCATGTGTAGTCATGCAAAACACTTTCATAACAGCCATGTTCTGAAAGACTAACTATATCCCTCTATCCTATCCTCGCCCTATTCTATTCTCTCTTTTGACCCTGTCCCTCCTCCAAAGTATTTACCTCTAATTACCCCCCTCCCATTTGCCCTCCCTTCTATCATACCCCCATCCCCATCCCACCCCCTGCTTATCTCCTTCCCCCCCTGCTTATCTCCTTCCCCCCTACTTTTCTGTAGAGTAAGATAGATTTTCATATCAAATTGAGTGTGCATATTATCACCTCCTTAAGCCAATTTCAATGACAATAAGCCTCACTTTTTCCCTCTACCCCCGTTCTCTTCCCCTCCATTGAAAAAGATTTTTCTTACCTCTTTTTTGTTAGAGATAATTTACCCTTTCTCTTTCTCCCAATATATTCCTCTCTTACGCCTTAATTTTACTTTTTTAGAAATCATCCCTTCATATTCAACTCAACCCATGCCCTCTGTCTACATATATAATCCCTCCAACTACCCCAATACTGAGAAAAGTCTCAAGAGTTACAAATATTATCTTTCCATGTAGGAATGTAAAGAGTTCAACTTTAATAAATCCCTTGTGACTTCTCTTTCCTGTTTACCTTTTCATGCTTCTCTTGATTCCTGGATTTGACAGTCAAATTTTTTATACAGCTCTGGTCTTTTCATCAAGAATGCTTAAAAGTCCTCTATTTCATTAAATGCCCATTTTTTCCCCTGCAGAAGTATCATATTTAGTTTTTCTGGGTAGGTGATTATTGGTTTTAACACTACCTCCTTTGACCTCTGGAATATCATATTCCAAGCCCTTCTATCCCTTACTGTAGAAACTGCTAGATCTTGTGTTATCCTGATTGTGTTCCACAATACTCAAACTGTTTCTTTCTGACTGCTTGCAATATTTTCTCCTTGACTTGGGAACTCTGAAATTTGGCTACAATATTCCTAGGAGTTTTACTTTGGGGATCTCTCTCTGGAGGTGATAGTGGATTCTTCCAATATCTATTGGACCCTTTGCTTCCAGAATATCAGGGCAATTTTCCTTGATAATTTCTTTAAAGATGATGTCTAGGGTCTTTTTTTTTTTTTTTTGATCATGGCTGTCAGGTTGTCTAATAATTTTTAAATTGTTTCTCCTGGATCTATTTTCCAGGTCAGTGGTTTTTTCAATGAGATATTTCACATTGGCTGCTATTTTTCATTCCTTTGGTTTTGTTTTATAATTTCCTGATTTTTCACAAAGTCATCAGCTTCTATCTGCTCCATTCTAATTTTTAAGGAATTATTTTCTTCAGTGAGTTTTTGGACCTCCTTTTCCATTTGGCCATTTCTGCTCTTTAAGGCATTCTTGTCCTCATTGGCTTCTTAGATCTCTTTCGCTATTTGGGGTAGTCTATTTTTTATGGTGTTATTTTCTTCAGCATTTTTTGGGTTCTCTTTAGCAAGCAGTTGACTCATTTTTCATGATTGCCTTGCATCACTCTCATTTCTCTTCCCAATTTTTCTCTCACTTGATTTTCAAAATCCTTTTTGAGCTCTTCCATGGCTTGAGACCAACTCATACTTTTCTTGGAAGATTTAAATGTAGGAGCTTTGATTTTGTTGTCTCCCTCTGGTTCTATGTTTTGATGTAGTCACCAAAGTAAGATTGTATAGTCTGATATTTTTCCTTTTTTTTCTCATTTCCCCAGTCAATTACTTGATTTTTGAGCTCTTTGTCAAGGTAGTTCTCTGTTTCCAGTGGTGGTGGGAGGTGTACTGTCAGTCACTGAATCCCCCCACAATCTGTGGGTCTAGACCTCCAGAAACAGCCTCTGCTGTTGCCCCTGCTGCTACTACTGCTGCAGGCTCCTCCACCACCTCCACCACTTGGATCCTGGGGCTGGACCACTCTACTGTCTCACACTGGGCCAACAGTATTTTTTCCACTGACCTTACAATTTGTCATTGGCATTTTGCGGTTGAGAAGTTTGGAAACTGCCACAGGTGCCAGTGATTCAGTCCTCATAGGCCTGCTTAAGCCCTGTCTGTGCTGGTGTGGCCCACACTGGACTACTCTGCTCCCAGTTCAGAGTGATGAACCCTTCCCATTGACTTTCCAGGCTATCTTGGGCTGGAGATTTGCTTTACTCTATCATTCTGTGGGTTCTGCAGTTTCAGAATTTATTCAGTCATTTTTTGCAGGTATTTGGCTGGGTTTGGGGGGAGAACTCTAGCAAGTCATTGCTTTTACTCTGCCATCTGGCTCTACCTCCTGAAGTTACTAATGAAATTATGCAATGCTTGAAGTTGAAAGTTAAATAGGAGAATGTTGAGGATTGACTGTGTTCTCCTTATCAGTCATCATAGATGAAGCCATTCCCATAATCTTTATTACTCTGCCTGGACTCATTCCCCCTTATTTAGCAAACTATAACCCCCTCTTAGGAGTAGCTAGGTGATATAGTGCATAGAATGCCAAGCCTCAAGTCAGAAAAACTCATCTTCCTGAGTTCAAATCTGGTCTCAGACACTTACTAGCTGTGTGTTCCCAGGCAAGTCACTTAATCCCTGTTAACCTCAGTTTTTTCATCTGCAAAATGAACTGGAGAAGAAAATGACAAACCACTCCAGTGTTTAAATTTTTTAAATTTTAGACAAATACTAAAAACTTAAATGCATAATAAGAGAAAAACATTATAAATTTAAACATTTAACAAATATGAATTAAGAAAAGAAAAAAATGACACATGGACAGCAGAACATAGGAGAGAATTCAGAACACATAGCAATAACTTAGTTCAAGAAAGCCTATATATTAAATACTATGCATTTTCTTGAAAGCTGTCCATCTTTTCTTTGCTTCCTTATAGGTTTTCTTTTGTTCTCTGCTGTACACTTTTTACTTTGTTCTTTTTTCCCCTTTTCTCCCCCACCCACCATCCCAAAGCTATAACTAAGCATAGATATGTATATATATATATATATATATATATATATATATATATATATATATATATATATATATATGTATTGATTTGTACATACACATATACATATATACACATACATACACATATGTATGTATAAAAACATGTACTTTCCTTTAGACATTCTACTTCTAATCTTGCTTTTATGTTTGTACATATCTCTTTTTTTTGCTCTCTTTCAGATAGTGATCAGGGTTTTTGTTTTTTTTTCTATTTCTACTTCCCCCTCTTGTTCTAATGCTTCAGGAGAATTATTTCTTGTATTATTGTATCAAGATTTTTTTTTCTGGTCAGAACTTTCAGGTAGTCCAATTATTCTTATGTTTTCTCTTCTTGATCTGTTCTCTAGATCCATTGAATTTCTCATGAGATGTTTTGCATTCTCTTCTATTTTTTCAGATATACATATATATGTACACATTTAATTTCTTCATCTCTTACAGCATTGCTGGCTTCCTCTTGCCCAATTCTGATTTTCAAGGAGTCATTTTCTTCCTCAAGATTCTGAATCCCCTTTTCTAACTGGTTGACTTTCTTGTAATAATCTTGTTTTTCTTGTATTTTTCTTATTTTTCTTTTTAATTTTTTCCTCAATCTCTCTCATTTGATTTTTAAAGTATTTTTTTAAGTTCTTCAATGAATTCTTTTTGGACAAGTGACAATTTGATATTACTCTTTGGGACAGAAGAAGGTTTCTTTGCTTCAGTATCCTCCTCTGAAGACAAACTCCAGTCTTCTCTATTTCCATAGTAGCTCTCTTTGGTTGGATTCTTTTTCCTTTGCCTGTGCATTTTTTTGGTAATAATTTAGTTTTTATAATCACCTCTAGTCTTGGGGTATGGAGGATGGTGCCTCTAACCTCTGATCCTTTTCAGTTCTCCCCTCTGACCTTGAACCTATACCAAGACCTCTGGCCTCCTGTAAGTGCCCCACTGCTTCTATCTCCCCAGGGGTGTGCCCCCATGGTTCTCTGCAGCACAGCTGGGTCTAGCACTCCTTGTCAGCAGAGGTTCCCCATATCTTTTCCAGATCAGATGCCCAACTCCCCTCACTGTCCTGTGGCTGTGAGGCAGCCTCCCAAATCAGCTAACTCCAGGGCTTGCTCCTTGTTGTTAAAGCAGACTCTAGTCTGGAGGAGTTTATTCTTCACAGGGAGGAAATCTAATCCTGGGATTTTTCTTCAGGTCCTCTCAGATTCTCCCTAGAGAACCCCTGTCCTGCCCTTATTCTTACTTGTTTTCAGGGCTCTATTTGTGCCCAGAGGCACTGTTTTAACTCTTTTGTGGAGGAAAATCTTGACAACTTGAAATTTTTTGACCTACTATGCCATCTTCCCAAAATCCTCTCCCACTCCAGTATCTTTGCCAAGAAAACCCCAATTGGAGTCATGAAGTAATGGACAGAACTGAAACAACTAAATAGCAGGAGAATAGGGCAGAATTAACTAACATATGCTAAACATACTAAAGGATCAGTAAAATACTAAAGGGGGTATGATGATGATGAAATAGAAGTTTAGGAGAAATAAGGTATAAATTTTTTAACATTCTCAGGTTGCTATTAACCATTTGAATTAAATAAAATATAAGAATATTAGACACTTGATTCCTACATATTAAATATTGCTTCATACCAACAACTGCTGTATTTTGAACTTTAAAATACTCTGCCTAGTAAAGATTTACAGTGTTTCATGAAGCTTCTAAGTCCCAATAGTTTTGAATCATTGCTTACAGATTTTTATTCAATGAATTTTTGTATGCTGCAAAAAAGCGAATGAGAAATGACACTTTAAAACTGAATTTGAAGGAAGAAAAATTCTCTCTGTTATGTAGTTCTTAAAATTCCCAGCAGGGGACAGCATGCACCATGTTAAATGTAATCAACAAAAAATGTTAATTGTTAATAAGTCTGCTTTATGTCCATTTTAATATGATAAAAGAAAAAAATCAAAGGTAGAAATCTTCAGGTACAAAAAAAAAAAAAACCAAAAACCAATCCTGTGTACATGTTCTCCCTTTGTATAGCCATTGTGGTATATTAGAGGTTCTCACTGCATTAAGGCTGATATTTTAATACAAGGATTCTAAACACCCCAGCCCTAGTATTAGGAAAAACTACCCTATATATTTTCTGAGATATTCAAAATATGATCAAAAAAGAAACTTTATTTTGACAAGGCTTTACAAAAGGAATATTTTCTAACAAACTATGTGGCTTGAGTTTTGAGTAGGAAAATATGGGCACCACTTCCATATATGCCTCCTCACCCCCTTCCACTTGGAAACAGGATTTACTTAGAGGACATCTTTCAGGAGAGCTAATTCTTTTCTGAGACAACCAATTCTGAAAAGCAGCAACTCAATCAAAAGCCAGCAGAGAAATGAAACCACTTCACAGGAGTTAAACTGCAAGTACTTCTTTCTTATCTTCTATTTACAAAAAAAAGTATATTCTCAAGCCCTAGATGTAAATTATAAGATTTTCTTTGGGGGAGTAGCTTCTTTATCTTGGTGGTATTAGTCAAGCAGTTTACTTTGAATTCATGAATTTTCCTCACATCTAAGTGATACCTTGAACCTTGGATAAGTTTATTTCAATCCAGGACTTAACTAGCTATGAACATAAATATGCCCTTGACTTAAAGTAGAATAGTCATATGGAAATCAGCAAGCTGGAGTATTGAATATGAAGGTGACATTAAAATAAATTAGACTCATTTTATATTGTCAGTTTAATTTTCATAAAATCTGAGGGAGAAGAAACTTTGGATGTATTTGTTGCAGACAAACACTTCTGATTTATTGGTCAAATGGGGAGAGCAGAAGAAGGATGTAGAGAATGTTTGGAGTGGAGGGAGTGTTGGCAGTGGATGAGGGCGAGCCTGGAGTGAATGTTGAGGGCTTAATAACTTACTTAACTAGGTAATGAATGCCTGTAACTCACTTCATGGAATCTGAAACTTGCCTTCATACACACATTTACTCTCTAAACGGAAAACAAAGTCTAAGTGTCATATGGGATTAAGTCAGTGATTTTCCAATTTCTTTAAACAAGGATGACTTCTAGGAGGCAAAAGATGCCTGCCCTCACCTATCTCATCAGAGACAAAACAGCAGTAATAATACCTGTAGTGACCATATTTTCAAACTAAAATTTGGGACAAATGACTAAAAGGCTGTTTCTGCTACTTCTTGGATTTATAAATGTACATAATTCAACTCCATCAGTGACACTACTATTATATCCATACCCTAGCTCCCCCACTCATACAAATACACATTTTGTTGAACACTACCTTTGGCTTCAGAAGAGCTGAATTCAAAACTTGTCTCTGTTACTACCTATATGACCTCAAATTCCCTTTCAATTGTATGTCTGTGATCCTATGAATCATGTTTGAATTTTTATGAATAAATGCTATGTTTCTTAAGCTTCTGACATCTATTTCTGGTTACTTCTTTTTTGGTTTGTGGTCATATTTTTACAGTAAAGATTATTAATGATTTTTTTCAGGTACCATTCATTGGAATTTCTGGATCAGTCTGATGATTTAGGTGGACAATGGGTTAGATATGGGGTGGAGAACCTGCAGCCTCAAGACCACAAGTGGCCCTCTGGGTCCTCAAATGTGGCCCTTTGACTGAACCCAAACTCCACAGAACAAATAAAAAGATTTGTTCTGTAAAACTTGGACTCAGTTGAAAGGCCGCATCTGAGGACCTAAAAGGTCATATGTGGCCTTGAGGTCACAGGTTCTGCCCCCCCCTCCCCCCAGGTTAGAATATTTGAAAGCAGGACTGTATATGGTTTCTGTGTTGGTTACTTTATGAATAACATGCTCTGGTAATGAGGCTACTGTATAAAGCAGGGGCTTCTGCCCCTCCACGGCTCCCTACACTATATCTATTTGTTTTGAATTGAGGTGCTGTAGAGCACCTAGACTACCAGAGACTCATGGGGAGGAGAAATTAAAAGAGGGAAAAGTAACACATATTTACTAAGTGTCTGCACTGCACTAAATGCTTTGCCAATATTATTTCATTTGATCCTTATAATAATGTGAGGTAGATGCTATTACTACCCCCATTTTGCAGTTGAGAAAACTGAAACAAACCATGGTTAAATGATCAGCCAAGAGTGCTCTACCTACACTCCCACCCACCTGTTCTGAAATAGTTATACTCCCCTGCACTTCCCCTATGACGAGGACCCAGTCAAGGCACAGCAAAGTAGTGATGTTCCCAGGTCTTTGTGTTAGACCCAAATGATCCTTGTAGTTTTGCCCTTTAAGAGTTCTATTTCCCTGCCTGTAGTGATTTCTTACTTCAATATGTTAAAGATTTGTGATTTCATTGGGGTGGCCACTCCATCCATGGATGAAGCTGCAACTCAATAGAAACAACTTAACTGAGTATCTAGTTAGCAAAATGAATATACAAACAAATGAATGAGTAAAAAGAGAGAAAGGAAGAAAGAAAAGAGAAAAGTTAAAATAGGATGCTACAAGATGGCCTTCTTCCTTCCTACAATAGCTGTGTCCTGCATCAGGTCCTTCCTGCCTTATCCTTATCACGCTCCCCCCTCCCCTTGATGCCCACTAAGCAAGAGTCTCACAATGTTCCAGGGTCCATCCAAAACACCTCTTCCCTTTCCTAAACTGAATTTATATTTAAAGCTGATTTATTAATATGTTTTGTACTGCTTGACCTAGGCCTTGGAATGGATAGTTATTGCTCTGGGGAAAAGGCATATTGAACATGAGACCTTAAAGCCTGCTGCTCATGTCACACATGTTCTTCTTAAGGAAAACACACTGCAGATACAATCCAGCAAGAACATGCAATGTTGTAAAGGCAGGGCCAATGGGAGCTTGAGCAAAAGCAATGGAAGGCCCCAATGGGAAACCCTAAGAACCATTAATAGTTAGATTGAAAGTCATTTAGACATCTGATAAATATGATAATACTGCTATGAAAAGCCCAGAAAGGCTATAATCTTTTGTCTTTAAAATAAATCAATTGTTATATGTTTTCCAACAAAAAGTGAGAAAATACATTCTTGTTTTTCCCTAATTTTTAACGTGAATCAATAAAAATACCCCAACAAAGAAGACTGAGAATGCTATTTTCTACCTTTGAGGAAATTTCTAACAAAAAAGACACATCATAAAATGCACCAACTTCATAAACAAGATATTAATTTATGCATATTGTAAAACAAAACAAAACAAACACCAAATAGTACAGAATTTCAGATCTGGGACTGACCTTATCAGATAACCATAATACTACAAAACCCAGCCAGAATATAACTCAGAGGTCACTTGAGGACCAATCATATGGGTCTAAAATATCAGTCAAGTGCTGGTTGTCCTCTAGGTGATTCACATGTAACATTGGCAACATTTTATTTCCATTAGTAGACAGAGCACTGGACCTGGAGTCAGGAAGACCTGAGTTCAAATCTAGCCTCACATACTTATTAGTGCATGAACTGGGGCAAATTACTTAATCTCTGCCTGCTTCAGTTTATCTATAAAAATGGGAAAACAATAGCATCTGCCTTCTATGGTTATGGTGAGGATAAAATGAGGTATCTGTAAAGTGCTTTCCAAACTCAGAGTATTACATAAATGCTGTTATTATTTCTATGATTATATTTAATTAAAAAATATTTCACCCATGTTAATTTCTCCTTTTAAAAATGGACATTAGTTCCATTAATTCTAATAAGTTTTATTTTAATCTATCTGTTTATTGTTTTGTCAGGTGAGACATGAAGAAGCTGGATTGAAATAATCTGCTAATTATATAGAACAAGGATTCTCAAAATCAAGATTTAAATTCCTTGATTTTTACAATCATATATCTATACACTAACTTTTTATATAGCAAATTTTTCCTATGAATGAACTTTTTGGAAATGTTAGGCACCTTGAATGCTGTAATTCATTTTCAGGTCTCTAGGACTATCCTCAGAACAAAGCGCTCTAGTGGCTACAGAGCTGCCTGGGAAGGCTGGGAGGTCTGGTTTCAAACCTTGCTTCTAATACCTACTAGAAATACGACCTTGTGCTTAACCTCTCAGTACTCTGGTCATTCTCTAATATTATAAATTGTAAGGAAGGTGCTAACCTGAAGTAGTAAAGGGAGTTTTCTTGTCTGTGAGTTCCTTAAATCTCAATAAAATCACAAGTCGGTCCCTATTCTAAGAATATCTTTACAGTCATAAAATAACCAATTTTTATAAAATGACAATATTGATGGTCACCATTTACACTTCAAATTAAATCAGACCCAACTTTATTCTATGAATAATGATAATTAAATTTTTTTAATAGTTCATTCACATTATCTTACTCCCCTTTCCAAATAAGGGCAGAGGTTTGTAAGAGTACTCAAGTATTCGAGGTCTGTGTCCTTGTAATTGTGCATGGCTCACCTAGGAACTAAATGGCATCAATAGCAGCAACAATGGTTAACTTTTATAATGCTTTAAAGTTTGCAAAACACTCTACATGTTAACTCCTTTGATCTCGTTATCAAGGTGATCTAACGAATGGAGGTAATCCACTCTGGCATCATTAGTACTGCTACAAGTTACTGCTTTAAATTCACTAAAAGGTACTCACTGACTTTAAGGAGTTAGACCTAGAACACTTTAAGAAACTTCTGCTCCATGAATTGGATCCTTATCTTTAGACCACACTTACCTCCTTAAAGTGATTTGTAGCTACATTAAAGCATTGGTATTCACATCCTAAAAAGATGAGAAATGTTTTTTACCATTTATATCTATAGATGATAGGATCACAGATTTACAACTGGAAGGGACCTTAGCATGCAACTAATCCAATTCCTCATCTCTTGATGAGGAAAGTCATCATGAGGAAAGCTAAGAGATTTGCTCTAGGTCACACAGTGGCAAAGTGAGGATTTGAAGCAGTATCCTTTGACTCCAAATTCAGCACTCTTGGTTCTACTAATACCAGGTCCAATCCCATATGAATATACTATCCAGTAGAGAATCAATGTCTAGTCAGATGCAGTTTTTACTCTTGAATTTTGACTGCATGGGGAAAGCCTTTCAAGATTGCTGAATAAAACACAAAGTCAAGACCAAGAAGGAGAGCCCAAGCTAAATCATCTGAAAAAAATTTCTTTTCCTCAGACTTCTCATGGCATCAAGCCCAGTGCATAGCAGGTAGAAGTTCTAGAATTTCATACTCTAGGATTTCCTAGAGTTGTTGACCTAGTATGGTTGTAATCACTGCTCCTCCTGGTGGAGAAGAAATAAATAATCTTGAAATTCTATACAGCTCAAAATTCATTCACTGATGAATAATAGTCATTATATTTTTGGAAATACCAAATCTTTTGATTTATTCCTTGTGTTTTATGTTCTTTTGAAGCCTGTATCTACAATGGAACTTAGATTACAACAATGTTTCATACCACAAAGGCCTAGAAAGAGAAAACATGCAGTTTTTCAACTATAGCATGACAGTTATAAGTTCAGGAAATATTAGAACTGCAAGGAACTTTAGAGATCATCTAATCTGATCACCTGTCCAGGAGCAATTCTAGCACATGGAAAAGATAATTTTTTTATGGTCCCCTAATTCTTTAACAAAAATGTTAGAACAAACTCCTTCAAACATGTATAAATGTTCTGAGGGCTTTGAAAGTATACAGAGATGATCATTTAACATTGCCAAGTCCCTACCTATGGACAAACAAAGATGTGTTATCTAGGATTGATCAAAAAGGATACTGTGATTATAAGAAAAATTTAGTCTTGATCAAGAAAAACCATCTACCTTCCTAAAATTGAAACTGGGTATTTATATACCAAGAAAATTATATGACCCTGGGCATGTGGTTGCCTTAGTCTTAACTGATAAAGATCAAATGAATCATATAACATTTTTCTCAATTAATACATACATATGTCCATAAATATCTGACAGATATGTTTCTATCATAAAAACTTCTAAAATATACTCAACTTTTTGAAATCACTAAGTAACCATCTAAACATTCTAAAACAATAATTTATTAATGATAAGATACTGATGTCTTGAAGAATCTGATGTGGACCACTATGATCCTTGGGGGGAAAAGATATCTTTTATAAACGAGTCATTCAACTTAGAATTCTATGATGGTTTGCTCACTACATAGGCCAACTTAGCTTATGAGAGATAAAATGTATAGTTCTCTGCCCAATTTTGCCATTTGCCTCTGATCCCTCTAATATGGATAACTTAGTGTAAACCCATTATGAGTACTGGAAAAAGATCAAAAGAATTGTGTGTGTATAATAAATGCATAAACTGCACATATACATATGTGTCTATAGACACACACATATAAATGCACATACATATATACACATGTATATATATTTATACAGTGGTATGCAATGATATGGCTCAGGTGTCTGTTCTTTCTCCTATCCTCTTCCTATATAGGAACACATTAACAGCATAGTATAGAGAAAAGTAAATTAAATTGGGAATAAGGAAACCTGGGTTCTTGTCCTTGACTGTCAATAATTCACTGAGAAGCTTTTGACAAGGTTCTTTACCTCTCAGATCTCCTTCTTCTAAGCTTACAATGAAGAGGTGAGACCAGATTATTTCTATTCCAAATAAAAGTCTAGCCTGTTTAATCTTCATAAATTCTGAAGAAGGAATAGATGATTCTCTTCTTCACTTAAAATCACACATTGATTACATGATTTATATACAATGCCATAAAATTCTGAGCAGCACAGACTCAGCTTTTTGGATTCCTGCTTCAGAGTTTTGTTTTTATTAGGTGACATTATGTCTTTTGTGATAACAATGAAGAAATATAAAATCTAGAGATTCTAAGTACCTGCCCTTAGACTAGGAATATAAAATCAAATATAAGCTACCTAATATTAGGAGAAATTCTAATGATTAGAATGGTCATTAAGTATTTTTAAAATTCTATTCACACATCAAAAAATACCAAAATATTAGTAGTAGTGTAACTTGAAGTAAATATCAGAAATTATATTATCTAAGATATAGCAGAAATCATTTAAGAACTAAGAGATTTCACTAGAAAACATGATGAAATTATTTTCACCAATATAAAAATCTTACTTTTCCCTCTTTAATTCATTTCTTCCTAACTGGTACTTTTCTAAAAACATAGCATTAAAACTAAGAGATTAATTATGCATAAGAAGTATAATTTTTCTGTGCTTTAAGTGCTAGTATGTAGCATGAAATGATGTTAATTTCTGAGAGAACAAGCTGTCATATTTTAAGTATAGAGTTTAAATGAAATCTATTTAAATTGTTGCTTTCAAGTTACATATAGATTCACATTCTTTAAATTTGGTTTGTTATTGTTAACACGTCTCTTTAAAATGTCACATATATCTTTCACTATTTACAGATTTATTTCTTTTATGAAGTGGTCAAATGAATCAGCTCACCCTTGACTGTAACAAAATACTGTTTAGTGACTTGTGACAGACAGGGTTTTAACCTCTGACAGCTAGATTCATTGTTGGAGCAAGAGCCAATCATAGATCCTGACGACACGTGTCTCATCAAAGTTGGAATATAAAAAGCCACTTGGAATACAGTATAAAAGATTCACTGGTGTGGCACGTTGTCTCTCAGCCGTTACATGCATTAAAAATTGGCTTGGTGTTACATGCATAGAAGAGCAAAGAAAAAAAGGGGGAAATACTACACTGATTGCAAGATCATGCAAAAATTACAAATCTATGTTTATATTTACCTGTTTATGCTGATTGTAGCTGGTCCCGTGGATCTCAATGAGAGCAGCGAGCAAAAAGAGAATGTGGCAAAAGATGGACTATGTAATGCATGTACATGGAGACAAAACACCAAATCTTCAAGAATAGAAGCCATCAAAATTCAAATCCTTAGTAAACTTCGGCTAGAAACAGCTCCTAATATTAGCAGGGATGCTATAAAACAACTTTTACCCAAAGCTCCTCCACTCCGGGAATTGATTGATCAGTATGATGTCCAGAGAGATGACAGCAGTGATGGTTCTTTGGAAGATGATGATTATCACGCTACAACTGAAACAATTATTACTATGCCTACGGAGTGTAAGTAGCTTTTTTTGTGTGTGCATATCCATAATTCTGCTGACAGTTGTCCTAGCGTTTATGAGAAACAGATCTCTTCTCAGTTGCTTTTAACAGGCTGCTGGCTATAGTATGTAAGTGGGAGGGAGAATTTTTTTTTCTCTAAGAGTTTTACGAGCAAAATGCCAATAACAGTGGAATTATTTTTATTCTGCTACACTATTTAATTTCTTCCTTGTTACACTGGAACAAATAACAAAATGCTTGAACAGCATTAAAGTTATTTAGCTTGACTACGGTATGGTAAATACAATATACTCAGGCTTCCTCTGCTAATCTTTGACTAACACAAAGACCAGAATTTTTAAAATGTAAACAATGTACACAGACAACACAATAAGATTCTTAGTTGTCTGGTTGCTTGAAAGATATATTAATAGTATTAGACATCTTTCTAATAAAATTGAAAGAAGTTTGCTAACTGGGTCTATTTTTAAAATCTCATTTTTTTCTTGATTGCACAATATTTAAAATATATATTTGCCAATACTAATTTGATTCCTGTGTATTCTTCAGCAATTAAGCTATTTAGCTATGAAAGCTGTTACACTTAACATGTTCACAAAAGGTAAAATAAAGAGTATATCATAAAGAGAAGAAATGTAATCATAATAATAATCTAATTGTATCTGGATGAGTAATAACTAATAGTGAAATGCCTGAAAGAGAAACAAGGTAGCATGCACCTGAATTACTTGTCCTACTATGACCATCAAGCTATCATTAAGAGTGCACAGTCTCTACATTTCTATTTATACACTTAGTGCTGAACAATTAATAACTTGCAAAACCCACTATTTTTTGAGAGTGCTGTCTATTATATTTCTAGAATATTATACAATTCATATCATGCATTTATATCAGGCTCTAAAGAACAGACACACACATCACTAAAATCAAAACTGGTACCTTAATAGAAGGGGCTGAATATAAAAGGCTCTAGGTCATGAGCCTGTGATCTAGCTTGCTGTCACTTCAACCTAGAGAACTAAAACAGCTATTAAATATTAGATTTCCTATTTAAATAAGTAAATTATAATCACAATACGCTTTCTTTAAGGCAACATTGTCCAACAGTTTAACTAGAGATTTACCTCCCTCCATTTTTTGCAGTTTTAAGATACTGTAAAGAAACAAATTGCTAGTATAATTGCTCTGTTTGCAGTCATCTCTGCTTAAAAATAATATTTTAGCATTAATGGAGATATGTTCCAACTTTTAGTTATCTAGAAAATATCATGAATAAGTATTATGAATCACTTGTTTAGTTTCATTCTTTGAAAATTATAGGTCAGAACTGGAACATAAGAAAGGATTAATTTTTTTCTACTCATTCCAAAGGCTCAGTAAGTAGCACAGTGTGCCTTGTCCCCAGGTAATTCAGGCCTGGGGGGAAGGGTTCCTTCCTCCAGACTGATTGGTACAGCTGCTCAGTAAGTGTAACTACTCAGATTCCCAAAGAATTCTAAGTGGATGTTCCTCCACGGTGTCTCTTGTTCTCTCTAATCGTCATCATTTTAAAATTTCAACCAGAGTTCGTTCCTTTCTAGAATTTTTCTGGCAATAAGAAATCCATTTCTAACCAGTTGAAAAAAAGGATGTAAATTTAAGAACTGAAAAAGGTAATTGTAAAGTATGTTTTGGGTTTTTTCTAATGAATGAAATTCTATACAGAACTCAGTATCAAAACATGATATATTCATACTTTATGGGAACCAATATTCCATCAAGAGAATAGTTCATTAATTTGTTAATTTATTTGAAGTTTTGGAATTTGATTTTGTGGATACTTCATTCAGTAATTTTTTTTCTAAACATTCATTTATAGCTGATTTTCTAATGCAAGTGGAAGGAAAACCCAAATGTTGCTTCTTTAAATTTAGCTCTAAAATACAGTACAATAAAGTAGTAAAGGCTCAACTTTGGATATATCTGAGGCCTGTCAAGAAATCTACAACAGTGTTTGTGCAAATCCTGAGACTCATCAAACCCATGAAAGATGGTACAAGATATACTGGAATTCGATCTCTGAAACTTGACATGAACCCGGGCACTGGTATTTGGCAGAGTATTGATGTGAAGACAGTATTGCAAAATTGGCTCAAACAACCTGAATCCAACTTAGGCCTTGAAATCAAAGCTTTAGATGAGAATGGTCATGATCTTGCAGTCACCTTCCCAGGACTAGGTGAAGATGGATTGGTAAGTAATACCTGAAAAAAAACCCTCTTTAATAGCATTTTTCCTGTGATAGGGACATTCTAAAGTATGTTTCTTCAGTTATCATGTTTTATAAAAATTCTATTAATAATATTAAAAGTGTTCATTCAATGTGGGTTAAAATGAAAAGGGGGGTGGGAGTATCATTTCTTTAACCTCACAGACCAGTCATAGAGATGTTTCTCCAATGTCATCCCTGTACTCACCAGAATAAATTAACCTGACTTCATATTTTCTAGATCCTTTCTTGGTTTAGTCCATTCATCAGTGGAAGTCTTTTATTTTAAATTAAGAGGGAAAATACACTAGCTTCTTTGAATTATTTACCAGTAAGCAATTTTCATAAGTACCTTTAGTAGTGACAAATTCTAAGTTTTATATTATTAATAAGTGTAATATTCACAAAAACCCCATAAAACTCTTATAGTGGGATCTAGTACCTACCAAACACACCAAAACATTCTTTTTCAGAAGTTTTCCAGATGTATTGAATCTGTTTTATTCTAGAATAAAACAATTTTTAATGAATTATAACTATGAAAAGAAATTGCTTTTGATTACTACAATTAACTGAGTATATTTGTGCTTATATTTGGTAAAGTTTTTTAAAGTAATCATAATTATCACTTTCTGTCTATAGAAATATTTCCATATATTGATCTGTATATTGCCAACATTGTAAAATATTCCATTGTAGATTATGTATGGAAAATTTTAAATTTCCATCCTGGTTCTTGGGATCAACTTTATCCTTTTTTAAAAGTAGTGTGTACTTGGAAAACTAATTTGATATTAACTTCAGCAGAAGATAATCACATATATATTATGAGAGAAAACTAATAAATTATCTTCTCAAATTCAAAGAAATCAATTAGGAATTATTTACAATTCTATATTCTCTATATCATTGCTTCTATTACCATGAATTTATTTACTGTGCATTTTATCTGTTCATTATTCTTTGCTAATAGAATTATATCAGAAATATTCTGTTATCAAACATTATAATGCCTTTTAAAATAAATGTTCAAATACGATCAATCTTAACTCAAAAATTTGAAATGTTAATCTAGAGTACTGGATCAAATTTCTTTCATGTAACAAAAATATTTCCCCATGAATAATATATTATATACAATCAATAATGCCCTGGATTTGCTAATTCATTATTTGTTTTTAAAGTAATGCTGTTTTTCTTAATGTAATTACCATTCAGATCACATGGTATCAATACAGGAATATTCAAACATTCAAAATGGGCTTCAAGTTACATTTTTTAAAAAAAGATCCCATTTTTGTGCCAATATTTTTTATTATCCCCTTGTAGGATAGTTATTATGGCTATTAATGTTCCAAAGATACACACAGACACACAGACACATAGACACACACACACACACACTCCAATTTGATAATCAGATTTCTCAATATTTAAAAAAATCAAAAAAGATGATTCTCATCTATAAGTGGTGGGAGAGAAAATGACTAACACAAATCTATTAAGAGATACTCCTTCAAAAGATCAAAAATGACTAAAGAGGCAACACTTCTCAGTGGAACAAGCTTCACGTTTAGTCAGGGAAGACGGATTCAAATCCCTGTTCAGGTGCTTCTTTTTGACCTTGGACAGATAATTTCACTTCTTTGGTTCTCACTTTACTCATCTGAAAATGAAGGAGTTCGACTTGATGGCATCTAAGGTCCCTTTCAGCCCAGAGTTTATGATTCTATAATATCTCTGTTTGTATTTACTTCTCTTCCAACTCCTGACCTCTCTCTCTGACTGCCCCAATCATAATATGTATTATTTACATACACATATACCTTTGCTTGAATGTAACTTGTATCTACTATGGCTTGAAAATTTAAGTTTCATTGTGGGAGGAAGACTTGGACAAAAGCGGTTATAGTATGACTACATCTATATGATTCCCAGAAATCATCACGCTTTAAGTCCAGTCACTTTGGGTAATTGAGCCATATTTATCTTCATTCATTCATTCATTCACTTAAAAAAAAAACTGCTGGAGGGAGGGTGCCTACCATGTGGGAGGCACTATGCTAGTGGTTGTGATGGATACAAATATAAATGATAGTCTCTCCTCTCAAGGAAGGGTGTACTATTTCATTTTCCTGGATCAGAAAGAGGAGATCAAGTCCAATGAAGAATTCCTTAAATGTTGTAGTATCTTTTAAAGAGAATTTTTTTTTCAGGCAAGAGTATTTGTAAAATGATTTGCTTGATTAGTTTTCTCTTTTGAGGAATGCCTTGTCTGATTCCAGGGAATTATTTCAATGTGAATTATTTGATTTATATTTTCAATTCTTTTCCCATTCTTTACACAGAACCCCTTTTTAGAGGTCAGAGTTACAGACACGCCAAAAAGATCTAGAAGAGATTTTGGTCTTGATTGTGATGAACACTCAACAGAATCTCGATGCTGCCGTTATCCACTAACAGTAGATTTTGAAGCTTTTGGATGGGACTGGATTATTGCACCCAAAAGATATAAGGCTAACTACTGCTCTGGAGAATGTGAATTTGTATTTCTACAAAAATATCCTCACACTCATCTTGTTCACCAAGCAAATCCTAGAGGTTCAGCAGGACCCTGCTGTACTCCTACTAAGATGTCCCCAATAAATATGTTATATTTTAACGGAAAAGAACAAATAATATATGGAAAAATTCCAGCCATGGTAGTAGACCGTTGTGGGTGCTCATGAGCTTTGTGTTAGCTTCATTACTTCATAAAACATGGAAGGTTTCCCCTCACCAATTTTTGAAACTGTGAAATTATGTACAATAGGTGACAAAAGGCCTAGAGTACATTACAGATTCACCAAGGCACAAGCTACCATATATGAACTAGAAGAAGAGAATGAATGCAATGGTTGGTATTTAACCTTCAAAAGAAAAGTTGCAATCAAAATATTGTAATTTCCTTTTTAAACAGGAAGGAAATAACAATTCAGATATGATCATCTATCATCAATCATATGCAGGTAAATAAAAGCAACTCTCCTCGTGTCCCGATGAATTAAAAAAAGTGAACTTTAAAATGCATTTTTTCACAGATTCATTTAATATCAGTCAGAAAGTTTCCATAATGGGATAATGTAGAATTGTTGCATAACATCATTTGAATTTTCCTCAAACACTTGAATTTTTAGTGTATGACAGTATACTTGGTAAGATGAAATTCCATGAAAATAGAAGAATACAGAAATTAGGGATGGTACACTATATTCATGGTTCCATTCCTGTAATGATTAGTACAGTATGTTGATAATCTAAAATAATGGTGCTAATACAATAGGCTGAAAGAAATATGTTATCTGGTTGCAAGTATCCAGCAAAATATAAAGTTTCCCCTTTACTCAGGTACCTTCAAAAGGAGTAGGGTTTCTTTAATGAAAAGAGAAAGTTTTCTTTTAGTTGTCAGCTTTCAAGTTTGTAACATCCCTGGACGGTCTGCAGTCTACTAGAAGGCAACAGGACACTAATAAGCACTTGACAAACCTTGAAGTGCTACATAAAGATCAACTGTTATTTTTGTTGTTAACTAATAAGAAAAGTATAAATTCTAATTCAAAATTATAGCCTGCTTTTAAAAAAAAAATCAATACTGCAGTTTGCACTAAAACCAACCAATGCAAATCAATGGTTCTATCAATGTTGTATAAAAATACTTTGATACAATTGCATTTATGTAATATGTATACAAGACTTTTGTAAATAATGTTTCCTTTTTTATTTACTGTTGGTATATGTTTATACTAAGAAAATTTCAAATTTTGTATTAAGGCACAAAAACATGTCTTCAATTATGAAACATGATTGCTTGCAGAACAAATTTTATTAGCAATTAAATAGTGGACTTGAAAAAAATCCATATGCCAATAGTTAGATGGTTACATTACAATCATTTTATATTTTTTTACATTACTGACATCCTCATATGGAGTCACAATGGCTGTATAATGTGAATATGCAATTTTGATGGTTTACTGTCAATATAATAAAACCATAACGTTCCATGATTTTAATGCTGTACTGATAAACATTATTGACCATACCAAAAAGCTTTAATTTTATTGTCTCTGTAGGCAGAAAAGCAAACTGTTGATCTTTTCAATAAAATATTGCAAATTTTTTTTGTAATTCTATACTAAATATACTTCTTCATATACTTATATTTTATAAATCCGGATTTTTAAATTGGCTTAAATGTACTTATTTCAAAGGGAAATTTTTTGGCATCAAATGTGTAGAAAATCACCATAAGTCATGTTAACCTGCTTTCACCTCTATGGTAAGATGCTAAAGTTCTTATGTTACAATGATGTATTCTGGATTTCTGGTTTTCAACTTATCATTCTTTATTGTTGGAGATTATAGTAAAATATCAACCTGTTAATTTTCTTCCTCTTTTTCCCTCTAACTTATATTTTATAAAATTCTAAATATTTAACATTAAAATTTTTATTCAAAATGAAAACATAAATTACTCATTTACAAAGATTTAGAAATTGTCAAGCTGTTTGAGTTCTGAGAGGACTTTCTTTCGAAAGCATGGTCCATATTATTTGGCACTACAAAAGCAAATAATTGATTGCATCTGTTTCCCTTTATGTTGACCTGGGTGCTGTTTTCCAAGCAAATTGCAATGGACAGGAGTATAAGATACTAGAATTATATAGCGTACACTGATTTGAGGAACACATTGAAGCCACGTGTTTTTCCTGGCTCTGTGGAGTATACATTTTTCCTATGCGTACAAAGAAACTTCTGTCTGAATTACAAAATATTCACCAAGTTCTTGGGCATCCTTAAGTGCAACATGCAATATACACAAGCTAATTTTTTATATATTTTAGCTCCTAGCAGAATGGGGACAGATAACTAATAAACCTAAAGGAAGAATTAATTGAATTGTATTTAATACCACTAATTCCTAAGCAAATTTCTATTCCCCAGGGCTTGAAAAGATCCAAGATGTAGTAAGTGCTGAACATGGAGTCAGAAGATCTGAGTTTCCACTTCCTCCAGCTCCAACACTTTCTAGTTGTGTAGCAACAAGTGATTCATTTAATTTCTGAGTCTCAGTTTCCTCATCTATAAGGAATAATAACATAGTCTACCTACCTCACAGGGCTGTTGTGAGGAAAGTGCTTTGTAAATTTTAAACACTACATAAATATGAGCTATAATCTATGATTTCATCAGTGTGGTATCTCCTTATACTAGTGCAGATCACAATCCTTCCATACCTTTGCAGATGGTCTTTGTGAGTTGCTCTAGCCAAAAAATTAATCCAATTATATCTTGTATGATTTTTTTTTAATTATAAGAAGTTACAAGCCTCTTTAAAATTAGCTAAGCTGATATTTGGATATAAGGTAAGTATGTCTCTGGGACCATATGCAAAAAAGCCTTTTCAAATAAGTGGAATTTGCTTGATCTTAGGCTCCATTGACATTACGTTAAAGATACCAGAGTCACTTCCCTGTCATAATGAGTCATGAGAGTAAGACTTAGTGAATCTAACAATTCTAATAAACAGTTATCCCTTAACCATTAAAGAAAATTATTTATTACTACTTCCAACAATAATATAAACAATATATAAGCACTCTTCAAAAACTAATACTGACACTTCCATAGTGATCAGTTAAAATCAGTGATTTTAACATCTAATTAAACATACGGGAAATCATCCTCAGCACATTCACATGTCATTCAATATGTGAATGATACTCATGATACAACATGGTAGTAATGCTAACTATTAGGCAATTTCTATAGAAAACTGCATGGAAAATTTTGGCTTGTGGGCTAATCCTATTCACATTTTTATCTTCTGAATCCTCTTCCAACACTATATATCTACCTCAAATTCACTATAGTCCCTACAGATATTTCCTTTCTTAAAAAAGCTCAATTGCTAAGTTGCTTTAATCATTTGGGGGTACTTTCCTTTGTACAGTTAGTTGTCAATTTTTGCTTAAAGTGGTTGTTGTTAGAGATTGGTCTAGGAGCCCTGGATTATGGATCTAGCTCTATGACATTAGAAGGCTAATTTCATAATGCTAGACCCAAGTTTCCTTATCTATATCGTAGAAGAGTTGGATTAGGTAATTTCTAGGGTCTGTATAGCTCTAGTGTTCAATAAATTAATAACTTAAATGGTAATTCATTTCATTAAATATTATCCCTTCCAATACACATGAAAAACAAAATTGTTATATTGTTTTTATTTTTAAATCACAAATGATCAGCTACATAAAATTATAATATCAGGAAGTACATTAAAGATACTTAGATTTCATTCACATGTGACAAGAAATACAATTTCTGATGCTGCTAAATATAGAAGTAGTTAAAACAATTTCAAAGAAAATTATATACTTATGAACAAAAACATTCACAAATACAGGCAGTCAGAAAATGCTACTGTATTTAGAGTCAGAAAACTTGGCTTCAGGTATCACACAGAGAATGATGTTAGGCAAGTTACTTTGCCTCTCAGGCCCCCAGAATAAGGAAATAGGGATCAAAATACTTGCATTACATATGTGTTAGGGTTGTTGTTGAGGAAATGCTCTGTAAACTTTAAAGTACTTTAGAAATGTGAGCTGTTATTATTACCCTAGAAATGGGAAGACAAACTTAGAAAACAAAGAACACATTTCTTTTCTTTGAATAAAATATTTAAATATGCTTACTCCATTCTTTGCCAAGTTCCACTTGCTATTCAGAGTCTTACAGCAGAAAATATGTAAAAGGCAAGTAAAATGTGATTTTACATAAACTACTCTACTGTGTTAATACCTAGACACAAAACTCGAATGCACCATGAAATCAGAACCTGTGGTTACCTAAACGAGAACAGAGTAGAAAATATACCACCATTGTGTAACTGATTATTGAATTTTCATTTCATTTGCTTCTTCATGTCTTATGGACCTTAAACATTCGCAGGAAGTTCAATATTGAAAGCTTCACAAAGAGAGCAGGGTTTCCAGTTTCTGAATTGTATGGCCTCCAGGAAAGAGTTCTTTTGTATACACTTGGTCTAGTCCAGCTGTTTTTTACATCTTTATTTTGTCAGTACCATTTCCACTTCCTCAATAAACACATCAGAAACAGTGATGTTAGAATCCAAATGTGGTGGCTCCACTGTCTTTGATGGTGAAAAGGATTCCTCATAAAAATCTTTTTTGCAGATCTTTTCCATTTTACGTCTGTCAGTGCTCCTTCCAGTTATATCTTTATTTGCCTTTGGGATAACTTTCCTTAAGTAGGTCTCTTGCAAAGTTCACTTTAAATTTGTTTTTCTTTCTGCTGTTTTTTACTGTTTTACAAGTTGATAATGCTCTTCATCCACTAGCCTCCTTTTTTAAGATTTTATAAACAATTTTAAATTCTAAAGCAGTGTTGCCTTTAGCTACTATAGCTTGTTGATTAAGTAGACTTTTAGGCTCTTCTCAACATCTCTTTATGGCAACTAATATGCAAGAATGTTCTTTCCTCCATTAATTTCGCAATTTTTTTGGCACTAACAATTTGTGATTTAAAAAAACACTAATAACATATTTGAGTAAAGTAGCAATGCTGATGACAAATGTTTCAGAAAGTTATTCTATAATAATGGTAGAATTCTGATGAAGTATCTCTTTCTATGTTGTTGTTGTTGTTGTTGTTGTTGTGTCTAACTCTTTTTGACCTTGAGGACCATAATATCTATGGAGTCTTCTTGGCAAAGATACTGGAGTGGCTTGCCATTTCCTTCTCTGGTGGATTAAGGCAAGCAGAGGTTAAGTGACTTGCTCAGGGTTACACAGCTAGTAAGTGTCTGTGGCAAGATTTGAGGTCTGGTCTTTCTGACGTCAGGCCCAGTACTCTATACACTGAGCTGTGTAGCTACCTTATCTCTTTCTACACAATATCATTATACAAATTGGTCCAACATAAGACTATTTCCATATCTATGATACTGTGTGCATATGATTACAGAATTAACATTTCATTATTTTAATGGATCTATGATTTCATCAGCCAAGGTACTTCCACCATAGTCAAATACTAACAAAATATAAAAACTCATTCACATCATCTAATTCTGGACAATTCTTAGCCCTCTCTTTTAAAAAAAAAATCAACCAAAAAAATCCTCAATAAAGGTTTCACCCGGCACAATGAAGATTTTCCTCTTTTTCTTTTAACATTGCATGTATATCAGTGCAGTGAAGGGAGGATGGAAATATTCTATTACTACCTAAACTAACAAGGAATCTAGATGGAATTAACCCTACGAAAGTGTAATCACAAATGATTAAGATTTGCCCTTACCATGTGGGTTTGAAACTCCTTATTTGGGTCAAGAAGACAATAGCTGATTGGCTAACAAACAAACACCCAGGCTTTGAGGGGCTTTACGTAGACGGAACAATTTCAGCAATTTGCCAGTCCAGCAGCAGGGACAATCTGAGGGAAGTTGGAACCAGGCCCTTAAGAGGGATTCACTCTTGGGGTGGGGAAAAAAAAAGTCTCTACCTCTTTCTTCTTCCCCACCCCCATTGACAATGTCACAGGAGAGTCAGTGGAGACCTATAGCAGACAATGACTGAGGAACACAGCATAAGGACTTTATGAAGGGAAGAAGGACTTTTAGTGCCAGGAGTTGTGAATTACTCCCCTTTGCTGTGTGTATTCTCTATGTGTGTGCCTCACTATCACTGTATCTTAAGTTTGAGCCTGTTCTTTCCATGGCAACTGTGTGTGGTTAGGGGAGATTGTATTATAATCCTCTGGGGGATTAATTTTATAACATTTATTATTATACTACCTAAATAATGTCTTTTGTTAAAGGCTAATTAAGCAAACTAGCTCATTGTCAATGATAAACACAATGGCAGGGGCTTTTGAGCAAAAGTATTGGAAGCACATCCCCTCAGGGTTACTTTTAGAACTTGAGAGTAGTCATAGCTGCCTTCTGAGGATTCTATCTTTTGATTGTGGGTGCAAGTTGGGGCAATACTTCAGAGGAAGTGCTATGCCAGGAAAACACTAAGGCTGTCCATCTATTATACTACACATTTGTTATATAACCCTCAACTTCTTTTATGGTTGTACATATCTTTGATTTTTATGTCATTTCTGGTATGTCAATCATGATACAGCTTAATTCAAACTATCAGGCTTCTTTCTAATGCCTATTGGATTTCCTTTGCCTGGTTAACAAATTATATGTTCAGTTCTTTGTAAAAGGGTTACTTCTATAAAGACAGTATAAGAGATAGCATAATATAAAAGCAAGCACCCCAACATACACAGGATGGCCTGCTGTACAGGTTCTAGATCTGCTTTTCTAAAAGGAAAGCAATTTTTGAAGCATCAGCAATCACTTTAATCAAGCACATATATCAATCACTTATCAGGGAAAAAAGTCAGCACCCTGAACTTCAGAGAAAATATAATCAGAAACAAAGATCAACCAACAGAAAGGGCTTCCAGCTGCCTATCCATAAGCAATACTTACATCTTAGACCAACAGACAGATCCAACTGTCTGATCATACATACATAGTTACCAGAGTGAGAAGCACCAGCATCTGGGTTTTCAAAGCCAGAGGGGCCCTTAGTGGCTTCTCAGAGTCTCATCTGGCACACAATCTTCCAAAAACCAAGCCCTAAAGTAAAACCTCACATCAGAGTGCTTATACATTTTTCAGAGCCAGAGGGCATCACAACCCTTGAGAACCAGTGCCTCATTAGAAAATTAATAAAAGGTGTGGGCCTCCCCTAATCAAGCTTCCAACAGGCAGGCCTATTATTGGGTGGGGAAGATCTTTAATCTCATTAGCATTACACATGACTGGTGGGAAAAACACTTTGTAGTGGAGTCAAAAAACCTACCATCATATATCAGAATTGCTATTTACTAGCTATGATAATTTGATGGAATAATTAATTTTTTTGAGCTTCAGTTTTCTCATCTGTAAAATGATGATAATAACTCTACTTAGTAATTCACAGGGTTATGAAAGAAAAAATTTTTGTAAATTATGAAGCCCTATATAAATGTGAGTAATTAATGTATGTTGTAGTATGTGCTCAATAAGTGTATGTTGGCTGTATTATAATATATGTTACAGGGAAGGGCAATAATAAAATCTACAGACTTGCAGTATGTACTTCAATATTATTTTAGCAATGTAATAGGTGATACACACACCTATTAAGAGGGAGAAATTCTATCAATGGATATTTTTTACACTGTGACAGGCCTCCTTGGCTATGTCATGTGACTTCCATCACAGTACAACAAAGAAATTAAGGCATACACAAAAACTTATGTGTGATATGCCATTCATTTGTCTATGTCAAATGACATATAGTGTTGTAATTCCACTTACATTAGTAATTTCTGTTCCAATTGATACACTGTAAAACACCTGAAAGTAAACTCTGCCCCTCTTGTTCATCTCTGAGTAAAATGCCAAGCAAAAAGGTGCTAAATTTAGTTCATTCATGCCTAGATGGCATCTTGCAGAGGTGGCCTTTGGAAATGAGTGCATTTGCTTTGCATAGCGTAAATGTTTTAGTGCAATATTATCTTTGTTGCCAATTAAAATGCTATGTGGAGAGTACATCTCAATGTAATCTACTAGTTTATGTATCAAAATACTCTAGGGAGTGTCATATGTCCACACAGTGTTCCTGAATGCAAGATTTTGTGTCTAGCTATCCATTTTATCTGACAGATGGCAAAACATGTATTTTGAATTGACAGACAGTTGCTTAATAACTTAACAATTAGAGTTGCTGTTCTGTTTGTTTCAACTATTGCTTGATATAACTATAAAAAATAATAATATAATATAACCATAGCTCTCCTTCTAGATTTAGCTTTTCTGAATGTATAAAGGTGCAACTATAAAACACCACCAAGTTTCATTTGTGTTTAGCACTCATTTTAGTTTTGAATGAAATCATACACCCTGTATTTTTTAAACAATATAGGTGATCTGATGATAATAATAGTGCATGGTTATATAGTGCACCAATGTTTACATGGCATTGGTGCAAATATTAATATATTCACTTTATAAAAAAAGAAACTGTAGTTCAGATATGAAGACAGATCTTGACTCCAAGTTTGTTGCTCTTTCCGTTTGCACTGTTTTCTCTCTTTCTCTGTAGTTTTCTAGTAGACACTGTTACTAGGCACTGTGTTAGATGCTGGCAATATAAAGACAATATAGAAATTCTATGACTGCAAGGAGCTTACATTCTCTCTAAATATAACAAATACATACAAAAGAACTACAAGGCCATTTTGTGTGTATGTGTGAGCAGTGGTAGGGTAGGTTCTAGAAACTTGAGGAGATCGTCTCTTATCACTGACGATAATGTAGAAAAGATTGTGAAGGTGCTTTCTCCAGTGCTACCATGAATCTATGATTTCACTGATTTGGATATGCCTTCCTCTGAACCTTCCACACTATATCATCCTGTGCAGTTTTTGACCATGATTCTCTTATGAACATAGTAAAAATGGACTTAAGCGCATTTAGTCTTAATAGGAAATGCATATATACACAGTAAGGAAGATGGCACTCTCAAAATTAGCTTATACAATTCTAGTACATATTGTCAGGTTCTGATGCCAGGGGGAGAATTTCTCCAAAAGAAATGCAACACTACAATTTACTGCAAAAGGCAATCCAAAAGCAAAACTGTCACAAGGATATTCTTTGATTTTTGAATTTCATTTGTTTTCCTAATAGCTCAAAATTATATCTCTAAGAAAACAACTTTTGCCACGAATTCTTTTACCTCTGCTATGAAGGACTCTATTCAGAACAAAATTTGATTATGCGGTTTTGGCCATGCATCCTCCACAAGGCTTTTCCAGTTCCGCTCCCACGGACATTTACCCTGACTAAGCAGCCAAATGTTTCTTGGCCCCATTCCATGGAACTCAGAACTTTGGCATAACCTCTCAACCAGTCAAAAACAAAACTCATTTCTGTAACATGTTCATGCAAGAAGGTTGTCTGTACCATGACATCAGATCCTGACAATGTTGAGATATTATTCTGAAAGTGAAAATCAAGCATGTTAAGTAGGAATTCCTCACCACCCCAAAATATACTGACAGAAAAAATTATAACTTGTGAATAGAAATCATTAGGGAAGATTTTAATATAATATGATCCAATAATCTTCAGTGATTATAAGCCTTCTTTTTTCCTTCCTATATCCTCTATTATGGAATAGAATTGATTACTCCTAACACTGTTGTAATAACAGTGACTGGAAAAGCTGAAAGATTATTTCAATTTATGGGTACTAGGATTTCTATCCCTTGGTGAGGTGACCACAGATCTAGCATTTAGTCTTCAGTTTGATATGTTCAAAAACTGATCAGGTTCTGGAAAATTTATTTGAATTAAATAAATTCACAATTATTTAATTCAGAAACTTTAACATCAATTTGTTAATTTACAATGGAGGGAAGGTGTTCATATACTTTTCCAAATGGTTATGCCTATCACTGAAACAGCTTAAACTTCTCCCATTGGTTGTTAGTAACAATTCCAATTTCCCAAACAAAAGTTGCTATGGAATTTGTCCAGTTGTGATTATATCATCAAATAAGTGGAACAAAATTTTATCTCTTTTGTAAAACAATGTCTTCATTGGTACATTAGTTTCTTCAGAAGGAAATATAGATATCACAGTATATTAAATTTCCACACTTGAATTTTATTCCAAAAGTTGGTTTTGTTTGTGGTTCATAATTTCATACACTGTAGAAATAGGATCTCAGAATTATGAGACCTCAAAAGTAATTGAGCCACAACCTGTATTTGAGGAAGAATTATCTGCAGAACAATTATTTGGATAAAACTGTCCTGACAAGTGGTCATATAGATTTCTGCATAGACTTCAAGTGAGGAGGAATTCTTGAGAGAATCACAGAATTTTAAAACTGGACCTCGGTGGCCATCTAGTCCAATCAATACCTGAAAGTCCTCTCTATGATCCACCCAATATGCGGACATCCAGTCTTTGTTTGAAGAGTTCTAATGAGGAGAAACTGACCACCATCAGAAACAGCCTATTACATTTTGTGAGATTCTCATTCTTAAGCAGGGCTACCTGACATCAAGCCTTAATTTGCCTCTGTGCAACTTCAATGCATGGCTCCTAGTTATGCTCTCTGTATGTTGATTGGGGTATTTTTTTAAAATTTGAGCTAAGATTTCATCAATATAAGGAACAAGGAGCAGATAAATACTTTCAATCTTAGATTTAAAGGGCCCAGGGTCATAGGGCCAGTATATAGCAAAGACTGAACTTGAATCCATCTCCCTAATTCCAAGACCAACAATTTATCAACTGTGCCATGCTATTTACTCACCATGGCTGCTGAGCTCCTTTCAAACTTAAAATTCAATAATTAATGCAGCCTAAGACAATATTAGCTTTTTTGATTACTATATCACATCACTAATATATTCTGAGCTTACAGTGGACTAAAACTCCCAGATTTTTTGTTCTTTTAAATTTTTTTCCAATTTTTATTTTTAAATTAAATTTTATGTATTACCAATCAGCCAAAGTACACTTTTCCTTTCACCACTGTCTCCACCTCTCCCCTACAGTGAGAAAGAAAGAACAATAAAATCCTTGTTACAAATATGTATTGTTTAGAAAAAATTTCTGCAATGACTATGTAAAACAAATACTATGACAACAATACAACTCATTCCACACTCGAGTCCTTCATCTGTCTGTAGATGAGTAGCATATTTCATCATTAGTCCTCTGGAATTATGGTTGCTTATCATGCTGATCAGACTTTCTAAGTTCTTCAGGTTGTCTCTCTTCACAATATGGTTGTTATATAAATTGTTCTCTTGGTTCTCCTCTCTTCACTCTGCATCAGTTCATACAAATCTTCCCAGGTTTCTTGGAAACTATCCCCTTCACCATTTCTTGTAGCATAACAATACTCTATAACACTAATATGTCATAACTTCTTTAGCCATTCTCTAACTGATGTGTACCCCATTAGTTGAAAACTTTTTGTCGTTACAAAAAGAGTTGTAAGTATTTTTTGCTCAGGACCTATCCCTTTTCAATCTCCCCTCCCTATAACTTTCTTTTCTCTTTTCCTCCCTTTCCTTTCTACTTTCTTGTTGAGCAAAATGCATTTCTGTGCATACTGTGTGTGTGCACATGGGTTTGTGTGTGTGTGTGTGTGTGTGTATATGTGTGTTTATAGCACTCTGTCCTTTGAAGAGTTTGGAAGAGAATGAGGCTCTTCCTCTATATCTGTATAAACTTCTTGCACATACTCATCATCAGACAATTTTCCCTAACCTTCCTCTCTCCCTTCTTCCTTTTCCATTCTTTCTACAAGATCATCAAAAGATAATAGGACTACTCCTAGGCCTTCTGTCCATCCAGAATTCCTCTATGACCTTTGATGAAAATAGGGTTCAGAGAAAACACATGTATCATCACTGCACATTAAAACATAAGCAGTTTATTTTCATTTAGTCTCTTATCATTGTTCATTCATGCTTACTTTTTTAATGTTTCTCAACTCCTATGTTTGAACTTCAGAGTTTCTAAGTAGCTCTGGTCTTAGAAGTTCCTTATTTCATTAAAGATATCTTTTTAATCTTTAGCATAATATCTATTCACTTTTGCTGGATAAATTATTCTTGACTGTAAGACCACCTGCCGCCATATTGTATTTCAAGTTCTCAGCTTCTTTATAGTGGTGGTTGCTCAATCTTGTATGACCCTGACTGTGGCTCCTTAGTACTTGAATTCTTTCTTTTTGACTGCTCTCAGCACTTTTCCCTTTTCATGAAGACTTTCAGATGTTGGCTACAACGTTCCTGGGAGTATTCATTCTGGGATTTCTTTCATTAATTGACTAACGTATTCTTTCTATTTCCATCTTGCTCACTAGTTCTAAGAGACCTGAGCAGTTATCTTTGGCTATTTCTTGAAATATTTGGGCTCCATTTTGGGCATTCAGATAGTCAAATGATTCTTAAATGTTTTTCGGCTCAATATTTAGTAGGTCAGGTTTTTTTTTTTTTACTATGTTACAGTATTTTTTTTTTTAATTCAGTCTTTTGACTTTGTATGTAATATTCTTGTTGTCTCATGAAATCATTAACTTGTACTTGGTTCATTCTAACTTTTAGAAAGTTTGTAACTTGGGCAAAGTTTTTACTTCTTGTCCCGACCTGTCAATTCTCTTTCTAATTCTTTCTTCTATAGTTTTCTTTTTGGTCCCCATTTTTTCTCCAGAACTCTCAATTCATTTAAAAAATAATTTACATTCCTTTTAAAATTCGTTTCATCTTTTCCAGGAATTCTAGTAGAATTTGTCCCCATGTTGTTCTTTTCTTTGAGACTTTGCTTGTTCAGGTTTTGGAATTATTCTCTTATTTTGCATTTGTACTGTAACCTCCCTGTCTCCACAACAGCTTTTTATGGTGGAATTATTTTTCTGTTTGCTTATTCTTTCAGCCTATTTTCTGATTTTTGGATTTGGTGGTAGAACTGGGCTCTGCTGAACTTTTGTAGGGATAGACAGAGCTGGTTTTTTTGCTATTTTCTTGGGGTATTGAGTTTTGTGTTAGTTTAGGAACTCAGGGACAACTCAAGCTGGGGACCTACAAACCTTTAGTGCTCCCAAAGTGGTCTGATCCAGGAAAAACTCTGATCACTGTCTCCTCAATCTGAGCTCAGCAAGCTCTTGACTTGGGTTTGGGTCTCAACAATAGGCCTATTAGCTTGCTCCATTTGAAATTTCAGTGGGCTGCTTCTGTACTCAGTCAATATCAGGCATCTGGAAAGCTCTGCTGGTTCAGTGACAGAACTATAGGCTCCCTTTTGGTCTGGGATTCCTGATTCAGGTATTACTCTACAAGCTTTTCAGTGGGCTGGGGAACTGGAATTGAGACCTTACTCTGTTCCTGGGGTCAGAGTCACACAGAAGAGAAAATGCTTACTAAGTGTGTTCACTGTCACAAGGGATGTCCAAAAGAAAGAAGCATTCCTTACAGGTTTGTGAAGTCCTGTGGACGTTCTTGTTTGCTGGTGCATTCTGATTGCATCTGCACGTTCAAAATTCTGATTAAGTCATACAGTAGTACAAGGATTCCTTAATGAAATGCACAAGCAATTAAATGAAATTGGTCTAGCAATATCTACAAGAAAACACTTGTGCAAAAGACAGTCCATTTAATTAATTCATCAATACTTTGATAGCCACAGATAAAGGGCAAACAAGTTGGACTCAAAATTGATTAGTAAGAGGAAAGAGGACTGAATTTTAACAGGAAAGCTGTGAAAAACTTTTTTGAAATTTTATTTTATTGATATCTTCTGTTTTTTCATCATTATAGTTATCCCAAGTATCCCTCCTCTTCCTGGAGAGCAATCTCATATAAAAATAGCATTTTTCAAAGATGAAAATAGAAAAATAAGAGGAAAAATATCAGTGCAACTGATAAATTGAAAAGTCAGAAAACATGTGCAATGTGTAATAATACTAGTGAACCTCCCACCTCCATGAAAAAGTGAGTTCAGAGTATCCTCTTATATACGTTCATTCAAATAATGCTTGATCTTTATAATTTTCTTGTATTCAATTATGATTTTCTTGTTTTTTCATTTACATTATTATAGTTATTGTGTATAGTTTTCTTGGCACTGCTTACTTCATTCTGTGTGAGTTCGCATACATCTTTCCATGCTTTTCTGTATTCATCACATACAAAATTTCTTACAATACAGCAATAGTATTCCATTATATTCATGTACCATAATATGTTTAGCCATTTCTCAATTGACAGATATCCATTTTGTTTCTAATTCTTTGCTATCACAAAGAATGCTGTTATAAATATTTTGGTGTAAATTGAGACTTTCTTCATATTGAAGACTTTGTTGGGGTATAAGCCCAATAACAATGTCTCTGGTTCAAAGGGTATAGCCATTTTAATAATTTTATTTCAATAACTCCAACCAAATTTATAAATGATTGTACCATTTCATAGCTCCACCAACAATGTATTAATGTACCTAAAATTCCACAACACTTTCAACATTGACTATTGCCCTATTTTGGTCACCTTTGCCAATTTGCAAAGTATGAGGTAAAACCACAGTGTTGTTTTGATTTGCATTTCTTTTATTATTAGTAATCTTAATATGGTTGTGAATAGTTTGCAATCTTTTTGAGAAATTTTTATATCCTTTGATCGCTTATCTATTAAGGCAAGATAGTCCTATGTACACACACACACACACACACACACACACACACACACACACACACACACACACACACACACATCTTGGTTACCAAATTCTTACCAGAGAAATTTGATGCAACTATTTTTTTTCCGTTCAACTACTTGCCTTCCTAGCCTAGGTATATTAATTTTGAATGTGCAGAACTTTTCCAGTTTCAGGTAATCAAAGCTATCAATTTTATCCTTCATTATCTCCTCTATCTGTTTGCTTAAGAACAGACCTACTAAAAGAGACCATTGCTAAGAGGGGCATAAAATTGGCTTCTCTTCTAAAATTTTTATAGATGATTCTTATTTTTATTTTATTTTTTATTTTTCATTTTAATTTTTCATTTCATTTTCATATCACATAAAACAATTTCAACTTTTGGTCAGGTGATACTTCTTTTTAAAGCATTTACAATATAGACTACAAAAGAATTTTTTTAAAACATTAACCAACTGAGATACAAATAATATTTATGTATGCTAACTTCATCAGCCCTTGACCTAATTGTTTCCACACTATTACTAAGAATTAAAGGATCCTAACTTATTATTGTTGGTCTAAAGTCCTAAGCCAAATACCTTAATTTTAGACTTAACCTCAGGTGTTCCCCTACCAACAATCTATAATTTAATAGATCTGGTATTAAGCTTACAAACCTTTTGACTACAGGAAATTGCCTCTAAGAGCAGGGACATTACAGGGAACCAATATCTCCCCAATTTCATGTTAATTTCAGGTAGGAGTAGATTGTCAACTTGCATTCAGTCAGGCTTAAAGTCTGCCAGGTGTCAGTGGGGAAATTGAGTCAGGAAAATCCTACCTCAGTCCAGGCTGAACATCCACTCTCCCACCCTTCCCATGAGTTCACCTTTTTCAGTTCATACCAGCATCTCACAGGCTTAGTGGCATAATGGACTGGAGGCTCAGACCACCCTTCTTGCTATCCATACCTGGAGTTAGACTGAGAAGGACAGTCAGTTAATAGTCCCATAGCATCTTAAAATAGCAAGTTCCAATAACCAGGTTTCAGATATGACTATAATTTCACACTGGCTAAGGAATATCTTTTGAGGCAAGTCTTAAGTGGTTTACATGCCTTTCTATACATGTTCTAGTTCCTGATTAAATAACAACCATAAAATCAAATTTACCATTAAAACCTTAACTTTTCAATCAATGCCAAATTTTACCTGAGGTTACCTGCCTCTAGGAAACTTAGACTAAAATTCTTTTCCCCAAACTAAAGATGTCTCTGATTTAGTCTCAGTAATTAATTCAATTGTTTTAATATTAATTTCTCTTACATCACTTTGTAATATATCCGATTTTTCTCCCCATTTCTCCCCTCCCCCTCCCCACTAATACCTTGCAATCTGATTACCCCTTCCCTCAATGCATGCTCCCTTCTATCACACCCCACCCTTACCTTATCCCCATCTTCTCTTTTTTCTTGTAGGGCAAGATAAATTTTTATACCCCATTCCCTGTGTTTCTTATTTCCCAGTTATAGGCAATAAAAATTCTCAACATTCATTTCTAATACTTTGAATTCGAACTTCTCTCCCTCCCTCCCTCCTTACCCATCCTCCCCGAGAAGGCAAGGAATTCAATACAGACTAAATATGTGTCATTTTGCAAAGACTTCCATAATAATCATGTTGTGTAATACTAATTATATTGCCCTCTATCCTACTCTATCCCCCCTTATTTTTTATTCCCTCATTTGACCTTGTCCCTCCCCAAAAGTGTTTATTTCTAGCTACCTCCTTTCTCCCATTTGCCCTCCTTTCTATCATTTCCCACACCCCACATGTCACCTCCTCCCCTATTTTCCTGTAGTGTAAGAAAGATTTTCATACCAAATTTAGTGAGCATGTTATTCCCTCCTTCAGCCATATGTGGAGAGAGTAGCTTCACTTTTCCCTCTCCCCTTCTCCCTTTTCTCCTCCATTGAACAAGATGTTTCTTATCTCTTTTACAAGTTGTAGCCTGCCCCATTCCATTTCTCCCTTTCTCCTCCCAGTATTTTCCTCCCTCACCCCTTAATTTTCATTTTATTTTTTTGTGTGTGGATATCATCTCTTCTGATTCAACACAACCTGTACTCTCTGTCTGTGTATGTGTGTGTGTGCGTGTGTGTGTGTGCATGTGTGTATGTACAATCCCTCCACCTACCCAAATACTGAGAAAAGATTCAAGAGTTATAAATATTTTCTTTCCATGTAGGAATGTAAACAGTTTAGCTTTAGAAAGTCTTTTATGATTTTTCTTTCCTCTTTACCTTTTCATGCTTCTCTTGATTCTTGTGTTGGAAAGTCAAATTTTCTATATGGTTCTGGTCTTTTCATCAATATGAATGCTTGAAAGTCCTCTATATCATTGTGACCATTTATTCCCTTTAAGTATTATAATAAGTTTTGCTAGGTACGTGATTATTGGTTTTAATCCCAGTTTCTTTGCCTTCTGGAATATCCTGTTCCAAGCCCTTCAATCCCTTAATGTAGAAGCTGCCAGATCCTATGTTATCCTGATTGTATTTCCACAACACTTGAATTGTTTCTTTCTAGCTGCTTGCAGTATTTTCTCCTTGATCTGGAAACTCTGAAATTTGGCCACAATATTCCTAGGAGTTTCTCTTTTCATGTCTCTTTCAGGAGGTGATTGGTGGATTCTTTCAATATTTATTTTGCTCTCTGGTTCTAGAATATCAGGACAGTTTTCCTTGATAATTTCACAGAAGAAATGCCTAGGCTCTTTTTTTGATCATGGCTTTCAGGTAGTCCTGAAATAATTTTTAAATTGTTTCTCCTGGATCTATTTTCCAGGTCAGTTGTTTTTCCAATAAGATGTTTCACATTATCTTGTATTTTTTTCAAACTTTTGGTTTTGTTTTTTAACTGCTTGGTTTATCTCATAGTCATTCATTTCTCTGAACTCAATTTTCTCTTTCAATGAACTATTTTGCTCAGTAAGCTTTTGAACCTTCTCCTCCATTTGGCTAATCCTGCATTTTAAAGCCTCCTTCTCCTCACTGGATTTTTGAACCTCTTTTTCCAGTTGAGTTAGCCTGTTTTTAAAGGTGTTATTTTCCTCAGCATTTTTTTGGTTCGCCTTTAGTAAGAAGGTAACTCACTTTTCAAGCTCTTCTATTTCCTGAGCCCAATTTAAGTTCCCTTTGGAGGCCCTGGAAGCAGGAGCCTTGACTTCCTCTGACAATATGCCTTGTTCTTCCTCCTCTGGAAGGATGGGAGGAGACACCTGTTCTAAGGCTTATTTTTTTCCCCTTTTTTGGGCATTTTCCCAGCCAGTTACTTCTGAGTTTCCTCTCCACAACCACCTTTCCTCCAGTTCCACCAAGACAGCACTGGGGGCTGAGATTCAAATGAGCTGCTCCAATCCCCCAGGGGCTTTAGGTGGAGACAGGGCTGCTATTCAGTGTGAGATTAAGATCAGCTGCTCAGGTTGGGGCAGGGCCACCACACAGGGCTCAGTTCCCTCAGGGGTTTCACTATGAGGCCTTCAACAATGGATGTGGGCTGGTACCTGCCTTGGGAGCCCTGGTCCTCTGCTGCCTCCACTGCTGCCATCTGAGGAGGCCTGAGTTATGGGGACACTCTGCTCCCTTTTCGGCCAGCTAAAAAAAACCTTCTCACTGACTTTTAGCACCTGTGGGTTGAGGGATCTGCGCTGCCACTGGAGATTCTGTCCCTGAAGCCTGCTCAGTCCTGTTCCTCCCAGTGCTGCTCAGCCAAGGCTGGGCTGGGCTCTGCTCCTCATCCAGTGTGACAGACATTTCCCGTTGGTCTTTCAGGTCACTCTGGGCTAGAAATCTCCTCCACTTCATTGTTCTGTGGCTTCTGCTGCTCTAGAATTTGTTGAGAGTCCTTCTTTACAGGTATTTTATGAGCTGCAGGGGAAGAGCTAGTGTATATGTGTCTTTCTACTCCACCATTTTACTAGATGATTTTTAATATTATGATAATGTATATATTGACAATATATTATGGAATTTGGTGTAAGATGCTGGTCTAAACCCAGTTTCTGCCAGATTGCTTTTCATTTTTTCCAGAAGTTTTAAAAATCAAATAGGAAGCTCTTTCCTAGATTATTTTGTTTTACACTTTTTTTTTGCAAATAGCATTTTATTTTTTCCTCAGAATTTTTAGCATTCATTTTCATAATATTTTGAATTCCAAATTTTTATTCCTCCCCTCTTTTGAAAATGGTAGGCAATTTGATATAGCTTATATATGTGCTATCATGTAATATATTTAATTAAACAGTGGGTTTTTGAGTTTCAACCTCTGCTTCTTTTCATCATTTCCCTGGATATTTTAGTTCTTTTCAAATGAATTTTATTGTTATGTTTATCAAGTTCTATAAAGCATACATTTGGTAATTTGATTGATATAGAATTAAAAATGTAAATTTATGTTGGTGTGGCATTGCCATTTTTTATTAAACTGCTGCAGGTTAGCCATGAGAACTGAATATTTCTCCAGCTATTTAAGATGCTCTTTATTTCCTTAAGAAGCACTTTGAAATATAGGTAATGGGGTATAGAAATTTATCTTGCCTTACAGGACAAAAGAGAAGATGTGGATAAGGGAAGGGAGGGGTGTTAGAAGGGAGGGCAGATTGGTGGAAGGAATAATCAGAATGCTTGGTGTTTTGGGGTGGGGGGAGGGAAGAGATGGGGATAAAATTTGTAACTTGAAATTTTGTGGGAATGAATGCTGAAAATTTAAAGAAAGAAAGAAGCACTTTGTAATTGAAACTATACATGCTGTGTGTGTGTGTGCGTGCGCGCACTTTGGTGGGTTATTTCCAAGATATTTTATGCATTTTGTAGTCAATTGGAATGGAATTTCCTTTCTATTATTACCGCTTGTGTTTCGTTGTTAGTATGTAGAAATGCAAATGACTTTTGAGAGTTTACTTTATAGCATGCAACTTTGTTGAAACTGTCTATCTCAATTAGTATCTCTGGTAATTCCTTAGAGTTTTCCAACTATGCCATAATATTATCAGCAAAGAAATGTATTTTTATTTACCTTTTACCTGTCTTTATGCTTTTAATTTCTTTCTCTTGTCTTATTGTTGTTGTTAGGGATTTCCAAAATAACAAATAATAGTGGGGAGAGTGAGCATCCTGGCTTTTCTCTCACAATATTCTAGTGTATCTCCATTGCACAGTATTCATGATTTTGGTTTTAGATACTTTTTATGGTATTACATTAAAATTCCCTCTACACCTATACTTTGTAGAGTGGTTTTGTTTTTTTTTTTACATTGATGAGGGCTGTGCTTTTTCTAAGACTTTGTTTGCATCTATTGAGATAATCATGTGGTTTGGGATGCTTTGGCTTTTAATATGATTAATTATGTTGCTTGTTTTCCCAATTTTGAGCCATTCTTGCATCCCTTATATGAATACATCTTGGTCATAATGACTGATTTCTTGAATAAAATTTTGTAGTCTGGCAGAATTTTGTCTAAAATTTTTTAGTTAACATTCATTAGTGATATTATACTACAGTTTTACTTTTGTGTTTTATCTTTCACTGGTTTAGGTATTATGACTATATTTGTCTCATAAAAGGATTCTGGTAGGGTGATTTTTTTTATTTTTTGAGAATAATTTATGAAGTATGAGTACTAATTGTCCTTTAAAAGACTGATAGAACCCTCTTATGAATCTTTCATGACAAGGAGTTTTTTCTTTGGTGGTTATTTTCAGTTAGATTTATTTCCATTTAGGAGATTGGGTTATTTAAGATATATATCTGAAATTTTGATAGTTTTAGTATTTTATATTTTTGAAGCTATTGCTCTACTTCTTTTGTATTCTAAGTTTGTTAGCATGTTACTATGCATAATGTGTTATGATTATTCTTTTTATTTCTCCTGGTTTTGTTGTGATTTTACTTTGTTAATTTGTTATTTAATTGATGTGATTTTTCTGCCTCTTCTTAAAAATTAGGTTGGCTAAAGTTTATCAATTTTATTAATATTTTCAAAGGACCAGTGTGTAGCTTCATTTATCATTTTAATGGTCATTTGTTTCCAATTTACTTATTTCTTGTGTACTTGCTGGCTTTCTAACTTCTTAAAATGTATATTAAGTTACTTAATCTTTTCTTTTTCTATTTTGTCAATATATGTTTGTGGAAATATAATTTTCCCCCAAGGACTGCTTTAGTAACATCCCAGAAATTTTAGAAATTGTCATCATAATTTTCTTTTACATAATTAAAATTGTTCCTTTGATTTGTTTTTTGATTCACTAACTATTTAGGATTTCATTATTAAGTCTCCATTTGGGTGTCTGTCTTTTGTTTATGGTTCCTGAACCAACAACCTTTTATTGCATTATAGTCTCTAAAGCCTTTTTCTATTCAGTTGTTGTTGCAGTTGCAATATCTCTATGTCTTAATACAGGGTCAATTTTTGGGTAAAATTTCCATGTGGTGCTAAGAAATATGTATATTCATTTGCAGTCCCATTTAGAAGAAGCCATAAGTCATAAACTCAAGTTTCTCCAGCAATTTGTCCATTCCCACATTTTCTCTTTTGTTTACCTCTGCTAGAATTATCTGTAACTGATAGTGATCTTGAAGTCTCCTGTTACTATCATGTTATTATCTATGTTTTCTTGTAGCTTAATTAATATTTGCTTTACGAATTTG